>NW_027256881.1:174580343-175864843 GCF_029215685.1 Pituophis catenifer annectens
GGGATCTATTAAGAGTGAGTCTGCTTCCTGCCTAAAAATCATGTTTCCCCATTTCTCATCTAGGGAGGTATAGTATTGTGCCTTTTTAATATTTCCTAGAATATTTCATTTTTCTAGGAGAGGGGTGGGTGCTAACTTCCTACACTGTTTAATTGTATTTATCTTACTACCTTCTTTTACTGGAAGAACTCATCTGGAATCTAAACATCCTTGTATATTAGATGCAGCCATATGTAAAAATATTAACATATTGGGAAGCTCTACGTTAGTCAAGGATGAGGCAATCTTTAAATTCCCATGTTCCACAGATTGCTTCTTATCAATCCAAGATGTCTTTTAACACCTGGATTACATTTCAGTTTTTGAAATGTTATATTAAACAATGGCAAAAATCTGGAAGTACTTTTAGTATGTATCGATGTGTTTCAGTTGTTATTATAATGCCACTATACAACCCAAATTTATATTCTGAATATATAAAAATAATTATAATTTCCAGGCAAAAATGGGCAATTTTAACACTGTAACAATTTTAATTATTCATTCTGTCCATAAAAAATTAAGCCCTTAATCCAGTTATGATGACAAGACAATCTCAACATTTGTTCTTAGAACTTCTAAAGGAATAGAATATCTAACATGTAATCCATGAGTTACAACAGCATTTGGGACCAGAATTTCTGTCACTAAACAATGCAGTCATGAAGTGTAATGTCACATGACCACATTGCTTAGTGATGGATAGACCTGATGCTTCCATTGTTAATCAAATCCCACCACTCTTTAGGCAAAGACCAAGCCAATTCAAGCAGTTTCCAGGTTGGTTCCTCCCAAACCCAAGTCTTAGTAAAATAAGGGAATGCCCCCACTTCAAGTCCCTCCCACCTGCCTATCTTATAAGTGCGGGCAGGTTGCCAAGTGCCCATATTTTGATCATGTGACTACAGGATCACTGCAACACTATAACTTTGGGAACCATATATACCTACCATTGGGTTCAGAACCACTGTAACTTTGAACAGTCTCTGAATGAATAGTTGTAACTTGAGGACTACCTGTATTCTGTTTCAAATTTGCTGTACAACCCACCCAAGATGTGGGGCAACTGAGAGCAGTCTAAATTCAAGGTTCTCTCTGATGCCAGTCACTGATTTTAATCTGCCCACTGCCAGGAGTTTGATCCTGAGCGGCTCAAGGTTGACTCAGCCTTCCATCCTTCTGAGGTCAGTAAAATGAGGACCTGGATTGTTGAGGGCAATATGCTGACATTTGTAAACCACTCAGAGAGTGCTGTAAAGCACTTTGAAGCAATATATGTCTAAGTGCTAATGCTATTGCAATGGTCCTCTCACTATTAGTGTATGTTACCAGACTGACAACTTCCGAAAGGTAGATAGGCAGGCAGGTAGATATGCAGGAAGGGATTTGTGTGTGTATCATTCACCATTTTAAGTATGATGCCTTCTTCTCCATCCAGAGCATTAAGCCACTAAGCTACATTGGTATTATGAATGAAGTCTGGTGGATAATTTTGAATAGACAACAGAGCAGTTTAGTGACCAAATTCTACCTCAAAGGAATTAAAGGCCACCCCAATATATCCCATTCATCTCTGGCTTTGGAGGTGGGGATGCCAAGTGGAGCATAACTTACAAAATAAGAACAGAACAGGAAGAAAAAACAAGAACAGAAGCTTTCTTGTTTGATGCTGAGCTTTCTGCCCCTTTAACTAGAAGTGCAAATTTATCTGAGGATGATCTATTGAGTGCTTGTCTAGTATGCAGCAGATACAATTACGAAGGATGGGCAAGGTAATGTTGGTTACTCTATTAGAATAAATTGGCAGTATGAATTAGTGGAGGCTGCACAGTGAGGGGTCAACCTGACCAACCTATTCCTTTTTTGCAAATCTCTGAAATACACACATTCCAGGGCTTTGCTACCAGGTATAATACATTTTAAACCACTGATGGTCGTTTTTTTTTTACTTCTGGCTTTCAGCCAAAAGCTATTTTTTGCTTCTGTCACAGGCTAAGTATTTTTTTTAATCTGCTCTGAGGCAATTCCCCAAAGTGTGAATAGCCAGGTGATAATGGCCAGCCTAGACTTGATAAAATGTGTCAGTGAAACTGAATAGGCTTTGATTAGGCTTAGGCCTCAAAGCTGAAAAAAAAATGAAGATTTAGGGCAACCTTCTCAACCTTCTCCAAGCAAAATATATTGGTGGGGGGAGTGGAGTGGATGTTCTTCACTGTAGGAAGTCACTAGGATTGTACAATATGGGAACAGAGAAAAAGAGTCAGCTTTAAGGGGTGGCAGGCAGTGACTATGTTTGTGCTCAAGAATTTCAGAAACATATTTTGTGCATCAAATCTGAAGCATGGCATATCCTTAATCTACTGTATACTACTAAAACTCTCATTGTCATGACCTTTAATCGGATGAGTAGTACATCATGGGTCAACAATTTTTGAACCAAAAATTCAAATTTCAAACTTACAAAATGGGGTCAAAATCTGGGGACCCATGACACCTGAGGGAATGAAATTTGGGAAAGTAGTGGTTTTGTTACTGCTACTGGTCACTGCTGAGCTGCTGTGCAGTCACATGGGATTCATTTTCAATACTGTGACAGTTTTGGAGCAACACTTGCAATCCCTTGCTTCCTACCAACTAAGCAGCAGCCACTAACCTGCCTCTAGGAAGGAAAGAAGGGAGGAAAGGAGGAAGGAAGGAAAAAAGGGAGGAATAGGGAGGAAGGAATCCCGTGCACCATTCTCAACCCATGCCATTCCATTGCACACGCCCATACACTCTCATTGGTCTGTGCGGCCCCCCTGTGTGCCTTCTGTGATCCACACATCACTTCTTGTGCACGCTTCCTTCCCAACCCACATGGCACTTCTAATGCACCTTCATATTCTGTTTCTCATTCGCATCCCCATGCACCCCTTCAATCCCTCCCTCACCTGGCAGCAGTCACTTTCAATTTTCTGCTGGCTTCTCCACCTATTCTCTCTCTCTCTTCAAACTTCCCACATAGGAAATAAATGGGGAAGCGGGAGGAGGGAGGGAGGGAGGGAGGAAGGAAGGAAGGAAGGAAAGGAAGGAAGGAAGGAAGGAAGGAAGGAAGGAAGGAAGGAAGGAAGGAAGGAAGATTGATTTCTGAGGCTCCCTACCAGCTTCACACAAGGAAATTCAACATGGCCATTCTTTTTCTCTTATGATGGTAAAGAAATACCTCTGAAATGATTATCTCCTGGGGCAGGGGTTGTCTAGTATATAATATAATAAATTGTTTATTCAGCTGTGGGGAGATGAACTTAGTTCATGTTTGCAGCTAATTTGCAACAGTTTAATCTTTCACTGTTTATAAAGAAGTTCAGCAAGCTGCCTACTGCCTACATTTCAGACCTGCCCATTATATGACTTTCCTATTAAGGACATATGGAACCTAAGAAAGTCTGTTTGTTACATGATCCACTTGCCCAAGTAATTTTTATGTGCATTTTAAAAAGGGTTTTAAAGAAGAAAATTATTCATGACATTGGATGAAATTACTTCATAAAGCAAAAATGTCTATAAGGCAAAATAGTTAAAATATCCTGAATTCCCTCTAAATTTAGCTGGGGAATTTGATGATTAGCTAGTCTTCACTTAAGGCAAATGTTTGTTCTACTGTGATTTCTCTTCAGATAAATTGTGATCTCCTATTCCGGGGGAAAATCCAGAATGAATACTTTTTTAAAAAAATGTAAGCAGTCATTTTGCCATCACAGTCTTTGGGGTCATTTCATATTTTACTGTTGTCATTAAAGAACAACAAACAAAAATATCCTTCAATGACTGGTGTTTTTTGGAAATTCAGGTGCCAACCAGGAACATAAGAGTTATCCAAATAGTTCTGATAAATATAACAAGTAACCAATAAGATTAAGTGGTTTTTTTTATAAAAGTTTTTTTTATTTTTTAGACAAACATACAATGTATTTTCTTTGAACAGAATATTTGGTCGGTTCACAAATTTAATCAATGTTTAGTCATTTCAATTAAGTTTACAATTTCTATATTTCCTTTTTGCCACATTTATTCCTTATCTATTTTTTTTTAAAAAAACCAATATTACCCTTCATTCTCATCTTTAATCTTAATCATAATCAAATTCAATTTTTCCCTTCTATCTATATTATACCCCTTCCCATTGTCATCTATTTTTATATCTATCCTCACATTGGTTAGTTATGTAACATTACAATTGTTTAATATAAATCCAACATTTTAGTATAAATCAGTTAATTATATAACTATCTTTTTTGTGTGTATTAATCAATATGAACATAAATATTCCAATTATTTCCATGCAATCCAATTTCTTACAAATCAATTAGTTATATTTACCAATAATAATAAACCAAATAATTTCCCCCCCTTATGTTACTCATTAAACTCTCCCAATAAACCAAATAGTTTTGCCCATATAATCCTCCAAATCACAATTTAATCATTTCTACTTTCATCACAATATACAATTAAAAATATTTCAATCGTTACAATTTCCCTAAAATATACCATTACAGGTATTTCGATTGCTACAGTTTATGCTTATTCATATTTCTAAAAGAAATTCAAAAAAAGAAAAACTTGTCATTATCTAGATTTCAAAGATACAAAAACAAATATTCCAAGGCGGCATACAAGTTGAACAAATAAATACAAGTTGAACAAATAAATTATTATTCATTTCATTTTTACAATCATATGATTTCCCATTTGTTTCTTACTACTATTCATATTTCAATTCTAAATATATATAACATCTTTCTCTTTCATTTCTTTTTCTTATTCTCCCTTCCCATTTTTATTTTTGCCTTTTTCTTTCTCCTTTTTTTCTTTTGTGTTTTAAAATCTTGAACTTTCCTCTTTTGCCCTAAATTTTCCCTTGTTTCCCATCTCTTTTCTCCCTTTCTTATCTCCCCACTATTTATCCCACTGTTTATTCCAGTGTAATCATTCTGTATTTCACAAATTTGGACTCTTCTATTTTGCCCTGCATTTCCTGTTGTTTCCTCTCTTTTTTTCTTTTCACTGTTAATCCCAGTGTAATCATTTAAGTTTTTTGTATTCTTTCTATGCCACCCTTCTTTCCTTCTTTGTCTCTTTCCACCCTTTCTGTTTTTTCCATTGTTAATCCCAATGTAATTTCTGAAAATCTCCTTTTTATTATTACTATTTACATATTCAATTATTTTTCCAAAATTAATCTCATTGTCTTTATCTTCTTCTTTATATTCAGTCTTTGTGTCTTGCTTCTCTGTCTTTGTTTCCTTGTTAGCTTGAGTGTGCTCTATCTCAATTTTTGGATCCTCAAGTTTCAATTCTCCATGTAACATTGTAATTATTCCTCTTATTTCTGCTTTCCACGACAAGTACATCATTTTCATCATTTCTCTAATTTCCTGCACCATTTTGTTTTTTCTGTGTTAATATTGTTCCAGTTTTAAAAGTTCCGTTGTTTTCTTTTCTTTTTTTCTAAAGTTAAGCTGCTTGCAGACAAGGCAATCCTCCCCCAAATTTCTCATGACTATTATCACTGATGTAGTTCAAAATTTTCCAAAACAGATTCCAAATTGCAATGCTCTTTTTTCTCCTGAAGATGTCTCTCTACAATCCACAATTCTCTTAATTGTTTAACAAAGTGTCCATTTTGTATCAATCCTCATTCACAATCTAGCTTCTTTTTTCTTCTTTTTAACTTTGAAAATACCAAATAAATTTTATAGTCCAATCCAAATTAAACAATAATTTTCCCCTCTTTTTTTTCTCCTTTATTTTATCTTTAGATATACAGCATTTCTGTTGAAGGGCTTAATATCCAATTGTCTTTTATTTTTCTTAGCCTTCAAAAAGAAAGGATCTATTTATTTTCTTTCCAATCCTTTAGTCAATTTTGGGGTTACTTCTAATTCTTAAAATTTTCCAGATAATTTTATTCAAAAGTCCATTTTCTTAACGGGTTTTTGTCCCTTTTAATTCTGCTTGCATCCTCTTTTTATTTATTTATTTATTCAATTTGTATGCCGCCCCTCTCTGAAGACTCTCCCCCCATGCCCATTAGCCGCTATTTTTACGCTGGGGTTTTCAGTTTTAAAAATATTTTTTTGTTGTTGTTACTTCGCCTGTAGGTTAGCTGTCACTCACCATCTTCAAAAACTCCGTTGCATTCACTGCTCCTGCTCAATACTTAGTCCGGTTACCCCAGCTTCTTGACAGCCGCAATGACTGCCGCCCCCACTGCCAAATCGGAGAGAGATTCCTTTGACCTTCGAGGAACTTGCCTGTTTCTCTTGGTCTTCTGAGGTGCCTCTCCTTCTTCCCTGTCCCTACAGGATGGTTCTGGTCCAAAGATTCCTCGGCAGCAGTTCGACAGTCCAGGTTTTGTGGAGTTCATCAGAGCCCGCTAATTCCCTGACTGTCTCGCCGTGACACTTCCGGTCGATATGCCAAGATTAAGTGTTTTTGTGGTAAGACCGGTCTATCAGGGCAACCTGATCTATCCAAATATGGGACGGAGCATACAGCTTCCACTTTCACCTTTCAGCCTCAATCCAGGAGCCTTCACAGGCAGTCACTTCTGTGACAAACTATTTTATGTTAAATTTAAATTTATCGACAAAGAAATAAAGGGAGACTAGTATAGCTATTTCAAGCTCTCTTCAGCTAGCCATACCCTTCTGGGATTTGAACCCAGGGCACTTACATATTAGGCAGATGTATTAACCTCTAGCCCACGGGCACTCCTTGCTTTGTTGGCTGTACCGGGGGGAGATTAAGTGTTTTTCTAGTGAGACCGGTCTGTCTGCCTAATATGTAAATGACCCATGTTTGAATCCGAGAAGGGTATGGCTAGCTGAAGGGAGCTAATCAGCTTGAAATAGCTATACTGGTCTCCCTTTATTTCTTTGTCAGTAAATTTAAATTTATCCAACAAGATGTTTTTAAATAAATCCATAGTTGATATGATTCAAATATTTAATTCTTTTAAAAATATGTTTCATTTTTTGTTATTTCACCTACTGTGCTATATAACTATAGGAATGGCTTTCCATTATCTGTTACAAAATAAAAGGTTTTTTCCATAATCAATCCAATTCGATTATTAGTTGTCCATTATTATCAAATTATTTTTCTTTAATTCTGCTATCCCTGAATATAGTCACAACTATAAAACATTCTTTTTAATTATTGTTGTATCAGTTGTGTTGCTAAAATAAGTTGCTCATAAAATCTCATAAAATTTAACATCATTTTTCACAACTTTTTCAATTATGTAATTATACCACATTGGGGAAACTTGGAAATTAAAATTTTGGCACAGATGCCAGTGCATCATAGTAACTAACCTGTCATGATGTTAATAAGTAATTTTGTTGCATCCACCGTCTGATCACATAATCCAGTTTCATCTCTTTCTTTACAAAAAAATGTGTTTCCTGCTCCTTTAAGCATGTTGAATCCTTGATTTAAGTCCATATGTTTGTAATACTCATTTTAAATGTTTAATGTTTATTTTAATTTAAAAAAAAAAGTACTGGCTATGCAGTGGTTTCTAAATGGCTTTCTAGTAATTCAGTTTTACAGGGTTTTGGAATTGGGTTTTTTTTGTTTTGTTTTTTTGTTCTGCTACTTTCAGGATTCTTAGGTTCCTGGCTAGCACCTGACTTTTCTTTGGTTACTGTAATAAGCATTTTCTCTTTGTTTGCCTGGAAATAAGCATTTAAAGGACAACTTCTTCAATTGCCTCTTTTACATGCAGTAACACCCTCAAATTCTTCATGCTAAATTTAATTGATTTGCACCACCTCATGGATGCAATGCATATGCATTATCATCACTTTTGAGATATTCTGATTTAATTTGTCCAATTCAAGCTGTGTCCAGGTTATTATACTAGCAGTATATTTGATTATATAGGTACTATCCTTAGATTATATTTCAGCCATTTAACTTTGAATTTATAATTTTTTGCACTTGTATCTGTTGATCTTTGTTTGGAATATTTTAATATTATTTTATCAACCGCATCTTTTGTTGCTTGTGAATTTTGGTAGCTACTTTGTTCAGGGAGGATGCAATATTCTTTTTAAAAAAATATATAACTTGAAATTGCAGTTACTAATATACCAATTAGCAGCTTGAGAAGCACGTGATTGACATAATCGCTAGAGTTGCTTCCAACTATACCATTGTTTCTGTTTTTTATTATTAAAATGTTCTACCAGTTGTCATATATTAATTAATGTTTCCAATTTTTAATATTTCACTAATGAAAATATTAGGGTCATCAGAAAATAGAGCCAAAGTTGCTGTATTTCTTCTTTCTTTTACTGAGAAGTTTTTAACTTTTTTTGCTTACTTTTAATCATTCCTGATGTAATAACCATGTCATTCATTTTCATTGAGCCAACATTCTTCTTAATCTCTCTTCTCCAAATTGCATTTTTATTATGGTCTTATGAGTTATTTTGGATGGCACTCCAAAATGTTAATGTTTCATCTTTATAAGGACAAACATCTATCTTTGTAATATTTCACTGTAATGTTTTATAAAACAGCTGCTCATTGTTTGAAACTGCTGATTTTGTTGAAGTTGATTTAATCTAGCTTCATATCAATTGTGTTTAAAATAGCTGTCACTCATTTTAATTCATTTTACTGCTAAGATTGTATCTTTTCTGTAAATGTTCCTTGATATTATTGCTTTTCAATTTTGGTTTCCTTCAAATTCTTCTGATTGTTGATATCAGTTCATAATTTATTGAACTTTCTTTCCCAGTGAAATCACTCTTTGGATGATAGATTTTGATGCTTTTTTACAGCATTGTATTCTAACTCTGATGTTATCACTGTAGCTGCTGTGCCATAAATTAGTTAACTAGGATCAGCCAGTGTCTGTGGTTTAGTATGCTCTGCTATCAAATTTGTGAATTTTGATATTTCTTTTCTACTCATATTTTTCAATGGTGGAAGCTTTTTCCTATAACTCAAGTTTTGAAAAGCAATATGTAAAGACTTACATCATTGAAATAGAAAATTATGTTCAATATATTTTCCTTTTAGTTAAAAGCTAGCATTCAACATTATTTTCCTCAGTATTTTCATTCCTTTTTATCAGCATTGTAATAGGTGTTGAATACTAATAAAATTTGATGAGAGTTTATTTGATTTATTTGATGATGAAATAAGTTTTATTTGTGTTGTTGTTACCAATATTATTAGAATTTTCAGATAGTTTTCCAGATCTTGCAGTTTAGTATCTGTAAAAGTTTGTGTTCCAAGAAGAAATTTTTGTTGCTCCCTTAATTGCTGTACATGGATTTCTAAATCTAGGTATTTATGGTTCCAAATATCAAACATCATATTTAAAATCTCCTAGTTGTAGGGTTTTATGAGAAATAGCACTTAATGATTGCTCAATTTTCTTCACTTTCGTTCAATTTCAACAGTTTCTTTCACTTTGCTGGATATCCCAGATGCTTTACAGCATTATTATTATGGTTGGTCACACATTTGGCATTTTTAATTGAATCCTTCTCAAGGACATGATATAGGCTGATGTTGTTTGATGGTGGTAATCATCATAGGATTACTATGTAATCCTGTTTCAATTATTATTAGCATTATTATTACTACTACTAGTTACAAAAGAATGCCCACCTTTGAAGCAGTGTGAATTTATGTTTCTTATAGTTGAAAATTAAGCAGTTGGATAATTGTAAATACTAGACGAGTATAACAGCCAGTTCTATCTTTATATTACAGGGGCATTTTGCTTACTAATTGAAATAAAATTATTTTTTATTAAATTTATTTTATATAAATTAAATTTTATTTTTTAAAATCAATTGCCAATATATATACTATTCAATAGCCTGCATAGTTTTTATTTTATGTGATGGTAAGAATTGATAGTTTCTGATGGATATACTACAAATATATTCCAAAATATTATTCTCATTTTAAAAAGTTACAGAATCAATATCATGGGAAATAAAATGTTTAAAGAATGTTAAATTAGCAATAAAGCATGGGAGTGGGAACTTGCATAACATTTCAGAAAATAAAATAGAACATCATAGGAAAGAACATGTTGAGCACTAATATAAATATAAGTCCTGCCTCTTAACCAACCCTGTCTCTTTCGAAATGGAGGTTGGGACGTTCATTATTTGCCACTTTTTTTCATTGTTTCCCCCTCTATCCCTTTTAGACAACTTTGTGGTTGATATCAGCTCGTGTGTACGTGCCTGTCCGAGTCCCAAGATGGAAATAGAGGAAAATGGAATTAAGACATGTAAACCATGCACTGACATTTGTCCTAAAGGTAGGCTGTCTTTGTTTAAAAACCCTGTGTGGTTCAATAAATGGTAGTCTTGCAGTTGGAGTCCAAACCCAGTTTAGGTTTCACTATCTAAAGGTAGCTGTTTGATCATCTAAGGTAACTGTGGCAATCCTGTGGAAATGTGGTTTCCCATAGTCCACTGAACATAGTCTACAGTAGTTGAGGGTCTTCTGGAACACCAGTTTGTAAGATGAAGTTGGTAGAGTCTGATCTCTGAAATAATCTCCCAAAGAGTTGCTCCTTCATGTTCCCTTCTCCTTTGGAGTTTGCAGTGTTGTCTCCCCTTTCTCCTTTTCCTCAAGCTCAGGAAAGACAATGAAACCAACAATGCATCACATTGGGTGTGCGATATTAAAGTTAGGGAGCAACTTTTTATCAGAAAAAAAGGCAAGTATGTGAACTAGTTAAACAGGGTTTGTGCCCCATTGCCTGTGAGCTTTATTGGGCTCCTGGCAATCAAGAAATTATTTCTGCATAAAACAGGAGGAATAGACTATAATTACATAGGATAATAGCAGAAGTATGATGGGAAGGTGGTTTAAAGCGAAGAAGGGAAGATGAACTTCTTGCAGTTTTGCAGTTGAGAAATCTCTTTAATGCCTAGTTTCAGGTGCAAATGATCAGGACCGTACATTAAGTTGCAGTTTAAAGATTTAGTGCTCAAGCCCCGTGATGGCAAACCTATGACACGTGTGCCACAAGTGGCATGCGTAGCCATATCAGTGGGCCCGCCAGCTCAGCTCTGGCATGCATGCGCGTGCCGGCCAGCTGATTTTCGGGCCTTCTGGGCCCACCAGAAGTAGAGAAACAGGCTGTTACCTGCCTCCAGAGGGCCTGGGGAGGGGGGAAGGCCCAGAGACTCCTAGAGAGGCTCTGGAGGCTGTGGATAGCAAAAAAGTTACTTCCTGTCCCACCGGGAGTTGGGAAATGGGCCCTTTCAGGCCTCCAGAGGGCCTCCGAGGGGATGGGAAAGGCTGTTTTCGCCCTTCCCAGATGCATAGAGAGGAACTGGAGCCAGGTGAGAAAGAAAAATGGGCCTACCAGGCCATCGCGTGCTAGGAGCGGGGGGGAGGGGTTTGCATGTGCATGTGCAGGACAGGGTACATAGAATTATGGGTGTGGGCATGCATGTGCATGAACCTCCCCTGCCCCCCCTCTCCTGGCACGCAATGGCAAAAAGATTAGCCATCACTGCTCAAGCCTATACACAAGAATCTAGTCAACTGTTGATGTTCAATATTAAATTGGTGCCATATAAGGACCAACAGAATTCAAGAAAGATTGGAGTTGGACTCTTTATGGCAACATAACAACTCAAAGCTGATGACACATTTAACTCTGCCCAGCTCTGTCTGTTCATCTCCTACAATGAATCCAATTCTTTAACACAGATTGCAAAATACAGGTGCAAAAAGATGTGACTGCTTTCCCAAGTTCTCCCTTTCCCAAAATATTTAGCCTTTTTTCCAGATTATAATTCCCTTCACTCTTCCAATGGTGCACGTTCAATGGATTCAGCATCTGGTCCCTATCCACATATCTCTGTCACTGTCATCTCTAATTTAGATATAATATATTCTGGAATTCCCCTTCTATTTATGGTGACCATATTTTCTTGAAAAAAAATAAGGACAAACCTGAAGAAGGTTCAAATCTGAAAGTAGTTCATAATGATAAAAGAGATTTATTCTTTTTGTTTATAACTGTGCTTTATAAAGGGAAATTCAACAACAAAACCAAATGCATATTCTAATAGAAATATCTAAAATCAAGTAGTATATGCAAATGTATTTTTACAAGACAGTTCAAATTTTATATTTTTCACATGAGTATGAAAGACTGTGCTTTAAGTGATACCATTTGTAAGCTCCAAACTGGATAGTTTCCCAGTTTCAAGAGAACGCCTGCGGAGAATGTGTAACTCTGTATATAATCCAAAACACTCTTTAGTTTCAGTCCCAGGCTGGATGAAGAGCTGTTCCCCCTTTCAAGGCATGCAAGTACATTTCCCTTCCACATCTCCAGTATACTGGCAGTATGAAGGGTAAGGCGGGGGAAGCACCAGGGCAGGTCTATGTGCCCTGTCCTCTGCTGAGTTTGAAGACCTCATGCATTTATGCAAGCACATTCAGAATATTAAGGATATCTTTACGCATTTAATCTGAGCTTTAGTTTTCAGAAGCAGGGAAAATATTCTAGTATCAACATGCCTCAAATATTTGCATGTAGTAATGCTTTCTGGGATGAATAATTTCTAATACATTGCTTGAGAAACATTAACACTAGTTTCTAGTGCACCTTAAATCTGTTCAACGAGAACTATCAATTTTAGTAGAAAACTATGCATGGAAACATTTGATTTATGTAGGTCAGAATGGGGATCAAATTTGTTCCTTTGTATGATTTAGGGGTATGTCTCTGGTCATTATGAGCTTTCCCCTTAGTTAAAATACTCTTTGAGATATCACGTTTCTATGTAGAGTTATGGTTGCATGCAACAATATAGGCACCACTGGCTAAATTGTATAATGTGTTTATGGTGCAGAGTTTGACAAGGTAGACCACAACCTACTTCTTGGTAAGCTAGAAAAAAGTGGGATAGATAGCATCACCATCACATGGATTTGTACCTGGCTGACAAACTGTACTCCAACAAGTAGTCCTTAACAGTACTACGTCTACATAGAGGGAAATAAGCAGTAGGTTGTCACAAGGTTCCATCTTAGGCCCAGTATTCTTCAATATCTTTATAAATGACTTAGATGAGTTAATAGAAGGGAACTTATCAAATTTGCAGATGATATTAACTGGCAGGAATCTTGAGCTTAGATGATAAGCTCAAGATACAGATGGATTTTGACAGATTTGAACACTGGGCCCTAACTAATAAAATGAAATTCAGTGTAGGGAAAAGTAAAGTCTTACACTTAGGCAAGAAAAACCAAAAATACACATAAAGAAGAGAATAGGGGAGAAATCAGGCTAAATAGCAGTAATTGTAAGAAGGATCATGGACAACCTTAGTTGTCTTAGTCTTACTGGACAACCAATTAAATATGAGTCAAAACTGTGCAGCAGCAGCCAAAAAAGCTAATGCAATCCTAAATTGCATCAACAGAGGGATTCAATCAAGATCACGTGAGGTACTAATACCACTCTATAAAGCCTTAGTAAGACCACACCTAGAATATTGCATCCAGTTTTGGTCACCAAACTATAAAAAAAATGTTGAGATTCTAGAAAGAGTGTAGAGAAGAGCAACAAAGAGGATTAGGAGGCTGGAGGCTAAAATATATGAAGAACTGTTACAGGAACTGGGCATGGCTAGTTTAGTGAAGAGAAAGACCAGGGGAGACATGATAGCAGTGTTCTAATATTTAAAGGGCTGTCACAGAGAGGAAGGGATCAACCTATTTTCCAAAGCACCTGAAGGCCAGACAAGGAACAATGGGTAGAAAGTGATCAAGGAGAGATTCAACATAGAAATAAGGATTTCTAATTTTGTGATAGTGAAAAAAAAAAATCAACCAATGGAACAGCTTGCCTTCAGAAGTTGTGGGAGCTTCATCACTGTAAGCTTTCAATAAGAGACAGGACTGCCATGGTGTAGAGTCTCCTGCTTGGGTGGGGGGTTGGACTAGATGACCTACAAGATTCCTTCCAACTCTGTTATTCTGTTCTGACATTTTTGTAGAAACTTGAATGCACATTTACTACTAGTCTTAGATGCTGTTGATTGCAGATTCAAGAACACAGTAAATATGGCAGGTGTTGAAGTTTCGACTTCCTTCTGGTTGATTCTGTGAAATTATTAATAAAATCCCTCAAAATTCTTGACTTGTTAGGCCTACAATTAGCCCTATGAAGACAGTTTCTCAGGGAAATAAATATTTTGACCCTTCCAATTTTTTAGATTGTGATTATTACTTTCAGTAACCATTGTCTTCTCTAAGTTTTTAACTTATCATTTGGAAATAAAGATAATTCTTCTTTACAAAGCAGGGGAAGGCCTTAAAATATTATCTAAATGTTTCCATCTAGCATTTTCAACTATGGTTGAGAAATGGAAGTTACATGGAAGTCAGGGCAGATTAAGAAGATTGAAATAAATGTCTGCTAGATCTGCCTGAAAACTGGCCAGATCTACAACAACAGAATCCACAGATCACTACAAATGACTTGCTGGAAACTTTAGCTGACACCGGAGTAAATGTTCCCAGATCCTCAGCGTGTTTTATTGATTTGCATGCAGTAGTTGTCAGAAGGAAACCTTTTCTGCAAGCTCATCATAGAAGTCCAAAAGCAACACTATAAAAACTTCACTGGCCAAACAAAACTGTTGTTTCTGTCCAAATGGAATATTAAAAAACCTGATAGAAAAGATGCTCAATCTTTACTCCTGCCATATTATCAGTTCTTCCTTACCAGGGGTGGGTTTCAAAAATTTTTACTACTGGTTCTGTGGGTGTGGCTTGGTAGGCGTGGCATGGCTTGGTGGGCATGGCTCGTGGGCATGGCAGGGAAAGGATACTGTAAAATCTCCATTCCATCCCCAATCCAGGGGAAGGTTACTGCAAAATCCCCATTTCCTCTCTATCAGCTGGGACTCAGGAGGCAGAGAATAGATGGGGGCGGGGCCAGTCAGAATTTTTACTACCGGTTCCCCGAACTACTCAAAATTTCCACTACCGGTTCTCCAGAACTGGTCAGAACCTGCTGAAATGTTCCTTACTCTCTACTTCTTTTTTCTTTCTCAACATGTAAATTGCACATAAAGACTAATGTAAGCATGCATTCAAATTTGTAGAAATATATTTAACTTTGTAAAAATATATTTAACTTTCCATAGCTAACACAATTGAGATCAGTAACACTGTTGCTAAGAGTTGCAGCCATTAAACAAGACAACATATGATTCTGTCTTGCAATTTCACTTCTTTATTTTCCCTTAATTCTGCTTTTTGGAAGCCTGTTGTGAACCTTGCATATGATTATCATGTGATTGCAGCTCATTGTGACATTCATAAATGCACATCTGTTGCGAAGCACCTGAATGGTGATCACATGACCATGGGACAATACAACAGTTGTACATGTCAGGATTGGTCACAAACCTGGTGTTTTTCAATTATTATAACATCAAATGGTCGGCAGTCAGTAAAGGGAGAACTCCTTGTATTGTGTAAAGATTGCTTCACTTTTCTTCATTTTGGGTTTCATGGAACAATATCATTTAACTAAGGTTATGTAAACTTTATACACAACTGCAACTCCATAAGAGGAATAATCTATTTTACGAGCTTTACCTAAAGATCTGTGGGATCTGAGCCCTGTTTAGAGCTATTGAGTCAAACATTTCTTTTTTATTCTCTCTGTGAGGCTAACAGTTGTAATGAGAATTTTTTTTATTGTACAGGGTCAAATAATTTATTTGATAAACTATAAGAAAAGAAATAGGGATAAAAGCCCCAAAATACTTAAAATGATTCTGGATTGTTAGTAAAGAAGTTTGGAGATCTTTATAGTTTACCCATGTTTTTGTTGTTTTGATTGTATTAATATCACCCAGCTATTTTTACAGGATTTTGAACATTAAAATTGCTCCATTGTGACCGTGAAGAGTTATAGCTAAAAGAGTTCTATAGTGTATTTCTTTGCTTTATCTTGCATGATTTGTATCTTTGCATAATATTTCTAGTACTATAAAGCAGCTCTTTTATGGCAATACACAATTTTCTCATGTGTGTAAGTCAAGGCATTCTATAGATTGCCTTATAAAGTAATTCCTAACATAATTTGGGTTTATGTTATGCTTAGGACTACGCACGGATGAAATAGAAGGTTTTTTTTTAGATTATTTATTTTGAAATGAAAGCTAAAAGAACAAAAGATGAAGATTTATGTCAGAAGCTCCTGGAATATATGGCTTCAGAAACCAATGTGCAATTCTTAAACAAAGGATTTTACATTAACTTAGAAAAATTAAACATAGCCATTTTCTTGACTTCTTCACAGAATAGGTTTTTTCCCTGATTCCTTTCTAATTATCATCAGTATTTATTACTTCCCAGTTCATAACATACATGTACAAGATCTGTCCCAGTTCAGTTCTGTAATGTTATCAAATTTTCTTGATCACTCCATTCAGTAGTGATACATATCCCATAAGCTCCTGCTTTAGAACTTTTCTCTCCATGTAAATGATTTTCTACTAGAAATATAGCTACAATCATTCTGTGACTAATCCTTATTCTACAATATGGGCTTCATGCTTTCAGTTTTACCTGTAGCAATTACATTATCACCTTGCTGCCCTCTACTAATGATAATTTCAGCCTAGGCTGTCATTCATTTAGGTAGTCACTTATACAAAGAATTCATATATATGATTGCATATTTTTACAAAGTTGTTTGTTTTTGCAGCTTGTGATGGCATAGGTACAGGAAGTTTGATGTATGCTCAAACTGTAGACTCCAGTAACATTGATAAATTTATCAACTGCACCAAGATCAATGGGAACTTGATCTTCCTTGTCACTGGAATTCGTGGGTAAGTGTAAAATATTATGATATCTAATGCCAATGTTTTTTTTATAAAAAAAACAATTACACTGTGCAGCAGTTTTATCATTCAATGCTGAAATAAAATATTAGGCCAACTTTGTTTCATCTGGATACCTGTGAATTTACATATCTAGGAGGAGCATGTAGTGGGTTCATCCAGATTTTAAATTTTAAACATAAAAGTTGATAAGGTAACATCAAAAGGAAACTTTAGGCTACCATACTTTGGCATTCAAATAAAGATGCCTCATACTACTGTCCTAGTTTGGGTTCTCCTGTGGATTTTATGAGAAGATTGATCAAAACTATTTCAGTGTTTTTGAGCCCAATTAGAATAAATCAGTGTAGCTGAAAGAAATGCATTGACCAATTTCAAGAAAAGCAGAGGCATAGGAAACAACCAGAGACATAGGAAAATGACTACATTTTGAAAACAGAATTAAAACCCGTTAGAAAAAAAAAAAGTTAGCTTTAGAATGGGGGTGCTGGATTATACAAGGCCAGGCAGTTTATCCATTAACATGAAGATTGTTTGCTAAAATTAGCAAAAAGGTATTTCACATCAGTATCATATACAAGAATTGGAATTGGAATTGGAACCACCATCCAATTGTCCGTCCGTCCGTCTGTCTACATAATCTATATATTACACAATCATACAGACTCTGGGTGGTTCAAAATAACTAAGAGCATAAACAAATAATTCAGATTAAAACATCCATGACAAACAAATTGCCACAAAACCATGAAAACCTTAATAATAATAGATTATAATATGTACTTTCATGTAATGTTACTATGTATACTAGATTTCCTCAGTTAATTCTTTTTACATATCAACCTGCATCAAGGACCAAGGATTTTTTAAGGAGCTGGGTACCCAATAAATTTTTTATTTTAATTGACTGAAATATCATGAGATCATATTTTAAATGTTTCAGTGATTTTATTGTAGGATAAGAAACTATAGTGTTGTGTCATAACGTTGTGTCATGAGATTTTAGTCATTGTAATTTATATCTGAGAAAATTATAAGTACTTTGATGGCTGAAATGTTGATGACTTTTGCTTTCCCCAATGTCACAGAAACTAAGTATTTTATGAATGGCATGAATGGCACTAGGATATTGCAAATTATCTTTATTCAGTTTAATTGATTGCTGTAATTTTGTATGACAATTTTCTCTTCCTCTCCTCTGATTTCTGGAGTAGTAATATACTTTGGGAAAACTGTTGCTAGATATACAGTAGGGTGCTAAATTTAGAAACAAAAAGTGCAAATTTTGGCTTTTAAAATAGGGTAATTTTGTTCTATGTAAAAAGTAGAACAACTTGGTTTCAGCTGATATCAGTAACCACATCTCATTTGTTATCTATTTTTCCAGAACAGTCCAAGGATAACTGTAGCTATTCTCTGAATACCTATGGGCTTAGATAACCCTAAGCAAAAGAACATAAAGATTCCTTGATAACTATTTTAATTATATTTAATTAGTGGGAACACCGGATTAGTATAGCATAGCCCCAGAAATTCAGCAGAAAAGACATGAAAAAGTAAAACTGTGGCAAGACATTTCTGCATATGTAATATATAATATTTGGAAATTAAATATTTGGAAATTCCAAATATGTAATATTTGGAAATTAAAACAATTGAATAAGTCTTCAAATAATCAGTTCTGTTTCAATAATGCAGTTTGCTAGGTGACTAGAAATCAGAGTCTGTTCCTTGATTTGACAAACCATGATTTGAGTTCCTAATACATGGAGTGCATTTTAATTTAAGAAATACAAACTTTGAACTTTACATATTTGCTTTAAAGCATGTTTTCCTTCCAGATTGTCCTTTCACAGCAAAACTATACTGAATAAAAATAACAGTTAAAAATGTACTGTGGATGAAGCTAGTTCAATGAAACAGATTCTAAATTGTGAATAGGAAACCTAAATAATTTTGATTGTCTATTATTTGATTTTAAATCCTTGATTTTAATGTGAATATTCTTTTGTACTTCTTTCAACCTCAGAATAAAATCTGGAAATGATTCCATTTCTCAAGTGTATTACTGAATTCCTAGTCTTAGTCTCTCTATGGTCTTTTCCAATCTAGCCCTACTCTTATTTTACGTATCTATAGAGATACACAATTAAATGCTCCTCAAAACTTTCTTATATGTGTTATTTTTCTATGAATGAAGAATAGCAAGGGAACATTTCTATCTACTTCCAAATGCATAAATTTACTCAACAGTGCAATAACTATATGAGAGAAGCTAACAGGGGGGAACCTCAAGGTTCTGTCTTGGATCCAGTGCTCTTCAACATCATAAATTATCTAGATGAGTGTATAGAAGGGGAGCTTGTCAAATTTGCATATGAGACCAAGCTGGGGGCAATTGCTAATACTTTGGATGATAGACTCAAGATTCAGAATGAACTGAACAACCTGAGTTCCCTTTCCATCTCATCACTCCCTTTCTCATTGTCTGATTGATTGTTTTATGGATTATGCTTGGGGTTTGATATTAAAGATTGGTCTCTCACTCCTTCCAGTTATAAATGAAAGTCCTTTGGATGAGCTGAGCTTGTTGTTTTCCAAACACCTTCTTTCCAGTCCTGATGAGGCATAGCCCATCTTTTGCCAGACGTCCTTTCTGTAGGTAATGTGATGCTTGGTCTAGAAAATCCAAAGTACTCTCAGTGGCACCATCCCTTGAGCAAGCAATTTATTTCTAGATTCTTCTCTTCCCTCACTGGATGTTAACTATTTGTTGGAAGTACAAATGAGACATCACCTGCGCTCCCAGATGTTTTGCTTTTCTCCCTTGTTGCTCATAGTCCATTGAAATTGTT
Source organism: Pituophis catenifer annectens (assembly GCF_029215685.1). Lineage (NCBI taxonomy): Eukaryota > Metazoa > Chordata > Lepidosauria > Squamata > Colubridae > Pituophis > Pituophis catenifer. The sequence goes on from NW_027256881.1 coordinate 174,600,160, forward strand.
TTCAAGCTCTTAATTGTTTCATTCATTCCAACATGAAAGAAGAGAAAAGGATAATAATCACTGGGCTTGATTATTTTTTCATGAACCTCTCTATCAAATCTTTAATATTTGCACCTGGGAGACAACACAACCCTCTAGAAAATTGCCTGGTTTAAAAATTGTTAACTCTGTTCTTCTGATTCTGAGTAGTGAGTCATCTATTATCAAGATATGCCTTTTTTTCTTTGGGAAAGTCTGAGCTACTTTACTTCCTGTCATTGGAATGCTTGATACAGAATTCTCCCGGTGTCTGAATGTTTTCTTCCAGGGAAAGAGTATGAAATCAGTTGTTCAACTCCAGGTGGGGACACAGCCTTTTTGGGGTTTTTTGATCTGCTGCCATTTTCATTGCCCTTTCTGTTTTTAAGTAGATTTTTTTTCTTTTTTGTTGTGTTCTGTTTGGATACTGACTTCTGTCTTTACTAGGAGTTCATTATGTTCACTAATAAGTTTCAGAATGACTGGTCTCAGAGTGGCTAGTCACGCTTCTAGACTTCCATTTTTCTTCTAGTAATTTGATTAGTTTACATTTTGTGCAAATATAATTTGAGCCTTCTATGGTCTGGAAAACAAATAATGGCACACCTGTTGCACATAATTAAATTGTTAGTCTCTTTCTTCTAGTTATTCTTCATACAAATGCTTCCAGTAAATTCAACGTTAATTAATTTTTCTCTTGTGGCACTATTTATAATTCCACAGGAAGCAGACAAACAGTGGTTTTTGTCTTGTGATTTTTCTGTTGTGGCACTGTTTTTGGTTTTTGTCTTATGATTTTTCTCTTGTGGGTCAGTTTATAATTCCAAGAAAGGAATTACAAACTTTTATAATGAAAAATACCTGGATCTAAAAAAGTGGTCTGCTTTCAAACTAAATTGTATACATTAATATACTTATTTCAATTCTCCACCTCCAAAAACTTCCTTGAATTCTAGATTTCCTGATATACTTCCTGAATTTATCTTTGCTGTTTTCCAAGTGTATTTTCACTGTTTTTTTCCCTTGCATCTCAATCTTCAGCCCAACCAAACAAGGGCCACATGACTTGCTGAATTGATAGATCAATTCTTCTCTTTTTTCCCCTCCTGTCATTGACATCCATGAAACTTCAGAGGAGGCTGGTTTGCAATGGAGATGGGGATTGATCTTTTGCTTCGAAATCTGGAGTGGATAACATTACAATCCAAACCTAGTAACAACTCAATTTTAATCATATTAAACATGACAGTACACAGATTTTAAGGGGAAAAAACAAACTTGATGTCATCTGATTATTGTTTAGATAGGTACAAATGGCATGGACATTCTTCCAAAAATGTCAGTTTATATGCTTCTTTACTGACCATTAGGGCAGAGCAACATATAAACACACTGTTGAAATTATAGTGTCTGTGGTATGCCTTCACATAGGAATCTTGATGTAATTTATTAAGACTTTAGCCCTGACTGAATTAATGCACCCAGCTGCTAGGGGATACTTATTGGTTTCAGCAGGTATTTACAAACAAAGTAATTAAATATATCTTTACATGCATTCATTTAAATAAAAATAATTAAAACTCTTGCAGTTTTCAACATCCTGAAAAAATAGATTGACTTTTTCTAATCAGAAATATTTAACAGATAAGAATTAAACTTTGTGGAACAATTCTAATCCAGTCCTAAAACCGATTCAAAATGTAAATAAAATACAGTAACCATGAAAATAAATTCTGGCTGATCAAATAAGTAATGGTATTTTGTATTCTTTATTAGCTCTAATAGATGGAAACATGAGCAGCCAAACCAGTGCTGGCAAGAACAGCATTCATTCTGCCAAGATTTTATAATACATCATTTAGAAATGTAAGATGAACATGATGTCCACATAACAAATTTTAATTTGAGTTGGAAAACAATTCAGCTTCGTGCTTCTCTCTTCTCCTTCTCTTTCCTTCCACAAAGAAGTTTAAGCTTTTATCCCATTATCCACTTATGTAAATGCTATCATTCAGATCAGAGAGAAAGAAAAAAGGAAGATTTATTCTCTCCCCTGTTCACTAGAACAAAATTTGCATGGAAAATGTAATTGTGTTCTTTTGGAAAACTGCATTTTCCAGCCGTATCTACAGCTGGAATATTGAGAGGACATCTCCTTTTTTTTTTTTTTTTTTTTTTTTTTTGCTGGTGGTAGAACCAGGGACCTCAGGGGATTCATTGGAGCTTTGTGAGCTGTTGAAAGATCTTGGAGACTTATGCCGATTCAGACAATTTGGCACCTGCAATTTAAGAGCCTGTAGTACAGTGGATTAAAGCACTGTTATTAACATCTACTGCTTGCAATTACTGCAAGTTCAAAGCTCAAGATTGACTCAGCCTTCCATCCTTTCAAAAGTAGGTGAAATGAGGACCCAGATTGTGGGGGCAATAAGCTGACTTTGTATAAATATACAAAAGTATGAAGGCTATTGCTTAACGCATTGTAAGCCGCCCTGAGTCTCTGGAGAAGGGCGGCATATAAATTAAAGCAAAAAAAAAAAAAAAAGGTGTGATGGGACTTGTACTAATTTAAATTGGCAGAAAACACTCTTCCTGGTTAGGAAAGGTAAAGATGGGGTAAATCCATCTGCATAATTTCATACTCAAATTACCACAATGTGTCATTGCTATCTTCCAGGGATCCGTATCACACAATTGAAGCGATTGACCCGCAGAACTTACATGTCTTCCAAACAGTGAGAGAGATAACAGGTAATCTACATAATTTGAGCCATTTATGCATTTGTAAGAATGAAGAAATTCTTAACATATTTTCCTTCTAGGCCATGAATTCACAAGATGGCACTGATAAATTACAAGTAGTCCTCCGTGTATAATTGTTTGCTTAGTATAATTGTTAGAATTAATGATGGCTTCTGAAACAGTCACAATCTAAATGTGAACTTACGACTGTTGCCCTGCTGTCATGGTCATATAATAACAATTTGGGCAGTTGCCTGTTGACTTGCAGTTATGATCAGTTGCAGCATTCTGCAGTAACGTGAATGCAGTTTCTGATGTTTTTTGCTGGTTTGTGGCAAAATCACCATTGGTTAAGGTGGATTTACACTTATGATTGCGTGACTCAACTTATGACCATGGTGACTCAATTTATGTTGTAAAAATGATCGTAAAACTGTTGTGGCCACATGATGATTTGACTTATGACTGCAATGACTTACAATGGGAATTCTGGTCTCAATTGTTGTAAATGGAGGATTACCTCTACTGATCTTTTGGGTCAGTTCCATCTTCCATTTTTCTACATAGAGATAATATCATATTCTAATCATTATGTATTTTTAAGTGAAATGATATATATGCTTGAGCATTATAAATCACTGGTGTGTGTGTGTGTGTCTTTAATATGACTGTTGTCTCCCTTAATTGCAATGAACTTTCCTAACTGTTAGGAAACTGATTTATGATCATTTAACTTTATGAAAGGCTAAACTGTACAAGTTTATCAAGTTTCACCTGTTATTCACTTACCCTACTTAAGATAGCTATTTCAACATTAGATGTGGTCTTTCAAATGCATATAAAATTATGTGATAACTCCTGGCATCATTTTTTGGTTATACTGGTACACGAGAAGGGGGGGGGAAATGGTATTAAGGAACTTAAATAAAATTGACGGTGCCCAGTTGAATGTTCAGGAAATTGCTCTTTATCTTTTTGTGGCACAATAGAAATGGAAAAGTGCTGAAATATGATTTTGGGTGTGTGTTAGTGTTATAAATGTGGAAATTGTGCAGTTAATCCTGTGGACAATAGCTAGTTATTGAAGGACCTGTGAGTATTTTCCAGGCTTTTTTTCTAATATCTCTTTTATTTGTACATATTTATTTAACTGACCATTGAACTGTATTTCAAATTTACCCTGCCACATCAATTCTGAAGTGATTTGAAAACGCTTACTGTGGCAATATGGATTCATCTAGATTTTTGTGATTTCTGCAATCAAGCTATTTGTATAGCCATATGGCAGTTTTGTTTTTATTAATAGAGATAAGATTTTTCATAGTGATTTACTGCGTTAGCATACCTAGTATTCAAAACTCTGGGTAATCACTAGATGCTAGAAATGGTGCCTCTAGGTTATCCTAGTTTTGGCATTTACTCTAGTGCTGCAAAAATAGCCCTATCATGTTGCAAAATATTAAGTGATGCTTGAGAATTAAATCCCAAATACACTGAACAGCACTTGGTTTTATACTAGCTGAAACTTTTCAAGTTTCTTAGAAATATTTATTGAAGAAAATGGTTAATTATCCAGAAAGATAAAAAGGCTTTGGGTGAAAGGGAAAGAAAGAAATGTTTGGATGTGAAGTTATATTTGTAACAGTTCATGTTCTTAGATGGACTGAGAGAACATCTCCCGACATGAAAATTGAGATCGATAAGGTACAGGATATAGTTGCAATTTGGGGATGTGTTATGAAAAACAATGCTGGGCAGATCAATTCTAAGGGTGCTTGAAGCGCTGTGTGATTTCCAGGGCCATGGTTGAGAACTGAATTTACATTTAAAACACCATCTCCAGGCTGGTATCATCCAAGGCCAAACTCTTGAGTTTCACCAGAGAATGAGAGGACCTGGTTGTCTGTACCCTAGAAACCATCCCAGTCCAGATACAGAATATCCTGTTTTGTGAATTATTTCCTAACCCTGAGATGGAGGTGGGAATTCATAAAATCATAGGGCTGGAAGGGACTTTGGAGGTCTTCTAATCAAACCCTGCCCAAGGCAGAAGTATTTGTTTCATCTTGAATAAATGGCTATCCAATCTATTCTTGAAAACCTCCAACAATGAAGCACTCACAACTCCAAGCAGCAAGTTGTTTCATTGGCTAATTGTTCTCAGTGTCAGGAAATTTCTCCTTAGTTCCAGGTTGGATCTCTCTTTAACAAGCTTTAAGGAGCTTCATCCATTGCTCCTTGTCCTGCCTTCAGGTGCTTTGGAAAATAAACTAATCCCCCATTCTCTGTGATAAGTATCAGAGATGACTGTCATGTTACCCTTAAAGAAGAGCATATGACAGCCGTGGCCAGGGGGGCTTTTTGTCAGGTTTGCCTGATACGCCAGTTGCGTCCCTTTCTGGATCGGGACTCCCTACGCACGGTCACTCAAGCACTCGTCACTTCCCGCCTGGACTACTGCAACGCTCTCTACGTGGGGCTCCCCTTGGGGTGCACCCGGAGGCTGCAGTTGGTCCAGAATGCAGCCGCGCGGGGGATTATGGGAGCGACAGGGCGCTCACATATAACACCTCTCCTGCGCGAGCTGCACTGGCTTCCTGTGGTCTTCTGGGTGCGCTTCAAGGTGTTGGTGACCACTTTTAAAGCTCTCCATGGCTTAGGGCCGGGGTATTTGCGAGACCACCTTCTGCCGCCAATAGCCTCCCACCGACCGGTTCGCTCGCACAGAGAGGGCCTCCTCAGGGTGCCGTCGGCCAGACAGTGTCGGCTGGCGACCCCCAGGGGGAGAGCCTTCTCTGTGGCAGCACCTGCCCTCTGGAATGACCTGCCCCCTGAGATATGCACGATATCAGACCTCCGGACTTTTCGTCGGGCCCTGAAAACACACTTATTCCATCTAGCTGGGCTGGCATGATCCCATCCTCTCAGTTTTTAATTGATTTCGGTTTTAATTGGATTGTTTTAAACTTGGGCCAAAATTATTTAATTGTTTTTTAAAATGCTTTTAAATTTTATATGCTATGTTTTATCCTGGCTGTATACCGCCCTGAGTCCCGCAGGAGAAGGGCGGTATAGAAATAAAATAAAATAAATAAATAAATAAATAAATAAATAAATAAATAAATAAATAAATAAATAAATAAATAAATCAATCTTCTCTTTGTTATGTTAAACATACTTAATTCCTTTAGCAGTTCATCAAATGATTCAGTCTCTAGACCCCTTACCATCTTTATTGTTCTTCTCTGTACTCTTTCTAGGGTCTCAGTATCTTTTTTGCATCATGGTGGCCATAATTGGACTCAATATTTCAAGTGTGGCCTCATTAGTGCAGTATGAAGTATGACCTCGATGCCTTCTGCCGTGCCCTTAAAACCTTCTTTTTCCAGCAAGCCGGGCTGGCCTAACACTTTTTAAAATGTTTTTAATTGTTTGTTATTGTTTTTAATCATGGGACCAAATTTATATATATCTTTTTAATTGTATTTTAATGTTTGTAGTTTATGCTTTTACTTGGCTGTTCACCACCCTGAGTCATCAGGGAGAAGGGTAGTATACAAATTTAAAAATAAATAAATAAATAAAATAAATGAAGTGATATTGTCACTTCTTGTGATCTTGATGCTGTCTGTCTGTTGATGCAGTCTAGGACAGTATTGGATTTTTTGGCAGTTGCAATGCACTGCTGGCTCACACTTAAACAGTCATCACCAGGACACCTAGATCCCTGTCATAGGTACTACTGTTGAGCCAGGTACTGCCTATCATGTATCTGTGCCATTTCATTTTTCCTGCCTAAGTGCAGGACTTTACTTTTCTCACCACCAAACACTATTTTGTTGGATAGGGCTCAATGCTCAAGTCTGTCAAGATCCTTCTGAATCTTGAGTCCATCTTCCAAAGTGTTAGCAATTCCCCCCCAGCTTAGTGTCAACTGCAAATTTGATGAGTTCTCCTATTGTCCCCTCACCCAGATCATTTATGAAAATATTGAAGAGCATTGGGCCCAAGACAGAACTTTGAGATACCACATGTTGAATGTGGTTGATCAGCCAATTTCAAATCCATCTTGTGATTGTACTATCTATGCTGCATTGTTTTGTCTTACCAAGAAGTAGGGTGTGGTCTACTTTGTCAAATGAATTACTGAAGTCTAATTTAGTCACTTTATCAAAGAAGGCAGTAAGATTTGTTTGGCATGATCTATTTTTAACAAATCTATTCTGGCTTGTAGTAATCAACTTGTTCATTTCTAGGTGCTCAAAAATCCGCTGCTTGATTATGTCTTCCTGGATTTTCCCAGGTATTGATGTCAAGCTGATTGGTCTATAGTTTCCTGGATCCACTTTCCCCCACTTTTTGAAGATTGAAACCACATCAGCTCTTTCAATCCTCTTGATAGTTTCCTGGTGCTCCAGGAGCACTGTTCAGTAGCTCTGAGAGCACATCTCTTTCAGAAACTTGGGATGTAAGCCATCTGATTCCAATGATTTGAACATGTCCAAAGTAGTTCCAAAGCATCCTGCAAAGAGAGTGAGAGAGGCACTTACTCCGCTGAAACTCCGAGGCTGCTGTGGGTTACTTCACATTCCAATTCTTTTGAATTATCCTATTTCAGCTTGAGCTCTAAAATTCATCAAAATATGATGATCATCCCTACTATATATCTTCTCACTTCAGTTTTTGTTTTATGTTTCAATAAAAAAATCTTATTTATATATTATTTTAATATTAATATATATATATTATTTAATGTTATATATTAAAAAATTAAGCCATAATAAACTTACAGTATATTAGCCTTTACAGGGCCTATGTTATTATTTTATTTCATTTGGAGGTGTTTTTTTCCAGTTTTTTTCAAACAACTGTCTCCCCTGTGGAGAACATTATGGAGAATAACCTCTGCTCTAAATTTACAGATTGGAAAGCTCCAAATGTTCTCTGCCTTCAATACAAACAGTTTTCAAGTATGAAATGCTGCCATAATTGTAACAGGCACATTTTCTAACTCCTCTGATTTAATATTCTGTAGGATTCTTGAATATACAATCCTGGCCTGAAAATATGACAGATTTTAGTGTGTTTTCAAATCTGGTAACTATTGGTGGAAGAGCACTATACAGGTAAGATATACATGTATGTATATATTTCTATCCTTAATACTCTCATTTATAAAAAAAAAAATGCTTAGGAATTATAATTTACTAAAATAGGGTTGAGATTTTGATTTAAACTTTTGGTCCTGTAATTGGTCCATTGGTACTAGGCTGCTGTAAACAGCAGCTTGGATTTTACCTCAATTCTAACATAGGTAAGTACTTACACTTGAATGCATTTCTGATTTTGACTCCATCTATTCCATTTATACTCCTGTTTGATAGTTTTCATTGTTTGCTATTTTAATCACATTAGTGACTACTTGTTTGTCGATTTTATAATTAAACTATTATGGTTCATTGCACAGTCAACTAGATGTTTCAACTGGATTTGGTATTTGTTGAGTTCTTCCCAAGAACCTGGGATAGGTGGATGTTTTTCTTTGATGATGTTAAAGGCATTGTCACAGGTTGTAAAGTGTTTCAAGTAAAGCTGCCTTTTGCAATTAACCAATGGTGGCTTTGTCAATGTCGATGGTGTTCAAGTAATGCTCCAGGTGTTTTGAGTTTGCACCCAAGGCACCTATTGATACTACCTTTGCTTTCATTTTCCACAGTCATTCTATTTCTATTTTCAGGTCTTTGTATTTTGTTATTTTGTCCAGTTCTTTATTTTCTATTCTGCTATTGCCATGTCCACTATTATTATTATAGTTCATTGTACAGTCAGCCAGATATTATTATTATTATTATTATTATTATTATTATTATTATTATTATTATCATCATCATCATCATCATCATCATCATCATCATCATCTTTTTATTTATTATTATTATTATTATTATTATTATTATTATTATTATTATTATTATTATTATTATATCTCTTTTATTCATTAAACCAAGGGTGAAATGCTCCCGGTTCGGACCGGATTGCCTGATCCGGTAGCGATGGCGGTAGATGGTTCGGAGAAACAGTAGCAAAAATCCCTGCCCCCCCATGCCCAGCTGAGCCACGCGATCATCAGAGGCTTTTTTTTAAAAAAGCATTTTTTAAAAGCATTTTTTCTACAAATGCTTTTAAAAGTAAAAAAAAAGCCTCTGATGATCCCACAGCTCAGCTGGGATCATCAGAGCCTTTTAAAAGCATTTTAAAGGATTTTTGGCCGAAGAAGTTGTAGAAAAAATGCTTTTAAAGTAAAAAAAAAAAAAGTTAGCCACGTCCACCCAGTCACATTACCCCCCACCAAGCCACACCCACAGAACCAGTAGTAACAAATTTTACATTTCACCACTGCATTAAACATGAAACTCAGTCAACTGAACATTTAAAAATGTGTCACAAATATGATTGACTGATGCTAATGGTTGATACAGGTTGTTGCCAGTGTCCTAGGTATCAACCAAGTATCTTCTTAAAATTATTATTATTATTATATTATTATTATTATTATTATTATTATTATTATTATTATTATTATTATTATTGATTTAATCTTCAATTTGATTCACAGTTTGAGACTGGTAAAAACTTAACAGGAGCCTTGGTAGTACAGTGGTTAATGCACCCTGTTATTAACACAGCTGCCTGCAATTTCTGCAGGTTCGAATCTTACCAGGCTCAAGGTTGACTCAGCCTTCCATGCTTTCTAAGGTAGGTTAAATGAGGACCCAGTTTGTGGGGGCAATAAGCTGACTTTGTATAAATATACAAAAGTATGAAGGCTATTGCTTAACGCATTGTAAGCCGTCCTGAGTCTCCAGAGAAGGGTGGCATATAAATCAAATTAAAAAAAAAAAAAAACAGTATAAGTCCTAACCAAGCACTTAAGAGTTATTAAGGTAATGTCTGAGTATATAGGCAGTTCCGAGTAAAGTGTTTTTTTTGCAAAGTCAGAATATTCAGATTTGATAAGTTCAAAATTTCAATGCATCTAGGCAACCCTTTGGGTATTGCTGTAAGGCTCCTATTACTATTGGTACAATTATTGATTTCTTCCTCCACAATCATCAGTTGGCCTTTGGTTCCTCTTGAATTTTTGCACCCTTTCTGTTCTACAGATAGCAAATCCTTGTTTTCTAGATATCCATAAATTTGGTTTGCAATAATGCCTGTAAGTAATTTGTATGTTAAACATTAAACAGTAACAGAGTTGGAAGGGACCTTGGAGGTCATCTAGTCCAACCATGTTGTTGGCAGGCCAGTGATTGGCATGTAATTTTCAGGTTTATTTCCCTTTTCTGCATCCTTCTAAATAAAAAAGGTTCCTCTAGTTTGCCATTTTTTACTTTCTGGTGTTTCCAGAACTTGATTCATCTGGTTTGTGAAACTTGCATGCAAATTTGTTAGTGATTTCAATCAGAATTCATGCAGCTCATCTAAACTGGAGGCACTCCAGTTCTTGACCTTTTAGCTATCCTCCTCCTCCTCCTCCTCCTCCTCCTCCTCATTATTATTATTATTATTATTATTATTATTATTATTATTATTTAATCTTTAGTGAGATTCACAGCCTTTGAGGCTGGTTAATAGCTCAGCAGCTTGAGTCCTAACCAAAGACCTAGGAACTGTTAAGGTATCGTCAGAGGATGTAAGCTGTTCCGAGTAAGGTGGTTTTTTGTAGAGTCAAAATGTTCAAGTCTGGCAAATTTAGAATTTCTAAATAGCAGGGTAGCCCTTTGGGTATTGCTCCAAGGGCTCCAATTACAATTGGGACAACACACAATTTCTTTTTCCACAGACGCTCAACTTCAATTTGCAAGTCCCAGTACTTTGTGATTTTTTTCTTGCTGCTTATCTTCAATCTGTGCATCACCAGGTATTGCAATGTCAATGAACCATACTTTTTTCTTTTAAACTATTGTTATGTCAGGTGTGTTGTGGACCAAGTGCCTGTCAGTCTGAATCCTAAAGTCCCACAAGATCTTGAGTTTCTCATTCTCTAAAACTTTCTCAACCTGATGTTCCCAGTGGTTTTTGCTGTACTCAAATCCAAACTTCTGGCACAATTTCCACTGAATGATCTTAGCAACACGGTCACGGCATTGTAGGTAGTCAGTTTGTGAAATTTTGCTGCACCCACTGATCAGGTGGTCGACTGTCTCATCTTTCTCATTGCAGAGGCGGCATTTGCTGTTGGTGGTAACATGTTGAATTTTTGCCTTCATGCAGTTTGTGTCTAGGGCTTGTTCTTGAGCTGCCAAAATAAAGCTTTCTGTTTCTTTTTTCAGTACTCCTGATCTTAACCAGTTCCAAGTTAGTTTCTGGTCAGCTTTGCCTTCAATACTTTTCAAGTATTGGCCATGCAGAGTTTTGCTTTTCCAATTTTCAGCTCGCTGCTCAATTTCTTCTTTCTTTTATTCTGCTTTTGTTTTAGTTGTCTTTAAAAGGCCTCCTTTATTTACTTCCTTAATCATTGGTTCTTCACTTTTCTGGATGTAATCATTCAAGCTGCATTTTTCTTCTTCCACAGTCTGCTTTACTTATAGAAGTCCTCGACCACCCTCTGCTCTTGGTAAATATAATCGGTCAACATCACTTGACCGATTATATTATTATTATTATTATTATTATTATTATTATTATTATTATTATTATTATTATTATCATCATCATCATCATCATCATCATCATCATCATCATCACAGCCAGATGTTTAGATTGTCCTTGGTATTTTTATCCACTTCTCGTATCGTTTTCAAAAACTTGCAACAGGCAGATGTTTATATTTGATGTTATTAAAGTCATCATTGCAAGATGTAAACTTTTCTAAGCAAAGCTGCCTTTGGCAATTGATAGATGATGATTTTGTCAAGGCCAATGTTGTTCAAGTAATACTCCAGATGTTTTGGGATTGCACCCAAAGTGCCTATTATTATTATTATTTATTTTGAAATGATTTTAGAAATGGCAGCTTTGAGCCGTTGTATTCATTTTTCCTAAATAAGTTATTAAACATGGTGCTTCTAAAGACTGAAAGGGGAGGCAAGGGAGCTCCATTCCCCATACCAATTTCTGTTGTCTCACATAATTTCTGCTCCTTTCCAAAACTGCAATTTGGGTCCAAATTCTGCTCCTTATTCTTTCTCCATCCACCTCTTTTTCAAATGAGCTTATCTTCTGGTAAAAAAAGGGAGAATGGATAAGCAAAGGCTTTGTATCTTTATTGAAAAGGGAATTTTCAGCAAGCAGATTGGAATATTATCTGTATTGCTAATTCATCACAAACCATGTGATGAACCCAGTATATTTTGAATCCATTTTATTTTGGCTAATGTTGAATTTGAATTCTTGAATTTAAATAAGTAAATTTTATTCAAGATGATGATATTGATATCTATACAGAAGTTCTTAAAAAAAACAATTCTATGTAATATTTTGTCACAAAGTTCAATGTAAATGGATAGATTCTCCTTTAATTTTACAATTATTAAATCAAAGAGATTGGGACAATCATCCTGGGAATTGCCAGTTTAGGATAAGTGCTTTGCAAGAGAGTTGACGTAGAATGTAAAACTTTGATATGCATTAGAATTAAGATTCAGAGAAGATGGAATTTGCAGAGCACACTTGCACACTGATTCATAATATATTACACTAATACATTACCAGTTTGAATTTCAATATGCTTTCATCACCAATATTTTAATGGAAGAATGAAAAGTGTCCTTCTGCCTGCAGGAGAGACTTAAGGTAAAGATAAACATCAGAATGTGTCAAAATAGTCAAAATAGGTACTTCAATTTCATAATGTGACAAGATACTTCAGGTTGTAGCTTTACTGTGATTAATTACTACCATTGATTGCTCTGTTTGTTGACTGGGTTGCTTTTTTTTTTTTTGTCTTGGGAAACAGAAGAATATTTTGATAGATGGTTGAGATATTTGTACCACTTTATAGAGCATGAAATAGCTAGTTGGAAATGCTATGTGTACAACCAGCATGGAGGGCCCTAAACCTAAGTCAAAACATGTAACAGATATGCAACAACAATCCAGGAAAGTTTACTTCATTGTTCCTCTGTGAATTGTATAACCCAGTTTTATATATTAGTGTTTGCAATTTCTAACCTGTGTTTTCAGACATAAAGTTTGTTATTTAGCTTTGTTAGGGTAATGCAGCTAAGAGTTTGATGCAGCAGTTTAAGAAGACAATAAGTTCTAGTCCTGCCTTAAGTATGAAAAGTGATTGGGCCAGACACTCTCTCAACCCTAGAGAGACAGTTCTGGCAAGGTACTTTCCAAAGTGTTGCCATGAAAAGTAAGAGTCAAGGAAATTAGTATTTTGCCTCCTAGGTTCTTCTTAATCCTCGTCTCACCTAAAAATTCAGTAAATCTAAATAAATAAGGCTTTCTTGTGAAACTAAATAAACCCTTTCTTTAAAACTATAACCCTCCATGTAGATCACTTATGGTCCTCCAGCTGGTGAGTCAAGGAAGTTCTGGTTACTAATCCTGGAATGGTCTAAAGCTATGGAAATGTTTATACTGTATATGGACCAAACTCCATTCCGGTCTTTAAATTATGTTAAAACGCAAACCCTGTCCTGTTTGATTTTTAGATGAGATGCTAAAATGTATGTTGGATGACTACATTTTCCATAATGAAAAATACAGTATTTCTTGTAACACATTTCATTTTTAGTTCTTTTCTTTTTTCATCTTGGAGCACATCTTGGTATAGGCAACCACTCTCACAGAGGGATTAAAGATTGTAAGGTTAGCTGTGGCAGGCTTCTTTATTTCACTATCTTGAGATACAGTGATAAAATGAAAGATAATTCCAAGTCAGAGCAGGAAAGGAAATATAAAAGCAAAAACACAAATGCAGTATTCTTGGTTCAAGTCCTATTGGAGATGCTCATCTGTTATACTGATAACATTGTTGACCATCAGAGAAGCATTTCTAAAAGTAAGAGGAGTTTACAGTCACTTTCAAATTTCTTTTCTACTGCAGTCATATGGAAAAGTAATACTTTTGGGTCACCAACAGGTACCCTCTGCAGTAATTAAATACTAGCACAGTAGTGGCTCTTTTTGGCTCTTCCTAGTGATTGTGGTAAATACTGGAGGCTTCCCTTCCTGTTCAGCTGTTTCATTCAGCATGATTCTCTACTTGGTTGTGTTCCAGCACATCCTAGTCCAGGGACAACTCTGTAATTTGAAAAAGCTGTAGCTAATGCTTGCATTAACTAGCTGGCTATATTTTTAGCATTTAAATAAATCAGTCATGCTTGATAATGATAATGTCTATCTTTTCAGTTATGGTTCAGGGATAGCATATTTGGGTTAGCTCAGATCTCTGATGGTTGGTTTTTATGAAGTTGCTTTTAGTACCTTGAGTATTTGTAGCTTTGTGTAGTGTTTCCTCCTAGTGTCATGTGATTGAATGGTATAAAAATGAAGAGAAGGGGCCTAAATTAAACTGCTTTTCCATTCTTTTAGCTTCAAATTCTTAAAATAATGGGATAAATTTCTAACTCACATATGCACAACACATGGATTTGCTGTTTTCTTTTTCTTTTTCCAGTGGTCTTTCCTTGCTTATTCTCAAGCAGCAAGGAATTAGATCTCTCCAGTTCCAGTCCCTGAAGCACATCAGTGCTGGGAATGTCTACATAACTGACAACAGTAATTTATGCTACTATCATACTATCAACTGGACCAGCCTCTTCAGCTCACCTAACCAGAAAACTGTCATCCACAGAAATAAGAGGGCTGAGAACTGCAGTAAGTATTTTGCTCATGGTTGGTTAACTAAATTTCTCTCTCTCTCTCTCTCTCTCTCTCTCTCTGGATATATTGTTTAGAACTAGAAAATGGTGATTAGCTACTTTGTGAAACAAGAAATAATCTAGAAAACATTCACAAAAGTCTAATATTGTTATATTTGAGGATGTTTGGAAATTTCTTAATAAGCCTACTTTTTTGAAAATAGTCATGAGCAGGGGGGGAATCTAAATTTTTTCCCTACCAGTTCTGTGGACATGGCTTGGTGGTGGGGTGTCCTATGACTAAGTGGGTGTGGCCAACTCAATGTCACTCACAGCCACGCCCACTCAGTCTCAAGACCCCCCAAGCCACTCCCACAGAACCTGGTAGGAAAACATTTTAAATTTCTATTCTGCCGCCCGGTCACCACCTGCACTCCCTTCGCTTTGGGTCGGGGGCTGGGGCCCAGAGACACTCCATTCACTGAAGCCCCAGAGCTGCCACCTGCTCACCGCCTACCTCAACCTTGCCATGGAGCCACTGCCCGCTCGCCCTTCACCACGTGGCATGTCCTACTCCTTATCTTTCTCCCGCAACTGGCTGCCAGGGAAGGCAAGCACCCGAAAGTTATCGGAGCTACTCTCCTTCTTGAATGTGCTGCCACCATCACCACCCTGGTCCACGCGCTGGCTGTGCAAGCGCACACCATTTATTTCATTCATTCATCAGTGGCAGGTTGGGTGTGCGCTTGTGAGGCAGGCGGTGAGCAGGCGGCAGCTACAGGGCTTCAGTGAATGGCACGTCTCTGGGCCCCAGCCCCCATCCAAAGTGAAGGAAGAGCAGGTGGTGAGAGGGCGGGGCAAGGCCAGAATCTCTTTCTGGGCATGTCGCTTCTGCCTGTTGGGCCACTTTCTGAAGCTGGCACCTCTGCAGCCAGCCGCTTTGCTTTTTCCCTCTTTTTCCTCATGGGAGGTTTGTGTGGTGGCACCAGCAGAAGCGCTGCGGGGAAGTGGCCCAACAAGCAGAAGCGCTGCATCCAGAAAGAAAAGGGCAAGAGGGGCCAGTGGCCTGCAGAGGCTAAGGCGGGTGGGCGGAGCCTCCAGCTGCCATCACTACCGGTTCTCTGAACTACTGGCCATCATCGCTACCGGATTGGCTGATCTGGTCCGAACCGGGAGCATTTCACCCCTGGTCATGAGGATAGGACAGTGAAATCTGGTTTGCTGAATAAATGTTTAATGCTTTCCAAGAACATTTTCTAAGAACAGGAGTTCATATTTTGATCAGTCTTTATTAAGAGTTCTCCCATCCACTTTTAAAATAGATATTACTTGAATGCAGAAACATCTTCTTCTGGGATCTTCTTCTGTCCAAATTGCTACAATGCATGTAAGGAAGGTGCCACATGTCTGGCCCTGAAATCTCTGCTGTCACTTTCACACAGTCACAAAACCTGTTTTGTTGTGTTTTAAATGTGGGGGTGGGGTAAGTAAAGTAAGCCTTTTGTATAATTTCCTGCACAATTTCCCTGTCCCTGAAAACATTAAGATTTTTTCAGCTCCACTCCAAATATAAAGAAAGTTATTCCCCATTTTCACCGACTTGCTCTTAATTAATTTATTTTAGAAGCAATCGCTCCAAGTGTTTTACAATGCAAAGAAGTAAGTACAATAAAACCCATGAAGACCTAAAGGCAGCAATTAAAGAATACATATAAAAACAAACCTAGTCATTCATAATAGTAGTCAAATCCTCATTTCTAAAACCTT
Organism: Pituophis catenifer annectens; assembly: GCF_029215685.1. Taxonomy (NCBI): domain Eukaryota; kingdom Metazoa; phylum Chordata; class Lepidosauria; order Squamata; family Colubridae; genus Pituophis; species Pituophis catenifer. The sequence goes on from NW_027256881.1 coordinate 174,616,503, forward strand.
TTTATCTGTTGGTGAAAGACAAATAACAAGTAACACTACTTAAACTCCATGGGGCCACTGGCATCTGCAGTGCCACCATTTCCTGTCTTAAAATGTCAGAGGAACATAGCAACTGATCTCTCCAGAGATCCAGAGGCAAGTTCACAAAGAAAACAGACAGGTAGGGTTTTCAAGGTGATAATCGGGCCCTAAACTGTCCTCTGAAATGAACTGGTAGCCAGTACAGTCAATTCTATAAATATATGTGACAGATCGTGACAAGAAACCATGAAGACAGCTCAACCATAGTGGGTAATGCCAGCAATGCTGCTATTTGCCACTCAAAGCTTAGGGTTGTTACTCAATATGTGCATAGATTGGACTCCACAAGGAAGCACTGAGTGATCCACCATAGGTCTTCTGACACCAGCAATACATATGCAAAAGCCCAGGGGATCTTGCTAGGGCACCTTTAGCCAAGCAAGCACCTCCATGTTCTAGGTATTAGCACCTGCTATAATTGTAGTCTTTGCCATGGAATATATAAGAAGGGTTATTTATTGTAGTCTCAATAGGATCTACAGTGGAATTCACAGATCCTTTTCTTAAATTAGCTGCATACTACTTCCCTAGAAACAGTTGTTCAAAGGGCACAGTATAAGAGTGAATGCTTCAGAGATTTTCACCAGAAATGGAGAGATAGCTTTTTTTTTTTTTGCCAGCACATAGATACTATAAGTCAATATCTTTTTTTTTTTAATGAACCGATCCTCCTCCTTTGACCTACCCTTAGATTTGCAATTTCATCTGATTTCTGTGCAGATTCTCTGCCTCTAAGATAATGGCTTGGCATTTTGGGAGTGAGGATGGGTTAGAAATTTGGAATTTTAATCTTAAGGATTTAATTTTAAGGATTCTCACCTATGGCAGTTTCTCATTGACATCTCAGTAGCATCTTTGAGGGATTAGAGGTAGAAAAATAGGTTGGTTTAAAAGTCTACAGCTTCCCAATTTTTTAAAACCTTATTTTAGTTCATCCCATTTCTGCATGAGTTTTTAAATCCTTTATTTAAAAGTAAGGATGTTTTTGTTTTGCTGATTTTTGGGTACAGGTAGCACTGCCCTCCAATGTTATCTTCATACCAATTCTGTGGGACAGGGAAATATTGTTCTAGTGACCTCCAGATATGGCTGTTCTACTCTTCCCCTGCACTACATCATCAACACTATTCCTTATTATGGCTAAGAGGCAGAGATGTGAATACTAGTAAAGACAGCAAAATAAAATACAATAAAACATTAGAATGACATTGAGATGGTCAACAAATAAACTGAGTTATAATTATGGGTGACTTTACATTTGTTGGGGCCTTACTTTCACTGCTACTGAACGGTATTTGGCTACAAACTGGGTTATAGGGATTTTAGAGTCTTATAAAATTAAACTCATTTAAAAGTTATCCATTCTTCCAGGATACTGATGAAGCAGGTTAGATGTGTTGTGGATACCTCAACAGATATTGTAGTCAACTGTTTCCCCAATTCCACATGAGCAAATATGTTTTCATATAAGACCTTACCATATCTTATTGTAATATTGGTGAAGGCAAAAACTATGTTTGCAATCATAGCAATTTATTATTTTGATCTCTTTGTATCCAGTACTATTTTTATTTATTTTATTTTATTATACTTATCAGGGGTGAAATTCAAAATTTTTCCCTACCGGTTCTGTGGGTGTGACTTTGTGGGCATAGCAGGGGAAGGATATTGCAAAATCTCCATTCCCACCCCACTCTGGGGCCAGCCAGAGGTGGTATTTGTCGGTTCTCTGAACTATCCAAAATTTCTGCTACCGGTTCTCCAGAACCTGTTATAACCTGATGGATTTCACCCCTGATACTTATGCTATGCTAGGTTGTTATGACTTGTGGTTACAACAATAACCTTATTTATACCTGAAGATGTGGACAGTGTTATTGTAGGATAGACTGTGCCATCCGTGGATTTGGCCAGTGTTCCTCCTTCCTTGTAAAAGCATAACAAAGAAGAGAGGAAAAAGTGAAGCTGGGAGGTGGTGTGTGTCCTTGAGAGACTGTTTGATGAACCTACCTTATAGTTGATTCCTCCGGGAGCTGTTTGCTGTGAAGGGCCCTGGAAGGTGAGCTCTGGGACTCTTCCAAAGAAAGAAGTAGAGAACACAAAACCCATTAATATAGTACTATTTTGAGGTGTATACAGTATATTATGAAGATATAAAGTCGAAGGAGAAACTACTATGTAGGAACCATTTTGGCACAACAAGCAGAGAAAGAAATGGAGAAAGAATCCTTCCTAACTTTTTCTCCAAAATTTGCAAGTTACACAACTATAAATTAGAGTATGTTTTAAAATCCCTTAAACCACCCAAAGATGCAGAAACAAAAGGTAACAGTAAAAGCAAAAAGGGACTCAAAAAGAAAGTAACCTTAAACACGACATGGCTGCAACGACACTCAGATAAAATAAAGGACTTATTTCAGATAATGGATACTGTAAGTAAGTCTTAGGGTTGTCAGGTCTGCTTCCAAAAAATAACGGACAAGCGGGGGGGGGGGAGGGTGTTAAGTAGTAAAAAAATAAAAAAAATTACAATTAAATTATATATTTTCTTACAAACATTTTAACACATATTAAAATAATCACTTCAAAACTTTACTTAAAATTCAAAACATCAAATATATTATAATAATATGTAAAATATTAAATTACATTTTACTTTGCTGTGGTGTGTATTTTTTATTTGACTGCGCAGCTTTGATCAATTCTTTGTGTTTAAGGAATAATTCTTTAATTTCAGTACAACGTTGAGAAATATTAAAAAATATACAAAGTTCACTTCGAACTGATGGTACAAGCAGTTGGTTACGTTCGTCAGTCCACAAATTTCCCATGATACTGAAAATTTGTTCAACGTTTGCATTTGATACTGGAATTGATGCACAATACTGGAACAATTTCAGTAAACTCGGAGCTGGCTCTTTCTTGAAAAAGTACGTCCACTTATCAAGGGATGAATCGCCCTGCAGATGAACATAAACTTCTTCTAAGGCAGAAATTTCATCGAAGAGAGTGTTGGGTGGAAGTTCTTCTCGCCATGGTGATAATAACCAGATGTTTGTCATTTCTTCTAAAGTTGGAGGATTATTGCAATCAATTAGATTGAAACGACTTAGCATCTCATATACTGAATCGGTGAAATTATACCATTTTCTAGGTACGCAATGGCTCTTTGATACACGTTGATGGCTTCTTTCTTGAACTTTTGCACGGCATTCTCAGGCAAATGTTTTTTACGTAAGGCAAATAAAACTTTCATTTCAAAAAACTGCTCATCGTATTTTTTTTTGCAAAGAATCACGCAGCTTACACATGATAATGTGAAGATCACATGCAAGAATTTTCTTGGTTTCCAGCTTCAGTAGGGTGTCTTGCATTATTGACATGAAGAAGTGCGTGAAATATAAATACAATTCTGAAATTGTTGGTTCATCGTCCTTTGCGAGTTCACTTTCCTGATCCGAAATAAGGTTCCAGATAACCTTATGGCACTCATCAGATCCAAGAGAAATAAAATACGATTTTAGAGGTATCCAGTTTAAAAGAAGTTTTTCGACCGCTTTAAACAAACTTAACCAACATGTTGGAACATGGCACAAAACTTCATGGAATTCTGACTCGCAAAACTCAAAAAATGATTTCAACTCTTCTCATTTCTTCGCAGAATTCGAAAATTCGGCAAAAACCTTCAGCACTACATTTTCGATATCAAAAGATTACTGCTTTAATGCATTTTTTGCGCTGTTGTGTAAAATGTGATTATTGCAATGAGCAGCTACAATATTGTCATTTTCCAGCAATAATTTTTGGTAAACAGATTTGTTCACTCCATAATTGACCGATGCATTATCTGCTGAGTAAGCTGAAACATTATTTATTTCCAATTCGTTAGCACTAAGAACTTGACACAGCTGATTTTTTATTGATGTAGAATCTTCGAAAGAATCCTCATAAAAGTCTAAAATTTTCACACACAGTCTTTCTTCACAAGTAAAATATTGTGCAACAACGGGATACATTTTGCGATTTCCCTTGTTTGATGCATCAGTGGAGAGAGAAAATGGAATTCCAGTTTTAAGATCATTGAGAACCAACTCAATAGAAAAAGGATACAAAACCTCATTGACAATAGCTGATGATTTGGTTCTTCCACAAGACATCTTTTTTACAATTTCTGAATCATCAAAAATTTGCTTCATTAACTTAATACAACAATCTTGAGCCAGGAAAGAAATATGGTGCTTGATCCCATGGTAAGTTTCAGCCATTTCAGCTACAGTCACTTTCTCACTGAAAGAGGAGTCTTTAACAATGAAAAACGAATTGATTCGCTGGTTGCTGGAAGCTATTTTCTCCTTATCTAAATGATTTTTTGTGCTTGCATGCTGTGTGACAGCTTTTATACCATTATATTCAATTGTGAACGATTTCTGACACAATTTACAGTAGGCCGTCATATTTGTTCTGCCGGTTTCGTTGTTGGTAATCCATGCAAAAGTAGCTTCCCAGTCTTTGGTGTATTTGCACACTCCTCTCTTTCGTTTTAAAGAATTCGAAATCTCGCCGCTATCACTCTCATCACTCGACGCCATTTTAGGTCAGTCGACACAAGCTACAATACATTTTAAAAATGTGAACTGTACATAATTTTATAATATATTTTTATTTTAATCTCATCATTAATTTTTTCGGAGAATCGAGTTCAATGGATATTCGATCTTTGTCTCATTCTAACTTATGAAAAAAAAGACAAAACGCGATTCTCCTATCCTTATTCTCTTAGACTGTACAGCTTTAGATTACGTACCATTTCATCATAAAGCTTTTAAATAAAAAAAATGTCCACTATTTTGTGAAAAAAAATAGTGAACATAATGTGAAAAAAGCGGACTGTCCGCTCAAATAGTGGACACCTGGCAAGGGTAGTAAGTCTCCTTTTTCCCCCCTCTTCTCCCCTTGTAACCTTGGTAAACAAGTGCTGCTCATTCTGGATTGGGAGGAGGATGACTGCCTTTCAGTGGAAAATGAGGCTCCATTAAGGATAGAGGAGAACAAGGATAATATTAATTTTAAAGGAGACCTGGATTTGATTGCTAAGAATTACCTTTTAACCAAACAGTTAATTGCTTCACATAAGAACAGAATGCCTCGAAAGTTGATATGGAATGTCCCTTCATCAAGAAGCTATCACTCAAGTTATGCATTTTATTTAACTTGCCCCATTTTAAGTATGTTATAAAGGAAGTGGAGAACAGCAATCACAAAAATCCTGAATGAAGAGGATTATCTGGATCTCTTCTAGACAGAGTCTGGGCATGGGACATAAATTGTATTGGTTGCATCCAATACTAGATGTCAATTACATACACATTGCTTTATGGCTTGAATCATTATTCTAAAACATTCTGGACTATCTATCCTGCGTGCCCAATACATTTTCAGCAAGAGAGAGTACTATAGGTTCCCATTCCCTTGGGTGGGTGGGTGGGTGGGGGGACTTGGATAATAACATATTATGTCTGCATGCATGCATATTTTGATGCTCTTTCTATGTTTATGTATATTTTAAATGTGTGTGTATGTGTGTGTATCCAGGTAGGAAAGTGATTGGCAGTTGATTTCCTGAAATAGAAAGTTGGGAGACACACAACAGGAGAATAATCTAGTATCCTGGGAGATATGCTATCATACTGTATATCTGGATTGAATAATTTGCAAAATATTTCAAAATTACTTCAATCCAGACAGGATTTGTAAATTTTATATTATTTACTTCTCTATGAACTGGATTGACAAGTTAATAACATTATCTTTAATTTATTATAATTTGATTGACATTTCCAAGTAGTGAATGTGAGAATTGATGTGTGGTAAATGTTTGACCTACCTATGCAGTTTTTCCTTGTTAATAGCTGTGCAATTCAGTGATCTGAAAAGCAGTAACTTGAATTTGTGGAGGGAAAAAACCATCAATATTTTTTGCTTCCTTGTTTTAATTAAACTTCAGAGTGCTGAGTTTCCACAGGTGGACCATTTAGATGTAAGTTAATTTTGCAAGTCCATACCTTGACCCTGTTCTTTTAAAGGAAGAAAATCTGGATAGGGAAATTTCATCATGAATCCTCTTTAGCATTTCTGTGTTGTCAACAATATTGTGCATGGGAGACAATACAGAATAAACACAATACTCAGTAGGAACAATTCTCAGCTGGAGTACTCATTACATGAGTCTAAAGTTACCATTCAGCAAAGCTTTTCCCAGCTAGGAGAAGAAAATTCACAATTAGTTGCTATATCTAGCTAATAATCTTTTCATGAATTCTCTCTCCATTCGTAAATTTGTCTACAAATGGCTAATTTTTATGTAGTGAAATAGATGGTCTCAACTCTAAGCAAAATAAACTATGATTCAGAAAATATGCATCTTTTTTCTCAACTAATGGAAAATGTATTAGTTAAAAATAAATATATTAATGCAGACAAATTAAACAGGTCCTAAGTGCTTTGTACTGCTTTATCACTCCTGTTTTGGAAAACCTCAGCATTTTCATAAACACCTTCAGTCAATTAAATTTATAAATCTTTGCAATCTAATTGGCTGTATTCCTGCTTGTTTAATTAACTGAGTGTTATTGTTGTAGAGCTTCATTTAATAAAAGAGACTGTGAAGCTGAGCTAAGAATTTTAATAAAATATTATTTACAGGTTTATGTAAGGTTTTCTGTTTTGATCTTACTTGGGGGGAAAAGTTTTCCTAGCTTAATTTTCAGATGCTATTTAAAGAACCTCATCTATAAAAACATTTGTAAAATACTATATAAGATGTCTCCATGAGTACAAAATATTTATAATATAGGCTATTAAACAATTATGTTGCAGTAACAACACAAAAGAAATTGAATTCAGTAGATTTTCCTCCCAAGTCTCCCAATAAGAACGTAGATCCTTGTAGTCTACCTAAAATTATTTAGATTGTTATGGGTGCTAACTCACCATTTTTACAAGCAATTGTCATAATGTAAGTTTGCCAACAGAGAATTGTCTACTCTAAGGTTATGTGGGTGGGAAGTTGCTTAATGACCATTCAAAGTTGTGATAAATCTACCTGGTGAATACTTACAACCTGGATTCAAAATTTCAATGGTTTCCCCCTGCCCCCTGCAATCTTATGACCCTGCTTTGGGTGCTTGGTAGTCATGCCACATTTTTGGCTGTTTGCAGTGTCACACAGTCACATGACAACATTTCATGATGGTTTTGCAAAAAAATAAAATAAAAACCCAGTATTTACTTTGTTTTTGGCAAAGTTGCCTGCATAGAGAACCATTGGATTATTTAACCATGGCATTCACTTAACAACTGCAGATTTGCTTAATGACTATAGTGATCCACTTACCAATTCCTCCAAAATATGTGATCAACCCGTTTTACAACCATCACAAGTTACGACTCTGATCATACAGAGAGTATGTGGTTTATACTATTAATGCTAGATACCAGGGAGGTGCTCAGAGGATTTTCTTTTTTTTTTTTTAATTGAAAAAGTTTTTCAAATACAAATTTCCCCCCCTTTTCCCCCCTCCTCCTTAACCCCCCCCTCCCCCTCCCCTCTCCCTGTGGCTTCTCCAAAATAAAACCCAGATTAATAACAGATTATATAATACTTTACCATCCTTTTACTCCACCCCCCATATGCTGACCCTTTCTTTCTAACAATATTATTATATCCCCCTTATACTATACATTTCAAAGTAACATTCAGCTGTAAAATTATATAATAAATCCTAATTTGGCAATTTCAACTCATAATCTACCCTTTTCCTCCTCCCCCCTGCATATATCTCTTAATTCAAATCTTTTACGTATATTAATATAACATAACATCCCTTTTCTTAAACTAAACAATCAGTAAACTAACCTATCTCCACCCACTTTCCTACAGGTCTACCATACATAATATTTTTAATATCTTTGTTCTTCTGCCCACACCACTAAAAAATATTTCCATATGTAAATAAAATCCTCAAATGACTTTAAGCTTGTAATCCATATGATATCTTCTGTAATGTCTTTCAACTGGATTGTTAATTCCATCACCCATGTTAAGGTAACATCAAATTCTAGTTCCAATATGTTCAGTATCTTCAATTACCATCTGCCCCCATCAATAGTAAATGTTTTCGTATATAAAAAACCACCCGAGTGACTTTATATTTATATTCCATATAGTGTCTTTTGTAATGTCTTTCATCTAGATTATTAATTCCAACCACCGTGTTAGGGTAACAACCAGATCTTCTGCATGCCCCAATCCCATAGTTCTCTTGCCTTGTAGCTCAGCATAAACATAATCCATTTGTCAAAGAGTCCAAAATAGAAAGTTCCAATCCACTCAATTTAAGGCCATCTTCCACATCCCAAAAGTACAGCACTGCAGAGATCTGTCACTCTCCTCAAAATAGCATAAACCAATACTTTGCCTCAACTATATTTTCATGTATTCAATCGTCTCTTAAATAACTGACATTACACTGTTGTTTAGTCTAAAAATTTTTTATTTTTGTAGGACCTGCTTCTTCTTTTCTTAACTTTTTGTGGCTTAAATCTCCATCCTGGTTGCCTTTCTATGAGTTGTATATCAACTGATTGATTTCCATGCTGGTCTGTAATTTGATAAGTCATCACATTAGAATCCAAAGCCGCCTCTCTTGTATTTATAGATAGTCCAACTGTGACCTCTGAAGGAGAATCCAAAAGCTGCTCATCCACAAAGGCCTCTGTAACTTGTTGTTTTTCCATTACCTCCACCTCCATCTGCTTAGCCTGAATTTCAATCTCTTGTTGATTTTGCTTTTCTTCATTCCCCTCGTGTGTTATACATGGAGATGTTGAACCCATTTTAAGAACCTTGTAGTAAAATTCTTCTGCTTTTTCAACAGTATTTAGTTGATATCTTTTTCCTTGATATCTCAATATTATACCAACTGGAACATCCCACTTGAATGGGATGTTTTGTTTCTTTAGCTCAGTCACCAAAAATCCAAAATCCTTTCTTTCTTTTAACATCTTGGGCGGCAGCTCTTTAAATATCCAAATCTTCCTTCCATGCATTTCAAGAGTGGAGTTAAAAGACTTTTGCACAATATCATTTCTTATTTCTTTATCAGTAAAGTAGATCACCACATCTCTAGGCAGCTGCCTTTGCTTTGCCACCCAAGAATTAACTCTGTAAGCCTTATCAATCTTGCAGGATACCTCTTCAGGACTAACCTTTAAAATCCCAGCCAGAACTTCAGCAGACACCTTTCTCAAATCTTGTCTTTTATTTTCCTGTATTCCCCTAATTCTGACCGCAAATTCCATGAATCTGAATTGCATCATTGTGGCTTCATTTTCAATCCTTTGTTTTATATTATCTACGTTGTAAGCTTCCTTTATTTTTTTAAACTTTTTAAACTCTGCTTCTGAGCTTTTTTCTTGAATCATTATTAAATCATTTTCAATTCTTTATATTTTATTGTCCAAGTTATAAATCTTATGATCAACTTCCTTCATTTTAGACTCTATTTCTAAATTGATCTCTTTATCCATCCTCATAATTACATCTAAGAAACTTTTCATATGTTGCTTCAGGATATCATACTTTTGTTGAACCAACTCTTTAATTTCCTGTCTAAAATTTTCAAGGTTCTGATTCACAATCTTATCATGTCTTGCCATCTCCTCCAGTACAAATTCTTTAGGTCTGTAAAGCCATTCTTCTGCATCTGCAAGCTCACAACTTGTTCATGTGGTTTATAAATGGGGGAGCCCCCCCCACACAGCTTGGTTATCTGGCTTTGTCAGTTTTAACGCCATCCTGCCACACAGATTTTTCCCCCTTTTTAAAGAAAAAGACTTCTCTCCAAACAATATCAATATCAAGTCTCTAAGAAGGAAGAGGCATAAAATAAGAATTTTTCTCTTCACTCCTAGCCAGCGCTATTGTTTTAGATACTTTGTAACGTATTAAACTATTCAAACGAAAGGACTTTTGCTTTCAGCTTTCTTCTCAAGCCTCAGTCAGTCACCATTTTAAACTCTCTTTTTTCCTCCTTTCACTCTCCTTTACTTTTAAAATCAGTCTTAGGGTTAGAAATACTTGCAATTTAGGATCCCAGATCTGGATTTCCTCCTACTTGTTCAGATGATCTGTTAGTTTCGTTAATTGGTCTGGTCCCATCGCCTGGCTCTGCAAAAAGGCAGAGTTCTCCCGAAGCCCGGAGCAGCGGCGAGCGAAAATAGGGAGCCTCATCCTGCTTCATCCCCAAGAGTAAAACAAAAACTCTGGGGACTTCGCAGAGGGCTCTACCTGCCCTCGCCGGCTCTGTCTCACATTTCCTTAAGGAAATGGAGTTTTTCGAGCCACCTTTCAGCTGTAAAGGCAGCTCTTTATGGGCGACGGGGCTGGCGGTCTCGAAAGACCGTCTGATGGTGACGGAAGCCAAACCGGAAGCCTCCTCAGAGGATTTTCTGTTCTATCCACCAAAATTGGGTTGCTAGCTTTGGATGATATGCACCCAGAGTTAAATGGGGCATTATTTGCTGCTTTGCTTCAGGCAACAAAATAATCTTAAACAAGTCCTGACATAAACTATCAATGTATTTGTGATTCTTCTTACATAGCCCGGCTGATACTGTTCTACCCACTTAGCTCCTCACCTGATTAATTCTCCATTTGACAAGTGTTGCCAAGTAAATAACTGGCTTTTCGAATATGGGAGAGGCTGTGAGAATGGATTCTTAAAGCATGTGACATTAGAGTAGCATTGCATTCTCTATAGTTTGCTTTTGTTATGGAACAATCAGAAAGAGATAATTTCCCCCAATAAGTTTTAGAAAACATGAGGCTTGTTGGGTGAAGTTGATGCTTTTAGCCACACAAGGAGAACTACAAGTTTTTAGACAGTAGGAATAACTTGTTAATTAAGGACAAGGATTTTTTTATTTGTATGTTTATTTTTCTTTTTAAAGGGTTTCAATTCTCCTAGTACATCTTCAGTGCAAAACCTCTTTGTTCTATATGTAAGAATGTAAACTCTTACCAATGAGAAAAGCATACCCAAAAGAATAGTGATTGCAAGAGAAGACCCATGTTAGCCATTAATTTTATTAAATGTCATAAGCTTTCATGAGCAATACTGTAGATATAAGTCACAATAGTGTGTGTGTTATAATAAAATGTTAGTCTGGAAAGGTGCTTACAGGGTTTTTCTGATTTATGAGAAGAGAAGAGAAGAATATCCTAAGGAAATTGTGGTGATTGCAATCCTATTTTTCATTTTTAAGATGGGGGAGTGAGTATGCTGGGGAGAATCTGGGGCTTGATTGCCTTCAGGATCATGATGAGTGAAGTTTTATGATTAAGGGAGAAGTGTTCCATTCTTCCATTTGGACCAGGGTGGGTTCTAACATTTTTTACTACCGGTTCTGTGGGCATGGCTTATTTTCTGGGTGTGGCTTGATAGTCATGTGACAATTCTTTAGGATTTAGCAGAGGTACTGGTCTACCAGGCTTTTAACTGCTTGAAGTTGCAGAGCTGTACTGGTCTACTCATTTGTTTTTGGAGGCATTGGTCTACCTATTTATTTTTGCAGGCACCGGTCTACTCATTTGTTTTTGGAGGCACCAGTCTACCACCACACTGCCTTTTAACACTGATCAGCTCTAGGACGGCCCTTTGAAGCCCCCCCCGGCAAGAGTTTAAACAGCTTTTTCCTTCTAGCCGATCAGTTGGGACTCAGGAGGCAGCAATAGATTGGGGGTGGGGCCAAATAAAAGGTAAGAATAATGTGGGGGTGGGTAGAGGGGCCAGAACCAGTTCGGTGATGTCATATCGTCACCGCTACTGGCTCGGCAGAACCGGGTGGAACCGGGAGGAACCCACCACTGATTTGGACACATATCTTCTCCAGGATATTGTAAGGTCACTGTAGCCATGGAACTGTGGAACAAACACTGAGACTACCTAACCTCCAGCTGTAATGATATTCTCTGGGAAAGAGTATGAAAAATGCTCTTTAGCCATAGATGAGGCATGTTCTCTAGATCAAAAGAGGCATTTGATGCTGTGCAAGCATCAGAAATCACAACACAGTGATGAAAGAGTGTTGAACCCAAGTAAGGCGAGAACAAGCTATATGAAAGTAATAATGTGCTCAGGCAGTCGATGTGCTTACATGACAGATACTCAGGATCTTTGTTAATGAAGTACAATTAGACATTCATTCTAGTAGCAGTGTATTGAATAAGAAGCAACAAACAGTATAAATTGAAAATGGCAGAGACTTGCTACAGAACATTTCATCTTTTTGGAACATTACTAAAGCATCTCAGTAAAAGAAAAGAATATGAATGAGAATTTTTTTTTTCAGATTAAATCTTCATCTGAGTTTTTTTTTAAAAATTGGGGTTTTCTGAATAGAATCCAATTGAATCATAGGGCTGGAAGGGATTTTGGAGGTCTTTTACTCCAACCCCCTGCCCAAGGCAGGAGACTTTATACCCATGAAGGCAAACCTATGGCACGCGTGCCAGAGGTGGCACACAGAGCCCTCTCTGTGGGCACATGCACCGTCGCCAAGGGCTCTTCTGGTTTTCGGTGCACACTAGCTGGTCTTTGCACACACCGGAGCACCAGAAACCCGAAGACCAGCTGGTCAGTGCACATGCACTCGCCAGCCACCTTTCCAGTTTGGGCACTTGGTGCTGAAAAGGTTCGCCATCACTGTCTTATATCATCTTGGACAAATGGTAACCCAAACTTTTCTTGAAAATTTCCAGCAATGGAACACCCACAACTTTGGGAGGCAAGCTGTTCCACTGATTAATTGGTTCCCACTGTCAGGCAATTTCTGTTGGTTCCAGGTTGGATCTCTCTTTTACAAGCTTCCATCCATTACTTCTTCTTTTTTAAAAAATAATTTTTATTAAACAGTTTTTAAAAAACAAACAAACAAACAAAAATAGATATTTATATCTTCTTCTTTTCAACTTCTTCGCATCAGTAATCCATATTTATAGATTTTCTCTTTCTTATCTTAATCTATCTTTTATACATAAGATTCTTGTCCTACCATCAGACGCTTCTATACCTAATCCTTCTCTTTGTTAGTCTAGACATATCTAGTTCCCTTAGCCATTCATTGTGAAATTTAGCCTCCAGACCCCTTATCATCTTTGTTGCTCTTCTCTGCACTCTTTCTAGGATTTCAGCATCCTTTTGTATAGTGCACATATCTCACTAGTGCAGTGTAAAACGGTACTATTACTTCTCATGATCTTGATGCAGCTACCGCACACTGCTGACTCATAATTAAGTGGTGATCCACTAGGACACTTAGATCCTACTGACAGCTACTACTGTTGAGCCAATTGTATACTTGTGCATTTGTTTTTTTTCCTGCCAGACCCTTACTGTCTATGGAGATTCTCAAACATCCAGGTCATGATTGTCCCAAATATGCTAGTGTCCCAAAAGGCAACTGGAGTTTCTTGGGTTTTGTTTCACTTCTCATTCAAGAAGCTTCTTCAGTTCTGAAGAAGTGAACTGAACTGAAGAAGTTTCTTGGATGAGAAGTGAAATATTGTCAAGGAAAAAAAAACCCCAAGAAAGTCCAGTTGCCCTTTGAAAAGCACCTTTTCAAGAGGGTGCAGATTCTTATTTGCTTCACTCCTGAGCAGCATTTTGTTGGATAGGATCTAAATCTGACAAGATCCTTCTGAATCTGGAGTCTGTCTTCAAAAGTGTTAGCAAACCACCCCCCCGTCCCCCAGCTTGTCATCTGCAATTTTGATGAGTTCCCCTTCTGTCATTTATGGAGATTTTGAAGAGCACTGGCCCCAATATAAAACCTTGTGGTACTCCACTACATGTTTTCCATGTAGAAGTTCCATTGAAGACTACATGATGACTATGGTTGGTCAACTAATTATTTTTATTTTATTTTATTTATTAGTTTGTTAAACATGTACAAGATAGCAGGTATAAGTATGAACATGGACAATACAAATAAATGGGGACAGTAGGACAGGGACAGTAGGCACGCTGGTGCGCTTATGCACGCCCCCTTTACGGACCTCTTAGGAATGGGGTGAGGTCCACGGTAGACAGTTTAAGGTTGAAGCTGTGAGGGCTTGAGGATGTAACAATGGAGTCAGGTAGAGCATTCCAGGCGTTGACCACTCGGTTGCTGAAGTTGTATTTTTTGCAATTGAGTTTGAAGCAGTTTACCTTTAGTTTGTACTGATTATTTGCCCATGTATTATTGAGGTTGAAGCTGAAGAAGTCATTGACAGGTAAGATGTTGTAGCAGACAATTTTGTGTACTATGCTTAGATCAGACCGCAGGTGGCACAGTTCCAGATTGTCCAAGCCCAAAATTTGAAGTCTGGTGGCATAAGGGATTCTATTGTGAGTAGAGGAGTACTCTTCTCATGAAATACCTTTACCCTGGTCAAGATGTGTGGGCCAAATGTTTCTGCATGTAGGAGTTGCAGATTACAGGACAAATTTTTCCTGAAACCAAATTGCTTGTTAGAAAGCAGGTTGTTTCTAAGTGGAGGGTGATGTATTGGTTTATAATCAATTCCATGACTTTACAGGTTTACAGGTGACTTTGCAGGTTTGATTTTGCGGAGGTGCACCTCTTCTTTGCTGGATTCCATTGGGCGACTGGATGGTAGAATTTCATTCTATTCTGATTGTCCTGCGTGCTTGTGTGCGTGTATAGCCTGTGGGAGCTTCACCTTCCACTAGCACCCCTTATTGGTCTTAGAGAGATTGACCTCTCTTCGTTGTGGCTAGCCTGGCTTGCTCCTTGCTATCCTTGGTTTTGCTGCTTTACAATGGCTGTTGGATAGTCTAGCCGCTTGTTTGCTTACTTGGGTGCTTGCTTGCTTGCTTGCTTGCTCTATTTATTTATTTATTTATTTATTTATTTATTTATTTATTTATTTATTTATAGTCAGTCAGTTAGTTAGTTAGTTAGTTAGTTAGTTAGTTAGTTAGTTAGTTACTTGTGGGGATTCTCCAGTTCATTCTGGCTTTCCTAATTGAATGCTTCCTGTGGGGAATTAGTGATCTGTATATTAGCTTCGCAAATAGACCTCTTAGTTTGGGTCTCTCCATCTGGCTAGCTAGGTATATGCCTCTGGTGGGGAATGCTGGATGGCTTTTTCTTGCACTGTTCACTTAGGTCTGAAGGACCTCACCGGCTAGCTCCAGCTTTCCGAGGTTTATGGCTCCGGTGGGGATTGCTAGATGGCTTTTTTGCGCTGTTTGCTAGGGTTTGGAGGGACCTTGCCAGCTAGCTCCAGTTTTCCGAGGTTTATACCTCCAGTGGGGATTGCTGAATGGCTTTTTTTTTTTGCGCCATTCGCTAGGGTTTGGAGGATCACACTGGATCAGGTCTCTCCAGCTAGTCCTGGCTTATCTAGATACTTGCCTCCGGTAGTATTTATTTATGGTTGCTCGGGAATGCCGGTATCTTGCTAAATTTTCAGACTTCAGGACTCTGGGTCCACGTGGGCAGTTGGAAACTCAGCTGGGAGTCTGGTTTCGCTGGTCCTTGACCTTTGGCTGTTATTGCTTAAATTCTTAGGACCTGATCTATGTTTATTTTCTTTATTCTCTTTGTTTTGCTACTTCTACTTCTATCACTATTTTAGATTTTATGACTTTTCTCTACTACTAGTTTCTAGTGATGTGGCTAAGCATCTGCCTTGGCCGCCATTTTGCCCAAAGAAAAAACATTATGAATCCATTTGGTGATGGTACTGTCTATTCCTCATTGTTCTGTCTTATCAAGAAGTGGACTGTGTCTACTGTGTCAAATGCACAAATATGATGCTTGATAATATTTTCCAGGATTTTCCCAGGTATTGATATTAGGCTGACTGGTCTGTAGTTTCCTGGATCCATCTTTTCCCGCTTTTTGTAGATTGGAATCACATTAGCTCTTTTCCAGTCCTCTGGCAGTTCCCTCGTGCTCCAGGAGCTCTGAAATATTTTATTCAGTGGTTCTGAGATCGCATCTGTAGGTTCTTCAGAATCCTGGAATGTCAACCATCTGGTCCTGGCAATTTGAATTCATCTAGAGCAGGGCTGTCAAAATCCCAGCCCATGGGCCAGATGTGTCACACACTGGCCATGCCCATGCCTGGTTTAGTGAAGGGGAAAAAAAGTCCCAATACATCATGTGATGCCGCCGTGACGACGTGAGTTTGGCACCCTTGATCTAGAGTGAATAGGTGTTCTCTTACCAATTTGTTGCCTATTTTGACCTATATTCCTGTTATGTCTCACAGTTTTTGATAAATTGGACTATTAAGCAATTCTACTTTCTCTCTGATCTCCATCATCTTCTTGCCATTTTCTTCCATTAATGGATCAGTTATGTCCTTGACTTTCATCTTGTTACTTACATATTGAAAAAGCTTTTTGTTTGTATATTTGGTATTTGTTCCAAGTCTTAGTTCATTCTGAGCCTTAGCTTTCCTTGACTGCATCTTTACAGATTAATATTTTCTCCTATCTTATCCCCAGTAACTACTCATATCTCAATCTGGGAAGTGCCCTTTATTTATTTTCTAATTTTTCATATATATTTTTATTAAAATGTTAAAAAAAAAGATAAAGACTAATACAAATTAATATAAAGTAGAAAAAGAAAAACCAAAGAGAAAGCTAGAAGTATTCTTATATAAGTATAAGAAATATACTTATATTACATTGAAGATTAAGCAGAAAGAAGATACAGAATATTATCAAACATGGAATTTATTCTACCAGTGATTGGAAAAAAGGGGTAGAGATTAAGAATGTAATCTGTACTGCTAAGCAAATAAAATAATCCAGACAATATGATGTTTATTAAGCACTAACAAAAATGTAACAATAGAATATTATTAAAACTTTTTTAAAAAAGGGGGAAAAAAGAAAGTAGAAAAATATAGAAAAGAATGAAAATAAGTGGATTCTGCTCTTCTTTACAGCAGTTTTAAGTACAATGATAAATTTACCTCTTATTTGTATGGTTACAACATGACTCTCTTCTTTCTATAATATATTCTATCTATTCATTATAATCAAAAATCATAAGTTCATTTTTTTCTGTTTATTCAAAAAGTCTAGTGGGGGGGTGTTCCAGTCAGCAATAAATGGTCTTTTCTCTGATGAAAGAAGTCAATTTAGTCCTCTCAGCAACTTCATCATCTCCACCATCCTTTCCTCCATTATGAGTTGTGACGAATCTTTTTGTCTTTGTGTCTACTTACAACTGCTGTTGGGACTGGATTCCTGGTTGTAAATTATTATGCTCATAAGTGAAAGCACCCGCATGTCCAGACCCAATTTTACAATATTGTTGTTTATAAATGCTTCTTGTGCTGAGAACCCGAAAGATATTTAGGGGCACAATCTGGGTTTGTAACTACTCAAGTGGTGGGTTTCCATGCCACCAAATCTCAGTTTGTGTTCTTTTAACTCCAGAAATCTTCTGTTTCTCAGCAATATCCACTCTTTCATAAATATCATTCTGGCAAGACATTTATTTTTATCACAGAATTTCTCCCAAGAATGACACTTGTAATTTTATTCATCTTAACATGTTTTTTTAAACTTCATTCCATGTCTTACTTTGAAATAACATACAATTCTTGTTTGTCATAGTGATACCCGGTTATTTTACCTACTTCTTAATCTTAAAATTTGTTTTATTCATCAATTCTTTTTTATCTTCTTTTTTTTTTTGCTTTTTTTTCTAATTATTTCTTTCTGTGTAGAATATTATATATACTGCATGCCGATAAATAAAACAACAATTATTATCTCAGTGGCAATATGAGTAGAGGAAAATTTGTGAATACCTTTATAATAACTTAATTCTCTTTTATGACTTTTAGTCAACCAGATTCCATCTGTTTTTATATTATTTCCACCTAAAAATTATTCAGCAATATTTCTGAAACAGCTCATGATGTCACTAATACATTATTATTATCTAGGATGATACAGTATGTTAATTCCAAGCCTTCTGCTCTCTAGTCATAAATGTTTAGTTAAAGAAATTAGGAAATAACATTTCAATTAGTAGACCATTTCATGCCGTAGCACATTTTAAACCATTTAAAATAATCACAAATTACATATCACATTTTAAAAAATCTGCACTGTCTCAATTTAAAACATTATTAGTATTAATGAGTAATATTAAATAATCCTCTGAAGAGGTGGGTTCTTGTAATCTTTTTCTACTGCTGATAATAATCCAGTCATCATAAACAGAATATTTTAATGTACTGGCCCAAGAGCAACCTTTGTAAAAGCAAAAAGAAATTTCTCCTGTTTCTTCCTCCCATTTTTAATGTATGGATTTAAGTGGTGGGGATAGAACAAGCATTATACATTCCATTTAGCACAGTACTTTTTATAAATGATTGTGCCTGTCTATATTTTACAGCTGCAGAAGGGATGATATGCAGCCATTTATGCTCAAAAAATGGATGTTGGGGGCCAGGGCCAGATCAGTGTTTATCATGTAAACACTTCATCAGAGGAAAAACCTGTGTAAAGTCTTGTCACCTTTATGAAGGGTAAGTCATTTTTGCCTTTAGGCTTTGTGTGTATGTGCATGTGTTTATATAAATATGTTCATGCTTTTGAAATTACTAATGTTTATGTTTTGGTGATAGAAGAAGCCATCTGTCATGCAGCAACTGGTAATCATAACTTGTGTTAGGCAGCAGCATCTTTTATGGGAGAATGAAGCAAAATAATCTAGCTAAGATATTTCAATAGCCAAGTCTGCAATTCGTATATAATTGTATGTAACTGGACTAGAGAATTGACTGCAGGGGATGGGTAAGCTTGGCCACAAGACAGAACAATTGGTCATTCTTTTGAAAGTCACCAACCTGGAACAAGGAAAAAGCTTGCCTATACTTGTATTTTAAATGGAAGGTTGAAAAGCAGCAACACTGTATAAAAAGAGTTGACTGGTACTTTAGATGGGAAATGCTGTGCAACAGATTGCAGAAGTTTGATATCTGTCAAAAGGAAGTCCCAAGGAACTAGTGCGGTTATCTGATTCAGTTCCTGAATGCATATTCCCTTGTCTGGGGGTGGGGTGGGGATGGAGAGGTGAAACACACTGCCTCAAATCATTTCAGTGAAGCTTTAAACCTCATTTGTACCCACAACAAATTTGGTAACAAGACAAGGCAACAAGGTTGAGGGCTAAACAGCAGGGAATAGTTAATTGTGAGAAATAGTTTATGTCTGAGCTTTCAATGTCAACAATATACATTTCCATCACAGTCCAAGGAGATTGTCAAGATCATGATTAATTGTCTGCAGATAATAATGAATTGAAAAAGATCTAATGAAATGAAACTGAATTCTAACATGACAAAAGTATTTTTGATCAGTAGACTTGATCTCAGATTTGGAGTTCAACTTCTGTTGAGTTGGGTAGAACCTCTTTGAAAATACTATTTTGTAGATCGTTGGTAGTCATGGGCAGTTTTACCAAGATAAGGCTGATTAATCAATTATGTCTTTTAGGAATGTTGATCTGGTGTATTTTATTCCAACTGGATCATTGCAATGCACTCTACACAGGACTGCCTTTGAAGAATATATGGAAGTTAAAATTGGGCCAGTATACTGCAGCTCATTTGTCAATAATAATTATATATTCATAGCTTTCAGTTTCTTTCCAGTAGAATTCCAACTGCTCTTAGTAGTGTCTGAGTTTAAGACTAGTTTATGAGAAAACTTCCTTATGCCATTTACTGAGGTCAACTCCAGGGCCCTCTAGTATGAAACCCTTTTCAATATCTGCATTTAGGTACAGAAATTATCTTTTCTTCTATCCACGTCACTTCTTCACTGACGTCTTATAGATATTGATAAGAATCTGCCTGAAACTCTTCTTTATCAGTTTCTGATTTTACCATTTCTTAATCTTCTTATTTTTGTACATGATGTACATATATGTGTATGTGTTTTTAGGGGTGTGAAAAAGCTGTACTTAATTGCTAGTTTGGTGTAAGGGCTAGAAGAGAGAGTTTCTATCCAAAAGATATACAAAAGAAAACTAAATTAGTATCTGGGAATCAAAACCAATTTATTTGGTTTTCTTTTCAAAGATCTGCAGTAAAAACCTTTCTGCAAAATTTTACTAACTATAATTGTAGCTGCGTTCCTTTGAATTTAGAAGAACAGCTCTGCAAAAAAAAAAAAATCAAAACCAATTATTGCAGAATATGATTTGAAACAATCTTAATTTATTGCTTCATAATTGTCCTCCTTGGTTTTTCCTTTTTACCTCTGGCTCACCATAAGTCAGAGACTTTTATTTGCACTGTGGTAGCCACTTTCTTGCTGGTGGAGAGACAGGATGGGTGAATGACAAGCCAGGCATTCTTATCATAATTCTTAAAAACTCTAAAGTGGTATTCCTTTCTGTCTTTCCCCGCCTGAAGGATATGGAGTGCTTACCTTTAACAATATGATAATATCTGTACATTGCAGAAGCCTACAGAATAGAGATATTACCATATGGTGTCAGTCAAAAGAAAACTCTCAGTGGCATTTAGGAGTGAGGACAAAACTGCACATCTCTCCTTAACAGCTACAAAGCAAGGGGATTGCTGGTAGGGACAATGTATATAGGTGACAAACAATGTGAAATCAGAAAGACCTGCTCTGTGGGCAAAGCCTGTAGCACTATGGTTCCTGGGAGAAGCAAGAAAGTAAAGGAGGGTGAAACCCACTTCCTCTGTTCTGAGGGCAGAAGAGCCACAGACCAAGAATAATCTGTAACACTTAAAGCTGATAAAAATAGTAATTCTACCAATTGGGAAACAGGTCAGAGCCTTTTATCTATGTCCTTGCTATTCTTGAATTATTTTCCCCCATCTTCATCCTGGAAAAAACATACTGGAAATGATATTCAAAAGTGAGGATTCTCAGAGCTATCCGAGAATAGGCTTGGGTTTTGAAAAGGCCATGACTAAAGTGAGACAGTAGCTATTAAATATAGACCACCAAAAAGACTTTAGTGTAATCCTTATGGTCTTTTTAAAAGAATCTAGCAGAGAGATTTTACAACCCCCTATTTAATGTCTGTAGATGGCATCAAAGATCATTTTCCTGGGTCAAGGGAAATTTAGCGATATACCTAGATCAAAATAGATTTTTCCATAGAAAATTGAAGTAATAGAGACATCTAGCTCTTGATTACTGTGTTGCTCCTTTTATATGCATTTCCATTTGGACCTAATAATACCCTTTCTAGTCAGATCTAATAGTAAGAGTAAAATAAAGAAGTGTTATTATCAGTCCTCAATTAACACACTGAAGTTTGCTAAATTTTGTTCTACTGTTATCTCCATATGTGGTCAACTGTCAAATATATTAGTAATAATTTTAGTAATGTAATTTTTTATTCTTTGCCAATAGTAGGATATTAATGAATGATATTTTTAATCCCTGTTGTATTGAATTTTAATCTTAGTTATGTTGGTCTATGACTCTTTTTATAAACTAAGCTATACTAGATGGTGTTCCCACACTAGCAATGTCTGCCCTGGAGGCTATCTTTTTCTTTGGATCTTCAGGCTGCCACACCTAGTGCTGTGGGAAGACAGGAGGGGGTTTGCATGGAGTTGGTGGAAATATATAGCCATAACTGCATTCCTTTCTCTGGGAGTCAAGGATGTTCAGCCTGCACCTGGAGAGGCGTGACTGGGGATCATCTCCAGTTGGGATGGTGGATTGATTGGACCATGTGATGGACATGTGGGTACAGGGGAAGGGACTTTGACTTTCCTTTGGGTGGGGAAAACCTGGGAGCTTTCAGATTCAGGTTTTCCCAGATGTGCCAATATCACATCTCTAATAAAATGGAACTTTGAGGAGCTGCTGGCCTTGGAGTATTCATTGGTTGGGGGTGTTACTTGGAACCCTGACAAACAAATTACTTCAATTGGGAAGGCACAGACGTACAGATACTTCCTGTTCTTTCCATAATGTTAGATTTCTCAGGCCAAGAAAATATTGGGGTATGATATTAGGCCCCTGTTTAGAATTGATTATAGTTCCCATCTCACCAGCAGACTCAGTGGGACACGTAGAAGAATTCTAGCATCTCAATAGTATGATTCTTGATTGTCTTTAACAACTAGGTGGCTAATAGACCACTCCAGCTTTGAATGCTGAATCAGTAGGTTATATGCACGCCTAGTGTTCTGTACAACCTCTGCAATTATTTCCAGGATGAAAGAACAGGAAATGAACATCCAAGGGCTGTTCCCACTAATAACACCCCTTTAACAGTGATAACTGTTTTAGGTTCCAAATATATGATTTAAATAACTTCAGCTTCCCCGTTATTTCTGTGCAAGCAACGTTTTTAGATGATTCCCCCCCCCTTTCTTTCACAAAGGAGTAATTTGTTAGAGGTCTTTCAAGTGTACCAAGGAAGTCATCAGAAAAAGAGGAAACCCTAGTGGTTGAAATTAGATCAGATATGTATACAATGTCCCTTTATTTCAATAGATGTGTTTTTCATCTCCAGCATGTTTATTTATTTATTATTTAAAACACTGATATTGCTTCCCATTTTATATTGAACTCTGGGCAGGTCCCAATCAAAAAGGGCATGCTGCATGTTTGTATAAATAGTATGAAATATTTATATATCCTTGTCTTTACAAACAGTGAATAAAACCTAGCAGTGCAGCATTTGCATATTAATCCAGGGCTTGGGGATGGGGATGTAATTAGAAAATTATCAAAGAGAAGGTGTAGTTTGACAGGGGATAAGCACTTTTGCTTGCAGAATAACAATCATGTCATAAACTGAAGTTGCTCCCTGATTCTGTCACTTCTGGTATTTCTAAATTGCTTGTTATTTCCACAGGGAATACAGAGAGTTTGCAAATGGTTCAGTTTGTGTGGAATGTGATCCGCAATGTGAGAAGATGGATGGAAACAGAATAACTTGCAAGGGGGCTGTAAGTACAATCCATATACAGTCCAACATATAAGCTGGTTATTATAGAAGACAGATTTGTTTTTTCTTTCTTTCATCCTTTGTAAATTTATTAATTTTATTTATTTGCTAGATTTATATTCATCCCTTTCTTCCATGAACTTAAGACAATATACAATATACTCTTTCCACTTAATTTTCCTTACAGTTACAAACTTCTGAATTAGAATAGGCTAATAGTCTATGACTCTCCCAAAATCAACGCCTAAACATATTGTGCTCAAGATGGATTTGAACCTGTGTGTCTCTGGTTCTAGTTCAAATCTTAGTGGAAACACTATGCTAAAGCTATGCATGTTCCCATGAAAGTTTTGCATGGGCTGAAAAGAACTAAATATAGAATCTAATAAAGTATAACAGTGATCTGTCTTTATGAAAAATCCCAACATAAGTCTTAAGGCAATGTGAGTATTGCATCCTGTGTCAAATATTACACTTACTTGATGTCTCTCAGTAGCTCTTGGGGCTCTCCAAACAAAAACAGAAATGTGGATATTCTGTGTTTCTTCTTTCTACATAGGGACCAGATCATTGTACCAAATGCTTTCATTTTAAAGATGGCCCCAATTGTGTTGAAAAATGTCCTGATGGTGTACAAGGGACAAACAGCTTCATATTCAAATATGCGGATGAGGATCGTGAATGTCGTTCTTGTCACCCAAATTGTACCCAAGGGTAAGTTTACATTTACATATATTAAAAAATTATTGCTACATGTGATACTTTCAATCCATTTTGCTGTACCTTGATGAATAAAGTAATTTGTCTAGAACATTACATTTTTATCCCCAAGTCTTTCAGTATGTCTCTATGGATGGCAAAACTAAGATGATGATGAATCAATATCTTTATTGTAATACTCTCTTGGAGTCTGAGTTACCATACCCTTTACAGTCTCTTTTCTCCCTTTTTGCTAGAATGGGCAATAAAGATAATCTGCACTTAAAGAGCAAAAGTATGCTTTAGTTTGTGTTTGCCTCAGCATATTAAGAATGCAGTCCTCCCCTTAACCGTCTCTCCTCCTTTTGTGTTCAGCTGGGAGATATGAAAGTGAGTCGATCTGCCTTCCCTAGAGTGATAGTGCTACTTTCCATGTGACTCTAATGAAGAAGACTGTTAGATTACACGAACAGTTGCATTCATGTACAAAACTATAGTTAAATGTGTAGAGAATAAGTATGGTAAAGATGCGCTGCCTTGCTTTTTAACTGAACTTCAGGTGCCTTGCATGTGAAGGTGAGGGTCACAGTTGATCTTTTATCTCTCTGTATCTGCGTAAGATATGTACAAATAATGATAATTTTTGAATACAGGATTTTAAACAGAAAAATGGACTGAATCTCTGTTTTTCCTTATGTTATTATAAATTGCAATGCAATGCAAACCTAGCCTAATTCAATGTGACACCAATGGATGGTGCATGCACACCTTCTTTTCCATCCTATTTCTCTTTGTATTGCAAAATCTCAAGATTTGGAGGCTGGGGTTAGTCTTAACAGGGAGATAAATTTATCAGTAAAAAATAGAAGCTTAAAGTTGGAAGGAATCCTTAAAATCATTTCTAGTAATCCAATCATCTTTGTTGCCCTTCTCTGAATTGGTTTAAGAATAATTTCTTTAAATTTTTCTTACAGTGTGATGCCAGACCTGGATATGATATTAAAGATGGGGTCTGATCAAAGCATAATAGAATGGAATGATTTCCCATGAATTGAAAATTATATTTCAATTAATATAGCCTAAAATAAATCTGTCTTTTTTGTAACCACTTCATAGTTCTGGCTCTTATTAAATCCAATCAAGTACTTTTAATTTAAAAATGGAAGATCTTTTTAACATTTAGTGCTACCAAGTATTCCCAATCCAATATTTGTGCATTTGATTTTATTTCATAAGTGAAGAACTTTGTACTTATCCCTACTAAAATTAATTCTGTTACCGTAAGCCCAATTTTCCAATCTAGCATCCATGAGTTTTGTATTACCTACAGATCTGATAAGCATCCCTCTTCCTTTTCATCCAAATCATTAATAAAAATGTTGAACTGTAGACGATCCAGGACTGATTGTTGTGGCACCTCATTCAGTCACTCTTTCCAATTGATGATGAATTATCAATGGACATTTCATGAATATAAATTTCAATCCATCTTTTAATCCACTTAGTTGTGATGTCATCCAATCCACAGTGAAAGATAAGCATGTCTCGGAGTACTTTGTCAGTTATTTTGCTGAAGTCCTAAAGGGCTCCAGTCTCAATGCTGCCCAGGGACAAGTTAAAATCTCCAAGAAACATAAACTTGAGAACAGCAGGAGTAGCTGCCCCACCTGTTCCCTTGACAAATTTATGCAGACCTCATTTAATTACTAAATTGTATTCAAGATGCTTCCATATTGGTCTTTTTATTATCTATTCCAGAATCTTCCAAAGCCTGACTGGGTCTGAAGTTTGCTGAATCTTTGTTTATCACTTTTTGAAGATAGGAGCATTTGCTCCAGTCATCTGACAATTTGTCAGTTCTCCAGAATTATTTGGGAAAGTATACCAGAGTATGGTCACACCATCAACCATTTTGTTTCAGTATTTTAGGATGCAATCCAGCTGGTCCTAAACTAATTGAAAACAAAGATAGGGTATCCGGCTATGGTTAAAAGTCTCAAGCTTTAATTCTGTCCTTCCATTGTATTCGCCACAGAACACCTAGGTTTGGTAAACAAGGTTGAAATAAAATAAAAAATGAATATAATATCTTTGCCTTTTCTGTGATATCCATTGTATTAGCATTTTGCCATTTTTGTTGAGCAGCTTTATCTTTTCCTTTTCTTTTGAACATATCCCCCCATAAGCCCTTTCTTGCTATTAGCATTCTGACACCAGTGCTGCAGTGTCAGATGAACTGTCTGTGGTCTTCCTTAAAATCCTGGCACTTTTTCCTGTTTGCTATATGTGATTTTCAGATCTTCACTAAGCTTTTTATTTAGCCACACTGGCTTTGCTTTCCTTCATTTTTTTTGTACACTAGAATTATTTTCAATTCTGCTTTTAATATGTTTTTCAAAAGTTTGAACTTTGTTTAAGAATTATCCTCAATCCTCTTCTTTTTAGCTTCTCCTACCATGGTATCCTACTCATGTCGCTCTGTATTTTTTAATCCTCACATTTTATAAAGTCGAAGATATGTGTTTGAATACCTTCAATTTTACAATAGTTTCTCTTAACAAGAAGAACTTGGGTATTGTGCCATCACCTTCCCCCAGTCTTCCTCCTACTTCCGCATCCTCAGCTAATTATAATTCCTAGAATTAGTGAAGTTGAATTAGTGTTGGTTGGACTCTCTTTATAAAGGTAGTGAAACATCTATGCCTATATTGCTTTTCCTTCTTCAGCAACAGCACCATATTAATTGAATAAAGTGTCACCAAAATAGAAAACCATTATATCTGGCAACCAACATAATTTGCAAAGGTCTTGCTTTTAGGCATCTGTGATTACATTTCCGCTTCAGTCCTTATGATACATGACTTGTGTTTAGTACTCCTCTCCTAAATCTATTAAAATGGCCCTTGTTTGCTATGAATGCCCCTTGTGTGGAAGTATTCCCAATGCTTCTTATGATGAAAGTTGGCACAGATACAGGATCTCATTTGTATTTATTTAAGATCCTTCTCCTTGTTTCTGATTACCATGTTTTGGCATTAATGTTCACACAGCAGATGTCATGAAACACCATTTAAAACAAAGTACCCTTTTCCAGAAAACTTCAATGGAATACATTTCAAAGGATAATGCTGATGCTTGAAGAACCAAGCCCTTTTGTAAGAGTACTTTCTGAATGAATCATTTTTAAAAAGCTACTAGACTTGCTGAATTTGATCCAGATATCAGCCAAATGTGTTGATTAGGCTAAGAAAGCTAGAGAGGACTGTAGTTTATGGAAGCTTTTCTTCTCTTTAAACACAACTTTGTGCACGTTTTTCTTAGTTGGGAATCCTTTCTTTAAACCTTGTAGACTAGTGATGGCTAACCTTTTCCAGACTGAATGCCCAAAGTACACGCACGTGCACACAAATCCCGAAAATGCAATGTGCCCTGCCCCCCTGCATGTACCCTGCGCCCCTGTGCCAGGGGTGAAATACTACTGGTTCAGACTGTTTCAGGTGAACCAGTAGTAAAAAAATTCTGACGATCAGCTGTGCCGCACAATTTGTATTTACTAGAAAGCAGGAAATCCTGCCTTCTAGCTAATCTAAATTGCTCGGCCCAACTGTTTCCCCCTGCTCGCTGTTCTACTTACCTTTGCAGACTCAGAAAAGGCTTCTTAATACTCCTTTTTCAGGGCTGTGCAGTAGTGCCTGCAGTGCGCCTGCGCATAAAACACACATTTGGTGCACACTGCACATGCGTGTGCAAAGCGAACCAGTAGTGAAGCGAACTTGTTGCAGACTTCACAGCATTTCAGCCCTGCGCATGCACGCATGGCCCCCTCTCATGCACCCCGCCCTGCACATGCATGTGCAGGGCCTCGCATGTGCCCTATCCCTGCACATGAACAGCAGAGACCCGAAGACCAGCTGGCTGGCAGGAGGTGCGTGCGCATGCGCAGCGGAGCTGAACTGGGGCAATGGCTTGCGTGCCATCAGAACCTATTCTGCCATGGTGCACGTGACATTTAATAACATCTTTTTCAAATCAAGCTTGATTCCTGATGATTTCATAGAAGTGACTGTGCTGTTATCTTGGCAACAATACAGAAGGTATAGAGAAGAGTATTTTCAAATCCAAAGAAGAATTTTTCTCACTACAGTAAGTGAAGCTTAGCATGCCATCAGCTGAAGTTGTGTGACTTCTGAACATTTAATATAGACCACTCGAGTTATTCTGCAATGAGACTGTTGGACAATCTCTAACAAAAACCAAGAGACAACTAACAAATTAATTTTATAAAATAATAATTCACAAGAGGCTTTTATTGTTTTGCTGCTAAAATTAAAGCAGTAAATAATTCAATAAAATGTTGATGTCAACAGCTGTTGCCATTCAAAATGAGACCTTTTTCTGGTTTTGCAGCTCTAATTACAACAGAGCTTTTAGGGAAATTAAACTAAGAATGCAAAGATATCCCAGAATTTGTGCTAGAGGTAACTTTTTTTTTTTTAATTTGATTTATATGCCGCCCTTCTCCGGAGACTCAGGGCGGCTTACAATGTGCTAAGCAATATAGAAGCAACTTCTATTCGGTCCTTTAAAATCTGGGTTATATGGTTAAAAATAATTATTACTACTGGGAAGAAAAAAAGGCGTTTCAGAGGGGCTTATTAATGGAAGATAGTTTTGTATAGCTTAACATATATTTAATGTTAAATATAAGCACCTAAAATAATATTAGTTCTCTTCTTGAATCTATAAAACATCTGGAAATAAAGAAATGTAACAACTGGAATTTTTGCATCCTTCTGTCATTGCAATAGGAGTGGAAAAATTCTTTACTTAGTACATGTCTTTATATTAATTGTTAAAAATACAAGTGAGGCAATAAAAATATTGGCTTAAGCCCATTGGTGAGTTTAAATTCAGTTCAGGTGGATAGAGCAGAAAATTGTTCCAGACAAATATCTTATTCATCAGTACCTTGTCCCTTGTGGCTTTTGTCTGAAATTTCTGGAGGCTGTGGTGAATGCATCTGGGCAATAATACATATATATGAAACCATGCCTCTGATGTTTCTCTTACAGACATTTTATTTGGATACTCCCTTCTAATAAAATTACACATACATTTTGGGGGGTTGCCGAGCTACCAATCTATGAAAAAATGAATTTTGTCAATTGTCTCTTCTAAGTACCTACTGTAAAATAGAAGCAAAAATATATTCTGAAACAGACATTTTGGCTTTTGATAAATCAAATGTGATTCATAATAACTTTCTGATTATTATATTATTAAACATGAAGCAATTATCTTATTCAGAACAGGCTACAGGTATCATTAAAAAAATCACTTGCTTGTATTAATGCTAGTAGCTAAGCAAAATAAAAGTGTGCCTACTCTTTTTTTAAAAGCTATTCTTATAAATACACCTCCTTTAAAATGTGTCAGTGTGCCCAGGGGTGGGTTCTAAATTTTTTTACTACCAGTTCTGTGGGCGTGACTTATTTTGTGGGCATGGCTTGGTGGGGGGGGGGGGGGTAATTTGACGGTGGGCATGGCCAACTTTTTTTTTTTTTTACTTTTAAAAGCATCTTTTCTACAACCTTAAGCGGTTGCAGAAAAAAATGCTTTCAGAAGCCTCTGACAATCCCAGCTGAGCCGCGCGATCATCAGAGGCTTTTTTTTTTTTACTTTTAAAAGCATTTTTTCGGCCAAAGAGGTTGTAGAAAAAATGCTTTTAAAAGTTAAAAAAAAAAAGCCTCTGATGAGGTGGACGGGGTAAGCGAGTGGGCCAGGGACCGGTTTGGGGGCGTGGCCAACCAATGTTATTACCGGTTCTCTGAACTACTACAAATTTTTACTACCGGTTCTTGCGAACTGGTGCGAACCAGGAGCAACCCACCACTGAGTGTGCCATTCAGTGATGATGGGGGACTTTAAGTAGTCATAATGCATTTCTGAGATGTCAGTGTTTTTTTGCCTTATTTCTCTCCCTGCCATCAGGGTTTTAGTGATCTGTGCTCTGAATAAATTTATTTACCTTCATTTTATTTTCTTATTCATAATTTTTCTTCTTCATGGCTTTTTAAGAATCAATGGAAGCAGTGACTTAAATGGATATCTGGCTTGATTCAGAATAGGAATGATGGTTAAAAAAAAATTAAAATACTTCTCTATATAATCTTTAATTCCCTGTGGTAGCTTGGCAACTGGAATGAAATTGGTATAAAAAAGCCTGTTCCGTAAGTGCAGAGTACCATTGCCACATCATTCCATACCAGCCTTGTAAACAGCTCTCCAAGAAGATATTTGATGTATAAACTGTAGGCTTGGCACTAGAAGCCTAAATACTCAAAGCAAATACCTTTGTTAGGATTCCCTAAAAAGTAGGCCAAACCCCCTTTTTTTCCTCAGAGGATTTTAGATTTCAAGAGAGGGGAAGGAATTCCTGATGATATTTTTGTGCTCTATGTGACGCTGAAGAAGAATTCATATTTCATTTGGTATACCATGAGGCTTTCTCATTCTCATGGGTATTCTATTTGTCCAGGATACATATGAAAAAACAGTTTTGTGCCAAAAAAAAAAAAAAAGGATTTTATTTGTTCTCAAAAGAATGAGAACTCCATCCAATGCTTGATTTATGAGCCCAGATCAGCTATGAACCCAGGCATTGGGTGGGCTGAGGTGCACCTGTTATTCAAGAATGATGGCTTGATGGCTTTCAGAAGCTCTGCTGTTCATACATGGATGTGAGATCCTTTGGTTGATAGTTAGGCTCTATAGATGATGCACTTGTGTGCTTTGTCTTAATTTGGCATAGATAGAAGAGAATAGAAGAGTTTTTGAGAGTTGGAAGAAAAGTTTCCAATTCCATCTCCTTGAGTGTGGATTTCCCATGGGCTGTGTCTTGAGTCCCTTATAACTGCTGTGCCAAGTCTGCAACGAATCATATTGCGAAGTATACAGATGATACGGCAGTTATCTGGGATGACAATGAAGATTCTTATAGGGAGGAGGTGAAGGTTTTGATGGACTGGTGCAATAAAAATAACTTGGTTAGGGTTAGGGTTTAACCAAATAACTTGATTTTGAATGTTAACAAAGCAAAGGAGATCACTGTTGATTTTAGAAAGTGTCAGCATGGTCATATTCCACTTTGTATCAAGGCTGCAGCTGTGGAGGACATTTAATAATATTAAATGTCTGGGGGTGCAGATAACTAACAATGTGATTTGGTCTTTTCATACGTTCTTAGTGCTTAGAGCTCCAAGACCCCATACACCCACTTCATAGTCTGTTTCTGTTGTTCCCCTCTGGGAGGAGGTTTCGAAGTATGTATAGCAGGACTACTACTAAATTCTATAACAGCTTTGTTCGTTATGCCATCCATCTTGTAAACTCATAGGATTCTTTTTTTTTTTTTCTATGTCTAGTTCCACATTCAAACTAGACTGTGATATTTCTGTTTCTGTATGTGGGTATATGTATAATGCTTATCTTTTGAGAGCTGAATGCAATTTCATTTTAATGTATACTGATTAGTGTACATTGAAAGTGACAATAAAGATTCTGTCCTATCCTATCCTATCCTATCCAACAATTGTTATTCTTATATTGATCACTCTGCTATGCAACGGCATCCTTCCGATTTGCTTAACTTTGTCACTGGGTTAGCAGCTAGGTCCCTAAGGTTACTAGATCTTGGTGATTTTAACTTACCCCATGGTATCGTATAGTCTGAGGCAGTTCAAGAGTTCATGGCTGCTGTGACAACCATGGATCCAAATAATCAAGAGCCTGTCTTGAATTGGGTGGGGCATACTAAATCTGGTTTTTATCTCAGAGTAGTTGCAATGTTATTTGGTAGTGAAGGCAGTATTTTCAACTATGAAAGAAAGATCAGTCTTTCATTGCTTTTTGGCTTGCTGATGTTACTTCAGTCGGCAGAGAGGGTATGACTCATTAGATCATTCAAACTTGATTTCATTGAGGGCTGCATCAGGATTGTGTTTGACCTTCGGGGGAGGCAAGGTGTGTGGCCAGGGTGGGGATGGCCAGCTTGACGCCACTCGTGTCGGGGATGCCTGTGGTGGCCCAAGCGCTCTGCCAGCAAAAACGGGCTCCCGAGTTCTGTTTTCAGTTGTGATAGCCTCCTGCAACTCTCTGCCAGCAAAAACAGAGCTTGGGAGGGCCACGGATGGCCCTCCCAACCTCCCTTTTCAGCTGCGATGGCCTCCTGCAACCCTCTGCCAGTGAAAAGGTACTCAGGAGGGCTGCATGCAGCCCTCCCGAGCTCTGTTTTTACTGGCAGAGGCACTGTGGGCCAGTCCTTCACTGCTTCCAGCACGGCCCCATGGGCCAGTGCTAAGCACCCCACAGGCCAGATCCAGCCCCCAGGCCTTGAGTTTGACACCCCTTCATTAGATCATTTTGTCCACGGCAACTAATGGATCTGTCTGTCGCAGGCAACTAACAGCTTCAGAGGAAATGTGGGGTTTTCTCTGAGGTTCTGATGAGCATTTAAGGCAAGGCCTTAGTTGTAGCCTAGAATGAGGTCCTTGGATTAGGTTGTTTCTATTCAGCCTTTCACTGTGATTGATTGTTGATCCCACCATGGCTTCTGGCTGCCAGCATTGGCAGTTAGCCGATTGGCTGGCTGCTAACTGTCCTGTGCAGCCAAAGGCCCGGGACAAAAGCTGCTTTGACGTGGCCCATTCACTGAAACAGCATTTGTCCGGGGCCTTTGGCTGCATGGCTGCATGGGACAGTTAGCTGCCAGCCAATTGGCTAACTGCCAATGCTGGCAGCCAGTAGCCATGGTGCAATTGATCGCAGGGGCTGGGGGGCTTTAGAGGAGGTGCTGCAGCCAAACGGCCTCAGGTGCTTGTTGGGAGAAGGAAGGGGAGGGAGTGAAAGAGGGAGGGAAGGGAGAAAGAAAGAAAAAGAGAGAGAGGAAAGGAAAGAAAGAAAGGGAGGAAGGGAGGGAAAGAAAGAGAAAGTGGATGAGATATGGAGGGAGGGAGGGAGGGAGGGAGGGAGGGAGGGAGGGAGAGAAAAAGTTACAAGTTACAATGGCACTGGAAAAAGGGACTTATGACTGTTTTTCACACTTAACAACCATTGCAGCATCCCCATGGTCAGGTGATCCAAATTGACAACTGACTTTTACATATGACGGTCTCAGTGTCCCAGAGTCGCGTGATCCCCTTTTGCAACCTGACCAACGAAGTCCACAGGGAAGCTGGATTCACTTAACGATCATGTGACTTATTTAAGAGCTGCAACTATTCGCTGAACAATGGTGGCAAGAAAGGTCGTAAAGTGGGTGAAAGCTCACTGAACAACTGTTTTGCTTAGCAATGGAGATTCAAGGCTCAATGGTGGACATACAGTAAGTCGAGGGGTACCCTTCCCCTTCCCTTATGAGTGTGTCAAGCAGGGCTTTGCTCTCAAATTCTCAATCTGGTCCACAGTAATTGACATCCCCTGTTGGAGGATGGATTGAGTAAAATGCGTCGAAACTCACTTTAACAACACTCTTGCTTAGCAACCAAAATTTTGGGCTCAATTGTGGTCGTAAATCGAGGGCTATCTCTGCCTTCCTCTGCATGGCAGCCTTGTCCTAGTAAATTCCTTCCTTTTTCTGGGAATTTTCCTCGTGTTAGAGGCACCAGATGATATAAGGTCTCCTGCTGGAGCAGGGGGTTGGACTAGATGACCTCCGAGGTCTCTTCCAGTCCTGGATTGCTGTGCTGTTTCAAAGTGTCCTCTGAAGCTACGTCTAGTGCCAGGGTTTGTGGTCCTTCTTTCCTCTCCTTTTTCTCTCCTTCCCTCCCTCCCTCCATATCTCATTCACTTTCTTTCCTTCCTTCCTTCCTTCCTTCCTTCCTTCCTTCCTTCCTTCCTTCCTTCCTTCCTTCCTTCCTTCCTTCCTTTCCTTTCCTTTCCTTTCCTTTCCTTTCCTTTCCTTTCCTTTCCTTTCTTGTCTCCCTTCTCCCTCCCTCTCCCTCTCTCTCTCTCTCTCTCCCACCCTTCCCTTCCTCCTTCCCTCTCTCCTCCTAAGGCTAGGATACCCACCCAAAACAAAAACTCCTTTGGATGAAGCGGGCTTACTTACCGCCCGCCCCCCATCCCTGCTCTTCCCTTCCAACCGAACCTGGGCGGCCTCACCACAGCAGTGGAGGAGAGACCTGCACACACATGGCATCCAGGAAGGCAGTTGCAGCAACAAACTCTGCCCGTTCAGTGTCAGGGAGGCACAATCAGGTACAGGGGAGCTTCCACCCCCTCCTCTTCTCCTAACAATCATCTGAGGCACCGTTTGGCTGCAGCACCTCCCCCAAAGCTCCCCAGCCCCTGTGATCATCATGGCTTCTGGCTGGTGGCTAACTGTCCCGTGAGGCCAAAGGCCCAGGACAAATTCTGTTTTGGCGAATGGGCCGCACCGAAGCGTGTGGGACAGAGGGGCCATGGCCCATTGCCCAGGGTGAACACCTAGGGGAGGGCCAGCCGAGGAGAAAAGCTAGAGGTTAATGCGTGGAGGTGAGATCCTGGAGGAGAAGCAGGCGCAGCCAAGGGTAGAGCCTAAAAGTCCCATTCCATTGCTATTCACTGAAGGACCAGCAATATTTGCTCCATAAGACACACAGACATTTCCACCCACTTTTGCGTCTTATGTGCATCTTATGGAGTGAAAAATACAGTATATTTAAGGTGATCCACTCTTTCCCCTTCCTTGTTGGGAAAGGACAAGTCATAGCATCATAGGACCCCTATAGGAATATTCTAGCTATCTGATTGATAAAGTCATTGAGATTTGTTCATAGTGACTGGGTATAGTCTTGTAAATTTAGCTGGGATGTTCTAACCAACTACCTTTTTGTTAGATCCATGATTCTCCTGGCAAGGGTGGGTGTGCCCTTTCTCTGTGTGTAGTTCTGGTTGTTGGGAAAAAAGAGAGATTAAATCTGAGGCTTCTAACCTGTGAGATGCTTCAAAGTCTGATTCTTTTACTCCATGTAATATCTACATGAGGCCATTGGCTGAAGTCATTTGATGGTGTGAGATGATACACTCTTTTACATGTCAATCCTGGGCTGTCCAAGTGATGCTATTGGATGCCAGGGTCTAGAGCAGACTTGACCATTTTACAGGCTGTGGGCCACATTTGTATATCCCTGTCCAACCTGTGGTTGGGAAGTGGGGGTAGTGGCAGACCCAGGTTTTCATGTGGCCCCTTGGGAAAATTAATGACTCACCCCTGGTCTAGAGGTTATGAGGATCAGGATGGATAGGAACAGACTCGGACTCAACC
The DNA here is from genome assembly GCF_029215685.1 of Pituophis catenifer annectens. Lineage (NCBI taxonomy): Eukaryota > Metazoa > Chordata > Lepidosauria > Squamata > Colubridae > Pituophis > Pituophis catenifer. The sequence goes on from NW_027256881.1 coordinate 174,651,646, forward strand.
CTAGCATTTGAGCCATTGTGAGTATTTAATTTTGGACGGCTTTGCCTTTCCCCATTTAGGAGTGGTGTATAATCTGGAGATTTTTCTAGTTTGTGCTCAAAAGTGAGGTGACAGCTCTTGCCAAGAAATCTATTGTACAGATCCATCTTGTATGTTAGCTATGCCTGCTCCTGGACTGGAGAGGCCACCTATCAAAACAATAATTTGTGCCTTAGTCACTTCACATGTGGACTATTGCAATGTGTTGTACATGGGATTGCCCTTGAAGATCCCTTGGAAGCTGCAGCTGCTCCAGTATGCATCAATGCAGACAGTAATAGGTCAGGGGCGGGTTCCAAATCCCATCACTACTGGTTCACTTGTGCGTGCACGCTCGTGCAAACACACAGCACATTTGCGCATGCGCAGAAGCATCCGGGCGGGTGGGTGGAGCCTCCTGCTGCTGCTGCTACTAGTTCGCCCGACCTGGTGAGAACTGGTAGCAACCCATCACTGTAATGGGTGCGCCAGACAATGCCTGTGTAACACTGTTGCTCATGAACTGCATTGGTTACCAGTTAGCTAGCTAGGAATTCAGATGCAATTCAAGTTGCTGGGTTACCACAAACCCTTTACCCATAGAACCTGGCTGCCTGAATGACTACATATCTCTGATCGTTTCTGCCTGTCCTACACAATCCAACAAGAGTTGGTTTGCATCATGCTCATTAAATCATATCACCTGATGAGGGCAAGGAAGCAGGCTTTTTTCTTGTTGCAGCATCTACCCTCTGTAACAATATCCCCCATAGAGCTGTATGGGACTATCTTCAAAAAGCATTTCATAACCTGGCTTTCCCACAGGCCTTCGGTTAGTGTGTGTGGTGAGCCTTTGATATCATTTTACATGATGATTTTATTTTTCTTGACACAAAGACACTTCTTATCTTTCTTATATTGTTTCTTACTATTTTAAATGTTTTATGCTGTACAGAGTACTTAATGGAGTTTGGTAGTATTATAAATGTGATCAATCAATTGATCAATCAATAAACACACACATTGGATGAATATAATTACTTTTTATCCAGTCTTGATAGGATGATAGTTATGCCCCTTGAAGAGAAAATGTTAATTGTTATCTTTTAAGCCATAACCGTATTATAGTCAGTAATGATTGAATTTATTGGGCCATTGTATTAAGGTATCATGTAGATCCTTGCCTTGGCAGGTGAAACTTGGCTCTGATCATTTTTACACAAATCCACAATTATCTGTACTGAGGTAAGTAACTGAAGAATCACAATTTGTATCCACAGTTATTTAGCCTTGCAATTTTATAAACAGCAGAACAAACACGAGGCATTTTGAACTGAAAAACATTTGAAGCAATGGCTTCATGACGATTGAGGGAATATTGTAATGTAACTATTTGGAGCAAGGAAAATGAAAGGGGGATGATGATGATGATGATGATTCTGCCTATAAAATGCCTAATGCATGTTTTCTCTTTCTCTCTTCTCCCTTCCCCCACATTTACCTGGATTCGCTGCAGGTGCATAGGCCCACGCCTCGAGGACTGCATTGGTTTCATGGATAGGTACTTGCTGAGCACTTGCTCCTCTTGCCACACCTCCCATGTTCCATGTGTGCGCAAAGGTGCTTGTGTGTGCATGGCCCCTGTGAATAGTGAATGATCTTTTCTGTTCTGTAATTGCCTGCAGGTGTAGAGGCCCCACTAGGCATGACTGCATTTACTATCCGTGGACACGCCAGTCCACATTACTCCAGCACGCTAGGTAACATCAGCCATCCCAACTTTTTGTTCTTTTTGTTCTTTCTTTGTAAGGAGTAGAATAATTGCATTACCCAGTTTAGTGAGTGGGATCCTAAATTTGTATTCATCCATTCAAGTCTTTTTGGGCTACTTTCTATACTATTGACGCTTACTGAATTAAATAAATTTAAGCATGCACCCTCAAACATAAAATTGCAGTTCCCACATGCTTTCATGATTCTTTTGGAATCTGAATATTAAAAATATATATTTTAGTGGAGGTTTAAATGAAGATTGTGTAAGGCAGGCTGGAGTCCTTAAGAGATTCCATAGCCTGTATTCAAACTACTCTACCTGGTATGGGAGGAGGGTGGAACAAAACTTGTTGCAACAGCACCAGTATAAATAAATGTATAAATATTCCTCATGAGAACTAGCCTAGTGTAGTAGTTAACTATCAGACCTGAAACCAGGAGACAGTGAGTTCTGGTTCTGGTTTAGACACAAAGCCAGCTAAGTGATCTTGGGCCAGTCACTCTTTTTCAGCCCTAGAAAGCAGGCAAAAACAAACCACTTCTGATATCTTGCCAAGACAACTGCAAGGACTTGTCCAGATGATTTCCAGGAGTTGAGTTTGAAAAATAGAATGGATCCTTTCTGGTTATATGGCCCAAACTAATCAAACTGGTTAATGTGATTTTCTGTCTCAAATATTCCACACTAACCTTATGTCCGCTGATCTTTCTTTTTTCTTTAGATCAACATCATCTTGTAAAATGTAGTTCTTTTTATTACTTGTATTTAGATATAATAGTTGTTTCTGAAAATATTGAAGGAATTGTCTTAATTATCTGATAGTTCTTGAGAGGTATTTTTATTTATTTATTTATGTATTTATTTTTATACTCACCTATCTTAAGTGATTCTGGGTGGTGTATATCATAAAACACACACACACACATGTAAAACTGTTGCCATGGAGGTTAAGAAATGGAGGCCTTAACACACTCAGGGCCTCAGATCTGGGCATACCACCAAGTCTTCACAATCCCCTAAAAAGCAATCAGGCTGGAGCTATCCTGATTTTGGGAGGGAAAATGTTTCAGAGAGCAGGTCTATGACAGAGAAGGCATGTCACCTGTCCCCACCAGCTGACATTCCTTGGCTGACAGCACCTCTAAAATGCCTAACCTGCTGAATCAAATTAGCATTGTCTCATATTACAGCATACAATTTTGATCAAAAATACAAATGTACTTCTATGACACATTTTGATCCTGAGGCTAAATTGCATATTAACAGAATAAATTCAGATCAGCACAAAACCATATATAGATGGGCATTGTTAAAATATATTTATTTTGGCCCAATAACTAACTGTTCCTGTCCCTACCCAGGAACTTTGTTAATACAGTATATTACTAAAGATTATGTAAAAGATTATTTGACCCAGGAAGAGAAAACAACACATTTCAGTTCTAGGACATTGTTCCACTCAATGGAACACATATATAATTACAATTATTGCTTAGGCTTGCAGATATGGGCAAAAGGAATATGTCCTACTGAAGTCATGATGGCTTACTTCTGAGCATAGAATCAGGCTAGGAGCTTACTAAAATGAGTAGAAAGTTGATATTTATGAATGGGAATTAGATTTATGATTTTAGTATGCTTATTTAATAAGATTTCTCACTATTGTTCAGGAATATATACAGTAGATGTCGCTTGAAGGCACAGAAGAACTGTACACTGATCCATGCTAATATATAGACTTGGAACAGAAGAAGTAGAATAATGCAGGAATAATTTCCTATTAGCTATCAATAGTAAGGAGCAAGATGTGTTCCCATTTTTGCCAGTAAAGAATTCCCTCTTACAGAACAACTGGCAGAAAATGGACTCATCAGCTCTAAAACCAGCATTGGAAGCACACTCCAAGAGAAAAGAAGAGAGGAACGGAGAGTGTGCCAGAATTAGTTGTCAATCTTTGGTAGGTTGGCAGATGGCTTCTAGCTTGCTTATTGTTGTGTTCCCCACTTACTAGCTGTTCCAAGCTTTTGCCATGCATTTATTATGGTCATTTTTGGAATGATCATTTTAACTGTACTGGGAATGAGCTTTATTATCACTTATCGTTTGAAAATCATGAAAAAACTGAACTGATGAATACTATAGTGATGAAGGGATTTTTAAATAGCCAGAATGTCTGCACAGAAAGCATCACATATCTGCCTTCACACTGCAGACTGTTTTGAATTTTGCAGTCCAAGTCTTCACTCAAAAATGCATAGTCTTCTATGGCCCGTGCTTGGTTTCAAACACATATTCAACATCTCTGAATTTAATGAAAAGGAGAACTGTAGTATATGTCACTTCATTTTAAATTATTTTACCTAGATATATTAATAGAAGTTAAAGAGGCTCAAAATATAATCTTCAACACCATATAGTGTAATTGCTGTTAAGGCAAGGACTTTGTTTGCAGAACTACCATTATGTCCTCCCAGTATACATTACCAGTTGGTACCAGAAGACAAACTGAGACAATAAAACTTTACAAAATTATAGTCATTTGTTGATTAGGTATGAATGAGAATTTGAAGGAGAAAAGAAATTGAGAGTATGTATTGACATATACATAGTGGCATCTCCTTGAACTAAATTAATCATTTTGTACAGTAGAATTGTGCAAAACCAGGAAGAAAAGCTGTTTTTCTTAAATGATTTTCAAGAGAACTATAAGAGCAGATTCATTTTCCTCTCTTTTAATCCAAATCACTGCATAATCTAATAATGTTTGCTTCCTTAATGTCTGGAAATGAATCAATCCAATATTTCACTCTTAACTTATCAGCCACTTGCCTATTGTACAGTGCTATAACAAGGGATGTGGAAACAAGTAGTTGATTAATCTTTCTACTGTAAAATATTATACTTTTTAACATAAAGGAAGAGTGAGCATATTTCACTTTATCATAAACTGCCCAAACCAATTAAGTGGTGGCAAGCCCAATGATGCCTCATGCTTAAAGTCAAAAGTTTGAACACTCTACTTTATTCTTTCAACTGAGGAACCAAGGCTTGGTTCTAAAGAGGAAAGAGGAAAATAAATAGGAAGAAAGAAGGATAATACCTCTGCTATGTAGGATTTTCCAAAGCAAACCTATAAGTTTTCTTCCACTCTTGTCCATGAATGAGGGGTGCATATTTGAACTAGAGTCTCCCTTTATAGTGATTTCATGGGCTGCTTACTTGGCCACAGGATGGGAGAAGTTGGCCCTTGCCATCTTCCAGGGTGATTTTCAACTTCCCAGAATAGCTTCAGCACTGAAATTGCCTGGAGACCTCCTACTTGGGGACTAATCCGGCTGGTCCTGGTTAGCTTCCATGCCAGCCAGCCCAGGGCTGTCATTGCTAATACAATGAATATATTAAAATGACTGCCCTATGAGACCATTAGACATGATTCTATCCAGGAGGCACACTCCTAAGTTCTGCCACCTGAGATCTTTTGTCACAGTACTCGTCTTCTGCTACTAGGCATGCCTTAGTCCTATGAAATGTATAGAGGTCATACATAACTATTGCCTGGTATGTATAGTAAGTACCTGGAACTTAATTTATGTACCAGATGAAATATCTTGAGCCAGAAACTGATACAATATTCAAAGCTAGCAGCCCAACTGAAGAGCTAATTCATGACTATATTCCGGAAAAATGCTAACATTTCAGTTTTCACAGCAAGCATTCAAGGTATAATTAAGAGCAAAAGAATCCATAAAATGAAAGGGAACCATTTTTCTTTTTCTGGTAGATAAGGAATCATAATGTGGCAGATGTAATCAGCATAGGGAAACAATGTTTTAATACTTCCTTCTCTAATCAGATGTATGTATTGATTTATACACTAAATAATGGTCCCCCTTATTTTCACATATCCCCTTTTAACAGGAACTAATTAGCCAAGTCTTTCCCACAGAGAAGTGGTGGGGTAAAACTGTGTGCATATATTAATGCTCTTCATCTTTTCTTCCAGTTGAACAAAAGCACATTTCTTCTTTCGCATCACCTTTTACAAATACCAAGCTTTCTTTTTTTGTTGACGGTGTATGTATACAAAAGCTAATTAACAGCAAATCCTTTGTAAAGCAGTGAAACCTTTTCCTCCTTGTGTTTGATAACCACTTCACAGCAGGATTTCATTATAATTTCACAGTAACTCAGCAACACAGAATACACGATAGGAAAGGGAAACTTGCCATTAATAAGTTCTGCATGTTTGTAGATGACTTAATTTTTATAGCACTATGCTCTTCTATGTTGATTACAGTTTTCCATATGTTCCAGTTGTTTATAAGTTAATTGTACCCTATTTAATTAAGTAAAAACTACTTAAATGAGGGTTTGTTTGTTTGTTTGTTTGTTTGTTTGTTTGTTTGTTTGTTTGTTTAAAAAAGGCATATAAATAGTTAGGTAACATTTTCTAAGCTGAAATGGAATAATTGATTTTTAATTGACAAAATCCTACTGTAAGTATTCCGCAGTTACAATAAGATTTTGGTCAAAGTAGCCAAATAGTCAAGGATTATGACAACTGTAGCCTTCACACAACCAATCTCAGAAAAACAGTTTAGCAATTAAAATATTTATCATTGAATAATCAAACTGAACAAGTGACATGACTGAAACTGTTTTCATCACCTTTGTATCAGCTCTTTCAATTTCGATGCCAAATTAATCCTATTGCTTTGAAAAGGTTAAATATAAATCATATTTCTACATTAGGATTTGTTACATTTGTTTAAAAACCCCATGATTTTGAACATTCATTAACTATTACTCTAATCTTAAATTAATATTAGAAAACTGTACTTTAGAAGTGAGTGATAGCAATAGTGACATTTTAAAAATAATGTAGATGTTGCTGTTGAAGAAAATGCTTTGTAATTTCCCCAGATACCAATATCTTTCTTCACAGAGGGAACCATATCCTGCAAAGCAGAAAAAGAAATAATCTGATTATTCCATAATAAACAAACAATTTATTTACTTCATAGACCAGTGGTAGGCAACTTGGAATTATCTGATGCTTTGGTATATATTTTTGCTCTAGGCTATACATCCAATTATCGTGGATTATACACATTATAGTCCAAAATAACTAGAGGGCACCATGTTACCTGCCTCTGGCACACTATATACTTCTATTGTGGTACCAACATTAATTTTGTGTCCTCAGGAGTGGATCATTTTCAAGTTAGCTCTTCAATTTTCTTTCTTCCTGGTTATTTTGATAGTGGTGGCAGTGGGGAATTTATGTAGAACACTGAGATCTTATTTATTCTAAGCTTAACTATTTACAGCTTCATTTAGCTGTAATTACAAACAACACCTGAAAGGTAAGCATCATTAAGAGGAGAAGAAATACAAAATCTGCTACTTGGGAATATTCCAAGATTCTCTAGTGCCTCATTAATAACAAAGGCCGAAGAACCTCAGTAGATGAACTTACATGCTAAGCCTAAATTTCTGCCACTGTTTGCAGTTTCATCCCAAGGAAGACCACCTGTTCTGAAGAGCCCTACTGTTTATTAAATTGAGAAACAGAACCTATTTTTTAACATAAATATTAGCTTGCACAAAGTATCTTTTTCACTGTGGGGATAGCTGTCAGTGAACTTTGGATCAGATAGAGTGGCAGTTAATATACCCAAACCACAGCATGTTTCTTTCTGTACAAGAGGTAAACAGATTTTGTGGTTACTTACTTGAATTCCTTTTAAAGTCAGCAGGGACCATATACAATCATTTAATGAATGCAAGCTTCATCTAGCCTGATATTTACAGCCCGAATTCTGAGACCAGAACATAGTGGAAAAGTTTAGACAGACAGATAGATTATCCTATAATTATGTAGGATATAATTTTTATATACTGCAAGTAACTGAGTCCTTTAATTGTTATGCAGACACTCATTTCATGCTTATCCCTTCTTTTCATAGGAAGAATGACATAATCACACACACACATGGATCTATATGGAACAACTGCCTTATGTCTCATGTCCTTGCTCTAGGCATTACTGGAACAGTGCTTTTCTTTTCCTCCGTTGCAGAGAAAGAGAGAATTGGATTGATTATGTGGGTTCCAACAAACTGCAGGAAACTCTGTCCCTATTCCTGCCTTTTCCTCTGCTATCATGTCCTTGTGAAAATTCAGGAAAGTCAGGATATGAGTTGGCAAGTATGCAGTGAGGACTGACAGTTAAAGAAGTATGGAACAGCAGCAACAATCTTCCCTCCCTCTATTAGGTGCTGTCAAGAGAAGTGTGACTCATAGAAATGCCAAATTTTCTTTCCCCTCAGTTATACATATTTGTAAAAGGACATCCCCCTTTTACTAAGTTAATACGTTCTGGATCTCCTCCCCCATATGTTGTTTTCAGTGTTATATTTTATAATTATTGCTGATATTTTGGCTTTTGTGGATCTTTTATCATATAGATAAGACAGGAGCTTGTTTCTTTCAACTGATGTAAAGATTATTTTAGTAACTATAATACTATAGTAAATATAATACTATAATACTACAAGACCCTCACTTGACACCTAAAGCCCTTATAAACAGAACACTGACACTGACATTCCCTAAAATCTGTTGAAGATGTTTACCTAGCCTGGTAACAAAACGCTCGGAAACCAACTCACAAGCTCGGAGAACAAACCTTTACCCTCATCCTACACCTGAGATACAGATATTCACCACTATTGCAAATACAGTTCTATTCTTTATCTTTTCTATCACAAATGGCAGGAAAGTTTTTCTCAGATTTGTAGTCAGAGATGAGTTGACTAATATGACAATTGCCTATCTTTTAATAGATTTACCTTATTTTGAACCCAGAAAACTAATACTCCTAAAACTGACATCCATTCTTATCTCCCTATCACCTTTTGGGAGGGGGTGTAATTTGATGTCAAAATTTTAAATTATCTTGTTTAAAGTTCAGTGGAGAATATCCTTTGAATATTTTCTGGTTGTGTGATTCTTCTCCAACACTAGCGAGCGTTACATTCGATATCAGCATTTGACATGAAAGGGTATTACAGCAGCAGTCAATTTTTGATGATAATGGAGAGTAGGCATATAACTGCATCAAAAATTTTATAGAATCAGACATGAAGCATTATTTGCCTGCCTTTGACAAGTGTTATTCAACTATAGGTTATGTGAGAAAACTATAATAGGATTTCTCCTTTTACTTTCTTCACCTGCAATTGTACCTCTGTTAAAAGAAAAGAGGTTCTAGGTTTTTTTCTCCTTGCTTCCCATGGCATCTAACCAGAAAGTATCACCTGATAATAACCATTCTTAATCTTAAAAGGAATATGACCATGGTCTCCTTCTGGGCTAGTTCTGATGTTTGGGAGCATGTTTATAAAATTGTTGGGAGAGATTACATAACTACTATATCCAGCATGGGGTATATTTATTTATTTATTTATTTATTTATTTATTTATTTATTTATTTATTTATTTATTTATTTATTTATTTATTTATTTGTCGCATTTCTATGCCACCCAACTCCCTAGGGACTCTGGGTGGCTTACAGCAAAAAAACAATGTGAACAATATCCCGTAAAAAATTTTTTAAAGAAAACATTAAAAACCCATACACTCCATTCCGTGGCTGGGTCTCGCAAGATCGCCGTAACGAGATCAATGGCCCCAGGCCTGCCGGAAAAGCTAGGTCTTCACCGCATTTTGGAAGGCCAATAGGGTGGGGGCCCGTGGGGGCGGTCCGGACCTCAGGAGGTAATTGGTTCCAGAGAGTCGGAGCAGCCACAGAGAAGGCCCTCCCCCACGGGCCCACCAACCTACATTGTTTAGCTGACAGGACCCGGAGAAGACCAACTCTGTGGGACTCTTACCGGTCACTGGGAGCTGTGCGATAGAAGGCGGTCTCGAAGATAGCTTGGCCCTGAGCCATGTAGGGCTTTGAAGGTAATAACCAACACCTTGAATTGTGTCCAGAGACCGATAGGGAGCCAGTGCAGCTCACGGAGAATTGGTGTAATGTGGGTGTATCTAGGTGGGTGTATCTAGGTGCAACGCTTGCTAGCGTTGGAGAAGAATCACACAACCAGAAAATATTCAAAGGATGCCCTCGTCACCTCTTGTCTGGACTATTGTAACGCTCTCTACATCGGGCTCCTCTTGAGGTGCACCCGGAGGCTCCAACTGGCGCAGAGTGCGGCCGCACGGGTGGTTATGGGAGCAGCGTGGAGCTCCCATGTAACACCTCTCCTGCGCGAGCTGCACTGGCTCCCAGTGGTCTTCCGGGTGCGCTTCAAGGTTCTGGTTACCACCTTTAAAGCGCTCCATGGCTTAGGACCTGGTTACTTACGGGACCGCCTACTACCATCAATAACCTCCCACCGACCAGTACGCTCCCACAGAGAGGGGCTCCTCCAGGTGCCGTCGGCCAAACAATGTCGGCTGTCGGCCCCTAGGGGGAGAGCCTTCTCTGTGGGGGCACCGACGATCTGGAATGAGCTCCCCCCAGAGATATGGAGGATTCCAGATCTGTGCACCTTCTGCCACGAGCTGAAGACTCTTTTATTTCATCAAGCTGGCCTCGCCTAAATCTTCTCCCTTTTAAGTGTAAATTTTAAATTTTTACTGTATTTTAAAATATGGGTATTTTAAATTATGGGTATCAATTCAGCCAAATTTATTTAATTCATTTTATTCGATTTTAAATTTTGTATATGTATGTGTTTTATTTCATGGCTGTGCACCGCCCTGAGTCCTTCGGGAGTAGGGCGGTATAGAAATTCAATAAAATAAATAGCTCGCGCGGCTGCATTCTGGACCAACTGTAGTCTCCGAACACTTTTCAAGGGTAGCCCCATGTAGAGCGTGTTGCAATAATCCAACCGTGAGGTGACAAGGGCATGAGTGACTGTGAGGAGAGCCTCCTGATCCAAATAGGGTTGCAATTAGTGCACCAGGCGAACCTGTGCAAAGGTCCCCCTAGCCACAGCTGTCAGATGTTGTTCCAATCTTAGCTGTGAGTCTAGGAGGACACCCAGATTGCGAGCCCGTTCTGAGGGGGACAATTTCTCCCCTCACAAGACCAAGAATGGACAATCGACATAGTCTTTAGGAGGCAATACCCACAGCCATTCGGTCTTGTCTGGGTTAAGTCTGAGCCTGTTGACTCCCATCCAGGCCCTCACAACCTCCAGGCACCGGCACATCACATCCACTGCCTCACTGAACTGATGGGGGAGTGGAGATATACAGCTGGGTATCATCAGCATATTGCTGATATCCCATCCTGTATCATCAGATGATTTCACCCAGCGGTTTCATGTAGATGTTAAATAGGAGGGGAGAGTGGACCGAGCCCTGAGGCACCCCATAAACAAGGGGCCTAGGGGTCGACCTCTGTCCTCCTACCAACACCAACTGTGACCGATCAGAGAGATAAGAGGAGAACCACCGCAACACCATGCCTCCCACTCCCACCTCCCTTAGTCGTCCCAGAAGGATACCATGGTCAATGGTATCGAAAGCTGCTGAGAGGTCAAGTAGCACCAAGACAGAGGAATGACCCACATCTCGGGCTCGCCAGAAATCATCCATCAGGCTGTATCCTGCTGTAGCCAGGCCTGACCAGACTGAAAAGGGTCCAGATAATCCGTTTCATCCAATGACCACAGAAGCTGAAATGCCACCACTTTCTCTACAACCTTTCCCACAAAGGGTAGGTTGGAGACTGGACGAAAGTTCTTTAATTCTGCTGGGTCCAGGGAAGGCTTCTTGAGGAGGGGCCTTAAAACCACTTCCTTTAATGGTTGCAGGAAAGACCCCTCCCTCAAGGACGCGTTAACTAAAGCCTGGAGTCAGCCTCGTGTCACCTCCCGGCTGGCCGAAACCAGCCAGGAGGGGCACAGGTCCAACAAACAAGTGGAGAAACTCATCGCACCTACAGCCTTGTCCACTTCCTCAGGAGTCACTGGCTCAAACTCCTCCCACTCAATAGGACTAAGACTTGCCCCCGTCATCTCAGTCGGTATTGCCCAATCAGAGTCCAGGTCCATCCAAATCTGAGCGACTTTATCCGACAGAAACTGCACAAACTCCTCCGCTCTACTCTGCAAGGGCTCCTCCACTCCCCCTGCATTAAGGAGGGAGAGAGTCACCCTAAATAGGGCGGCTGGGTGAGAATCAGTGGATGCAATAAGTGCGGAAAAATGTGAGCACTTTGCCGCCCGTATCGCCACTAAATAAGTCCTAATAAAGGCTCTCAAGAGCGTTCGGTCAGATTCGGATTTACTGGTCCTCCAGTGTCGCTCTAGACGTCTCTTCTGGCGCTTCATCTCCCGGAACTCCTTGGTAAACCAGGGAGCTTTCCTAGATCCCCTGCCATTGACAGGCCGCAAAGGCACAATCTGGTCCAATGCCCCAGACGCTGCCCTATTCCAGGCAGCCACTAGGGTCTCGGCTGGGCTGTGGACAAGGGAGTCCGGTATCTCCCCAAACTCCTTCTGAAACCCTTCAGGGTCCATTAGGTGTCTGGGGCGGAACTACTTAATTGGCTCCGCCTCCCTGCGATGGAGGAGTGGCATCTTAAAGTCCAACCTCAACAGGAAATGATCTGACCATGACAAGGGAAAAACCTCTATACCCCTTAATTCCAGATCATGTCTCCACTGCCCCGAGAGAAACACCAGGTCGAGCGTGTGTCCCCCCCCCTCATGGGTTGGACCCTGAACTACTTGGGTCAGGTCCATGGTTGTCATGGAAGCCATGAACTCCTGAGCCACAGCTGAGGATTCGCCAAGTGCCGGCAGGTTGAAGTCCCCCCAGAGAGACTCACACCCAACAATCTCTGGGGCAGGGATCCTGTGAGGACAAAGACTCTTCCGGACAATAGCTGCCACTCCTCCACCCCTTCCCTGGAGTCATGGCTGATGCAATATCTGAAACCCGTCTGGGCACATCTCTGAGAGGGGCACACACCCCTCCTGGCCCAGCCACGTCTCAGTTATACATGCCAGGTCAGCCCCCTCCTCCAGGATTAAGTCCTGAATGAGGGGAGCCTTGTTAACAACAGACCTGGCATTAAATCAAATTGAAATTTACCTATATAACATCCCTATTTTAGCTATCAGTTAGTCTTTGGGTGCAATTCGAGATGGTGTCCCTCATGGCTCAACAGCTGTTATCTATGTGATTGCCTTCTCCAGGCTCAATCTGCCCAGCACGTGAGATCAAAAAAGGATTGCTTACTCCCAAATTTTATTTTATTTTATTTATTTTTATATTTAATTTTATTATTTAATTTATTATTAAACTTGTGTGCCCCCCCCCATCTTACCAGAGGTGAGATATCCAGTCCTCTTCCTCCTTATTAGGTTTCCAAAGGGCTGTAAAGACCTGACTATTTAGGAAAGCATTTGGAGAACAGGTTTGGTCTGTGCCTTTGAGATGGCATGTTTATTGCTTGGTATGGGGTTGTTCATGTGTTGGGTTTTCAAATTATTATCTTTAAACTTTGTTATGGCATTTCCTAAAATTGCTTATAGCCCATAGCAATTTAGCAGAACAGATAATTGTCATTTACCAACCATTCACAGTGGCAACAGTGATGAAAAGTAATTTTATAACTAATCTTGTATTTACAAACTTTGCAGGTCTGTTACACAAAGGACAACTGAAGAAAGATCATAAGCACAATTGTGATTTCACTTATTAACTGCTTTGCTTAACAACAAGTTGCTGGATCCACTTGGATCACTAAATGAGGACAACCCGTATAGAAGCCTTAATAAATAAATAAATAAATAAATAAATAAATAAATAAATAAATAAATAAATAAATAAATAAATAAATAAATAAATAAATAAATAAATAAATAAATAAATAAATAAATGGGAAGCATAATGTTGAAATTACAATTATTACCAAATAATAATGTAAAAATACCATTCCACCATTAGTTATTGAGAAAGAGTGTTTTGCAAATGTTGGTTCAAATTTTAATTCTAAGTAAGGTGGTGAGTTTTGAAATACTGCCAAAAAACAAACAAACCCCATAGAATACTTTTGGCTAAACATAATTTATGAGTAAAAGTTTATGGTATGAAAGTACCCCAATTCCTTGGTTATACCATTAACATTTCAGTAAATTATCAAATCTTCACCTTATTCATGTTTATAATTGAATGAGTTCAGTTGGAAACATTAACTTCTGCCTTGGTTTAATCTGAAAATGAATACAATGAAAGACACCAAAACCTTATTTCATTCAAATTCTATGTCCTTTTTCTGGAACACAGTTCCAGAAGGCATAGTTAGCAAATATTTCCAGTGTAAAATGTTATTTATGTAAAATATTTATCTACTTCCTGTCATGGAGTATATGTCCTAGTAATATTCAACACTTTAAACCATATAATAAATATTCACTCAAAAGCATGGCTTAAACAACCTTATGATTAATCAAAAGGAAATGTTTTCATAAACATATGCTTGAACTAGAATGTTTGTATTCAGTGACAAGCATGTTCCAAAGGGGAGTGTCACAGTGAAAAACACTGCACAGATACAAGAAGATGTCTTTAAAAAAACACAGTATTTTGATAGTTAATGTCCACTGAGCAAGTCATTTTGCTGGCACAATATTGGGCAGCCTATATGACTAGACTTTTATTTTACCTCTTTTTCAACAGTCACCTGGGATTTGATAATCATGTTATTACTTAGGTAGGACATTTGCACAGATAGAATGCTATACTTGTTCTGTACCTGTAATGGTGAAAGCTTCAAAAGTCAAATCAAAGATATCAGATATTACATACTTGAGAGGTGGGTAGGGTTTGCAGCAAACTTGAATAATTGAAATTTATGAGCCCAAGAATTTTTTACTCTCATATACTTCAAAAAGTTAGAGGGGCAGTTTGTGTTCAAGTGTAAATACTGGTTCATTCTGCATAAAATTGTTAAATTCTAACACAATATGCTGGAAGGAATTTACAGAGATTCTAGGGCAGACATAATTTAAGGCTTTAGTTATTATATTCAACTAAATATCAGTATTTGACCTAAACAAAGTTGGAGTAAAGACAAATATAACATGTTAATAAGGTTTAAACACCTTGAAACAAAATACAGGTGGCATGTATTCAAACTGTTTCATCACATTGTAAATGTTACAACAAACTGCATTCTAAGTGTACCTTGATCTGCAATAGATGTACAGGTTGTCCTCGACTTATGATGACCAAAATTTCTGTTGGAAAGTGAAACATTAGCTAAGTGAATTTTGCTCCATTTTATGACCCATTCAGCTGTGGTGGTGCAGTGGTTGGAATGCAATATTGCAGGCTAACTCACTGCTCACTGCCAGAAGTTTGATCCTGACCGGTTCAAGGTTGACTCAAACTTCCATCCTTCCAAGGTCAGTAAAATGAGAACCCAGATTGTTGGTAGTACAATGTTAGTACAATGCTAACATTGTAAACCATTTAGAGAAGGCTATAAAGCACTGAAGCAGTATATAAGTCTAAGTGCTATTGCTATTGCTATTTCTTACCACAGTTATTAAGTGAATCACTGCAGTCGTTAAATTAATAAGGTTATTAAGTGAATCTGGCTTCTCCATTAACTTTGCTTATAAGAAGGTCACAAAAGTTGATCACATGACCCCAAGTCACTGGAACCAACATAAATCTGAGTCAATTGCCAAGCATATAAATTTTGATCACGTGACCATGGGGATGCTAAAATAGTCATGTGTGTGCAAAATGGTCATAAGTAACTTTTTTCAGTGCCGTTGTTACTTTGAATGGTCACTAAATTAACTGTTGTATGTTGAGGATTACCTCTATAGGGATTTGTCGCTTTTCATTCCTAAATAGAAAAAAAGTGTGACCACATCTATTTATGATTAATTTGATCCTGATACAGAAAAGCTATACTAATACACTGATCCTTGTGTTCCAGATTAAATATGTATTTGCTGAATGTTCTTTTCTACAAAGTTGAATCAAAGGCAAATTTTCTTGCATATTTTATGTGCATATTGCAATATTGATTTTTTTTTCTGAAATGCCAGCTGAGGTTTCTGATTCCCTTAATTGGTTTAATATAAATTGGGTTTGGATTTAGTCTTACTGAAATAAAATTTAATGGAGGAGAACTATAGAAACAATTCTGATAGCTCATGATTTATTTATAGAATTTTAGAATGACTCATTCTAGAGGGTTTTTGTTTTTTACTAAACCAAAAGCACAACTGGATTAAAAGAAGAATCAGAAAATCAGTCCCAGAATATAAACATGTATTATCCTGATTTATAATGTTGGGTGGGAAAAGCAGTATTGGCAGAAAGTAGAAGACGACAATGATCACTTAATAGAAGCCTTTGTCTCATATTCAGTACTCCATGCACTATAACTCCATAAGAGATAAGAAGACAGGAAACTGACTACACGTTTTTCCCTCTGTTCAATTGAGTTCAATTTTTAGTAATTGCTTAGACAAATCCTGCAGCTTTCTTGGCAAGGCTTTTCAGAAGAGGTTTGCCATTGCCTTCTTCTTAGAACTGAGAGGGTGGCCCAAGGTCACCCAGCTGCTTTTGTGCCTAAAATGAGACTAGCATTCACAGTCACCTGATTTCTAGCCTGATGCTAGTCAAACTGGCTCTCATTGCCAGATTAGTCCTACCTAATCTGGCTATCTGTGGACTTGCTGGCTACTTGTTATCTGACGATAGGGATTAAAGCCAATTAGTTTCAGTATAAAAATGTATAGCCACAGCATTATTGCAGTAGTTGGTAAGAGACAGAAACTTCCTTTTCTTTTGTAGGGCAAACTAATTAAGACAGTAAAAACTGTCCTCATTCGTAACTTTTGGCGGCATGTAAGGGGGCTTCTGTCCAGGTAAAAACAAAAAACAGGCACTTCCATAGTGCTGACTGGCATTCCTCCTGGCTTCAGCTGATTAGTTCTAGCAGAAACAGGCCATAACTTCAGCCAGAGCCTGAATCTAGTTGAACTGCTCTGGATTAAAGCTATGTCTCATGGGTTTGAAAGGAATCCCTATGGAGCAATTTCTGCCAATGAATCTTCAGAGACTGGCAGAAATGCAAGTATATATATAGGTACTATATAGTTCCATTTCTGGAAAACAAATGCCACCATGGGGAGGGAGGAAGAGGGCCAAGTCTACCTTCTGATCATAGGGTCTCTCCAATCCTAATGTTTCTGAGAAATGGTCATCTTGCAATAGATGTGGTCGTTCCAAAATAAAGAATAGTGAATGGTCGTTGTAATACATTGGTTCATATCTGAGTGAGATGCAAATACACTCTGAAATTATGTTGTTTTGTATTAAAACTGTGAGACTGATCAGTTGGTTAAATGTCCACAGCACAACATGGTCATTTGTTTTCCATCAATACAGTGCAGTGCATATTGCATACTGGATTAAGTTCCCCAATTAAATAATACTGGAAGAAAACAACAGATTGATTTTACTTGACTATTCCTGCTACCTGCTAAATGTCAACCACATCTGAGCTACAGCTGAATCACTAGAAAGGATGTCACAATAGCAAATTGACCCCTTAGCATATAATGTGTTTCTGTACAATGTGGTACGTGCTTATATGTGTGGAAAGCACATTTTTGTTCAATATACCAAAATAACAGAGTGAGCCACATGTGATATGACTGAGTGAAGCATAGCCTTACTTAATTTGCAATGTATAAAAGAGAAGTTTCAGGCATGAAAAACAATCTGGAGAAAAGTTATAGGTTCAGTTTGCAAATCATGTTTTTTGGTTTGGCAGTCATAGACTGTTTCTGTCTAGAGAGCAGGTTTTTGTTCATTTTTCTATCTTTGCCTTTTTTCTTGAGTAAAAAAAAAGATGAATAAAATATAAAAAGAATGGCTCTTTCTCTTAGACTAAACTTGCTTCACTTGAAAAACCAATTCAGCTATTTTTAACATAATTAACTCAAGCTAAATTAGACATCAACTTGCATATTTTAAATTAAGCATTGTTTCCTTTAACAAAATCAGATAATTGTGAGGGAAGTTTGTAAAAGTTCATCTTGATAATTTTTCCAATTTTCAATGCTACTAAATAAAATATTGTACAATAGCATTTACAATTTTTCCTGCAGATGCTTACCACATTTTAAATTATTTTCATTAAATCTACATAATTTAAATCAGTCTACCACAGATGCCATTTGATTCTGCAATTAAGTTTATCTCATGTTGTAACAATATCAACTTCTATCATCCCTTCACTAGAGCTTCTATAGATCTGTGGGAGAATGATGTGTGTTGATGCTTTAGGAGGTAATATAGACTAAGATATAAATTTGGGTGACTGTTTGGTATGCTTCTGGGAAGTTTAAATATGAATGAAGTGCCACCACCACTGCCCCCCCCCGCCGCACTATTTAAAAGATCAGTTTTTCCTCTTACCTGCCAGACTTCACCAATACATTGTTTGAACTAGAAAGTTAACAGAGGGATTCGGGGACATACCGTAGCTCTTGATTAATTAATTAATTAATTAATTAATTAATTAATTAATTAATTAATTTAATTTGTATACCGCCCTTCTCCCAGAGGGGACTCAGGGCAGTGAACAGCCAAAATTAAAAAACATACAAATACAAAAGTTAAGATAATTAAAAAAGAATTAAATCATTAGCTTCCCAATTGATAAGAGGTTTATTGCAGACATTAGAAAAGCCGTTAATTTAACTCACATCTACAACACAGCCAATGTTCAAATCTCGTATCTTTTTCTTTTCTTTGTGAGTCATGGCAGGATGAAAGTTAAATCATATTCTTTGGGAGGTTAACACCTCTGTGTTATGATGGTAACAGCAAACCTGCTTTTCCCTTCAAATTCTTGCTCTGGAATTAAGGCATGGTGTCCTCAAATTGGGATTATCAAAAATATACAGGCTCAGAGCTGGCAGAAAGGTGGGAGGCAATTGCAAAATCAAGTTTCTCCCTTTGTCTCCCTTTTGATGGGCAATCTAACCAGTCAGTTAGCCCTCTATATATGTATGTATTTATGTATGTATGCATGTCTCTGTATACCACATTTCCCTGAAAATAAGACCCAGTCTTATATTTCTTTTGGTTCCAAAAGACACATTAGGACTTATTTTCGGGGAAACACAATATCAGGGTGATCAGCCCAGTTGGGCACCCTACTCCCTGGCCCATGCACAAGAGGCGGCAAGCACGTAGGAGCTGACAGTGTCTGCCAGCAGCTACAGCCCGCAGGCCCCCTGGTCAGTGCATTCTGGGGCTGCGCAGCCCGCGCCGTGCAGGTGAGTTGATTACCTGTCCAAGCAGCAGATTGAGGCAGAGGCATGGGGGGAAGGCAGGCAATCCCAATGCACCACGCAGGCCACAGGCAAGCCAAGAGACATGAAGACAAGCCTCCTGTGGCCACCTGCCCACTCTGTCCCTCTGTCCCTATGGCCCGCATGGTGCATTGGGATCACCTGCTTTCCTCCTGCACTTTTGCCTCCATCTGCTGCCGTTGCCGCCGCATAACGATGAGTCTCCCGCAGCTGGCTGCGCACTCCGGCCCACCAACTCAGCTTTCCCGTGGCCCACACGGCACGTTCAAATCTTCTTTCCCTCCTCATGCCTCTGCCTCCATCTGCTGCTGGTGCTGCTATGCAAAAACGAGCCTCCCACAGCTGCCTGCCCGCTCCAGCCCACCAACTCTTGGCTTTCCGATGGCCCGTGCGTCACATCTGGATCACATGCCTCCCTCGCTCGCCTGTACCTCTGCCTCCTGCTTTGACAAGTAATTAACTCACATATGCTGTGCGAGCTGCAGCTGCTGCCAGACACCATCAGCCCCTGCACCCTCCCTGCCTCCGCTGCTGGCCACGTCCATCCACACACACAGAGAGAGCTGATGACAACCTTAACTGGGGCTAATTTTTGGAGTAGGGCTTATATTAGGAGCATGCAAAAATGAGGCGGGGGTTTATTTTCTGGTTAGGTCTTATTTTTGGGAAAACACCATATACATTCCATGTAATGTATGCAGGATCATCTGCTACAATGCACAATCTTAATCTATTCTAGATTAACACTATTTTATTGTTCTTTAACAAGTAAACTTTAACTACAACTAATATAATCTTTATAAAGTATTGCAATTCACCTATGCCAAACATTTAAAAATTATATTCAAAAACTCATTTAATGTTTAGATAGAATCCCATTTTGGCAGCATATTGGGCCAAAACATCTTTGCTTTGCCAATAGGGATCTATCAATTTAACATAGTGTTTGCAAAGCAAACTTTATACCACAGCATGATTTGTAAACCCAATCGCTTTAAATTACAGTTTGATCTGTTCCTTGTCAGAATAAATGCTTAGGTAGGGCATAGAACTGGATAGAAGGAATCAAATTACTTCATTTTGCATTTAAGGACAAAAAAGAGCAAGGAAAACATTTACATTTAACATTTATAGTTTTCCTTTCGTAGTCACATATTACCTTTGTAGTTTACAGTGATGAGGAGAGTGCCATTCTGTTTTAAATATGATAATGTCATATTGTTTTTTGGTGAACGTATGTGAACCAAGGTCAATCACAGCTATTACAATACTGTAATACATCAGGCAAGGAATGTGTTAATTAACTCATCACAGATGGTGTTCAGCATCCAAAACCATTAAACAGTCTTTGTGACACTAGAACAGATAAATTTTATGGGTCAAGTGTTAGCATCTAGCACTTGTACCGATAAAGAGCATTCAGGTTAAAACCTTTATCTGCTTTGGCAGCAACTTTTCTTTCTGTTTATGTGTTCTTTGTTTTTATGGGTAAATGAAGGACCAAGAATGTTAATGGCAGTAATGCTGTAGAACTGAAGTACAAAAACCGAGCCATATGGAGATTGTATTGATATTCACACAGCAGTCAGACTCCTCAATTTTAGCAGTCAAGGCAAAATTTGAAAATACAGATCCAGAAGAGAGAGTGCTTGCACTTGATTCTTGAACACAGGCTTGCTAACCTCCAGTGTACTAACCATGTGAGCCACCAGTCTCCTAATTCAGTGAACTATAAGAAGGAGAAGACTGTACAGCAAAATCCGATGGGCAACATTCTGTTATTATAAGCAGTCTCAATAAAAGTAATGTGGAGATGATTTCCTGGCCTGGTCTATTTAGTGGAGCTCACAGGAAAGCAGATTCTGCCTGGAGAAGATGGTCCCCTAGGGAAGAGGGAGCCAACCCATATTGGGCATTGTATAGTTTTTCCATTAAATACTTTCATGTAAAGCTTTCTTTTTTCATTAAGTATTTTCAAACTATACGTTGGTCTGCCTTTTCATTCATTCCCTTTTTATTCTCCAAAGCTTGCATGATGCCTGTTTGTGTTTCTAACAACAAAAATTCCAGAACAAATGTGATAAAAACATTACCACTCCTTTTTTTTGTTGTTGTTGCATTATTTAGAATGTAGCAAAACTAACTGCACTATTTCATAAATGTACATGTATTTCTAAAAATTAATTTGAAAGTATGCACATATCTTATTCCTGTGATTCAGCATCATTCTCCTTGGGTTCCAATTTGCAGAACCCCCCTGATTGCTGCAGGAGTGATTGGAGGACTCTTCATCATCGTCATTTTGGGTCTTACATTTGCAGTTTATGTGAGACGTAAGAGCATTAAAAAAAAGAGGGCTTTACGAAGGTTTCTGGAGACTGAGGTAAAGATTAAATCCTTTTCCTGTAAATATATGTCAGATGCTTAAAAAGTACTGCTGTTTTTCTTTGTCTTGATGTATGTATGTGTATAGATATTTTAAAGAAAATTCTTCTGTTCCAAATAATAATAATAATAATAATAATAATAATAATAATAATAATAATAATAATAATAATAATAATAATAATTTTATTTCTATACCGCCCTTCTCCCGAAGGACTCAGGGCGGTGTACAACCTATTTAAAAACACAGAAAAAAACAACAATTAAAATTTAAAATCATTAAATAATTAGGCTCCAATTAAAATCCCAGAAATTTAAAATACCCCAATTTAAAACGTTATGTTAATAGCCCGGCCTGGCGGAACAACAGGGTCTTCAGAGCGCAGCAAAACACCCGGAGGTCGGAGATCTTACGTATTTCCGGGGGCAGTTCATTCCACAGGGCTGGGGCTCCCACAGAGAAGGCCCTCCCCCTGGGGGTCGCCAGCCGACATAACTTGGCCGATGGCACCCTGAGGAGACCCTCTCTGTGGGAGCGGACTGGTTGGTGGGAGGCTATTGGTGGCAGAAGTCGGTCTCGAAGGTACCCGGGTCCTATGCCATGGAGCGCTTTAAAGGTGGTAACCAACACCTTGAATCGCACCCGGAAGACCACTGGGAGCCAGTGCAGCTCGCGCAGGAGGGGTGTCACGAGTTGAACCCATAACCAAATATTTGTGAAGAAACTTAGGCTTTTACTGCACAACAGTAATAGCACATTAAGGAATGCCTTGTACTTCTGCTTTTGATACCTGGATATTATATAAACAGATAAATAACAATAAGTTATTTGCTTCAGTTTTCAGTTCCTTAGTCTACTTACATCTTCAAAAGACAGGGATGTGCTAATTTCAGAAGTAATTTTAGATTATATCAAAATTTATCCAGAAAGTAAAAACTAGTATGCACAACATACATACACACAAATTGATTCATTGCTAATATATTTAATCAGTATAGATTTTATTTATTTTTATTCACACATATTTATTTAGATTTATCTACCAGAAAGGTCAATGGCTTTTAGGTGGCGTACAAAATAAAACAAATTAAAAATGCAATATAAAACCACATAGAACCACGTGCGCTCCCACAGAGAGGGCCTCCTCGGGGTGCCATCAGCCAAACAGTGCAGGCTGGTGACCCCCAGGGGGAGGGCCTTCTCTGTGGGGGCACCTACCCTCTGGAATCAATTGCCCCCAGAGATAAGGAGAATCCAAGACCTCAGTGCCTTCCACCGTGCCCTTAAAACCTTCCTTTTCCAGCAAGCTGGGCTGGCCTAATTTTTTAAGTGTTTTTAATTGTTTTGTTTATCATTTTTAATTAATGGGGCCAAATTTATATATACTTTTAATTGCATTTTAATATTTGTACTTGATGTTTTTACTTGGCTGTTCACCGCCCTGAGTCCTCAGGGAGAAGGGCGGTATACAAATGCAAAATAAAATAAAAAAATAAAATAAATATACAAATATAGTTTTGCAATCTTTTAAAATGACAAATTTTGAGTCACCAATCCTTGCAACTTAATTTAAAACAAAATTTAAGGCCAGAAATGTCAGTTGTCAAGATCATAAACTTGAAGGGGAGGGAGGAGTCACTCAATACTGAATATCTCATTTAGGGCAGTGGGAAGAAATATCATTTGCTTAATCTTCGCAAAACATTAGGGCTAATTGTAGATTTTGACCTCAAGAATGCTGAGTCCCATTTTTACAATACTTCTGCCTGGAAACCAGAATAGAAAATGATCCTATTTTGAGTTTTGCATTGTGGAAGAGAATGGCCTTGGGAACGCATTTACCACACGGGTTCTGCTACTGCAAAAATGTGGTCTGCAAGATTATGGTAGCTTTATGGATGTAAATCATAAATTGGCTACTACCACTATTTCTAAAATAAATACGAAAAGGATTTATACCATGAAAATAGTATTTCAGATTTTGTATATCATCTGTATACAATTTTGTTCCTCCTTACATTTCTATTTAAACTTTGACATCTTCATTCTAGTACCTGAAAATTAATTAAGGGAAGTGCTGTGTAAAAATTATTGTGTCAGGTTTACATCCATAGCTTTTTCTCTTTGTTATTTGTTTTTGTTCTCAACTAATAATGTAATTCCCTGCTCCCCATAATTTTGCCTGCACAGCAAAGACTGTACTCAACTAATTAAGTCATCTACAATGTTCATAGAGGCGTGATAATGATACTCAAAAGGCAGCACATGGGGCAGTTAGCCCTTCAAACAGACTCTTTGAAACACTGCAGTAGCTTTTTAATCCAATTTGAACAGGAGTAGTCTTTAATTATTTTCCTTATCTTGAGAAAAGACAGGCTATTTGTCAGTGTTTAGAGGCCAGTCTTTTCCCATTTATTTTTTAGAGAAAAATGTATTTCCAATCAAAAACTGGGCAGCATTCTAATCATGTGATGTTTTCTGACTAAGTTCCATTTCCTTGAGTCCTTGGGTATGAGCATTATGAATCCGAGCTCCATTCTTGCTTGCTACTGCTGCATAATCCTGAAAACCTCAATTTGGCATTGAACTCCTTTTCCACTACCACAAAAAGGAAGTCTTTCCTTGTGAGATTTTTAAATATTTATTTATTTATTTATTTGTTTGTTTGTTTGTTCAATTTATATGCCGCCCTTCTCCAGAGACTCAGGGCGGCTTACAATGCATTAAGCAATAGCCTTCATACTTTTGTTTATACCTGCTTAGTAGGGCTTTCGCCGCCCCCAAGCGGTGTTTTTTTTATACAAAGTCAGTTTATTGCCCCCACAATCTGGGTCCTCAGTTTACCTACCTCAGAAGGATGGAAGGCTAAGTCAACCTTGAGCCTGGTGAGATTTGAACTTGCAGTAATTGCAGGCAGCTGGCAGCTAAGTGCTACTTAACAGCACTTTAGTATGCTATTTTCAAAACTGGTTGAATTTCGTTTTACTATGTGCTTGTTTTTATGGCATTGTTATTGTCTCACAATAGTAGGTCTAATGGGATAGATATCAATGGTTTTATAAATAAAATATTTGTATAATACATAATGGCATAATAGCAATTACTGTACTTTATTTGTTTGATATTTATATGAGTTTAAACAAACATTTCAAGATGACTTAATGTAAAAGCTACATACTTTTTAACCAAGTGATATGCCTCAATGAACTCAGTAAGCAGACTGAACAGAGAAATATAAAATTCAGTGTTAGACATTTATTAGAAAAGACCAAAGATAAAAAATATGTCATCTGTCCCAACTTGGTCAGTTAGCAAAGAAAGACTCTTAGGTCAAAAGTTAACCATAAGTATACATTATGAAAGCCAAGAAGAAGCAAAGCTAGTTCTGAGAGTTTCCTGCCCAAAGTATATGGTTAACCTTTCCATGTCCCCCTACACACACACACACACACACACACACACACACACACACTTATCAAGAAGTATCCAATTAGGTGCTAACAAATTGTTTTGGGAAACAGTCCCTGTCTTCGTAGCTGGTATTCCTTTCTTGACTTGAAGCAGCCAGTGTTTCTCATGCGACAGTCTAAGGCTTGGTTTAGTTTTCTCATGGTATACCCTGGCAAACCTCCCTCTCATTCCACCCGCAGTTCCCTCTATGGCAGGCTGCCAGTGGCAAGCAGATTGCACATAGTTTAACAGCAGCCCTAACAAAAGGTGTATGTTTTCATCTCAAAGCCTGTGTGATAAATCCTATGTTCTATGTTCTAAATTGTTTGGGTAAGTTTTCCATTGCAAATAGTGAAAATTGCTTGATGCAACTTCAGTCAAATCACCCCAATGAAGCAGATTTACGAATAACACAATGTGCAGCAAACTGGATGGATGCCAAAATGACCTGCAATGTTAAGTATATAATGACACAATCATACAAATATTGTCATTAAGTTTTGAGTCCTGATCCAAATACATAAACTTCACTTTATGATATAGAACAGTGATGGCTAATCTTTTTGCCATTGCGTGCCAGGAGAGGGGGGGGGCGGGGGAGGGTCACGCGTGTGCCTACGTGCATGCACACGCAACCCCACCCACCCCTGCTCCTGGCACATGATGGCCTGGTAGGCCTGTTTTTCTTTCTTACCTGGTTCCAGATCCTCTCTATGCATCTGGGAAGGGCGAAAACAGCATTTCCCACTCCCTTGGAGGCCCTACGGAGGCTGAAAGGGCCCATTTCCCAACTCTCGGTGGGACAGGAAGTGACATTTTTTGCTGTCCCCAGCCTCCAGAACCTCTCTAGGAGTCTCTAGGAGCCTCTCTAGGAGTCTCTAGGAGTCTCTAGGAGCCTCTCTAGGAGTCTCTGGAGGCTGGGGACAGGAAAAAATGTCACTTCCTGTCCCATTGGGAGTCGGGAAATGGGCCCTTTCAGCCTCCGTAGAGCCTCCAAGGGAGTGGGAAAGGCTGTTTTCACCCTTCCCAGATGCATAGAGAGGATCTGGAGCCAGGTGAGAAAGAAAAACGGACCTTCCCCACCCCCCCCAGGCCCTCCAGAGGCAGGAAACAGCCTATTTCCCTACTTCTGGTGGGCCCAGAAGGCCCGAAAATCAGCTGGCCAACGCGCCCATGTACCCCAGAGCTGAGCTGGCGTGCCCACTAATATGGCTCCGCGTGCCATCTGTGGCATGCGTGCCATAGGTTCACCATCATGGACATAGAATAATAGAGTTGGAAAGGACCTTGGAGGTCTTCTAGTTCAACACCCTGATCGAGTTACAGACTTTATACCATTCTGGACAAATGGTTGTCCAATCTCCTCCAATCTCTTCTTGGAAAAACTCCAGTAATGCAGCACCTGCATTGTAATTTCTAGAGGCAAGACATTCCACTGATTAATTGTTCTCATTGTCAGAAAATTTGTCCTTATTTCTAAGTTGGATCTCTCTTTAATGATCTTCTACCTGTTACTTCTTGTCCTGCACTCAGATGCTTTGGAGAAGAGGTCGACCCCTCTTCTCTGTCATAGCCGCTCCAATACTAGCCATTCTGTTTGTTAGACTAGGCATATCTAGTCTCCTCAACCATTCATCATACGGTTTAACCTCCAGAGCCCTAATCCTTTTTGTTGCTCTTCTCTGTACTCTTTCGAGAGTCTCAGCATCTTTTTTATATTGTGTTGACTAGAACTGGATGAAATATTCCAAGTGTGGTTTCGCCAAGTAGTATAAAGCTGTTCTGTCACTTCACATGATCTTAATACTATCATTCTGTTAATGCAGCCTAGGACTACAGTGGCTTTTTTGGCAGCTGCTGGCTCATAAGTAGTAGTCCACTAGGACCTCTAGATTCCTCTGACTGTTACTATTGAGCCAGGTGCCACTTATTCTATACCTGTGCATTTGACTTTTTTTACCTATGTTTAAGACCTGACTTTTCTCACCACTGAAATGCATTTTGTTCTCTAAGGCTCAGTATTCAGGTCTGTTAAGATCAGTGGTGGGATTCAAGTAATTTAACAACCGGTTCTCCCGAAGTGGTGCGAACTGGCTGAATCTCACCACTGGTTAAGATCCTTCTGAATCTTAAGTCTGTCTTCCAAGTATTAGCTATTCCCCCCAGCTTGGTGTCATTTGCAAATTTGATGAGTGCCCCTTCTATACCTTCACCTAGATCCCTGATGGCGAACCTATGGCACACGTGCCACAGGTGGCACGTAATGCCCTCTCTGTAGGCACACGAGCCATCACCCCAGTTCAACTCCACCATGCATGCGCGCACATCTCCCACCGGCCAGCTAGTTGTAGAGTCTCTGCTGTGCATGAATGGGGGAGTGTTGTGTGGGGAGGGGCCATGCATGCATGAATGGGGGTGCATGCACATTGCATTTTGGGGGTTCGGGTGGATGTGCATGCAATTGTGCGCACATGTGCTTTGGGCACTCAATCCGGAAAAGGTTAGCTATCACTGAGCTAGATCATGTATGTATATGGTGAAAAGTACTAGGCCCAAGACAGAATCTTGAGGTTTCCCATTGCATGTTTTCCTCCATGTAGATCTAGTTCCATTGAGGACTACATGCTGAGTGTGATTGATCTGTCAATTGAGAATCCATCTTGCTTGCTTCTAATACTGTAATTGCCTTGCTAATTTCAAAGTGCTCACATATTCACTGCTTTTCCAGGATTTTCTCAGGTGTTGATGTTAGGCTGATTGATATGTAGTTTCCTGGATCCACCTTTTGTAGTTTCCTGGATCCACCTTTAAGATTGGAACCACATCAGCTCTTTTTCAGTCCTCTGGTAGTTCCCCTGTGCTCCAGAAGCTCTGAAAGATTTCATTCAGGGGTTCTAAAATTATATCTGCTGTGATTTCATTCAAAACTGTGGAATGTAATCCATCTGCTCCTGGCAATTTGAACTCTTCTACAGGGAATAGTTTTTCTTATCTATTTTGACGTGCATTCCTGCTCTCTCTCCTACGGTGCTGCTTTTGAAAGGTTGGACTATTTTTTTCCCTTTGAAGAGAGATACAAAGAATGGATTAAGTAGTTCCACTTTCTCCTTACTATTTGTTATCTCTTTGCCAATATATATTGGAAAGAACTTTTTTTCATAATTTTGGCATTTGTTGTAGGTCTTACTTCATTCTGAGCCTTAACTTTCCTGGCTCATTCCTTGAAGATTCGGGCTATTTGCTAGTATTCTGTTTTAGTTATGTGTCCCCTTTTCCCTTTTATATATTTGTCCTTCTTGTCTTTCGGTTTGTCAGGGAGTTCTTTATGCAACCATGCTGGTTTCATCTGGGGTCTCTTGTTTTTTTTTATCTGTGGTATCGTGTTAGACTGGGCTTTTATACTCATTTTTCAGGGTTTCTCAAGTATCTTGAGTTGTTTTTCCCTTTAGGGCTTCCATCCATAAAATCCATCCTAAATTGTCTCTTAGTTATGTCAGCTCTTTTGAAGTCTAAGACACTAGTTTGACTTTGTTCAATAACTTGTGCCTGCTTAATGTTGAATTCCAGCATGACATGGTCACTCTCCCCCCAGGTTTCTGCGATTTCAGCTCCATCTATTATTTCATTCCTATTACTAATTGCCGTATAGTTGACCCTCAAGTTCTCTTCTCTACCTTTTGGATGACAACTACTTTGTTGCATTGAGACATTCAGTAACTAATCTGAATGTTTTAGAAGCTCAATTGCCATAACAGAGTATCAATTATTTGAAAAAAAGAACAAAACTGAGCACAAAATATCCAATCAAAATCAGCTGAATTAGCTAAATTGTTGTAAGAAGAATATTCAAGTATGTTGATCGTTGTCAGTACCAAATCTCATTTAAAAACTTATTCATGGAAACAGTTTTAATTAACACAGGTTAACTTGTCAGCACTACAGAACTGTGTTAGCTAAGAATGAATAGAAATTAAGGAAACTGACATATTTTAAACAATGGACATGTCTTGTATTGTTGGGGCAGTATAAGAAACTAGAAAGCTTTCAAGATTCCCATCTTGCCAAACTCTTCGTTACCTAGCTGGAAATCAGTGGATTAAACTTTTATCACCCATTGTACAAATGATTCTCTACAATCTTTGGGAGAATTTATATCTTGGAATAGAGAAAATACTAGAGCCAGCTTTTTTGAAAGGAATCCTAATGAAGATGCTACTGTCGTACAATCATCCAGTTGTTCATGTTGGTAACATCATCACAGAAAACATGGAAGCCCTTTCCAGTACCTGGACAACATATCCAGTGCTTCACTCAGAAGGGTTTCAGCACCCTTCCAACTGCAGATCAAGCCTTTAGCTTATCTCAAAGGGAGATTTTGTAAGCTCTCTGCTGAACAGCACCTCTGTCCTTGTAGTGTTGGTCAAGCAGAGAACCTTATCCATTATGTCCTCCACTGCCCCATTTACAACGAGATCAGGCCATATTATTAATGGGAAATGAACTCAAGGACTCTGACCTTGAAAAATTGAATTATTTCCTTGCAGATGTGTTTCCAAATGTCAGCAACCAAGTTGCTATATTTGCTCAGCTGTCATTTAAACTTAGAAAGAAATACTTAAATTTTTTAGTTGTGGCTTGGCTTTATTTTGTTGTAATCTTTTGTCTAATATTTCCATCATGCTGTTTTATAACTTCATTGTTTTATTATTATTATTGTTGTATTTTATTGTATTCTTATGTTATGACCTATAGTTACAACAATATACTTATTACTTACTTTGCAACGTACATGTTGCAGAAACAGAATAATTCCTACAGTAAAAGAGAAGTGATGCCTGAAATAGTTTTTACCAATTGTGAATTTAGTTTGATTTTCCACAAACATGACTAGTTTTTTCTCTAAGAAAATTAGTGAAAGCTTTATAAGAGTTCATAAATAAATAAGCTAAGTTCTGTTTGTTTATAAAGAACAAACATAAGCAAACATGTTTCTGCAGAACAAAACTGTTTTTGCATCATGTATACTATAAAAACTTTAAGTATTTATTTCTAAATTTAAATGTAGCATATTAATTTACATAGTTTTACAATGGCAGGTGTCTTGAGTATTTATTGAAACTCAGTTTGGTGTAATAGATAAAGCATCAGGCTAGAAACTGGGAAGCAGCGAGTTCTAGTTCTGTCTTAGCAAAAAGCCAGCTGGGTGACCTTGGCCAGTCATTCTTTCTCAGCCCCAAGAAGTAGGTAATCCTAAAGCACTCCTAAAAATCTTGCCAAGAAAACTGGAGGAACTTGTGCATGCAGTTGCAGGAAATAACACTGATTTGAAAACACACACATATACACACACCTAAAACAAAATTCCACATAAACTATAAAAGATTTGCTATTAAATTAATGTCTCTGTTGTCTTTAGGAATTTTAATTTTTTTTAAAAAAAAAAGAAAAGAAAAAAAATGCTACCCAGATAATTAAATCATAGGAATCAGAATGATACTTTTTAATGTGAAAAAGAAAATCCATTCTCATTCTTAAACCTGACATTCTGTGGAATGGCTTCATATGGACTGAGAGTGAATCATTGTTAAACATTTTGAAGTCAAATGCCAAAAGTTCACTCAGAGCTGTTCTAATGCAGCAGTTAAGGTTAAGACCGGCCCCAGCCAGAGAAGCTCCCTGAGTGATTTTGGGTGCATGACTCTGTCAAGCAGCCCACCTCACTAGGTAGTTGTTATGAGGAAAAATTGAAGGAGGGAGTGCTGGGTAAGCTGTCTTAGGTTCTAAAGGAAAGTTAGGCTATAACAAAGAAACAAATAAATTCTCTCATTTTAAATTTTCTTTGTTATTTTTACAGGAAATACACACACACACACACAGATACATATATATTGCATAATTAAACAAAATTTATTTGGAAAACTTAAAGAGATTTGTTTCTCATTTTGCTGTTAAGGCAATGAAAGCCTATGCCTACCTCTTCAAAAATTGATCCTACTGAGTTCAGTGGAGCTTACTTCTAGTCAGCTTTCATTATCTTAATTTTTGCTGGATGGCATCAAGAGTAAAGCACAATAAGGAGCGGCATGAAAGATAAGATACAAACAATATCTACTATGTTAAAATCCAACTATGGATAGTGCTTTTCATGGCTTCTTACAATCTTTTTTGTTTTTTGTTGTTGTTGTAGCTGGTAGAACCTTTGACTCCTAGTGGCACAGCACCCAATCAGGCACAACTTCGCATTTTGAAGGAAACTGAGCTAAAGCGCGTCAAGATCCTTGGATCGGGGGCCTTTGGAACTGTATATAAGGTATGTTTCCTTAATGGCAGTCCTTCATCAACTATTGTTCCCAGGATCTGATGATTATCCAAATGGAATGGTAGAAATCAATGGGCTTCTAGAATAGGATATAAATCTCCTTTTCTTAGAAATGTTCAGCTTAATATAAACCCTCTTGTTTCTTCTCTTAATGAATTGAATGGACAATAAGAAGTTGGGAAAGGTTGGCAAGAGTTGGGGGACCAAATGCTGTGCAATTTGCTTTACTAGTGCCTAAGTTAGCTTGTACCTTCAAGCACAGTCAAAACTGCTCTCCTATTGCCAGTGTGAAAGTGTGGTGGTATAGTCAAATTATGGTCAAAGAGGACTATTTTACTGTTTGATCAGATATGCTCTTGTTCACTTTGTCATCACTTTTTAGGGCATTTGGGTTCCTGAGGGAGAGAGTGTGAAGATTCCTGTAGCAATTAAAATACTGAATGAGACAACTGGTCCAAAGGCTAATGTGGAGTTTATGGATGTAAGTAATATTAATGTCCCATTACAGTGATATGTATGTATGTTATTGATAGTTTTAAGGGGGAGAGGAATTATTTGTATGCTTCTTCCAATTTACAAGCCAACAACTTCCAAAAGCAACATTTACACACACACACACTGCAACTGAATAATAGCAATGGCAGTAGCACTTAAACATACTATACTGCTTCATAGTGTTTTACAGCACTCTCTAAGTAGTTTACAGAGTCTGCATATCTGGGTCCTCATTTTACTGACCTCAGAAGGAGGGAAGGTTGAGTCAACATTGAGCCCATTAGGATTGAACTTCAAAATTATTGACAGAATTAGCCTACAATTCTGTATTCTAACTACTAGGGAGCCATTAGGGCTCCTATAAATTAAACATAGACAACCACTAGAGTATCCTGCACCCATATTCTATTGTGTTTTTTTTTTCTTTTATCATTTCCTCATGAATATATCAATTTATATGAATTTGACACTTTTCAATGACCTTAACCACCCAAGGCTCCCACCACATCATGCCAATCATTTGTTCCACAAGGGAGCAGCAGAGACATTCTCTGCAATTGATTGCTTCTTCATTTGATGATCTGTGCAGTGGAATATTAATTTTAGGGATGCCAGCAGGATGTGTTCAGAAAAGTTGGTAACTGTGATAATGCAGCCAAATCTCCACTCATTTTTTAATGTACAAAGCTCTGTTTGTTTTTTATATGCATCACAAAACCCGTCTGTTTGCTAACTCTTCTACTTCCTTAGATTATTCTAAGCACCAGCTCAGACTAGAAAACAATTTTCTTCATCATTATCAGGTTATGTCTTCTCGAACACTGCACCACACATAATATAAAGTAGTATACAGTGATACAATTGTCATATTGCTTTATTTTCATTTGTTTTATTTATATCCTATTTCTCCACAAAATATAAATCAGAATAGAGCTGGAAGGGACCTTGAAAGTCTTCTTGTCCAACCCCCTGCTCAAGCAGGAGACTCTATTCCGTTTCAGATAGGTGGCTGTCCAGTCTTTTCTTAAAAACCTCCAGTGAGCACCTACAACTTCTGAAGGCAAGCTGTTCCACTGGTTGTTCTCACTCTTAGGAAGTTTCTCCTTAATTCCAGGTTGCTTCTCCCCTTGATTAGTTTCCATTCATTATTTCTTGTCCCGCCCTCTGGTGCTTTGGAAAATAAGTTGACCCTCTCTTCTTTGTGCCAGCCCTTCAAATACTGGAATATTGGTATCATGTCACCCCCTAGTCCTTCTTTCCTCTAGACTTTCCATACCCAATTCCTGCACGTGTTCTTCATATGTTTTTGTCTCCAGGCAGTTGCTCTGACATATAAAATCATCTTAGTTGCTCTTCTTTGCATCTCAACATCTTTTTTGTAATGTGGTGACCAAAACTGGATGCAGGTGTGGTCTTACTAAGGATTTATAAAGTGGTACTTTCACGTGATTTTGATTCTATACTTCTGTTTATACAACCAAGGATTGTATTAGCTTTTTTGGCTGCTGCCACACACTGCTGGCTCATATTTAAGTCATCATCCATTAGGACTCCAAGTTCCCTTTCATAGTTACTGTTTTTGAGCCAGGTTTCTGTATGTGTACCTTTGATATTTCCTGTCTATTTGTAAAACCTTGCTTTTCTCCACATTAAATTTCATTTTGCTGGATAGGGCCCATTGTTCAAATCTGTCAATATTTTTTTGGATCCTGAGCTTGTCTTCTAGGGGTGTTGGCTATTCCTGCCAGCTTAGTGACATCTGCAAATTTGATGAGTTTCCCTTCTATTCCCTCATCTAAGAAATTTATGAAGATATTGAAGAGTACTCGGCCTAAGACAGAACCTCCCCACTGCTTACTTCCCTCCATGTAGATATAGGACTACTCGTTGAGTACAGTTTGTCAGCCAGTTACAAATCCATCTAGTGATGATGCTGTCTATCCCACATTTTTTTAGTTTATCAAGAAGTAGGTTGTATTCAAGAAGAGTAAATTTTAAAATACAACTAAAATAGTAGTAAAACTAAAACTGTATTTGCCTACTGGCAGAAAATAAAAATAAAAATGCAGGGAATGACTGATTAATATATTTTCCACCAAGTTTGCTGGAAAAAACTCACTGCTTCTTTAAGCTAATAGGTAATTTCAAAATGTGACAATTTTTCAATTTCAAAATGTGACAAGAACCATGTATTAATGGATGAAAACTTTGAATGGCTTAGAAATGGCAATAACAACCAATATTTATTAGATAGTAAGCTTAGTTAGATTCAGTGTGGGGAGATTGAACAATTCAGATTTATTTGATTCAGATTTCTGAATCAGTTTTTTGAGGCTTTTGCACAATTGATTTGAAGACATTCAGTTTGATTCACCCCAAATCAATCTGATTAAGGTTTCATGCTGCTGACCCTCATTCTGTGTTCCAGCAATTCTGCTTCTTTTTAGAAAGATTAGCCCAGCCACTTTTTTCTGTCTTCTGATGACTTCTAGTTTTGATTACTATGATGAGCATGGTCTCCTTTTGGACACACATTGCTAATTGATACTGGTTGATGGAAATACACTTCAACAAACTTGTTTCTGAATGCAATTCAGCATACTAATATGCCTGGAAATCTTAAATAAGTCAGAACGTGTTTTCTTGAAGGGTTGTTTTCTTGAAAAAGAATTTGTCTATGTTGATGAAAGCAAAGAAAGGATCATGGGTATATCTCTGTGCAATAGCTCTTCTGTGATAAAGTTGCATATTCAGTCAAGGCTGTTCAAGCCACTTTTATTTAGAGGTACAGATATAGGCACATATTGGATTGATTATAATCGTACAAACAGAACTCTCCCACAAACTGGCAAAATGAACCCTATATTATTGCCATGTTGTCCCTTGAGCTAGCTTTTGGGGGTAAGAATGGCTCTTGGCTCCTTTTTTAAAAAAAATCTTTGGCTTATGTGTTTTGGATA
Source organism: Pituophis catenifer annectens (assembly GCF_029215685.1). Taxonomy (NCBI): domain Eukaryota; kingdom Metazoa; phylum Chordata; class Lepidosauria; order Squamata; family Colubridae; genus Pituophis; species Pituophis catenifer. The sequence goes on from NW_027256881.1 coordinate 174,686,433, forward strand.
GTTACTAGTCTCAAATTTAAGGCTGCATATTCTTTTTACTGCAAAGATTTTGAACTCAGCTGTTGTCTTTTGATGGTATGTAGAGTGAGTAAGATAGTATATGATGTGGTGAGTGTTTTATTCTAACTCATGCATAAATGAGTATTTTAGCATAACCCATTAGAGTGATGGTACAAAAAATATGCAAGTGGAATGCCTGCTTTCTGTGGAAGACCAAGTGATTAGCACTAGGAGCTTGGCTTTCTCTTCACTCTCTGAATGATGGCAAAAGGAAAAGGAGAGCAAGGAGTGCTTTTTGTGACCAGTTGGGCCCTTAAATGTTACACGTATAGAGGAGAATAGGCCACAGCAATTTGGTAACTCAGCTGTCATTTCACAGCCCTCAAACATTTTCTAATGTACTCATAATGACTATAATGACATAATGCACCTTGTAACTAGATGATGTGGCAGCTCCTTCCTATATTGATCACAACAGGAAACAGTAAAGTGAATAGCAAAGAAAATCCTGAGGTTTGAATGGTGGCTTTTTCCCTCTATCCCAGTTCTTTTCATTTTCACAATGTAAAAGCAGCTGTGCTAGACCCAAAATGGCCCCGCAACAAGCAGGAACCTCACACAGCCACAAAAAGCCCAAAAAACCAACTTTCACACTTTACACACTCAAAATTCCACATTCAGCTTTGTGAGATTTTGTGTTTGTGTAGTTAGAATGAAACACTACAGAAACACACTAAATCTCAGAAAGCTGCACAAATATTATTTTATTTTAATTTATTTTTATTTTTATATACAAGCAGCTAAATTTAAAACTTCCTAAAGTTTAAATGGCTAGGTATAAAAAAAGAACAACTAAAAAAAAACCCAATTAACTATTTTTTTTAAAGCTCCCAAAGGGGGGAAAAACTTACCCAATAGAACAGGGGTCTCCAACCTTGGCAACTTTAAGACTTGTGGACTTCAACTCCCAGAATTCCTCAGCCAGCTTTGCTGGGAGTTGAAGTCCACAAGTCTTAAAGTTGCAGATAGAGCTGCTCACCGATGAGCTTGATTGCAGGCAGGGAGATTCAGTTGCTTGCTGATGCAATGGATTGCAGGTATTACAGCAAGCCAAGCAAAGCAGGCGTTGCGACCAGCAGCTAAGGTAAGCAAGCTGGAGGCGGGGGGGGGGAGGGAAGAAAAAAAGAAACTTTTTTTCTTTTAAATAGGTCGGACAATCCAAGCTGAGTTGCCTGATTAGCAGGCAACTCAGCTGGGATCGTCAAAGCTTGGTTCGTCAGAGCCATTTAAAAGAAAAAAAAGGCTCTGATGATCGCGCGGCTCAGCTGGGCATGGGGGGCGGGGGCAGGGATTTTTGCTACCGGTTCTCCGAACTGCCCGCTGCCATCGCTACCTACTCGCCCGAGCCGGTCCGAACCGGGAGCATTTCACCCCTGGATTGAAACCCATAAAGTCCCAAAGTTTCCTGAACTAGACTTATTGTTACCCTGGATTAAGTGGCCTCCGCTTTGCATGTGTCAAGAAAGTGGGTGGGAATCTGGATAATTTAATTTGCTCCTACTGTATCTCTATTACCAAGAGGCCTTATGTGAGTTTTCTTTTCTTTTTGCCCCCACCCCCACCCCAGTCAAAATAACTTGAATAGCCTTGGGTACAATGTATCTTGGCTTTGAGGCATCATTTGTTACTCTACTTTAGAGGATAAAATATCTCTGCCATACTTTGAACAGAGAAAATCACAGAGCTCCGCTGTCTAGCAACTTTTTATCTTAACTGTTCTTCAGAGAAGAGAGACTTTACAAAAAAGTCAGCTGAGATTTGAAGCTTGAGACTTGCAAAAATTGTTAAAGGGATATGTCTTGATAATTAGATTGCAAGAACAAAACAACCCTTTTATAAGCACATTTCTGCTGCTCTGAAATGTAATCATTTTTATGAAGAACCTGACTTGTTTTGCAAAATGTGAGTTTAGAAGGAGCTGGGATTTCTTATAGTTTTTTTCTTTAGCTACTTCAACTTGCTTTGTTTTAATTATTTAGGGAAATGATCAAAATGCAATTAATAGCGAGATATTACATTTCTAACTTAGGGAGAAGGAGAACAGCCCTGAGAAAAGTTTTCTAAAATTGAGAGAACCTGGAGGTTTCTCTGTTCAATTGTTTGTATGGTAGTGTTTCTGCAATTTAAGGAATGTGATAAATGAATGTGATAAATTGAAGTGCAAGTACTTACAATCCCATCTCCATGGCCACTTCTTTACATAAATAGATGTAACGATATTATATATTTCGCTATTCTGTTTGCATTGCATATCCATTAAAGCTAGTTTGTGGACTTTTAGTTGTACTAATCTTTGATCCACTGTTGTATCTGCTGAATCACATTGGGGCCTAAACTAATCTACAGTATCTCAAGGACTATTATAGCCATAAAATATATCTGCACATGTGGAAGGTAATACTGGTAGCCCTTGACTTACAATCACAAATGGGACCTGAATTTCCATTGCTAAGTGATGTGGTTGTAAAGTGCAACATCACTTGACCTCTGTCCCCTTACTTAGCAACAACAATCCTGACATTCTCCTTTGCCATTGTTAACTGAATTCCACCAGTCATTAGCCAAGGATCTACCCAATCCAAGCCATTCTGGACTTGGTTGGTCCTTCCCAGCCCCAGGCCTTGGTAGGGGAACTCCCCCAAACTGCCTGTTTCTGCTCATTTTTGCTGTTACCCCCATCCTTGCACCCTCTCTTGAGGAAAACAAAAAGCCCCAGAACCATGCAACTTTGGAGCTGCTTGCTACACTATGGCTTAGGGACTTCTTGGCATGCTTTAGCTCTGGGGCTGCAAGAAGCCCCTGAACCACAGTGCAGTATGAAGCTGCAACTGCCCCAAGAGGTTCCAGTCCTCCCAGGAAGCTCCAGCAGTGTAGCACAAAGTTGCAGTCACCCTGGGAAGCCCCAGTGGTGTGATGCAAAGCCTCAGCCACTCCAGCAATACAGCACAAAGCCCTAGCTGCCCCAGAAAGCCCCCAGATGCCCTGCTTTCCACCACCCCAGCTGCCCTTTGCCATTTTCTTGCTCCCATTTCTGACAAGGTGTGCCTGTGAGGCAGTTGCTGGCTGTGTGAGGCCATCGTCCTCAGGTCTCTCAAGACAAATGGCCTTGGGAAGAAAGCCTCATGTGGCTAGCAGCTGCTTCATAAAGGGACCAGTTAGGCATGCTTAGTCAGCAGAGGAAGCAAGAAGAGGTCAGCTAGAGCAGCAGTGACCATGGAGTGCAGTGGGCCAAAGGGGAATAAATAAGGGGATATAGGCAAATGGAGATAGTTGAAGCACTCCTGCAATCATAAGTGCAGATGGGCTGCCAAACACCTAATTAGTGATCATGCAACCATAGGGGCATTGCAACAGTCATAACTTTGGGGTCCAATCATAATGGCTGCTAAATGGTTATAATTCAAGAACTACCTGTAATTAGATCTGTATGCTCAGTGGAGAAAGGATGAGACACAAATAAACATTATAGCAGCATGTGGTTCAAAACCTGCCATTTACAGGTGAAACTCGAAAAATTAGAATATCGTGCAAAAGTTCATTTATTTCAGTAATGCAACTTAAAAGGTGAAACTAATATATGAGATAGACTCATTACATGCAAAGCGAGATAGTTCAAGCCTTGATTTGTCATAATTTTGATGATTATGGCTTACAGTTCATGAAAACCCCCAAACCCCTGCCAAGACCATCTGGGCCCAATCTAGATATTAATCGTTGACCACCGGGGGTGAGGTGTTACCCCCTGTGGATAGGGCCCGCAACCTCGGTGTCCTTCTGGATTCACAGTTGTCTCTGGAAGATCATGTAGCGACCGTGACCAGGGGGGCATTTGCCCAGGTCTGCCTTGTGTGTCAGCTGTGCCCTGATTTGGACCAAGATGCCCTACACACCATTACTCATGTGCTGGTCACCTCCCGTCTCGACTACTGCAACGCTCTCTACCTAGGGCTGCCCATGAAAACCACTCGAAGGCTTCAACTGGTGCAGAATGCGGCCACGCGGCTTGTGATGGGAGTGTCTCGACACTCCCATGTTATACCCCTCCTGCGTGGCCTGCATTGGCTACCAGTTGCCGTTCGGGTGAGGTTCAAGGTGCTGGTTATCACCTATAAAGCCCTTCATGGCTTAGGTCCAGGATATTTGTCGGACCCCCTGCAGCCAGCAACAATCCCCAATTGCCTGGTGCATTCCCACAGACAGGGCCTCCTCAGGATGCCATCGGCCAGACAATGTCGGCTGGTGACCCCCAGGGGGAGAGCTTTCTCTGTGGGCACACCCATCCTTTGGAACAAACTTCCTTTGGAGCTCCGGATGGCCCCTGACCTTCGCTCGTTTCGCCATGATTTGAAGACCTGGTTATTTCGTAGCCTGGACTGATGGGGTGTGTGTTTCTTAATAGTTTTTAAACTGATTTTAAACTGTTTTAATTCGGACTTTTAATTTTATATTGCATTAATGTCATTGTGTATTTTACTGTTGTGAGCCGCCCTGAGTCCATTGGAGATAGGGCAGCATATAAATCGCATTAAACTAAACTAAACTAAACTAAACTAAACTAAACTAAACTAAACTAAACTAAACTAAACTAAACTAAACTAAACTAAACTAAACTAAATTCACAATCTCAGAAAATTAGAATATTGTGAATATTCTAGGCTCAAAGTATCCCACTCTAATCAGCTAAGTAAGCCATAACACCTTCAAAGGGTTCCTGAGCCTTTAAATGGTCTCTCAGTCTGGTTCAGTAGGAATCACAATCATGGGAAAGACTGCTGATCTGACAGTTGTGCAGAAAACCATCATTGACACCCTCCATAAGGAGGGAAAGCCTCAAAAGGTAATTGCAAAAGAAGTTGGATGTTCCCAAAGTGCTGTAACAAAGCACATTAATAGAAAGTTATGTGGAAGGGAAAAGTGTGGAAGAAAAAAGTGAACAAGCAGCAGGGATGACCGCAGCCTGGAGAGGATTGTCAGGAAAAGGCCATTCAAAGTGTTGGGGACTTTCACAAGGAGTGGACTGAGGCTGGAGTCAGTGCATCAAGAGCCACCACACACAGACGGATCCTGGACATGGGCTTCAAATGTTGTATTCCTCTTGTCAAGCCACTCCTCATCAGAAGCATCTTACCTGGGCTAAAGAAAAAAAGAACTGGTCTGTTGCTCAATGGTCCAAAGTCCTCTTTTTTGATAAGAGCAACTTTTGCATCTCATTTGGAAACCAAGGACCGAGAGTCTGGAGGAAGAATGGAGAGGCACACACTGCAAGATGCTTGAAGTCCAATGTGAAGTTTCCACAGCCTGTGTTGATTTGGGGAGCCATGTCATCTGCTGGTGTTGGTCCATTGTGCTTCATTAAGTCCAGGGTCAACGCAGCTGTCTACTAGGAGATTTTGGAGCAGTTCATGCTTCCTTCCGCAGACGAGCTTTATGGGGATGCTGACTTCATTTTCCAGCAGGACTTGGCACCTGCCCACACTGCCAAAAGTATCAAAATCTGGTTCAGTGACCATGGGATTACTGTGGTTGATTGGCCAGCAAACTTGCCTGACCTGAACCCCATAGAGAATCTATGGGGCATTGCCAAGAGAAAGATGAGAGACATGAGACCGAACAATGCAGAAGAGCTGAAGGCCGCTATTGAAGCATCCTGGTCTTCCATAACACCTCAGCAGTGCCACAGGCTGATAGCATCCATGCCATGCCGCATTGAGGCAGTAGTTGATGCAAAAGGGGCTCAAACCAAGTACTGAGTACATATGCGTGCTTATACTTTTCAGAGGTCCGATATTGTTCTATGTACAATCCTTGTTTTATTGATTTCATGTAATATTCCAATTTTCTGAGATTGTGAATTTGGGGTTTTCATGAGCTGTAAGCCATAATCATCAAAATTATGACAAATCAAGGCTTGAACTATCTCACTTTGCATGTAATGAGTCTATCTCATATATTAGTTTCACTTTTTAAGTTGCATTACTGAAATAAATGAACTTTTGCACGATATTCTAATTTTTTGAGTTTCACCTGATTGGGGGGGGATGTACATTTTAATCATTCCTTTACCAAAATCCCTGACAATATAAAAGTAATTCTAAAATGTTGTTTTCTAATATACAGACCCTCGCATGTGTTAAAAGTCTTTTATTAAATTAATGCATGGATCTATATCCAGCAAATCCTTTTGAGTGCTAGATAACTCAAATAGCAACGTAAATGATTCTTTATTGCTTCCTTTATCTTTTCTTGAATTCTGAATAAGTAAAAAGAAAATAACAATTTCAGTAAAATTAAGGTAAGTGCAAGACTGCAGGATCCATTCTAACAAGATAATAGCCTACCAGATAATAAACAATATATACAAAAAGAAAGACATAACTTTATTTAACATAGCATTCTTGGAGAAATCCAAATGGTCTTAAGAAAGCCATAAACACTTTGCTCTTCCAGTCAAACTTAGGGGGTTGAGGTGGTGTAATGCTCTCTTTACATTTTTAAAATGTAAATGATGTCAGTGATGTCCCCAGTATATATCTGAATGTGTTTTGAGCTTTCATTTTATTGCATTTTTGATATTTTTCTTTTTCATCTACTTTACCATATATGTATGTCACACAAAGTAGCATATAAATGCACTAAATAAAAATAGAAAAAAATAAGCATCAGATAATGCAGCACACTGGCACAAAGCATACAAATGAACACAGCAACTCTCTTACATCCCTATCAAAAAATATTCTCATATTCACACACAACAAAAAGATGACGTAGAAAGGGCAAGAAAAGTAGACTTATACATTAAGGTCAGTGTAGATAGATAACTTCAAGAAGTGAAAGAGAAAGGCACCAGGAACAGATTTTTCTTTACAAGCGAATGAACTTCAAGTGCTCCTCACAAATAAGGTATCCCCAACCCTTGGACTGCAAGAGCTATTGCTAAGAAAATCTGCTGCCCTTCGCTCCCCTCCAAAACTGCTATAAGAATTGCAGTGAAAACTAGGAGGACCAGAGAAATTTGTGTTGACTTTACCCAAAAGGTTTGAATTTCTCAGTCAGGAGTGCAGAGAACATAAGTAGGCAACTGCCCATAGAGTTGTGTAAGAAATGTAAAATAAGTTCAGTATAACTGTGGAAAATGTGGGAAGAGGATTTTAATGCAAGCAGGTATATGATCAGGTTATTAGGTGCTATCAGCAGAGGGAACTGGCTTCAGTTCTGATGTAACAAGGAACATTCAGACCTGGCAATGCTATGTGAGATTCTGGAAAGCTTCAGCCAAGTTCTAGCCTACAAATTAAACCTAATAGTCTGAAACTCTTCATTGATTCTTGCTTCAAAAAAATAGCTCTTCAAAGAAATGTTAACACTTATGCTACGCTCAACCCTTCTAATTTGTTTTAATACAGAATAGATCATTTGATTTGAAAGTAGTTAGGAGAATATTGTTTATGATCTATCATCAGAGTGTCAACTCTACATAGTGGAGTACATTCATGATTAGAACGTAAAATAAAGTATTTAAAATATTAGTAAAGCAGAGAAATTAAGCCCCACTATCCAAGTGTCCTTGTAGTAGGTAAAGATAATAAACACCTCTGGATTAAAGCTCAATTCCTGACACATCCATGTTGTTCCCTTGGCAGTATTATAGAAATAATTTGTCATTGCCTTCTTTCTGGACAGTTTTGAATTCCCAGTCTAGCCTACAGCCCTGATATTCCCTAGTGATTTTATTCCTCTATACACTTAAATGTTTCATTATCTCTCTGAAAATAATTAGGGGCTGCAAGCATAACTCTGCATACATAGACTTCTTTGGGAGTCCCCAGGCTCATTGATATGAAGACAGTTTGACTGATCTGGTTAGCCAATATTGGTCCAGAAGCTAATAATAGAAGACACTGCTGCTACGTTTGCTAGGGGAAAGTTAAACTAAAGGTTTGGAGATATGATTTGAAATAATTCTCCCGTATTCAGTTGTTTCCTGATAACAAAGCCTGTAAATTGGGTTGGTTTTGTAAGTAAAATCCAAGTCAGCTTCTTGGTTTCTTCCACTTGTATTCTGGCTCTCTAATATCTCTGGAAAGAAATCTTGCTAACTGGAGATAATGTTTTGTTTAGCAATACATGAAGAAAGAGGAAGAGGGAGTGAGAGAGGTGGATGTCTATCTGTAACCACTCAAACATAAAAATATGGCAATGAATACAATCAGCCAATGGACCCTTTTTTCATCATATTGGAAGTTCAGGAATATGTAATAGCCAGGACAATGAAGTTTAATTCTTCCATTATCTATAGGCATAATTTTTATTTAAAATGGCAACGCATAATTTATTTATACAAAATACAGAGTCATGCAGAGAAAACATACTTTGTTATGTCAAAATGCAGTAGAAATGGCTTCCTGCTGTAGCACTCCTTTTTCCTAGGAACATAGTACTTTGTCCCTATATATTTTCTGGAAGCACTATGAAAAATCTAGTCCTCATTGTGGATCAGCTCAGAAAAGAAAGATTGATCAATTATCATTCAATACATAGACACTTCAGTACATAGACACTCCCAGTATTCCTGGGAGGAACAGTCTTGTTTACTTGAGGATACCCACTCTTGAAATTGGTGGAGAAAAGGTGTCATGTACTAACTTGTTGGAGCAATCAACTTGTAAAAACCAGAAACTGGATTATCCATTACATTTATCTACTTTTAGATGGGGATGAGAGTGAGGCAGGTCAAACCCATTCTATTTCCATTTAGTACTCTGTACTCTGTACTCTGTACTCATGCTGAATCTCAGTCAGTAGATAAATAGACATATTTTAAATAAATTTCTTTTTTAAAACTGTTCTAAAACAGAAACATTAAAATATTACAATGCACTTTGTTCCTAGACTTAGCAGAACTTGAGGTTGAAGTTTGCTAAATTTAAAGCAGTGCCTGCACAGACCATGATTTCATTCTGTACAAAAGTACAAAACTTCTGCCTGTGGGATCTTCAGTCTCTCCCCTCAAAGCATCTTATACCCTTTCCAGATTTATGGAAAGGGTATAATATCATTCCCTTTCCAGATTTATGGAAGACCATTGTTCGTTTTACCTGAAATAATCAAAGGTAGAGGTGGGGCTGGGGAAAAGATGCATGTACCTCCCATTCAGTCACAGTTTTGTTCCATATAACATCAACCTTGTGAACTCTCGAGTTTCCTCTTTCCACTACATACATACATACATGTGTGTATATTAAAGTATGCATGCATGTATGTATGTGTATATGCATATACATGCTATATACATACATAAATATATACCTGCATCATACATGCATGCATGCATACACACACACAGACACACACACACACACACACATAATGCAAATATATATTTATATATGTATATAGCATGTTTATATGTGTATTATGTATGTGTTTGGGTAGATATATACTTTCTTTTGAGAGCAGGCAGCAGAATTTCATTTATGGGCCAATGTGCCCACAGTAAAAAAAAATGACAATAAAAGTTATCTTATCATCTTATCTTATCTTATCTTATCATCTTATCTCATCTCATCTCATCTCATCTCATCTCACCTCAGCTCACCTCACCTCTCCTCACCTCACCTCACCTCACCTCACCTCACCTCACCTCTTACTTTATAACCTATAACTTACCTTACCTTACCTTATAACTTATAACTAATATGCATTCAGTCTCCTTCTGCCATTTGTCAGAAATGGTGTAGAGTCTCTTGCTTGGGCAAGGGTTGGACTAGATGACTTACAAGGTCCCTTCCAACTCTGATAATCTGTTAATGGTCAGCATACTCACTCTCACATCATAGAATAGAATAGAATAGAATAGAATAGAATAGAATAGAATAGAATAGAATAGAATAGAATAGAATAGAATAGAATAGAATAGAATAGAATAGAATAGAATAGAATAGAATAGAATTTTATTGGCCCAAGTGTGATTGGACACACAAGGAATTTGTCTTGGTGCATATGTGTCAGAGATATTTTTCTCCAATGTAACTGCAGGTTTTGCTTATATTTTTCAGTAATTCCGATTCTTAAAACTACTGAAGCTAAATTTTCTTGTTTATTCCCTGCAAATTCAGTGTTTGTCTTTTTTAAAAAAAATTAAAGTAAAATATTAATATTAAATAAAATTAGAGCTGTTATTATCAAACAACAAGATTCCACTTTTGTAAATAATGAAAGAAGGAAAGAGAAAGAAGCACTGAATTTTAAAGCAATATTTGCTATCTAGAACTGTGCAATTAATACCAATACTTTTTAATACTGTAAGGAATTAATAGTCTGTATCAAAGAATTTACTATTATTCAAGAATTTTCTCTTCATGCTTCTAGCTTTTTTGGCAATTTAAAATAGACATTTTGGCATTTCAATTTCTAAATGGTAATAGATTTGCCAGGCTATTTATTTATAATTTATTATAAATAAATTCTTTATGGGATCCATATTAATAATACAAGGTATTATTATTTGTGATGATTCAAGATTAACAGTCAATCAGTACATGCTTGACTGAAGCAGAGCTGGCTACATATTGAAGCCAAGGAAAATATGTTGAAGAAGGAGACCCCAGTAGCAAAAAACAAAAAAGAATTATGTAACCATTTTTGCAACTAACAAATAAAAGGTTTTCATCAGCTGCACCTCATTTCACTCCCAAAGGACTCAGGGCAGTGAACAGCCAAAAGATAAAACACACATAATACAAAATTTAAAAAACAATGTAAAAGCACATTAAATAATTTGGCCCATACAGATTAAAAGACCCCTATTGTTTTAAAACAAATTTAAAATTAACAATTAAAAGGAAGTTAGGCCAGGCCAGCCTGTTGAAATAAAAAGGTCTTGAGGGCATGGTGGAAAGTGTGTAAATCCGGGATCCTCCATATCTCCGGGGGGAGCTATTTCCAAATGACAGATGCCCCCACAGAGAAGGCTCTCCTCCTGGGGGCCGCCAGTCAACACTGTTTGACCGACGGCACCCTGAGGAGCCCCTCTCTATGGGAGCGTACTGGCCGGTGAGAGGCTACTGGTGGCAGAAGGCGGTCTCGTAAGTACCCAGGTCCTAAGCCATGGAGCGCTCTAAAGGTGGTAACCAAGACCTTGAAGCGCACCCAGAAGACCACCGGGAGCCAGTGCAGCTCACGCAGGAGAGGTGTTACATGGGAGCGCCACGTCGCTCCCATAACCACCCGCGTGGCCGCATTCTGGACCAGTTGGAGCCTCCAGGTGCTCCTCAAGGGGAGTCCCATGTAGATAGCATTACAGTAGTCCAGAAGCCATTACAGTTGCCTGAAACCATTTGCTGTATGAGAATGCAGCTGTCTCTCACTCAGTGGTGCTGTTAAAATCTTATTTTTCCAAAACAGTTGCTTTAAAGTCTGCCATAGAATATCCTGGGAGATTGAAATATTATTTTGCCCTTTTTTTGACTCTCGATGTCAGATCTGTATGTGTCCATTAATTCTTTTGTGCAAATGGGTATGTTTGTATTTCCAACTAAGTAATTTTTAAAACATTATTTTCTGGGGAGGGGACTCTCCCCCCCCCCACAAAAAAAAACTTCTTTAGGATTACTCTTTATCTGATGATCTATGATAGCATGATAATACCTCTGAGTTAAGTGACTTGGAAGTCAGGAGCCAAACATAGAAGCCATGAAAAAAAGAACAGCGTGCAATTAATCATCCCAGTTTCAGTGTGCTGAAGAGCCAAGAGTTTAGAAATTTAGAGGTTTAGACAGATTAGGTTAAGGACATCAGACAGATTTTTGCCATTGTAAATTAGATCAAGTGCTAATGCACAGGCAGAAGAAAGGTCTTAGGATATCTGATTCTTCATTCTTTATCATTATGTAAAAACAGCCTGAAATTTGGATACCTGTCAGATCTATTCTCATGCTGAACAAATGAACAAACAGAATCTCCGGCAGGAGGAGAATCCTATCACATCCTATTTCATATACAATATACTTCTGTATTTACAGGCCCTAAATAATGATAAATGAAAATGAAATAGATGAAATGTTCCCAACGCTCTGAGTTAGATAAATGTCATCCAAAACTGAATCCACTATTTTCAAGAATATTTAACAATGCTTTTTCTATTCATGTTTTTAAAAATAACAACCCTCTCCTTGCAAAAATATTAACCATAAAAACCATCTTCTTCAGGCATCCTGATAGTCAGAGTGTAAAAAAAGATTCCTTAATGTTCTATATACTCCTTTTGGAAAAGAACTTCAATGAAGTTCCCTGTGACAATGTCAGCTTTTCAAGATAGTCCAGACAAGAAGCACCAACCATCAATACTAATACTATCTTTATTTTAAGGTTATAGTAACAGAATCTTGCAAAACTGAAAGTGTTATCTCCAACGTTATTTTTACCGTCCAAGAAACTTTTTGTCATACCCCCATTGCTTCTGTGGACTAAGCTACTGCTTATCTGACAATTGCCTAATCTAGTCTGTGGTCTGTCCTCCTCCTCCCGAAAGGACATTCTCACAGATCATTATACATAGGAAAACTATTTACATATTTTGGTTGAGAGTATTAGTGACTCACAATATAGAAAACCTGCAAAAAAATAAATAAATAGTAGACCAATCAATGAAAAAAGACTGAGACAGAAGAGAAACAACCACTGAAAACTATCTTCTCCTACCTCTGATGCTAGTATCCAGGGATGCTGTTATCAATAGTACTTAGCGCCAGGAAAGTCCATAATTGAGTCATAAATCCCTTGTTAAAGAAGGTAGAAAAGTTTTTAAACAAAATATTTCAGATGCTGATAGCTGTATTTCAGCTATGTACAAGTTGTCCTCTGCTTACAACCACAATTGACAAATATCCACTGTTAAACTGGTCAGTTGTTAAGTGAATTGTATTTGCAATTTAGGAAACAAGAGGTTATAAGTTATATGTTCATCAACATGTATTAGATGTGAGGTATGATACTACATTATACCACATTTTTATAGTATAAATACCACATTAGGAGGAATATAAAAGGAAAACTCATAAGAAGCCTTTTCAGCTTCTGAAGAGCATCAGTTGATACTTATACTAGACCCCTTCAGCAAATACTTCACATCGTAGTTTTTTGAATACTAGTATGCCATGGTAAACTAATTTAGCAATCTTTGATATGATTTTTGTCAGTTTTAACATGTAATAAAATTGAGTTGCAGTAAAATGATTTTTTACTTGAAAGAATATTTGAGAAATATAAATCTGCATTTAAAATCCAAGAGAAAATTAGATACAAACGTGGACATGATGGGAATATTGTGCAAGCAGGATTCCAAATGCTATGACAACTGCAGTGGCATCCAGCTGAAAATAAAATTCCACAGCACACCTTCCCTATCCATTTAAAAATTGTTGGCACAGGGAGCAACAGAAGGGATGAAATTTCTGCTAATTGTACAATTATATAGCCAAATGTAACTGGCTAGCATAAAATGTTTGAATTTACTTTGGAAATAATTCTGAAAAGGTCCATCAAGTATATGGGAGCCAAAAGAAGCCATATCTGCAACTATTTCACTCAAGACTTTTTCTAACTTTATATATGAGCCTCATGATTCAGAAACCTGCTACATCAGGGATCCACAACCCCTGGTCTGTGGACTGGCACCGGTCTGCAGCATGCCAGAAACCAAACTGCTCAAACAAGAGAAGCCCTATTCTTGGGATGCAGGCAGCACATGAAACCATGTCCCCTCCGGTCCATAGAAAAACCTCTCTCCCTGGTGCTCAAAAGGTCACTGTGCTACATGATGAGAAAAAGTGCAACTGCTTTAAAGGGTCTCAGACAAGTGCTATGTTTAAGCTCCACTGTGCTTCAAAGCAACCTTCCTGAATTATTTTTCAAGGTGCTATACTACTTTATTTTGATTGATTCAGATTTGAAAGGCAGATGTGTCCTAATCAAAAACTATGTGTAACCACATAGAGAGCCACTGCTAGATTATGGATCAAGCAGAAAGCAAGGAAATGAAAAAGACAGGCGACTCAATCTGCCTGAATAAGAAAATCTGCAGTCCTTGTCTATGTTAAATTTTAAACTATGCAGCGCAGAGTAGGGCAGTACAGATTGTCCTCAATTTACCACAGTTCATTTAGTGACCATTCAAAGTTACAATGGCACTGAAAAGTGAATTATAACCGTTTTTCACACTTAAACTATTGCAGCATCCTAGTGCTCACGTGATCAAAATTCAGGACTACCTCTATTACAGGAGACATTGCAGCAGACAGGAAGGGGAAAACAGAAGAGTTGGAGGAGAGGGAGATAGATTAAATACAGAACTATGAAAGCGCTATCCTAAAATTTATGTAATTAGGGATTCTAAGTTCCAACTTAGCTCTGGAATCTGCGTCCAGAACTCTCTAAGAAAGAATAAAACAACTAATGATGGAAGATGAAATAAACATGCATCATTTCAATCTTGCTGTTCTTTAGCTGCCAAATATTAGTGCATATGATCTGTACAAGATCTCTCTGGTGGCTTTCATATTCTCAGATGACACATTCTAAAATACACCCTAGAATATGCTTTCATATTCTAAATTGCTATCAAACTGGACAACGAAAAAGATCTGTGGGAAGACTTCTGTATCTCTTAAAAATTCAGTACAATAATTTTTTTCCAATTTACTCGGATTGAAAGGTGAAAGCTGCTTTTGGTAAATATGATAAATATTTCATTCCAAAAAGAAATGTTCTAATAGAGGGGTTTAAATTTGGATGTAGAATATAATCAGGTAATTTATAAATAACCTATAAATGCACTTAGGAAATTAGCTAAATCAAGTGAATATGAAGACCTAGAAGCAAAGGAGGTCTAGTGGAGAAAAAATGTATCAGAAAACATTCTTGATAAATATGTGCAGTGCAAAATGTGAAATTGAATAAAGCATTTGCTATAGCTAGACTATGTGAAAGTGATCAAGAAGAAAGCTGCCTCAAGGCAATATCTCTTTAAATTCTTTCATTAATTGTGAAAGTATCAGCAAAATGTGATCAAAAGGTCTCTGGGGAGACAGTGTTCCAGGAGTCAAGACAGTCATCGAGAAAATTTCTTATTATCACTGTGGATTATGGCACCATTTCAGAGAATATATGAATACTACTGAAAAATATATATTTTTTTTTACTGTAAAGAAATTTAAAAATTAACTTGAGTTTGTTCTAAGAAAGCCAGGGATACATCTTGTAACTAGGATAAGGTGACCAGACGTCCCGCTTTTGGCGGGACAGTCCCGATTTTTAGCAATTTGTCCCACGTCCCGCGGCGTTTTAAAAAAGTCCCAATTTTTCATTCTGCCTCCTGAGTCCCGGCTGCCTCCTGAGTCCCAGCTGATGGCTACAGGGAAAAAAACTGTTTAAACTCTTGCCGCGGGGCTTCAAAGGGCCGCCCTACAGGTGATCAGTGTAAAGAGTTCCTGGAGCAGATTTTTTTCCCCCTAGCTATGCTGAAGAAGCGAAAGCGAAAGCAGGGTCTTTGCTGCAGCGTGACAAAATGAGGCAGAGAGAGATTTCTTTTTCTTTTTCCTCACCAAAAAAGGTAGGTGCAAAACTGCAAACAATGGGAAATTTAGGAGGAGAGTTCAAGATTTTAAAACACAAAAGAAAAAAAGCTCTATTTAACTAGGGAATTGTAATAATTGAGATACTATTAATTGTATATTGTGTTGAAAGCAGAAATGGTTAAGTTGTGGTTTGGAGGAATATATGGGGGAAATTATTTGGTTTATTATTATTGGTAAATATAATTAATTGATTTGTAAGAAATTGGATTGCATGGAAATAATTGGAATATTCATGTTCATATTGATATACAAAAAAGATAGTTATATAACTAATTGATTTATATTAAAATGTTGAATTTGTATTAAACAACTGTATTACATAATTACATAATTACATAATTAACCAATGTGAGGATGGATATAAAAATAGATGACAATGGGAAGGGGTATAATATAGAATAGAAGGGAAAAATTGAATTTGATTAAGATTAGAGACGAGGATGAAGGGTAATATTGGTTTTTTAAAAAAATAGATGAGGAATAAATATGGCAAAAAGGAAATATAGAAATTGTAAATTTAATTGAAATGACTAAACACTGTTTAAATTTGTGAACTAGCCAAATATTCTGTTCAAAGAAAATACATTGTATGTTTGTATGTGTGTTTCTAATTATTGCTATTTATTCATATTTGTTCTCTTTTATTCTTTAAAGTTTAACAATTCATTCTTTAGCTTAATATCTTTATATTTGTTTGGGGTTGGCTTTCTTCCCTTTCATCTTTTTTATTGTACAGCAATCTTTCTCCTCAAATCTACCACCTCTCTCTTTTCTTTCCTTCTTACTTTCTCTTCCCCCACCCTCTTCTTCCCCTCCCTACTTCCTCTTCCTTTCTCCTTCTCCTCCTCTCTTCCTCTCTCTCTTACCATCACTCCTACTCTAATTTCCCTTCCCTTTCTTCATCCTCTCTATTGCTGTATCCTTTTATGCATATGGACTACTCAGAGGGCTGAAAAAGTTATTTTTGACTGGTCCTCACACTTTTGACCAGTCCTCGAACTTACGACTGTCCTCACATTTTACATTTTTGCCCTATCTTGTCATCATGGTGAAGAGAAGCAGTTGTGAAATGAGTGACATGGTTGTTAAGAATGCTGCACGGGCATAAATGTGAGGATGGTCATAAGTGTGAGGACCAGTCAAAAGTGCGATGACCTGTCAGAAATGACTTTTTTCAGCCCTCTGGTTAGTGCTTTTGTGCATATGGACTACTCAGAGGGCTGAAAAAGTTATTTTTGACTGGTCCTCGCACTTTTGACCAGTCCTCAAACTTACAACTGTCCTCACATTTTACGTTTTTTGCCCTATCTTATCACCATGGTGAAGAGAAGTAGTTGTGAAATGAGTGACATGGTGGTTAAGAATGCTGCACGGGCATAAATGTGAGGATGGTCATAAGTGTGAGGACCAGTCAAAAGTGCGAGGACCTGTCAGAAATGACTTTTTTCAGCCCTCTGAGTAGTCCCTACACATAGCCATGGCCACCCGGTCACATGACCAGCTAGCCATGCCCACCCAGTCACATGACCTCCAAACCACGCCCACAAAATAAGCCACACCCACAATGGTGTCCCTCTTTACCAATATTAAAATCTGATCACCTTAAACTAGGACCTAAAAGAGATACATTGAAGGAGTCTTTAAGGGTTATTAGGACAATGGATAAGGAATGAGTTTAAAAGGATTTGTTGTTTTTATGAATTCTGAAGAAATAATTGCAAAAATAGCTGGCACACCAATAAGCTGTTCAGCAATACAGCAATCAAACTGGCTTTGTTGAGAGGCCTGGTGGCATTGGAGGCACTTGACAAAACAAATGTTATGTTGTGGAGGCATGGAGTGTGTTATCAAAAATCCATAGTCATTACTTGGGTGAAAATTTACCTTTGCCCTTGATATTCTTCTGAAAGAAAACTCTGTGGATGATATCACATGCTACTGCTTATGCTCAGAGTCAGCTGGATTAATTGGAAATGTACCACTTCTTATTTAAAGGGCTTGGACAAATTTCTGAATATTCTTAGAATTTCAGTGGATCAGCTTATTGCACCTGATGCATGGCTCCCAATACACACATCCACACCCCATGCTAAAAGGTGTGAATGTTGAACTAGAGAAAATGTGGGAGGATAGTATTTTAAAATGCATTAATTCATCCAACATATAGAATACCAAAGAAAGATACTAATGAAATCTGTCTTCGTAATGATCAGAGGTCATAACAAGATAATAGTGCGAGACAATCATCCTTTACCAACAACGTGCAACATTTTGATGCTAAGCAAGGTGCATGGAGTTTTGCTGATTTGTTGTGACCAAGGATTTTTGGCAAGTAAAATTGGGTCCAATATCTCACAATTTGACAATCTGACAAGTGCCATATTTTTTATACTTTCTATAAATTTTTGTTTAGATTCTTAACTATCTCAGATATCCTCCCCACCCATCCGGGGGGACCCGGGAAGGTCTCCCCGGATGGACCTTCTCCTGTAGAATTTCCTAGCATTGTGAGTTATATGGAAGATTGTTATCTACATAGCAACTGTTAAGGAGCTCTAGAGTAATGCCACTTTGATCTTGAAGAAATGTTTTATCAGATGTTTTATGGAATTAAGTCTGCAAGCTCCAATTTCTAAAAAACTGGATTTGCTTTATCCTTTTTTTTAGCCACCTTTAGCTGTCTCAATATATTTATTCTTAATTATGCAGAAATTTCAGAATTGCTGCACCTGGTGACTTGAAAAGAAGCCACTTGGCACTGGCTTTCACAGCTATATCTGCAGTTCAACAATTGAAAGATGGATTATCTAAGGAACCTTTGTGTCTTATTTAAAATCTGAGTGCATGAAATTTGTGGTGATTGTTTATAGTCCTATGGAATTAGATGCCATCTTGCTACAGATTCAGAAAGATCAAAGAAGTGTGTTTCATATATTATCAATTTTCTTTCTGGAATAGAGGAAATAATGTTTGGAAGTTTGTGGGCTATAATGTCTTGCTTCAGATTTCAATCATACACACTCATACAGTTGCTATGGAAATTACCATGTTTTACCTCAAGCTGAAGAGATAACAGCAAGCAAAAGATGTCAACAAAACAGAAGCTTGCCTGAAGAATTTGTTTTTAATAGAAGGATACAGAAAAATAGTCCAAATTCAATCCACAGTTCTGAGAGCAAGGTCAAGGTTGTCATCTAGTTCAAAATTCAGAAGTTCAAAATTTCTTATATGAACAGGATTCGCAGGTATGTCATGCAAGAGCCAGAGATCAGATCAGTCATAGCACTTTTTTTGGATAGCTATTTTTATCATAAATCAAGTTTCCCCCCTCCCTTCTTATAATAAAATATAACACTACAACTCAAAATAAAACAAGCAATTCCAGGCCATTATAAAATTGGTAGTTAGAAAAATAATAGTGGCCTCTTTACTGGAATTTTGTCTCTACAAAGATAGAAGGATTTTACTTTGTTTCAAAAAGCTATGGAGAAAGAAAGTGTTTCTTTCCTAGGAAAAAAAAAAAGTAACAAAGTGATAGCCTAGGCCTCAGTGTTATCTTACCCACTTGTTTTATCTTCTCAAGGAAAATGTTGGGATTACTGGGAGATACAATACCAATTTGCTTGTGATAAGAGTGATATTAGCAGTCAATACCACTTTACAACTGGTTCATTAATCAGGTTGCAAAGGCATATCATGAGATGGGAAAATATTGACTGTTTTTCCCTTGGAGAAAACAGAACAGCAGCCTTCTGCTCAAAGCATGAGTTTTCGCAAATAATTTCTTTTAAACTTAAATGAGAGCATCCTTTGAGTTTTTATATCGAGCAATTGTAAGACTAAGGATTATTCAGACAAGTGTAACTTGCAAAATATTCAGGAGTTATTCCAGATGAGATTCATGTTCATATTTTTTGCATCTCTGAAAAAATAGTGTGCATGTAAAAATATCTAGTTGATTTTCTTCCTCTTCCTCCTCCCTGCTTTACATTTGATAGAACATATATTCTTGTCTTTATTGCAAGATAAACACTTGAAGCCTCCTATTAATATTGTTCTGTGAACAAGATCCTGTATACAGATTCCATGACCTTGGTGATAAAAACTTAAATGATATGGTATTATGATGCAGAATTATCAGAGGAACTAGAAAGCACAAGTGTAAATATACTAGTATTTATTACAAGTAATAAACCTGTTGATTTTTGTTTGAAAGTTTGCATCTATCTTGTAATTTGCAAATTACAAGGTAAAGAGAAAAGGCAGAGGATAAAAAGGTTTTCACATAATATACTGTACTTCCCAAAAAGTTATCCCCAATTAATTTTCTTGTTTATCATTCCCTTAAAAGAAGGAAGAATTTATGCAGTGTCACTAGTCCCAGGTGTTTTATATTTAGTGATTGAGCTGAAACAGAATTGTTTATCTGAGATGCCTGAATGTATCTGTGAGAGTCACACTCGAGGTCCCTTTTTCAGGTTCAATGAAGTGGCTAGACGGCAAAGGTTCCAATACTTGTATTAGCTGTGGGAAGGGAATGGGATTGATCTTGACCTCAAAAGGAGTGACAGGAACTTTTCCCTTCTTCTCCTTCTAGCCCTATCCCTATGTTCCATTGTCCCCAAAATCTTTCTCCTCTTCCTTGAACTGGAATGAGTCCTTTTCTGAATCATGGAGCACTGAAAATAAAGTGGAGAAGCTAGTTGTGCAGGTTCCCTGTTTTGTGTTTTTGTATATTCTGTAAAACAGTAGGATGCAGAATAATGAATTTATGTTAGAGGAAGGCAAAGTCCAGTAAGAGAAACAATAGGGCCAATTACATGGAAAGTGGTGAGCAAAGTTCAAGCAGGGCTAGGCATTCATCACTGAGTAGGAGGCTCCTTCCAATTCTAGGATCCCGTCTATTTGTTAACTAGATAAATATAAATCCTCCACCTCCCTCTTGACTCTGCATGGCTAATGATGAAAAAAGAAAAACAGAATAAAGACAACCATTTAAAAAAATAGGGCAGGACAAGAAACAATGGTTGGAAACTAATCAAGGAGAGAAGCAACCTGGAATTAAGGAGAATTAACCAGTGGAACAGCTTGCCTTCAGAAGTTGTAGGTGCTTCATCATTGGAGGCGTTTAAGAAGAGACTGAACAGCCACCTATCTGAAATGGTATAGAGTCTCCTGCTTGAACAGGAGCTTGACTTGAAGACCTACAAGGTCCCTTCCAGGTCTATTCCATTCTATAGCCACAACATCACACATTCAAATTAATTCTGAAGTACTACTGCCAGAGCCCCCAACTAGAAGTAAAGCCAGGTGTTTCATACCATGGAAAGGCCAGCAGGGGTAGTGCAAGTCAGATCTCAAGTGTGTACGTGTGTGTGATGGTGGGTGTAATCCAGAGGTCAGGCACCAAGGCAGATGCTGCCTAAAGAGGAAGGAGCATCTGTCATCAACAAAGGCTGTTGCCTGATCACTTCTGGTCTGACCCTGAGCCAACCTTCAAAAACCAAGGCAATTGATTCTGTTAATTCTAGCGTGACATTATGTTTGAGAGTTTGGGTTAGAGGTTTCGGTAAAGGGCACTTTTGAATTTAACAATAATCTACATATAACTGAACACATTTCAAAATTTAGTTTGCCTGTGGTTACATCAACTATATAGTCAAGTCTAGAGGGATGTGTTCTGCAGGGTTTCTCACACTTAATATGCAAGCAAAAATATGTTGGAGACACATCAATTTGTAACTGCTTCTTCCCAAAGGCACCTCAGTTATGCATTATAGACTTGTTTCTTCACTGAAGCAATTACAGGTACCATAATACAAACTTTTAAAAAATCTGCCCATTGGAATATCTTTCTCCTATTGCATGCCAGGAGGGGGGTGGGGGATCACCCACAAGTGTGGCCACACCCATAATTCTATGCACCCCACCCCCGAAAACAGCTTCCCCACCCCTCTGGAGGCCCTCCAGAGGCCAGAAACGGCCCGTTTGCCAACTTCCGGTGGGACCGGAAGGCCCGTTTTTTGCTGTCTCCAGAGGCTCTCTAGGAGTCTGGGGAGGGTGAAAATGGCCTTCCCCACCCCCCCCCAGAGGTCTCCTGGAGGCAAGAAATGGCCTGTTTGTCAACTTCCAGTGGGCCGTTTTCAGCCTCCAGAGGGCCTCCGGGGGCATGGGGAAAGCCGTTTTCACCCTCCCCAGACTTCTAGAGAGGCTCTGAAGCCAGGTGAGAGAGAAAAACGGGCCTACCGGGCCATCACGTGCCAGGAGCGGGGGGGGGGGGCTGTCATACACATATGTGCAGGTGCAAAAAGGTTAGCCATCACTGCTATAGTAAGGTGACCAGATTTTAACATTGGTAAAGAGGGACATTGTGGGCGTGGCTTATTTTGTGGGCGTGGCTAGCTGGTCATGTGACCGGGTGGGCGTGGCTAGCTGGTCATGTGACCGGGTGGCCATGGCTATGTGTATAGGGTAAGGTGAACAGATTTTAACATTGGTAAGAGGGACACCATTGTGGGCATGGCTTATTGTGTGGGCGTGGCTTGGAGGCCATGTGACTGGGTGGGCGTGGCTAGCTGGTCATGTGACCGGGTGGCCATGGCTATGTGTATAGGGACTACTCAGAGGGCTGGAAAGTCATTTCTGACAGGTCCTCACACTTTTGACTGGTCCTCATACTTATGACCATCCTCACATTTATGCCCGTGCAGCATTCTTAACAACCATGTCACTAAATTTCACAACTGCTTCTCTTCACCATGATGACAAGATAGGGCAAAAATGTAAAATGTGAGGACAGTCGTAAGTTCGAGGACTGGTCAAAAGTGCGAGGACCAGTCAAAAATAACTTTTTCAGCCCTCTGAGTAGTCCATATGCACAAAAGGACTAACCAGAGGGCTGAAAAAAGTCATTTCTGACAGGTCCTCGCACTTTTGACTGGTCCCCACACTTATGACCATCCTCACATTTATGCCCGTGCAGTATTCTTAACAACCACGTCACTCATTTCACAACTGCTTCTCTTCACCATGATGACAAGATAGGGCAAAAATGTAAAATGTGAGGACAGTCGTAAGTTCGAGGACTGGTCAAAAGTGCGAGGACCAGTCAAAAATAACTTTTTCAGCCCTCTGAGTAGTCCATATGCACAAAAGGACTAACCAGAGGGCTGAAAAAAGTCATTTCTGACAGGTCCTCGCACTTTTGACTGGTCCTCACACTTATGACCATCCTCACATTTATGCCCGTGCAGCATTCTTAACAACCATGTCACTCATTTCACAACTGCTTCTCTTCACCATGGTGATAAGATAGGGAAAAAAACGTAAAATGTGAAGACAGTCGTAAGTTCGAGGACTGGTCAAAAGTGCGAGGACCAGTCAAAAATAACTTTTTCAGCCCTCTGAGTAGTCCATATGCACAAAAGGACTAACCAGAGGGCTGAAAAAAGTCATTTCTGACAGGTCCTCGCACTTTTGACTGGTCCTCACACTTATGACCATCCTCACATTTATGCCCGTGCAGCATTCTTAACAACCATGTCACTCATTTCACAACTGCTTCTCTTCACCATGGTGATAAGATAGGGAAAAAAACGTAAAATGTGAGGACAGTCGTAAGTTCGAGGACTGGTCAAAAGTGCGAGGACCAGTCAAAAATAACTTTTTCAGCCCTCTGAGTAGTCCATATGCACAAAAGGACTAACCAGAGGGCTGAAAAAAGTCATTTCTGACAGGTCCTCGCACTTTTGACTGGTCCTCACACTTATGACCATCCTCACATTTATGCCTGTGCAGTATTCTTAACAACCACGTCACTCATTTCACAACTGCTTCTCTTCACCATGATGACAAGATAGGGCAAAAATGTAAAATGTGAGGACAGTCGTAAGTTCGAGGACTGGTCAAAAGTGCGAGGACCAGTCAAAAATAACTTTTTCAGCCCTCTGAGTAGTCCATATGCACAAAAGGACTAACCAGAGGGCTGAAAAAAGTCATTTCTGACAGGTCCTCGCACTTTTGACTGGTCCTCACACTTATGACCATCCTCACATTTATGCCCGTGCAGCATTCTTAACAACCATGTCACTCATTTCACAACTGCTTCTCTTCACCATGGTGATAAGATAGGGAAAAAAACGTAAAATGTGAAGACAGTCGTAAGTTCGAGGACTGGTCAAAAGTGCGAGGACCAGTCAAAAATAACTTTTTCAGCCCTCTGAGTAGTCCATATGCACAAAAGGACTAACCAGAGGGCTGAAAAAAGTCATTTCTGACAGGTCCTCGCACTTTTGACTGGTCCTCACACTTATGACCATCCTCACATTTATGCCCGTGCAGCATTCTTAACAACCATGTCACTCATTTCACAACTGCTTCTCTTCACCATGGTGATAAGATAGGGAAAAAAACGTAAAATGTGAGGACAGTCGTAAGTTCGAGGACTGGTCAAAAGTGCGAGGACCAGTCAAAAATAACTTTTTCAGCCCTCTGAGTAGTCCATATGCACAAAAGGACTAACCAGAGGGCTGAAAAAAGTCATTTCTGACAGGTCCTCGCACTTTTGACTGGTCCTCACACTTATGACCATCCTCACATTTATGCCCGTGCAGTATTCTTAACAACCACGTCACTCATTTCACAACTGCTTCTCTTCACCATGATGACAAGATAGGGCAAAAATGTAAAATGTGAGGACAGTCGTAAGTTCGAGGACTGGTCAAAAGTGCGAGGACCAGTCAAAAATAACTTTTTCAGCCCTCTGAGTAGTCCATATGCACAAAAGGACTAACCAGAGAGCTGAAAAAAGTCATTTCTGACAGGTCCTCGCACTTTTGACTGGTCCTCACACTTATGACCATCCTCACATTTATGCCCATGCAGCATTCTTAACAACCATGTCCCTCATTTCACAACTGCTTCTCTTCACCATGATGACAAGATAGGGCAAAAATGTAAAATGTGAGGACAGTCATAAGTTCGAGGACTGGTCAAAAGTGTGAGGACCAGTCAAAAATAACTTTTTCAGCCCTCTGAGTAGTCCATATGCATTAAAGGATTACAGCAATAGAGAGGGATGAAGGAATGGAAATTAGAGTAGGAGTGAGGGTAAGAGAGGGAGGAAGAGAGGAGGAGAAGGAGAAAGAAAGAGGAAGTAGGGAGGAGAAAAAGAGGGTGGGGGGGAAGAGAAAGTAAGAAGGAAAGAAAAGAGAGAGGTGGTAGGTTTGAGGAGAAAGATTGCTGTACAATAAAAAAGATGAAAGGGAAGAAAGCCAACCCCAAGCAAATATAAAGATATTAAGATAAAGAATGAATTGTTAAACTTTAAAGAATAAAAGAGAACAAATATGAATAAATAGCAATAATTAGAAACACACATACAAACATACAATGTATTTTCTTTGAACAGAATATTTGGCTGGTTCACAAATTTAAACAGCGTTTAGTCATTTCAATTAAATTTACAATTTCTATATTTCCTTTTTGCCATATTTATTCCTCATCTATTTTTTTAAAAAACCAATATTACCCTTCATCCTCATCTCTAATCTTAATCAAATTCAATTTTTCCCTTCTATTCTATATTATACCCCTTCCCATTATCATCTATTTTTATATCCATCCTCACATTGTTTAATTATGTAATTATGTAATACAGTTGTTTAATACAAATTCAACATTTTAATATAAATCAATTAGTTATAAAACTATCTTTTTTGTATATTAATCAATATGAGCATGAATATTCCAATTATTTCCATGCAATCCAATTTCTTACAAATCAATTAATTATATTTACCAATAATAATAAACCAAATAATTTCTCCCATATATTCCTCCGAACCACAACTTAACCATTTCTGCTTTCAACACAATATACAATTAATAGTATCTCAATTATTACAATTCCCTAGTTAAATACAGCTTTTTTTCCTTTGTGTTTTAAAATCTTGAAGTCTCCTCCTAAATTTCCCATTGTTTGCAGTTTTTCACCTACCTTTTTTGGGGAGGAAAAATAAAAATAAAAATAAATCTCTCTCTGCCTCATTTTGTCACGCTGCACCAAAGACCCTGGTTTCGGTTTTGTTTCTGAAGCTTAGCTAGGGGAAAAAAAAACTGCTTTACACTGATTGCCTGTAGGGCGGCCCTTTGAAGCCCCGGGCAAGAGTTTAAACAGTTTTTTTTTCTTCTAGCCATCAGCTGGGGCTCAAGAAAAATCGGGACTTTTTTGAAACGCCGCGGGACGCGGGACAAATTGCTCAAAAGCGGGACTGTCCCGCCAAAAGCGGGACGTCTGGTCACCTTATGCTATAGGCTTTAAAATATCCAACCAATTTAAAACCATTCTGGCCCAGAAGAAGGCAGTAACAAACGACTACTGCTTGCTGCCAAATTAATTATATGGATGTGTGTGGGAATTTATTAACATTCTAATAGAAACAGAGGAATTGAGCAACAGTCTTTTGGAGGTCTTAATGGAAGTTTCATTAAAAGAATTACCATCATAACACTGAACCATACCAAAGAGTAGTAGCATACCGGCATATAGAAACACTCTCCAAAAACAAAACATTTTGTATGGGGACAAATGCTAACTCCATTTCCCATACCCATTTGCTTTTATGTAGCCTGCCTTTTCTTTAGGCTCTATTTTGTCTATTTTACTGCTTCATTTGCTTCCTTGTGTTTGCCATCTCCATTCGTTTCTCCATGTTCCTTAGGCTTCTCTTAGTTTGCTTGCTTTATGCTTCTCATTGTCTGGCTAGGATACCCAGCAGATCTATTTGGCCTACATACTTCTTAAACTTTTCTCAAGATTGGCAGAAGTATTGTCAGGTCCCGGTTAAATGAGAGTTCAAAATCACATATAGCAATGCAAAATCTTCTTTATACAGTGTGTTTTCTTGGAAATAGAGATAGCAGTTCTCATATTTTCTGTATCCAAGTTTAGCTGATATTTTCTTCTCCAATAAAAGCAAACTGCTACTGAGAGTTTAATATATTCTCTTTCCTTCATTTTCATAGGAACATGAAAAAATAGTTCTTTTAGATTTTGGAATAACATCTACTGCTATTGATTTTTGGACTATTCCTGATGCTCCTCAATATTCTTTCCTATTGTTGAAGTGATTTGCATGAAGATAAGCAAAATTGAACTCTGAATTGTGGTTGTGTGGTAGTATATTAAATGAGCATGGTGTTGACAGTCATTTAAAAAAATACATCAGAATGAGAAGAGAAAGGCAGTCTGTTAATAGTATCTGTTCAATGTTAATAATAGTTAAAAAGACACACACACACACATATTGTAAGGCACCAGAGAAAAAAAGGCAACCCCAAAATTAGCCCTCCAGGAGCAGCTGTTATTTCATCTGTGGCTAAAAGTTAGAAAATGGCAGGGTTCATTGCTCACAGATGGAAGGTTGCAGAACTCTTCTCCCTCTTTATATTCTCATTGGTCTACTGGTAGGAGACTGGTAATTTAAAACAGAAATACTCGTTCCATTATTAATGGAATGGGATGGAAAAGGATGTTAATAAAGAGATGCTAATAAAGAGATGCTAGTATTTCTTCTTGACCTCATTTAGGGTTGACGAAAGAATGGAATATTAATTTTAACACAGAACAAATGGTTTTAATAGATCTGTTTTTTCTGCTTCTACTCCTCATCACCCCACTCATTCTTTGCCATTAGTTACACTTAGATCGTAATCTACCCCTCCAAAACCATGAAAAAAAGCTTTACACGATTTCAAAAAGATTTCAAAAAATAAAAGGTTAAGACATCTGTTATATCTCTCTCCTTATAATTAGTGTCTTGTTCATCCACTTTTTTATATAAAGCAACTATTATGCAAATATTCAGCAATTTTGTTTCAAGTCCTCTTTGTACTTGGATGAGCAATTTTGTGTAATTCTAATTCAACTGCCTCTATCACATCACCCCATAATTTTTTTCCTGTTCTCTTCCACCCTTCCATCTTGTATTTATGATGATGGTGAAGATGATTATAATTTTGTAGAAGAAGTGGTTAGTATGAAATATGTTTATGCTTAGTGAATCAAGCTTTGAGGTGTTCATATGAAATAAAGTCACATCACAGTCACATCCTCTCTTATAGAGGAATCCTCACTTTCTACCCCTTTATACAATAGTATAAGTAATTTGTAGATCTATGTAAATTAAATCTGATCCTATTCTAATTACTCATTCGATTTGGTAAATCAAGTTGATTTTATTTAATTTTAGTTATATTTCCTTTTGCTTTTCATCTTTCATGTCTTTCATTGACTATTTATTGCTATCCTCTCTGGATAATTGCTTTCATTGTCAAACTGTTCTAACTCTTATGAATATTTTTTCTAACATTCAGTTGGAATTTGTTTTCTTGTATCTTAATTCCATCATGTCATGTCCTGCGCACTGGAATGAGAGAACAAGTTTCATCTTTTTATCTATTATTATATGAGGTGTATAAATAATTTTATCAATCTTTCTTCATAGGTTTAGTTTCTAACCCCCAACCATCTTTGCTGATCCTTTGTGGAACTTTGCTGAATTCTTTTTTAAATTATAAAACCCACAGTAGGGTAAGGTTCTGGAAGTAGGGTCTGACAGATAAAATGAAAAGAAATGACTACTTCCTGTAAATTGAAAATTATACTTTGGCTGGCGCAGCCTAGAATTAAATGTGTCTTTTTGTGTAACATAGCAGGACTTATACTGAATTGATAATCAACTTCTATTCCAGTATTTTTTCTTCTTTTTCAAACCAGGTATTCCACCTATACCTGGGCATTGATTTTTGTTTCCTAACTGAATGTTGTATCTTATACAGCTTTGATGAGTGTTCCTTCAAACACTTTATCCCAATCATTAATGAATAGGATGGCCCAGGACTGACCCTTGTTACATCCATTTGATCTTTCTCTGTTTTTTTAAACTGTCTCTCAGTATGATTTTCAATCCAGCTATGTATTTATTTAATAATGATGCCATCTAGCACACACTAACTAGGCAGTATATCTTGGAGTACCTTGTCATATGCTTTGCTGAAATCAAGATATATTAAATACAGATAGTCCTCAAATTATGATCAATCACTTAGCGATTGTTCGAAGTCACAGCAGACATCTCCAGGGCTACTTGCAATCCAGATTTGAAGTTCTGCACCACCACCCCTGCAGTTGCATGATCTCATTTTGGATACTTGTCAACCATTTGTGGCAAGAAAACACCCAGTGTGGACAATGGATTTGCTTAATGACCACCATGGTTCACTGAACAAATGCCACAAAAAAGTTCACAAAATCTTGGACAGCCACATGATGACCTGCTTAATGACTGACATGACTTATGACTGTAATTCCAGGCCCAATTATGGTGGTAAATTGAAAACAACTGTAAGAAGATAGTTTAAAAGTCTCACAGTAGGAAGTCCTGCTTTTCTGTTCTCTCTTTACTCTTAACTCATTAGTTTTATTAAAAAAGATTGAACTAAAGTAAGAGTGGGATAGCTCTGATTTTTATTTGATATTAGCATTTTGCCATCTTCATTAGCAGCTGGTATATCTGTTTTCCTCTTTTATTTTGAATATGCCTAAAGATGCCATTCTTATTCTTCTTTGCTGATCTCAACTCATTCCAAACATTTACTTTTGTGACTTCATCAGAATCAGAACAGAGCTGGAAGGGATCTTGGAGGTCTTCTAGTCCAGCCCTCTATTCAAGCAGGAAACTCTATACTATTTTAGACAAATGGCTGTCCAGTCTCTTCTTAAAACCTCCAGTGATGAAGCACCCAAAACTTCTGATGGCAAGCTGTTCCACTGGTTAATTGTCCTTGGTATTAGGAAGTTTCTTCTTAATTCCAGGTTGCTTCTCTCCTTGATTAGTTTCCATCCATTATTTCTTGTCCTGCCCTCTGGTGCTTTGGAAAATAAATTGATCCCCTCCTCTTTGTGGCAGCCTCTCAAATACTGGAATACTGCTATCATGTCACCCCAGTTCTTCTTTTCCCTTGACTAGCCAAACCCAAATCCTGAAACTGTTCTTCATATGTTTTAGTCTCCAGGCCTTTAATCATCTTAGTTGCTCTTTTTTGCACTTTTTCCAAAGTCTCAACATCTTTCTTGTAATGTGTGACCAAAACTGGTTGCAGTATTCCAAGTGTGGTCTTATTAAGGCTTTATAAAGCGGTACTAATACTTCATGTAATTTTGATTCTATGCTTCTGTTTATACAACCAAGGATTGTATTAGCTTTTTTGACTGCTGCCACACATTGCTGACTCATCTTTAAGTGATCGTCCACTAGAACTTCAAGGTCCCTCTCACAGTTATTGTTTTGGAGCCAGATTTTGCTTAATCTGTACTTGCACCTTTGGCTCTTCCTGCCCAGGTATAAAACCTTGCTTTTTTCCGTATTAAATTTCATTTTGTTGGTTAGGAGCCATTGTTCAAATCTGTCAATATCTTTTTGGATCCTGAGCTTGTCTTCTGGAGTGTTGGCTATTCCTGCCAGTTTATGTGTGGGGTCACAGCTCATCTGTGGAGTCCTGGGCTAGCTATCTTTATTGTTCATCCATTTTTAATATGTGTTCTTTTAAAAAATTCTCTAAGCTTTTTATGCAGTCAGATTAGTTTTGTTTGGCTCCAGAGAATTATCTGAATCCTTCAGATCTCCAAACTGAATATTTACCCAATCTGTTAATCAGTGAATCCAATGTAGATCCTAGTGCCAGTCTGTGACATTTCCATGCTGTTATACCCATTGCAAAATGCAGAACATCCTGCTATATCTGTGCCTTGGAGGTGAAGGAATAATAATAGATGAGAATTTTTTTATAAATTCAGTAAAGTTGAATTAAGATATCATGGGAATGCAGTTAATATTGTACATAGTCCTTTCTCCTTCAAGCAGGAAGAAAAATCCCCATAGAGAGAGTTCTTTAAAAGAAGATTGTATAACTAATCAAAATGCCAAAGCATCTAAGTTGTGCTTCTAAATCAGATTGTACCTAGAAGTTTATATGTTTTGGTTTCATGTCAAATACATTTTTTGCAATTGGATAAATCATGAACAGTATTGAAATTAGATTCTTCTGGGACCTTGGAGAGATGACTTTTCTGTGGCCATCCTTGCCCTCTCAAATAATCCCACCCTCAACTCATTTAGGAAATTCTAAATCTGTAGCTCTTTCAGCAAGCCCTGGGACAGGGTGACCCTGTACTGACACTGGGATTTTATTTCTTACTGATGTCTTTCCCCCAATGTAGTACTATATTGTTGTTTATTACTTGTTTTATTGTTTTAATATGCTATACACTGCTTGGAGTTGGTTGGAGGATTGAGGTGATTTATACATTCAACAAACAAACAAGAAATAGTTTGCTGAAATCTGTTTTCTCTGAGGAAATTCCATTAAAACAGTGTCTATTCAGCAAGGTTTTCTACAAAAACATATGAAGATTTTCTTTTTAAAAAATTCTGAGAAAATTGATGGAAGGAATGATATGCAACAATAGTAGTTTGGGATTTAAAGTAATCCACATATCCTTAAATAATGCAAAAAGAACAAACTATTAAAAATCACATTACAAAAACATTAGCAATATAACTCAAAGAAAGAAATAAAATTAATCATCCATGAAATGATTAAGAGAATAAAAGGTACTAAAATAAGGGCAGCCAAGTATCTCTGGGAACAATATTCTATAATCAGGTTAGCATCAGCAGAATAGACCCTATTATCAGATAGTAATCTAAGCATCGCTATAAGATGAAGATCTTAAAAGAATGTGCTGGCTCACAGGGGAGAAAATGGACTTTCCTGAATTTCTTATTTAGCAAGTCTATATTTAACTGGAAGCAGAGAATATCCTTTGTATTAGAACACTGAGCTGTAATTTCAATTTCAATTTTTTTTTCTTTTAGGAAGCACTTATAATGGCAAGTATGGACCATCCACATCTGGTTCGGTTACTAGGAGTCTGTTTGAGCCCCACCATCCAACTAGTTACTCAGTTGATGCCCCACGGTTGTTTATTAGACTACGTGCATGAACATAAAGATAACATTGGTTCCCAGGTTTTGCTGAATTGGTGTGTTCAGATAGCCAAGGTAAGTCATTATTTATGCGCTAGAACCTGTCACTCATTTTCACTTTAGATTTCATATTGTTTTGAGAAATGGGGGGGAGGTCTAGGGTTTGCTTTGTTTTTAAATTATTTCTGTGTAGCATTAGGGTAATTTATGAATTGCATGGTTCTAACTGTAAAGGACAAGGGAAATTTCAAATTCTTTTACCAAATTATTATATATTTTCTTCTGTTGAGTATTATACCCTTCATTTTTAGTACTGATATAGTTATTTTTCTGAAGCAAAATTAGTATCTGCCAAATTATCACTTTTTGAAGTTGTCTAATACAGCGTCCGCAACCTTTGCAGGTTGGCAGCCACAGGAGAACCAGGTCACACGAGCAGCAAGCTAGTGTGCTCACACGCATGTGCAGCTTGACTTGCACAAGCAGCGGACTTGCACACATGTGCATCTTAAATTGGGCTGGCTCTCGTGCAAATTGAGCTGTGTTCATGTGCTGGCCCACCACTCAAACAAGATGAGCTGCAGGTGCATGCAGGCCTGCCAGCCCTCCGCTTGTGAGACCTAGTTCCGAATAGGCCATGGCCCGGTAGTGAGGTTGGGGACCCCTGGTTTAATAGAATATAATTTTAAAAGAAGATATTCTAGATTGCTGGTTTATAGATAATGTTTGTGTATAGAAGAAATAGTTGTATTTTGACAAATTTAATCACCCATGCTTGAAACAGTTTGACAAAGGAATCCAGAGGAATTATTAGCTCTATGATAATACTAAGCGATATATCAGACTTACGTAATAGTGAATGATCATCTTTATCTGTTCATATTTTAATTACAATTTAACTAATTTATACTAATACATAAACTGAAATGGTGTTATGGGCCATTTCCATAATTGTAATATCTGTACTTTTCAGTGTTATAGTTCAGACTGAGCATATATAGGAGAGAAATGTACAAAGAGATGTTTTTGTTAGTAAAAAAAAATTGGGAAAAATTGCTTATATATTAGGCGGTTCAGTTGCTGTATGTTTGTTGTGTACTATATGTTAGTATACATTACTGCTGTATGTTATATATACTATATATGTTCATGATAATATTTTTTATTTTTTGCTTTTCTGGACCTGAAAATATCTGGTTTGCAAAGGAAATAGTTTATTACATAATAAAAATGTCAACTGGTCTACAATCAACCCAAGTGCAGTTATCTTTTAGATTTTATACTTGGGCCAAACAGTTCAGCTCAAAAAAGTTGCATTTTTTGATTTTGTACAAAAATGCCCCAAATGATGTATTTTTTTTTTCTGGGGAATTCATTATAATATCAATTCCCAAATTCTCAAATCAAGTCTGTTTGATTAGAAAATTAAGTGACATTCAGGGGTTTCCAGAGAATCTTGCTCCTTTTGTGTATTCAACTTTGCAACAGGAAAAAGGATGTGGCTTGCCTTGTGACACTGTGACACTGCTTTTCTCAGTCGGACCTGCTCCCCTTGCCCTTGCATTCTGCTGTGACCACTGCTGGTCACATTACAGATTATGTGAAAAGAATGTCATATTAAAATATCTTCTGGACCCAATTGTGTAAGATTAATTTCTGCTGCTGCAGCCTCAGAAAGTGAGATGTGAATGCCTGTTTATAAAATGTTAATACCAGAAGCCTTGAAAGTAAACTTCCACATCCCTTCCTCAAAAATGTTCCCTAGGCTCTTCCATTTGGACATTTTCTTCCAAAAGACTAATACTGCCTTTTGGGTGAGGTGGTCAAACAGATGATAACCAATCAACTTCAATAGTGCTTAGATGAAAGGGATTTTCTGCACTCAATTCAATCTGGCTTCATCCTTGATTGACTTTATATCTGATCTGTACTGGAACAAGAAAGGAGAGCATAGCCCTGATGATTTACCTGGATCTCTTGGTTGTTTTAGATAACATCAATCATTACATTCCCTTACAACAGCTCTGTTAAATGAGATTTTGGCATTTATGATACAGTCATTCGTCTCCTTTATTTGTAAGCTACTGTAGGAAGTCATTTAGGGGTTTGTAATAATTAGACTTCAGATCCATTTCAGCAGATGAGATAAGGCTGTGATCAGAAGTATCACTCAGAGTTGAAGACAGACCTATTGATAATTGGATCTAATAAGAGCTTTTATAATTATATTTTCTGGACTTACAGTACCCAATGACTGCATATTTGGCTTGTTAAAGTCAACCTTTGTAGCACATCTAGTCTATATTTTGGAGCATACCTAGTCTATATTTTACCTCTAGTCAATGACTAGAAGCTGGTCATAAAACAGATACTGTTAATTTTCATACAGTTTCATTATAGAACCATTTTGAAGTTAAAGTACAAACTGATGAATAATTCAGTAAACTTTTTTAGAATGCAGTTTTTCTAAATATTATTTCTACTTATGGTGGTAAACAAAACAATTCACTTTTGGAGTATGTGGCCAAAGTTGCTTTGCCAAACTGCACTGGATTTACTCTCAGGTGTAGATTTCCTAAAGCAGTTTGGCAAGATTTATTGTGCCTATCTAGAAGCTGCCCAGAGCACAATCCAAAATATCCACTGACCCTTTCAGATGGTTATTTGTATGGCCTGAAGTTGTTTTGGATGTTTGCTTTTTATTAACTGTATCTTTCTCTACATCAGTTTCTGGTGACAGTTTTTTGTGCTGAGGCTGAAGAAGAAGGAACAAAAGGTCTTTACTTTTATTGTGAATTTTGTTATGTGAATGGTTTAAAATGAGGTTATCTCTGCTGTAGTAGGCATCAGTCCTACTGTGTTTGTCTTTGTCTGCTTTTGTGCAGTGTTATTTATTAAAGCTCCTAGTTCAGATAAATTATTTGGCATGAAAGTTCCTTTCCAGCTGTCTCAAATTGTGTATGAAAAGCTACAAATACTGGAAAGAATCTCACTCTGCCAGGAGCAATATGCTTCTCCCAATATCATTTTTGGAAGGGGGTAATTAGTTATTATTAAAGACTATCCAGTTAGGATTGAGATTTTTGTTGTCATTTTGTACATCAATAGTGTTTATATGTTTTAAAAACAAAAGAGGTATTGTAATACATGTGCCAGAAGTTTTCCTTTCCTAGAAAAGTTTACAAAAAAATGTATGTGTTTTTGTATGCCATCAGACTCATAATGCAATCTGTTTTTGCACAGAGTTTTCCACAGAGTTCTTTGGGAGAATAGAATAGAATACTTTATTTAGCTAAATGTGATTAGACAGTCAAGAAATTTGTCTCCAGTGTAGAAGCTCTCAGTATACATACAAAGCAGGGGTGTCAAACTTGAGTCATCACAGAAGCGTCATATGACGTATCAGGGCATTTTTCCCCTTCGCTAAACTGGACGGGGGGTAGGGCCAGCATGTGACGCATCTGGCCCACAGACCACAAGTTTGACACCCCTGATGCAAAGCAACAGAGTAATAATAACCATCATAATAATACCAATAAGAGGGGGTAATACAAAAGTTAAGACGGATAATAATAATTACACTACAGATGTAAAACATGGATAAATATACATAGACATTAGACAGTACTGTGAGAATTAGGTGTTCAGCAGAGTAATAGCATGAGGGAAAAAACTATCCCTGTGTCTCGTTTTGTATGCAATGCCCTATAGTGACATCCTGAGGAGAGGAGTTGAAACAGTTTATGTCCAGGATGTGAGGGGTCTGTAGATATTTTCTTAGTCCTCCTTCTGACCTGTGCAATATACAGATCTTTTATGGAAGGCAAGTTGCAATTTCTTGTTCTGCAGTCCAAATTATCCATTGAAGTCTGTACCTGTCCTGTTTGGTTGATGTACCAAACCAGACAGTTATAGAAGTACAAATGACAGACTCAATAATTTCTCTGTAAAACTGAATCAACAGCTTCTGGGGTAGTCTGAACTTCCTGAGTTGATGTTGCGCCTTTTAAATGATGGTTCTAATGTAAGGTGTCCATTTTAAATCCTCAGAGATTATAGAACCCAGAAACTTGAAGGTCTCTACTGTTGATACTGTGCTGTTGAATATTGTAAGAGTTCCTTCTAAAATCCACAGTCTTATTCCCCAAAGCCAAGGTATAGTGGCTTTGATATTTATGAATGTGTCCATCACACTGTTTAATCCTTAAGCTAGATACCTTCTTAAAAGAGCAAGTATTCTACATTCTCTCTAAAATAATTGTTAAGTTTAGGATAGATACGTATGAGACATATCCAAATTCTTGGTTTGAGGCATGTAACATTACCAAGTTTGTCAAATTGCACAGACATGGACTCTCATTGCAATAAGAAGTTTGATTTCATTTAGTTAGTTTTAGTCTACTGTACATATAGTTTTGTGGTGTAAGACATTCAAAACATGTCCTTTTTGGTTGTCCTGGAAGCTGATGAAAACCATATGTCATGCTGTTAACTGAGTACTGACTTGCTGCTGTCATACCATATCCATCAAGGGTAGGTATAGCACAAATGTGTGGAATTGATGCTCTTAAGGGATAAACCCAATGAAATTAGTTAACCTTGCATAACTTAACTGTTACTTTTAGATTACCATATCTCTATGCATGTTAATACTGAGATCAAGATATTCACCTAGTATTCAATAGGATTTCCATGGTTACACTATCTTAAAAATCAAGTTCAAGGAACATTATAGCATTTCCTACACCTCTCCTGTGTGAATCAGCAGCCACAGTGATTAGCACAGAGAGAACAAGCCTTCACAGTTAAAATAGTTTTCTAAGATTAGGGCCATTTGGCTGTATTGTTAGAGAAGAGCCTTTTTCCTTTTATTCTCCTTGGCAGCATTTGATTGATAAGCAGGCTAGTTAAGAGCAGCTTTCGTTATTTTGAAGCAGCCAGGAGTGAAAGATGGGCAGACTGTGCGTGCAGTAGGAGGAAGCAAGGGTGAGCAGAAAGGTTGAGAAGAGGTGAAGGGATGTAGCTGTGGTTCAAGGTCTTTCTTTTTTATAAAGCAGCTCTGGTTTACAGCTTATAAAAAGCCTGCTGGGGAGTGTATAAAGGATGAGGTTAATGATGGTCATCTATCAGCTGCTCGTATCTGAAAGTTCAAGATGTCTCTATTCCCAAAGTCCATGCCATGACAGGGCTAATTGTATAATTATTATGCTGCACCAACAATATACTTAAGCTAGTAAGGAGCAGGACTAAAGGCTATTTAATTGCCACTCTGGGAGAGTTCATTTACCAAAGCAGAAGTTTACTAATGGAGGGGCTCTGATAAGAACTGTAGTCTATAGCACATGAAACCAAAAGCCTACAGTATCCAGCTCTACAGTTTTTTCAGTGATAGTCTTCCCATTGTGCTCCAAAGGATGTTGGTTATGGGGTGTGGATCAATCTCACTATTTCCCCCTTTCTATGGAGTCTTCATCTAAAAGCTTCAGGCTTGTACTTTTTGACTCTCCCTCTGCCATCTTTGCATTAGGCAGGCAACTTACCACCCAGCTCCATCCCAGTCATACTAGGGATGGAGCAGCAGGTCTTATTTATCTTATCTTATATATTTATATTTGAAGAATAAAAATGAAACAAATTAATTAAATACATATAAACAAAAAACAGAGGTGATGCAGAGGGGCAACTAAAAAGAATCCTTTCCCCGCCAAATGTCCCTTAAACATTTGTTTCTGTTATATACCCATCTTTCTCACCTAAGTGACTGGGAGGGCTATATCATTCCATTAGAAGGCTGAAACAAATAATTTCTTGCCTATTTCTGGAAAACAAGAAAGGCCAGTATAAGCTTTTCTTCCAAGGATACAACCAGAAATGCCCCATCCCTAGTGGTCCTTTGAACTCCCTGAAAGAGTGATGGGAAAGGAGAGGCCAAATGGGAGAGCCAAAAGGGATGGAGCTCAGTGGGGTTTTGGAGTGGAATCTGGTTTCACTTGAGCCTGGAAGAAGGCTTATACTAAAGAGGAGTCATTGCCCCAGATCAGGCCAGATCATTTGCAGAACTAAGGGACAGCACATAAATAGGACAAGGAATTAAAGGTAAATAAGAATTCATACTTCCCTGCCTCTAAGCAAAAAACATTTTCATAAGGTGGGAGTGGGGATGGAGGGTGGGGCGCTATCTTGGTCCAATGAATCAAAAAAGCAGCAGCTACTGAATAGGCAGCCATTATATTGTACATCTTTTGAAGCATGGTAACTATGAACAATTAGATTTAGCAAAGAACTCTACACATTTATTTCCATTTTTAAGATTTCTATTTCCATAGCCACATTTTGTATTTGTTTGCTAAGATGTATAACGCAATATACGGCAATCTATGGACATTTATACTGCCCTCATAGCATCATCAGCTATCACTGGAGTGATATAATGCCTGCCTT
Organism: Pituophis catenifer annectens; assembly: GCF_029215685.1. Taxonomy (NCBI): domain Eukaryota; kingdom Metazoa; phylum Chordata; class Lepidosauria; order Squamata; family Colubridae; genus Pituophis; species Pituophis catenifer. Next base: position 174,724,615 of record NW_027256881.1, read on the forward strand.
TATTGCTATTATTTTGGAACAATGATGGATAGATAATACTACAAGTGGCTATAAGTTGCTAGCAGGGAAATAACTTAAATTCGATAACATGTACAATAACTCATAGCATTTTCTGTATTGTACATTCCTAAATCTGTTACTGTGTTTAGACATTTATTTTGGTAATCTTGTCACTCAAGGGAAAAATGGGGAAAAGGAAAGAAAAATCTTGTTCGATATAATACACAGCCTACTTTTGCATCAGATGATGTGGTCCAATTTGTTTATGTACTCTCTGCACTCATAGATGGTCAAGTAGAAATTTAATATTATATTCTTACAATTTAATATGTTTAATATGAGGCTATCATACAATAGCTGTACTCACAAAGTAGACTGTTTGTAAATCTGTTTGTAATATCTGACAAAGATCATGAATTTATTTCACAGTGACTGAATGTGAGTGTCTTTCTGTTATGTGTCTAGTGTTTCCATCTTTAATAAAAAACATGTAATGGGATTTATTTCAAATAGAATGGTTACACCACAATGTCAATATGGGATGGTAGACCTGAAGCCTTCTAGATATGCTGAGCTACAACTTTCAAAAACTCTAATTGGCAAAAACAATAGATGCTGAAGCATTTATGGAACTAAAAAGTTTTTTTTTTTATATGCCGCCCTTCTCCGGAGACTCAGGGCGGCTTACAATGTGCTCAGCAATAGCCTTCATCCTTTTGTATATTTATACAAAGTCAGCTTATTGCCCCCACAACTGGGTCCTCAATTTACCTACCTTAGAAAGGATGGAAGGCTTGAGCCTTGGCGAGATTTGAACCTGCAGTAATTGCAGGCAGCTGGTCTTAATAACCAGCTTAATAACAGGGTGCCTTAGACCACTGTACTACCAAGGCTCTCCATATTCCTGGTCTAAAGAGGAGTAATACGACATTAGAAACCCAGTAACCATCCCTCATAAAGTCTCTTGTGGTACAGTTGCTGTTGCAGTTGCTCCCAGAAGTTTAATATGAAAGTAAATCCTGACTAGGAAAAAGACTGGAGCGATATCAGTTCCCATCTAAGGACATTCATTGAAGAGAGAAGACAACACTTGCTTCATAAAAATAAAAGAACCCTAACTAAAACTTACTGGAGAACTTCATTTTTAAGGATATGCATGATAGGGCTCTCTGAGAGACAGGATGGCTACTTCTTTATTTTCCCTGAATTCTGGAACATGAACAGGTTTCAGCAGACTGCTGAGTCTTGGGAAAATTCACTCTGGGTGTGGATTTTGATCTTATATACTTGTTTAAACAAATAGCCTAGCAGAAGGAATGGGGACAGGGATGGATTTGTCATACTTGTATACTATATTCAATGTGATATTTCTGAAGAAAATTCAGCCATCCAGTTTTCATCATCACTAAGTAATAACACTGACTTGATAAATATGTGTGTAAAATTGTAATTTAGTGGACTGAATACTGTTATTTCTAATAGAAGCCAAGTGCCTAGTCCCCCTGAGTCTTTTTGAAACTACAGGACTCATCAGACTATGTTCCTCTAATTACTACAGCATTATTAATTATGGCTAACACATTGCAAAGGAGGGCAGCCATTATGCCCTTGGAGAGCTGCCACTGAAGCATAGCATCCAATTACAGTAATTAAGAATTGTAGGGTGGGATATTTTTTGGTTCATTCTTCTCTATTTTCAAATTTATTCTTCCTCTTGTATAATCTTGAACTCAATTTTCTCAACCTTTTTGACTTTTTACCTTTTTTCTGTTTATTCTACTACCTTTTTGTTAGCTAAGCTTGTAGTTTCTTTCAAGGTAACTTTGATTTTCTTTTTCTTTTATTTTGCCATTGATCACCCTTTGTGAGGTTTTTTTTCCCCTAAAAGCTCATTTCAGTTAGGATGTTTATATATATATATTAGGGATGGTGAATTGGACCACCCAGATCAGGTTGAAATTCAAGATTTAAGAATGGCAAGATTCTAGAATTGATTAAATAAAAGATTTATCTATAAAGTGTATAGGGGAAGCACTGCTTGCAACCGCTTCACTTTTAGGAACAGAATGGGATGAAACTAGATATCTGGGTTATCACCCATGGATTTCCTGTGGATAAAGAGAACTGCTCTGTGTCTTTCAATCACACATATGGGGAAATGTGAATACGCACAGTGACCTATATATTATGCCTATTTTCAGCCCTAGGTCATTTTTCCCCTACATTTTCTATCTTGAAATGGCAGTAAACCAGGACATCAGGTGTGGGGAATGCAAGAAAGAGGTTTGAGGGGCAGATGAGGCTTAGATTGTCATTCTGCTTTAGAGAACATCCAACCTGCAAGTTTCACTCAGAATTTTGAAATGGGGATGGGGATGTTCTGAAAGATCTGAAAGATAGAGATAATGTAGGGATTAATAGGGACTATAAATTAGGTCAAAGAAAGGGATTTAAAGGGAGGTAAAAGATTATTTACAAAACAGCAAAATCCAAGGGTTTTCCACCCCTCTGTCTCTTCGGTCTAAACAAATCCTAGCAGAAGAATCAGCAGAGAAATAACCCCTAAGCATGGTGATGCTATCAGAGAATCTACTATAGAAAGTAAAGCTCTCTGCTTTGTTCACTTACGATTGCAACAGTATTTGAGATTCTATGAATCTCAAATATTCATTGAAACTCCATAATGCTGGTTTTGCCAAATCTTCTTTAAATCAAATTGAAAATTTTCACCAGCCATATTGTATACCAAACAATTTTCAATTTCTTCTTAGTACCCTATTTTATAGAAGTAGAATGAACTCTTTTATTGCTAAGATTACCTTAGTAGATTACCTTAGTAGAATGAACTGTTTTATTGCTCCTAGTCTGAATCCTATTCAATCCTAGTCCTGAGTCTATTCAAAATGTTATAGAACTTTTCTTCCATCTGTTTTCAATGAGTAACATCACAATCAATTGGCCCAAGTTGAGTTTTGAGTCTTGCTTAACACTGGTTACTAAAACTAACCTCTTCCACTAATCCCAGAGGTTTTCTCTACCCTAACCATGGTTTATTAAGTCTGGTTCTTATTCATTAAATTGGACAAATGTTCATTTCACAACTCCGATAAAAATAAAATGAGCATCCATCCAATATAGAATAGACCCAAACAATGTTACTGTTGGATATTCCAAGGCTTATATATTTTCTTCAACTTAAACTCCAGAAACCTTTTAGTAGGTGAAAAGCAAAAATTACCTGGTGTAATTTATAGGTGATATTATACAGATAGAACATTCCTTCTATTATATATTTCTAATATATTTTTCAACAATACTGGGAATTATCCAATTATCTACAAGTCCATACTTGTAGAAGTGACTATTAGAATTTTCATACTTTTCATAGTTGTTAATCTTCATCAGTAGAAATATCTGGAATATTAACACAAAGTGTTATTATTTTAGTGCGGTAATACCAAACCAAGCATATCTTATGAAACCAGTGTGAGGCCAGGCAGCATATATTGGAGTTAAAGGCAGCAAAATAATATTCAATAAAACACTTTGACTATAATCAAATATACTGAGGCAGTTGGAAAAAGAAACCCATTAAGTTTTTCTTAGCAGTTCCCAATAGACTGTCTTGGAAAAGTATTATTGAAAACCTCCCCTAAATCAGATTCAAGATATTATAGCAGCTTCTATGAAGGACTGTCAGGAATTCCATTATAAACCCATATTTTTCATGTTTATAAGGTAGCCACTCTTTTTTTCCCAGATAGTGACTTGGTATAAGAAGTCTTGGTTTGAGGCAATTTTATTTTTTATTATTCAAGGAATTTATATGTAAGAACATTTTGTTTATTGCAATAAGCTTTTTTTAAAAAAAAACTTATTTTCTTATATTTTAACATGTTCAAAGCTGCATATTTATTACACAACTAATTCCTTACCAATAAGCATTAAAGCAGAAATACTTTATATATAAAGCACATATATACTCTATTGTGCATCTTAAATGTATTACAATATTAAGATATTAACTTTTGATTAATTATATGTTATTACTTAGAGTATTAATAATGTTATGATTGGATACAGAGTGTGTCATTTCTTCATCTGCAGAATTAAGGTTTCTAATATATGTTCAGGACAGCAACAAAGTTCATTTCAAATGGATAAAATTATCATTTCTAAGTTTATTTGTTTTTACTGTAAGTGAAAAATTTAAATACATGTTGAAAATGGAGAAAAATGTGTTTCATTATGTAATTGATATGATTGATCCTTTGCACAAGGATGTAGAAGTTTCATGAATTTATTAACCATGATAAATATCTATGGAAAGGAAAGGAATTTATTCTAGCAACTGTAAAGTATGAAAGAGACTAGTCTAATTTGTTATTTTTCCCACCCAACATAGTTTCAGTTTTTTGCTTGTAGCTAAGACAGGTTGATTTATTGCTTTAAGAACTCAGAAATTCTCTCCTTCCACAAAGTCTATTGGATTCTGTGTTAGTTGCTCCAACAGCAAAATCATAGCCATACGGATGCTGAATTGACTTCAATACTCTTAAGCTTCTAATATCTATGAAGCTTGGGGAAAGTCAATTAAAAGTCAGGGTTTCGGATGATGGTCTCTTTGGTTGTTTTGTTACTTCAGCTACATTTTCCCGTTGACATATCCTGCTATATAAACAGAACCTTCCTTCAAGTGTTGCTTGCTTCTAGATCCCATAACATTTATACATTCCTAAGATTCATTAATTCAATAATGGTCTAAGGATAATATCTATTGAATTCTAAAAGAATCATTGAAAATAAAGTTTTTTCCATAATAATATTTCTTTCAAAGTTCATATTAATTCACTGTTGTTTCCACAGTGAATTAGTATGAACTAATCAGTACATATCAATGCAACACATACTTAAGCCCCAGATCAAGGTTACCTGTTTAATAATAACAATATAAGAGGAGAAGGAAGGAGAACGTGAAGTCAGAACCACATGGATTTTGGCACACTTTTGATGTCAAGCCAGCATTTAAGCTCATGGAATCATCTGGCAGTCAGGTATCATTAGTCGACACCATCTCCCTCTTCCCATCTCCATCATCTGTTTTGATCAATTCCATTTGTGTAAATTAACTCTCAGCATGCCACCATTCTCACTTTTGTCTTGATTCTTCTTCTTGTGTCCTACAGTTTTTCTCCTAGGCCAGATACATTGACCTGTATTTAAGAGTTTTCCTGAAATCTTTAATGAATTTGTTTTGCCCCTTAGGTATCAGTCTCATTGCAGAAGCAAGCCCAGTGTGACTGGCTGGTACTATAAGACAGCAGCAAAGACTTCATTGCTTCTTTATTTTGTGAGTCCACATCAGTCTTTTTCCAGCCTGTGGTCATGTGGTGCCTCTTACATTTCCTTCCTTTTATTGTTTATGGTTCATCCTTAAAATGTAGGTAGTGTCCTCTTCCACTCCAGGCTGATCATTTTCAAAAGTAGACTTAGGAGTGGAGATACAGCAAGGAACAGGAACAGCTAGGCTGAAGGGCTTTCCAAGCACCCAGACATCGCAAAGCCTCCACTTTCTCCAGAAGATCACAAGGCTTAGTACTGAGTGTTTGAAGTGTATTGCCATTGTAGGAAGCCTGTCCAGTTCTTGGGCAGCTGACTGCAAGAGACTAACAGAGTCCCTACTCAGTCCTAAATTTGAGAGGTGACTTTCTCAGAACTTTCCCATATAAATTTTTTTCCCCTCTAATAGAATTTATTCTCATTCATCCTGGTGTCATAACCTTCCACCAGCAAGGAAACTCCCTGGGTCAGTTTGCCTCTCTGCTGGGCTCAGTAAGAAAAAAGAATTTCCCACACTGTGATTTTTTTTTTTAGTGCATAGGTCTCCCTTCTTCAGTTTCCCCTTTTCTGGCTCTCCAGACTCTGAATCCTCTCTGTGGCCACCTGCTGTCAGACTCCACATAGTCCACATTGGTTGAGCTGTTAATCAGCCTGGCATTTTTTGCATAAAGTCTTGGGTCTTCCCTCCTTTACTGCTTCCTCACAAGTGTGTGTGTGTGTATAATTTATACATATATATATATATATATATATATATATATATATATATATATATATATATATCAACAAGTATAAGAAAACAAGTAACAGTATAGACATAGACATGGACATGGACACATTAAAGAATGGCACAAATAAAAGGATATAAATAGGCAAAACATAGCCATAAACACAGAGAATGATTACATATAAATGGGGACAGTAGGACAGGGATGGTAGGCATGCTGGTGCGTTTATGCACACCCCCTTAGGGACCTCTTAAGAAACATGAAAGGTCCACGGTAGACAGTTTAAGGTAAAAGGTATGGGGATTAGCAAGACTAACAACAGAATCAGATAGAGTGTTCCAGACATTTACTACTCTATTGCAGAAGTCATATTTCCTACAATCAAGATTAAAGCGAATTACATTGAGTTTGAATTTATTGATAGCCCTTGTGTTATTACGGTTGAAATTAAAGTACTCATTTACAGGTAGGACTTTTGGGTAAATAATCTTATGAAATAAGCATAGGTTGGAATGTAGACGGCGTAGTTCGAGGCTATCCAGACCTAAAATTTCAAGCCTGGTGGTATAGAGAATTTTATTTCGAGCAGAAGATTTGAGTACTCCTCTAGTAAAATATCTCTGGCCCTCTCTAATGTATTGATGTCTGAAATACAGTGAGGGTTCCAGGCAGGTGAGCAGTATTCAAGTAGAGGTCTGGCAAAGGTTTTATATGCTCTAGTTTGAAGTATAGTGTTACCAGAGAGAAAACTTCGCAAAATAAGATTGACAACTCTTAATGCCCTTTTTGCAATGATGTTACAGTGAGCTCTGGGATCTTAAGCTCTTAAGATCTTTTGAAATGAGTACTCTTAGGTCCTTGACAGAGTATGGGTCAACTTTTAGATCGTTTCCAGCCAGCAAATATTTGATGTTCTTATTTCTATTGCCAATGTGCAAGACTGAGCATTTGTTAGCAGAGATTTGGAGTTGCCAATTGTTTGACCATTCAGATACATAGTCTAGGTCATTTTGAAGGGTAGTAGAGTTGTCTGCGGTGTTGAATAGTTTAATATCATCGGCAAAGAGGACACAGCTGCTTGTAATTTGATCACAAAGGTTGTTAATATAAAGCAGAAAGAGTGTTGGACCTAGAACGCTGCCTTGGGGAACACCGCTGTTAACAGGTGCAAGATTTGATAGGGCGCTGCCTATTTTGACCACTTGTTGCCTGTTTGACAGGAACGCAGCTATCCAATTATGTATGGGGTCCAGAAATGCCATAAGATTTTAGTTTCGGAAGTAGTTTATCGTGCACTACTGAATCAAAGGCTTTACATTCGTCTATGTAAATTGCATCATATATGTCAGTGGATGGAGGGTTGACTGGCCTGTTGGCTTCAAAAATCATTCCTTTCCTCCCCCCCCACTACTCCCAAACTTGTTTCTCAGCTGTCTCTCAGCCCTTCCTCAGAATTAGCTCCCTTCCCTTTCTATTTCTGCTGCCACTACTTTGATTTTAGGGGGCAGAACTAGTTAAATTATCCTCTGGAGCTAGCAGGAAGAGATTATTTACCTCTTTCCAAAATCTGTTCCTCTACCATCTCTAAGGATACTATTTCCTATAATCCTACACTTTAGCTATACAGCTTATTATCTTTAACTTTTCCTGCATTGCATCAACTTTCCTGCAAACTACAAGGTTGCACACCAGGGACTATTTATTTATTTATCAAATGGCACATTCACATTACATTTCAATAAAAATGCAAGAGATAAAAATACAGAATAGGAAATATAAAATCTAAAAATGTCATAAACGTATTTCTAGATTATAGATATACAATCTTCATTTGTCACAGTCAGGAAATCAACAGCCTCCATTATAGGCCCTATTTTGACAGTCACTATATTGTTTTTCAGCCCCACAGTCACAAATCAGTGATGGTGCTTTGCCCCACTTATAAAGGGAATCTGTGCATCTATTTAACTATGTGAATTCGGTTCAGTATTGCCCATATCACATGGGGTTGGTCAAATCCAGGAGGTTTTTCCAAGATGCAAGGCATACTTCAACATTGGAGTGGGGGGGGGATTTCTATCCAATGTTGTTTCCACACATTGTGTATGTTAAAACCATTTTTGACAAGTATTTTAGCAGTAGAAATAGCTGAGTGTCTAGATCTTAATCTGTTTTGCTTTAGCAGGCTACAACATTCAATATTGGCAACTGGGAGTTAGCAATAGTCTTCAAGTATTATTTTGGGAGAGCATTTTTTTGTCTTACTTCTGGGGGGCAGTATATGACTCAAAAAGGCTGCCAGTATGTGGAAGACTACTTTCACATATAGTAGTAATGATGCACATTGACTTATCCAATTGTGTATCAATCCTATTTGTGTATGGACTTTTAAGCCATCCTGAGGCACAATACTCTGTTGCTGAATAAACCAAACTGAGTACAGATATTCACAATGAAAAATTACCCAACTTATGCTTGCTGGCAGAACTTTCTCTGTGCCTATGGGAAGGGATATCAGTGTTCCTAAATTACTAAACAATGGATGACCACAAGGTATATAGCCAATATGCCTCATACAACGGCCAGGAAGTTTGACTATGCAGATGATTAGGCTTTAGCCACCCAGCATAAGTCCTTTGAGATAACTGAGGATGTCCTCACTTCCAGCTTACTAGATAATACTAAATAAGTATTTTCATAAATAGAGGCTAATCCAACAAAAATGAAAGTAACATGCTTCCATCTTTGTAATAGATTAGCAGGCAGAGAATTTAATGTACAATTCAAGGGAAACCAACTGAATCACAATAAGTATCCTAAATATCTTGGGGTTACCCTGGACCCCCAAGGAGGAAGAGATATTGTACCACCAAAATTGTGATTTCACTTTCTAAAGGTACATTCTCACACAACATTTGAACATTTTGACTAAGCACAGAATATATAGCTTCAAAAGTTCAATGTAACTTTTTCCCCCGTCTGCTCTCTTTCTTGGTTTTGTTTACCAACTTGCCTGATAAAGAATTTTAAAGAATTTAACAACTTGAATGCTATTGCTATGTAAACTGGCCTAATTAAGAAACTGTCCAAATATGACTTTAGATTGTTTTCCTTGTGGCAAAAATACCTGGCTTTGTTAATATTCCTGTAAAATATTATTGCTTAATTGGTCTCTAAAGATGTATAAAAATATAACTGGAAGAAGCTGGCTAGAAACCCCTGCAAGACCCTCACTTTAGGGGTTATGGGAACAAAAGAAAGGAATTCCTGCTTTTCTGTTGCAGCACCAATATTGTGGAATAGCTTCCTGGTAAAGATCAGTCTGGCTCCCTCTTTGTTGATTTTCCACAAGCTTCTAAAGACTGAACTTTTTCAGAGAGTCTTCCTGTTGCCATCTTTTATTCTCTTTCTTTATTTGTCTCAGTGTTGCATTTTGAATTTTAATATGAGACTTGTTTTATATTGTATTTTTATGTAAGCCACTGGAAGTAATTTTTGATTGTGGCAGCATATAATTATGTACATAGACAGACAGACAGACAGACAAATGATAGATAGATGATTGATAGATGATAGATAGATAGATGATAGATAGAGAGATAGAGAGATGATAGAGAGATAATACAGCATACTTTTGTGGCTTAAATCAGTCACTAATGTTGAAACAATAATAACCCTTTGAAGTTTAGAAGTGATTATATTCTGAACCTTCAACAAATAACTAGACTCAAATACCCATACCACTTCCAACTGAATCTTTTCTAAATTCAAGTCACATCAAACGTCAGTAAAGCACAGATTTAAATCTTTTATAAAGGACATATTATTTCCCATGGGCATAAAAAAGCTATACATTCATTAATAATAATTCTGGTAGTATAACTTGGATGAACAAAGTTAGACTGAGTCTAATCAGGAATGCTAAACTGCCTTTATAAAGAGTTGCTCTATTCTAGCAAATGAGATTTTTAAATATAATTTCTTCAATATCCACTCAAGCTGAGCAATATCTCTTCCTCCTTGGGGGTCCAGGGTAACCCCAAGATATTTAGGATACTTATTGTGATTCAGTTGGTTTCCCTTGAATTGTACATTAAATTCTCTGCCTGCTAATCTATTACAAAGATGGAAGCATGTTACTTTCATTTTTGTTGGATTAGCCTCTATTTATGAAAATACTTATTTAGTATTATCTAGTAAGCTGGAAGTGAGGACATCCTCAGTTATCTCAAAGGACTTATGCTGGGTGGCTAAAGCCTAATCATCTGCATAGTCAAACTTCCTGGCCGTTGTATGAGGCATATTGGCTATATACCTTGTGGTCATCCATTGTTTAGTAATTTAGGAACACTGATATCCCTTCCCATAGGCACAGAGAAAGTTCTGCCAGCAAGCATAAGTTGGGTAATTTTTCATTGTGAATATCTGTACTCAGTTTGGTTTATTCAGCAACAGAGTATTGTGCCTCAGGATTAGTGAAGAATTAAATCTGTATTCTTCAAATTATACTTGCATTGCACACACGTATCCAAACAAACAAAACACAGATAACTGTGCTGGGTGTAACAAAAATTCCCAGTGCAGACCCAAGACTTAGGTGATGTTTTATAATAGTGGGTCAGCATCCTTTAAGGTCCAGCATTCTGGACCTTAGAGTTTCATGAGATTGTTTAGGAAGAAGTTGTGTAGATTCATTCTCTCAAATTATTAGTAAGTGAATTTAAATCTTTTAGCAGTTAGTAAAGGTTTGGACCAGAAGAAATATAGAAGAATATACTGCATAGCCGTGATTTTGTCTTCATATATACTTCAGGAATGTTTCATATCACTTTTCCCTTAAAGTTGATAACCTGCATACTTCTTCATTTAGGGAAGGGGGAAGGGGGGGGAAGAGAGAGGTGTGTGTGTGTGTGTGTGTGTGTATCCTATGTAATCTGATTACAAATACCTCATAAAACAGGCAGAAGTATTATAAATGAAAGTTTCAAGTATACCTGAAAGCAGGGCCGGATTTTCCTATAGGCTACCTAGGCTTCAGCCTAGGGCCTCAAGATCAAGAGGGGCCTACACAGTGGTGGGATTCTGGGGGTTTTAGGGGGTTCGGCCGAACCCTTTATTAAATTGCTGGCTCGCCCTCCCCTCGCCTCCCACCCGCACGGTGCCAGCCTACCGTAGCCAGGGGTGGGCAATTGTGGCTCTTTTACAACCTGTGAACTTCAACTTCCAGAATTCCTGAGACAGCTTGGCTGTCTCAGGAATTCTGGGAGTTGAAGGCTACAGGTTGTAAAAGAGCCACAATTGCCCACCCCTTCCCTAGCCTGAGTTCCGCTGCCTGGGATCCACGTGGGCTGCCACGTGGTTCCCCACCGGCTCCGGACGCAAGAGAGCAGGATGGAGAAAGCAGCTTCCACGCCTTCACTCACCCTCACTCTCTGCTCTGTTGGATCACCGACCGTTCTCTTACCCCGTCCACTCCCCATCTATTGCTGCCTCCGATGGCTAGAGGAAAAAAAAACTTCAAATTCTTTCCGCAGGGCTTCAAAGGGCCACCCTAGAGCCAGTGCTGCAGCCGAACCCTTTGTTAAATTGCTGGCTTGCCCCGCCCCTCCGCACCACTATTTATTGCCAATAAATAGTGGTGGGCGAGGGGCGGGGGAGCCAGCAATTTAACAAAGGGTTCGGTGTTTTTTTGTAATTTTATTGGCCCCCGGAGCTTCAGCATAGGCTAATTAGCCCTTGCTTTGATCGGCTCCCGACCCCCAGCTGATTTGCTCTCAGCTGTTTTGCTCAGTGCTCTTTTGCTTGCTTGGAAAGAGTGCAGTTTTTTTTCCCCTAGCTATACTGAAAAACGAAAGAGAAAGTAAAGCAGGCTGTTGGCTTTGCACGTTGGAAAATTAGGCAGGCAGATTTCTTTTCTTTTTCCTCACCAAAAAAGGTAGGTGCAAACAACTAGAAATTTAGGGAAAAAGAGGAGATTTTAAAACACAAAAGAAAAAAAGCTCTATTTAACTAGGGAATTGTAATAATTGAGATACTATTAATTGTATATTTCTGAAAGCAGAAATGGTTAAGTTGTGGTTTGGAGGAATATATGGGGGAAATTATTTGATTTATTATTATTGGTAAATATAATTAATGGATTTGTAAGAAATTGGATTGCATGGAAATAATTGGAATATTCATGTTCATATTGATTAATATACAAAAAAGGTAGTTATATAACTAATTGATTTATATTAAAATGTTGAATTTATATTAAACAACTAATATTACATAATTAACCAATGTGAGGATGGATATAAAAATAGATGACAATGGGAAGAGGTATAATATAGAATAGAAGGGAAAAATTGAATTTGATTAAGATTAGAGATGAGGATGAGGGTAATATTGGTTTTTTACAAAAATAGATGAGGAATAAATATGGCAAAAAGGAAATATAGAAATTGTAAATTTAATTGAAATGACTAAACACTGTTTAAATTTGTGAACCGGCCAAATACTCTGTTCAAAGAAAATACATTGTATGTTTGTATGTGTGTTTCTAATTATTGTTATTTATTCATATTTGTTCTCTTTTATTTTTTAAAGTTTAACAATTCATTCTTTATCTTAATATCTTTATATTTGTTTGGGGTTGGCTTTCTTCCCTTTCATCTTTTTTATTGTACAGCAATCTTTCTCCTCAAACCTACCACTTCTCTTTTCTTTCCTTCTTACTTTCTCTTCCTCCCCCTTTTCTTCTCCTCCCTACTTCCTCTTCCTTTCTCCTTCTCCTCCTCTCTTCTTCCCTCTCTCTCTTACTCTAATTTCCCTTCCCTTTCTTCATCCCTCTCTATTGCTGTATCCTTTTATGCATATGGACTACTCAGAGGGCTGAAAAAGTTATTTCTGACTGATCCTCGCACTTTTGACCAGTCCTCGAACTTACGACTGTCCTCACATTTTACATTTTTGCCCTATCTTGTCACCATGGTGAAGAGAAGCAGTTGTGAAATGAGTGACATGGTTGTTAAGAAAGCTGCACGGGCATAAATGTGAGGATGGTCATAAGTGTGAGGACCGGTCAAAAGTGTGAGGCCCAGTCAGAAATGACTTTTTTCAGCCCTCTGGTTAGTCCTTTTGTGCATATGGACTACTCAGAGGGCTGAAAAAGTTATTTTTGACTGGTCCTCGCACTTTTGACCAGTCCTCGAACTTACGACTGTCCTCACATTTTACGTTTTTGCCCTATCTTGTCACCATGGTGAAGAAAAGCAGTTGTGAAATGAGTGACATGGTTGTTAAGAAAGCTGCACGGGCATAAATGTGAGGATGGTCATAAGCGTGAGGACCGGTCAAAAGTGTGAGGCCCAGTCAGAAATGACTTTTTTCAGCCCTCTGAGTAGTCCCTATGCACATAGCCATGCCCACCCGGTCACATGACCAGCTAGCCACGCCTACACAGTCACGTGACCAGCTAGCCACGCCCACCCAGTCACGTGACCAGCTAGCCACGCCCACCCAGTCACATGATTGCCAAGCCACACCCCCAACTAAGCCACGCCCACAGAACCTGTTGTTAAAAAATTGAATCCCACCACTGGTGAAAGGGCCTCATAAGTGGAATAGCCTAGGGCCTCTTTCAATCTAAATCCGGCCCTGCCTGAAAGATAAGATGGAGCCAAAGTTGTATGTTGCCAATCTATCCAGAACATAGCATGTTTTTTTTTCCTTTTTAATTAATGAAAATTAATTGAAGGTAATGAGAATATTGACCCAAGAGCATAATGTTTGACCAGTAGGTAATATGTGAAACGTAAGGGTCCCCAGCAGCCCTCAAAGCCTCTGATAGTTCAAGTTTCTTCAGATATGCTCTGAAACTGATGAAAAATGAATGCCTGCTACTCATCAAAGTAAAAGCAGCTTTTTGAAGAGCAGAAAAAGCAAATGAGATTAGATCACTGATCTGTATACGACATATTCTTTTTAAAGTCTTCTCTTGTGCTGATATATTGACTCTCCATTTTAGAATAAATGCTCTATAATAATATTAGCTTCAATTTTAATTTGTGCTTGTGTACAATTATGTTGTTTATCAGATAATAAAATTGGAAAATTGTAGTTATCAAATATTCTTTCAAGGTACACAGTACTGGGCTAAATAAAAGTTGCATAGTAATTATTATAGATATTTATAATATGAGAGATAAGATAAATTACACCACTATCACATAAATATTTAGATGGGGATCAAGAGAACTACTTCCAATGTAAAATCTTTAAGCATCACACCATTTTCATACATTAAACTGACTGCTTTTAGTGTCATTTTTTTTCCCTGAATTTTTACGCAGTTCTTTGGATCGAGCCTATAGTCCTTTAATTATTGGGTCAAATACTGGAAATTTCAACTAAATTATCTTAATTTCAGGTAGATCCCAATTAAATTTATGGCATGAGCATAAAATCCATTAAGATTACTGGCCCTGACATTCAAGCTCTTGAATAGAAAAACATTAATTTTCACTGACAAGTGGGATTTGAGTTAGTCATAATTAATATTTCATAGTATTTTGTCGGCTCTGAGTAATGCCAACAGTCAAAATCCATTTCTTGTTTCTGGTGAATTTTGAGAAGAGTTTCTGATGGTGGGTGTTCAGAAAATGTCTGTTTAGGACCTTCTTCTATTTGTCAACTGTGAAGCAGTAAAGAATTCCAGTTTTAACGACTGCCCCTTGAACAATTATTACTTTGATTCCAATTTCTTTCTAATATCTCCATATTGAATACAGAAAGATGAAAAGGCAGATAACCCTTGTCACCTAGTGCCAAATTCAAGCCAATGCCATAAGATACTTGGCTACATTGTGATTTAGGAATGAGACAGAATAATCTTATTTTTTTCCCAGGATGTGCAATCTTATTCTGTTCTATTAGGGAAGGGTTTTTTTTTCAATTTTTATAAAATTGCTATTTTCCGCTTTTGATTCAATCTCATTTGGCCTCGGTAAAAAGTAAATTGGTTCCTGAATATTAGTAACAGACTTTAGGAATTTTTTTTTTACATTTTAACATTTGCTTTTAACTGAAATAATCTCACAGTGTATAAAGGAATGTGGGAATAGCAAATCATGTCAAGAATATTTTCTCATTCAGTGTGGTACTTTCTTTCTTTGTAGTTCTCCAGAAATACAATATACAGGTAGTCCTTGATTTACGATAGTTCATTTAGTGACCATTCAAAGTTACAATGGCACTGAAAAAAGTGGTTATGACCGTTTTTCACTGTTACAACCAGTGGTGGGATTCAGCCAGTTCGCACCACTACGGGAGAACCGGTTATTAACTTTCTGAGCAGTTTGGTGAATTGGTTGTTGGAAGAAATCATTAGGGCAGAGAACCGGTTGTTAAATTATTCGAATCCCACCACTGGTTACAACCTTTGCAAAAACCCCATGGTCATGTGATTAAAATTCAAATGCTCAACAACTGGTTTATACTTATGACCATTGCAGCATCCTGGGGCCATGTGATCATCTTTTGCAACCTTCCAACAAGCAAGGTCAATGGGGAAGCCATATTCACTTAACAACCAGGTGACTAATTTATCAACTGCATTGATTCACTTAACAATTCACTTAACAACTGTGGTAAGAAATGTTGTAAAATGGAATAAAACTCACTTAACAAATGTCTCTTAACAACAGAAATTTTGGGTTCAATTGTGGTCATAAGTCGAGGACTATCTGTACATATGTTCCAATAAAATGGAATCTATGTAGCTCAGGGTTGAACTTTGGAGTCATTGGTGGTCTCTGACCTTGGTTGTATGCTTGCAGAGAGTAACTGATTCTGAATGTAGAAATATGAGGTTAGTGAATCAGTACTGAACACCTTGATAATCTCTCTGAAGCTCTTCTAAAATGTCATGCTTCGCATCACTATATAACATCCCACTCTGAAGTATTGAGTGGGTGATACAGCTCCATTTCATCATTCTACTTAGGAGGCAGAATCAATCTTCAAACAGGGTACTTAGGCATCAGTGCTTAGATCTTCTTAGATCCAGTCTTTATAGTTCACTTGCTTTAATCACTTTCTTGCTTCCTTCAGATACAAAACTAAGATGCCACTAAAAATTAGTTCAGGAACCAAGAATGATAATTTGAACCAAACTGAACCATAGCCAGATCATTTAGAGAATCTGTGATGCATTCTTAGAAGTTAACTTTACAAGATAGTATAAAAAGACAGCTGTCACAGCAAATCTAATTTTAAAATATTAAATATGATATGACAGTAGGCTATTAGGATAAAAGGTACCACAAATATATCATTTGTTCTGAAGTATTTTGGCAATGACTGTTTTAGATAGCCATTGATTAATAAAATCATGACTGAAGTAATTTGAGGTGACTGCTTCCATTACAGCAATTGTACCATCAAAATTCAACATTTTTGAAGCAGTTGGTTAAAAGATCAGCTAATCATTCCAACAATGCATTTTATATCCTTTAAAAAACATAGCTTTTATTGGAATATTAAGGGAATATAAACTCACAGCTTGTAATATAACAGATGTTTTCTCACATACATCTTAAAGTAGGCTTTTGTCACAGTATCTTCATATTTCCTTATTTAACTTAAGTTTACCCATAATCCTTGTCCCTGCTCATAGGGCTGGAAGAACTCTTTGAGGTCTTCTAGTCTAACACTTTGCTCTAGCAGAAGTCCTTATTCCATCTTGGACAAATGACTGTCCAATCTTTTCATCCACTACTCTAGGAGCCAAGCTGTTCCACTGATTAGTTGTTTTCACTGTCAAGAAATTTCTCCTTAGTTCCAGATTGTTATCTCTCTTTAATGAGCTTTCATCCATTTCTTCTTGTCCTGCCCACAGCTGCTTTGGGATCAATCCCTCCCCCACTGCCTTCTCTGTGACAGCCCCTCATACTAGAAGACTGCTATCATGTCACCCCCAATCCTTCTCTTTGTTAGGCTAGACCAGTGGTAGTCAACCTTGTCCCTACCACCCACTAGTGGGTGTTCCAGCTTTCATGGTGGGCGGTAGGGGTTTTTGTCCGATAATGAAGCACTTTCCTTTTTTTTTTTAATTTAATTGACTTTTTTTTTAAAAAAATTCATAGCATTATTTAAAAACATTTTCATTAGGTTTTCATAAAATTCCCTGTGACAATTTAAATTTCTGAAAATATACTATTTGTATCGCCCGCGCATAAGTTTAGTTCACATTATGTAAGTGAAACTAAATGGTGCTATAGTGCGACCGCAACCAAAAGACCCTCGTCCCAGAATAGCTCGCGCATCTCCCCCCACACCACCCAGCTGTAACAGACAAGCAGAGCTGGTAGCCGGCTGCCCCCCCCAACCCAATCCACAATGCGCAAAAGGCATGCACAGACGATGATACACAGTGCAGACTCTTTTGTTTGCGGTCGCACTGGTCAGTACGCAGTTAGATTTGTGAGAGTGAGCACGTGCCTACAGCTTCAAACAAAATATTGTGAAATATTGTGAGCCCATGACTCAAAAAAAGAAATACGCTTGTGGCTATTTGCCAGAGTATCTGAAAATGGGTTTCATAGAATCTGTTGTAAATAAACAACAACCAATGTGTTTATTTATCATAAAACATTATCCAATGAGACATTGAAGCCAAGTCGATTGCGAGAACATCTTTCTACAAAGCAATCCAAATGATAAGGACAAGCCCATTGAATATTTTCAGGAAATATATAAAAAATTTCAAAATCGTTCAACAATCGTTGCATCATTTAAGAAACAACATGCTGCGAACGAAGATGGATTAATTGCCGCTTATCACATTTCACAATTAATTGCAAAAAGTGGTAAAAGCTATAATATTGGAGAAACTGTAATAATACCCTCTATAAAATAATACCCTCTATAAAAGAATTTATCTCAACAGTAATGCATCAGGATATACCTGAAATTTTAAAAATGTTGCCCCTAAGCGTTAGCACAGTAAAGCGATGAATTGAAGAAATTGAAGAAATGGCAGTTAATGTTGAAAAAAAAGTATTCTCCAAAACTCTTCATTTTCCATGCAATTGGACACGTCTACCATTGCAGATAATAATGCTTTATTGATGGCATATGTACGTTATTTTGATGAAAGCAATACATTACGAGAAGAAATGTTATTTGCAATAAATCTAAATAAATAAATGTTATTTGTAATAAATCTCATTACAGATACAAGAGGATTATCTATATTTAATACTGTGAAATCATATTTTACAAAAAATAATATTCCTTTGAATAATATTGTTGTATGCGCTATTGATGGAGCACCATCAATGGTAAGTCGCTATTGTGGATTTGTTGCTTATTTGAAGGAAGAAGTGCCAAATGTTTTGTGTATTCATTGTGTGCTGCACAGACAACATCTTGTAGGAAAACATCTACGTACAAGTCTCCATTCATCATTAACTATGATAATTCAAGTCATAAACAAGATCAAATCCAATGCAAAAAAATGATAGAATGTTTCGACAGCTTTGCCAGGACAATAATGAAGATTTTACTACTAACAGAGATACAAAAGTGGGTGGTGGATATAAAAAGGTGACTACCACTGGGCTAGACATACTTAGTTCCATTAACCATTCATCATACAGCTTAATCTACTTATTTTTCACTAGATTTTGATATATCATTTGTTGCTCAAAGATACATCTGAATTATTAGAGTGACTGTATGCTTTGATTACCCCATAATCCTTATTTCTCACAGTCATTTTTGTGTAAAATACCAGAAGCATGTTCTTTCTTTGCATTAAACAAGGGGTCAAAGAAACAAGATAAACACATCTTATTGTCTCCATTGTAAATTAGCAGTGGCTTTTTACACTGACATTATAAAACACATCAACTAATTAACAATATGAAGATAAATATACATGCAGCAAGTATTCATATCTACTCTAACTTTGCATTTCTGCATTCATCTGAAGATTTAAAAACTTCATCTACAGATAAAAAATATTAAAGGCATTTCTTTGAATATATTTATTCATCAGTAAAGTGACAATATTTTAAGATACACCCCTAAAATACCATCTTTTTTTAAATACTAGGGCTGGGTGTATCAAAGCTGCTGTGCCCTCCTGGTGAATTGAGTTGGGGCTGATCCACCTTGGTCAGTCAACCATTCTCAGAGATATGCATAGAAATCCGTTCATACTCCCACACCATTCAAAGGGTGTTCATCCCAAGATGTGCGAACTGTTGAAAGGACTGTGTTGCACACTGGAGATAAATGATGTCATATCCCTCCCGCTCTGTTGAAAGAGGGTTGTTCAAAGAGGCCATCTATGTCAAAATTGAACAGTCCTCTCTCAATAGAGGGAAGGGATATAGAATAGAATAGAATAACAGAGTTGGAAGGGACCTTGGAGGTCTTCTAGTCCAACCCCCTGCTTAGGCAGGAAACCCTATACCAATTCAGACAAATGGTTATTCAATATCTTCTTAAAAACTTAATATGACATCATCTATCTCCAATCTTCTATCTGTTCTGATAGAAGAGTACAATTTTTATTTTTCTGGTCCAAGTCCATTCTTCCTCAAGAATGGATTTATCAGAAACACAATATACATAAAATATTTGCCTCTTATTTAGTTGAAGCTCCGAAATAAAAAAAAAAGCAAGTGTTGTTTACAACTCTTCAGCAAAGAGCATTTTCTGGATGAGAAAATGTCAGCATCTGCCATTCCTACTTGACTAAGAACATCTATAGCATCAGCTTATCAAGGTCAAGCAAAATACCCCCAGAGGGCATAATGCTTTATGCCCTCAGAGGATCATTGGCATCAACTGCTATAAAGGGTAATTTTGATAGAGGATATTTGCAAAGTAACCACATGGGTTTCACTATGTGCCCTTTAAAAGACTCAGATTCAGGCCTTGATTTGTAGTTTAGTAACTGCAAAAATTAGCTGCTCTTAACATAAAAGAGAAGGACTAAGGGATGTTCTACGTCTTCCTGCCCTGCCAGGCCACATAGCATTTCCTCTCCTCCCCAGTAAAATTAAAGCAGACTCTGCCTCCTCAACAGAAGCTGATGAATGTTTTCTGTAAGTCTCAGTTAAGAGAAATCCAAAGTACAAAAAAAAAAAAAAAAACTCCTCATCCTGAGTGATGAGCTAATGAAAGCCCTATTGAAGGGTAAGTCCCTTTGTTTCACCAAGCAGTATTAATTTCAACAGACCAAAGCTGAGGCTGATAAGATCGGAAACCAGTCATATGAGTTTATATAAAAATTAATCAAGGACACTTCAAACATCCTTGTTTTATTTTATTGTCAATGCTGAACCAATATTCCATTTATTCTCAGGCATGCTTTATTTTTAACATAAGTATATGAATAGGTTCAGAGGAAGAGGAGAAAGTTGTAGTTTGATAGTGTTGATGATATCCTCAAAAAATAATAAAATATATTTTCAGATGGTTACAGCAATATTTAGAGAAAAACAGCTATGGGCAGATAGTTAAGCAATATTATATTATTTGTTTACCATCTGAATGTGGGAATATGGAACTACAATTTGCATGTTGTGAAGTTTCACATCTAAAATTTGCTACTTAAATTATAGAACATAGAATAACAGGGTTGGAAGAACCTTGGAAGACTTCTAACGCAACCCCAGTTCGAGCAGGAAGCTCTACACCCTCCCAGACCATCCCGGAGAATCCAACCCAAAATCTAAGCAACCACTGGCGTTGGTTTCTATTTCTTTTGACTACCACTTAATCTGAATTGCTGAGCTCAGAAAGACTAGCTTTAACAAAACAGGATGATAGAGAAAGGACTGTCTGTGTGTGTCCAGAAGTAAATGCAATGCCCTTCTACCCTTTCCCTTGGGAAAGAGTGCCTAGATCAGAGATATTTCTGGAGTTGGTAAAACTGAATTAAACGAAAGAAGCTTGGGTTTTTCCTCTACCTCTTAACTAAAATTTATCTTTAATTGGCCTTTTACCCTCAATACTCATTTAATGTTGTCAATTGAGGAAAATAAAAAACAATTTAGGAGTGAAAGACAAACAATATCTGGATCTGACACAGGGATTCATTTCAGCTTCAACAATGTTTCTCAGTGAAATCATGACATTTTTTAACTATATACAAGATTATTGAATGTCCAGCATGAATGCCCTGATTTCAAAATATAAATATTGTATTTATAAATAGAAACGTATTTTGAAATCAGAAATAAAAAATGTTGACATTATAAAATTCCTTAGTTTTATGCTGCTTCCTTTCTCCCTCCACAGCTTCCCCTCTTATTTGTTCTAAGGATTGCCAGCTTGATGCTTCAACTCTTTTTAAATTGATGTTACAAAGACTTTATATAGCCTGCATTGCCTTCTGAGAGACAGGGATGTAAAGGGATGTAAAGCACCTTTTCTTGTTTATGAATTTAAGTATGCATTGATGTACTTTCTTTGCAGATCCAAGTTTACCCTAATGGGATTAATCAAGAGTTCAAAGGAATAAGGATCTTAATTAAAAGGGAGCTCTTAACAACAGTTACTATACAAGCCTACACTTTTAACTGTTTTAATGCTCTAGTTATTTGTGAATTAGTTCGTAATTTTTGTTTTTAAGCCATCGAATTCTTTGCTCCAACTGTTTACTTTGCTGAGATCACCCCCAAATTTCTTGTTGAACAATTCTGTATTCTGGGGAATTTTCAAATAATAACATATAAAGTTTACTATAATAATGATATATTGTATATACTTTAAAAAATATTGATAATAATATTGTTCATTTCAATTCTAGATGTTTTTATTAACTGACAAGAAACAGCAATATTTCTTATGTAGGTTAAATGAATAAATAATTTTCCTAACAATAATTCAAAATATAAATGATAAAAAGCTACACTTATCAACAAGATGCAATATTAAAATGAATATAAAACAATGAAGCGGTATAATACCTCAGAAGATGAAAAGTGGCCAGGCCAATGCCAGGAAGTCTGATCATTGCTGCTGTTTTTATTAAGAGAAAAGTTTCTTGCTTCATAAGAGTGTATATAGCAAGATTTGGAATGTTAGAAGTACAAACTAAAGAAAATGTGAAATTGCCAAAGTGGAAATTAAGCAAACAAATTGCATATCTTAGAAACAAGCAACCTTAAATGGGCCAGAATAGGATGAGTTGATTACATGAAACTATACAGAGGAATGGATTGGCACTGATGCGTAGTTCAATGAAGTGAAAGGTTTGTTTTCTTCAACAGAATAATAGATAAAAATGGATGTAGTTTAAAATGTTTGATAATGAGTTTAAATACTAATCACTGTTCTAACTATGTGTATTATGTTCAAAAGGACATTTAAATATAATTTAAATCTAGATGCATTACAGTAGTTATTTTAAGTAAGGCGGCTTGAAAAATATTCCAAAGCCCTGGGGTTGTTTGTAAAATGATAGTTTATATAGGAATGTATTGCTAAAATGAAAAAAGTTAAGGTTATTTCTGTGTATACATGGCACAGGTGCTTATTTTGCACGTTGTAATTATGCACCTGCTCAGGATGTTTCCAATTATTGTCAACCTGTAAAGATCCTGTGGTGAATTGGCCTGAAGCTTGAGAAGATATGCTTGCCTGATGGCATTCTTCTTGACAAAACAGAATAGAAAAAACATCCTCAAAATTTACTTTCTAAGAATACTACTGATGTATATCTTTTTCAGGTCAATCCACTAGATTTTATAGAACATAGATCTCTAGATGTGTCTGCCAAAAGAAAGATAACACAGTTATCTCCTATCCTTTCTTTCTTCTTTTGAAAAGACATGAAAATCATTAAATGACATTTAAGATATGCTTGAATATCAAATCATATGTTGTTTGGCTGAAAATGTTGATAAACTCTACTGCTTGGATTCCAGACAGAGAAGTGCCCATTGGTAGTTGCCATAGCATAAACAGTTCTTTAGCACTTAAAAACAGAGAAATAAATTGGGGTGTCAGGTAAAATAACAGCATCTGAATAGCACACTAATACAAAGCATTTGGTGACCAACGTATAGTGTAAAAGTATTGTAGCTGTATTTAAAATGGACAGGCTGATGCTTTGCAGCATGCCAGATTCTTGTTTAACTAAGAATTCTATTGACAACCAAAGCCCAATAGGCCAAATTTTTGACTTTGGTTTGTCCTTTGTTTCTAAGGAAATATTTATCTATATGAATATAAAATATATGAATATAGATATATATATAAATCAGAATTGCAAGCACTATAAGCTTCTCTCTCCTAAACTGAGGTCAGGAACTCAGGAGTTTAATTATTCTAACCCTTGAAAACATACCTAATTAATTTCAAGTATGATAGTGATATACAATTTTATAGTGAAGCCACATGGCAAATATAAGAAGCTATGCCCTTGGTTTGGCTTCTTTGCCTTAGAAATAAGTTAATTCATAGAAATTAAATAATAATCATATTATTAAACAGCATGATATTATTATATCCTTAAAGAGTTACAAAACCATCTTCCATGCTCTGTCTCAAGCTGACCTGGTTCCATGGCATAAGCAATCCAAGAGTCTACTTTATTCTGTCTTTGAACACCTAAGCTTGACTGAACAGTGATGTTACTGTCACACATGATAGTGAAAGTCTTTCTTTTTTATTAACTCTCTGTTATAGAAATGATCAGAGAAAAAGGTAGGTAGGTAGAGAAAAAGGAAGGTAAAAGTGGCATATGGTAACAACTTGAAGGGCAAAGGAAAAAAAAAGCATGTAAATTGACAGAGGAAAGGGCAGTAGAAGCTTCCCAATAAAACGCTAAATAAAAATTCATTCCATTTAACCATTCCTGGGTTTTATATGGCTCAAAGTAATGAAAGGCATTTGTTTAGAAAATAGGAGCACAATATTAGGCATCTATAAAAATTGAATGGAGTTTTACTTTATACTTTGGATATAGACAGAACTATAGTACTTGAATAAAAGTAAAATATGCTGAGGATTAAAATGAGCCTTTGTTTCTTGATGTATCATCCATCTCCACCCACAACTTATGTTGTGAAACATAGATGTTCTAAACACAGTGTATGATTATGTGATTGATGAGGCCAGATCTCATTCCAAAGGTTAATGAAAATCACTGCCACATTGGAGAGGGCAATGTTATTATTCTCTCTTATGCTCAAGAAAAAGCAGTGTTATTTCAGAAGCCATGCCCACAAATAACAACAAAGTCCTATGAGTGCCTCAACTTTCCTATTCCCCAGGAAAGGAGTTTACCACATTCTATAGCTCAAACTGTGAGCACTGTTGAATTCTCTAGCCAGTATTCCTTTGCAGGTTCACTACACCAATTTCTGTGGCAGCAAGTGACATTTAAGATAGCATCATGATGCTGACCTGACAAAATCGAGTGTAGACATTATATTGAAAAATCAGACAGAATTATTCTAAAGGGTTTTTTTTTTGGCTATGACTGCCATCCCAAATTGGTATACAAACAGGAATTTCCAGTGGAGTTAAACAGGAGGAAGAAAAGAGAATCACCACAAAAAGGTTTGTTCTGAAGGATTATATACCCACCTGGAGGCAGTGAAAAAGTTTATTTCCTCAGGATATATCCTGGTAGTTGATAAGTGACAGTGTGGATGACCAAATGGCATCTTCTTGTGATCAAGAGGAGAAGGAAAAAAATATACCAGGAAGTGATTTACTAAATGAAACAGAAACAGAAAGTTATAGGTGAGTTTGAATTCCTATCAATTTCTTTTCATAAGCCAACAGTATTCAGTTGACTAACTTATAAGGAAACCAAAGTGAAGATAAATAAAAATAATTCTACAGTCATGATTTGTAATATTCTGGTTTGACTTTGCTTCTGCTTGATACATGACTGAAAACAACATGTGTATATTTCTTATCCAAGGACAATCTGGATAATATTTGGAGCAAATATAAAGTTGCAGTGCTCATTGTAGAAAAGGCAAGGTATCTAAGGGTTCACAATGTGTTGTCATCCAATCTTTCAATTCATGGGAAAGGACCAGGAAATAAATTTAAAAAAACAACTGAAAAGTGAACGATTGCCGAACAAATAGTAATTGTGGGAGAGATTTAGTTTCTAGGGACATTGTCTGAATTTTCTGGATGATAGACTATTGATTAAGGCAAGATCTGGAAAAATGTTTGATCAAAATACGTAGACAACTTTAGGAGGCTTCAACTGAATCTGTGAGAGCTGAAAATTAAAACCCTGAAGTAAGAATTTTTGATAAAGACATGCACCATAGAAAAAAGTTGGAATGTTGCTATAATGGGTCTCTTAAACCATTCAGTGAAAACTCAGAACATAGCTCATAAATTTCACTGCCTTTATTGTCTATACAGCAATACTCAAAACTACAGGAAATAAGTCTCAACTTTTATTATAGGATAGCAAAGATTATTTTTTTTTATTGAAAAAGTTTTTCAAATACAAATTTTTCCCCCTTTTTCCCCCTCCTCCCTAACCCCCCCCTCCCCCTCCCCCTCCCCTCCCCCTGTGACTTCTTCATAATAAAACCCAAATTCATAACAGATTATATAATACTTTACCATCCCGTTACTCCATCCCCATATGCTGACCCTTTCTTTCTAATAAGATTATCATATCCCCCTTATACTATACATTTCAAAATGACATTCTACTATAACATTATATAATAACTCCTAATTTAGCATAATAATATTATTATATCTCCCAGTTTAGCGATTTCTGCTCATAATCTACCCTTTTTCTACCCCCATATATATACATATATCTCTTAAGTCAAATCTTTTATGTATATTAATATAACATTTCAAAGCAACCTTCTGCTATGAAGCTATATAATAAATTCTAATTTAGCATTTATTCAATTCATAGTCTACCCATTTCCTTCACCCCCATCGTTATATCTCTTAACTCAAATCTTTTACATATATTCATATCTAAACATAATATCCCTTTTCTTAGACTAAACAATCAATAAACTAACCTGTCTCCACCCACTTTCCTACAAGACTACCATACTTAATAATTCTTAATATCTTTATTCTTCTGCCCACTCCACTAAAGAATATTCCCTTATGTAAATAAAATCCTCTTAAAAAGACTTTAGGCTTGTAATCCATATAATATCTTCTGTAATGTCTTTCAGATGGATTATAAACTCCATCACCCATGTTAGGGTAACATCACATCCTAATTCCAACAGTATGTTTGGTATCTTCAATTACCATCTGCCCCCATCAATAGCAAATATCTTCATAAAAAAAAAAAAAAACCACCCGAGTGACTTTATATTTATATTCCATATAGTGTCTATAGAGGTGTCTTTTATCCAAATTATTAATTCCAACAACCGTAATAGGGTAACAGCCAGATCATCTGCGTGCCCCAATTCCATAACACTCTTGCCTTGTGGCTCAGCATAAACGTAGTATATTTATCAAAGAATCCAAAAAAAGATAGTTCCAATCCATTCAGTTTAAGGCCCTTTTCACATCCCAAAAGTACAGCACTGCAGAGGTCTGTCACTCTCCTCAAGATAATATAAACCAATACGTTGCCGATTATCTTTTCATATATTCAATCATCTCTTAAATAACTGGCATTACACTGTTGTTTAGTTTAAAAGTTTTTGTTTTTGTGAGACCTGCTTCTTCTTTTCTTGACTTTTTGTGGGTTGGATCTCCATCCTAATTTCCTTTCTGTAAATTGTATATCAACTATTTGGTTTTCATGCTGATCTATAACTTGATCTTGTTGGTTTTGCTTTTGTGGCTTAAATCTCCATTCTGGTTCTATAAATTGTATATCAACTGATTGATTTCCATGCTGGTTTGTAACTTGATAAGTCATTACCTTAGAATCCAAAGCTGCCTCTCTTGTATTAAATAGTCCAGCTGAGACCTCTGAAGGAGAATCCAAAAGCGGCTCATCTATAGAGACCTTTGTAACTTGTTGTTTCTTCATTACTTCCACCTCCTTCTGCTTATCTTGAATTTCTATCTCTTGTTGATTTTGCTTTTTGAGAATCTTGTAGTAAAATTCTTCTGCTTTTTCAACAGTATTTAACTGATATCTTTCTCCTTGATATCTCAATATTATACCAACTGGAACATCCCACCTGAATGAGATATTTTGTTTTTTTAGCTCAGTCACCAAAAGTCCAAATTTCTTTCTATCTTTTAACATCTTAGGCAGAAATTCTTTATATATCCAGATCTTTCTTCCATACAGTTGTGGAGTAGAATTAAAAGATTTTTGCACAATATCATTTCTTATTTCTTTATCTGTGAAGTAAATCACCACATCTCTAGGCAGTTGCCTTTGCTTTGCAATCCAAGAATTTACTCTATAGGCCTTGTCAATCTTACAAGATACCTCCTCAGGATGAACCTTTAAAATCCCAGCCAGAACTTGAGCAGATATTTTTCTTAGATCATCTCTATTATTTTCCTGTAGCCCTCTCATTCTGACCGCAAATTCTGTGAGCCTGTATTGCATCATTACAACTTCTTTTTCAATCCCTTGCTTTATATCTTCTGCATTATAAGTCTCGTGACCAGCTTCCTTTTTAGACTTTACTTCTAAACTATTGTCTTGAATATTTCTCAAATCATTTTCAGTTCTTTGTATTTTATTGTCCAAATTATAAATCTTATCATCAACTTCCTCCATTTTAGACTCTAATAATTTGATATTTGTATCCATCTTTATAACAACTTCTGAAAAAGCATTAGTCACTGTTACAATCTTTCGTTGCAGATTATCATACTTTAGTTGTATCATTTCTTTAATTTCCTGCCTTAATTTTTCAAATTTCTGGTTCACAGTCTCGTGATATTTTGCCATTTCCTCCTGAAGAAATTCTTTTAAATTAAAACCATTCTGCTGAGTCTGTAAGCTCAGAACTTGTTCACATAATTGTAAATGGGGGAGCACCCCCCCCACACTGCTTGTTTGTCAGGCTTTATTAGTTTCAACGCCATCCTGCCACACAAAAAAGCTCTTTTTTTTAAAGAAAACTTTTCCCCAAACAAGATCAAATACAAATCTCCAAGAAAGAAACTTAAACTGGATATTTTCCTTCTAGATTCTAGCCGGCACTGTATATTTTGCTACTTCGTAGCTTATTACAGAAGGACTTTCACTTTCGGCTTTCTTCTCAAGCCTCAGCAGTCGCCATTTTAAACTTTTTTTTCCCTTCAGTTAGAAACACTTGTAAAATCATTAAAAATACTTGCGATTTAGGGTCCCAGGTTCAGATCTCGCTCTCTTTAACTAAACCATCTGTTAGTTTTATTAGTTGGTCCGGTCCCAGCGCCTGGCTCTGCAAAAAGGCAGAGTTCTCCCGAAGGCCGGAGCAGCGGCGAGCGGAAATAGGGAGCCACAACCTGCTCGTCCCCAAGAGTAAAAAAAAAACTCTGGGGACTTCGCAGAGGGCTCTACCTGCCCTCGCCTGCTCTGACTCACATTTTCATCAGGAAATGGAGTTTTTCGAGCCGCCTTTCAGATGTAAAGGCGGCTCTTTACAGGCAACGGGGCTGGCGGTCACAGAGGACCGTCTGGTGGCGACGGAAGCCAGACCGGAAGTGAGGATAGCAAAGATTATTAAATGGGTATAATGGGGACTAACTGGGATGATTCTTATGGTTGAAAAATAGCACCTGAAGAATACAGCTTGTTCAAAACAATTTGTGCTATAAATTAAAAATACCCTTACCTTAGAAATTCAAGGGACTGAACTTGGTAATGTTGGAGAAAGCATTTGGGCTAAAACAGTTGAAGAATGAATGAATAAAAAGCAGTCCGCTGTTACTCATCCAAACAGGAATATGATGCAGATAATAATTCCAAAAACAAATTATAGATATTTCAACGAGACATGAAATAGTAGTGATAGAAGTAGTAGTGATATCTTAATAACTACTGGGGGAAAAAAATCTTCCAATCATGATTTTCCCAGGAAATGTTTGATTTGTCTTGATAACTGCTTTCTCCATGAAAGGGTATAGAAAGCACAAGAGACTTGGATAGCCTTTATTTGATGCTAATCAATAAAAAAAACTTAATTGAAGAAAGAGAAGAAACAGAAACTTTTACAAGGAATAACAATTCATTTTTAACAGAAACTAAACTTAAACATAGTTAAATACGAATCTTGGAATTTTAAAAAATAGATTGTAGTAAACTGAGAATAGCACTAAGTTATATTATATGGCAGAAAAAGATAATGGAAAAAAGAAATCAAGATGGGTGAAGTCAGTGTAGCCATCCAAAATATTTTCTGAAGATCTGAAAGCTGAAATGGACATATAGTAAATAATTTTTAAAAAATGGTGATGAACGAACACCATATAAACAAAAGTTAAAGAAGCAGGTAGAGAAGTAACCCCAAGAGAGCTGAAGCCCAACATGGTGGTGTTAGTGAAAATTCTTAAAAACATCAAACACTTTTATTTAAAAATATTCAAAATACATAAAAAGTAATAATTATACTACCTGCTCTGAAAAGACACCAGAATGTTAATATGTATGAAAGAAAAGACAGCGACACACCACCTACTTTAGCTTAGCTTTCAATAATGGTGCATCTACCAGGCAAGTGTGAAAGCCACAATGACAAGGGTAATTGAAACCAGATATATACTAAAACACAGTCAGGAATATTTATTTACTTTAAATTAGTTTAAATCTCTAGAGCCAGATGAATTGCAAAGAAGGATACTGAAGGAATTTGCTGATGGCTGACCAAATCCTTATATATTTTTGAGAAATCCTGGAAAATAGGTAAATTCCCAAATGACAGAAAGAGATCAAATGTATATTGAAAATGAGAGAAAGGGAAGAAAAGCAATCTACAGGCTGGCTGGCCTTTCTTAGGTGTTGGGATAAATTAAAGATTAATATTTAAGAAAATAATATAATAATTGCTAGATGTCATTTTACTGTCAGAAAAAAGGCCTGTCAAATTAATTTTATTACTCTTATTACGACAAAGGTTCCAATCACTGGTCTTCATCAATTGGAATTTATTTGTTTATTTGTTAAATTTATTTGCTGCCTATCTTGCCGTGGAGCTACTTTAGGCAGTTTACCACAATAGAAAGGAAGAAATGAAAACAGTGTAGACAGAACAGAAGGTAATAGAATAATAACATAAATGAAATAAACAGGAACACAATGGGAATACATCAATATTATAACTGAAAACATAGATGTGTGAAGAGCAAGGGGGTGGAGACAGAGTCTGCTATCAATCTAGCAACCACCACCAGTGTGGAGTTCTCCCATTTGGATCCCAGGTCAACCAGCAAAGCCAGGTCTTTAGGCTCTTGTGAAATGAAATATCAATTTCCAAAGGAAAAAATAACAGTTTCAGATCTTTGAACAATTATTTGAATTAAGATGTGGAGGAAATCTTACTAAATTCATTGATACAGTCAGATGAGATATCACATTTTCAATGTGTCAAACCTGCCCCAGTCTGATCCCTTAGAAACGAAAGACCCTTGACTCCACTTAATTAAAGTGATAGATTCTTTTACTAAAAGATGCTGGTAGCAGTATAGTCAGGCTAGAACTAAATTTCCCACACGAAAGCATGCAAACATTTCCTATTAATCCATCCCACCCACCCCTCTTGTCCAGTCCAACACCATACAATAAGCTGGTGACTAGGAGTTTTGGGAATGTCCAGTGTTTGGAGCAATCGACATTCCTTTCCCGGCATCTTAGTGTCCTTGAAGGCTGGCATGAACTGGTTCAAAGCATCCCTGGCCTTCCTCAACTCTCATTTCCCCCCTCCCTATTTCCCATCACATACTAACACAGGTTTATTGCCCTTTTATTCATCCCCCCATGCCCCCTCCCCCCTAGCTTTTGATGGCAGGATGCCAGCAAGGCACCAAGCCAAAGATGGCAGACCTGACACAATCTTTAGCTTTAAGAGAACATAGCAGTCTTCACAGAGTAAGATAGAAGACTTCTTCTTCTTTATTTGAAATTTCACGACATAAAGTAATAAGTTTTAAATATTAATATTAACAGTAAAAGCAGTTTGATAATGACACTAATTACAGAGAGAGGATGTGAGCACTCCTTGAGAGGATTCTTTCAGTGCAAGGAGTTAGTTTCAGTGACTTACATGGTCCCTTCCAATTGTTTTCTGGTTGATTCGCAAGAGGAATTTACTTGGGTAATATCTTTTAACTTTCTCCATTTTCTATTTCCTCCTTCAATTCATAGCATAATTACCTGTTTTCAGGAAAATAAACCATTGTTTCTATACATCTCTTACTATAATGCCTACAATCAGTGATTAGCAAGGAGTCAGCAGTATCACTTTAAGCCTATGGAAATGACAAACCAATGATTGGGGGTTTCAAATCTGGTCTGACATGAAAAGTCTTACAGTACTTTAATATAATATGCAGTATTTGGTGTGATGGCAACACTGAATCTTGTAGTTTCAAGTTGTTCCAAATGGTGAAACAAGAAGCAAACAATAGTTTCTTAAATAGTAGCTTGATCATCAGATGATCTGCTCCTAGTTATGGATGTATTATCTTTCAACTGATATGAGAATGTCACATTTTCAAATAACCATGTATGTCTACATCTCCTAATCCTTTCATTCTTCTGATTTTTTTAAATGGTCCTAGCTATAAGATACTGAACTGCAAATCCATCTCTGATCTCCTACATGAATGTCACTCCATGAATGTTTTGGCGCACTTCCTTGCTAAATGCAAATAGTCAGTTACATGGATAGCAATTACAGAGAAATTAGAAAGACAGGATGTCATATCAGAGTGGCAGTATTTGTTCCTGTTGTAATTTAATGAGAGCTAATATTCACAGCAATACTCTCATACTGAACTTGTAGCTGAAGCTGTCAGTATCTAATGAGTCTTTTCCAGAGTGTTTATCTAGCGTTTGCTATTCATTTACATAATATATACATTATGGATACAGGGCTACTATAGTATTCAAATCTACAAAAAATACAGACTTACTTGCTGAATAAAAGCATAGTACAAAAGGAGATACAATAGAGCTACAGTATGTAGCACTCCAGGATTGTTTTTTACTGCACCCAAAATTGACCCATAGAGCTTTCATGAACTAATTAAACAACAGTTTACTTTACTGATTAGCCCTTGGGACATATCAAAGTGCAGAGTTCCAGACACAAATTATTACTAAAATCTGATAAAAAACAATTTAAAATGGAATTGGATAAAATACAATTTAAAATGAAATTGTAATAAAATACGATTTAAAATGAAATTGTAATAAAATACAGTTTAAAACAAAATTGAATAAAATACAATAATTTAATATATAGATAAATAAAATATGATAAAATTATATTTCGGTATCATCCCTACAATCTACCCCAGTCAGTCTCATATATGCAGATCTCAACTGAACCATTTTGCTTAAGTACTGTGTCAAATGTTATTTTCAGATTCTGGCTGCACATAAGGTAAGTTATTTTGATATGGGGATCCCAGTGGGTCATTTGTTTGGTACATAGATCAAGGTACCTGTCTCTCACTCTCTTATAAAGCCAACAATCAACTAGGATGTGAGCCAGGTCTACCTCTGCCGCTCCGCAAATGTAGAGACGTCCGTTATAGTGTATAGAATGGAATCTCCCATATCTGACTATTGTGTCAAGCTGTTCTAATCTTGCTCGTGTAAATATTTCCCTAAGATGTTTTGGAAATTGTAACTTTAAATAGCTGTCTATTTGAAAAGTATGTTTGCCATTTCAAGTTACCCACCTTACTAAGGATAGCTATATTATTTTGTGCTTCTATATCCTTAATTCTTTGGGCAGCTCTTTTCTTAAATCGTTCTCTTGTTATGCAAGAAACAGGACCACAGCTTCTTACAAAATTTGTTAATTTGGTGAGCCAGGATATTTGTGATTGTGATTTTATTTGCTCTAGTAGACATAATTTAGGGAGTCTATCATTCTTCATTTCATTGACTTTGTGCCAGTAGTTATATGTGCTAATTTTGGATATCATAAACTAATTCAACTGACACAGTTAAATCATACTAGTATGTTACAAGATTTTAAAGAATCAGCCAGTCTTGCCTTATAGCGGAAGATGGTGAGTTCTAGTCCCACTTTTGTCAGGAAAGCTAGTTCAGTGATCTTGTTGCCCAGTCACTCTCACTCAGCCTGCCTCACCTCACAGGATTGTTGTGGGTAATATGGGAGGAAGAAGGAGTTCCTTGTCCATTGTCTTGAGTTATTTGTAAATAAATAAGATAAATAAATAAAAAATAATTTTAAAAAACTTAACATCAAAATGAGTAAATCAGTTGTTTAGGAGAACAAAGAAGAAAATCAATCTGCTAAAATCCCAGTTTTGTGTACATGAATTTTTCCCCATGTAAAAAAAAAAAGCAAAAGTTCTCTTGATTCTATGGAGGGAAACTTTGCTATGTTTGATTGGAATTTGTCTTGGAATTCACTGTTTTGGCTGAAAGGCAGTATAAAAAATATTTCCAGAACATATTAAAATAACAAATTAATAGCATTAAAAAATGACCAATATATGAACAAAAGTTTCTAAGTCTGATAGTTCCTCATTAGATTCATTGCTGGCAAATCCAGTTTTAAGAAACAACAAAATATCTCATTGGCATTTAAAAGTGACACAATCCATTTTTGCATCTTAGCATCTTATTTCCTAAAATGGACACAATAATTCAATTCTATAAATCACTGGGGCATATTCTCTTCCCTCTCCCAACTCATCTTTCTTTTAACTTTGAAAAGTCCTGCTTTTTATTTATTTATCATTAAATTTATATGCCACTCATCTAACTAGCAAGTGGCTCTGGGCAGCTTACAATGTTTTCTTCATTCATTTGTTTTTGAAATCCAAGAGTGGATTTGAACTAAGATAAGAGCTAAACAGCCATTAAACAGTATCGCAGAACACTGGATGTTTACCTTTTCTTTCTTGGAGAGGAATCTCCTGGGAAAACTGCTTGCAGAAAGAGCATTTGATGACAGACACTGATGACAGACAGCAGGCTGTCTGGCTGCTTTTGTCCACTCTCCTTTCTGCTCCTCCCGTCATTATCATGAGGATGGTAATCCTCATCCAATCAGCCTGAAGGACTGGGTCTATCCAAAGTTTAAATCCCGCCCTTGTTGCCGGGTAGACCAGCTTTTGGCGAAAAACTAAGGAAAGACTCGGCGTGTGGTCAAGATAAGATAAATTTAGAGAGAGAAAAATGAGACCAGCCTGGCACAAAAAAACCGAGAGGGTCTGGCTGCTGTCTCCACCCAACGAGAAGGAGCGTATCAGGTAGGACCAACGCCCCTTCTCCATTGTGGGTGGAGACAGCAGCCAGTGTGGGACATACCCAAGTTCACTGTCCCGAGACCTGGGAGGGCCCAGGCTGGTCCGAAATAGCCTCCCCAGCAACAACCCTCTGCAACACTTGCCGACCAAACGCTGCCTCAGCAGAGGCAAATGAGTCAATTTTATAGTGTTTAATAAAGGGAGCCGGAGAGGTCCATGTGGCCGCACGGCAAATCTCCAGCAATGGGGCCTGCGTAGCCAAGGCCGCCGACGTAGCTGCACTGCATGTAGAGTGGGCAGTCACATGAGGCGGTTGTGGCAGGGAGCGGAAGTCGTAGGCGGAGGCGATGGTTTGCCGGATCCAGCGACCGATAGTTGAAGAAGATACCTTGAGACCCAAAGAAACGGGTAAGAAGGAGACGAACAAGGCTTCTGAACGTCGAAAGGATGCAGTGCATTTAATATAGATGCGAAGGGCACGGCGAACATCCAGAGTATGCCAACGACGTTCGCGAGGGTGAGAAGGACGAGGGCAGAAATTCGGGAGGATGAGCTCTTGGGAGCGATGGAAGACAGAGTTAATTTTCGGCACGAAGGTTGGATCCAGACGGAGGATGACACGATCAGCGTGGAACACGCAAAGGTCCGGCCTGGTGGACAGAGCAGCCACTTCCGAGCCGAAGTGATAGCCACCAAGAAGGCGACTTTACACGATCTGCAGCTTTATTTACCACCTATTCCCCAAGATTACCCTGATTATTTAACCCTAAATACTTTGTCCAGTGGCTCTGCCTTACTTTTTTGATCTAATCCTCGGCCATCGCTGGTATCAGGACTGGAGGAGATACAGACATCGAGAGTCTTGGATTATGGGGAGATAGACCACCTTCTCTTTGTTTGTTTCAAATGATTTGGTCGCTGTGAGAGGACGTCCCTTTGAGACCTCTATCCCCACCTCCTTTGGATGGACTTACTACAACCACAAGACTTCCCATAGTCGTGAGAGGGCGATGATGTTCCGATGTATTGACATTTGTAACATACTGGTCTCCCTTTTACATCTATTTCCTCCCTTATTTTAAATTACCTGTCTTAACCATCTCTAACACTCTTAGAAGAAAATGATCCTTCATCTCCTTCAACTCGCTCCTATCTCTGATGTATTCAACTGCGGAGCTCCTTGCACTGCGAGATTCCCCCCTCTCGCATGTCTGGCCCTCTCAGTTATCAAGGGCCACCCTTGAGAACGGGTTTTGGAACCCTGAGAGGTGGTTAGCAAAAAAACGACGGCTTTGGGGGTTTTTAGATAAATCTTTAAGTTCTATTTTAAGGGGTTCTGGGAGGGATTGTGGGAATGGATCTGGGGGGATCCATAAATCCACTGAAAGGGGTAATGGGTCTGATAATCATGGTGGGGAGGATGGGGACAGAAATCTGACAAGGATGCAGGGGGATGAAGCGATGGGCATTAGTATAGTAAGTGGGAGGGGCAGATATGACGGCTGTAGGGGGGCATATTATGTTTCAGGAGTGCACACTCATTGTTTACGAGCGATTGCCCACTCCGACCCCCAAAGCACTGCTCGTTTCCCGGGTTGTTCAGAGTCTCAGACCCTGGGTCTACGGCTGATGTTATGTAATGCCAGGTCAGTGGTAAATAAAGCCCCCCTCATTCATGATCTTATTTCAGAGGGGGGTGCTGACCTGGCAGGGATTACGGAGACCTGGTTAGGCCAGGAGGGAGGAGTTCCCCTTGTGGAAATGTGCCCGCCAGGTTTCCGTGCATTCCATCAGCCAAGGACTCAGGGAAGGGGTGGGGGAGTGGCAGCAATCATTAGAGAAAGTCTTTGCCCGAGGGAGGCCACTGTTCCTCAGATAGCCGGATGTGAGTCCCTCCTTGTGAAGTGGGGTCAGGGGATTCAGATGGGCCTACTGATTGCATACCTGGCTCCCTGCCACGTAACAGCGGTCCTGCCTGAGCTGCTCGACATTATAGCCAGGGTGGCGGTGGAAACCCCCAGACTTATTGTTATGGGGAATTTTAATCTGCAATCCGCTGGTGAGATGTCGGAGATGACTCGGGAGTTCATGGCTTCCATGACGGCCATGGACCTGACCCAGGTAGTTCAAGGCCCCACCCACTTGGGGAATCACACTCTGGACTTGATTTTTGTCTCTGATCAGTGGCTGAATGATCTAAGAATAGGGGATATAGACATCAAGCCCTTGTCATGGTCTGATCATTCTCTCCTTCACATGGACTTTCAAGTCACTTCCACCCACCGCAGGGAGACAGAACCAACCAAATGGTTCTATCCCAGGCGCCTGATGGACCCCAAAAGGCTCCTGATGGAGCTTGGGCCATTTCCTGAGACTCTGGCTCACAACTTGACTGAGGACCTGGTGGTCGCCTGGGACAGGGCGGCTACTGGGGCCTTGGACCGCGTTGTGCCTTTGCGGCCTCTGACCTGATGCCGATCTCGTCTAGCTCCTTGGTTTTCTGAGGAGCTGAGAGAGATGAAGCATCGGAAAAGACGCCTGGAGAGTGATTGGAGGACAAGCCGATCTGAATCTGACCGAACACAGGTGAGATCTTATATTAAGACCTACCTAGTGGTGATAAGAGCGGCAAAGTCTAGCTACTTCTCTGCTCTTATTGCATCTGCAGAGAACCGCCCAGCTGCGCTGTTTAGGGTGACCCGCTCCCTACTTCAGGTGGGGGTACGGGAAGATCCCTTAAAGGGTCGAGCTGAGGATTTTGTACAATTCCTGCATGATAAAGTCGCTCAGATTCGAGAAGGCCTGGACTCCGATTGGGTAGATCCAGGGGAGGAGACGGGGGCAGGTCTTGAGAGCGTTATCTGGGAAGAGTTTGACTCTGTGGCTCCTGAGGACGTGGACAGGATTCTGGGCAAGCTTAACGCTGCCACATGTTTATTGGACCCGTGTCCCTCCTGGTTGGTACTGGCCTCCCGGGAGGTTACACGAGGCTGGCTCCACAGGATTATAAATGCTTCTCTGAGTGAGGGTGTCTTTCCCGCCACCTTGAAAGAGGCGGTTGTGAAGCCCCTCCTCAAGAAGCCTTCCCTGGACCCGGCTATATTATCAAATTATCGTCCAGTCTCCAATCTTCGCTTTGTTGTGAAGGTTGTTGAGAGTGTGGTGACGCGACAACTACCCCGATACCTGGATGAAGTTGTCTATCTGGATCCGTTCCAGTCGGGCTTCAGGTCACGATACAGCACAGAAACGGCATTGGTCGCATTGGTGGATGATCTCTGGAGGGCTCGGGACAGAGGTTGCTCCTCTATCCTGGTCCTATTAGATCTCTCAGCGGCTTTTGATACCATCGACCATGGTATCTTACTGCATCGGCTGGAGGGGTTAGGAATAGGGGGCACCGTGCTTTGGTGGTTCTCCTCCTTCCTCTCTGACTGTTCGTAGTTTGTGTTGGCAGGGGGGCAGAGGTCGACCTCGAAGCACCTTATTTGTGGGGTGGCGCAAGGGTCAGTCCTCTCACCCCTTCTGTTCAACATTTATGTAAAACCGCTAGGCAAGATCATCCGTGGTTTTGGGGTGAGTGTTCATCAGTATGCTGATGACACACAGCTATACATCTCCACCCCAGACCACCCCAATGATGCCCTTGCTGTGATGTCCCATTGCCTGGAGGCCGTGCGGATCTGGATGGGGAGAAACAAGCTCAGACTCAACCCCTCCAAGACTGAGTGGCTGTGGCTTCCGGCGTCCCGGTATAGTCAGCTAGTACCATCACTGACAATAGGGGATGAGATCTTGCTCCCCACAGAGAGGGCCCGCAACTTGGATGTCCTCCTGGATTCATGGTTATCTTTAGAAGATCATTTGACGGCCGTGGCCAGGGGTGCCTTTTATCAGGTTCGCCTGATCCGCCAGTTGCGTCCCTTTCTGGATCGGGACGCCTTGCGCACGGTCACTCATGCCCTAGTTACCTCCCGTATGGACTACTGTAATGCTCTCTACATGGGGCTCCCCTTGAAAGGCACCCGGAGGCGCCAACTGGTCCAGAACGTAGCCACGCAGGTGATTATGGGCGCAGCTCGTTACGCCCATGTAACACCTCTCCTACGCGAGCTGCACTGGCTCCTGGTGGTCTTCCGGGTGCGATTCAAGGTGTTAGTTATCACCTTTAAAGCGCTCCATGGCTTAGGACCTGGGTACCTACGAGACCGTATTTTGCCACCAATAGCCTCCCACCGACCAGTTCGTTCTCACAGGGAGGGACTACTCAGGGTACCGTCAGTCAAATTATGTCGACTGGCGACTCCCAGGGGGAGGGCCTTCTCTGTGGGGGCTCCAACCCTTTGGAATGAACTGCCCCTGGAGATACGGAATATCCCTGATCTCCGTGCTTTCCGCCGTGCCCTCAAGACGCTGATGTTCCAACAGGCGGGGCTAAACATACGAACATGTGAATGATTTTTTAAATGTTATCTAATTCTGGGTTTTATTTGATTGACCAAACTAAGTAATAATTTTAATTAGCAATTTTATGATGTTTGTGTGTCTATATTTTTCTTGACTGTACACCGCCTTGACTCCTACGGGAGAAAGGCAGTATAGAAATATAAGAAAGAAAGAAAGAAAGAAAGAAAGAAAGAAAGAAAGAAAGAAAGAAAGAAAGAAAGAAAGAAAGAAAGAAAGAAAGAAAGTATTCATTTATGGTAGTGATGGAAGAGAAGCAGTGAGTTGGGGAAGGATTGTCCCCCTCCAAGCTATGCTGGGTCTCATTACATGCAGGATCAGGTCTGGACTCTTCCAGAGTTCTGCACAATAGTTTCAGCTGAGGCTCTCTGGAGAGCTGCCAGCTTTCTCATCTCTGCCAGTCTGGTTGACATTGCAATACATGAAGTCGTAAAGCACAGACATATGCTATTATGCTATCTTTTAAGAGTATTTTTTACACTCTCTCTCTTCTTTGTACAAGAGAAAATTTTGTACAGAAGAAAAAATTGCCTTCTTTTCCTCATACACTGTATGTCTGTAAGATCCAAATTATCTATTGCTGCAGACCAAGAATCATCTCTGTAATAAATCCCAGGCTGGTTATTTCTTGTTCACTAGATTCCCTTTATAGAGCCATCCATCTAATATTTTTCCTATCAGTCAATCAATACTCCTACCCTTATTTTTTCCTCCTCGCTACTCAGACACTCCTCAACATGGGTACAGCTCACTCCTATTTGCATGGCTGAGTGTCAATCATATCCCTCTGGAGCTGACCCACCCTTCTTCCTGCTCCTTCCTCAGTCTTTTCATTCAGCCATTTTCAAGTGCATTGGAGTGTCTGTTTCTCATCTAATATTTTTCTAAATTAGTTTGATTTCGTTAATTTTTTAGTTTTGAAGCTTTCCTGTGGATTTGTGAGTGTTTCGCTTCATACAGCCTTACTAGGTGAAGCTAGTTGGTGCGGAACGGCGGTTCGGGGCTCCGGTCGCCATTCGCGGCTTGGCTTGGCTGGCGGTTTGATTTACTGCGTTTTTGCCGCCATTTGCCTGCCGCTAGGTTGCTGAGACGACAGCGACCCTTTTCTCTTCCATTTGAGCTACGATCCTCATGGCTTGAGTCCCTGCCGGCTGGCATACTCATTAGCCGAATAGTGCCTTCATTTGGTCGTTTTTTACTTGTGGCTTCAATCCGGCCATAGGCACATTGTTTCGCCTGGCTTGGGTATTTCTGAGGATCCTCTCATGGGCCGCCATTTTGTGTCCAACGGCCGCCCGCTCCTTTTTGCTGTTCATTGGCGCCGCGACCTGGGCTTTGGTTTCCAGGGTCGCTGGCTTGGCTGCAGGTGTGGGCGCTGCCCAGACCTTACCTGCGTGTGGCACCAGTCTGGAGACGTTTGATTGACAGCATTCAGGGAAGTACCTACCTTTTATTTTCCTAAAAAAAAAAAAAAAAAAAAAAAAGGAAAGGCTAACTCTCATGAATTGAGATACTGATTATTAGCAGAATACATTCATGTATATATATATAGATATTTTTTTAAAAAAATTAATTAAAAAATTAAAAAATTAAAAAATTAATTACACTAATTATTGAATATTAAAAATTGAATTAATTAATTGGAATTGTTGATTGGCCCACGTTGAGGGTCTGTTTTGTATGGATAATATGGAGGCAGTTGCCCTTTCTTCAGACCTTGACAGGAGCCCCTCTCCATCTCCAGTGTCTTCCCCTAAACAGGTCAAGGGGAAGAAGTCTAAAAGTTCCAAACCTGCAAAGTCTAGCAGGTCTTCCAAGTCAGACAAGGATGCCCAACGTAGGCACAACGCCCTAGAAAAACAATTTGCTAAGGCAAAACAACAGGCTCACTCGCTTACTATTCATGAGCCAGTGGATGAGGTTTTGTGCCATGAGGAGGTTTGTGACCCAAGGGTCTCCCATAATGTCGGAAACCTCGCTGGTGAATTGTGTGAGGACTGTCCATCCACTTCTCAAAGGTTGCCATTGATTTCTGCCAACCAGCCCTGTGTTAGAGCTAGGTCAAGATCGTCTAGTACTGCTAGCCACAATTCTCAGGCTTCTAGGTCTGCCCCTGAAGCTACCTTCACACCCACTGCAGCCGGCCTCCGCCCTGAGGCGGGTCCTGCATTTGGTCAGCCTGTGGATTTTCAGTCACTATTTACTCAGGCTATGTCCCATATTTTTCAAGTGGGGTTACAGCAGGCCACTGGTGCCTTTCCTACTCCAGTTTGTGTACCTGCTACTTCATGTCATATGCAGCCTCCTTGTGGACAACAGCATTCTGATTCCTATGGTCAGGTGGCTGAACCTGCCCGGGAGGATGATTTCCTGGAGGACTTTGAGATGTCTGGTGACGAGGAAGAGGTTCAGGACAAGCCGGCCTTTCCAGGGTTGTTTAAGCCTTCCTTGTTTTGTTCTCTTCTACACAAAGCGAAAGCTGCCACTAATATGGATACCAACACAAATCAGGGTTCTGCCTCTGTTCCACCCGGCCCTAACAGTAATTTGTTTAATCTGTCTCAACCTGACTATGATTTTGTCCCGTGTCCTGACCTTTTCTGCCAGGTCATTCAGAAGCCATGGGACCACCCCGCCTCGCTTTCTGGCCCAAATTCGTTTGATCGAAAGCTTTACGCCTCGGCTCCTGTGCTGGATGCCCTTCTGCATTGATGATCCGGTGGCTAGTCTTACATCTTCTTCCATTCTGGTAGGTGAAGCAGGGGATGGCCTCAAGTTTGAGGATAAACGGGCCGAAATGGCTTTTCGTAAGACGCACCAGGCGGCGGCATGGGTCATCCGTGCCACTACTTCTTCTTCATTCTTTAACTGGGCATCGCTGGTGTGGTTGCGTCAATTGAGGGACAGGCTTCCACCTGAAGACATGTGTCTGCAGCAAGACCTGGCTAAATTAGTCGCAGCAGCTGAATATTCAGCTGACGCGTCTTTGGACGCGGCTAAATTTGCATCTCGTGCCCTGGCTTCAACAGCTTCTTCAAGACATCTGTTGTGGCTCCGTAACTGGAGAGCTGACGCTAAGTCCAAGTGGCGTCTGACTGCTGCTCCATACCAAGGGCCTGCTTTGTTTGGCTCATCCCTGGATTCTGTACTGGTCGAGAACAGGGATAAGAAAAAGGTGTTGCCCACATCATTCCGATGCCAGGATAGGCGTTACGTGCCTTATAACTGACAGCCCTTTCGTCAGGAGCAAGGCGCTGGCAGCGCCTCTTATCACAGATCGTCTCAGTTCCAGTACCAGCCAGCCTCAGATCGGGCGTCCTTTCGTGACCGTGGTCGCTGACAAGCCAACTTCAGGCGCCCTTTCAGACCTTCTACTGCCCGCTACGCCAGACGTGGTAAGTGACTCACCGTCCCTGGTCCCGATCGGTGGGAAACTCCAGGCTTTTTCACACCTGTGGCCACTTACCACCTCGGATGCCTGGATTGTCCAAACTGTCACCAACGGTCTAAGTTTGGAATTCACTACCATGCCACAGGACTTTTATGTTCAATGCCCTTGGCCGGCTCAGCCAGACAAGCGACTTCTACTATCTCTTGAAATTCAACATCTGTTGCAGATACAGGCCATAGAACATGTTCCATCGAACCAACTCAGTACCGGCTTTTATTCAACGCTATTCCTGGTACCGAAAAGCTCGGGCGATTGGAGAGGCATTTTGAATCTACGACATCTCAATCAACACATCTTATACCGTCGGTTCAAAATGCATTCTCTCAAATCATTGCTAGGCTGCATCCGGCGGGGAGATCTGATGCAATCTGTGGATCTAAAGGAAGCGTACCTGCACGTTCCAATTCACCAGTTGCACAGAAAGTACCTCAGGTTTGCGTTTGGGGACCACCATTTTCAGTATCGGGCAATACTGTTCGGCCTTTCGTCCGCCCCGAGGACTTTTGCAAAACTGCTGGCAACAGTGGCGGCGTCGCTCAGAGAGGTCCCTGTCCATCTGGCATGCTACCTCGACGACATTTTGATCCTGTCATCATCAACCGAACTGGCAATTCGAGACCGGGAGTTGGTAGTTCAGACTCTTCAGGACCACGGGTTCACTTTGAATTTCGCCAAAAGTCATCTGTCCCCCACGACTCGTATTCTGCACCTCGGAGCAACAATAGATTGGAGTCAGTGTGTGGTCTTTCTGTCTCCAGACAGATGAGTCAGCATTCAGCAACTGGTGTCTCACATCCTACTAAACCGGACTGTAACCTTACTGACACTTTCCCAGCTTCTGGGAAAACTAATATCGTGCATAGACATTGTCCCTTGGGCACGTTTCCACCTTCGTCGTCTACAATGGTTCCTGCTTCCTTTCCAAAAACAAGGTCGAGCGGAATCTCTCTTCAAGGTGACAGTGCCGGCTCCAGTTCGGCTTTCCCTGCGGTGGTGGTTGTCTCCGGCTCTCAGCAGGGGTTCTCCCTTTCTGG
The DNA here is from genome assembly GCF_029215685.1 of Pituophis catenifer annectens. NCBI lineage: Eukaryota > Metazoa > Chordata > Lepidosauria > Squamata > Colubridae > Pituophis > Pituophis catenifer. Next base: position 174,768,009 of record NW_027256881.1, read on the forward strand.
AACCGAAACGGATGGTGTTAACCACGGATGCGAGTCTGTGGTGCTGGGGGGCCCACCTCAACTCCCAGTTAGCCCAGGGTGTCTGGTCGCCAACAGAAAAACTGCACACCATATATTGGCTAGAGCTCAGAGCGGTCAGGTTCGCTCTTCTACACTTCAAACATCTTGTATATCGCCAAGATCTTCTGATTCTAATGGACAATGTGGCCACCAAGGCCCATATCAACAAACAGAGGGGGACCCGCTCTTGGACTCTAATGCAGGAGGCAGAGCGGCTTCTGTCATGGGCGGAGCTCCATCTCTTATCGATAAGAGCTGAACACATTTCAGGGACTGTAAATTGGGAAGCAGATTGGCTCAGCAGAGACCAGATAGATCACTCCGAGTGGCGGCTGGACCCCGGCCTGTTCCAGGACCTGTCAAGGAAGTTCGGTCTGCCGGTAGTGGACTTGTTTGCGACAGCCCTCAACCCTCAATTACTGAGATTCTTTTCCCGTTACCCGTCTCCAGCGGCGGAGGGTCTGGACGCTCTTTGGAGTCCATGGCCCCGGGGGCTCCTTTATGCCTTCCCCCCCCTACCTATCATCTCCAAAGTAGTTCGGAAGGTAATTCAAGAGCAGGCGAATCTTCTGCTGGTAGCGCCGTATTGGACTCGTTGAGAGTGGTTCGCAGACCTCAAGAACCTATCCGTCGAACCACCGTGGAGGCTTCCACCCGACAAGGTCGTCTTGACTGAAGGTGCTGTACGCCACCCGGAGCCAGAATGGCTCCGATTAGCCGTGTGGCATTTGAGCGCATAAAGCTGTTCAAAGACCATTTATCTGAAGATGTCATTTCCATTATTCAGGCCGCCAGGCGACCATTGACAGTTCGCATTTATGATGCTTCATTGACTGCCTTTACGAGATGGTGCGGTGCTCATCAGGTTGACCCCACGTCTGCGGCTGTTCCGGACATTCTGCGATTCCTGCATGCGGGATTTTCTAAAGGACTAGCTCCTGCGACCCTTCGCCGTCAGGTGGCTGCTCTGGCCACTGTCTTGTCTGGGGATAATCAAGTTCCCTTGTCTCAGTATCCCAGAATTCGTTCCTTTCTCCAAGGGGTCACCAACCTGTGGCCCCCGCCGATTCATCGCTACCCTACATGGGACCTTACATTAGTATTGCAAGCTTTGACTGCACCACCGTTCGAACCTCTTGCTTCGATCAGCCTGCGCTACTTGTCCTTGAAGATGGCATTTTTGTTGGCAATTACTTCGGCTCGCCGAGTATCCGAAATTGAAGCCTTGTCTATGAGAAGTGATCTCTGTATCTTATATCCCGACCGGGTGGTCTTGCGACTGGACCCAGCATTTATTCCAAAAGTGAACACACGCTTTCATCAGGCCCAAGAAATTAACTTGCCAAATTTCTGTCCGGACCCTCGCCATCCTTCTGAGAGATGCTGGCATACCTTGGATGTGCGTAGGGCATTGAGATGATATCTCAAGAGGACTGCCTCTTTCCGCAGGACTGAGGTGTTATTGGTGTCCTTTCTCCCCTCTTCCTTGGGTCAGAAGGTATCTTCAGCAACTGTAGGCAGGTGGCTCAAAGCCTGTATCTCTAGAGCATATGAGTTGCGTGGGGCTCCTGTCCCAGGAGGTATCCTGCCCCATTCTACCTGTAGTGCCGCAACATTGGCGGCTTGGGCTACCCAGGCATCTGTAGATGATATTTGCCGGGCGGCCACCTGGGCCTCTCTTTCTTCTTTTGTAAGGCACTATCGTTTAGATAGGTTTGCCTCTGCAGATGCTGCCTTTGGCAGAAGAGTTTTACAGTCTGTAATCTCTCCCCAAGGCCAGGTTTCGGCTTAGTTCCCTCCCTCTTCTTGAACATGGGTATGTCCCATGTTGAGGAGTGTCTGAGCAGTGAGGAGGAAAATGGACGTTGCTTGCCTGAACGTCCCTTTTGTCCTCGCTGCGAAGACACTCCGTCCCTCCCTTATCTTCGCCGGGTCTGGCCTTGGTGGGGGTTTTTTCTTATTTCCCTCTGTAGCTGTTCTGTTCCTGTCCTGCAATCTGGTGGTTTTTCCTTCGTATCGTCCTGATGTCCTTGGGCCAAGATGTCTTCGTGAAAAGACTGAGGAAGGAGCAGGAAGAAGGGCGGGTCCAGCTCCAGAGGGATATGATTGACACTCAGCCATGCAAATAGGAGTGAGCTGTACCCATGTTGAGGAGTGTCTTCGCAGCGAGGACAAAAGGGACGTTCAGGTAAGCAACGTCCATTTTATCATACAGCAATTGATATCTTATTACAGGTATATTTGTAAGTGCAGATCTATCTGACAGAAAGAGTCAGGTGACTCTTATATGAGATATTTTTCCACCTTCCTTTTCTCTAGCCAAGTAGAAATTCACCTTTCACAACAATGAGATGGATTTTCTTGGCAATGGCTTCACACACAGGTCATCCACCAGAACTCTGCTCTGTTTTGTCTCGAAGAGCCTTGATAGTACAGTGGTCTAAGCACCATGTTATTAACACAGCTGCCTGCAATTTACTGCTGGTTCGAATCTCTCCAAGGCTCAAGGTTGACTCAGCCTTCCATCCTTTCTAAGGTAGGTGAAATGAGGACCCAGTTTGTGGGGGCAATAAGCTGACTTTGTATAAAATATACAAAAGAATGAAGGCTATTGCTTAATGCATTGTAAGCCACCCTGAGTCTCCGGAGAAGGGCGGCATATAAATCAAATTTAAAAAAAAAAAATAAGCTTCACGCATCAGTTCTCTCTGCCATCCACATCTCTGCTGGAATTTATGTACATCCTGGCAACCTTCATTCACATGCAGTGGTTTTCCTCTGCTTATAGAGGCAGGCATTTGATCTTAGTTTCATGGATACAGATTTCTCTTTCTTTTTCTTTGCTTATGTTCAAGAGACTTGGCATTTACAATCTTCTATCAGTATTGGCTTCTGTTTGCATTCATATTCATGTTGTATTAATCAGAGCAGGGATTGTTTAAACATTACAATCTGGTTCAACCAGCATGAGAAGCCTGCCGTAAGAGAAAATTGGCTCTATTTGGCAAGAGTACTTGCCAAATACTAGAACAACAGTTCTAGTTAAAGAGTTAGACATTTTCACTCATAACATGAAACGTCCTTGTAGTATGGCATGTAGTGTTTGGATGAACTTTAATATGAGGATCAGTGGCAGAAGACAGACTTTATAAAACTGGAAATTTACCTCTTCCCATTTTAGTTTCCTCAATTGCTCTGACCATCTTCAGGTATCTCCATAATTTGAAGGGGACCCAGGGGCAAGAGGAGCAGGAATCTTTTCATAATGGCATCCTATTCTGGAATGCTATTCCCAGTTGATTTAATGTTGCAGGCCTTTATATTTTTTCTCCTAAGCTTTTAAATAGCTGAGCTGTTATTGTGTCCATCCATTCATCCATCTTTTGGTTTGGTTTATGAATAAAGATTTGTCCCTGAGTTCTTTCAAAAGCATTTGGGGGCCCAGAAAGGGGAAGGCGCTACCCTTGGAGAGAGGGAAACTGTTCCAGTTAGGCACGTCCAAAGTAGTGATAGAGAATGCTCAATCTTTAAACTGCTATCAGTATTGCTGAAACAATCCCGCTTTCACATGCATGTGTGGGCACTATCTGTTTGTGATGATCACATTAGATTAACTTGTTTTGAAGTTGACATCTACATGAAAGTGCTTTTATTTTAAACAACCTGGAACTTTTGATGTGTTTCAATGGAAGAAAAAAAATACCTGTCCATAGAAAGGGATTTGAAATTCTGCTTAGATTAGCAAGAATTGTACAGCTTGCAGTTCAACTTTAACATTAAACAACTTCTCCTGAGAAAGAAAAAAAAAGTATGTATCATTGCAAAATGGGGCATTATTTTTCTTGGTAACAAACTACTATTATATATTTGTGCCCATTATGTAGCATCTTTTAATATTTCACAAAACCCTAGCCCAAAACATTCCAGGGAAATACTATTTCATTGATCAATAGTGACAACTTATGACCAAAAATAAAATTGTATTTGAAGGATTTTGTTTTAAAGGGCTTTAACATTACTCCTCTGTTCCTTTTCTTCTTTGTAGAAAAAGCTTATAATGGATGGAAACAAATGCCTTAAACATTTTGACCTTTGATAAGTTATGTTACCATTTTCTCATATTACATGCTTGTGTCTGGCATAAGGTATCTATAAGACAACCATCTCTATTGCCTTTTTTGTTGTCTCTTAAATATGTTGGAGAAGAAACCGAAAAAATATGCTAAAATGCAGGCAGTATAGATTTCGCAATAAATTTATTAGTAGGTAATTTTATTAGGGTCCTAGAAAATCATATTGGTGAGCACAGAAGTGGTTCCCTGCCTCTCCCCCATGTTTCCTTTATGCAATATATTATCCAATAAATCTTTATGCAATATATTATCCAATAAACCAGTGGAACAGCTTGCCTTCAGAAGTTGTGCGTGTCACTGAGGCCTTTAAGAAGAGACTGGACAGCCATTTGTCTGAAATGGTATAGTGGTTGGACTAGAAGACCTCCAAGATCCTTTCCAACTGTGTTATTCTCTTGTTCTGCTACCATGGTGAGTAGCAGGAAAGGAGCAGGACTATTCACCACCACCCTCCCCAGACAACGATGCACTTCTCGGATGGCTGCCTTCAAGTTACTTGAGAAAAAGACATAGTAAGAATATGGGGGTGTTGAGCCTCTTTCTGTTTGTGTTCTCTCTAGTTTATGCTCTTTTGAAATACAGTAAAGTTTTTCTGGGGGAAAAAAAGAACAGGAGAAATGTGTGAAAGGGGAGAACTATTTGGATAGGCTCTGAGAAGACCGCCATTTTGCAAGCACTATCACTGGCTTATTTCTACAGTAAAAGCACAGCTTGTTTTTTGATGTACTCAAAGTTTCATGTAATTCAATTATATTGCTCAGAAAGCAGAACTATTTCCTGTTTTACGCATACGCATTATCATGAGTGGTTCTGCAAAAGGGAACAGTTGGATCCTACACATGAGCCATTATCTCCAGATTACCAGCTTCCATTTTTTAGAGAGAGGAGAGAAAGAGATCAAGAGAAAGAGAGAAAAAGAGAGACAGAGAACCAAAATGTAGAACTATAATGAAAAATATGTAGCCATTCTTTTGCCTATTTTAACAGGAAATCCTGCTCCTATTTTCCTTCTGAAATAATTTGTTACAGAAATATTGATAAAATACATTTGTACAGCAATATTATATACAGACTTTACATTATTAAAACTTGCCTAAACAGAATAATATCCATCAAGGTTTTTTTTTTAATTGAATTCTGTCCTTTCTTGCTTTGCAACATGTTTAGTCAGTAAATAAAAAGCTTCCTAATAACATTTGACACATATGCCATCTAGAAAAATATTTCTCTGGTGATTGCTTTGTTTAAAAACAATTCAGGCTTCTGGTGTAGCTAAGATTTTAGTGTAACTAACTGACATTAAAAGGTAAGAAAAAATGTAGAGATTTGTAACATTTCTAACTTGGATCTTATATTAATAATTGGCGATTTATATCTGCATTGAAACATTTAAAGAGCTTTCCTGACCATCTATCCTGACCATTTATATGTGCAAACAATTTATTTTGGTCTCTAGAGCAAGTTTTTTTCTTTTTCTGACTTCCTTTTCAGAAATTAGTTAATAGTTATTTTCTGAAGATTGCCATTTTTTCCAATATTACAAAAAAAATCTTAGGAATGGAATACAGATTGATCAGATGTCATTGCATAATTGAAGAAAGCCAGTTAAATATTTATTTATTTATTACATGTAAATCCTGCTTTTCCCTGCAAAACATAACACAAGGCAGTTAACAATTCCTTGCTTTGCCTTTTGGCCAACCAGGACATTTCTTTTTTATCTATATTACATATTAATTTCTTTTCCTTTATGTAGTCCATGATGCAGAAAACTGCAATAAATTTCAGCCCTTAAGGATTTTAAACAGAGAGAGATATCTAGATTTCAGCTTTACCCATTGGAAAAGGAAGGAATCGTTGTGAAGTTTTGTACAGTCTGCTAGGTCACCAGAGCTAATAGAAATGGTAGCCTTGTTCTTAGAGCCTATTGTTATTGTTGCTGTTGTTATTATTTCAAAATAATAAAGAGAAAAGTGGTTCTCATTTTCAATGGGAAAAAGTGAGGTTTAAATTTCCCCTGTCCAGTCATGGTCAACTCAAGGGGACAGTGCTCATCTCCTATCCTCAGCCAAGGGAGCCTGCATTGTCTGAGAGACGCTTCAACATGTGGCCAGCATGAAAATATGGAACGCAGTAATCTTCCTGCCGAAGCATTACCAATTTTTCTATTCACATTTGAACTGCTAGGTGGGCAGGAGCTGGGACAAGTAATGGAAGCTCACCCCATCTTGTGGTGTTCAGGCCTTGAACCTGGGCTATTGGTTTTCCAGTTGACAGGTTCAGTGTCTTAACTGTTGAGACATCATGCTCCAGATTACCAACTGCCGTCATTTCTGATCCCAAAACCTCCACAAAATTCTCTACAGAATAGGAATGGCTGTATCTCAGGGATAGATTTTCTAATTGATTGCATATGTGGAGATTTCCAGGTTTAATCTCTGGTCTTTTCAGATTCAGCTACAAAAACCTCCAGTATGAAATTCTGAGGAACTGCTGCTAATCAGAGGAAACAGACCAGAGACTGATATGGTATAACATTGTTTTTCATGAATCAGAGAAGGGGATTCTGATATACCAACTGAAGTTGTCAACAATATGAAAAAGTGATTGTCAAAAAATATCAATAACATATGAACGAATAGATAGATGCATTATTGCACACAATACATGTACAAATTATAATTGGATTACACATTGCAGCTTTGCCCTGGTCCCAGAAATATTTCTGTAGGTCTCTCTCCCCCTCTCCCTCTCCCTCTCCCTCTCCCTCTCTCTCTCTCTCTCTCTCTCTCTCTCTCTCCCTGCCCTCCCTATCCCCCCCACCCTTTCTCTCTCTGAGAGAGACAGCGATAGATACAGCAGCTAGGGTTATCTTAATAGTCTGCAGGTGGCCTAGCGATAAGATATTGGCAATTGTGAACAGGGTTTTATTTTTCTGCTCTCCAAGAAAAAAAGCAATTTTCCATGTAAGCTTAAGTTTAACTTGTCAGAGAGTTCTGTGTTGATTTAAGTGCCCTTCCTTGGTGACCTTTATGTCTCCGTGCCAGCAAGATGTGAGACACACTATTGACACAAGCAAAGGCCCCAGCTCCCTGAACTCATATGATATCCCAGATGCTGCCAAGTTTGGCATGTTTGATATTGCATAGAACTATCCCCTAGACAGAGTAATAGCAGCAGAAAATATTGTGTTGATCTAGAAAGGATTGCTAAGCAATATGAAAGTCCTAGTTTAAAAGTGTGTATATGTGTGTTGGGGAGAAGGCAAGAAACCCCCGGATTCCTCCTTTTCCTTCCTTATTGCTGCTGCACCCACATGAATGGAAAGGTGAAATCAGTGGGCTGATTGTTTTAAGATACATCTTAGAAGAATTTTGCATTTATAAAAGCTACTCAGGATCTTTATTGCAATAATGCAAACCTTTAGAATTGAGCAGATTCCATATTAACATTTTGGTACTGTTCTTGCTTTTCCTTTTGTATTTTGTGTTTAACTTAAATAGGGAGAGCAGAAAGAGGCTTCATTGAAAAATAATTGAAATAAGAGAAAATAGTGAGGAGAAGCCAGCAGTAGAAGAAAGCAGATGTTTCATAACTGATAACCAGTAACTTTGCAAAGCTCTCTCTCTCTCTGTGTGTGTGCATTTGTATATATGAATGAATGATTCGCAGAGTCTTATAATTCTTCTTACACATTCTGCTGTAAAAAGTAAAATTCCAGTAAAAAAGAGGTGGAAGAATGTATGGGTGATTCATTAAAAATAACTGAAATAAAAGCTATGGATACAATCTCTTTGAAATAGACAAAAGAAAACACAGCAAGTACATTTTCATGGTGCCTGCTTTCTTACTGTGCCAGATTGTGTGTGTTTATCTGCAAAAGTTTTAATACCAAGTAATGACATGGTCTGAAGGCACCTAAGAGGAAATAGCATGCTTTGCTACCTCAGGATGTCTTCTCCTCTTCTCATTTTGTAGAGGAAGCCACTTTTAACCAGCCACGTTGTTTTTAATAAAGTAAAGCAAGGAAGGCTTTATCATCTACAGTATAGAGCCATAACCTCAAAGGTCTACTACCAATGGAAATAAATTAGCTTCCCATGTTTGTGTCCAATAGGGACTCTGTTGTATGTAATTCTGTCCTGTTAGGCTTAGGAGAATGACATTGATTGTATCGAGTGGCTAATGGATTCCATTTGGACTCCAATTTCATTACAGTTTACAAGACCAGTCATTCATTTGAGTAACTGATATTGAATAGCAACCTCTTGGGCTTGATGCTCTGCTATAAAGAATAGATGTGAGGATTTAATTTTATTTCTGGAATGCTAAAGAAATAATCTATGAAAGTAGGTAAAATTAATTAGTAATGAAGCAATTAAATAATGCATTTTGCCCAATTTTTTAATAATTAAGTGGCTTTAATATTTAGAAAATTTAATTAATCCTGAAATTCTACAACTAAAATTCCAAAGAGCCTTGGTAGTACAAGGGTTTAAGGCACCCTGTTATTAAGCTGCTTAAGACCAGCTGCCTGCAATTACTGCAGGGTTCGAATCTCGCCAAGGCTCAAGGTCGACTCAGCCTTCCATCCTTTCTAAGGTAGGTGAAATGAGGACCCAGTTTGTGGGGGCAATAAGCTGACTTTGTATAAATATACAAAAGGATGAAGGCTATTGCTGAGCACATTGTAAGCCGCCCTGAGTCTTCGGAGAAGGGCAGCATATAAATCAAATTAAAAAAAATAAATAATAATAACAGGGGGGAAAATGCAACTCAGATCACTTTGAAAATATTGCTTACTTAGTTATGTATTTTTTCTGAAATATTTGATTAATAAATCAGACCTAATAGCAAATGGTTATTGTGCCAGGAAGTTTGTGTAATGATGAAGACAATAGTGGGCATAAGAGGAAAATTTTGAAACTTCTTCTGGGTTCTTTAACTTTTTGTCTCGTGATCTCCATTTCCATTTTTCTTCCCCAAAACAAACCTTTTCAACAGTTAATAAATGCATTTGAACTTTAAGCCATACTTTGACACACAATTATGTCTCTTTCCATAATGCCAGGAATAAGTGCCTCTTTTCCATTTTATTATTTTATTACTCTGTGCATTTACTGTGGCTGTTCAGTTCAACTACATTTCCTCCCATAAATTTGTTTTGGAATTAGACAGAGTTTTCCACAGCTTTTAGTAGCTTCATTTCATTAGTGTTTTTCCCCTTCTGTGTTGTAGATTTGATTGCATTTGCATTAGAAATACATGGGAGGAAAAGTTATTTTGATACAATTATACGCAGTACTGTCTTTGGGGAAATATGATGTACAGTATATATATATGATATATTATTTTTCTACTTATCCTATGAGTTAAGTTAGTAATTGGTGTAAAGCAAAAGCCAGATTATGATGTATTAGGAGATTTCTGGGCATCTTCTTATGTGAAGAAAGACTGTGAACTGAATCTTGGTACTGAAACATGGCCCAGCAAGGAACAAAAGAGTCTCAGGATTCACCTCTCTTAATGCTGAATGTCTCTTTCCTAGATCACTATTGATTTCAGTATTATTTACACTTATCTTACTCTTCCCACCATCAGAGTTTCATTGTGGTTTGCAATATAAACATATGGGGAGGGGGGAATCTCCTGCTGTTCATTATAAAATCATCTATCTGGCTGTTATTATTAGGGGATCCCCTGGCTTCCCATGAAGTCAATTAAATCCGAAGAGAAATGTCATGCAGAACTTCTACTTTTTGGTTGGAGTGCTACTGTGACATTGCCAAGAGGAAATCCTGTCCTTGAAAAATTGTTGGAGAATTTCTTCTTTCCCTATAAAACCCTATAAAAATGCAAAAAAGCCATATTTCCACTTTGGTGACAAAATTTAAAAGATCATTTGTATCCGTCTCTAATGTTATACTTTCAAGAGAGCCTTCTGCTGTTGTAGCTGAATACTGTTTTAGCTATAGTAACAGATTTGGACCCAAGTTTACAGAACAAAGAGGCAGGGAGCAATTATGTGTATACCTCATCAGATAGTTTAAGGTCCTATTTTAAAATGCATTTGAATTCTTGGGAGTTACTACTAGTTTTATACATATATTATATTTATATTCACATGCAGGAGCTAAAGTATGAATAACTATGCCAACAAAAGAACACTACACAGCTTTGTTTATTTGCTCAAAGCCAGGAGCTAAATTTCTGTTATCTAAATGAGTGGCATGATTTTCCAATGTGGCTACTTTCCACATTCTTTGTTGATTAGAATGTAGAATATAGATTAGAATGATGAAAATCAAGCTCCCATTTAAAAATTTACCTCAGCTTGCCCTTTATATTCTACAAAACATAGAAGTGTGCATTGTTAAATCTATTTTTTCTCCACCAAATGCAGAAATTGCTGGATTTTTTTTCTGACTGAATTGTGTCATTTATATTATATATATATATATATATATTTACTAGGCCACCTTTTACAGTTCCCAGGAAGCATCTCACTGAAGACTACTTTGCAAACACTTGAAAATCAGCTATGAAACAATTTTAAAGCCTGGAGACTCATTGTTTACCCACACATCTTCTTTCCTTTATAGCAACACATGATGTGTAGGGAACTTTCTGGAGCACTGAAAATGTATTTGTGTTATAATAGATTAAATAGCTGGATATATTGGGTCATGTAATATGACATACTTCATAGAGTCAGAAATAAACAGGTGTGAAGAAGTTATATTAGGGTCACAGTTTAGGATAAACCAGAAATGAGTTAAATGTCTGTGTCAGGTTCCAAGTGATGCACCCATTATAAATCAAACTCTGAGGCATTGCATTTTCTCAAAGAACAAATTTATTTAGATACATGATCTTGGCACTAGTGTTGGAAAGCCAGTACTGAAGCTTCCCACACTTTCCACCGCAATATAAGTAATAGTTTCTCAATTTTCCAAAACAAACTGTCACACTGTCCAACCAAGATGAGAGCTGGTTGCTTGGCAACTTCTCTCCTCCTCCTCTGGTCAGCCAGCAGTTGGAATGTGCCTGACTCATCGGCTAGATATGTTGTTTTGGCTGAAGGCTCTAACCTCCTTGGCTCTTTCCTCTTCAGCTCCAAACTGTGTCAAACTGAATTAATATCAGTACCCAAGGATACAAACAATCCCACACCCCAATCAAATTCAGGCTTGACAGTCTGTTTGGTAAACTCTGTTCATCCATGATGAATTTCCTTCTTGGATATCTGCCTGTTGGTGTGTGGAAGAGGGGAGGATGGTTTGCCACCTAGTGGCCTTAATTATAGTTGCCAGCTCATTCAATACAGAAAGAACAACAGGAAGAGCTGCACCCTAGCCTATTTGAGTTGTTGGTAAAATATTTTGCAAATCAAGTTATCACACTTGCCATTATCTTGTCTGGAGTGGTACTTAGAACAGTGTTTTCCAGTATTATCTATGACTCCTTTTGGCCTGTGAGGGAGATGAGGCAGAGAGGGAGTTCTTTAACATAACCTCTGCTACTTGAGCTTTGGATCCACATTCCTCCTGGCTCCTTTGAATGACCAAACAGGAGAGCATGACAAATTGGTCTAAGAGGGAGTAAACACTTCTTTGAGTTAAGAGGTAATGCCAGCTGCAATGAGAAGGATCTGGTATGTTCTGTTCCCAAGAAACTTTTCTAGGACTCAGATACTGCCCAGACTCCAGTCTTTCTTTTGGGGGAGGGGAGGTGGGAAGAGTAAATGGGAATAAATTATACATTATTCTTGAGGAAACAGATTATTTCAATCCTAATTCAAACCAGACATGGAAAAAAAATAGCAGTGATATCTCTAGTTGATGAACTTTGGTCTTTGTTTTTTTAACTGACCATGTCTTGTATACAGGGTATGTGCTTTTTCTGGTCTTACTACACCTCAAATTGTATTCAGTACTATTACTAATCACTGTATCCTTATGCACCATCTTAAGAATTAGGTGTTCTGTTTGCTCCTTCCTGAAGCAGCAGTTACACTTAGGAGAGAGGTTGACCCACTGGGTACTTAGTGGTGGATGCCGTAAGACTCAATTTTCTACCTCCTACTGCACTAGGTAGGGGAGATCATTGGTCTGTTTGGGATGAGGCAGAACTTCAAATCACCATCTCAAGTCAGGGAAGAGGTGCCAAAGAAATGTGGATCTGATGGCTAAAAGCTGTTATGGTCTGGTGGGGCAAACAGACTGAAACTAAACCTAAGAAAATGAAAGCTTTTCTGCCAGCTGTGATCATGTGACAGTCCCTCTGATGGGCCAGTTCTGCAACTTGGGATCCTGTTTGAAAAGAAATAGATCTTGATATAAGGAGACTTTGTCCACCTTCAGCTAGTGTGCCAAGGTTACAGTCTTAATCAAATGGAAGGTCCTGACAAGAGAGACAAAAGAGCTGCTCACCACACAGTTGGACTACTACATGAATTTTCTTTGAAGGTCACCTTGAAGCTGTAGTTGATGCAAAATGTTGAAATTTATTTGCTGGTTAATAAAAGTCACCCTAAGCATAAAATCCCTATGCTGCAGGCCCTGCATTGGTTGCCAATAGATTGGCAAATGAATTTTCAACTGGTGTTTTTAACCTATATAGCTTGGCTTCCACAGGTACTTTGAGAAATGCCTTTTTTGTGTGAAATCAACATTGGAAATATGCTCTGAGACAAAAATATGTTAAGTATCCCCCCACCCCCCCCTTATCAAGGTTTAAGGGGCAGGGTTTCTTTTGCTTCCCTTTCTTTAAATGAACTTGCCTCTCCCAACGTAGGTCAGATCAGAACCACACTTCAATAGCCCCCAAAGCCACATCATCCTGACAAGAATTGCTGCATGATATTTATCTCAGTGACCTCCTGTAACTTCATAGCTGCTCTGAGAATGTGGTCTGGGTAGAAATTCTTTACTACCAAAGTTGTTACAGAGATAAAATTTTGTTGCTTGAGAGGATAAGTAAACAGGATATTTGTTCTTGAAATCAGTCAGTTTCTAGATACCATATTTTCCGTCCGCTGCTTCTTCTTTGATCATTAATTTTATTAATTTTGTCTGCATTTCTTGGTTTACAGATTTTGTTTGTTCATATGAGCATGTGCATAATTTTTCAGTATTACTTGTATATGTAGAAGAAGAGAAGAAATATGAATTGGCTTCAAAAGAGGCATAAATAAGTACACCAAATCCGCTTTCAAAAGCAGAGTTAATTCTAATGTTTGTTTGTTTGTTTGTTTGTTTGTTTGTTTGTATTTCTTAATTGCATCATAGGTTTTATTATCCACAAATACTTTCAAATAATATTTTTATTCCTCATAACTGAAAAAATGGACATGAATGACAAACTATAGAAGCTCACTCATCTTCCCCCCCTCCAAATTATTGTTTTAGATGTGTAAATTTATTCATACATTATTTAATGGTAAAGTTTTATTTCAGAATGAAAGACATATTATAGAGGCTATGAGGGTATGAAATAGGTATGAGCAAGTGAAAAACACAGTAAGTTTGCAATATTCAGAGAGCATATCAACTTTGATAAAATTGTGTAACTAATGAATATGAAGAGACAATGCTATCTGTCCTTTCAAACTGGCTATAAAATACGTTTTTTAAAAGCTCTGCTAATTTTGATATCTTTAAAGTTCTTAATGTAAGTGACAACCTAAAATAATGTTGTTGTCTCTTTTGTGATGATTGTGAATTAATAATGTTAAACATTTCAAAGATTCTTTTATTTTTGACATCGTTGAATCATCCTTATAGTATGAGATCAAATAGTACGAAGAAGAAATATGATAAAATAACATGGATCTATAGGCATTATCCACTTATTTCATAGCAATTCATAGCCTGGCCTAGCAATGGCGGTATACCTCATCAGCTTGGACCATGCTTACCAGCTTCATTCCATATGATTTTTCTCACCACCATATTCTGATTTAAATCAGTATACCATAACTTTTCCCAAAAATGCAAGGTAAAGTTATTTGGAAAGATAAATTATATTGTAAAATGATAAAGAAAAATGGAAAGATGTGGCTACTAAATGAGAATCAGTGTTTAAGTGCACAGTTTTTACTGACATAGTTTCAGGATGATATTCTCAAAGTAATCTGCTCAATCTTCTGGTGAGATGAAATTCTTCAGTGTGAGGAGGAAGTTGTGTCTTTTACCAGTCAGGAAAGCAAAGACCAAAGCAAAGACTGCATGCTGGGCTTATTAATATGCATAGGGAGAGTCAATACATGAACAATAAGTGTCCTGTGATTGACCTGTATTTTTTAATTAAAAGCACAAAAGAGGAAAAGGGTTTATGAAGGGTTTGTAGCTTTGGGGGCTTTTGTCACCTGTAAATAGCAGGCAAGAACCATGAAGCAAGTTTTTTAGTCCATCTGGCTCAGGGAAAAAATTGCTTTTTACTTTACTGTAAAGGATGATTACAGTAAAAAGAGCTGGATTTGAAGCTCCCTTCTCAGAATAATGATCTGAATTTCAAATGTTTGTTGCAAATTTCCTTTCCTATATTCTTGGGCTGTCTCAGAAAGCAATTCTTCAGAGAAGGAGGTGGTGGCATACTTTCTGTTTTCCATTAAACTCCAATCTGCTTCAACCTTTATATATGTTAAGCTGCTCCCAAGAGCCTTTTGCATTCTAGTGGTTGTCACCCTCACAAGAGCACTGGATCTGTCTGGTCCTAGAAGGAAGAAGATGGCAGTGGTGCATGGTAGTAGCTTCATTCTGCATTCTGCATTAGCTTTTAAAACCTAAGAGGGTATGAGAGAAGTTTACTGGCTTTCTTATTTATCTTTTAATATGACCTATGAGGACATAAAAGGAAAACAATATTTAGGACAATGCTTGCTGGAGCTTCTGTGGAATGGTATGCTCTGTCTGTATCTTCACATGTACACACTCAAAAGAACACCAACAACCGGGCACTGAATAAATTCCTATGTCGGTATAGATTTCATCTTCCCAACTCTACAATTACTAATTTTGGGAAATTAATAAGAACTAAAAGATAGTAAATTCCATTGCGGCTGAAGTATATAATGTTGCATCCTTTTGTCTTTATCTAGGCAGGAGTACAATGGATAGTTTTTTTCCTCAGGGTATTTGCACTCACACCTGCCCAGTCTTAGAATGGTGGCCTAAAATCTTGGGTTTTTTCTTTCCACCTGGGAGTATGCATCTGCTAAGCACTCCTCATTTGTCTTTCCATCAGTAGGGATTTGTCCTTATTCCAGTTTTCTATCTGGAAACTTGTATGTCAAAGGGAGGGAGCTGATCTGGTGGTTTTCAGTCTGTTCATTACTATAGAGCTATTTTATGAGCATGCTGAATTGTCTCTTTTTCCTGACATTGAATATCCAAATAGCTAATAAACAATAAGAAGTCCACTCATGGAACATTTAATATAATCCACATATTAGGAATGATTGTAAGGAGTCCCCTCATGTTAGTGAAATTAAAGTCATTAAGCAGCCTGAATGAGTGTCCCTACAGCATTTCTTCTCAATTTCGTATTATTCCTCCCAATGCCTTAAAAGTAACTGCTGCTACTACCACTGTAGCTAGATGTTAATAAACAGTTGAAATAGATCTTTGCAGCATTCAGATGGATCTGTTTTTCTCAATGGCTTTCTAGTTCTAATATTTTTTTTTGTTTAGATACTCAAATAGGCAAACAACACATTTTACATGGATTCAGGTATCCTTGCATTAATTTTTTTGATAAAGATGTTGCAGGTGTGCTTTGATATTTATGTTTCTTCCTTAAATATAAGGAGGAGTTATGCTGAGTTTTGCAGTGCAGTGAGATTACTTTATCTCTTCATTCTCCAGTTATATCCCAACCAAAATCATTCCGGCTTTATAGTTTAGAGCTTCCAGAGAAACAATATTTTCTTTTAGCAGGAATGAAAATGGTAAGAAGGAAAACATCCTCCATAAACTGCATGCTGTGCTCAAACTAAATAAATCCAACTGTGGATATACAATAATGTACAGTAATGTATAGTAAAATGAAGACAATGTTAAAAATCTGAAAAGATTGACCACATAAATATTTAATCAAATTTACATTCAAAACCATTAAACTATCAACTTCTGGAAGACATTCTTGGATTGCAGTTAATAACAATCTCATGTTTCCATAATACAAAATAGTATTGTTTTTCTTGCAGAATTGTATGTATAGATACAACAAAATGGAGGAGGAGATTGAATGCTAAAAATGATGCACACAAATGAAAAATGTACTTCTTCATTATATCTATACACTACCAAAACACGTTTGTCTGTTAGTTTGTAATCTAAAAGAAGAGCCGAGGTGGTGCAGTGGTTAGGGTACAGTACTGCAGCTACTTCAGATGACTGCTAGTTCAGCAGATCAGTGGATCAAATCTCACCGGCTCAAGGTTGACTCAGTCTTCCATCCTTCCGAGGTGGGTAAAATGAGGACCCAGATTGTTGGGGGCAATATGCTATTTAGTATACTGTCTTTGGTGTAAGCCGCCCAGAGTCCTCGGAGAGTGGGTGGCATAGAAATATGAAAAATAAATAAATAAATAAATAAATAAATCTTCAATTGGGGAAAACAATGCCTCATAGGCAAATAATTTTGAACTGAGGTACCTCAAATAACTAATTTAGAGAATGCCACAATTCATTATTCCCAGGGAAATGAAATTTTGGGAAGTTATATGGCCGCTTCAGTGATGCCACGCTTCTGCTGCTTCAGAGCTATCAGCTGTGATCATGTGATTATCAATTCCAAAGTCCATGATAGCTTCCCACAAGTCAGTGGGGAAACCAGCCAGAAGTGTAAACTCATTGTGATTGCTGATGCCCCCGTCAGCTTCACACAAGCAAAATTTTTGCTTATGGGAAGCTAGTAGAGAGCATCAGCAATGGGGAAGCTGGCAGGGAAGGTTGCAAGTTGCTGAGGTAAGTTTTCACTACACATACAACCTCCACAGTCCATTCCGCTTCCACTACACCAATCACACACTCTTTCCAACTCACGCCATGCCTTTACACACTGCCCCCACACAGTACTTCTTGTGTACCCCCATGCACCCTTCCCAACCCATGGGGAGGGTATATGGAGGTGTATGAAAAATTCCACATAGTCAGTGGGTGCATATAGGAGTGCAAGAGAGACCTGTGCAAGTCAGGGAGATTGTGCAGGGGTGCATGAGTAAAGAAGGTAAGGAAATATTTTTGAAATGACCCAATAGGTCACAGGTTGTCTAGTTTTAGAATATAGAATAACAGACTTGGAAAGGACCTTGATCTTCTAGGTTAACCCCTTGCTCAAGCAGAGAAGCTATACCATTCCAGACAAAAGGCTATCCAATCTTTTCTTTAAAATTTCCAGTGATGGAACACCCAAAACTTCGGAAAGCAAGCTGTTCCATTGATTAATTGTGTTCACTGTCAGGAAATTTCTCTTTAATTCTAGGTTGGATCTATCTTTTTATTTCTATTTATTTGTCAAACTTGCATGCTGCCTATGTCACGAAAGGCAACTCTAGGTGGCTTACAGACACCAAATAAAATACTATATAAAATAATTACAACAATATTTATTTTTATTTATTTATAATTAAATTTATATACCGCCCTACTTCCGAAGGACTCAGGGCGGTGAACAGCCAAAAAAGTAAAATATACATAATACAAACGTTAAAAACAGTTTAAAATACATTAAATACTTTGGCTAAATTTAAAACACCCCAATTATAAAACCAATTTAAAACCATTTAAAAAGGGAGGTTAGGCCAGACCAGCCTGCTGGAATAGGAGTGTTTTGAGGGCGCGGCGGAAAGTGCGTAGATCCGGGATCCTCCGTATCTCCGGGGGGAGCTCGTTCCAGATGGCGGTGCCCCCACAGAGAAGGCTCTCCCCTTGGGGGCCGCCAGTCGAGATTGTTTGACCGACGGCACTCTGAGGAGACCCTCTCTATGGGAGCGTACTGGTCGGTGAGAGGCTATTGGTGGCAGAAGGTGGTCTCGTAAGTGCCCTGGTCCTAAGCCATGGAGCGCTCTAAAGGTGGTAACCAGAACCTTAAAGCGCACATGGAAGACCACCAGGAACCAGTGCAGCTCGCGCAGGAGGGGAGTCACATGGGAGCGCCACATTGCTCCCGTAACCACCCACTCAGCCGCATTCTGGACCAGCTGGAACCTCTGGGTGCTCCTCAAGGGGAGTCCCATGTAGAAAGCATTACAGTAGTCCAGGCGGGAAGTGACGAGGGCATGAGTGACCGTGCATAACGAGTCCCAATCCAGAAAGGGACGCAAATGGCGGATCAGGCAAACCTGATAAAAAGTCCTCCCAGCCACAGCCGTCAAATGCTCTTCTAAAGACAGCCGTGAGTCCAGGAGGACACCCAAGTTGCGAGCCCTCTCCGTGGGGGCCAATGACTTGCCCCCAATAGTCAGTGATGGCACCAACTGACTATATCGGGATGTTGGAAACCACAGCCACTCAGTCTGGGATGGGTTGAGCCTGAATCTGTTTCTCCCCATCCAGATCCGTACAGCCTCCAGGCACCTGGACATCACTTCGAGGGCATCATTGTGGTGATCCAGGGTGGAGATGTACAGCTAAGTGTCATCAGCGTACTGGTGGTACTTCACCCCGAAACCACAGATGATCTCACCCAGTGGCTTCACATAAATGTTGAACAGAAGGGGCGAGAGGACCGACCCCTGTGGCACCCCCACATACAAGGAGCCTTGGGGTCGACCTCTGCCCCTCTGTCAACACAGACTGCGACCAATTGGAGAGAAAGGAGGAGAACCACCACAACACGGTGCCCCCCACCCCTAACTCTTCCAACTAGTGCAGCATGATACAATGATCGATGGTATCAAAAGCCTCTGAGAGGTCTAATAGGACCCTGTCCTGAGCCCTCCAGAGATCATCGACCAATGCGACCAATGCTGTCTCCGTGCTGTACCCGGGCCTGAAGCCCGACTGGAACGGATCTAGATAAACTGATTCATTCAGGTACTGAGGAAGCTGTCGCGCTACCACACTCTCAACAACCTTCGCAACAAAGCGATGGTTGGAGACTGGATGATAATTAGCCAACGCTGCCGGGTCCAGGGAAGGCTTCTTGAGGAGAGGCCTCACCACCGCCTCCTTCAAGGCAGCGGGGAAGACACCCTCACTCAAGGAAGCATTAATAATCCCCTGGAGACAGCCTCGCGTAACCTCCCGGGAGGCCAGCACCAACAAGGAGGGACACGGGTCCAATAAACATGTGGCTGCGCTCAGTCTACCCAGTATCCTGTTCATGTCTTCGGGAGCCACGGAATCAAATTCTTCCCAGGTAATATTCTCAAGACCTGCCTCCATCATCCCCCCTGAATCTACCCAGTCAGACTCCAGGTGTTCCCGAATCTGAGCGATTTTGTCATACAGACAAAATTCTCAGCTCTACCCTCCAAGGGGTCCTCCCGCGTTTCCTGATGAAGCAGGGAGCAGGTCACCCTAAACATTGCCCGGGCGGCCGGGCAATTATCTGATGACGCAATAAGAGCGGAAAAATAATTACACTTTGCCACTTTTATCGCCACCAGGTAGGTCTTAATATAAGACCTTACCAGTGTTCGGACGGATTCAGAACGGCTGGCCCTCCAACTGCTCTCCAGGCATCTTTTCTGGCACTTCATCTCCCTCAGCTCCTCGGTAAACCAAGGACCCAAGTGAGACTGGCACCGGGTCAGAGGCCGCAAAGGCATGACCCGGTCCAAAGCTCCAGTGGCCACCCTATCCCACGCGGCCACTAGGTCTTCAGTCGAGCCGTGAGCCAGAGCCTCAGGAAATGGCCCAAGCTCCATCTGGAACCTATCCGGATCCATCAGGCGCCTGGGGCAGAACCACCTCATCGGTTACGCCTCCCTGCGGCGGGGTGTGGCGGTTCGAAGGTCAAAGTGAAGGAGGGAGTGATCTGACCATTATAAATAAATTTGTAATCTTTGATAATCTTCCACCTCTTACTTCTTGCCTACCCTCAGGTTCTTTGGATAAATGCTAATCAGACAGTAACATTAAATTACCAAGTAATGTAATGTACATTACTTTAATTAATGTAATGTAATGTACATTAATGTACATTAATGTAATGTAATGTACAGTACCAAAATATTAGTAACTAAGAGAAAAAGTTATACTGAACAGAATTTTGAAAGAACATAGAACATAGAATAAGGTTGGAAGGGACTTCGGAGGTCTTCTAGTTCAACCCCCTGCTCGAGCAAGAGACCTTATACCATTTCAGACAAATGGTTATCCAGTCTCTTTTTGAAAGCCTTCAGTGATGGAGCATCCACAACTTTGGAAGGTAAGCTAGTCCATTGATTGATTGCTCTCACTGTTAGGAAATTTCTCCTTAGTTCTAAGTTGCTTCTCTCCTTACTTAATTTCCAACCATTGTTTCTTGTCCTGCCTTTTGGTGCTTTGCAAAAGAGTTTGACCCCCCTCATCTTTGCAGGAGCCCCTCAAATATTGGAACAGTACTATCATGTCACCCCCAATCCTTCTTTTCTTTAGACTAGACCCGTGATGATGAACCTATGGCACGTGTGCCACAGGTGGCACACAGCGCCCTCTCTGTGGGCATGCGAGCTGTCACCCAAGTTCAGCTCCGCTGTGCATGCGCACGCACCTCCCACCGGCCAGCTGGTCATCAGGTCTCTGCTGTGCATGTGCAGGGGGCCACACGTGCATGTGTGGGGGCCACACGGGCATGTGTGGGGGCCACACATGCATGTGTGTGGGCCGACATGTGGGGAGCAAGCATGCATGTGCAGGGGGTTGGGGCACATGCAGGGGCCACGTACACATGCACGGGGTTGGGGTATATGCGCAAGGGCCTCATACGCATTGCATTTTGGGTGCACGCTTTGGGCACTCAGTTCAGAAAAGGTTAGCCATCATTGGGCTAGACATACCCAATTCCTGTAATCATTCTTTGTATGTTTTAGCCTCCAGCCCCCTAATCATTTTTGTTGCTCTTCTCTGAACACTTTCCAGAATCTGAATATCTTTTTTATATTGTGGTGACCAGAACTGAATGCAGTATTCCAAGTGTGGTCTTACTAATGCTTTGTAAAGCATTACTAGAACTTCACATGATTTATCTATCCCTCTATAAATGCGGCCTAGGATTCCATTGGCTATTTTGGCTGCTGCTGCAAACTATTAGCTCATATTTAAGTGATTGTCCATTAGAACTCCAAGATCCCTCTCACAATTACTGGCATTAAGCAAATTGTCAGCTAGTCTATACCTATACAGTTGTTTTTTTCTTGCCCAAGTGTGGAACCTTACTTTTATCTATGTTGAATTTCATTTTGTTAGATAGGCCCCAGTGTTCAAGTCTCTCAAGATCTTTTTTGATCTTGAGCTTGTCTTCTGGAGTGTTGGCTATTCCCTGCCAGCTTAGTTTCGTCTGCAAATTTGATGAATTCCTCTTCAATTCCCTCATCTAGATTCTTTATGAAAATATTGGAGAGTACTTGGCCTACAACAGAAGCTAATATTAACCTAAATTTTATAAAATATATAATCTAAATGTGATGGAAATAAATTTCTAATGCAGTGAATTGTTCTACCTGAAAATTAACCAGAAATATTCCACTTCTTTAGTGAAAATACATATGGTACATTAAAGAAGAATTACATACAAACATTCCTTTGAAAGAAAGCTTTGTAGTATAATAGTCAGAATCTCAAGAAAAATCTGATTTTTTTGCATTTTATTATCTCTAGTACCAATATGCCTTAATTGCATTTGTACTATTTCATAGCAGTTGGGGAAGGCAGGGATAGTATCTGTTAATCTGTAGGCTGACTTATTAATGGGCTGCACACTTCATTGATTTTTAATTAATTTGTAAAGAGAAACAGAGGATAACCAGTACAGCCTACAGACATCTCAACACTTAACTGTAATCCACATCTCTATTGATCGACCACTGAAGAAGCAGAAGTCATACATTTAAAATACACTTCTTGGAGAAAGTGCATGTGCTATACAATGTACTCTCCCAGTTGTAATTGTATTGGCAAAAGGTCAATGATGAAGCACAGTGGGGACAGGGAAAGGCAGAGAAGAGTTGTTAATATTCTGCTGGCTAGTAAGAAGGGCCATTCACATGCAGTTAATGTTTTTGGGAAAGCCTCATTGTCTTAATCACTAAAGCAGTGCTCTTCCTCCTGGATCATTTATTAAAACACACACAGAGAGAGAGAGACAGAGAGAGGGAGGGGGGAGGGAGGGAGGTTCTTGGTACTGCAGCTATTTTTATTTTATTATTTTATTTTATGTTTTATTTTATTTTACTTTATTATTTATAAGGTCACAAACAATGTGACTGGATGGCACACAACAATAAGAAATATCTGCCCCCCCCATATCCCATCATACCATGTAACATGAAAACATTGACAATATACACAGTGAGGGAAAAAAGTATTTGATCCCCTGCTGATTTTGTACATTTGCCCACTGACAAAGAAATGATCAGTCTGTAATTTTAATGGTAGGTTTATTTTAACAGTGAGAGACAGAATAACACACACACACAAAACAACAACAACAGAAAAACGCATTTCAAAAAAGTTACATTTATAATTGAATGTACAAAATTATCAGAGAGAGCAAAGACGGGACTATAAAGAATTCCATAGCAAAGAGGAGGCTTGCCATTTTTATGAAGGCAGACTGGTCTGCCCTTGCTCCTTATTTTGATAATTCCTATTCATTTTATCCAAAGGAGAAATATTCTCACACCAGTTTGCATAAAACAGTGTATTTGTTTAGGCACATAGACCAAAGTATGTCCAAACTGATCTATATTGTTCTTAGCAATACAAGTCTTTTATATGTCCATTTTTCTATCCTAGCAAGATAATTTTTATCTTCTGGGGTATTGGTTATCTCATCAATTTTGTTTATTGGCAAATTTTATAAGTTTTTCATCTAAGTTGTTAATACAAATATTGAAGAGTAGAGAATTCATGACTGAACCTTGTGATATTCCATTCATTTATCTCTGTCCAATTTAATTAGGAACCATTGATGAGCACTTTCTGAATATATATCATATACTCAACTTAATTGCCATTCCATCTAGGCCAGTGGCTTCCAAACTTTTGGGCACCAGGGACGAGTCCATGGAGGGCGGTTTTTCCATAGATCATTTGTGTGTATGGTTTCACATGCTGCCTGGATCTCATACATGCATGCATGGTGCTTTGCTCACTTGCGCAGATAGGTTCCTGGTGGGCCAGTCCATGGCCTGGGGGTTGGGGACCTCTAATCTAGGCCACAATTCACTAATTTGCTACTCAGCATATTATAGAGTGTCAAATTTTTAGCTTAAGTTAAGTTATATTACATTTGCAGCTTTCCCGCAATCTATTAAAGAAAACTCCATCAAAAAATTAGCTAAGGATAATCTCACAAAATTTGTTCTTAATAATGCATGCTTAATTTTGGTTATTGCTGTATTGTTTTTAAATTATTCATAAGGTATTATCATTATGATCTCTCTATAATCCACCTAGGTTTTAGTGTGTGATTGAGGTGTTTGTAGTTTACTGTATCCTCTTCCCCCACTCCCTATGCTTTTTTGTAAAGAAGAAAAACATTTTCTCCCCTATTTTTTAGTATCTCAAGGTACAATTCATTTGGTCCTAGTGGTTTCATTCACATTTCTCTTAGTTTTGCTTCACAACTTCTAGTGAAATATATACTTTTTTGTTTGTTAAGAAAAGCAACAACAACAAAAAAAGGACAGAGGTAGGGTTTTTCCCTCCATTTATTTCTTTTTTGAAAGAAAACATTTTTGTTATTCTTAGTATCCTTTGCTTCAGTCAATCCAAGCTTTAATTTCCTAAAACCAGGTCTATCATTCAGAACTATCTATTGTCTTTCTTTGTGGCATGACCCATTTCCATTTCCTTTTCAATGTTCTGATCTTTCCTAAGCCTTTTTGTAGCCAAATTGGCTTTTTTCTGATGACTGGAGTTGTTTACATTTATGCAATTTCTCCTTTAGGAATTCACATCCAATTTCTCCATTACCTTTTCCTGTCAAGGAATCCTATTTATTACTGTTGTGAAAATTATGTGTTTTTTTAAAAAATGCAATACATTTTTGACTATGCAGTTTCTATTAAAATATAAAAAATACCCTAGATTTCATGGTCATTTCCCCTCAATATCTCTTCCCTTTTTAATTAAAATTCATCTATTGATTAGTATCAGGTCAAAGATAGCCTCTTATGGTTTCTCTACTTTCAGAAGAAGAAAGTTGTCAGAAAGACAAATTGGAAATTACCTAGAAGGCCCATGTTTGGCAGAGTTGGACTCCCAACAGATATCAGGCTAATTAAAGTCTCCCATCATTATAATTTCATGCCTGTTTGAAAGAGCTGCAGTTTGCCTCTAGAAGGAATCATTCTGATATTTCCCTTGGTTAGGAGAGCAATGGTTTTCACCAACAGCAGTGATTACTTTCATTTGTTTCACTGCTTGTTTTAATCCAGATGCATTCTTTAGCCAAGTTTATGCACTTGGTTTTCTGAAGACTAAATATATATATATATATAATTTGATTTATATGCCGCCCTTCTCCAGAGACTCAGGGCGGCTTACACTGCATTAAGCAATAGCCTTCATACTTTTGTATATTTATACAAGTCAGCTTATTGCCCCCACAATCTGGGTCCTCAATTTACCTACCTTAGAAAGGATGGAAGGCTGAGTCAACCTTGAGCCTGGTGAGATTCGAACTTACAGTAATTGCAGACAGCTGGTGTTAATCACAATGCTATCAGTCTGCTGAGCCATGACGCCCTTGGTGACTGGTGGCTCACCATACATATTTAATGTATGGTGCACTTCCTTCCATTTTATGGCTTTTCTTCTTTTCAAACAAATTATATCCTTTTATTATATATATAACTATACATCTCAGCAACAGCAATAGTATGATAAGACATAGTACTGCTATTGCAATTGAACATTAGATTTTGAAAAGAACGTATCAGTTTGCTGGTTATGTTAACTAAATTACAATTTAAAAAAATGAGAATAATCCCATTTTTGAATCTATGTAAATCATAAAGAATAGAGGAAACCTTCTTGAGTGAATTTAGCGGCTCTCATTGAAATGCAAAGAGAACAGTTTCTCCCTCAGCTTTGAAAATGCAAAATTCATTAATACAGTTGGATACTTAAAAACAATTTCAATCCTTTCAACACAAAGAATAATAAGAAGTACAAGGAAACCAAAGACAACAAATAAATAGGAAGAAAAATGGAACAGGAAATAAAAATGATTTCGATTAATATAAATGGGTTAAATGCCCCAACTAAAAGAATCCGGACATTTACAAAATTACAAAAATTAGAGATGGATATAATAAATTTACAAGAAGTTCATATCAAAAAAACAACACCAACAGATATTAGAAAATACAAGATTAGGAAACCTTTACACATCACTAGCAGAACAAAAGAAAAGAGGCATTGCAATTTATATTAGGAAACACCTAAAAGCAAAACAGGTATATGCAGATGAGGAGGGAAGAGTTTTAATGATTGAATTACAAACGGAATTAAAAACAATATTATTGATTTCGATCTACGCACCAAACAAGAATCAACGTACCTTCTTCAAAAACATACATAATAAGGTAAAAGATCTAGACTACGAAAACATTTGTATCATAGGTGATTTCAATGCAATCTCAGACATGGAAAAAGATTATTGGAGTACCAGAAAAAGTAAAACTAGGAAAAACACCCTTCCAGATACTTTTAAGGAAATGGCACAAGAATTATGCCTCCAGGATGCTTGGAGGGAAATAAATAAAGAAAAAAAACAGGACACCTTTTACTCCAATCCACACTCATCCTGGTCGAGAATTGATATGGCCTGGATGACTACGGATTTTAGGAAAGACTTAGAAGAAATAGAAATAATGACAAATGAGACTTCCGGTTTTTGCTGACTCCGGTGAAGACGGTGCCTTTTTAAGGACCGCCAGCCCCGCCGTTTGTAGAGCCGCTTCAATCGTGAGAAGCGGCTTGGAAACTCCAGAATCTGTAGGATTTGAAGGAGAGAGTAAGCAAGGCGCAGGTTGAGCCCCTGTGAGCCCCCAGAAGTTTGCTATTGGGAGGGAAACTGGCGCGGCTCCCTCCCAACTTGCGAAGACTCCGAGCGGCGTGGGACAACTCTGCTTTCTGCAGAGCAAGCCGGCAGCAGCAAACATGAAAATCGAATTAAACTAACTTTACCAACTAAAAAAAACCCTGAACCCTGAAACCAAAGAACTGCAAGTATTCTTTCTCTTTGTGATTTCCCGATTTGACTAAAAACTAACACGAGCGGAAGCGGCTTGAAAAGATGGTGCCGCTCCAGCATTAACAAGTTAACAAGCTGAAAGGGAGAGTGATTTCCTAAAGCTATTCCAACAAGTTACATTGTTGCGCTGTTTGTAGCAAGCACAGGAGAAGAGGGGGGGGAAAATCCCTTTTTAAAACAAGTTGATCTTACAGTCTAATTCTACTTCTAATTTACCTAAAACTGGGGGACTTTTTTAGAGGACTTTGTGGTGTTGGAAGAGGAAAAAGGATTTCCCTTTTTAGAAAATCTAACCTACGTGGCAAAATGGCTTCTAAAAAACAGGAAAGCAAGGCAGCAGGGGGGGATCCCCCCCACACAAGCCTGAAGAGCAGTTTGATTTTGAAAATTTAAAAAAATTTATCACTCAGGCTTTGGATGATAATTTTCAAAAATCTCAACAGGAAATGGATGATAAATTTCAAAAATCTCAACAAGAAATTAAGCAGGAAATTAGTGAAATGAAAAACTTGGTGAAAGAGAATTATGATAAGGTGACTGATAAATTATCAAATGTGGTTTCTGGCCTGTCAGAAATTATTATTAAAGTGGATTCTAAATTGGAAGAATTTAAATCAGAAGTGAATGTCAAAATAAAGGATACTGATTTTAAAATTGCTGATGTGGATAATAAAATGCAGAGAGTTGAAGACGAAATCACGATGATGCAATTCCGGTCCATGGAATTTGCTATAAGAATTAGAGGTATCAAGGAGAGTGACCGGCAAGATCTGAGACAAGTTTGTGCTGATGCTTTGGCTGTGTTGTTAAAAATTAATTCTGATGAGATTTTTTACAAAATAGATAAAATTTACAGAGTGAATTCGTGGGTGGCCAGACAAAGACAATTACCAAGAGATGTGGTGATATATTTCACAGATAGAAGAATGAGAAATGATATTTTACAAAAA
Source organism: Pituophis catenifer annectens (assembly GCF_029215685.1). Classification (NCBI taxonomy): domain Eukaryota; kingdom Metazoa; phylum Chordata; class Lepidosauria; order Squamata; family Colubridae; genus Pituophis; species Pituophis catenifer. The sequence goes on from NW_027256881.1 coordinate 174,795,568, forward strand.
TCTTTTCTTTCCTCTGTGCAAGTTGAGGGAACTCAAGTTGGAATTTATAAAGAATTACCGCCAAAGATGCTGAAAGATAGAAAAGATTTTGGTTTTTTAGTAAAGGAATTAAACAAATTAGAGATTCCATTCCGGTGGGATGCCCCAACGGGCATAATTTTGAAGTATCATGGGGAAAGATATCAACTGAATACTGTTGAAAAAGCGGAACACTTTTACCATACTGTTTTTAAGGAGAGATCACCATCTCCACGTTCATCTACTGTATTGGAGATAAAGGAGAGTGATAAGGAGAAGCAACCCCAGCAAGAGTTGGAAGTGCAGCTTAAGCAGGTTGAATTAGATCCAATAGAAGCGCAGGGTGCTGTAGGAGGTTTTCTGGAGGAGCCCCTGCTAGAATCCTCTCCAATTTTGACTACAAGAGATGTGGCTTTGGACCTAGCTCGTATGGCTGAAGCTAAAGACCAGCGAATAACTCGTGCGGTTTCAAAACAACAACTTAAAGAAAAACAACTGCAAGAAAGAGCTAAGGCACAACAATATAAAAAAGGAGCTAAGAGTACTACAGAACACAGTGAAGCCATGGGGAGAGCAAAGTCGGTGGCCTCGGAAGACATCCAGCAATTCTGCTCGTCGCTTCAAAAAAGTATACATGATGGTTAAGTTTTTGTCTTGGAATGTGAATGGACTGAACTCACCACAGAAAAGAAAGAAAATATTTACATATTTGCAACAATTTAATAATGACATAATTTGTCTACAAGAAACTCATATCAGAACGCAAGATCAAAAATACTTGATAAACTCCAAATTAGGATCACACTTTATAGCCTCAAACTTGGAAAAAAAGAATGGTGTGGTTATTTATATAAATAAAAGATTATCAGCTAAAATTATAGAAGTGGATGAAGGTGGTAGGTTTGTAGCAATTGAACTGTATACTGTACATGGTCAAATTCTTGTGATTGGAATTTATGCTCCTAACCAACAACAGGATCACTTTTATAAAATTTTGCATACTAAAATATTGCAATGGGATTATAGATCTATTTTGATTATGGGAGACTGGAATGGAATAATTGATTCTAAATTAGATAAAAAAAGTCTGGCGAAGTCTAGGATTAGACTACCACAAACTTTTTTTGATTTGAAAGAAGATTTGGAACTAAAAGATGTTTGGAGAATATACAATTCAAAAGACTTGGACTATACTTTTTTTTCTGATAGACATAGATCCTTTTCAAGGATTTATTTTATTTTATTGTCAAATGATTTACTTGTTAAAACAAAAAGAACTAAAATCTTTCCAAGAACTCTATCTGATCACAGCTCAGTATGGATAGAAATTGAAATAGGAAAAATTGAGAGAAGATCATGGAGATTAAATGAAAATTTGTTTAGATATGAAAAAAATATAATAGAACTTAAGAAGCAGATGAAAGAATTTTTTGAAATTAATTTGAACAAGGGTACCCCTATTGAAATTGTCTGGGATGCAAGTAAAGCGTATATGAGAGGGGTACTCATTTATATGAACTCTAAACATAAATTGAATAGACAAAAGAAAAGATTAGAAATTGAAGCAGAAATAAAGAAAAAAGAACAGTTACTTATCAAAAATCCAGCAGATGAAAGAATACGTGGTGCTATAAAACTTTTGAAAGATCAATTCCAAATGCTTATGGCAGATCAAGTTGCAACAAATTTACAATATGCAAAGCATAATACATTCTGTAATGCCAATAAACCGGGCAGATGGCTGGCTTATACATTAAGGAAGAAACAGAGTATGCGGACTATCGACTGTATTGATATTGGAGGGAAAGAAATTTATCAACAAAAATTAATTAAAGAAGCTTTTGTAGATTATTATACTAAACTATATGCTAAAGATGATATACAGAATGGACTTATAGAAAAATATTTAGAAAATAAAAGAGTTACAAAAGTTACTAATCAACAAAAGGAAAGAATGAATCACCCTATAACAGTGGAGGAAATAATTGCAGCAATTAAACAACTGAAAACTGCCAAAGCTCCGGGAACAGATGGCTTGATGCAGTGTATTATAAAACTTTGCAAGCAGAAATGGTGGAACAACTTAGAGACTTATTTTGTAACATACAACAAGGGGGTAAAATACCCCCATCATGGAAAACAGCTTATATCTCTTTGATACCAAAAGAGCAAGCAGGTCCTAAAAAACCGGAGAACTATAGACCAATATCTCTTCTGAATAACGATTATAAAATTTATGCAAAAGTACTAGCCAACAGGTTGATGCCAGTAATTCAAGAGGTGATTCATGATGATCAAGCGGGATTTATAGAGGGTAGATATATGAAGGACAATGTAAGGCAAGTTATAGATTTATTGGAATATCTTGAGAAGAATAAACAGATCCCAGCAGTGCTGGTTTTTTTGGATGCGGAGAAGGCCTTTGACAGAGTGGATTGGAATTTTCTATTAAAGACTTTGAAAAAGATGGACTTTGGGGATCAATTTATACAAGCGGTTTCAGCAATTTACCAAGAGCAAAAGGCACAGATTATTATTAATGGAAATTTAACAACAGATTTTAATATTGAAAAAGGAACAAGACAAGGTTGTCCGTTATCCCCTTTGTTATTTATTTTAACACTAGAAGTCTTGCTGAATACAATACGGGATTCGAACAGCTTGAAAGGTATAGTGATAAGGCAAGAGGATTACAGAATAAGGGCATTTGCAGATGACCTGGTTGTTACCCTTTCACAGCCGATGGAATCAATAATCCAGATGAAAGACATTATAAAAGATTATGGTACAGTATCAGGATTTAAACTGAATCAGAAAAAAACTAAGATGATAGTTAAAAATATGACACAAGATCAAAAACATGAATTTGAAAGGATGGCAGGCTTTGAGATTGTACCAAAGGTTAAATATCTAGGAATTCAGGTTGCAGAATCAAATATGAAACTATTTCAAAACAATTATGAGGTGTTATGGCGAGATGTACGAAAAGATATGGAGACTTGGAAAAAGCTGCAGCTCTCGTTACTTGGAAGAATAGCAGCAGTTAAGATGAACATTTTGCCAAGATTTCTTTTTTTGTTTCAAATGATTCCGGTGCTTAAAAGTGATAAACAACTGAAAGAATGGCAAAGTGGAGTGAATAAGTTTGTTTGGAACGAGAAAAAACCGAGAGTGAAACTAAAAATTATGCAAGATGCTCCAGAAAGGGGAGGCCTTCAACTTCCAAACCTACAGATATATTATGAAGCAGCAGCTTTGACTCAAGCAAGCGATTGGTTTGGAAGGAAAAAGACTGGAATATTGAATATAGAAAGCTTTGACCTTGATCTTGGTTGGCACGCTTACTTATTTTATGAAAACAAAGTGGATAAAGTATTTAAAAGCCACATACTTAGAGATTCGTTGATGAGAGTTTGGAAGAAGCACCGATTCAAATGGGATTACAAAATACCGCTATGGCTGGATCTTGGTCATATTATGTGGAATACAAATATAATGTCACTCAGGGGGTTTTTATATAAAGAAGTTCTTTTTACAGATGCGGGCAGATGGCAACTAAAGACATTACAGACACTGTTGGACGAAGGGATTAACTTAATTTGGTTACAGTATAATCAACTTCAATTGAGATGGAAAGAGGACCAAAAAACTGGTATTATGTTGCATGAGGAAGAATTGGTTAGACATATAAAAGAGAAAGGTCCAATGCATATTAAAAGGCTTTACAATGTTTTGTTAGAAAGGGATTCAGAAACTGAATTGGTTAAAGATTGTATGATTAAATGGGCACAGAATTTTGCAGAACCAGTAATGTTGGAAACATGGGAGAAAATATGGGTTCAGAACGTTAAATTTACACAATCGCAGAATTTGAGGGAAAATTTCTATAAAATGTTTTACAGATGGCATTTAGATCCCAAGAAATTATCCTGTATGTATCCTAATGTTCAGCCAAAATGTTGGAGATGTGATAGTTTAGATGCTACATATCATCATGTCTGGTGGAATTGCAAGAAAGTTAAGGCTTTTTGGATAAAAATATGGTGGGTTATGCAGAATGTTTTGAAGAAAAAAATTCAATTTTCTCCACAACTGTTTTTATTGGGTATAGTAAAGGGTTTTACATTGGATGAAACTAAGTTGATATTGTACATGATAACAGCAGCGAGATTATTGATAGGTAAATATTGGAAAAATGAAGCCTTACCCACCATTGAAGAATGGACTTTCAAGATGGCCAGTTTTGCAGAGATGGCAAAGATTTCAGCATATTTAAAAGATCGCTCACAAGAGACTTATGAATGGGAATGGAAAAAATGGATAGATTATGTGCAGAAAAAATACCAAGTTAGGAAGTATCAAATTGTTTTTCACTGAAAGTTATATAAAAATAGAAATGTATGAATTTTGAAGAGAGAAAAAATTATAAGGGGGCTTGAGGGGTTCAAGTTTTTATAAAAAAGGGGATTTTGATGGGATTATATTCTGTGGAAGTCAGAGGGGGAGGGTTAGGGGGGTTTGGGGGGGTTAGGGTGGGGAGTGAGGGGTGGGTTGGGGGGGGAAAGTGGGGTGAAAATGTAATTGTAAAACTTTTGCAATAAAAAAAAAGAAATAATGACAAATATTTGGGCAGATCACAATCCAGTAAAAATAATTTAGAAAAGCTATCAGAAGAAGAAGAGATGGATGATGAATACTGAGATCTTGAAAGATAAAAGCTAAGTACAAATGATAGAAAAAGAAATGAAAATATTTTTTAAGATCAACATTAAAGAACAAACCACTCTCCAGAACTTATGGGATACGGCGAAAGCTTATATAAGAGGGCTGACAATAGCATTCATGGCAAAGAAAAACAAGGAAAAACAGCAGAAGAAAGACAATTTATTGAAAGATCTTAAAAAATATGAATTTGAGTTACAGAATGAACCTCAAAACAAACAGATCAAAGAAAAAATAAATTTGACAAAACATAAAATAAATTTAATAACACAAACAGAAATAGCCAGGAAAATTAAATCATTAAAACAAAACTATTTCGAACATGCGAATAAGACAGGAAGATGGTTGGCATACAAACTGAAGAAAGAAAAAGAGAGAAGGACAATATATCAATTACAGGATGACACAGGAGAGATATATTATAGGAACAAGGATAAAAAGCACATAGCTAAAACATTTTTCCAAAAACTATATGAACAGGAAGAGATCTCAGAAGAAGACATCAAACAATATTTAAATGAAGCTGATATCAAAGAACTAGAGGAAACACATAGGGATCTATTGGACAGACCAGTTACGATGACAACTAATAGAGGCGAAGAAAAAACAAAAAACAAATAAAACTCCGGGACCGGATGGTATACCTGCAGAGTTTTACAAATCTTGCCAACACGTAACAGATGAAATTTTACTTGCAGTCTTGAACGATGCACTTCTGGAAGCTACAGTTCCTAACTCCTGGACAGAGGCCATTATTACACTGATACCAAAAGAAGAGACAGATCATATGCATATTAAAAATTACAGACCGATATCACTTTTAAATGTGGACTACAAATTATTTACATTGATTATCACAGAACGTCTCAATAAAATAATTAATGAATATATTCACTCCGATCAAAATGGCTTTATCCCAAAGAGACAGACAAAAAATAATACGAAATTAGTAATGGACGTATTAGAATATTATGAAATAAACTCAGATAAACAAGTGGCCCTAATTTTTTTAGATGCACAGAAGGCATTTGACAACCTAAATTGGAAATTTCTTGTACTGCAACTGGAAACTATGAAATTCGGCAACAAATTCATAAATATGATAAAGAAAATTTACTCATCCCAAACGGCAAAAATAATAATAAACGGTGATTTGACAGAACAATTTTCGATATCAAAAGGAGTGAGACAGGGTGTCCTATGTCCCCACTATTATTCATAATAGCCTTAGAAACTCTCTTAAAGGAGATCAGAAGGGATAAAGAAATAAAAGGTCTGAAAATCAAAGGGGAAGAATATAAGCTTCAAGCCTTCGCCGATGACATGGTATTTATCATAGAACAACCGATAACAACGGGCACTAAATTATTAGACAAAATAGAGTGTAGCTGGACTCAAAATCAATAAACAAAAAACAAAGATACTAATGAAAAATCTCACTAAACAACAAGAAAAAGAATTAGAAGACCAATTAAATATACAAATGACAAAGAAGGTAAAATATCTAGGAATATGGCTCACCAAAAAATGCTCAACAATTAGAGAGGATAATTATGATAAATTGGCAAAACAAGTTAAAAAAGATTTAGAAATTTGGAAAAAATTACAATTATCTCTTTTGGGAAAAGTTGCCTCAATTAAAATGAATGTTCTACCCAGAATTTTATACTTATTTCAAGTGATTCCAATAAAACCGGGGAAAAACTTCTTTAAGGATTTTAATAAATTGATAGCAAATTACATATGGCAAGGGAAGAAAGCAAGAATTAAAACAAAACACCTACAAGATACAAGAGAAAGAGAAGGATTAGCTCTACTGGACTGGGAAATATATTATAAAGCATCAGCACTAATTTGGATCAAAGAATGGATGGAACTGAAAAATAAAAGATTATTGACATTAGAAGGATTTGACTTACAACGAGGATGGCATGCTTTTATGTGGGAGGGAACAGATAATCAGCATAGATATTTTCAGAGGCACATCGTCAGACAAACACTATACCAGACATGGCAGGGCATCAAAAAAATACACTACAATAAAATCCCGGAATGGTTATCAACCATAGAAGCCCAGATTTACCCAAATACTATGGACATCACCAAAATAAGAATATATAAAGATTTACTAAACAACCAAGGGGAACTAAGAACAAGAGAAGAATTGAAGGAGATGGGTATGGATATTGACTGGTGGCCATATCTACAAATAAAATCAAAATATAGGAAAGATTTAGCTGAATTTGGATTCCAAAATGGTCAATACGAATTAGATATAATTTTACAAGGATCACAAGATAAATTGATAAAAAAAGTTTATAATTATTTACAAGAATACAAATTAGAAGAAGTGGTCAAAGAAAATATGATAATATTTAAAAACAATACCGGCAAATGATTAGATCACAAGTAGAAGAAATCACACAACGAAGATTACAAATGAGACCGGAAACCTTTCTTCTAGGTATAATAAATGGACAATATGAAAAGGAAATAAAATATTTAATCATCCATATAATAACAGCAGCATGAATAATTTTTGCACAAAATTGGAAAGTAGTGACACACCGACAGAAGATAGAGTAATTAATAAGATTATGGAATGTGCAGAAATGGACAGACTTACAAAAGAATTACAAGATAAAGAGGAACATGATTATTATCTAGTATGGGAAAAGTGGTATACCTGGTTGAAAAATAGAAAAAGAAAAAAAGAATAGGGAGTAATTGGAGTTACAGAAACAGGAACATAAATCACTAACATAAATTAACAATGAATCATAAAGATAGATATATGAGTAAGATCAAACAGGGAAGAGTCAAAACACAAATAAGAACATACATTACTGTTGTTTATTTGACAATATATATTTGACAAAATGTATATTTGAAATCTTTGTTTACATGTTTTGTTCTGTATGTTTTGTTGTCACTAGTTCTGTTTGTTTGTACTTTTAAACAAATAAAAATTTATTTAATTAAAAAAAACAATTTCAATCCTTTGCATCATATGAGAGTTCTCATACTAATGAAATGAATATCAATTACCAAAACAAAACAGTTTACAAATGAGACAAGTTTTGCACTAAAAGATATAAGCAAACAAATGTTGTATAGTTTTATCTTGTCTGTATATGTTTCTCATTTGAAAGTAAAGTACCACTAGAATTCTTGTATTTAAACTTCTTAAAGTTTTAAGATTTATAAGTTATTAACCTTATAATAAATATTACAAATCAAAACTCTTAGATACTTAGTTTTGGGATTGTTTACTTTTAAATGGTATTTAATAAATTTACGGTGGAGGCTTTGTTTAAGGTTGAGTTCCTAGAACTGTTGCTCTTACACTTCCAGGAAATTCAGTATAATTCCCAAATGGTAAAAGATATAGCCTTTTTCTCTTAAGTGTGAGCTACAAGGTCTGTGTTGCAAAATCTGGATGAATACTACATGGCAGCAGAGAAAACTCCCTCTTATTGTCAACAATAAAATCAACAATTCTGAATTGCAGAAATCTAGACAATTACTTGATACTTTGTAATATCAGGTAATCGTCTAGATTTCTGCAGTACAGAATTGTTGATTTTCTGCAAGTTACAAATGGAATTTAAATGGCTGTTCACATTTCTGTATTACATTCACATAATTAATAGGCTATAAATTGACTCAGCTAAGTCATCTCCTACTCCCCTTTTTCCACCATCTTGAATCAGTCTTTAATTCCTTCTTTTCTCTATTCCTTCTTCATTCAATTATTAGAAGTATCTAAATGTTTGCTAACTGCTTGCTAAGTCAATACAAGACAATATTTGTCTTTTTTACCCGTGCAAAAAAATTTGTCTTTTACCCATGTAAAAATGCACAGGACTGTATTATAATTATTACTAATATTGATTTGTGGATCTACTGTTCTGAAATTATTTTTATAAATTGTTTGTTTAAGTCATGTAGCACATTGCAGCTAAACTACCTTGGGGTAAACTTGGATGCAAACTGGCCTGAAAATCCATTAATTTCCCCTGTGAATATTTGTTTTGCAGTTTCAACTTAGGCATTTTTTTCCAGGGGAATGGGATGTTCATCAGCATAATTTTTGCTGCTCATGAGAAGGCTCCTTTCCTCTAATCATTGCTTACCTCCAGGTAATCATATGGATTTCTGAACAGAATTGGATTACTGCATGGTTACTTGGGTTAATAACTGGGTTCATGAACCTACACCGTGTAGCCATTGGGACTGGGATTTTGCCTCTTATTAAATAAAAGAGAAAAACAAACCTCCATCAGTATCAATGCTTTGTTTAACAAAAGAAATAGAGAATTCAGTATGTTTTAGGGAAAAGCCTCATCACCTCCTCCAAGTTATTGTCATTCCAACATTTATTTTACCACTTTAGAAAGAATGCCACATTGCTTATTAATTATGTGTACTATTTAAAAAGGGGGGAAGGGAAAAGACTCCCACAGTTTCTCAGTTGTGCATTTTTCTTTCCTAGTTGCAAAAAGCCATATTTGCAACATTCCAATTTAACCCTCCTGAAGAAGAAAGAAAGAAAATGATGGTGATTCCTGGAAGCATTAAAAACAGTAGTTGGAAGAAAATAGTCCTTTTTTTCTTGCCTGGTTTTTGTTTTGTTTTGCTTTGTTTGTTGTTGTTGTTGTTGTTGTTGTTGTTGTTTCCTAGCTACTGCTGCATTTCATTTTTCTCCCAGATCCTGGCAATCCATATGTGGATGTTATAAGAAAAGAGCATGAAGTAACTTTGTGCTCCTTTGCTGCATCAGATGTAGGCTGGGATTTCAACATGAGGATTTTGATTCTGTTGCAAATCATAATAAAAGAGAAGTTGTGAATTTGTCCTCTTATAAAAGGACAATTTGGGATAACTATATATTGGCTGTCCTTGGTATTTAATATATTATTTCTTCGTCTGAAGATTCCAATGATAGCACCTCAATATCATTTTTATTACAACTGTTGGTAATGTGTGCTTGACTCTTCAATGTCTTTAGGCTCTGTTTCAAGGAGTGATTCAATACTGGAGGATTTCAGCAGCAGTTGTCCTTGTAATGATATGCTCAGCAAGGAAAACTTGATAATGATGAGCAGTATTATAGTTTGAGCTCATTCTTGTGTGTCAGCTACAAGGCAAGTGGTGAAAAATAGATATATGCTTTTAATTTATATTTTGACCAAAAGACTCATGATAAATGACAGCATTTAAAAGATTAGTTACTGCTGCTACAAGGGAGAAAAGGATGATAAAGAGATACCAAGAAAAGAACTACCTACATTAGGTACTACTGTCAATGTATCTCAGTTGGCAGATAATTCTGGCCCTACTTTATACCTAGCCATAGTTGAAGATGAATTGGAAGAGTCTACGGGTCATGTAGTAGTTTGCTTTCTCTAGGAATCTTTATGTGAAAGAAAATTCTATCTTTCAAATAATTTATTCCTCCTGGCATTTAGCAGTTTTCCTGGCCTAACACATCTTTTAGGAATTTTGTAACTACCTGTGAAAAGGTATGTACTTGCCTTGTGAAACGAGATATTCTGTAAGTTGGAGAATTCCTACATTCAAATATAAGATCCATGAAGGTCCAGTATTTTTCATAGCAATAGGTTAAGTTTGTGCTTTGTTCATCTGTTGAAATCAGTTATTATCTAGCTTGTTATTGTTACTACATCTAAAAATAAATTTATAGGCTAAAGTCTTCCATTCTTGCTTGGCAGATACTTTCTTCAGAAAATATTGATAGTGAGAAGGTGGCAGTGTTGTTATTGGCGAGGTTTTCTTTAGTTTCCAAATTTACTCTTATTAATAAGATAAGATAATTAATATCTTTAATATTTAAACTAGGATTCACCATGACTACTGCCTCATGTCATTGCATTTCAGGATGTATGATGACTGAACTGGCCCAGCTTTCCATTGTGATTATTTTTTGTTATTGTAGGAATATTTCCTTGGAATTCTTACGTGTTTGGGCTTGTATATATGTACATTTATTCCATAAAACTCATAGATTGCTTAATTGTTTGTTCTTCCTGTAAAGGGAGATGTAATGCCATGTTTATCATACTTGAAATGTCAAATGAAACACCCAAGGCAAGAGATACCTAAACAGAACATCCTCACTGAGCAACAGTAATAGCCTAACCTTCCTTTTCTGGCTTCTCTTTATTTTAACCAATTTTGTTTGAGTTTTAGTATAACAGTACTTTTGTTTATATATTGTGCATGCTCAGACACTCTCAAACTTCCTTAATAGGATGCTGAGAAAAATCAATATGTAGTTTACTGTGTCGGTTTTTAAGAGGAGATGCAATAGTAAAGTGTTTACTATTTGCCATTATCTTGGAAGGGAAGCTATATTAAATATGTTTAGAGTAAAGAGCTGCACTGTTACAAGATAACTGCTGCCCATGAGCAAAGGGGAGCTTCTTGCCTCAAATAGTGAGTTAGGAGGAATGGTAGACTACAGCATGCTGTTTATCTGACATTGATCTTGTGACCTCATGTGCTCCTTTGCTTCCACCATCAATGCATCCACTTATCTGTCCTGTTTATTGATATATACACCCCTTTCCCATTCCTACCCACCTGCATTTGGCTATAGACCCATCAGAACCAGAGATGCAACACCTTCTTAAAGCAAATAAATAAATGGAGAAGCTAACAGGGAATAAAGCTAAAGAATAATGCTAAGTTAGAAGTTTGCATATTAAACAAAAAGGAGCCCAGTTAAATATTGGTATTCTGTTTTGTATGCTTCTGCATTTCCTTTACCCCAAGTTTCTCATTACTAATTCAGCACTTGTTAATTTCCACAGGACTACTTCTGGGTGGATTGTGGCCTAATTAGACTGTACAGTCTTGACTTATTTGTAGTTCTATCATGTTAATATTTGGCTCCAGGGACTATCTAAACCTATCTGCTATTTTTTTTTTTTGCACGTGAGGTGCATACTGTATAGATCTCCAACATTTCACCCTCTGTGTGTGTGTGTGTGTGTGTGTGTGTGTGTGTGTGTGTGTTTGTGTGTGTGTGTTAGAGATTTAGGTTTGATATGAGAAAGGCTAATCCTTCAATTTTCTATATTTCTGCCATTGAATGGCCAGCAGCATTGATTTACAACTGGCAAGAGAGAATGCACTTGTTTTGTCCCATTAAAGCCATGTGAAAATAATATTGTGTATTTTTTGTCCAAAGTCAAATACTGTAAAATCCATTGTAATAAATGAAAACATGAGCAAGGTCTGATGATTATTCTTTATTTATTTCAAGAATTTTCATGTAAGAGCTTCCGGTTTGACTTCCGTCGCCACCAGACGGTCCTTTGAGACCGCCAGCCCCGTCGCTCGTAAAGAACCGCCTTTACATCTGAAAGGCGGCTCGAAAAACTCCATTTCCATAAGGAAATGTGAGATAGAGCAGGTGAGGGCAGGTAGAGCCCTCTGCGAAGTCCCCAGAGTTTTTCCTTTACTCTTGGGGACAAAGCAGGATGAGGCTCCCTATTTCCCTCGCCGCTGCTCCGGGCTTCGGGAGACCTATGCTTCTTGCAGAGCCAGGCGATGAGATCAAGCCTTTCAATGAAAACAACAGATTGCTTAATTAAAGAGGATGAGATCTGGACTTGGGACCCTAAATTGCAAGTATTTTTAATGATTTTATAAGCGTTTCTAAGCGAAGGAAAAAAAAGCTTAAAATGGCGACTGATGAGGCTTGAGAAGCAGCCGAAAGTGAAAGTCCTTCCGTAACAAGATACAAAGTAGGGGAGCAAACAGTGCTGGCTAGAATAGAGAAAAGAAAAAATTTCTATTCTAAGTTTCTTTTTTTTTTTTTGGAGATCTGATATTGATCTTGTTGGAGAGAAGTCCTCTTTCTTCAAAAAGAGTTTGTGTGGCAGGATGGCATTAAAATTAACAAAGCCAGACAAGCAAGCAGCGGGGGGTTTTTTCCCCCATTTACAATTGTGTGAGCAAGTTTCTAGTTTACAGACTCAGAAGGATGGTTTTAATTTAAAAGAATTTGTTTTGAAGGAAATGGCAAGACATGACGAGATTGTGAACCAGAATTTTGAAAAATTTAAGCAGGAAATTAAAGAATTCATACAATTAAAGTATGATAACTTACAAAGAAAAATTGTAACAGTGACTAAGGCTTTTTCAGAAATAGTTATAAAGATGGATACAAATATCAAGTTATTAGAGTCTAAAATGGAGGAAGTTGATGATAAGATTTATAACTTGAACAATAAAATACAAAGAATGGAAAATGATCTGATAAATATTCAAGACAATAGTTCTGAAGTAAAGTCTAAAAAGGAAGCTGATCACAAGACTTACAATACAGAAAATATAAAACAAGGGATTGAAAGAGAAGTTACAATGATGCAATACAGGCTCACAGAATTTGCGGTCAGAATGAGAAGGTTACAGGAAAACAATAGAGATGATCTAAGAAAAATATCTGCTGAAGTTCTGGCTGGGATTCTAAAGATTCATCCAGAGGAGGTATCTTGCAAGATCGACAAGGCCTATAGAATAAATTCTTGGATTGCAAAACAAAGGCAATTGCCCAGAGATGTGGTGATTTATTTTACAGATAAAGAAATAAGAAATGATATTGTGCAAAAATCTTTTAATTCTACTCTACAATTGTATGGAAGAAAGATCTGGATATATAAAGAGTTGCCACCCAAGATATTAAAAGATAGAAAGAAATTCGGATTTTTGGTGACTGAGCTAAACAAACAAAACATCTCATTCAGGTGGGATGTCCCAGTTGGCATAATATTGAGATATCAAGGAGAAAGATATCAACTAAATTCTGTTGAAAAAGCAGAAGAATTTTACTATAAGGTTCTTAAAATGGGTTCAACATCTTCATGTATAATACATGAGTGGAATAAAGAAAAGCAAAATCAACAAGAGATAGAAATTCAGGATAAGCAGAAAGAGATGGAAGTAATGGAAAAACAAGTTACAGAGGACTTTGTAGATGAGCAGCTTCTGGATTCTCCTTCAGAGGTTACAGCTGGACTATTTATAAATACAAGAGAGGCGGCTTTGGATTCTAATGTGATGATTCATCAAGTTACAGACCAGCATAGAAATCAATCAGTTGACATACAACTTAAAGAAAAGAAACCAGAATGGAGACTTAAGCCACAAAAGCAAAACCAACAAGATCAAGTTATAGATCAGCATGAAAACCAAATAGTTGATACACAATTTATAGAAAGGAAATTAGGATGGAGATCTAACCCACAAAAAGTCAAGAAAAGAAGAAGCAGGTCTTACAAAAACAATTTTTTTTAAACTAAGCAACAGTGCAATGCCAGTTATCTAAGAGATGATTGAAGACAAGATAGCTGAGGCAAAGTATTGATTTATATTATCCTGAGGACAGTGACAGACCTCTGCAGTGCTGTACTTTTGGGATGTGAAAAGGGCCTTAAACTGAATGGATTGGAATTATCTATTTTGGTTTCTTTGATAAATGTATTACGTTTATGTTGAGCTACAAGGCAAGAGAGTTATGGGATTGGGGCACGCAGAAGATCTGGTTGTTACTCTGTTTGTGTTGGAATTAATAATTTAGATGAAAGACACTACTATAGACACTATATGGAATACAAATATAAAGTCACTCGGGTGGTTGTTTTTATATATATCAAGTCATCTATTGTTGATGGGGGCAGATGGTAATTGAAGATACCGAACATACTGTTGGAATTAGGATGCGATGTTACCCTAATATGGGTGATGGAGTTAACAATCCAGCTGAAAGACACTACAGAAGATATTATATGGATTACAATCTTAAAGTCATTTGAGGATTTTATTTATATAAGGGAATACTTCTTAGTGGTGTGGGCAGAAGAATAAGATCAAGAATTATTATGTATGGTAGTTCTATAGGAATGTGGGTGGAGATAGGTTAGCTTATTGATTGTTCAGTTGAAGAAAAGGGATATTATGTTTAGATATGAATATATGTAAAAGATTTGAGTTAAGAGATATATCTATGGGGGTGGAGGAAATGGGCAGACTATGAGTTGAATATATGTTAAATTAGGATTTATTATATAGTTTTATAGTGGAAGGTTGCTTTGAAATGTTATATTAATATACAAAAAGAGATTTGATTTAAGAGATATATGTATGGGGGAGGAGTAAAAGAGTAGATCATGAGTAGGAATTGTTAAATTGGGGGATATAATAATATTACTATGCTAAATTAGGAGTTATTATATAATGTTATAGTAGAATGTTATTCCGAAATGTATAGTATAAGGGGGATATAATAACATTATTAGAAAGAAAGGGTCAGTATATGGGGGATGGAGCAAGGGGATGGTAAAGTATTATATAATCTGTTATGAATTTGGGTTGTACCCTGAAGAAGCCACGGGGGGAGGGGAGGGGGAGGGGGGGGTTAGGGAGGAGGGGGGGAAAGGAGGGGAAAAATTTGTATTTGAAAAACTTTTTCAATAAAAAAAAAAAGAATTTTCATGTAAGAGACTTCCAGTTGCCGCCGCGGTGTCCCAGATGCAGAATTAGCGGGGCTCTTTGGCGAAAACCCCGTCTGTCAAGCCGCCACCAGCAGGTCTGTGGACCTACCCTGTCCTGGAGGGACAGGGGGATAGAGAGGGAACTCCTTTCGGCCGTCCCCTCGGATGGCCGAAAGGAGGATTGTTCACTGCACCGACGGCGGTGGATGCGGCAGCCATGGCAGCTGCCCTGAAGCCATGGCAATCGGGACAAAGGATGTGCAGGAGGAGAAGCGGAGAGCGGAGCAGGGAGTTTGAAAGCCGGGTGAGTCGACTTCTGCCCAGGTGGGAACTGCCCGTAAATGCTGGATTACAAAAAGTGTGCCCCAGCCTTAACAGCGGCTGAGAAACATCGGGGCAAAAGGACTCAAATGAATGGTGGAGAAAAGACCTGTTGATAGATAGCATTAATTATAGACTTTTTGGAAATGATTTTATTACAGATTTGGTCTTTTTTTATTTTTTGTGGCTATTTTTTGTGGCTAAACGAGATTGGATTATGTTTGAGAAAGAGGAAATAGAAGAGGAAATAAATATGCTTTTAAAAGTAAAGATAAAAGACAAACGGAGATGGAAAAGATGGCTGCCAGCTGAAAAGTGAAAGTGTAAATTCTAGACTGCTTGTTACTTGAAAGAGAAACTTTGTTACTTGTTACTTAAAATGGATTACTTTGAGAAAAATTTCAAGAGGCTTGACTTTGGACATATAATCTGTGTATTGGAGGATATTGAAGACCAGAAAGAAGAAACTAAACGGAATAATGAAAACTGATTTATTAAGCGTGACAACAAGAGAAAAAGGGCATGGCAACAAAAGAAGAATATGATGATACCATATGTGGAATAGTCAATTCAGAATTAACTTTATAGAACTTATAACTTTGAGGACATTGACATGGAAAATAAATATACTCAGATAGATTGGAGAAGGGACAAAAAATGAAATATAAAGTAACAAGATAACAAAATACCATAGTTTGAATTAAATGGATGTAATGGTGTCTGGAAGTTTGATCTTTGAATAATTTTAGGAGATACCTTCTTTCTTCTTTGGGCTCTGTGTCAATTTTTTTTCTTTCCTCTTTCTTTTTTCTTTTGTCCCTTTTCCCCTCTCTATTTTTTCTAATTCTCTTTTCAATTTCTTTTGTTATATTTATATTCTCTTTCCTATTCTTATTCATGTTTTTTTCTTTTGTTTTTATTTTAACTATTATTAATATTGTTACTATTCTCTCTCTTTTTTCATTATTATTTTTATCAAAGTTGATTTTATGAATATACAACAATTTGACTAGGAAAAATGAGTATAAATGATTGAAAAATATGATTTTTGGATGTTTCAATACCTTTTTAAACTTGGAATTTTTAAGCTCTATTTACAGACCTAATAATTTAGAAAAAAATGTTCTTTAAGGTGCTGGATATTAAGAAGAATTAATTACAGATTTAATAATTATAGAAAATTGATTTTAAAGTGATTTAAAATGTTGATATTCACTGGAAATAAATATGGCACGGGAGAAAGCCTAGGAGAGAATAGGAGCTAAGATATTTGTTGATATATTTTTTTATTTTAAATCAGTTAAAGATATGGAGGAGAATGGATTTAAAAATGAATATGAGTAATATATTGTGAATTAATTTAAAGTTAAATAATTGAATAAGAGATGTAGAAATGGAGGAAAACATAAAGCTGGACAATAATTAAAATAAAATGTTATGAATTAGTTAAACAAATGAAGTTAGGAGTGGAGGGAAGCATGATTCTGGAGAACAGTGAAAGTAAAGCTGTGATCTAGTCTTACAAATAAGGTAGGAGTGGAGGAAAGCATCATACTGGAGCACAGTTAAGGCAAAACTGGGAACCAGTTAAAAATAAAAATAAGAGTTAGGAGTGGAGGAAAGCACGGGCTGGAAAACAGCTAAAGCAAAGCTGTGAACCAGCCATTAGAGTTAGGAGTGGAGGAAAGCATACGCTAGGTAACAGTTAAAGCAAAACTGTGAACTAGCCAAAAAATAAAAAGTTAGGAGTGGAGGAAAATATACCTGGAGAGCAACTGAAATACAGTTGTGAACCAGTTAAAAATAGAGGTTGGAGCGGAGGAAAGCATTGCTGAGAAGCAACTATTTGAGTTGCGAACCAGTTTCATAATAGATTTAGGAGGATTGAAGGAGATAACGTTGGTATGCAGTTAAAATTATTTGAACCAGCTCAAATAAATAAGGTTAGGAGTGGAGAAAAGCATCGCTGGAAAGCAACTGATTAAGATGCCAAAAAATAAACTCAGGAGGAAGTGGAGGAGACAATACTGGAGAATAGTTAAGCCAAACTGTGAACCAGTTAAATAAATAGAGATAGAAGTGGCGGAAAACACTGTTGGGAAATAGCTATTTAAATTATGAATCAGTTAAATATTAGACTTTAAAATATAGTATTTTGAGAGTGACAAATTTTAGATGGAAATGTTAATTGATTTAGAAACAATTAAGAGAGGAGGAAAATATTCTTTGTCAAGATTATGGATACTAGTTGCCATTTAAAAGAGGTACAATATAGACTCGATGTAATGGGTCTTAGAAATGAGGAATATATATGAAATATTGATTGTTAAAATGACAAAGATTTGGAATGATGTCTATTGGGAAATAATTGTTTAGAATTTAGGGTGACATAGTAGGTCTAAAATCTAAATGTTTAGAATAAGATTTTTTTTCTTTTTTTTTTTTAAGATGTAAATGGATAAAATTTGGAACAAAATTGGTTGAGGGAATGTGAGTAATTGTATTTACTTTATACCAGATCAAATCCTTGCTCTAAAAAGATGTATTTTATGTTTTATGTTTTTTTTTTTTAAAAAAAAAAACTTTAAAAAAAACAGAACTTTCATGTAAATTTCTTCTTCAGAACACCTAGTAAAAAGTCTTTATAATAGCCATTGCACTGTTTTCCTGCAACACAGATATATTTATCTATAGTTATACTTCTAGAAATGTATTTTTTCTTTTAGAAACAATCTTTGCAATTATCTTGGTAACTTTTATTTTCAAATAGCTTAGTATAACAGAAATGCTTTAGTATCTATTGAGGCATAGCATGAAATAATGTGCTGAAGGTCACAAGGGCAGCGATGTAGAGTTTTTAAGTATTTGCATATATAGAGTCCTATTAAACCACAACTTAGTTAAAAACTAAAATGAAAAAAGAAAGACATATTTGGAGGCCTTTTGTATTAATTATTTTAAGATTCCATTTCTTACAAAAGATTTTATTGCCTACATTTACTCCTTTTTCCCCCATGACAATCTTCCAATGGGGTAAGATTAGACTAAGAGATATTAACTGATTCAAAGTTCCTATAGTGACCCTGACTGACAGAGGATGTGGGCCTAAGCTACCCCATTTATCACTGCACTACATGGGATCCTGACACTCACATTGCTGCACTGCTATGGTTACCGGAATCTCTTAGACTAAGCCATGATATGCTTTGTTTACAGTAGCTTTTGTTGTTTGATTTGGTGTGCCCTTTGTTCTGAAAACCTTGCCTGTGAGGAATTAGCTTCTTTTAAAAGTATTTTTGGTTACACCCAAAGGGACATCAGGGCAGTTTCACATTGGAACCAATCACTCTTTCATTGGATTTACCGAAGTGGAGAGGCTAGACATCTGTGGGGATGCTTTAATTTGCGTTCCTACTTGATGGTCTAAAGAACCCCTTCCAACTCCCCTTGAATTCTGTGGTAAACTAATCAAGAGTGTTTGGATTAGACCAATTCAGTATTAAGAATTTGGGGAGCTATTTTATGCTGAAGACATCAGCATATCTCTGTAGATGTGGATGTGAAAGAAGGAGATCATCACTAAATTGAGAAGAAAAGAACCCTATAATAAATTAAAAAGCAGACTACGTTAATGGATTGTTAGGTAGCAATGTTAGTTTTCTTGGAAGAGGATGTTTTCAAACCTACTAGCCTTGTGGCTGATTTTAATGATACAGCGTAAGGGTTTCTGGTGCTGGTCCTCTGCCTCCTCCTCTGCTACCTGTAAAATTGGAAGAGTGATCTCCTCTTCTATCCTCTAAGGCTAATTAGCTCTAAAACTTTGGACAATCATCCAGAATAAATTGGGGGGCAGGGTGGAAGGGGAGTGGGAAAATGATCTGCCCTGTGGCCTTTAGTAGCACAGTATTCTATTTTATTTTACATACCATAATATCACATAGTATTTATGTGAAGTCGGTAACTGATGGTGGACTGCAGTATCAACAATTTGGACTGCAGTATCAACAATTCCAGAAAGATTATGGATCTCATAAATAGTGTTTAGAGGCAATATTAGATATATTGAGAATTAAAAAAGCTAAAGCTTGGATATGGAAAATGGCTAATATAACTTCAAGAATTAAACTGGTATTTTTCCTGAAGGACTGGATTATAACTCAGGGTCCTTCTGGATTTGTCCTATTTGGATAAATACTGCTGCTAGAGGTGTTTTTCTATCTGTCTTAGGTCATCAGCTCTGAACTCAACTAGGTCAAGTAGATGTGATCTCAATTTTGCATGATCTAATTACATCCAGAATTGACTATTATAGTCTGTATATGGGGCTGCCTTTCAAGATGACTCAGAAATTGCGTAAAATGTAGCTCTTTTATATCTGTGGGGGCAGGTGGAGGAAATAATCAGATCACATTAAACTTGTTTTGTATAAAGTGTACTGCTTGTAAGTTTCTTTTGAGGTGCAATATTTAATATTAAAAATAAACCAAAACAGTTTCAATCCAGTTTACTTGAAGGATCTCCTACACCCAGGTGAATTTGCTGAATAAGACTGTTTCAAGCCCCTGGGCACATCACCATAATCAACTAGTGGGCAGACACCAGAAAAGGGCTTTCTTTGTGGCAGTCTTATGAAGTTCCCTCCTGAAATATCCTGATCCATGCCATGTTTATATTTAAGAAATTTTAAAAAGCCTATCTAATCACACATTATATTTTGTATATTTTATTATTTCATTAAGAGAACCAATTGGATGTAATAATTAAGACAACAGACTAGAAATCGGGAGTTCAGGAGTTCTAATTCCTCCTTGGGCACAAGATCAGCTGGGTGACTTTGGCCCAGTCACTTTCTCTCAGCCCTAAAAAGGTGGCAATGGCAAGCCGCTTCTGAAAAACCTTGCCAAGAAAATTGCAGGGACTTCTCCAGGCTGAGAGTCAGATGTGATTGAATGGAGGAAAAGAAATTCATTAGTTAAGTATAGTAAATAAATAAACAAACCAGAAAAGTGGTGGAAATGGATGAAATAAATAAATGGCTGCTTGTAAAATAGCTCTAATACCTATTACATAGATAACCATTATATAACAAACATATTCTTTTTCATGTTTTTTCTTATTAGGGAATGATGTACCTGGAAGAGAGGAGACTGGTTCATCGAGATTTGGCAGCACGAAATGTCTTGGTGAAGTCTCCAAATCATGTGAAGATCACAGACTTTGGCTTGGCTAGGCTACTGGAAGGTGATGAGAAGGAATATAGTGCTGATGGTGGAAAGGTAGGTTTCTTTAAACTCATAAAATAGACCACGCCGTTAATATCCAACATAAAATGGGAAAGTGATCATGTTAAAAAAAAGGATTTTTAAAAAATTAATGAATGCATATTTATTGCTTTCATGAATCACATTTCTCTTCCCTACATTTATTTCAAAGAAAAAGATCAAGTCAAAATACAACTAATCCTTGGTGTTAATGTCTATCCACTTTCTTTTACCTGTTAATCTATAATGTCCAGAAGTTACCTTAAAAATGTGACTTTTTGAGTCAATTTTGTTTCAGAGGCCATGGTTCATACATATCTAAGTTCCACTAGCAGTACTTTTTAGAGACATAAAAAATTTGTTCCTGCTTCAGGGATGTAATCAGTACACTACCAAAAACTCTTATGTCTGAACTATTTGACTGGGTGAAACAGTGCATCATAGGGCAAAACTTTTTCAACCAACGTACCTCAAATGAGGTAGCTTAAAGAAAGCGCCCAAATGTTTAACACATTTTCCAATACATTAGAAGTTCTGCCATTGTTGAAGGCATTGAGGTATCAGGTAAGGAAACTGGTATCTCTGAAAGGATGACCAACAGCAATACTTTTGGAATATGAAACTGAAAATCTAGTTTTTCATTTCGATTTGAAAGACATTTAATAAGTAAATATTATGCTTGCTAACTTTTTATTTTTCCCTCTTTGTTCATTCTAGATGCCAATAAAATGGATGGCTCTTGAGTGCATACATTATAGGAAATTCACACACCAGACAGATGTTTGGAGCTATGGTAAAATAAAATCTATATTGAATTATATTCTGTAAATAATAACATTGTATTTATTTGCTAAGACCTTTTTATGATCTATTTTTAATAATAATGTGAAAAAGCTGGTAGTCCATTGGCTAGTTTTGTGAGTCCCAATTTTTCCCATTAAGCATATCTTGGAGTAGCAGTTCTCAAACCTTTACATTCTTAAAAATGATTGAGGATCCACACACAACTGCAATTCGCTATGTTTTTTGCCAGTTTCTAGCAAAAAAATTGATTTTCTTAATTACCATGGCATTTGCTTAATGATCACTGCAAAAAAGGCTGGAAAATTACTTTCAGTCATATGGATGCCTTGACTTAAGACCACAGTGACTTTCAACCACAATTCCATCCTCAATTGTGGACATAAGTCAAGGATTATTCAAATATATATCAATATTTACTGTACTAAAAATTAAAGCTTCAAATATTTAATTATTTGACTTTGTGGAGCCTATAAAAGGGTTTTGGGGACCCTGGATGTCTCCAAATAACACTTTGAGAGCTGCTGTCTTAGAGGATGCAGTGAAAGATGTTTTCCTGGGTTCTGGATATGCAGGGAATTGACCTTGAAAATGATGATCCTAGTTTACATGTTGTTAACCAAACTTATATAATTTTGTTTCCACATAGAAGGTGAAGTTTATTTTTTTAAAAAAATCTGTATAGTATTTGTTTTATATGTTGAAAAAAATTGCATTTCCATGAAGTCTTTGTGTCAGCTTGTTGAAACCACCCTTGGGCAGTGTTTTGCCTTATTGTTTGTAGGAGAAGGAATAGCAAAACCTGAGGGGGGAATCAAAAGAGGAATCAGCCTAGAGTCTCGATATAGTAACAAATGGATTAACTCCACCCCTTTTGAATTCTGTTGAGCTTTATCTAATGCCGATATAGTGCTAACCTATAGTTGAGTAGATTTCTGTATATTGGCATGATTAATAGTAAATAAGTTTAATTAGAACTTCACATGTGATCCTGGTCTTTCGTGACTGATATTAATCTGCCACTTGTTGTCCTACATTGGTTTCATAATGAATATTTTTCTTACTGAATTTTGAATATATAAAAATTGCTGTGTATCATAACTTAACATTTCTTATATTCAACATAAGAATATGTTGAATATTCATATTTCCTCCCCTAAAAGAGGGTGAAAATTTGGGTGTGTCTTATACACCAAATGTAGTCCCGCCCACCCGCCAGCCCCCACTCTTTGGAAGTTGTCAGCCTTCACACATTGCATTTTCCGATGGTTCCAGGTGGAAAGTGTTTTTGGGTAGCAGCGCCAGCTGGAGCTGCCCGCCACCTGAAACTTGATGCTCTTTTTTTGCCTCCACATGCCCCGTTTTTGGAATTGGGGAGGAAAAGGCTTTTGGGCAGCAGCACCTTGCCTTACGCCTTCTGCGCTGCTGCCTGAAAACACTTTCCTCCCCGATTCCAAAAATGGGGCATGCCGAGGCAAAAAAAGGCATGCGGAGGCATGATGTTTTCGGGCAGTTCCAGGCAGCAGAGATCGCAGCAATAGTGTTTTTGGATGGTGGCACCTTGCCTTATGCCCCCTGTGTAACACCCGCTTCGCCAAACGAGTCCCAGCCTCTGCACTTCCCTGGGCCGCTTCCAGAATCAGGCTCCGACTGAGGCAGCAAAGGCACAGGGGACTTGCCAGGAAGCCCGGCATCATGTTTACAAGATTGCAGCATCGAGGAAGACTGAAGTGCTGCATCTCTATCGGGCCTTGCTGCGAGAAAACCAGGCTTTCAACGCCTACAGCTATAGGTAGGAAGACGGGGGAATCTCGAGAGTGGAGCCTTCAGTGCCAAGTCCCTCTTCTGCCCCCATGAAAATCATCCCCCACCCCACCCACTCCAGTTAAATGTGTGTAGAGTGATAGGATTTGTTTTAAACAGATAAAAAGATCTGTGCTACTCGTTATCAAAATCTGAGTGGAAGTGAGGACGCTGCTGATCCTGATGCTGGTAGGCAGAGGCAGAGTTCTTTTTTTCTTGTTTTCCTTCCTAAAAATTAAGGTGCGTCTTATAGTCCGAAAAATATGATATATGTTTAAAATATATGAATATTGAGATGATGATACCATCTTATAGAAATAGAAGAGTTTTATCCCGTAATTGATAAATTATCACATCATAGAATAAATACAGGATTGGAGGATTAAGCTTTGAGCTGGAAAAACTAACATGGGAATTTCACAAGCAACCTTGCCTTTATAAAAAAGCTCAGGTACATCTATAAACCCATATCTATGGAATTTGGTTAATGTAATTAATTAGAATGTCAAGCTAATTTTATTGGTGCCTGTTGTTGGCCACTTGAACAACGACTTGACTTGTTTTAGTATGATGTATCTGTCCCTTTTGTTAAACAGAATTGAATTTTAAGAAGCTATAAACCTCTGATGCAGTAATGCAAAAAAAAAAAAAAAAAAAAAAAAACCCACCCTATATAATACTGTACATTCCACTATAGTAGCTGAAGTCTCATCAGAGACAATGTGTTTTATCCAATATTTTATCCAACTGTTTTCCAAAGCAGTTAATTTCATATACTCTGTAGCTAAGAAAGCTAAACATTGTGGTTTAAATTGCTAATCTGTAAAATACATGTTCTGCCCCTTCTATTATTGCTTCATTTTGCAACCTAGCTATGTTCATTGGCAATGGTTAATTATACTCTGGAAAACTGTCCAACATGAACTTTTAATCTAATCTAAAGTCTGGATTTGTAGCCTCTTCCTATTTAACTTTGCTCATAGGTAAACCAAAGTACATTGGGACTTACTATTAGGATGCCTTTATTAAATCACAGCCTTATTCCTACTGCCTCTTAAATGAGAAACAACAAATCTGTTTAGTGTTATAACACTGAATGGCTTAATAATACATGGCTGCCACTATCCTACTTTTAATTTATTGACTATTATGCTTATTTCCTATGTGGGTTTTCAGTGTACATAGGTTTTTTTAAATTGGCTATAAGCCTTTTTCCTCCTTTATTAAAATACTAGCTCTTTATCATATGTTCCCTCCCTCTCTCCCTCTCTCCCTCCCTCCCTCCCTCTCTGAGTGAATGAGTGAGTGTGTGTAATGACCAGCTTCTCCCCCAGTTCCAAGAAAGTACGAACTCTTGAGAACTTTGTATTTCAAAAGGAGCCTTTTATTGAAAGGAATGAAAGCAAGTCAAAACTCAGAGCAGGCTCGGGGTCCCTCAGGGCATGCAGTTCAGGATAAAGGAAATTAGGAACCCCCTCCCCACTGTCTGATATGGACTCTGACCAATCCGCAGTGTGAAGATGAATTGAACCAGCCTCTCTGAGAAACAGATAAGAAGAGCTTCTCAGGGTCATCTTGCAATCCACTCGGTCCCCCCCCCTCCCCTTTCATTTCCCAAAGTGTGAGAATTCTCCAGGCATTCCTAGTGCCAGGCAATGGTTATAAACCAGGTTAAAATTTATACAAAGAGGACCAGGCAGGAAATAGGATACTTAGGACACATAGGAAAAAGAACTAAATGTGGCAACTCCAAATCCTCCCCCTTCTTCCACGAAGAATGACCGATACACGGATCTGACAGTGTGTTTGCACATGCATGTAATTTGTTATGAGGTTTGGAAGAGCAGTTCAGTCAATAAAGATATGTAGACATTATCTTGCAAACCACCATCTGATCCATGGGCATCTTCTGGGGGAAGAGGATAAAATAAGTTAAAGTGTAATAATGCAAGTAAAAAACTGGTGGGGCTTTGATCGTGACTACCCCTCTCTCCTCATGGATATCTTTGAGCTTATTCATTATCTATTCTTCTAAATCCAGTTTAAAATTCACTTGAGATTCATCTTCGTTGTCTTCATTATTTTCAGCTATGTGATTGTGATTTACATTAAATGTGATTGATATGATCATATTATTTGTAGAACTTGCAGCTTTTCAGTTAATCAAACCTAGTCCTTTCTATCTCAATGCTGGCGGATAGTGGAATTCGGAACACTGCAGTATCACCCTGTTAGTACACTTAAACAGAACCAATAACACTAGTCGAAACTCTTCTCATTATCCATTCTTCTGTTCACTGTTGTTGACATTAATGAAACTTGGTATCTTTAAAATGCTGAGTCAGCCATGCCCACAAATGCATTGCTAATATTTAATAATTTTATATGTAGAGATGTACATTTTGCTATGAGAAAAGGTTGGAGTAGGTGTGGTGTATGTGAAGGAGAATTGGTGTTTTTAAGCAAGAAAACAGGTGGGTTGTCACTATCATGGCTCATACCTTTAGGAGTCATGGTGAAATGCTTAGTGATGCCATGCTGGCATACCAATGTGTCTCTGATAGGCATTCCACAAAGAGAAACTACTCAACTGGCCTGTAAGTAAATGATCGATTTTAAAAGGAAATGGGAGAAGGAGAGACTTACTCTGTAATTAGGCCAGATTCTATCATCCCAAAAATGCTTGGCAGAAGGAGGGGAAGAGAACATGGAACAGAGTGAGGCTATGCAGAGTGAGGATACTTGATTGCATCCAAGAGGGAACAGGAAGAGAGGGGATGTTCCAAAAATAATACCCAGTGATAGGGCACTGATAGAAGTCAGCATCTGGCTGAGACAGAAATGAA
The DNA here is from genome assembly GCF_029215685.1 of Pituophis catenifer annectens. Lineage (NCBI taxonomy): Eukaryota > Metazoa > Chordata > Lepidosauria > Squamata > Colubridae > Pituophis > Pituophis catenifer. The sequence goes on from NW_027256881.1 coordinate 174,821,863, forward strand.
GTGCAAAATAGCAATACTTTCCCATTTCAAAAGGAACTTGATTGGCAGTATTATTGAAATTTGTATCCATGGCTAAAATGGGACTGGAATAGAAATGTAATTCAGTTGCATGCAGTGGTTATGGTACTATGTGATTAAAAATCAAAAGGAGGCCTTTATCAGGAAGAGTTCTTTGTATCATACTTTCCTACATCAAGAAAGCACATTTTCAAACCTCATAATTATAAGTCAAATGGAGCAAACAGAGTCTTTCCCGTGTTAATAATTGTGCTGCTAATATGTTTGGAGCAACTTTGTGGGATTCTATCATGGAACAATAGCTCCCTTGTTGCAGTCAATGTGTGTAAATAAGATCAATGTCTTACATTTAGCTTGCAGATGTATGGGTGTGAAGAAGGAATATGTACATATAACACATTTACTTTTTTATTTTATTTTTGAGAGTGATGACAGGTCTTAATTTTTCTGTAAAAATGGATTTTGAATTTAATTTAATTTAATTTAATTAATTCAATTTAATTTAGTATCATTTCTATTTAAATTCTATTCTTGCTTCTTATTGCAAATTCCTTTATTTGTTTCTGTTGTTTTTTCTGCGAGTCTGATAAGATACAAGGACTCAGCAAAGAATTTCTGATGGCTGAGCAATGTGTAGTCCTGCCCTGGACACCAAGACATCCAAAGGACTGCCAGTTCAGTACAAGAATGCAGGAAGCCCCAGGAAAGCCTTTTCACAAAATTAGAAAGGAAAGAAGCAAATCAGAATTGAGCTTGGATAGCTGTGGCTCCACATAGGATAGTCACAGCCATTTGTCTAAGTGCATTATTTTAAATATGTAGAATACAACATCTTTTCTTAATACTAGCTTAAGCATAGAAGAGTCCAACCTGGACTGACATGTCAGCAATGAGAAGGTGAACCTTTATATTTTTCCCTCCCATGGACTTCATAAAATTCTTTGTCCAGAGGACTTTTGAGGAGGGAAAAATTCAATGGAATGCTGACACCTGCATCCAGAAGGATTTACAGAGTAGGTGCTCCCTTTATATAGCTGTCTCCACAAAATGGAATCTGAGAGGTACTGCAAATTGTCTTCAGCAGACCAGAGGGACCAGTCTCTCCAAACCTAACTAAGTTCTGAGTTATTTTGGCATGGTGGAACCAGTGCCTGTGGCAGCTTCATTGCCTTCTTCCAGAAAATATAGAAAATACAGGAACCATGAGGCTCATGGGTGGGAGCTAGAGTAAAAAAAAAAAAAAAAAGAAAGCTTATAATCCTTATTTGAACAGTTTGGTTGTAGTAATTAAGGCATCAAGCTAGCAACCCAAGGTCATGAATTCTAGTCCTGCCTTGGACACAAATCCAGCTGGATGACCTTGGGCCAGTCACTCTCTCACAGTTCTATGAATCAGGCATGGGCAAACCACATCTGAAACCTTGCCAAGAAAACTGCAGGGACTAACCCACAAGCCAACACTGACTCCAAGGCAGAAAAACAAACAATTTTAAAAAATTATTTTTCCAAATGATGAGTGTTGAGATGCACATTTGGGAATTTTTTAAAGAAGGCACTGGAACTCATCTCAGTTCCAATTTCTTCTTAAAATTAGAAGAGCCTTCTAAGGAGCCAAGCTTACTAGTGAAGGCCTGTAACTTTGCCTCAAATTGCAGTGTTCATCCCTTGAGTGATGGGACTGCACAGGAAATGGCATTGCCTGGAGCAATACGGAATCAAAGATCCATCAAAAAGAAGAGGCGTTTGGCAAGAACAGAAATGAATAAATTATAAGAAATGATTGCTTTCTTTCCTTAATGTGTGCTCATTAAAAGCTGGCAACGTTTTACCAATATGCAAACTGTCAAAACTTTTTTTTTCCTGAAGAGGTAATCCCAAATGGGAAAGCCTGAGAAACAAAAATACATTGTAGTCAATAAGCAGGTATGTGTGCGCCATGTGTCGTGTTGGTAGATGATCTCTGGAGGGCTCGGGACAGAGGTTGTTCTGGCCCCTAGGGGGAGAGCCTTCTCTGTGGGGGCACCTACCATCTGGAATGAGCTCCCCCCGGAGATACGGAGGATCCCGGATCTGCGCACCTTCCGCCGTGCTGTGAAGACCTTTTTATTCCAACAGGCGGGCTTGGCCTAATCTCTTCCCTTTTTTAAATATGTAAATTTTAATCTGTTTTTAAATTATTGGAGTGTTTTAATTTGTCTGGGCCAAAATGATTTAATTTGATTTTATCTGGTTTTTAAATTTTTTGTATCTATGTATTTTATTGTTGGCTGTTCACCGCCCTGAGTCCTTCGGGAGTAGGGCGGTATACAAATCAAATAAACTAAACTAAACTAAACTAAACTAAACTAAACTAAACTAAACTAAACTAAACTAAACTAAACTAAACTAAACTAAACTAAACTAAACTAAACTATTAGACCTCTCAGCAGCTTTTGATACCATCGACCATGGTATCATGCTGCGCCGGTTGGAGGGATTGGGAGTGGGAGGCACTGTCTTACGGTGGTTCTCCTCCTATCTCCGACAGTCCGTGTTGGCTGGAGGGCAGAGGTCGACCTCAAGGCACCTGGTTTGTGGGGTGCCACAAGGGTCAGTCCTCTCGCCTCTCCTGTTCAACATTTATGTGAAGCCTCTGGGCGAGATCATCCATGGTTTTGGGGTGCAGTGCCATCTGTACGCTGATGACACCCAGCTGTACATCTCCACCCCAGACCACTCCAACGATGCCCTTGAAGTGATGTCCCGGTGCCTGGAGGCCGTGCGGGTCTGGATGGGGAGGGACAGGCTCCGACTCAACCCCTCCAAGACTGAGTGGCTGTGGCTGCCGGCGTCCCGATATAGTCAGCTGGTGCCATCGCTGACTATTGGGGGCAAGACATTGGCCCCCATGGAGAGGGCGCGTAACTTGGGTGTCCTCCTGGACACACGGCTGTCTTTAGAAGAGCATATGACGGCCGTGGCCAGGGGGGCTTTCTATTAGGTTCGCCTGATATGCCAGTTGCACCCCTTTCTGGATCGGGACTCCTTATGCACGGTCACTCATGCCCTCGTTACTTCCCGCCTGGACTACTGCAACGCTCTCTACATGGGGCTCCCCTTGAGGAGCACTCGGAGGCTCCAACTGGTGCAGAATGCGGCTGCGCAGGTACTTATGGGGGCGACATGGTGCTCCCATGTGACACCTCTCCTGCGCGAGCTGCATTGGCTTCCAGTGGTCTTCCGGGTGCGCTTCAAGGTATTGGTTCTCATCTTCAAAGCGCTCCATGACTTAGGGCCCGGTTATTTACGAGACCACCTTCTGCCTCCGATAACCTCCCACCGGCCAATACGCTCCCACAGAGAGGGCCTCCTCAGGGTGTTGTCTGTCAGGCAATGTTGGCTGGCGACCCCCCGAGGAAGAGCCTTCTCTGTGGGGGCACCCGCCCTCTGGAATGAGCTACCCCCAGGGATATGACTGATCCCGGACCTCTGTACCTTCCGCCAGGCCCTGAAGACTTTTTTATTTCAGCAAGCCGGGCTGGGTTAAAAATCTTTTAATTGGGAATTTTATGGGTAAGGGGTTTTAAATTGGGGAAGCCAAAGATAAATTTAATTTCGTTTTAAAGTATTTTAATATTTGTATTAAAATATTTTAATATTTTTAATTTTGGCTGTTCACCGCCCCGAGTCCTTCGGGAGAGGGGGCAGTATAAAAATTTTAAAAATAAATAAATAAATAAATAAATGTGTGTCCGCCCATCCGTCCCCTATGTCAGTATATTGAGAATGAAAAAAAAAACCCAAAAAGAAACATGGCATATCTTGGTCAGCCTCCTTTCTCTTTTTTTTACAGTAGGCTCTTCAGTATCCTTTTCCTGCCTGATCTCAGAAAGGCAGGATGTTTGTTATCCCACGTCAGCTTATCCTCACCTCTGTGATACCTCTGACTGTGAGAAAGAAGCCTTTTTCCTCTGCTTTTCTCTTTTCTTGACTCTTGCAGTATTCAATATCTCCTGCTCCACCTTCTACACTTTCTGCTTACAGCAAACATTCTCTCAGAAAGAGCCCCTGGCACCTGGTCTTTTCTTCTTAACAGGCTAGCCTTTTCACACCAATGATCCATTATGGGGAAGGTCTTCCATCCTCACTCCACCCAGACTCTTTCCAGATCAGGCTTTTCCTCTCCCCCTGGCTTGTATGTTGTACCTGTAACTTGAGGATAGTGTACAGTATACAGTGGAACTCAATAAATCCAAGCAAAATATAGCTAATCATGCTAGGGAAAGATGAATAATGAATGTATTATATAAATTCGTAGAAATCCTAGTGTGTTTGTATGTTTATGTATATGTGGTTGTGTTGCTTCTGGAAGTTAAATGTGACAGCTTGCTAGATGTGATGCTTTGTAAGATGTGCTTCCTTGCTTAATGACATATTTTAAATTATCATTAAAATAAAGCAAAAAATATGTAGGTCTCATTTGTTCTTAATAAATGGAAATGTGGTTAGTAACATCTTATGCTCTGAATTAGAAAAGAAATAATTTTAGGTCAACTTTGTTTGCTTATTTACTTACAAAAAGACAAAAATAGCAATTAATCCCTCTCCCTCCCTTTGGCCTCTTTAGTAATTTTCTCAGCATTCGCTCACTTCAAATTATATTTTCCTTGCCTCTGATAATCCTTGTATTGCCTCCTGTTATATGTCTCAATCAGTGGTGAAATGTAAAATTTGTTACTACCGGTTCTGTGGGCATGGCTTGGTGGGGGGGTAATGTGACTGGGTGGGTGTGGCCAACTTTTTTTTTTACTTTTTTAAAGCATTTTTTTACAACCTATTCAGCTGATTGTGCGCAAAGCGCATGCGCGAAGAGAACCGGTGGTAACACCAGTTGGAACCCACCACTGATCCATTCCATACTCCTTCAGCACTCAAAATTATTCAGAGCCAAGCAACTAGCACAATGTCTTTATGATGCTACTATTTTATACTAGAATTTGTTCAATCTAAATTTCTTAAGATCAGCTTTTCAAGTCCTAACATGTGTCTCTAATGGCACTTTGAGACTAGAGACAGGACTTGAGAAAGTGAATGCTAGAATATGGGTGGCTATACTCCATACTCAATTACTGGCTCAAACTATTCTCTTTTCTCCTTGGCCTTGCCTCATTATCAATGAGGATGATTTTCATTCACATAGAAAAAGACAGTGACAACTAAAATCTCACCCTTGGGCTTCTCGCCAGATCTTCTACTCAGAACTGGATACAATCAGGCTCTCATTAAACACTGGGGAGCCGACACAGAGTGCCAATTGGGTCTAGTCAAATCCCCAGCCGTTATTGCCAATGAATCCTATAGGTACACTGCCTTCTCTATGGTATACTAAGCTCAAAGTATCTAACCAGAAGTAACTTTGCTCTGACATGATGTCATGTCCTTCTCTCAGCTGTTCTTGAAGACTAATACAGGAAGATTCCCTACCCAGAGAGGCAATGACCCTGCAACTCTGGACATGTGGAAACAACAGAACATGTACTCCTATAGTGCCTACACTACAGAAACATTCATACTAGCCTCATCTCACCAATATTGCACAGGGTACATAGGACATTTCTACAGCTCCCTGTTGTTTCAGATACTAATCTGCTACAACATGTAATGTTGTGAAGTTCTACACAGCAGTGTTTAAAATTCATCAGATAATAGCCTGTGCCATAAACTAGTCTTAATGGGCATCTAGTTCATCATTCTAAGAGTGCTCTCTACTGTAATAGAATTAGTCTGCAAATACAGACTTTATCCTCTCCTACCTCCAACTAATGCTCCTACCCCTCCTTTTAGATTCCTTTTACATATGTGTTTTTATATATATGTTTCCGTTTTATATTTTTTAGCTTTTTATAATAATTATTTTTTATAATCTCATGTATTTTTATGCTTTTTAATTGACCATCCTCCTTTTGATGGGCTTTGACCATAATAAAAATTTGATTAATTGTGATGAATGCTTTCCTTTGGTTTTTTTTTTTTACATGAAAGTGTTAAAAGTGTTGGAAAGAAAATGTTGGAAAGAAAGCCTCAGAAGATTTCCAGGAATCGGAAAGTGATATCCAACATTAGATTTTCTCCCTGAGATCTAAGCTTTCTCTAAGATCAAGAAAGGAAAAGTCCTTCTAAGGGATCTTAAGAGAGTGGCCTTACATATGTTTCATGTATTTTTTATATCTTGATTTTGACAATGGCCTTACAGTTTCAGGTTAGGATAGATTAAATACAGATTTTAAAATTTATGGTCTCAATCCACCATGCAGTGCTGCAATGCTTAAAATGCTCAGAAGATTTAACATGCAAAAGCTCAATTATTCATGTCATGGAGCGTTGTTCAAGAGAAAGGAATGGCAAAGAAAGTGCTAAGGATGAGTAAAAGGAGTAGAGATACTTGAGTGATAGTGGATGCCAAGTGATACATGTACAGTATGGACACTTGTGTTCTATTTTATCTTTTGACTCATGGAAAAAGTCTGTTTTGCATATTTTTAACAAGAATTGCCCCTATAATGATTATGTGTTTCAGGTTTGCATGGACTATTGTAAGAATTCTCACTTTTGCTTTAGGTGTCACCATTTGGGAACTTATGACCTTTGGTGGAAAGCCTTATGATGGGATTCCAACAAGAGATATTCCTGACTTGTTAGAGAAAGGAGAGCGGTTACCGCAGCCTCCTATCTGCACCATTGATGTTTACATGGTAATGGTGAAATGTGAGTAACTTTAATTTGATTCTAGCTTTTTGGATAGGCGAGTTTTACTGAAAGAGTTTCCCTTGCAGCTGGCTGTCACAAATCCTTCGTAGCAATGCGGCCATTTTGAAGCATCATTGAAGCAGTTTTGTTAATTATAATCAAATAGTATACCTTAACATCTTGAAGTTTGTAAGGAGATGAATCTGATTGAAGGGCTTTGTGTTAATTGAATCCTTATTGTTGGTAGATAATATCACACAGTATTGCCATGCATCAAATCCATTGCGGACAAATGACATCCCTTTCTATGACAACTGGTTTATTAGATGATAACATTTCATGTTGTTCTAGAAACATATATGAAAAGTTGTAAAGAGATTAACATTTTTTCAAATTATAATATAAAAAATCTAACGAAACAAAACCAGTTTGGAGGTGTAGTTTTCCTTTGTATAACCAGCCATTTATAGATGTTGATATGTCATGCTAACTAGAGTGCATCTCTGTGAGAACATTAGAATCAAGGAGAATCTGGAGACAAATTATTTTGTTTATGTTTGCATCTGGATTCTCACCTGGCACATCCCACTCCCCAACTGTTCAGCTGCTAGAAGATGTAAATCCTGGAGCTCCAGTTTTAATTTTAAAAGAATTAAGAAATACTCTGTGGTATTTCTGGTTTAATTTAAATGAGATTAACAAACAGCCATTTTTTCCATGTGGCTTGCTGCTCACATATACAGGTGAAAACATTATCATAAGATACAAAGAAGATGATCCCACTAATGGTTTGAGTTGAATGGTAGCAGCAGGGCACAGCAATTGGATAGGAAGCATCAACTTTATACTGGCTAAGTGGAAGAAGGAGAAGGAGAAGGAGAAGGAGAAGAAAAAGAAGAATTCCTGCTCTGGTATTATATGCTAGATGATAATCAAGTCTTTAGCATATGAAAGCTAAAAGAAAAAAAAGCAAAACCATAATTGATATCAACCCAAATGTCAAAAAATAACATAGTGCGGGGAATGAGGAAGACGTAAAAACATCCAAAATTAATGTGAGATATTTTGGCCTTGAGTCAGTTAAAATCATGGTCAATGTAGAAGCTGTAAACTGGACCCATTAACTGAGAAATGTTAGTTTAGTTTGGGTTCTCTTGGGAGCAGTTAATATCTCATCTTTTGTTCTTCTATCTGCTTTTCTCAGAGTAGACTTAAATACAAGAAATTTAAATGCATGCTTTCACAAGAGCATAACTTTTTAGAATTCTGTTGTAAGTAACAAAAATAAATGCATTTTTCCCCTTTGGAAGCTTTACACTGCAACACAGTTGTCATTTCAATGATAAATTGTCTTGTCGCCTGCTACATATCTGACTGCAGGTGGAACTACATGTGATTGAAAATCCATCCACAAAAGTTACTATTTGTCCATTGAAAACTTTTATTTATTATATTAGTTGATATAATTTCAGTGGGCAAATAAATGTTTTTTATTGATTCTTCTGACATAAACTTCAGTTGACTAAGATTTATATCAAGTCTGAATTATTCATGTCAGACAAACTAGACCAGAATTTCACACTTTGCACTGGAAATTAAAATTCTATTTGAATCTAAGATTTTTATTGTAAGCTGCTTTAGAAATGTGCAAATAAATATATTGTTTTATTGATAATAAATAGCAAAAATACTGATTCTGAAAATAAATTATTAGGCCTTATCATCACTGTTGTTTCATTATTCTTTTTTCCTCAGTTTCCTTAATAAAGTTATCCTAATAATTTTTTGATTCTTTTAAAATAAGAGAGGCATATTGATGTATTATGAGCAATAGAAAAATGCTCATGATGATTTGTTCATCCCTCTTTTGGTGGAATGAATTGCATGATCGTAGTTTGGGAAGTATTAATCTATATGGAGTGGATCCATATTTCTTCCTATTAATTTTTATACTGCACTGAGTGATCCTATAATATCTGAGAACATAGATATGATTGTATATAGAGGCAATTTCACAAGTTGTCTTTGGTGTCAGTCATGCATTCCAACTAAACAAAGAAGGGAGATTTTAAATAAGCAGGTAAGACTCATTGTATTTGGACTTCCTGTTGAACAATGACAGATTTGTAGGCATGTCAATGCTATTTTCAATTAGGCTTGCTCTTAGATAGACTAGGGCTGTGATGGCAAACCTATGGCACGCATGCCACAGATGGCACATGTAGCCATATCACTGGGCACGCCAGCTCAGCTCTGGTGCGCATGCACACACCGGCCATCTGATTTTCGGACCTTCTGGGCCCACCAGAAGTAGGGAAACAGGCTGTTTCCTGCCTCCGGAGGGCCTGGGGGAGTGGGAAAGGCCCGTTTTTCTTTCCCACCTGGCTCCAGATCCTGTCTGTGCATCTGGGAAGGGCGAAAAGAGCCCTTTGCACTCCCTCGGAGGCCTGAAAGGTCCCATTTCCCAACTCCCGGTGGGACAGGAAGTGACTTTTTTGCTGTCCCCAGCCTCCAGAGACTCCCAGAGAGGCCTCTAGAGGCTGGGGACAGCAAAAAATTCACTTCCTGTCTCACCGGGAGTTGGGAAATGGGCCAACCGGAGGAGTGGGAAAGGCTGTTTTCGCCCTCCCCAGATGCACAGAGAGGATCTGGAGCCAGGTGAGAAAGAAACGGGCCATCATGTGCCAGGAGCGGGGGGAGGGGTTGTGCGCGTATGCACAGGGCGGGCCACATAGAATTATGGTGTGGGCACGTGTGCTCACGAACCTCCCCCGCCCCCCCCCTCCTGGCACGCGATGGCAAAAAGTTAGCCATCACTGGACTAGGGCCTATTGCCAAGCAGAATCTATCTGTTAGTAATGCTTTGTGCCCTTTGGCTTACAGAAGAGAAGTAGGGCAAAGTAACCATTTCTTCAAAGCTTTGTAAGAGACAGGAAAAAGAAACTTTCTTCGCATGGCAAATGCTTCCCTAGCAGCCATAGATACCAACTAGGCTGTATATGCACAGATATGAGCCATGCTTGGGCAGTGGTTCGAATGCAGTATTGCACATAATTCTGCTGACTACCAGCAGTTTGAGTCTCACCAGCTCAAGATTGACTCCACCTTCCATCCTTCCGAGGTCAGTAATTTGAGGACCATGACTGTTGGGGGCAATATGCTGAGTCTGTAAACCACTTAGAGAAGGCTATAAAGCATTGTGAAGCAATATATAAGTGTAAGTGCTATTGCTAGAGTCACCATTAAAAAATACACAGAAATATTAATGATGGCAGCATGAAATTCAGTAAAAAAAACAACAACACTCATGGATATTCATGTTGTCATGTTTAGCTGCCTTTATGCTTTTGAAAAATGTTTATTTTTAAAGATATTTGTTCCTTGCAATATAAAGAAGATTTTAAAAGATGTACCTGGATGGGAATATTAAGAGACAACCAAAATCTACATAGCAGCTGGAACTGAACATATAATTGTCAGACTCAAACTGGGATTCAGAAGTTGGAAGATGGACATTATAGCTCTCAGCCACAAGCAGAGAGAGAAATAACTAAAATGCTTTACAGAACAGATAACGCAGGCAAACACAAACAATAGTGATAATGTGTAAAGTAGAATGAACGGTAAAAAAGAAAAGAAAAAAGAATATATGCAAAAAAGCATATATATTAATTGTACCTTATACCAATGTTTATTGCAAGTCAGAGCCTACTGAATGTATTTAGTTTCAGAAAGAGGTTTTAAAAAATAAGATGGTTGATTTACAGAGTGTCGTAAAGAATAATAATGTTTAAAATGGAAATTTGAGGGCATGATCAAATTGAGTTTTAGAAATAAAGTGGTCTTCTCTAATTACTATTTTAATTAACCATTTATGAAAAAAGGAAGTCTTATAGCAAAAGCACTTTTTCTCTCTTTTTGCACATGGCCATAGGTTGGATGATTGATGCTGATAGTCGGCCCAAGTTCAAGGAGCTGGCTGCTGAATTTTCTAGAATGGCTCGGGATCCTCAAAGATATTTAGTCATTCAAGTAAGTGGCCTGAATTCATCTTATTTTCTTTCTCCTCCTGCTTCTTCCTGGTTGATAATGACTATGCAACCATTTTCTTAGCATTTTGTGGTTTTTTAACCTTGAATTTTTGAAATGTCTATGCATTTTCAGAACAGTCTCTATCACTGTTTTGGATTTTGAGAGTAGATGAAGTGTTCTCAAGTGACTGAAAACAGATAAATTGGGGCATACGTTACTTCTGTTCTATTTAGTAGAAAATGAAATATGCCGTTTTGTGTTAAAAGCCAATTGCAAAAAAAACCCTTAGTAGTTCTGTCAATCACAATGCTTTCAAAATATCCTCTATATAATGTAGGATATACTTGTAGCTCAAATCAGGGCATTTGAATATGCTCACCTTCGTGAAGGTGGTTCAGATAAGAGGCTGGTCGACACAAACATTACATGTTTATTTGCCTCACCAAGGTTAGCTACACTAAGGTTAGTTTCAAATACATATTAGATCAGCAAACCTCCTTTTCCTGCCTCAGCTGAAGAGCTAGCTATGGTGGGTTATTTTTCTCCTGTGCTATTTTTGTGTTTATTTTATTATTAGGCAGAACAACAAAGATTGCCCGATATTGCAGTAAGATGAAATATTTTAATTCTCACCCAATTTCTCTTTGTACATCTATTAATAATTTTGAGCTTAAAACAAGGATCTTTCAAGATTGGAATACTCTGAGGATGGTTGGAATGGCCACAGAATGCTTCTAGCAAGATGAAAACAATTTGTTTCTATCTCTAGATATTCTGAATGTGCTATATTTGTACTCACCTTACAATTAGCATATGCATTAATTTTTTTCAGGTTCTTCTATAAACATTAACAGCAGCAATAGAGTGAATATTTTTACTAATAGGAAGCTAGCTATTAAAAATATATAGTTCTGTTCAGCAAAAGCTTTTTAACTCTGGAAATAATGTGCATTAAAGTTTAAAAAAAATATATTTTCTTTCCTCCTTTAGAGACTGTTCTGATCAGTGCTAGTACAGATTATTTTAAATGAAAAGCCTGAATATCAGTACACTAATTTGTTAAAATACATCAAGAATGGTTGGTAGCTTGAATACTTTCAATTTTGGACTCAAGTAACATATATTCTACACATTCCCCAAAGTTAGCATTTCTGTTCCAGCACCTCAAAAGATAAAGAGTGAGGCCTGGGAGCAAGATGATATCAGTGTGACAGATAAAGACAGTTTCAGCAATCCCAGGATTCCCCAAGGAACACAGAAAAGAAAGCTAAAACAGTCAAAAGCCCACTGCTAGAATAATAGATTTCCTGCTTTGCAAACAAAAAAAAGTTATTTTATTCAAAATTCAGGTGAGATTAACTTTTACCTATTAGAATTATATTCCTTTAAACCAAAAAGCCATGATGAAGAATTCTAACGGGATAAAGAAGCTGCCCTACATGACATTAATTATTTGCCATTTAAATAAATAAATAAATAAATTTAGCTTAGAATAGTAAACTGAATGAAAGCGTCCCTCAAAGATTTCAGACAAAGATTTTCTCCAGCATCTATTAGTAGATTTCACTGGAGATGCTAGAGACTTAATCTGCAAAGCAGGTTTGCCACTATAGAGCAGAGAAGTTTACTTTTCCCTTCCCATAAATAGACTATTGCAAGCCACTAGTTCTCTTGATATAGAAAACAAACGTCCATTATGAGGCTGTTACAAGCTTCTCTTTCTGTACAGTTAGGCATATAATTCACCTTGCAATAGTTGTATTTTAGGAAAGTAGTAACATCTCACCATCTCTTGCAGGGATTACCCCTTTCCATAATACTTTTATTGGTAAAAGAGTTTGATTTGGCATTGACATAATCCTGATACTTTGGAAAGAATACTATCGAATAAGTTTTTTAAAATTGTTTTTGCTTTTTGTGGAAAGAACAAGGGTATTCAATAAGGAGAAGTATGAAAGAAATATAGCTAGATTCATAGAATCACAGAATCACAGGGCTGGAAGGGACATCACAGGTCTTCTAGCCCAACTACCTCCTCACAACAGGAGTCATACCAGTCAAATAGTTGTCCAGTCTAAAACCTCCAGTGATAGTTGATAACATTGATTTCTGCCAGCCAAGCAGATAGATGGTTGATGTGATCATCAGAGTAATTATTTTTAATTTTCTATCAATGGGACATTGTACAGGGTGATGATCGTATGAAGCTACCAAGCCCAAATGACAGCAAATTTTTCCAGAATCTGCTGGATGAGGGAGACCTGGAAGACATGATGGATGCTGAAGAATATCTTGTCCCTCAGGCATTTAATATTCCTCCACCCGTATATACGTCAAGGGCAAGAATTGACTCCAACAGGGTAAGAAGAAGAAAAGGCTTGGCTGAACAAAGGGGCACATGCACACACATATACACACACAGAAAGATCACTGGCAAAGCAATCCACAGACTAAATATTATATTCTGATCTTTGCTTGGCTAAGTAGCTAGGGGTGATGGAAAATGTCAGATTAAGGACAGTCATTAAGGTCTGCATTTCTCTAAAACATGAAGGACAAAAGAGTAGAGTTAGCCCTCAATTTACTACCACAATTGGGACCAGAATTTCCATTGCTAAGCAAGGCAATGATTAAGTGAGTCACGTCTTATTTAACAATCTTTTTTGCCACAGTTGTTAGATAAATAACTGTAGTTATTAAGTAAATCACATGGTCATTTAGCAAATCTGTCTTCCCCCATTCTTGCATTGACTTTGCTTGTCAGAAGCTGGCTGGGAAGGTTACAAATGATGATCACATGACCCCAGGACATTGCAACCATAAAAAATACATGTTGGATGCCAGGCAACTGAATTTTAATCATGTGACTGTAGGAACACTGCAACAATCACAAGTGTGAGGATCCATTGTAAGTCAGTTTTTACAGTGTTGTAACTTTGAAAGATTATTAAATGAATGGTTGTAATTACCTATACTCAACAGAGTATCCAGAGTATCCGTATTTTTCAGAGTATAAGACACTCCGGACTATAAGATACACCTACCTTTTTGGGGAGGAAAACAAGAAAAAAAATTCTGCCTCTGCCTCCCAGCAATTTGCCTCCTTGCAGCAAACAGCGAAGGCTCTTGTGGCAATAGGCAATGGCAATCCCTGCAGCCTGAAACAGCTGAGGGTCTGGAGGCCGATCCAACCGACAATCAGCTTGTGCTAATCAGGCTGTGCTGAAGCTGAAACGGGCTGTTTGCTGTTTGCTGCAAGGAGGTAAATTGCTGGGAGGCAGAGGCCAAAGGGTGGGGGCCAGCGGGTGGGCAGGGCTACATTTGGTGTATAAGACGCACCCAAATTTTCACCCTCTTTGAGGGGGAAGTAAAATACCAAAAAATACGATATGTCACTCAGGTTCCTAACAGAATCAGCTGATGTACATGGATGCTGAACTGACATTACTGTCTTTCAGGAGAGAAGGGAAGGATCACCACAAAGTGTACCCATTTTCTCATTCAATAAATGTGTTAGCGGAATAAACATGCCTGCCTCCTGAAAAGTAAAAGCTACCTTTTCAGTCAGGCTAATACCCTTAGAATCTGTCACAAAACCAAAGAGAGATGGCCAATGCATATTGTTCCAACAAATCCAAGAGGTGGGAATTCTTTTTTAAAAAATGCATGATTCATGAAACATTCAAAACAGATTTCCTTGCAAAGATACTCATCTTTGTCAGCTCTCTTGTACAAGTAGTACATTAGTATCTATTTCAACTGGGGATAGATTTTCTAAATATGATTTGTTTCTATCTTTTGATTCACCTGCCCTAACAAGATATCTGTCATATAAAATACATGTGTACAATTCACAGAAAAGAAATGTGTCTTTCAGGGCTGCTAATCTGAATTTACTTTCTTATCTGGGAGCAAAATGGCTGGAGATATAGCAGTAGGCATTCTGGTGCAGTTCTTGTTTCGACAGGAGCAAGAGGGGACAAGAAGGATTTCTTGGCCTGCAGAGTTGAATTATAAATACAAAGGGTGTGGTTTCTTGGGCCATTGGTTGCTGTCTGTTTCTCCCCCTTGTCACCAGTCATCCACTTGCTGGGATGATAAAAAAGGACTTCACACATATGGGGAGATATATTGTAGGGTTAATGATGAATGCAGCTCACATGTTTACCACCACAAATTGTATATTAGACAGAATAGCTTGGTGTGGATGTAGAATGATTCTTTTCTTCGATGTTGAAAGAGAAATCTGTTGCGTAATTTTAAGGATCAGACTCAATAAATAATTCAAGAATGAAGTATTCAAACATAACACTATTTATTTACAGTAGGCATTCTATATTCTCTGAGTGATTGTAGATAGAAGCAAGGAGGAGGTGCATACGTCCCCTTTTATATTAACAAGGCGGAGTAAAAGATGGGAGTGGTTACATATGAATATATTAAGGGAGGAAGAATAAATTAACCCCTGATACCCCGTGTATATACAATTCCCCTATTAGAGAATAAGGCATTTACTTGTGACAAATCCCCCTCTAAATGCCGATTCGATATACAGCAATAATTACATTCAGATTCAGAACAATACAAAACTTGTAATTTAGAAGTTAAATATTTGTGTTGTTTAGATGGTAAAGGCTTAGTCAATATGTCAGCTATTTGTTCTGATGTTTCGCAGTGAACGGCTTTAATAAATCCATCTTGAGATAATTGTCTTACGTGTTTGAATTTGATATCTATATGTCTGGATCTTTGACCAATAGCATCAGAACTAGATATCTCAATAGCGGCTTTGTTATCTTCATGTATGATAAATGGTAATGAAGGATTTTTCCAAATATTTGATAATAAATCATTAAACCATACAAGATTGTTGGAGGCTTTAGACAAACAAACATATTCTGCCTCGGTTGTTGATGTAGCTACTAAATCCTGTTTTCCAGTATACCAGTAGACTGGACAATCGTTAAGAAAAAATATATAACCTGATGTGCTTTTTCTGCATTTAGTATCACCTGCCCAATCCGCATCAGCGTAACAAGTGAGAATGGGCTCTTTAACATTATTAGGTTCCAGTAGTAGGCAGAAGTCTAAGCTGTGCTTTAAGTACCTTAATATTTGTTTAACTGCTTCCCAATGATACATTAAGGGTTTGCTAACATACCTGGATAACAGATTGAGGGGTAAAGCAATATCAGGTCTAGTCCAATTAGAAATATACAAAAGGGAACCAATAACTGATCTGTAAAGTGTATTATCTTTAAATTCAGGGGATGATTCATCCATGTTTCTTAAGAAATCTGTCTGCATAGGAGTATCACAAGTCTTAGCATCATTCAAATTACATTTGTTTAGGAGTTCTATAATTTTATCTTTCTGAGAAAGTTTAAATTCTTTTTTGCTTTTTGCATTATGTAGGGCTTTTCGCGCCAGACATTTTGAATTCTGTTTTCTGATTGGCTCTGCTTCGCTCATCTTAGTGGTCTGTTGAAACCAAGATGGCTGCCATTCAAAATTTTGTGCGGGACCGTTAGTCTTCTTTTTTGTTATATTCTTATCTACAGGCAATTCGCTCACCATTTTTAGTTCTTTAGATTCATCTGTTACGATGTGTTTTTCTCTCGCTGCTCCGCTGTTTTTTATGATGTCTTGGAGGTTCGCGATGAGATTTTCGTCATCCTTTTGGCTTTTCAAAAGTCTCAGTATCTCTGATCTGAGTTCGCTGTTTTCTATCTCATTCTCTTCCTGGTCATCGGTTTCGTCGATTATCTCCTCGTTGTCTGTAGTGCAGTCTTCAGATTCTTTTGTTATTATAGTAGTGGATTCATCGATCATTTCTTGATCCGTTTCCATCTCTTTATTGTGTGCCCTGCTGTTGGGTCTTTCTCTTTTGTTTCTGGAGTTTTCTCTCTTAGGCATATCTGATTTTTATTAAGTCAATCCAACCATCCTCTGCTACTAGATTGTTGCGTAATTTTAAGGATCAGACTCAATAAATAATTCAAGAATGAAGTATTCAAACATAACACTATTTATTTACAGTAGGCATTCTATATTCTCTGAATGATTGTAGATAGAAGCAAGGAGGAGGTGCATACATCCCCTTTTATATTAACAAGGCGGAGTAAAAGATGGGAGTGGTTACATATGAATATATTAAGGGAGGAAGAATAAATTAACCCCTGATACCCCGTGTATATACAATTCCCCTATTAGAGAATAAGGCATTTACTTGTGACAAAATCATCTCAGCAAAACAGTTGGAATCAGGTAATCCTCGAGTTATAACCACAATTGAGCCCAAAATTCATGTTGCTAAGTGAAATATTTTTTAGGTGAGTTTTGCCCGATTTTATGATCTGTCTTGGCACAGTTGTTAAGTGAATCACAGCAGTTGTTAAGTTAGTAACGTGGTTGTTAAGTGAATCTGGCTTCCCCATTGACTTTGCTTGTCAGAAGGTTGCAAAAGCTGATCACATGACCCCCGGACACTGCAACCGTCATAAACATGAACCAGTTGCCAGGCGTCTGAATCTTGGTCATGTGACTAGGGGGCTACTGCAATGCTCGTATGTGTGAAAAAGGGTCATGTCACTTTTTTCAGTGCCATTGTAATTTTGAATGATCACTAGATGAACTGTTGTAAGTCAAGGACTACCTGTGTTCTATGGGAAAAGGAAGTTTAAACAGTTTCAAGCATTTTAAGGGAAGAGAACTGAACAGGATTGTTTATTATACTCTCTTTTCATCAGGAGAAGCAGGAGGAAATAATTGTTTATGTCCAAGCTTCAACCCCTTTGCCATTAGATATGCTTCATCTAAATATATTTTTGCCTTTCCAGAGTCTATTGTTTCCATGAGTTTGAAGTACTTTCTTCTTTCCTTTGTCTAAAGCAACATGTGGAATATAGATTAAAATGTACCTGTACTTCTTTCTGCTGCTGGGACCCAACCCAAAACTTAGTAGAAAAATAATATTTTGGATGCATAATGACTCCCTTATATGGATCCCTGGCAGTTCCCCTCAAATTGTATTAGCTGTCAGGGTTTGAAAAGACTCTCACTTAAGAACCTGTAGAGATTCCACCAGCATAACAGAGCACTGCTATAGTAAAGAGCATTTAACTCTGTGGCTAAATATGAAACATATTTAGAGTTGTTCCTCTGCAGAGGAAAACGCAAACTAAAACATATTAAACATGAATTGTTGTTCATTGCAAGGCTGAAACAGAATAAGGGAAATGAACTCCAAGCTCAGTCTTTACAATCACTATTCTTTGGCATATGGCTTCCTTGAGCTAACTGAAAAGTAGACTTGTTTGCGCTAATGAATATGAATATTAAATGGACCTATTGCAATTGATGGGATTACCATGAATTGGAAATAAATTGAAGCAGTTTAAGCTGTTTATACTCATTGTTACTGGGAAATTAAATTTTATAGTAAAGTTTCCATGAATCTATAGTTATGAAATCTTTTCTTTGAGTTTAATGAAAAAGTGACTTGCCTCATTAAATTATACATTTACTTGAATATTTATACAATAAATTAAAGAAGATAATTCCTTCTTTGTACTAATTTCTGGGTTTTTGATCCCCTCATATTTCAGTGGAGAATTTTCTCATGGAGATTTTCAGCTTTATTGCAAAGTTAGGTTCGGTGATACTCATGGAATAATATGTTTCTTGACTTTATAAATAATATGTTCCTTGTCCTTTGCAGTTATGCCTGTGCATATTTTTTTTAAAAAAGCCAAATACTATTCTCTGGTTATGAAGTAAAAAATGGGCTGTCAGGAAGATCTGCTATGAACTACTCTGCTGTTATCAGAAATTGTTTCTCATTGTTTCTCATTTCAATTGCTTTACGTCTATGTCAAATCCCACTTTTAAGCTCCATTTTCTGCTGAAAGGGATCTGGGGTATCTTTTCATAGAACTGATAATCTGGAAACAGTATATACAGTGTGCTGTAGCGGAATATGTGCTTACACCTGTACAGGGGGTTGTGTTCTGTTGGCCTCTCCTCACATGGAGATCCCTGAGCCTTTCCCTTACAATCTCTGTTACTTTGCCTGCCCATGACGAACAGCCAATTTGGTAGATTCCTCCATCCATACCTTGACAGAGAAATTTACTTTCTGAACCTTGACTTGGGAAGAAAAGTAGAGAAGAATTTAATTTTAATTTTGCCTTTTTGGGCTTTTCCTGCTTCCTGTCTAAAGCAGCCAGTATGTGTTTGGTTGTGTCTGTGTCTGGTTATGAGGTTAAATACTATACCCTATCAGAGTCTGCATACTAGTTTGAAAAACTGCAAGTTGTTTTAGATAATTAAGGTTATGGAGCTAATTAAGAGTTGAAGGAAATAGGAAAAAGGAGAAAGAAAAATACTATGACTTTTTTTAAAAAACATAACTTTTTATTAAGAATTTTAAATACAATAGTAAAAAAACAATAAAAACTAAATTTAGAGAAAGAGGAGAGAATGGAAAGAAAAACTAAAAAGTACAAGAAAAATAAGAAAGAAGAAAAAGAAATGAGAATATAATAAAAGAAATATAAAAAAGTGATAAAAAGTGATTTCAACTCATTAAACTTATAAATTAATGTATAAATATATTTAATTATACTTCCTATAAGATTAAAAATGTCTCTTCATCACATATCCCATTCCTTATCTTTAAGAACATCCTTATAGCATCAGCTTTTCAATTCTCATGTCAGCAAAAAATCCATAAGGCATTGCCAGAACATTGTAACAAAATGTTTTATTTTAACATTGATCAAATAAACCAAATTTATATTCCTCCCTTTTACTTCTAACAGTTTTATTTCAATCAATAACATATTTAATTCAATCAAATATTGTCATAGGATTTTATTTCTTTCAATTCTTTACCCCATTGCCCAGGTTTTAATGAGCTTCTTTTGTAGCTCAGTAAGAAACCATTTTCCAGATCATTCTCTTTATCTTTTGAATTTCTCTTTTTAACAACTTCAGCCAGTTTCTTTGGTATATCCAGTAAAGCATACTTTTCTGAATCACTCCTTGGCCTGTCATTTGTAGTTCCATGTTTTGTAATTTATCTATCTTATTAGATAAATTGTTTCCATATTTGTCATTTTTTAATTAACTTCTTTTAGACACATCTATAGAAGCAAACATTGTTACTCATATCACAGTATTAATATTGTAGTTAATATTGAAGTTGACTTCTGGCTCCATTCTTCAAAAATATCTTTTAATATTTCTATTGTTACAGTGTTTTGAATATTATGTAAGTCCCAGTATTATTTGATACTTTTTTCCTTCTGCTTAAAGTCTTTAGTCCCCTCCTAATGACCAACTATATTAGTGCAAACAGTACTATTTTTATAATTCCATATGCAAGCTATCTTTCTATATGAACATTGTATTGCAAAAGTCATAAACAATAGCATACAAGTAGTGCAGTATTCCTTTCTGGGGGAAAATACATTCTCCTAACAGTCTTAACAATGACAGAAAAACTATTTAAGTGAACTCTGCCTTATTGGGATTTGATTGTCTCCAAATTCGCAGATCCAAGTTGAATTTCCTTTAACACCTATTTTATCTGAATTTTGTAGGCATTAGGCTAGAAACAAGGAAATTGTGACTTCTAATTGCACTTTAGGCATGAAGCAGTGAGTGACCTTGCACTAGTCACTCTCTCTCAGCCTTAAGAAGCAAGCAAAGGCAGACCACTTCCAAAATCTTGCCAAGAAAATTGCACCAACTTGTCCAGGCAGTCACCAGGAATCAACAGTGACTCAAAGGCCTATGCGCATATACATTTGTGCTAATGTTTTGGTTATAATGATAATCTGTACTATGCAGAGCTCTATGAGGTAATACATTTTACAAAAAAAAGGAAGTTGCCTTCTTCATTCATTTTTCTTAAGGAATAAACAGAAATAATAATTATAAATAATGTACTATGCAGAGCTCTATGAGGTAATACATTTTACAAAAAAAAGGAAGTTGCCTTCTTCATTCATTTTTCTTAAGGAATAAACAGAAATAATAATTATAAATAATGAATAAGAGTTATAAAAGGAAACCCAAGAAGTAAGAAGGTTTAGACTTAAAATGGTAATTATTATTTTCTCTCTCTAAATATTTTTGAATGTATTATTGTAGTAGATTCCAAGATCTACGTTAACTCATCTGAAACAGAGAAAATTTCATCAAGGCAGCTATTATTTTCTTTCTCAGGCCAAGAATATCCAATTATGGGTTTCTTTATCTCTTACATAATGAAATTGAGAATATTATCATCAATTTTGTATTCAGATGTTTAGGCTCTCTACTCTTACCATTCATTCAAATATCCCTCTCTCCCTCCCTCTCTCTCTCTCTCTCTCTCTCCATCTCTCTGTCTCTCTCAGACCTTTCCTCTTCCTTCTACAATGATTACTTCTGTAAAAGCTTTGAAGAAGATGTGCTCCATTTCATTTTCAATGAGGGATGATGGCTTTTGAGAGGCTCAGAATATCCTTTGATTACTAGATTAAAGTATAAGGGGGGGCAATGAGTGGAAGGGTAATAGGGAGGGAGCAAGTGAAACATGTTCATCAAATCTTTTTTGTGTTCCCTCTTCCCTCTGCTGCTGCCAAGCATGTGGCCTTTTGATTCATTCCTGCTTAAGAAGTGTTCCCACTTGAAAGTTCAGAATGCCAGGCCTCCTATGTTGTTTAGTTTCCTTTTAAATCCCTTGAGCATTTAAAAATGTATATAACAGCCAGGCAAGATTGTGACTTTGAGACATGAAAAGCTTTTGTTATTGTTGATATTTTCACCTCTGATAGTGTGGCATGGAGAAAGAGGTCACAAAATGCATAAGATCATGCATACAAAGGAAAAGTAGTATTGAGGAAAGAAAAAAGGATTGGAATTAGACAAGGAAAAAGATGTACAGGCAACTAGGAATCTATAGTCCTCTCTTGGGGAGGTACCTGACTCCCTTGTCCACAGCCTGGCAGAGACCCTGGTTGTTGCCTGGAATAAGGCAGCGTCTGGGGCACTGGTCAGGATTGTACCTTTGCGACCTCTCAAGAGCAGTGGATCCAGGAAAGCTCCCTAGTTTACCAAGAAGCTCCGGGAGATGAAGCGCCAGAAGAGACGTCTAGAGTGGCACTGGAGGATCAATAAATCTGAATCTGACTGAACACACTTAAGAGCCTTTATTAGGACTTATTTAGTGGCGATACGGTCGGTAAAATGTTCGCATTTTTCCGCAGTTATTGCAGCCACTGATTCTCGCCCAGCCGCACTGTCTAGGGTGACTCGCTCTCTCCTTAATGTAGGGGGAATGGAGGAGCCCTTACAGGGTAGAGCTGAGGAATTTGTGCAGTTTCTGTCGGATAAAGTCGCTCAGATTCGGATGGACCTGGACTCTGATTGGGCAATTCCGACCAAGATGACCAGGGCAGGTCTTAGTCGTATTGTGTGGGATTAGTTTGATCCTGTGACTCCTGAGGAAGTGGACAAGGCTGTGGGTGCGATGAATTCCTCCATTTGTTTGTTGGACCCGTGCCCCTTCTGGCTGGTCTCGGCCAGCAGGGAGGTGACACGAAGCTGGCTCCTGACTTTAGTTAATGCTTCCTTAAGGGAGGGGTCTTTTCCGCAACATTAAAGGAAGCGGTTGTAAGGGCCCTCCTCAAGAAGCCTTCCTTGGACCCAGCAGAATTAAAGAACTTTCGTCCAGTCTCCAACTTACCCTTTGTGGGGAAGGTTGTAGAGGAAGTGGTGGCACTTCAGCTCCTACGGACATTGGATGAAATGGATTATCTGGACTCTTTTCAATCTGGCTTCAGACATGGCTACAGCACGGAAACTACTTTGGTCGTGCTGATGTATGATCTCTGGCGAGCCCATGATGGTGGTCATTCCTCTATCGTGGTGCTACTTGACCTCTCAGCAGCTTTCGATACCATTGACCATGGTATCCTACTAGGCCGACTAAGGGAGTTGGGAGTGGGAGGCACCGTTTTATCTCTCTAGTCAGTCTCAGTCGGTGTTGATAGGAGGACAGAAGTCGACCCTAGGCCCCTCATTTGTGGGATGCCTCAGGGCTTGGTCCTCTCTCCCCTTCTATTCAACATCTACATGAAACCGCTGGGGGAGATCATCCGATGATACGGGGTGGGATATCAGCAGTATGCCGATGATACCCAGCTGTATATCTCCACCCCGCATCATTTCAGTGAAGCAGTGGATGTGATGTGCCAGTGCCTGGAGGCTGTGAGAGTCTGGATGGGAGTCAGCAGGCTCAGACTTAACCCAGACAAGACCGAGTGGCTGTGGGTATTGCCTCCCAAGGACCATGTTGATTGTCCATCCTTAGCCCCTGGGGGGGGAGAAACTGTCCCCCTCAGAACGGGTTCGCAATTTGGGTGTCTTCCTTGACCCAAAGCTGAGATTAGAGCAACACCTGGCAGCTGTGGCTAAGGGGACCTTTGTACAGGCTCGCCTTGTACACCAATTGCGACCCTACCTGGATCGGGAGGCTCTTCTCACAGTCACTCATGCCCTTGTCACCTCACGGTTGGATTATTGCAATGTGCTCTACATGGGGTTACCCCTGAAAAGTGTTCGGAGACTACAGTTAGTCCAGTATGCAGCCGCTCGAGTGGTCATGGGTGCACCTAGGTACTCCCACATTACACCAATCCTCCATGAGCTACACTGGCTTCCTATCGGTCTCCGGTCACAATTCAAGGTGTTGGTTATTACCTTTAAAGCCCTATATGGCTTAGGGCCAGGCTATCTTCGAGACCGTCTTTTACCGCATAGCTCCCAGCGACTGGTAAGATCCCACAGAGTTGGCCTCCTCCGGGTTCCATCAGCTAAACAATGTCGCTGGCGGGTCCAA
Source organism: Pituophis catenifer annectens (assembly GCF_029215685.1). Classification (NCBI taxonomy): domain Eukaryota; kingdom Metazoa; phylum Chordata; class Lepidosauria; order Squamata; family Colubridae; genus Pituophis; species Pituophis catenifer. Next base: position 174,845,531 of record NW_027256881.1, read on the forward strand.
GGGGGAGGGCCTTCTCTGTGGCTGCCCCGGCTCTCTGGAATCAGCTAACTCCTGAGGCTCTGACCGCTCCCACCCTACTGGCCTTCCGGAAAATGGTGAAAACCTGGCTTTTCCGGCAGGCTTGGGGCCGTTGATCTCGCTGCTGCAATCTTGTAAGATCCGGCCATGAGTGGTGTGTATGGTTGTTTTTAACATTTCTTATTGTATATTGTTCATATTGTCTTTGTTGTAAGCTGCCCAGAGTCCTCGGAGAGTTGGGCGGCGTAGAAATACGAATAATAAATAAATAAATGTATTAATGTAAATAATCACTCCTCTAGATATCAGTGGAAAACTGTGTGAGCTGTTTCATTCTACATACCCCATGATCAATTAAAAACAGCACACTCTTTTCAACATTTCACTCTTGAAAGTCGGGCCATCCTTGTTTCCTCCATACATCTTGAAGCCAAGTATCAGTGAGCATCTCTCCTGCAGTTACAATACAATACAGCACTGAAGGCATTTTGTTTTCTACCTTATGAAATACTATAATTCATTTGCTTTGAAACTATCCTGGCCACTGAAGAAAAGTGTCTCATTAAAGTGATTTTAATCATATTGTTTGACAAACAAGGCACTTCAGAAGTTTATTCTTCACCTTCTGTTCTATAAACGAAACATGATAGAGTAGAGGGAGCCATGGTGCCCCCCCCCCCCACACACACACTTTGGCATAATGTAGTGCAGTCCAAACTAGTCTGATAGCAATAACAACATTGTAAACAGGAAATAACATAATCAATAGCACTTTCAATTCTCTCATCCCATGGAGGCAAGCCAAGGATACTTTACTACAAGAACAGTAAAACACAGGCACAGCCTTGACTTTCTAATTACATTTTCATTCACTCCCTGAGAAAGGACATATGATTGGCTATGATTCTTCATTCCTCATTTTATCTTTCTAAGAAGCAGTGGCTGTCCAAAGTCACCCAGTAGGGTAGCCTCCTCCTCCTCCTCTCCTCCTCCTCCTCCTCCTCCTCTCCTCCTCCTCCATCATTCTAATTTTGGCACACTGTCATTCAGTTCATGCACAGCTAGGGCAAAGTGCCTCCCTGACCTTGTTCTACCCCTCCTACATCCAAAAGCAACAGTACATGTGCCCACACCAGCCTCTGTAGTGCACACCCACAACTATAACAATATTCAGCAAATCAGATTTTCAACAACAGATGGAGGCCCAAATCTTCTCACATCATGATGGTATGTAAACAACATTTAGTGGAGGTAGAATGGACAGCTATCATGGGTGTCTGAGAAGAAAGTTTTTATGGAAAAAATCAAGCTTGCAATAAGAGGATTGAGTAAAGAGATAATTTGCTCAAAAAGAGAAGTCACATTAGCAATCTAATTGAATGGGGAAAAGTCAATACTTATGATGAAGATATTTTTGTTTAGTCAGTATTGATACCCTAGCTGATATTGAAAAAGGAGAGGAGATAAAAAAGGAGATAGAAGTGACAACATATATCTTATTCACCACATGGTAACTTTGGTCAGAAAACCTCATACAGATTTCAAACGTTACTCCCAGATTTAATGCTGGAAGGTGTCCTCTGAAGAGCAGATTAGGAAGAGCTATAGCTAGTCAGAGCCACATTTTGCCATTATAGATAATTTAATGCATGAAACAACAGGTCTTTTTGTTAGTTACTTTACTGGAGTCATCTCTTAACATTCCTGTCATCGTTGATCTGGAAACATCTGTTACTGAATAGTTTATTGGAATAATACTATGTGCAGCTATCAAATCAAGTTTATTACAGTCAAAGATCAAAGACCAGAATAACTATGTTCTGCCAGCATAAATGTAGGCTCCAATAGTACAACATACTCAAGAGAGATCTTACCATTTTTTTTCAATTGAGTCTGATTCTTAGAGATTGTCTGGACAAATCCCTGCAGTTTTCTTGGCAAGGATTTTAAGAAGTGGTTTGCCAATGCCTCCTTCTTAGGGCTCAGAGAAAGTGACTGGCCCAAGATCACCTAGTTGGCTTTGGACTAAGGTTCTAGAGGCTAGAACTTGCAGTTTCCCAGTTTCTAGCCTGATGCTTTAACCACTTCATTAAACTGGTAAAATCCACTAAGGGGTAGGTTGCACCCAAGCCTCATCATTGATCTGTGTGCATCCAATATAAACTACAAAGGAGAAAGAGAGATATAAGACCAATAAGAAAAGTGGGGGGGGGAACTATGAGGTAATAATAGCTTCAGTGTAATATTCCCCATTGTAATCAGGGTATGTTTCTTTGATAGGAAGTATATGTAATATAAAGCATTGCCACCCTGTAGACACACAGCAAAAAGATAAAAGGCTGCTTACAACAAGCCTCCTTTGAGCTCCTGTTGTGACACCCTGAATGCCTACTTCTCTAGTCATAGCTGTAACTGGCATCATCCTGGACATAACATTTTTAGAATTGGTGGAAAAGTGAAAGTGAAGTCATCTGACAATTCCCTGCTGATCGTTTCCTTTGTAAATGAAAGCTCCTTATGTGTAACACAAGCAGAATGAGGACTCAAACTGAGGATGAAGCCTCTGATTGATGGTCCATTTTCCTGGCACATCCTGCAGTTAATTCTCAGGGAATGGTTAGCGGTGAAGTGTTCCATTCCTCTAGTCCATCTTACTGCTGTCAAGGTAGACTGCTAAGAGCCTGCTAACTGGTCTGTATTTTTTTTCCCTAGAAAAAATAAAAAAGGAAAGGTCTTGTCCCCTTGCCATATCCATATGCTCTAGTCTAGTTTGCTATGTCTCTTTGAAAATGTCCCTACCTACTTTGGATGCAAAGTGAAATATTATTGTAGATTCTCCTCTGCAAAGCAATATCTATTTTCCCTTTGGTGCTCTTGGGGAAGAGGCATATCTTCCCCTGGGGACTGTCCTTCAAGTTGACTTCATTTTGATTTAGATCTGTTGTAAATACCATCCTGTTCTTTTGAAATATTTGCTCTGAGCTGGTGGGACAGCTCTATATTATATTTTCTAGCTGTAACACCACTGGGGTATCTGCAGCATATTATAAAGATCCACTTGCCTAAACCAACTGTTTGTATTCCACACATATTTTTCCTGAATTTCTTTCCACTTAGGGCAGCAACTGTACCATTTATAGGGCAGGTAGCTGTGGTTTAGGATCTTTCCACCAATATTAGTACATCCTCACTGAATAATTGATAGCTTTGAATTAAAACATAAGTTAAAAAATCTAACTTGAAAAGTAGACCTTATCAGAGCTACTGAGGAATTTACCTTTGGTCCCTAAAGCAATACAGAACTCAGAAACCAGACTCCACATTATACAGCATTCTAGGTAAAATTAAATAAAGTCACTCAGTCACTCGGACCCTGGTCATTTCTCATCTGGACTACTGCAACACACTCTACATGGGGCTACCCTTGAAGAGTATTTGGAAGCTACAGCGGCATACAATGCAGCTGCATAGACAGTTTTTGGGGGCCCTATGGTGGCCCTCATAACATTCCACGTAGCACAAGGTGCACTGATTGCCAGTTTGCTTCCGGATCAAATTCAAGGTGTTAGTTATCACCTTTATACCCTTTATAGCATAGGTCCAGATTACCTGAGGAAACATCTCACCCCAATGGATTGGCTGACTCCCCTTGCATTGGCAGAAGGGGCATGCCGTGAACCCTCTCAATCAAGGAATTCTGCCTGGTAGGGTATATCCTTAGCTATTACCTTTTATTTTAATCTTAATATTTATCATTTTACTGTTTTATATTGTGGTTTTTATCTTGCTCTAAGCCTCCTGGAATCGCTTGATAGTGAGATGAGCATACAAATTTGATAAATAAATGTTAATAAATACATAAAGCTGGGATTTACATGAAATCATATTTTTCTCTTAGTAGCCAGTAGGATTTGAATTCTAAAAAACTTCAGTTTTCTTTGCTGTCTTTTTTCTTTGATTACTGAAATGTGAATGTTAAATAAGCAAACAGAATTCCATTAATTTGCATGTTCTTAACAAAAAAAATCACACAAGTAAAATCTGGATAAATACCAAGAATCCCTCAGACATTTTTCCATCTCCATCTTATCATTTTGTTTTTAGTTGATAGTTTTTTAGCTATTTCAGGTTGTGTGCCTGAATTTATTTCTGCAATATAAAAGGCCTTTTTTGTTGTTGTTAAGTTTCAATATTTGTGGTTTTCACAGTGTGACTTTTCCTCTTATGGTGACCCTCTCAATCTCTTTGATATTTTTTGACACTTTTCATCAAGCTTCAGCCTGACAATATTTCTCCAATTCTAGCCTCTTTTTTGTAATTGGCTTCTCCATCAGTTGGCAGATGTTTATTTATTATTTGTTTGTTTGGGTTTTTTGGGGGATGGGTGAATCCTATTGATACTGACTTTTCAGCTTATCTTCTCTTTATCTTTTCCATGGGGCCCTATTTAGCAAAAATGTCAATTCTCCAGTTCTCTCTCTTCTATTCTGCTTTCTCCGGGTACTGCCATATCCACTACCCAGACTCAATTCAACAATTGTTAAAGTTGGGGTGTTATGCAGGGGTGGGTTCTACTTACTTTTACTACTGGTTTGTAATGGAGCCGTGCGCGCGCGCTCTTCTGTGCATGCTCAGAAGTGTTTTCATGATGTCAGGGTCAGTGGGCGGAGCCTCCCGCCAGTTTTACTACTGGTTCTATAGAACCGGTGCAAACCGGGGGCAACCCACCACTGGTGTTATGTGACAGATACTGGTCTGTTTGAATTCTAAAGTCCCAGAGCACTTCTTCATTTTCTATTACTTTACCTATTTTATGCTGTGCAGGCAAACGGTATGTCTTGCAATATTTGAATGCATCACTGTTGCTATTTTGTTAGGCAACTATTTGTAGTCAGTCTGTGCAATCTTCTTACAGCAACTAACTAGATTGTCCACTGTTTCTTCAGCTTCTTTGCAGAGATGTCAATTGCTGTCTGTTGCTGTCTTCTCAATTCTGGCTTTGTATGCATTCAGGCTTAGTTTCGTGCAGACAAAATTAACCCCTCTGTCTCTTTCTTCAATTTTCCTGCTCCTAGCCCTTCCCAGATCTTGTTTTTATCTGCATTGCATTGCATGGTATTTTTTAATGTATTGTCCATGTACTGTATTTTTAGGAGTATAAAACGCTCCGGAGTATAAGACGCACATTAGTTTTTAGGGAAGACAACAAGAAAAAACAAATTCTGCCAGGTATTCATCTGGCTAGTGTCCATGCAGCAAACAGCAAACAGCCTGGTAAGCTTCAGCACGTTATTGCAGCCTGATTTAGCATGAACAGCTGATTAGCGGTTGGATCTGCCTCCCAGAATATCACCAATCAGCTGTTCCAGGCTGCGGGGATCACCACAGCACATCGCCGCCAATTGCCGCCTCTATGCATCGCATTTTTGTCCTCCGCACTCCCCGTTTTTTGCCTCTGTGCATCACATTTTCAGCCGATTCCAGGCTACAGGGATCACTGCCGCCACCACCGATCCCCGCAGCCTGGAACCAGCCAAAAATGTGACGCACGGAGGCCAAAAACGCGACATGCGGACACAGCAATGTACTGTGGCAATCCCCGCAGCCTGGAACAGGTCTAAAAAGGGGCATGTGGAGGCCAAAAATGCAACACTTGGAGGCCGAAAATGGCCAAAAGGTGGGGGCCAAAGGGTGGGCAGGGCTTCTGCAACATTCAGTGTATAAGACGCATCACAATTTTCACCCACTTTTTGTGGGGGAAGTGCATCTTATACTCTGAAAACTATAGTAATACATTGCCTTGCTATGTGTCTTTTCTATATTTTATTTGCTCTTTCTTGTAGGCCAATTTGGCCTCTCCGCTACTCAGTTAGCCTTCGTGGTATACTAGCTTCAGTGGATCTTCTTCACAATCTTTCAGATATTCTGTGTCCTTTTATCTTCTTCACCTATAAGTAGAATCTGTAGAATCTGTCAACATCACTGAAGGGATGAAGGACATGCTTTTCTAATTTTCCTATCCAGGGTTTTTAGTTCTACTTCAGTCCATTCTATCATTCTAGTTGTGTATCTAATGGCTGGAATGGCCCAGGTATTAATTGCCTTAGTGAAATTTCCTCCACTGAGTCTGGACTTTAATGTCTTCTACTCTCATAATGTATTTACTTCTAACCTTGTTCTTGAGCTCAGTGTGCTTGTCAATTTGAAGGATGCCCAGGAACTTGTAGTGATCATCTTCATCCAGATTAATGATGTTATTTCCATAGGCATCTTGATTCCTTTAGGAACTCTCGGGTCTTTGAATCCCGAATAATAAAACTTTATTGAATACACCATCTTGGAACTGAAGAAGCAAAATCAGCTCTGCTTTCCCTGCACAAAAGCTTGCTTAATTAAACAATATATTCCCTTTCTCCCATCCCTCAAGTGTTTCACATGATCCAATAGTAGAACTTCTTTTTGTTATGGGAACAGTCCCCTTCTCCCTCAAGCACCTATGGTAGTGACCTTGGCTCTTACAGTCCATGAAAAATGTATTGGCATCCTGTTTCCTCCCTACATATTCCACCTCTCCCCCCTTATCATTGGCATGTTGAAAACCAATAGGAGCTAGAAGACAATAAGTGATTCAGTCTTGACAAACATAAGATTTATTTGGCATGATCTGTTTTTGACGAAGCCATGTTGACTTCTGGTTATAACTTTGTTTGCTTCACAGATCTGTTGCTTGATTATCTTTTCCAGGATCTTCCCAGGTAATGATGACAGGTTGATTAGTCTTTAGTTTCCTGAATCTGCTTCCCTCCCCCCCCTTTTTTTTTTTTGAAGATGGGAACCACATCAGCTCTTTTCCAGTCCTCAATATTAACCACTCCCAGTCTATCACCATTGATCAGCAACTGTGTCTCCCATTGTGCCATTGATTTTTGCACAAAGCTTCTGATGCTTCCAGTGATTCCTGTAATTTATAAGCACTTAATTATCCAATCATGTGATAGGGAGTCAAATGCCTTCTTCTTATCAATGCATGCTGCATTCCAATTGGCCTTCCTTCTCTTGCAGTTTTCCAGAATCATCTTGTCAATTAGGAGTTGATCTTTTGCTCCTTTGCTGTTCGGGGAGTTTCGTTTTTTGGCCAAGACTTTTATCAGTTTATATTTGAATCATAATCTGTTCATTTCTGGCTATTTTTTCAACTATAGTTTCCCATCAAGTTTTCTTTAGTGGCAAATGATAATTTTTACAGATGATCCCTATCCCAGATTACAGGGTTGTAAAAAGGGAGTTTTTATTGGTACCTGGCAAAATAGGAATTGAATAGAATGCTGGGTAAGTGATATGTTTTTGTAAGACAACAAATGCTGCTATTTGACTTGGACTAGGCAGTGTTTTGAGGATAGTAATCCTGGTGATTGTCTTCTCCATTTAAACTACTTTCTCACCAATCTGCTGATTAACTGTTATGAGTATGATTTAACTTGGAAAGAATGTATATGATGAGGGTCAGTTTCCAACTTTGACCCATGTAATGTCCTCCATTTATATTGCATATCCCTGCAATATAATACTATATAATGTAATACTAAGGTTATCCAGCAGGATAACCTTAGTAGGTTATCCTGCTGGAGCCCTTACAAAGTAGTCACAGCATGCCAGAAAAGAAGGCTGAACTTTCCCTCTGGACCATAATAGAAGGAATCAAGGGAGATAAGACTATCTCTGGTGGATAAATCTAATAAATATCATGAGATTTTCCAACCTTTAATAAAATGTCATTAAGAGAGAACATACTCCAAAAATATCTGCCCTTTGCATTTATTATTTCAATTTCAATTCAATGTGTTATGATCAAAGACAAGCAGAGTACTCTTTGAACATGTGTGCGTGTGTGCGTGTGTGTATGTGTGTGTGTGTGTGTGTGTGTGTGTGTGAGAGAGAGAGAGAGAGAGAGAGAGAGAGAGAGAGAGAGAGAGAGAGAGAGAGAGAGAGCAAATAAAATGTAACAAAAAGTTAAAATACATTTATAAAACAAGGTATTCCAAGTGAGGACTAGGATAAAATCTATATTTAAATTATAAAGCAGACTATTGTTATGTTATGTTATGTTATGTTATGTTATGTTATGTTATGTTATGTTATGTTATGTTATGTTATGTTATGTTATGTTATGTTATGTTATGTTGTTATGTTGTTATGTTATGTTATGTTATGTTATGTTATGTTATGTTATGTTATGTTATGTTATGTTGTTATGTTATGTTATGTTATGTTATGTTATGTTGTTATGTTATGTTATGTTATGTTATGTTATGTTATGTTATGTTATGTTATGTTATGTTGTTATTAATATTATATTATATTTCTGCTTCCTAAAATGGCATTGGGCAGCTTACAATCAATAAAAATAGAGACATAAAAACAATTATAAGTATAGGAACAATTAAAATGACAAAACATAAATAGACTATGAACCAAGGACTTGCATGGAGTGATGATGATGCTTTTGTCGGTTGCTTCACCAGCCATGTGCACCTATACGAAGTATAATAACATCTAAAATAACCTATCTGAGCAATTATATTAATTGTATACAATGTAATTTCAAATCAACTAAAATCAAATTTAGTCCTGTCTCTTTTTTAACTGTGGCAAAGTTCTTAATGAAAAGTGTCACCAGTTATGCTGAATTTCTTTTCAGATGTTTCTGTTTTTTCTGACAGCTCTACATTAGCTGTCTTTGTACAAAAGTATAAAATTTGGATTACAAACATGACAGAAAGGATGAATGAGAGTTGTGAAGTTGTACATCCTAGAGACACTATTGGATCTTATACAACTTGTCAGACACTGATCTCCAACTACTTTAAAATAGAGAGGAGGAAACTATATCCTTTGCCTTAGCAGTTTAGGAGGGTTTTGTAATGCTTACAGAGGGGAAACTACAAGAGATGACCTCTGAATGATGATATGGGCAAAATGATACCAGCCAATTCCAAAGTAAGATGGGAGGGGCAATGCAGCGAAACAATGCAAACAGTTCATCAGATACAAACTAAAGTACCAATGTAGATATATCAAGACTCATAGATATAGTATCTATTAATACTGTGTAATGAAAATATAATAATAATATAATATAATATAATATAATATAATATAATATAATATAATATAATATAATATAATATAATATAATATAATATAATATAATATAATATAATATAATATAATATAATATAATATAATATAATATAATATAATATAATATAATATAATATAATAATGATGCGGTGGCTCAGTTGCTAAGATGTTGAGCTTGTCAATCGAAAGGTCAGCAGTTCAGTGATTCGAATCCCTAGTGCTGCGTAATGGGGTGAGCTCCTGTTACTTCTCCCAGCTTCTGCCAACCTAGCAGTTCCAAGCACATACAAAATGCAAGTAGAAAAATAGGGACCACCTTTGGTGGGAAGGTAACAGCATTCCATGCGCCTTTGATGTTTAACCATGCCAGCCACATGACCACGGATATGTCTTTGGACAGCGCTGGGATGAGATGAGCACCACCCCCTAGAGTCGGGAATGACTAGCACATATGTGCGAGGGGAACCTTTACCTTTACCTTTAATGAATAATACTATAAAGCAATTACTATATATGACCATTTTATCCTTCTTAATCCGCTTATATCATATTACCTATGTACGACCTCCAAGATCAAGAGCAGTAAAACGTACTGAAAGATTATATATGTGTGTGTGTGTGTGTGTGTGTGTGTGTGTGTGTAAAAAGAATCCCTCCCCAAAAACAATAACAAGAAAAAGAAACTTCCCCCTTCATACTTAGCAAGCAAAGTTCAACATTTATAATTTATTGCTGTTTCTTAAATTACAACAGTTACATCTTCATTCCATACCTCACCCCATTTTCAATAAACTCATCTCTAAATATTTAGCTTTCTTTATTGATCAATAAAGGTCTAATACAAATTAACAAAAATATCTTACAGTGTAAGTATATAATCCCCATTTCCACTTAGTCTAAATCAGGGATGAGTTCCAAATCCCATCGCTACTGGTTTGCTCATGGGCGCATGTGCACACAAGCGCATACAGCACTTCTGCGCATGTGCAAAACTATCTGGGCGGGTGGGCAGAGCCTCCCGCCACCACCGCTACCGGTTCGCCGATCCAGTGTGAACTGGTAGCAACCCACCACTGTTCTAAATCCCCCAGTCAAACATCAAATATATCTGACAGATTATCTACTGTATGCATAGAGACAATACTGTTTGTTAACTTTGTTAAGGCACAAATAAATTGGGGTACTTTATAATGTAACATCATGGACAAGGGTTACGGAAATAATTTCTTTGGTAATTGTAATAAGAGAATAAGGAAAGCAAACTAAATCCAGTCTCTAATCTAACAGAACTGAGTAGATGGTAAAGCACTTTTAGCAGTGTTTTGACAGATCTGCTTTGTTTCTTTTAAAAATCCCTTCATCACCAGCTGTGCCAAGCAATGAAAGAAGATTGTTTTTAGTAATTAGCAAACTCATATACTGATTCACACATGCTCATAGGAATGGATGCACACAGATTTCTTAGCTTTTAATCTCTACAAAACATAGATATATTCAAGACCCAAGAATTTATTTCTATGTATTGCCCCAAATATGGAGCTTCATTCCCCCCGCCCCTGCCCCCCCCATTTATATAAAAATAGCATTTGACGGATTTTTTCTGTGTTGCTTTCTGCCAATATATCATTTTTCCAACCAATGAAAAATGCATATATCATCAATAAAGTGAGGGCAGATGGAAGAAATCTGGTTTGCATCTTAAACACAAAAAAAGTGTTTTTGAAGCTTCCAATATTACTATATTGCTATGTAATTAGAAAGCAATTTAAAAACATTTTAAAAACAATTACATTACATTTTTTCTTCTGCTCAATCATGTCCAATTCTCAGAGACTGCCTAGACTATTCCTTACAGTTTTCTTGGCACAGTTTTTCCAAAATGGTTTGCCATGCCTCCTTCTCTCCTGCTCAGAGAAAGTGACTGACCCAAGTTCACCCTGCTGCCTTCATGCACAAAGCAGAATTAGAACTTATGGTCTCCTGATTTCTAACCATATGCCTTAACCACTACATTAAAACGGATGTCGCATTGCATTACTATTTCAGGTAATCCACATTTCAGCTGTTCCTAGCTTGCTTGCTTTGGTTTGGGGATTGTTACTATTCATTTACATTTAATCAATTTAGAGGGCACCCAACTCTGCGGGATTTCCAGTTTGAAAACCACAAAAGTAAACCATTCCTGAGTGGCCCAAAGACAGACATATTAACAGAATCCCTATCCAACAGGACTCACCCATGACCTATGCCCAGGGTCTAGAACAACAGCCATGTCTTCAGTAGCTTCCTGAATGTCATCATGGTGTCATCATTCTTGCCATAGAGGAAGCCATCCAGATCTTGAAGAGCGGTTATTTATTCCAGAGGGCAGGCACTGCAGCAGAAAAAACACACTTCTTGGATCCCATTAGATTACATTGCTTAATTGATGGGACTCAAAATGTACTTACTCTGCTTGATCTCACAAGATGAACAGAAACAATTGGTGACTGGTCATCTCTTAAATAACCAAGTGCTATGCCATGAAGAGCTTTATAAGTAACAGCCAGCACTTGGAAGCCAGCTGGTAACCATCACATGTGCATAACACATTCTGACTATGTCACATTCTGACATGCTACCACATTCTGACTATGGAACTTTTATCATTATAACACCACTCATGCCAAATATAATCATAAAACTATCCCCCAAAATATTGAGAGCCTTGCTTAGTGTTTTGTTTTTGATAGTATTTGAAGTTATGTGGATCCTTTGGAAACTTTAAATAGCATGTCTATCAAAAGGCTAATATTCTATTAAAATTAATAATTTTAAAATGAAAGAGCCATCTCTCTCATTTAGAGGCTCTTTAATAGAATGTCCTTTTTGACATTAGAATGTATTCATATAGCCTGAGATATATGTCCATGAAGCTGCAAGACTGAATTGGTTCCCTATTATTATTATTATATACTTTATTCATTAAACATGAAACTCAGTCAACTAAACATTCAAAAATGCATCACAAATACCACTGACTGGTGCTAATGGTTGATACGGGTTGCTGCCAGCGTCCTAGGTATCAACCAAATACCTTCTTAAGATGTACAATGTTCCAAGTAGCGCAGCTTTTTGCAGTTCCATGGTGTTATTGCAGGAAGCTGCAGTTTGTTGATGTATCTTATAAAATTCTTGGACATGGTACCAAGTGTCCTGATGACAATGGGTATCGCTGTTACATGTTTCATCCATAATCACATATTTTTATTATTATTTTAAATATATTATCAATGCAAAGTGTCCTATCCTCTTGAAAGTTTTTCAGTGAAATCCATTGTTTTACTAGTAGCATATTAGTACAGTTAACAAACAACAAACTTGCTGATGAAATTAAATGTCCCTGAAGCAACTTTATAGGGTTAGGGTTAGGGTCAAAAATTTCACTAGGTGGATAACATCGATGTATTGTGCAGATTGTTTTTAATGAGTTGAAAAAGATCTTGAGATGCATCCTTGTAAAAATAACCCGCTTAGTTCTGCATTTTCTTAGTATCTTTCTATATTTAAGTAATATAATTAATAAAAATACATAAATCAAATTGCAGTATTTCCTCAACAATATTGCTGGTAGGTATAAAGTGTTAAGTGTTATTTTAAATAAATATGTAATTAAGAAGGAAAGCTGTGAGACCGTCATATTATAGAGTGAATTGCCATCCAAAAATGTCATGATCGAAAAGAAAAAACAGGTGTGATGATGAGTTCTGTATACTTAAACATTGAACTGTCTCAGTCATCTATAAAAAATATTGTAGGGGTATAATAGGGTTTGTCTTTTGTACATCAATGGTTATTATCCAGTTTTAAAATGAATGCACAGCTGAAGAGTAGCATTCTGGTATATGAGCTTAACTAAGAAGAAAGATATTTGGGAGAGAATATCCAAAGCTAAATTGGAGGCCAAGTGGAGGTGCTTCACTATGGAGGTGCTTCACTGCAGCTGAGCAAACTAGGCTCATCTTGACAAAACATTTTCAGCAAAATGTCTCTGCAACAAGACCTTGAATAATAATGTATTTATAGTCACCATAAATTGAGACAATCAAAGATTTTTTTGTAGTCTTTCTTTCCTTTAAGTTTTCTAAAGATACAAGCTTCATCAGACTCATCACAGCCAAACCTGCCCATCTATTGACTCTCTACTTCAACTCTGACATAAGTAAGAATTATGAAAAGATAGATTTGACATATAGTTTCACATTTTACTGACATATTTCTTATTCATGCACCATTTGTCTTTAGAATGCTACCTCTTCTTTTCTACATGATATAAGTAAATCCAAATGTAAGCACCAGAAATACCATGGTCACATTTATTAGTAGCACTCTAGGAAAAACATGCAATCAGTAACAAGGAAAAGAGAGATGCTCAAGAGAAAAATAAAAATTGCTAAATGATGAGTGCAGACCAATAGTCATTTTATTGTGACTAAATAGGTGTGGACAGATATTGATGTTAGAGTTCTCTTTAATCTTCTGAGCCACTTGCAGCTAAATCCCATTTCTAAATAGAGTCTGCAGCAAAACAAAACTCCATGCCAGGAGAACTGGAAATGTCAAAAGGGACTATTCTGTCTATGTGAATCATACTGCTTTCCAAACCCTCCTTAAAAAGAAGCATGCATAAAGAACATGTTCATGATACTGATGATGCATGATGTTCGTCTTCATATATAATGCGTACATTATGATGCATACATGTTCATGATACTGATATTGGGAGGGGGGGTATTAGAAAAATAAACATTCTGCATCTGTTGCTAGGAAATCTAGCAATAGATGCAGGACATTAGAACATTACTGGGATGAAAACATAGAAAGAGAAGTAGCATCCAGCAATAGAGTCTTATCTTTCTGTGTTATTGAACTATGAGCACATTAATTTTTCAGTCATTGAAAATCTGCCATAGAGACAGGTATTTCTTTTTATCTTCTGTCTTTTAGCCAGACTATAGAGAATGAATTTTGTGATTATATAATTATTCAGGTAAAATCTATGTGTTGTCTTCATTGTTAAGCAATATCTTTTCTCTTCCTTTTAGACCAGGTTAATAGTAGTAGATCATCCCATTTGAATCTTCATTTTAGAGGGGCAACTGACCTGCTGCTTGCTGATCATTCTTTTGTGCAAAAAAGTCCTACACCTCTTTTCAGACTTTCCTTAATTATTCTACAGTCAAATTCTCCATACTTTGAGCTCACACAAAACTGCCTCTGGAGATGTGCTGAGCAAGAAGGGGTGAATTGTACTGGTGTTTGAATAAATCTCCCTAATTTGTTCATGGTTTTTCCACCAATTCACAGAATTCATATGACTTATTTTCATCCATGTAACCTCTTACTATATTGGTCATTCCATTTTTCTTTCCTATTAGAGTGAAATTGGACACAGCCCTCCTCCTGCCTACACCCCTATGTCAGGAGTAAGTATTTCACAATCAACCTGTTAGGATTTGTTTGTCCTTTTAAATGTATCCTCCTTCTCTCTTCATGAATTCCACTATCCCATGTACTTTCTCGTTCTCCAAGGGTAGGTGAGAGTTGATCATGTTTTGTTGCTGAGTGCAGCTGAATAACACAAATTTCATTAACTCTTAACAGAAAATTCTAGGATAGAATCAGATGTTACTAGAGATTAATATTTGCCTTACAATAAATTTTGCTTTGTTTTGTTGAACAGGGTTCTCTGGACATTGTTCGGTTACAACTTATAATAATATAATAAAATTAAGGGAGTGCTAAACATTGTAAGATTATCCTTAATTCTAGAAGTATTTGGGAGATTCAAAATGTTATCTTTGGTCCATAATATTTTTTGAAGCTAGGATGAGTGTACCTGTTCTAGTTTAGGTTGGTTTAATGATACTGAAAAAACTTTGTGTATTAAAAACCTTCATAAGTTTAAATCTTCTCTGAAAAAAAAGAATCAGATAAAACGGCTGGAGGGACAATTAGCTTTTGTGATATCTGATAAACCTAACAAAACAAAAATCTAATAAATAACAACCAAAAATTGCCACATTTAATTCAGAAGAGTTCATATAGCTTGAAGGCAAACATAAAAATTAAATGTGAAAGGAAATAATAATTTTAATATGTTTGTATGGATTCAAAGAACAATGCCCACACTGATCCACAGAAAATGCAGTATAAAGTTACTGAATGGACATTAATTAAAGCTATGGTAATTTCTTTAAAAGATCAACATTAAAAGGTTCTAGTGAGTTCCACAAGAACTGATCATTAATTTCTCAGGAAATTCACACAATGCCAGAACATTCTCCTTTCCTCTTATTTTATGAAAAATAACAACCAAGTCGATAAATTTCATTCCTGGAACAATATAAAGAAATACTTGATCAATTATATTTGTTTTAAATGATTATGTTAAATGCTGTTCTCTAAACAATAATCTTATGGTGATAAGGAAGATATTTTGGAATCCATTGGATAGTTCAGATCTCCTCTTCAAGAAGAAAGGAAGCGGTCTGCTCTCCCAGGTGATTGTCTAAATTTCTTCCAATGTTTGCCTGCTGACATCAGAGCTCCAACATCATGTAATATATAGATCATCTTTCTCAGAGAGGAGTGGGAGAGATTGGATGGTTTTCAAAGATTTCAACATCCTCTCACCCTTTAGAACTGCTCCTGAAATAAGGAGAATTACATTTCAGCTCAAGAACCGGCATACATAATTTCATTCCTATTATTATTATTGTTGTTGTTGTTATCGTTATCGTTATTGAAAATTTAATCTTCAATTTGATTCACAGTCTGGGACTGGTAAAAACCTAACAGTTCAAGTCCTAACCAAGGACCTAAGAGCTGTCAAGATAATGTCTGAATGTACAGGCAGTTCCAAATATGGTGGTTTTTTGCAAAGTCAGGATACTCAGGCCTGATAAGTTCAAAAGTTTGATTTATCTAGGCAACCCTTTGGGTATTGCTCCAAGGGCTCCTATTACTATTGATAAAATCAATAGTAGTAGTAGTAGTAGTAGTAGTAGTAGTAGTAGTAGTAGTTGTGATGATGTTCTGTTTAAGGGCTTTCTCCTTCCAAGAGACTGATGGCCGAGAGTCAGCACTGCTTCTGTCTCTGTGCCATTCTTGCACGCTCTTCTAGACTAGTCCAGTTATACATAGTTAAGTAGTAATACATAATTCAGTCAGCCTACTGTTTGGGAATTATATTATTGTTGTTAAAACTAATGATCTAATTCAAAAACGGGGGGAAGGATAGAATGTTTTTGTTTCAGAGTTTTATTTAAAGCAAAATTTGGATGCTCATATAAACATGCTTTCACATGTGAAACTTCCAATCATTTAATGGGAAGGAAAATGATTCTCAGTGACTAACATTTATAGCATGTTTCTATTGTGTAGTAAAATAATTGCCTAGTAAGGGAGATATAAAGTGCTAGATGAACTTCAAAATACAAAATTGTACAAACTCTATACACCCTATACAAGTATTGTTACAGTAATTCAGGATAAAGACAGAAGTCATAAGCATCTGGGTATATATTGTACCCTGCTTGTGAATGCCTTCTGCCAGCAGTACTTTCCTCTCTACTCTCTCCTACAGAGGACTACTAAGGTGGGCTTAGTTGCGCAGGTCACTGAAGGAATCTTTCTGCAGGTCAGCTAATTTCCACACTTAGGACATTTGGTGTCCTTTCTATGACATTTTGTATTATGTATAAATGTTGAGGTTTATCTTGGCAAAAGCACCTGAGAAATTCTAGGAAATGCAAAATGAATTGGCAGGAATAAATGTAGCACAATTTCTCAGGCCAGGTTTTGTGAGATGGGAGGTAACTTACTAACCCTAGAAGAGTGTAGTTGAACATAGAAGGTAATGTGTTATAATACTAGGGATTTTTTTAAAAAACAACAACAACACGGAAATAACATATAGAGACCATCAGATTTTGGAAAAACATTAAATAGAATCTGATCCTGATTGAATTTAGATTTGGCAGTCATAGATTGATGGATTAGGGTTGGGCTCTTATTTGAGGTAGCAGATTATTTGTATCATAATCTAAAATCTAAGAAAAATGCACTAAGTTTTCGTTCTTGAAGGGTAATATTTCAAAAGCATAAACCAAGGATCTTGAATTACTTTAAACCAATGGAATTTAAGTTGAATCCAGCAATAATGAAAATCTATGCATGTGGAATTCACTCAGTTCCTTTAGCCAATGCTTGCAGAGTCAAACAACAAACTAAAAAAATATGTGTAATGTTGACTGAAACAGTTACAACTAAAACTTCTGCATAACAAAGGTGCCTATTGAGCAAATAATTGAACATCTTATATGCATGAAACTAAGCTCTAATGTTAATTCTGTGGGGGGGTTTTCACATGGTGTTTTGTGTTTCTTATAGAATCAGTTTATCTACAGAGATGGAAGCTTGTCTACAGAACAAGGAGTTCCTTTGCCATACAGAACTGCCATACCAGGCATAGCTCCAGAAGTTCCCATCAGGCAAGGAGCTGCTGAGATCTGTGATGACACTTGCTGCAATGGTACTTTACGGAAACAAGTGGCAAGTCTTTCACAAGATGACAGTATCACTCAGAGGTATAGCGCTGACCCAACAGTTTTTATCCCAGAGCGAGGGCCAAGAACTGAGCTGGATGAAGAAGGGTATATGACTCCAATGCCAGAAAAGTGCAAAACAGGTATATCTCTCACATAGTGATAATAATCCCCACCCCACACTGCCCAGTATAATCAATGCTCAGAGAATATTCTGGTTGGAGCTCTATACAGATAAAATGAACCCTAGCAAGAATGGCTGACATCAGCTGGTGCTCATATCTCTCCCATGCCTTCCTCCAAGTTGAACTGGTAAGTAGTACCATTGCATAAGATTTATTTGGATGAAAGACCATTGCAAGGTAGGGGAGTATCATCTTTTCCATCCAAAGAGCCATAGGTACCCAGGTTGAAGTTTGGGCCACACTTATGCCTTCATAAGCCATTTATACATATATACAGGCAAGAAACCATACAGTGAAGGAACCCTAAACCTTTAAAGCCTTACAAGGCATCAGGCCAGGTTCATTGTGGGGCTACTTATCCCCAGAGCATGCTCACCTGCTATCACAGGATGGCTATATTCCGATTCCCCTTGGTGCATGTGGGAAGACTTAGGAAGTGGGGAAAGATCACTGTCTTTGCGACCTAACATTTGCATGGTTCCTGTTTAGTACTGGGTTGTCTGAATTATTCTTTGTTTCAGTCAAACCAATTCAACCTGTAAAATGAAAGGCACGTCTCCTAGAAGCAGAGTCTTGTTTTTCTACATTGGCTTTACGATGGAAGAGTTTATAGGACCTCACACTCTTGGCATTTTGTTTGTAGCATTGAGCTTGACTTGTCAATTACATTGCAAGCTTAGCTGCAGAGTAGAGGTTACTTTCAAGTAAAGGGTTTTTTTGTTGTTGTTGTTGTTTTGTTTGTTTTTTGCTTTTCCCAATGTCCAACTGAACAGCATGGTCACTGGGCTAAGAGGAAATGCATCATTAGTTTCCTGCTGCCTTTAATGTACTCAACCATATAATATGGAAAAGAAAATAGATAGCATTTCCCTGTTATATTCATTGCCTCTTCCTAGGAAGAGGTGATCCTGTTTGGTCAAGCTTCAACATTTGGCACTGTAAGTAATTAAAATCTATATCACTCATTCAGCAGCCCATGGGCTTTTATGAAATGCACTGCTTCCTGAAAAATCAGGTCAAGTAACCAGAGCTACAATACTATGGCATTCTCTCTGCTCCCCAATCCCCCCCTTTTTTTAATTCCACAAGAATTACTTGGCTTCCTTGCATAGCTTCTGTTTGTGTGTTTGGTTTAGTCTATATGTTTGTTAAATGTTGAAATGCAAGGAAACTTTTAAAAAGCAA
Source organism: Pituophis catenifer annectens (assembly GCF_029215685.1). Taxonomy (NCBI): domain Eukaryota; kingdom Metazoa; phylum Chordata; class Lepidosauria; order Squamata; family Colubridae; genus Pituophis; species Pituophis catenifer. The sequence goes on from NW_027256881.1 coordinate 174,864,648, forward strand.
GATATTTTTTGGTATTTTGATATTTTCTGTGACAACTTTGATATCCAAGATACAACCAATTAAGCATTAGTTATTATTTTCTCTCACTCTTGTACATCTTTCAAACCCCTTTTGTCACAGTAAGATAGGTAAGATTTTGGATGTAAGTTTTTTGTTCCCTTAAGAGTTAATGAGGCAATGTAAAGAAACGTTTTTTGCATCACTGATTCTAATATAGTAGAGGCATGTGTGAAAAACTGTCAGTAGACTGAGCCAGTGGTGAAATTCAGCCAGCTCTATCCGGTCACGCAGTCTGGTACTGCCAGCGGCGTGAGGCTCCGCCCACCCGCCCGGACATCATCACATCCCGTTTTTGACTCTCTGTGCATGCGCAGAAGGCTCTGCACATGCATTGAGGAGGCATGCAAGACCGTAGTGAGTGTGTGCACGCGCATGCTCACATTTGCGAACCGGTAGTGAAGGTAAATGAATACCACCCCTGGACTGAGCTCAGCTCACTTGAAAATGAAAGTGCCATTTTACAATCTAGCATCCATCAGATGCCAGTTTCAAGTTACCTTATGGGTAAGGTTGGGTGAAAATTATTTTAAAAAACATTATCACAGAATAAGGATGTAATAATTAAAATACTTCTTAGCATTTTTTTCCCATCAGAAATATTCCATGATAATGCAAACAAAATTAAGAAGTTGCCCAATCTTGTTTGTTGCCCAATCTTGTTTACACACACACACACACACACACACATACACATACACACACACAATATTTATGTTCTGCAGACCAGGAAGTAGCAACCCAGTTCTTTGATTCTGTATTCACCTATTCCTAGTGAGCAGCTTGTTTTCACTTACATGAAATGTGACTGAGTTTATCTCAGTTGAAAATCATGTTAGCAAGACGGCACCTTATGGTTATGAAGATGTAGCACTCTAGGTATAAACATAAAAACATAAAAGCATAACAATAATGCAACACTGCAGGAAAAAAAACACAGTATTCGATAAAACATGTACCAAAAACATTAGGTGTTAGGAGTAGACTATTCCATAGCTGGCAATGTTTGATCAGAGAAGTGTTTTTCCCCAAAAGGAAAAAAGACTCAGAGAAATGTTTCCATTATGGAACTTAAAGTATGAACAGGCTGACAGGGATGGGATAGTTTTGTCCATTACCCTTAGCCTCAGTTCCTACCGTAAATTTCTTTTAATCATTTCCACAAGTGCTTCCAAATTTGTGTTTCAAATGTATGGAGTTTTGTCTGTCTTTTCACTCAGTTATGCATTTTTGTATGCATTTTTCCTAGTGTATATGTATATATTTTGACAAACTATTTCCCCAAATTTATAATGTTATGTTTCCTTAATGTACACATTGCAGTAGAAATTATTTTCATTTCAATTAACATCTCTTTCCTTTTTCCAAGATCACCTGAATCCAGTGGAGGAGAATCCATTTGTTTCTCGGTGGAAGAATGGTGATCTTCAAGCTCTGGACAACCCAGATTATCACAACAGCCAAACTGGGAAGTCCAAAGTCGAGGATGAATATGTGAATGAGCCCCTGTACCTCAACACCTTTACAAGCACCTTTGAAAATGCAGAGTACCTGAAGAAAAATGGGCTTCCATTGCCAGAAAAGCCCAAAAAGGCATTTGATAACCCAGGTTATTGGAATCACAGCCTGCCTCCACGAAGTACCCTACAGCATCCGGACTACCTGCAGGAATACAGCACAAAATATTTTTACAAACAAAATGGAAGGATCCGACCCACTGTGGCTGAGAATCCCGAATACCTCTCAGAGTTCTCTCTGAAGCCTGGCATGATGCTGCCTCCTCCACCTTACAGACACCGAAACACCGTAGTGTAATCCCAGGGAGAAATGGGGAAACCATACCAGCACTCTCTTCCTCTCCTTTCTCCTCCCCCTTTTTTCTTCCTTCCCCCTTTTCTTACTTTCTCTTGCCAAATCTTCCCTCCATTTGATGTCTGCAAAGAGAAGGGAGAGAGAATCATTTAAATCAATGATTCCAGAAATTTAGGAAGAAGCAAAAGAAAAAAAAAAGTCTGGCTTTTCTTCCTTTCCAAGCACTTCTTTTAGAGGAAGAAAAGATCAGACCAGCCACGCATGCTAGGAACTGCCCCTGAAGTGGTTGCCTGCTGTCAGGCTGGTGTTCTTATAGGGATCCAGCTCAGGGGCTGCCAAGAAAGTCACCCTGGTCAGTTTCTATCAGCAGGAAGTGCCAGAGCCACTGAAGCATTCCCGCAGAAGGCAAGGCAGTTTCAAAAGGTGGGAAGGGGGTAGAAAAAGACAATTTTTATACCATAGGTAATTAACTAATGACTGAGATTGAAAGGCCAATTTCTTTAACCTTTTTTTTATTCTGCCCGCTAATCAAAATGTCTAATCCAGCTTGCTTATGGCCAGTTGCTCTCTCTACTTTTGCAGTTGTGAATTCTTTTCCAAGGCAGAGACCTCATTCATTCCTGTTCTGGTGCATGAAATTACAGGTGGCTACAAGTCGAAAATTGTATCAGGACACACACTCATACACATGCAAACTAACTTGGGCTTTTTGAGGGCACAGTGCCAATGAATATTGAATATTTATATAAAGAGAGCCTCCTGTTCATGTTTTATATACATTGAATGCCACATGTAATAATTCTCCCCTCCATTTCTTTATCAGCTAAAGCTGAGAGCATTATATAGCACTAGAAGGAAGAATAACACTGGATTTTTAAACACTTTAACGTTTTTAAGGCAGGGTCAGGAGGGAAAATAGAAAAAGAAAAAAATAAGGACAGGTAAAACACACTCTGGAAATCACTGGAAAATTAGTTTGCACTTAAACTTTTCTTTTTCATTCTCTTTATATTTTCTCCTTACTCTGAACGTTATTCTGGAATCTGAATGAAGCAATATGGAAGTGACCAGCAAAATAAAATAATTTAAAATGTAAAATGAATAATAATATAAATATATATACTATATCTATATATGAAAGGTGACTCTGGAATTGCCAAAACAAAGTGAAAGTCAAGCCTTTGGAACTTCATTCATCAGTGCAACTACAACTACTCACAGGAATAATATTGAAGTACCAACTTTGGATATTGGCTCTTACAAGAAAAGGAACACATATGAAGGGAACTCTGAAGGTAAAAGGGGGAAGGACTGATTTGAGCTTCCCAGTAAAGACTATTGTGAGACTGTTATTGAGAAGTTTTGTTCTAGCACAAAGAAGAAATACTAAACAAGACCTTAAACAAATTAAGGGTGTTTGTGGCTGTTATATTCTCAATCAAATCTGTAAGTAATCTCCCAGCATTTGCTTATTTATTTTTTACTTTTGGCTTTTACATGTTGATTTAAAGAAAAATAATTGGTTCCTTGAAATTGTAGCATTGAAAGGCACAAGAATAGAAAAAAGAATCACTTCAATTCTCAAAACTTAATATATTTGGAATGCACTTTTAGGAGGAATCAGTTACCTTAGTGTATACAGTCTGCTGTTTATTAATTTCAAAACAGAGAATAAAGATAGAAGAACAGAGAATCAGTGTAGAAATAAGATTTGTACTTAACTCTGATGGACAAAATTTAAGGAGTGCAACAAGATGAGGATTGTCTTCAGAAATATAAAGAAACATATTAAGAAACTCTTGAAAGAGGTAGGCTTTGGACTTACTTACTTAACAGCTGATGGATATAAAAGCTGATACTCTTAAATAGCAGGTCCTTATTCATTCATTTGGTATGCTGTATGAAAGGCATGTTCTTTTGGGATTCAGCAAAGAACAAAACATATCTCATGAGGTTATCAGTGACAGAATGATTTTACTGGAGATTAAGGCAGGAGCCAAAGCATGACACACACAGCAAGTAACCTGGACAGATCTTACAGAGCCAATTGTTAGGATGCCTACAGCTGGGACCACAAAGGACCCAAACAAGTAGGTTAGATAAAAAAGAACCAAGCCATCAAATCTTGCAACACCAAATCCATTTGGAAAGCAGATAATACAAAATTAATTGCTCTGCCCATGATCAATCTAGAATATTGCTTGCTGGTATTCTCAAATTAGAAAGCTCAGAGGTTAATGACATTTAGATAAGTATTTGAACTTATCGTTTTAAAACAAGCTTTCTGACTTTATATGGATATTTTTCTTCAGATAAGCAATTTATTTTTCTTCAAGGTGCAGTTTGTTGGATACCCTTAACCCCAAAATTCCACATATTCTGCAGGTATCCATAGAAAAAGTATAAAACAGTAAACAATATCTCTGCTTAAATGTGCACAATAGTTTCCTTTTTTCTTTCTTCCTATTTAATATGAAATGAAATTTTGATGAGGGCCAAATTTTCAGGTAGGCTAACAAAATCCTAACTCTACAGGTCTCCATTGCTAACTATGATGATGCCAAAATGGCAAAACAAGCATTATGATAACATGATGTAAATTTCATTTTTTTTCCTACATGCATTGCAGTGTTGTACACAACACTGGGGTGGTTTGCATCAGAATATCACAACATATATTCTGCCACATGTCCCATCCTTGCAGACATCCATGCCTTGCTTCAAACCTTGATTTTAAAAAAATTAACACTGCAGCCTTCTAATTCTTCCTTAAAAGTTTAATAGTTAATATAATCCAGCTCAGTGACTTTGCTTTTGTTGCAAAAAGGAAATGTAGTTGGATATACTTTTATTTTAAAAGAGAAAAGAATGGTCTTAAAAATCAGGAATATTTGAAAATCATTGCTTTATCTTCTGTAGCTATCTTCATTTAAAAAGCATGTGTCTTCTAGTTTCCTGATTTACATTTATAATCAGCCATAGCCTTGTAACCAATATTTATTGGCTAAAGGGCACCGTATGGGACCTAGTGTGTGATCTATGTATGTTACAGTCCAAATGCCTAAATCATTGATTCTTCCAGGTTGATAGCTTGTTAAATCCTGCAATTAGCAGTAGCTTCCATTCTTCTCAATAGTTATTGCTCCCTACCTATGGACAGAACTTGCCAGAAGGAGCCATGAAACTTCAACACTTCTAATTTTCCAAAGAAATAGCCATTAACTGGCACATTTCTGTGTCCCGCCTATAAGTCCTTAAGAGTTTCCTGTGTAAATTGCATCTCCCTTGATTCTAGAAGAGAGCCTGGCAAGTCAGACTCCTTATTCCACTGCTGGCTCCAGTGAAAATCACAAGATCTGGTTTTAATTGTAGATATTATAGTAATGGAGTTGCAGAGCCAGACCCTAGAACAAACTTGTCTTCCATTGCAATACAGGACTGCTTATTTAAACATGTTTTTATGAATGGATAGCTTTTTTTATGAATGGATTTGAAAGGAAGGTAATCCTTTCCTGCTACATTTCATGCAAATGCAGCTCGTTATATACACAGTTTCTTTTAAACAATCCCACACTTAATAGTTATGAGGTGGTATTTTAAAAACTCAGTAATTAAGTAAATAAATCAAACTAATTATATTGCAAATTTCTCCATGCAGAAATTAGGACATCATTGGGCCAATGTTAAGGCATGTTTCTCTCTATACTTCATCATAAAGCCTAGGCAGATTGAATCCTAACTTCATTATATTCGTTTTATTTTCTCATGTAAAATATTGGACTGTATAGTAATAGATGTTAAAATTCAGGATTACTATTTTTCTTCCTTAGGATTTTAGAATGAAAGTATTTGAATCAGAAAGATAGCATAAAATTTTAGTTTTTCCAACCAATAGTTAATTCAAAATCTCCCAGTAGCTGTAGCTGTGAAACTGTGATTATCATTGATCTTTAAAGTATTGTCCAAGCTATAAAAATTAATATTCTAAATGACAGTACAAAAAAAAAAAGTTGAAAAATGAACTAAATGTACTACTGGCCAGGGTTAATATCCACAAATATCTCAGTGAAATCTATTTGTGTAATTTACATAATTCTCATTTGTCATAAGAGGCATGTAATTAGTGCACAATAGTAATAAGGAAATCCACCATATCACAACTTCCTGCTGGTTCAAGATTGGTGTACAATTTGTTTGATTTCATACTGTCAGATTGTTAGAGACTTGAGACAGTATTGTCATGCTCAGGCACCTGAAATTTAATTGAAGTTTTTGAAAACAGCAACTTTTAATTGCTGTTTGAGAATCCTGTTTTCTCAATGGAAGGAACCCCTGTTTCTTTTTTTTTATTATTGAAAAAGTTTTTCAAATACAGATTTTCCCCCTTTTCCCCCCCTCCTCCCTAACCCCCCCCTCCCCCTCCCCTCCCCCCATGGCTTCTCCAAAATAAAATCCAAATTGATATCAGATTATATAATACTTTACCATCGTTTTACACCCCCCCCCATATGCTAACCATTTCTTTCTAACATTATTATTATATCCCCCCTATACTATACATTTCAGAGCAACATTCAGCTGTAAAATTATATAATAAATCCTAATTTGGCATTTATTCAACTCATAATCTGCCCATTTCCTCCACCCCCATACATATCTCTTAATTCAAATCTTTTACGTATATTAATATCTGAACATAACATCCCTTTTCCTAAACTAAACAATCAGTAACCTAACCTATCTCCACCCACTTTCCTACAGGTCTACCATACATAATATTTTTAATATCTTTGTTCTTCTGCCCACACCACTAAAAGATATTTCCATATATAAATAAAATCCTCAAATGACTTTAAGTTTGTAATCCATATAGTATCTTCTGTAATGTCTTTCAACTAGATTAATTCCATTGCCCGTGTTAGGGTAACATCAAGTTCTGCTTCCAACAGTATATTCAGTATCTTCAATTACCATCTGCCCCCATCAATAATAAATGTTTCTGTATATAAAAAACTGACTTTATATTTATATTCCATATAGTATCTTCTGTAATGTCTTTTGTCTAGATTATTAATTCCAACCACCACATTAGGGTAACAGCCAGATCATCTGCATGCCCCAATTCCATAGTTCTCTTGCCTTATAGCTCAACATATACGTAATCCATTTTTCAGAGAGTCCAAAATAGAAAGTTCCAATCTGCTCAATCAAAGGCTATCTTCCACATCCCAAAAACACCAGCACTGCAGAGATCTGTTATTCTTCTCAAAATAGTATAAGTCTGTAATTTGCCTCAGTTATATTTTCATGTATCAGCCTTCTATAAATCCTGCTTATTATATTTAATCTTCTCTTAAGTAACTGGCATTAGTCTGTTGGCTAAAGAAAAAGAAAAAAAGTTGTTTTTTTTTGGTTTAGTTTAAAATTTTTTAGTTTTGTAGAACCTGCTTCTTCTTTTCTTAACGTGTTGTGATTTAGATCTCCATCCTGGTTGCCTTTCTTGGACTTGTATATCAGCTGATTGAATTACATGCTGGTCTGTAACTTGATAAGACATCAAATCGAAATCCAAAGCCGCCTCTCTTATATTTATAGGTGATCCAGCTATAGCCTCTGGAGGAGAATCCAGAAGCGGCTCATCCAAAAAGGCCTCTATAACTTGTTGTTTTTCCATTACCTCCATCTCCATCTGCTTAGCCTGAGTTTCAATCTCTTGTTCATTTTGCTTTTCTTTATCCCCCTCCTGTGTTCCTAACACTGATGACATACGTGGAGATGTTAGGTCCATTTTAAAAACCTTGTAGTAAAATTCTTCTGCTTTTTCAACAGTATTTAGTTGATATCTTTCTCCTTGATATCTCAATATTATACCAACTGGAGCATCCCACCTAAATGGGATGTTTTGTTTCTTTAGCTCAGTCACCAAAAATCCAAAGTCCTTTCTATCTTTTAACATCTTGGACGGCAACTCTTTATATATCCAAATCTTCCTTCCATTCATTTCTAGAGTGGAGTTAAAAGACTTTTGCACAATATCATTTCTTATTCCTTTATCAGTAAAGTAAATCACCACATCTCTAGGCAACTGCCTTTGCTTTGCCACCCAAGAATTTGCTCTGTAGGCCTTATCAATCTTACAGGATACCTCTTCAGGACTAACCTTTAAAATCACAACCAGAACTTCAGCAGACATCTTTCTCAAGTCTTCTCTGTTATTTTCCTGTATTCCCCTGATTCTGACCGCAAATTCCATGGATCTAAATTGCATCATTGTGACTTCATTTTCAATCCTTTGTTTTATATTATCTGCATTGTAAGTCTTGTGATCAGCTTCCTTTATTTTAGACTCTACTTCTGAACTATTTTCTTGAATCATTGTCAAGTCATTTTCAATTCTTTGTATTTTATTATCCAAATTATGAATCTTATAATCAGCTTCCTTCATTTTAGACTCTATTTCTAAGTTGATATCTTTATCCATCTTTATAATTATTTCTGAAAAACTTTTCAAAGCTGTTACAATATATCATTTCAGGTTATCATACTTTTGTTGTACCAACTCTTTAATTTCCTGTCTAAATTTTTCAAGGTTCTGGTTCACAATCTCATCATGTCTTGCCATCTCCTACAAAACAAATTCCTTTAGGTCTTTAAAGCCATTCTTCTGCATCTGCAAGCTCAAAACTTGTTTATGTGATTTGTAAATGAGGGAGCCCCCCCCCCACAGCTTGATTGTCTGGCTTTGTCAGTTTTAACGCCATCCTGCCACACAGACAGATTTTTTTTTCCTTTTAAAGAAAAAGACTTCTCTCCAGACAATATCAATATCAAGTCTCTAAGAAGGAAGAAGCATGAAATAAGAATTTTTCTCTTCACTTCTAGCCAGTGCTATTGTTTCAGATACTTTGTAACGTATTAAACTATTCAAACGGAAGGACTTTCACTTTCAGCTTTCTTCTCAAGCCTCAGCCAGTCGCCATTTTAAACTTTTTTTTCCCCCTTTCACTCTTTCTTCACTTTTAAAATCAGTCTTAGGGTTGTTAGAAATACTTGCAATTTACTTGCAATCCCAGATCCGGATTTCATCCTGCTTGTTCAGACAATCTGTTAGTTTTCGTTAGTTGGGTTGGTCCCATCGCCTGGCTCTGCAAAGCGCAGAGTTCTCCCAAAGCCCGGAGCAGCGGCGAGTTGAATAGGGAGCCTCATCCTGCTTCCTCCCCAAGAGTAAAAAAAGAACTCTGGGGACTTCGCAGAGAGCTCTACCTGCCCTCGCCAGCTCTATCTCACATTTCCTTAAGGAAACGGAGTTTTTCGAGCCGCCTTTCAGCTGTAAAGGTGGCTCTTTACGGATGACGGGGCTGGCAGTCTCAAAAGACTGTCTAATGGCGATGGAAGCCAAACCGGAAGCCGAAGGAACCCCTGTTTCATCCCACTTCCTCCTAGCAACATAAACCAGCAGCCATATTTATTGCATTGGCAATAAATATCTCCTCTGGAAGGAAGAAGGAATGGTGTAAAAGTCAACCATTCTGAGCAATCTTCCTTTGCTTTTGCAGCAGCAACCCCCAATACATCCTTCAACTCCAGGGATTAGACCCTGAGCCTCTGTGAAGGAAGGCCCCAGTTAAAAAACCTTCTGTCGGAGTGCTAAGGTTACTTTGCGGCAGCATGTTGACTGAATGTAAGAAGGCAGCTTCACAGCTGGGATCTTTTTTTCTTGTGCCAAAACAAGTGCACCCCAAATGCATTGCAAGTCAGTGGTTTGGGAACCAGTGCTATCACTTATCCTTTTTGCAATGAGCAAGATTTTTGTTTCTCTTTGAAATGGCATTTTCTGCGCTCTCAGCTAGAGGGGCCATAATTGGCTAATGGTTACTTCAGCAGTTCCATGCATGTTGATGCGGAGAGCAGGAAAGCAATGGCATGTTAATAGAGGTAATGCCTCAAAGTGAAGGCCAAAGTGGTTCTTAGCTGCAATTCAACTGCATCCCTTGAGGGGATTCTCTTTTATGCCATCTATTCTATCAGCATGCATTTTTGGTGCTTGTAATTGTTCTGGTGCTTCAGAAAGTTTTCTGCCCATGGTGGAGGAGAAATCCCATAGGTGTAATTGTATACCCATGGATTATACAGGCAAATAAATGAATACAATTCTATGAATTAGAGACTATAGTGAATCAAAGACTATGACAGTCTTCCAATACTTATTCTCCAAAGCACCTGAGGGCAGGGCAGGAAATAATGGTTGGAAAATTATTAAACAGAGATCCAACCTAGAAATTTCCTGACAGTGAGAACAATTAATCAGCGGAACAGTTTACCTCAGGAAGTTGTGAGTTCTCCATCACTGGAGGTTTTAAAGACGACATTGCACAGCCATATGTCTGGAATGGTATAGGGTTTCCTACTTGAGCAGGGAGTTGGACTAGAAGACTTCCAAGGTCGCTTGGAAGATCTAAGTTCTAAAACTAATTGAGAGCTTAACATTTCACAAGAAAGTGTATCTCGGGGAGTACTAACCCTACTCCTAATACTTGTGTTTTTATGATCAGTACTGTGGATTAAATGTCTTAACTGATATAGGAATCCTTATCAAACTAGTTGGAGAGAAAATGTTGCCTCAGAAAGTCATAACACTGAGTACTGAAAGTCTCAGACTGAACTGAGCCGGCATACATCAGAACCCTTCTACAGCCAATAAACTGAACAAAAGCTATCATCCACAGACACCGTGAACTCTCAGCCAGCATAAGATATACCATTGTGAGTCAAATGCAATTGAAGGGTATATTACTTTTAATCCCAAAATTACCATGTGGTACTACTATGCATACTACACAGTGTTTGAAACTGAATACTTCCTTTGTACTAGAACCCCTTTTCAAGAGCCCTTAGAGCACTGGAACATTCTGTTTCAAACTAAAAATGGAAGTCTAGTTATATGCTGTAATTTTCTGCATTAAAACCCCTCACAAACAGTAAAGGAAAATAGAAGTCATTTTTTTTTTCTGCCACAGCAGTAATTTCTCCCCTGGATCACTTTTCAAATTCTGGAAAACACAGCAATTAAAAGGAAATGAAGTTTAACCTAAAGTTTAAATTCGAGCTATATCTTAAGACCCAACTACATTGCATGCCATGCAAATTAATTTTCATCCTATTAGGTTTCCTATAGAGAATAGCTAGGACTGCAAAGGGCACTTTTACCATTGTGTTCAATGGTGGAGAAAAAAATCCAAGCAAAAACTATACTGTAAAGTGGCATAGGATGCAAAATTTATATTCTGCTATGAGGTGGTCCCAGCTCTTATTCAATTCTTCCCCTCCCCACCCAAGACATATTTGCAAACATGTGAGCCAATTTGGTCTAGTGATTAAGGCATCAGGCTAGAAACCAGAAGATTATGAGTTCTAGGCCTCCCTTAGGCAGAAAAGCTCAACTTCACACAGGGTTGTTGTTGTTGTGAGAAGAAGAAGGATTATGTATATTTAGTACTTTGAGTTATTTATTAAAATAAGAAAAATGGGATATAAATGAAGTGTGGAATATATCAAATTGTCACATACTGTCCTGCAAAAGAACCATTGACTTGAATGACAGGATTTACTTACTACAAAGGGAAATTTCTATATGTACTGCAAATTCCTCTGTATGTGTAAATCTAGACATGCCCTCTCTTAGAAACTTCCACCAGCATGTACTTGTGATTTGAAAGTGTCCACTTCAGTCTCCCCTCTCCCATTTGCAGCATCTAGTCCTTTGGCAAGAAGCATTGCCTATCATTGCAGTCTGATCTGTTCTAGAAAATACAGATTCCTAATACAACTTAATCTCCATCTCATTTAAAAACATTCCTTGCTTTATATCCAACCTATTATTCATTTAAATACAAGGTATTGTATAGGATTAATATGCTGGGACCATGTTGTACAAAAGCGTATAAACTTAAAGGAAGCTTTTGTCTTCCGAATCACTGAAGTGAATTCATCTTCAGAATTGAGTTCCTTTTGTTAGCCATCTCTGCCAGCTAGTTTACAGCACATATTCTGCAATTGTAGAAGCTATAAGAACCAACTGTATCAATTTAGCAAAGAGTTATGATACCTAACCACACCTTATGTTAGTCTTCCATAATTAATATTTTTGCATGCTGAAATGCTTGCAAAAGCATTCAGTAATTAATGTTTGTTTGGGCAGCCAAGATTTGAAGACAGAGATTTCAATATAGAGTTCTATGGAAAATATTCCAATTCTTGAAAGTTATATGCTCCAGAGAAGAAATTGTTATCATTATAATCATTCTCTAATTATTGTAACATTACTCTTTGTTGATAGATTAGCCTATCAAAATGTAAAGCCAAAGATCTAGTCTATTGTATATCAGTTTAATTTTTGATCATGCCTGGTCTTGAGAAAGCTGCAAAAAAACCCAATGTGGTTTGAACCAAGAGACAGATTGAAGGCTTCAAAACCAATGAAGACGTAGGATAGAGAATTTTCTCTATATCTATCTATTATTTTGTTAATATATTTGTTCCTCATGAGATCATTTTATTCTAATGAGATCTAATGACTTTGGCATGTGACTATAATTTCAACATTCCTTACATTGTACAAGATTTTCTTGAAAACCTGATATACAAGTGTCCTGAATTTAAAGTGAAGTATCCCCCATGACAGCAGCAGCTGACTTGTTTAAACAACATACTTTTTCATTTGTAAAGTTCTCACATTGCAGAGATTGAGCGTTCTGGTAAAACAGAATAATCTGGGATTGAAGATATTGTCATCCTGTCTTAAATTTTCATTTAGATATAATTTTCTTTATGTCTTGATTATATGCATATTTTTTTATTCTACACTATTCTATTAAACCTATTTTCATATGATACCCTGCTCTTTCCACATGAGCAGTAAATCTGTTATATAAGCAGAAAAATAGATAGGCTTAGAATTAGTAACAGTGCCCTTCAAACGAAGACATTTTACAAGGAAATATTGAATTTAAAAGGTTTCCTTGACATTCGTTTTCTGCCCACATTTTTTATCTTTTTAATATTTTAATTAACTTTGTAGTCTTTGTAATATTTTAATTTTCTGGGTTATTTTCAATAAATTAAAGTAATAATTTTATACTGAGTTTTTTAAATTTCAAAGTTTTCTTTAATTCAACCTTTTCAGTTAAAATCTTAGTACTTAATATTATTATTATCAAGCATTAATAAATATGCATGCATGCCATGTTTCTACAATAGGCATTAATTTAATACGGTGCAGATATTGTCAAAAGCCTAGGCAATTGGTATGTTGCAACTGCATTTGAGCTTGCTGCATTTGAGGGCAAATAAAGGTGCTACAGGGTGAATAAAAATAATGTAAATCTTGTTCCTATTCTAAACCTTTCAACCAGACAGTGTTGCTTAGCTGAATCAGGCCCTTTAGTTGATTGAGAGCATCATTGCTCTGGTTAAAGCATTTAGAATTTGAAGGCTGTTTTTCTCAATTGCTTTGCTAAAACTTTTATAGAGGTGCTATAAGCAAAGCTGGGACATATCCACATATGCCAACTACAATCCTCCATAGCCAAAGGCAAGAATCCCCAAACAAACTGGCAAATGTGGTGTACATAAAAAGAAGTGCACTTTTGGCATACAGTCACATATCCCACAGACACCTCTGTAAAACTGTGTCTTTTATTTCTTTCAATCTGCTGCAGAAAATTTGTATTCAACTTAAAAGGAAATGGCAGATTTCCATACATCTATTTCCTTGTGAAATAATACTGCACAGAAAAAGTGTGTATTTAGTGTTAATTATTACTGATCATAGTGGAAACAATAGGGAGCAGCTGAGTAAGGTTATTGACATCATTGTGGCACAACCACAGTCACCCTCTGAAGAAATGCACTTACGTAAACAATGAACCAGAATCACCTGAGGCCTAAGTATGCAAAGTGGCTGAGATGCTTTGAAGTTATTGGCTTTATATTAAAAAAGGGGCGAGTTATTTTGTCCAAAAATATATCTATAAAAGGATCACTTTCTTTAGTTTCAGAAGGCAAAGGCTGTTTACATTCTCCTCCAAAGTCAAGAAAACTGATTGAGAATGCTTAATGAGGGGGTCAGTTTGAATTACACTAAAACAGCCATGAAAAGTTTTGTTTTCAGCCAGTAAAAAGATTTTTAGAAAATTTGATCAGAATAATAAGATTCAAACAGTGTAAAATAGAGATAAGTGGTCATACAGCACTCAGAAGCCATGCTTACTGCTCACAACCATCTATTTGCAGACACTCATGGACTGTTTTCAAACGAATGTGGGACATAAAAGTCAAAACTTTATCATCCTAGGATGTATTCCTAGACTCCCTGTAAGGTATGCCAGCGGCCAAAAGCTTTTTCTTTTTTTTTTTAAATTTTCAGGGATCTCCACCTTTGGAGATAGAAACGGATTCTCTAATTCCACCCTCTTGCAAATATCCTCCCCAATTGTAGACCTCTGAAAACAGGAGGGGGGGAGGAGAGAGAGAGAATCAGTTCCCTTCCCCATTATCTCAGCCTAGAAGAGTGTAGGCTTGTCCAATGCACCGATGTTAAAGTGTCCTAAGATAGGCTGGTAATTCCCCAGTCAGTTTCTTAAAACTCCCTAAAAGTCCTGCACAAGATAGGATCCCATTGCTGTGGATACACAAAGAGAAAACACTGTAGCAGATTATAAAGAAAACAGAAGGAAAGAAAAATGAGCAACAGATCAAATTCGGGGCTTTAGCTGACGAAGTGGCTAATTGTAGAAGAAGATGAAATAGGCACTATTCAGGATAACTGAACACACTGCAAGATAAACCGGTTGAAATGCACCTTTGGCATATTTGCAAGGAAAAGCACTTTCATTGGGATGAATTTAATAAACTTCATTGAAAAGCAATTGCACTCCACTGACATGAAAGTCAGCTTGGGTAATGACCTATAAGCACTCCAGAGCCTAAAGTATTTTTGGGGGAATACCCACAGTAGTAAACTGTGAATGCTATTTTATAAATGTAGATATGTAATCTGTTATTTTGAAGTGAAGTACTCTGAAATATGTAGCATAAATTGGTACTGCTGTTGAATGGGTCGATAATAAAACAAGCAGCTGTGCAAAGGACAAGCTAACTTTGAATGCAGGGGAACAAATGGATACTGTGTAGGTAGAAAGTTCATAATCCAATTCATAAATGACTTGGATTTTTTTTTCTAGTTACCTTCTGCCAAAATAATTAGTGATTATTTTGTGATCGGAGATCTGCTTCTTATGTGGCCATGTTCATTTAAAAGCATTTAAATTGTGCAAAAACTAAAGAGCAACCTAGATATTTTCAACAGCTTTCTACAAATCTTCCAAGTTCTAAAGATTTCTACTGAAGTCATTTCAACTGTCAGTGGGACTAAATTTGTTTAAATCTGGGTATTATGCCATGATCGAGCAATGGATCAAACTCAAAAGCTGTGCAGTTACTTCTTGATTCATATGCAAAAATACTTATTTATAGCTAGATAGGTACAGATAATCTGAATATTTTTAAAAAATTACAATTTCCTTCTGTACATAGATATGTAAACAAAAATATCCAGGATTCTGTTTTTTTCCTATCTAACTCTGGATATTTGGCTGTCATTCTAGAAATGATTTGTAGATCCATGTATTTCTTTAAATAAATCATTGATATAGATTTGTAATGACTAGCTTGCTACTTTTAGGATGCTAGTCATTGCTCTCTGGTTTAAAAGTAGCTTCACGTTTATCACTGCATTTGCTGAAGTAGGCACAAATTTTTGAAAATGCAGTGCATAGAGTGCCAATCAGAGACCCCCATTTGTAGTTCTAATCAATTTCCCTTTTTAAATCCTACTTTTTATTATTAATTTTTTTAAAAGAAGTACATGCATATTTTCCTCCTTCAAACAAATTATTAAAATTATCAATGCAGCAATCATGAAAATACTCAGATATTTCTATTCAATATATTATTTTGGATGTATAATTTTGAGAAATACTGGATTATGCTTTCTTTGTAATGAGTGATGCTCTGGGGGACAGGGAGAGTGGTTTGTTTATGAATTTCTAAACTTCCCATTTATGATTTTCCAAAATTTGCAATTTTGTATTGCTTGCAAACTTAAATGTAGCAATTTCCCTACATTCCAGGTATTCTCATTTAACATGCTGATAAAAAGACCATAATCTTGTGAACCCCTTCTGGGAAAGGCTGGTGAAACTATATTGTGAGTTTTGCATCTTCATTTCATGTTGCACAATGCATTCAAAGTTAGCTGACCTTTTGAAGCAAACATGAAAAATAAAACCCTACTGTTTGTTAATTTGAAAATGTGAATAGTATTTTTATAGCTTGTTAAAGATATGGCTAGTTGCATTATGTAAATAAGGTTAATGTAGCTTTTATTTCCCTTTGTGGGCATCATTGTTTGGAACATGATTGTCTAAGGTTGATTTGTATATAAGTGAATGGTCTGTGATTGCCCCTCTCACCGCCTTCTTCCTATTTCTCCCATCTTGGTTTATCTCTTTCCAGATCCTGACTGCATTTTGACATTCTGTGTGATTCTGTGTTAGCACTATTGTGGTTTGTTCAACTTCCTGCACTTGCTTACACAGTAGGATATTGTGTGTGGTGTATTGTTATTTTAACTTTTAGTTTTTTTCATCTTTCAGCTTTGAAGGAACATGCACTGTTGAAAATACACAACTGATTTTTGTTAATCAGTTTAGGCATCTAAATATTTTAGTATGATTTCCTTTTCATACTGGTTTTTTTATTTCTTGTTTGGGAAGCTGAGGGAGAAACCAGTGTCTTCTTTTTCTTAGTGTGATTACTTCCCACTCAACTTCCCTATCAAGGTCCTTTAGGGTAGAGCTTTACCTGTTTGTTAAGGCAAATGTAGACTTTAGCCTGCTTTTGCTTCATCTTACACTGATCATCCCAGCTGAACAATTTGAAAACTGTTCTGCTTTTTTGTTACATGAATCTGTCAGAAATATATTTTTAATTTAATATAAATGAACTTCAATAAAATAGCAAACAAAAGGTTTGTTGTGTCAAGGTTTCTGTTTGTTACTAGTACTGGTTGCTTACTTAACAATGCTGCCCCAAATCAAAATAGCAGAGGGTAGTGCTGACTGCCATTTTAGGCCATCTCGGAACTGGCATCACAGTAAAGGCATGGAAGTGAAGCAATCTAGACTCTGGGCTCATAGGTGTTGCTTGAACTCAAAGCCACTCTGAAATATGAGATTTGGATATAAGGGCAAGCAGACTGTTGTGATCCAGAGGTGTCCTTAGTGAAAGACTTAACTGTAAACATTTAAAGAATTACAGAAAATGAACATGTTACAACAGCGGCCCACAATCTTTTCGGCTTTGCGGACTGGCAGCAGAGATGGCAGCAAGGAGGGGGAGAGGGGATGGTTCTGTGCAAGCAATGGGTGAGCTCACCTGCACAAAGGGAGCTCTGCACACAAGCACACATATGCCACCACTCACACAAGTGGAGCTGCAGGTACTCGCCCACCATTTGTGTAGCCTGGTTCTGAACCGACCACAGCCTGTTACCAGGACCTGGCCCAGGAGTTGGGAACCCCTGTGTTAGAAAGCATTTTGATATTAGCTTGGTCAACAATAAAATTCCAACTACCATCCATATATGTATAATTGATTGCATGAAAATATTCCCACATATTTTGGTGCAATTGACTAAGGTCTTGCCTTATATATCTTAGTTTCTGAATGTAACAAATGGCATGCATGTTGGTGCACACTGAGAATTGATTTAGGGAAGGTACTGAATTTTACTCCAACTATACTTTATAATGGAGCCTTAATATCACCTGTGTGGGTATATTTAGAAGAGCAAACAAATCAGTAGATTTATGGTAGATTATAAATATTCCCATATCAGAGGTGGATTTCAGCAGGTTCTGACCAGTTCTGGAGAACTGGGATTGAGGCCACAAGAAGCAAATAAAAAAGAGCTCTGAGTTTCAGCCAGGGTGACGAGCAAACACGGAGATACGGCAATGTCTGCCTACGTTCCGCCAAAACCCTTCGACCTGACCCGAGAGAAGTGGGGATCATATCTGACCAGGTTCGAGTGTTCCCTGGAAGCAAATGAGATGCAAGGGCTCTCCGCGAACCGAAAAAGAGCCCTATTCTTAAGCCACTGCGGGCCAGACGTATTCGAGATGGCCGAGTCCCTCTGCGAGCCAACCCCAGTCCAGACGGTCCCCTGGGACATCCTTCAAGCAAACCTGAGAGCCCACTATGCTGCAGTTCCTTCAAAATTTGTACAGCGCTACGAGCTCCGGCAACGTGTACAAAGAGAAGGAGAACCGGTCAGCGCATATGTGGCCGCCCTTAAAAAAGCCACAACGCATTGCGACTACCGGGATCTAGACGATGCGCTACTCGAGCAATTGATTTGTGGCGTTAGAGACACTCGTTTACAGAGGTGCCTTCTGGTGAAGCCATATCTAACGTTAGCCGGCGCGCTCGACGAAGCCAGAGCATATGAAACATCCACAAAGGCTTCTGAAGCGCTACAACGGCCACTGCCAAGCAAAGACGGCCCTAAAACAGCCCCCGTTCACAGAGAGGAGGCGTGAACCAGCACAGAGGAAGAGTCAGACGAGGACGTCTTCCACATGGAAAAGAAAAAAGCGAGCAAAGCCGCTGCCACGAGAACTGTCCTAGCTGTGGCGGGGATCACGAGAGACAATCCTGCAAATACAGAGACGCCATTTGCAGGCATTGTGAGAAGAAAGGCCACCTAGCACAAGTCTGTAGAGCTCAATTTCCGCGTAGTCGCAAGCCACGTGACTACCGCGACCAACCAGAACCGGCACATTCAAAACAGCCAACCAGAGATGACAGTGCGAGAAAACGGCGCGAGATTCAAAAGCGAGAGACCTACAGCACGAGAATCGGCCAAGCCAGCACGACTGACGAAGAGAAAGTCTACATGATAGTAGAAATCGAAGGGAGACCATGCGAAATGGAAATCGACACCGGGTCTACCCTGTCCATCATGTCCTGGACTACACTCAAAGCGCTCCTGCCAAAGAAAACTCAGCTGTCACGACAAAAAGTTCGCCTCCTCGACTACCAAGGAAACCAAGTTCCTGTGGAAGGCGTGAGCACGTTCCGGGTCACCTACGGCAAGTTCCAGAAAGAGCTTCCCCTGACCATTGTCAACAAGCCGCTACCAAGTCTCCTGGGCATGGCGTGGTTCCGAGCCCTCAGCATGGGCTTCATGGGTGTCCACAGCATCAGCGGGCCATCGCTCAAAGAAAACCTCCTTCACAAATTTTGGGACGTTTTTGAGGAGACACTAGGCAAGTACGTGGGGACCCCATCTCTTTTAATTTAGACCCCAACGTGGCTCAAATCAGACTAAAAGCAAGACGGGTTCCATTTGCTTTAAAGCCCAAAATTGACGCTGAGCTTGACAAGCTAATTAGACAGGGGGTGTTAGTTCCCGTAGATCACGCTAAGTGGGAAACCCCAATAGTCACGCCAGTAAAATCAGATGGATCAATTAGAATCTGCGCTGACTATAAATGTACAATCAACAAGGCGTTGCAACAGAGCGCCTATCCCGTTCCGATCGTCCACTATCTGCTACACTCCCTGGGGCCTGGCAAGCTATTCGCCAAATTAGACCTTGCGCAGGCATACCAACAGCTGTCAGTAGATGACGCTACGGCAGAATTACAGACCATCAGCCTCTTTTGGGACTTTTGGCTGGTGACAAGCCGACCCCGGCTGCACTCTCCCCCTGGATGACTAGATGGTCCATTTTCCTGGCTGCCTATTCATACAAACTGCTCCACCGATCGGGCCGAACCCTGGGCCATGCTGACACCCTCAGCCGATGCCCCTTGCCCGAAATATTAGAGAACCCGACTCCGGAAGCCCCGGTGCTACTGATGGATGTTGTGACCCCGGGCCCCATTTCTTCTGGTGAAGTGGCGAAGGCTTCTGCCAAAGACTCTGTATTGCGCACTGTAATGGGCTGGGTAATGCGGGGTTGGCCTACCAAGGTGGACAGTGGGGATTTTCAATTGTATTTTAATAAGAAAAATGAACTGTCAATGTTGGGGGGTTGCTTACTGTGGGGAGACAGGGTGGTCATTCCTTCTCGGTTAAGGCATAGAGTTTTGGAAATGCTGCACGAAGGCCACCCTGGAATTGTTCGATCGAAAGGCCTAGCTCGAAGCTATGTGTGGTGGCCACATCTCGACCAAGACGTCACTGAGTGGGTGGGGAAGTGCAGGCCCTGCCAGGAGTCCCACCCGGATCCCCCTATAGCCCCCGTTAGAGAATGGGAAAAACCAAAGGGACCATGGGGGAGGATTCATATCGATTTCGCAGGCCCGTTCCACGGCCAGAATTTCCTCATAATTGTAGATGCCTTTTCTAAGTGGCTAGATATCGCTTTGATGCCCTCGACAACTTCTGAGGCCGTAATTAAAGTCCTCAGGAAACTTTTTGCAATTCACAGATTGCCAGACACCCTGGTTTCGGATAATGGGCCCCAATTCACAGCAACCCAATTCGAGCGATATCTGGCCGAGTTAGGCATACGACACGCATTATCTGCTCCTTTTCATCCGGCTTCGAATGGCCTTGTAGAGAGATTTATAAGAACGGCCAAGGAAGCACTATCCCGGCTCGATGTGGGAGATTGGCAAGCTAGGATTGATCAATTCTTAGCAATACAACATACAACCCCGTGCGCTTCCACGGGGCGCAGCCCAGCCGAGCTCTTAATGGGCCAAAAGCTCAGGTGCATTCTCAATCGTTTACACCCAAATTACTCCTCAGATAATTACAAGGGGGAAGGGGGAGGATTAAGACAATTCCAAATCAGTACCCCAGTATTCGCTAGAAACTATGCCAACGGCCCACTGTGGATCGAGGGAATTATTGTGGGAATCACCGGTCCAAAATCATACACGGTAGATGTAGGGCATGGTAAAATTTGGAGAAGGCACATAGACCAATTGCATAAACGTTTGCATTACGAAAATCCCAACATGGTAAATCCTAACTTCCAAAGTTTTCCTGAAACAGCTATCTCAAGCCCGAGTAAGCCGGAATACTTATCAGGCAAGCCAGAGTTCCAGTGCCGCCCCAGCGAGTCGACACTCTCAGCTGGGGATAACCACGCCCCTGGAGAAATCCAGGAGGTTCCATTGGCGGAGCCAGGAGATACGGGAGGTCCCTCTGACCGGCTCGACGCCTCTCCAGCAACTGAACTGCGCAGGTCAACCAGAGTAAAGACATGACCTGGTCACCTGCGTGATTTTGTATGTAAATATGTAAATAGATAGGATAAGTGCCTTCTGGGAGTGGAGGGGTGTTATGTATGCATCTATTTTGTGCAGGAAATTCAAATGCTCTGTGAATTGTGATTGGTTAACGGTTGCCCCTGAAAAGTATATAAAGAGGGCTGTTGCCTGTGTTCCTTTGCTGAAGTCTCACCCTGAATTAAAGAGCTGTTGTCACTAGCCTGCTTGTGCCTCTCGTTATTCCCACGCTACAACAAGGGAAGCCCCAGTTCTAGTTCACCCTCAGCCACAGAAGCTCCCTGGGTAGTTATGGACTAGTCACACATTCTCAACACAGTCTGCCTCACAGGGTTGTTGTGGTTGGGAAATACTGCATATACTCTGTGTGTGTGTGTGTGTGTGTATTGTGTGTGTGTATTGTGTGTGTGTGTCTATGTCTATGTGTATTTGTTTTCTTTTTTATTTTATGTCTGTTTAATCTGCTATATAATGCATAAAGTAATCCTATTTTTTAAAAAAATATTTTATTGCATTTTTTTCTCTTTACATATCTCTATTACATACAGGTGAAACTCGAAAAATTAGAATATTGTGCAAAAGTTCATTTATTTCAGTAATATAACTTAAAAGGTGAAACTAATATATGAGATAGACTTATTACATGCAAAGCGAGATAGTTCAAGCCTTGATTTGTCATAATTTTGATGATTATGGCTTACAGCTCATGAAAACCCCAAATTCACAATCTCAGAAAATTAGAATATTGTGAAAAGGTTCAATATTCTAGGCTCAAAATGTCCCACTCTAATCAGCTAATTAAGCCATAACACCTGCAAAGGGTTCCTGAGCCTTTAAATGGTCTCTCAGTCTGGTTCAGTGGGAATCACAGTCATGGGAAAGACTGCTGACCTGACAATTGTGCAGAAAACCATCATTGACACCCTCCATAAGGAGGGAAAGCCTCAAAAGGTAATTGCAAAAGAAGTTGGATGTTCCCAAAGTGCTGTAACAAAGCACATTAATAGAAAGTTATGTGGAAGGGAAAAGTGTGGAAGAAAAAGGTGCACAAGCAGCAGGGATGACCGCAGCCTAGAGAGGATTGTCAGGAAAAGGCCATTCAAAAGTGTTGGGGACTTTCACAAGGAGTGGACCTGAGGCTAGAGTCAGTGCATCAAGAGTCACCACACACAGATGGGCTTCAAATGTCGTATTCTTCTTGTCAAGCCGCTCCTGAACAACAAACAACGTCAGAAGCATCTTACCTGGGCTAAAGAAAAAACGAACTGGTCTGTTGCTCAGTGGTCCAAAGTCCTCTTTTCTAATGAGAGCAACTTTTGCATCTCATTTGGAAACCAAGGACCCAGAGTCTGGAGGAAGAATGGAGAGGCACACACTGCAAGATGCTTGAAGTCCAGTGTGAAGTTTCCACAGCCTGTGTTGATTTGGGGAGCCATGTCATCTGCTGGTGTTGGTCCACTGTGCTTCATTAAATCCAAGGTCAATGCAGCTGTCTACCAGGAGATTTTGGAGCACTTCATGCTTCCTTCAGCAGACGAGCTTTATGGGGATGCTGACTTCATTTTCCAGCAGGACTTGGCACCTGCCCACACTGCCAAAAATTCCAAAACCTGGTTCAATGACCATGGGATTACTGTAGTTGATTGGCCAGCAAACTCGCCTGACCTGAACCCCATAGAGAATCTATGGGGCATTGCCAAGAGAAAGATGAGAGACATGAGACCAAACAATACAGAAGAGCTGAAGGCCTCTATTGAAGCATCTTGGTCTTCCATAACACCTCAGCAGTGTCACAGGCTGATAACATCCATGCCACACCACATTGAGGCAGTAATTGATGCAAAAGGGGCTCAAACCAAGTACTGAGTACGTATGGGGCTGGGGAAATTCTACAGCCCTTTGCCAGCCAAAATGGAGCCCAGGAGGGCTGCGTTCGGCCCTCCCAGGCTCCGTTTTCAACCACAACGGCCTCCTTCAGCCCTCTGCCAGTGAAAACAAAGCTCAATTTTCACCGGCAGAGGCGCCGCGGGCTGGACCTTTGCTATTTCCAGGGCGGCCCTGCAGGCCAGATCTAAGCATCTCACAGGCCAGATATGGCCCGCAGGCCTTGAGTTTGGCACTCCTGACCTAGAGGATGGTTCATCCGCATTGTTTCAGCAGATAAAATAGCATCTGCTGCTCTAAGAAAGAAGAAATTATAATAGACTGAATCATGTCTAGTTTGACAAGTGATCCACTACAGTTGCTAAATTAACAAGACAATGAGCTCTGACATTTTTAAAAGGATTACTATAACTCAGCAGCTACAGACAGGTTTCCATTCATATTTCTTTGCATCATCTTATGTTTGGAACCCAAACAATGCCACTGGGAGTATATTACAATCAAATATAATAATGAACTCTCTATCTGCTGGCCTCCTCTCCTCTTCAAATTTTAAACTATCTCTGAATACAAATTCACTGAGAGTTTTAAACAATGGCCCAAAGTGGGTTTAGCTAATTGAACTAAATTGCTACACATAGAACTGTGTAACAGTCATGTCAATTAAACCTGTTTTTATTAATTAAAACTGTCAATTAAACCTGTTTTTATTGACACGCATAAGGCACTTTAAATCAAAGTATTCAAGTAATTTATTTGGGCTGGAAAATATAGCTAATTTGAATAATTTTAGCTGGGAAAAATTGGTCCATTTAAAATAACAAAGAGTAGATACAAAATGAAAAATAGAAAACAGTATAGCTATATGTTAAATAAAATAAATTAAAATAAATAAATACACACATGCACACGCACACACACACACACACTCAGAGTGACTGAAATAAAAATGTGGGGAAGCTCCTGGAAAACCACCTGAAGCTAGAAGAGAGGCTTCAGGACCTAGACAGGGAGGTAGACTGGTAGATTTATGCTAAGGTGACCAGATTTTAACATTGGTAACGAGGGACATTGTGGGCGTGGCTTATTTTGTGGGCGTGGCTAGCTGGTCATGTGACCGGGTGGGCGTGGCTAGCTGGTCATGTGACCGGGTGGCCATGGCTATGTGTATAGGGTAAGGTGAACAGATTTTAACATTGGTAAGAGGGACACCATTGTGGGCGTGGCTTATTGTGTGGGCGTGGCTTGGAGGCCATGTGACTGGGTGGGCGTGGCTAGCTGGTCATGTGACCGGGTGGCCATGGCTATGTGTATAGGGACTACTCAGAGGGCTGGAAAGTCATTTCTGACAGGTCCTCACACTTTTGACTGGTCCTCACACTTATGACCATCCTCACATTTATGCCCATGCAGCATTCTTAACAACCATGTCACTCATTTCACAACTGCTTCTCTTCACCATGATGACAAGATAGGGCAAAAATGTAAAATGTGAGGACAGTCGTAAGTTCGAGGACTGGTCAAAAGTGCGAGGACCAGTCAAAAATAACTTTTTCAGCCCTCTGAGTAGTCCATATGCACAAAAGGACTAACCAGAGGGCTGAAAAAAGTCATTTCTGACAGGTCCTCGCACTTTTGACTGGTCCTCACACTTATGACCATCCTCACATTTATGCCCGTGCAGCATTCTTAACAACCACGTCACTCATTTCACAACTGCTTCTCTTCACCATGATGACAAAATAGGGCAAAAATGTAAAATGTGAGGACAGTCGTAAGTTCGAGGACTGGTCAAAAGTGCGAGGACCAGTCAAAAATAACTTTTTCAGCCCTCTGAGTAGTCCATATGCACAAAAGGACTAACCAGAGGGCTGAAAAAAGTCATTTCTGACAGGTCCTCACACTTTTGACTGGTCCTCACACTTATGACCATCCTCACATTTATGCCCGTGCAGCATTCTTAACAACCATGTCACTCATTTCACAACTGCTTCTCTTCACCATGATGACAAGATAGGGCAAAAATGTAAAATGTGAGGACAGTCGTAAGTTCGAGGACTGGTCAAAAGTGCGAGGACCAGTCAAAAATAACTTTTTCAGCCCTCTGAGTAGTCCATATGCATAAAAGGATACAGTAATTGAGAGGGATGAAGGAAGGGAAGGGAAATTAGAGTAGGAGTGACGGTTAAGAGAGGGAGGAAGAGAGGAGGAGAAGGAGAAAGGAAGAGGAAGTAGGGAGGAGAAGAAGAGGGGGGGAAGAGAAAGTAAGAAGGAAAGAAAAGAGAGGTGGTAGGTTTGAGGAGAAAGATTGCTGTACAATAAAAAAGATGAAAGGGAAGAAAGCCAACCCCAAACAAATATAAAGATATTAAGATAAAGAATGAATTGTTAAACTTTAAAGAATAAAAGAGAACAAATATGAATAAATAGCAATAATTAGAAACACACATACATACAATGTATTTTCTTTGAACAGAATATTTGGCTGGTTCACAAATTTAAACAGTGTTTAGTCATTTCAATTAAATTTACAATTTCTATATTTCCTTTTTGCCATATTTATTCCTCATCTATTTTTTTAAAAAAACAATATTACCCTTCATCCTCATCTCTAATCTTAATCAAATTCAATTTTTCCCTTCTATTCTATTTTATACCCCTTCCCATTGTCATCTATTTTTATATCCATCCTCACATTGGTTAATTATGTAATTATGTAATACAGTTGTTTAATACAAATTCAACATTTTAATATAAATCAATTAGTTATCTAACTATCTTTTTTGTATATTAATCAATATGAACATGAATATTCCAATTATTTCCATGCAATCCAATTTCTTACAAATCAATTAATTATACTTACCAATAATAATAAACCAAATAATTTCCCCCATATATTCCTCCAAACCACAACTTAACCATTTCTGCTTTCAACATAGTATACAATTAATAATATCTCAATTATTACAATTCCCTAGTTAAAAAGAGCTTTTTTTTCTTTTGTGTTTTAAAATCTTGAACTCTCCTCTTTTGCCCTAAATAATTTTCCATTGTTTGCACTTACCTTTTTTGGTGAGGAAAAGGAAAATAAATCTGCTGCCTAATTTTCCAACGTTGCAAGCAAACCGCAAAGCCAACAGCCTGTTTTACTTTCACTTTCGTTTTGAGCTTGGTTTGCACAAAGAGAAAAAAAAACCTGCTGAGCAATTTAGCAAGAGCAGAGCCCTGTGCAAATCAGCTGAGAGGGGGAAGCCGAGCTAATTAACATAGGGCGGCCCTTTGAAGCCCCGTGGCAAGAGTTTAAACAGGTTTTTTCCCTCCAGCCATCAGCGGGGATTCAGGAGGCAGCCGGGAACCAGGAGGCAGAATGAAAAATCGGGACTTTTTTAAAATGCCGTGGGACGCGGGACAAATTGCTCAAAAGCGGGACTGTCCCGCCAAAAGCGGGACGTCTGGTCACCTTAATTTATGCAAGAGGGCAATACAATGGATTCAAGTTAGATGATTCATCTGTTCCCTTTATCTTTCCATAGATGGGATCATGCAGGTATAGCTGTCTTTTTACTGGAGACCTTGAGGAACTCCCCTTTAAATCAATTCTAATGGTCTTATTGATTTCTTCAGCCAAGAAGCAGGAGCTGGAAATAACAATGGATATAATTAAGAAAAACCAGAAATCCTTAACTCAAATCTAGGGTGGTCTTATTTTAGTGGGACTACCAAGATTCCTTGGTTCCCTCTTCTCTTTCTCTCTCTCTCTCTCCTAGGAAGGTAGAATTATCCTAAATAAGTGTGTGTGGGGGGGATCCAAATTGCTAGTTTTTGGAAACTAGCAATAAAGAAAAAAGAAATCTTGATTGGCTTTACTAAGTAAAAGTCGAGGTCAATAAAATGAGGACCCAGATTGTTGGCAATAATTTGCTGTCATTGTAAACCACCCAGAGAGTGCTGCAAAGCACTATGGGGTGTTATATAAGTGCTATTGCTATTACTATTTAGCCCAAGAAACCCAAGAGTCATCTTGGAAAGGATATAATTATAGGAGAAGTAGAAACAGATTCTTCTTCAAGAGCGCTTGGCTTTAGCTAGAGTGACTCTTTAGCTAGGAAACATGGACTGGATTATATATGACCAGCAGAAATGATAAAGCTGGGCTGATCAGAGTCTCCCTAGAGCTATATTTATCACACAAATGCCCTTAGCAACACAAATGCCTTTATTTTCCCCCCAGAATTTAAACACTTTTAAAAATAGTTTTAGAATTATTTTTATAGCAGCCTTCAGTATCTAAAGGGCTGCTGTAAAGAAGAGGGGGTCAACCTATTCTCCAACCTGAAGACAGAATAAGAAGCAATGGTTGGAAACTAATGAAGGAGAAAGGCCCAAGGGTAAATTAAGTTTTAAGGCCTTAAAAAAGGCCAATCTCAAAATGCGATTTCATCTTCTAGATGGGAAAGTGAAACAGATGTCACATGCCTTGCAGCTCTCATTCAAAGCTGCTAGTTTAAGAGAGAGGAGACCAGATTAATGCTTAAACTTCTCTCACTTTTTTGTCATGAGGCCATATGACAAATCTATCATCTACCTATATCCATCACTTCTATTCCTCCGCCCCCCCCCTCTCACTCACAAACATACACCTATCACGTATCCTCTCTCTTGCCATACTCCAGATAAAAAAAATAAATATCATCTACCTATCTATTTCTAAACAGGGAAATAACCTGTATTTTAATAAAATACAAAATACTATCCTTTTAAGTCGTTTACAACTTAGAAGTTAACTTTGAAGGTTTTACAAAAAAGTTAAACATAGAACAGAGAATTAAAGGGTTGGAAGGGATCTTGGAGGTCTTCTAGGCCAACCCTGTACCATTTGGAAACCCTATACCCTTCCAGACAAATGGTTGTTGTTTTTGAAAACCTCCAGTGATAAAAAAAAAACCCCACAACTTCGGGAGGCAAAATGTTCCAATGATTGATTGTTTTCACTGTCAGGAAACTTCTCCTTAATTTTAAGTTGGATCTTTCTTTAATGTCTCAGAGGTGCTTTTTCAAGAGGCAACTGGACTTTCTGGTTTTTCTTTGAAGACATTTTGCTTCTCATCCAAGAAGCTTCTTCAGCTCTCTAAGGCCATTTTCAGGTTCTCACTGAATTTTCTTGATTGCAACAACAAGGGGGCCATTCCTTTCTGACATGCAATTTTTACAGCTGACTCTCTTTCCAATACTTTTTTCTTGGATTTCTGCTCACAGTATTTTGATGGCAAATGTGGAATGATTCAGATAGGAAAACCAATTGACTGACTTCAATGAAGTGGACTCAGGTTGCACCGCTTTGTTCCTGGGGAAAGATGTGTTTTCAAGGGTTTTAACACTTGGATTTATCTCAAATATTTCCATAAAAGGTGCATTTGCTTGATGTATCTTTTCACTCATTTTACCACTTCAAGCAGCCTGTTTACTTTTTCCTGCCTGCTGCTGAGCTGCTGGTTCCACACTGTTGCCTCCCTGCAAAGCCTTCCATGGCAGGAGTCCTGATTACGCTGCTTCTGAGCATTCAGTCCATTTGTAATTTCTCTTTGCCATCTGGCTTTCCTCTACACCACAATTAACCACAGGAAATATGAAGCCTATGAAGTAAATGGGAATTTAGCTAACTTTTCTCTAGAGAAATTGCTGTGAGATGACTTGTTTTCTGTTGTCCATCCTGGAGAGGCCAGGAAGGATGCAACAAAGAAGATAAATCCACTGCTCAAATGTGTGCTTGTGCATACATGTGTATTCTGAACTTATAAAATCATCATCATTGGGGGACACTCATTCCTTTTTATTAACATATTTTTTAAAATAAATTAGTACTTCAAGAAACCTAGATCCCAAATAATTTTCACCAAATGTATTACATTATATCCCCAAAGCCTGCAACCAATCATTTCCTCTTCAATTTTCAATTCATTTGGAGGGAGAAAAAGCAATTATCCTTGGCTTAATACCATTGATAGGGAAGATTTAAGGTTATTGTCACCCAGAAGCCCAGCATTAAATTGATCTGACTTGGTGCAGAATGGAGGGGGGATTGACCAAAATGTCTCTAGGTCGGGTTCCTCTGGGGGAATGGAAGCAGGTGAAAGTGGTTCTATGGGCAGAAGTGGACCTTTTGCATACTAGGAGAATTGGCACTGAAAACAATGATGCTGAGAAAACGGGCTGCCATGCTGTAGACGATTTAATTTAATTTAATTTAATTTAATTTAATTTAATTTAATTTAATTTAATTTAATTTAATTTAATTTAATTTAATTTAATTTAATTATTTAATTTAATTTAATTTAATTTAATTTAATTTAATTTAATTTAATTTAATTTAATTTAATTTAATTTAATTTCCAATTTATATACCGCCCTTCTCCCTGAGGACTCAGGGTGGTGTACAGCCAAGATAAAAACATAGAATACAAATATTAAAAAACAGTTAAAAATATATATAAATTTTGGCCCGAAAGTTAAGAAATCACAGACTGATTAAAAGAATTTAAAAATTTCTTCTTAAGCCAACCCGGCTTGCTGGAAAAGATGGGTTTTAAGGGAACGACGGAAGGCATTGAGGTCATGGATTCTCCTTATCTCAGGGGGCAACTGATTCCAGAGGGTAGGAGCCCCCACAGAGAAGGCCCTCCCCCTGGGGGTCACCAGCCTACATTGTTTGGCTGATGGCACCCTGAGGAGGCCCTCTCTGTGGGAGCGCACGGATCGCTGAGAGGTCGTCGGTAGCAGCAGGCGGTCTCACAGATAGCTAGGCCCTATGCCATGGAGCGCTTTAAAGGTGGTAATCAACACCTTGAAGCGCACCCGGAAGACCACCGGGAGCCAGTGCAGCTCGCGCAGGAGCGGTGTTACATGGGAGCGCCATGTTGCTTCCATCACTACCCGCGCTGCTGCATTCTGGACCAGTTGGAGCCTCCGGGTGCTCTTCAAGGGGAGCCCCATGTAGAGAGCATTGCGAGAGGTGACGAGGGCGTGAGTGACTGTGCACAAGGAATCCCGATCGAGAAAGGGCCGCAACTGGCGAATCAGGTGAACCTGACAGAAGGTCCCCCTGGTAACAGCCGTCAGATGTTCCTCCAAAGACAGCTGCCTATCCAGGAGGACTCCCAGATTGCGAGCCCTTTCAGTGGGGGCCAAAGACTCGCCCCCAATAGTCAGTGATGGAGACCTGTCAGAAATCACTTTTTTCAGCCCTCTGGGTTTGTGCATATGGACTACTCAGAGGGCTGAAAAAGTTATGTCTGACTGGTCCTCGCACTTTTGACCAGTCCTCGAACTTACGACTGTCCTCACATTTTACGTTTTTGCCCTATCTTGTCACCATGGTGAAGAGAAGCAGTTGTGAAATGAGTGACACGGTTGTTAAGAATGCTACAATGGGCATAAATGATGGCCAGTCATAAGTGCGAAGACCGGTCAAAAGTGCGAGGACCTGTCAGAAATCACTTTTTTCAGCCCTCTGGGTAGTCCTTTTGTGCTCATGGACTACTCAGAGGGCTGAAAAAGTTATTTTTGACTGGTCCTCGCACTTTTGACCAGATCTCGAATTTACGACTATCCTCACATTTTAAGGTTTTTGCCCTATCTTATCATCATGGTGAAAAGAAGCAGTTGTGAAATGAGTGACATGGTTGTTAAGAATGCTGCACGGGCATAAATGTGAAGATGGACATAAGTGTGAGGACCAGTCAAAAGTGCGAGGACCTGTCAGAAATGACTTTTTTCAGCCCTCTGAGTAGTCCCTATACACATAGCCATGGCCACCCAGTCACATGACCAGCTAGCCACGCCCACCCAGTCACATGACCTCCAAGCCATGCCCACAAAATAAGCCACGCCCACAGAACCGGTAGTAAAAAAAATTAGAACCCACCCCTGGTTGGGGGTCACCACAACATGAGGAACTGTATTAAAGGGTCACGGCATTAGGAAGGTTGAGAACCACTGCTGTAGAGAGTAAGAAACATGACCTTACCTTTCCCCCCTTACATGAAAGAGGGAAAAACCTTCACGTCAATCACATGTAGAATATGCAAAAGAGCCTCAGACAGGTGTCTCATCTAATTCACCTGGGTGTAATAATAGAAGGAATCACAGAGCAATCAGACTTGCAACATTTATCAAGATTCTAGGCAACCATGAGAGAAGTAGTTTAGCCTACCAGTGGTGTTGGTTCTTGGTTTGGTCTACCTGGTGGGACTCTCAGACACAGAGATTGGTTAGAAAAATTAAGAAATCTGGCTTTTTCATGCTGCTCAAAGAAAATTGCCTTAAAATCCTTGGCCTCAAGCCACCAAAAGCCACCAGGTCCCTGTCCAAAAATTGCTTTGAAACCATTCGTCACAGATTAACCACTCAGCAGGGCCCCACTTTTGAAGTGAAGGCAAGGAAGGTGATTGTCGAGGCTGTGATGCGTTTTTCTTCATTGAATATATTTAAGCAGAAACAGAGAGTCACACATCTGGGATGCTTTAATTTGGATTTCTGCTCCAAGCAGATTGGAGTTGGTTTCTTCCAATTCTGTAATTCTATTCATCTATGATTCTTTGAAACTATGAAATATGTGCATTGATTTAGGACATTGAAATCTGAAGGTCAAATATTGACCACCACTATCACTGAACATACAATTATGTCCAGATATGTCTTATGACTTGTCACAAATTATTTTTTTAAATTGCTTTGTTTATAGTCTGGAAAGACAAATCAATTAATTCAAATTACTAGGATTGGTCATTTTGTTTGTCTCTGTTTTCTCTACCTGGCAATAAAACATGTAGAAGGAAGCAAAGGGTCTTATTTTGCAAATTTCCAATCTCTTGGATTGACTTTTGTGGTCAACATAGTCCCACTTGAAGCAAAGTGGTCCAATCTGAAGCAAAGCCTTAATGAGGTGCAGTAATTTGGGGATCAAATTTGCTTAAGTCAGTGTAAGTGGATGGTTTTATCCCATCCCTGATTCAGAACTCTTCTCAAAATCCTGGTCCTGATTTGTTATTTTAGACATGTGTACCCCTATAAGTGGAGATGCTATATAGCCTCACAAAGAGGAGGGAGCAAACATTGCATCTGTTTGCATAGAAGCTCCATTTTGATGAAGGGACAAGTAGTGTTCATACCAGCACCCACTTCTAAGAATAGAAGTTGAGGGGTTTTACAATAAAAATTTTGAACATTATATTTTGGGTGCAGTGAAGCGAAAAAGGAAAAAGTATACTACAGTATATATTAAAACATATGGTTGCTGATGTTAGCAACAAGAGTGCCTTTTTAGTATCATTCATTATAACTAAGTAAATGGATTATAAAGAAGTTAAGGAATATCAGCATAAAAGCTGAAAGGGTTGCTTGTTTCAATTCACAGTATTTTGTTTGAATTTTAGCTCCGTGTTTTAATTATCAACATAATTGAAAGTTAAACTACTCATATTCTATACTTCAACATTTGGAGACTGACGTTTAACATCAATTCATCTCTTAAATTGTGGAAGAAAAAGAGTTTTGTGACATTAATTGGAAAATATGATGTGAATTATAGACAAAATATGGTTTTATAAATTGTACATTAAAAAAAGAAAACCCATACAAAGCTTAATTCAAATCAGAGTATCAGAAGGGACATAATTCATCTAGAAAGCCAGTGCTTCATGTCTTTGTTTGCAGAAGATGTTTAGCATACTCAAGGAAGCTGGAAAAGGCCACAGCCCACAATCATAATATAAAGCAGCTTTATGAACCTCAGGAGACTATATAAAAACTACAAGTGGTACATAAATAGAGTGCACTGAAAGACATTCTATTTTATGGTTGCAGGATTTAGGGGAAAAAACTAGATATTCTGTTAGGTAATATCTGGATGCTCGTTGACTTCTCAGTTTTTGACAAGCAAGCAGCAATTTCATTTAATTTTAACCCTTAAAAAATAATAAAGTAGCATTTAAGACTAGGAAATCTGCAGCCCTTTCTAATGGGAACAGGGTGGTTTGCTCTACATGCTGTAAGATTCTGAGGACATCAGAAAGGCTAACACTCTCTGGTTTATGCATACAAGGCATTAACTCTGGTTGTTGTAATTCCACAATAGCATGTAATATTTAGATGTTGGACCAGCTCAAATGAATACACAACTGTACACTGGCTGCCTAGTTTTATATGTTTTAGGCCCAGTATTCTTCAATATCTTCATAAATGATTTAGATGAGGGAATAGAAGGGGAACTCATCAAATTTCAGATTACATTAAACTGGCAGGACTAGCCAACTCCCCAGATGATAGGCTCCAGATCTAGATGGATTTCGACAGACTTGAACACTGGGCCCTATCCAGCAAAATGAAATGCAATGTAAAGCAAAGTAGGGTTTTACACATAGGCAAGAAAAACCAAATAAACAGGTACAGATTAGGTGAAACCTGGCTTAATAGCAGTAACTGTGAGAGGAATCTTAGAGTCCTAGTAGGCCATCACTTAAATATGAGCTAGCAGTGTGCGGCGGCAGCCAAAACAGCTAATGTAATCTTAGGTTGCTCTAACAGAGGGATAGAATCAAGATCATGTGAAGTGTCATGTGAAGGCCACCTTGTAAGGCCTTGGCAAGACCACACTTGGAATACTGCATCCATTTTTGGTCACTATAATATAAGAAGATGTTGAGACTCTAGAAATAATGCAGTAAAGAGCAACAAAGATTATTAAGGGGCTGGAGACTAAAACGTGAATTGGATATGTATAGTATAGTGAAAATAAGGACTAGAAGCGACATGACAGAAGTGTTTCAATATTTGAGGGGCTTCCACAAAGAAGAGAGGGTCAACCTATTTTCCCAAGCACCAGAAGGAAAGACAAGAAGCAATGGTTAGAAACTAACCAAGGAGAAATACAACCTAAAAATTAGGACTTCTAAATAAACCAGTGCTCTATCACTGGAGGCTTTTAAAAAGAGACTGGACAGCCATTTGGCTGAGATGGTATAGGGTCTCCTGCCTGAGCAGGGGGCTGGACAAGAAGACCTCCACGGTCCCTTCCAACTCTATTATTTTGTTATTCATATCAATGAGGCATAAATTGTTAACCTCTGTATGAAAACTCCAGGGTTGTCTCCTTGGAGTTCAATTCCTGTGGAACAGACATTTAGGAGACTTTGTTGCTGCATCCTGAAAGAGGATTTGCAGCAATCCTGCAGCAATCATTTTAGGGTTTTTTGTGGTTTTTTGATGTTGAGGTATTTGGCCTGAATAAATGCTTCCTTTCCTTTCTTCCTCTGAATTATGTCAAAATAATCTGCAAAGAGCATTCTTAAGAATCACTGACATTTATAAATATTTTTTTTATTTTGCTTTGATTGCAATATTCTCATAAGCCTTACCGATGAAGTTCAAAGAGGAAATTCTAATTTTAAATGCACAAATGCTAATCTAAACACTTTGGCCATCCACATCTCTTAGCATATTAATTTCCAGCTCCAGTGGTTATGACTGTGCCTAGGGAAACATAAATTGTCCACTTTGTGCTTCAGTAGGACATTGTAGGGCAATTGTCTATTCTGTTCTAAACGGTACACTAGAACATATTCAGATGATACTAACACCTAAATCTCTTTTCATCTTTCAAACTCTTTTCTGTAAGAATTTAAATATTAAATTTGAAAGATCAAAAGTGAGCATCTTGATATTCCATATTCCCTAGCAGACCTGATTATAAATAATATCATACAACCAAATATATAAATTTTGCAGTGCACCTGAGAATCTGAAAAAATAAGGTTAGCATGTTCTTAGAGCATCTTTGCCATGCTTTTTATAGGACCCCCTTCTATGGTAGCGAGAATGAACACAGGGGAATAGACATCATAGGAAGAAAAGTATAGAATTTTTAGGCATACCTGGTCTCTGCTCTAATGACTGGCTGGGGGGGCATGGCGGGGGGGAGGGTCATGTGACTGAGTGGACGTAGCCAACTCTACACCAATGGTGTGGTTGGTACCTGTTATGGGACAGGCAGGGTTGGGGAGGGAATCCAGGGGTCTCCGGTGGGGGGGAGCAGGAGGAAATAAAGATCCAACCTGTTTGTGTGTGTGTGTATCCATGTGTGTCTGTGTGAAGCAGCCACCTCGCACTCTCCCCTCTCTGCTAGCCCCTTCTTTGCATGGGATCACCCAGCAGCGGAGATAGAGAGGGAGAAGGAGGCAGCGGCGGCCACTAGCATTGATGAGAGAGTGCCACACAGAAATGGGAGCACACAGAAATGGCTACTAGCAGAGATGGAAGAGTGCGAGGTTGATGCTTCTGGGACAAGGGGATCTGGGACACGTCTGGGTCCAGCTCACCTGGCTTCTCTTCCTCTTGCAGCCAGCTTTTTTGGGCCATTTTCAGGCCGTTTTTGGGGCTGTTTTCAGGCCTTTATTCGGGCTGATTTTGGCTGGAAACACGGCCTGAAAACGGCCCAAAAATGGCCTGAAAACAGCCCGAAAAATGGGCAGGGGTGGGGCCAGCTGGTGGTCCAATTTGCTCGTTCTCTGAACCACACAGAATCAGAACAACTGGTTTGGGCAAATCGGTCCAAACAGGCAACAGCTCACCTCTGTTCCTATTCTTCTGACATATTTAAAATATAATTTTCCTATTTCTTTCAGTATATGAGATCCTCCGAGTTCTTTATAAAAGTTAAAGAACATTTTTAAAGTGGAGACTAAAGAACTAGAATCTCTAGTAACACCACATCAATGGCAGGAAGTTCTTAAAAGCATTAAAGTGGTATTGGCAGATTTGAAAGTAAAATTGATTCATCAAAAAGTTGTATTTTAAGAATATGGATATAAAGGGAAATAATTACGATGGAATGATACATCAAATTGAAAACGATTTAGAAAGATGGGGAAAGTTAAATATTTCATTTTTAGGAAGGATAGCGGCTTTGAAGATGAACATCTTGCCTAGACTCCTCTACCTATTCCAGACTATCCCAGTGAAATTGGAGAAAATTTTTTTTATTAACTTAAATAAAATTACGTCTAAATTTTTATGGCAGGGCAAAAAACCCAGGATAAGCTTGAGCACTCTACAGGATGATAAACTTAGAGGAGGTTTTGGTTTCCCGGCGTGGGAGAAATACTATAAGGCAGCAGGCCTGATATGGATAAAAGAGTGGGTTAACCTAGATAATCAACTATTATTAAAACTTGAAGGCCATGATTTAATGATGGGGTGGCACGCCTTCCTGTGGAATTCTGGGAACAAGACGTACCAACATTTTAATAATCATATAATTAGGAGAGCATTAATTGACATCTGGTTGGAGACAAAGAAAAAATGTTACATGAAGGTCCCTGGGTGGTTTTCCATAGTGGAGGCGGCTATGCACCCCAATACTATAAATTATCATAGAATTATACGGTATAGGGATCTATTAGATTCAAATGGACTATTAAGAATACACCAGGACCTCAGAGATGCGGGAATGGAATTGGATTGGTGGCCCTATCTTCAAGTACAAAATAGATATAGGAAAGACAGGGACGAAAGAGGAATTGATGTGAATCCTAATAGGCTAGACAAATTTCTGGAAGTGAAAGAAGGGAAATTAATATCCAAAATATATAAATACTTATTAGAAATTGACTTAAATGAGAATATAATTAAAGGACAAATGGTTGCCTGGACTAGAAATATAGGTAAAAATATTCAACTATAAGAATGGGAAAGGATTTGGGAAAACAACATCAAAATAACAAAATCAGTAACCTACAAGGAAAACCAATACAAAATGTGGTATAGGTGGCACCTTGCCCCCACGAGGCTAGCACAAATGTACCCTAATTTGGATCCAAATTGTTGGAAATGTAAACAGGCCCGAGGAACTTATTATCATGTATGGTGGCTATGTCCCAAAATTAAGCTATTCTGGGGGAAAATCAGAATTTGGATATCACAAATTACAGGAGAAGAAATAGAATTAGACCCAGAGATTTTTTTATTAGGAATATATAAACAAAATATCAAAAAAGAAATGACATATTTGAAACATCATATAATTACGGCGGCCAGAATAGCAATTGCACAAGTTTGGAAGACCGATCATTTGCCAACTGATCAGCAGATAATACAAAAAATATATGCATGTGCGGAATCAGATCAACTAACACTGAAATTAAAGGATAAGGAAAGCTCAAAGTATTTTAAGGTATGGGACAAGTGGTACGATTGGATTAAGTGAAAAGAAAGTGGATAAGGATATACGTAGTAAACCATATAGATAATCTTAATGAGTACTAAATTTTACCTTTCTTTAATAGTGAATTTTAAATTGAGAACTGATAATTGAGAGGGTATTTCCATGCTTACTTCATATAAATACCAACAACGACTTCACTATCAGGAAAATGAATATGGGACTAGGTTAAGAAATATATAATGTGTAGAGAAGAAGAATATATATAGATATGTAAAAGAATAGAAATGAAATGTCAAAAATATGATATGATCTAGGTATATGAATATCTTATTATTGTTTTAATTGTTTTTATAATTGTTTGATAATTTAATAAAGTTTGTTTTTAAAAAAACAACAAAAAGTTGTATTTTGAGTCTGCTGGACACCTTAATACACAGTGGTGGGATTCAGCCAGTTCACACCACTTTGGGAGAACCGGTTGTTAACTTTCTGAGCAGTTTGGCAAACTGGTTGTTGGAAGAAATCATTAGGGCAGAGAACTGGTTGTTAAATTACTTGAATCCCACCACTGCTTAATACTGTATCTGAAAGAAGGACATCAGTTTCACTTTGTTGGAAAGATAAAATTATGAAGGATTCTTAATCCATATGATCTGGTCTTTTCAACTCTTGGTATCTTCTTAGAATAGTATTTCATTGTATATAGCAATAGCACTTGCTATATTTATAGCACTCTATATATACACTCTATGTAATTATAGAGAAATCCCTAAATGTTAAAAAAGTAAATGTGAAGTTGAATTTTACCCCAAAACTTTGGAATATTTAAGGAACTATGGTTGTAAAGTTGCTAAAAGAATAATTCTGGGAAAAGTTATATTATTTCAAATGTTCTGGGCTGGCTTTTGCAAATGTATAATTTATTTGGTTTTGAAAGGCAATCTTTTTAACTAATTAAATAATGAAATATGTTATTTGTGTTATAGTTTATAATCCAACCAGTACACAAGTAAACAATTCAGCAGGATTCATTTATATAAGAAACTTCTTTATATACAAAACCATACAGCAGAAGCCAGAACCAGAACTCAGAATCTAGAAGTACAGAATCAATAATCACAGAAGCTATGTAATACAGAGGAGCACTCATATATATACAGATCAGTGAACCTAAGCCGCGCCCAGCCTCTGAGCTGTCTGGGTCACCAAACAGTCCCCATTGGCTGACCTTTTACCATGTCTATTCCAGTTCATGAATACATCTTATACACTGACCCTCCTCCTTTCATGACCGAAATAGACATAAAACTGAATAACTTAATATTCTTCCTATGGTGCACTCCATCCAATGGCTTGGTCATTATATCTGCCAGATTGTCCTCTGAAGAACAGTGAAGCAAGCTAATTAATTTACATTTGATGGCTTCTCTTACATTACAGTATTTAATATCCACATGCTTCTATTCTTTACTCTGTCACCTGTTGCCATTTTAATGCAAGCAGCATTATTCTCAAACACCGTTACAGCTTCAGTTACTTTTACGTTTAAATCCTTTAACAGTTGTATGTACCAAGTTACCTCTGAGAAAAGCTCAGACAGAGCAATAAATTCTGCCTCTGCCATAGAAATGGCAACAGTTGTTTGTTTTCTGGACTTCCAATGAATTAAAGTCCCTCCAAACAATACCACAATCCCAGAATTTGACTTTCTGGTTTTTACATCATTGGCATAATCACTGTCAATATAACATTGTAATTTCAATTCTTCAGAGACCTATGTTTGAAGACCCAAGTTCACAGTTCCCTTCAAATACCTGAGAATCCTTTTTATACACATCCAACGCAATTGAACTGGTGCAGCAGTAAAGCGACTCAAGATGTTTACTGCACAAGCTATGTCTGGTCTGGACCACTGTGACAGATATAACAAGCTCCCTATTGCAGACTGATATATCTCTTGATCACAGGCTTCATTTTTGTCCTCACCCAAATTTCATTAGCAGAATACCTGTCAGGTGGAATTCCCTTGTTCTATCGCTCTGACCTGCATGGCACTGACTGCTCTTGTGTTTCAACCCTCTCTTGCTTCATATCCAAGTTATCATTTTCTCCTGACTCCTTTTCTTGCTCTTTTTCAGTTTCTTCTCCCTGAATGCTGACACCATCACTAAGTGAGTTACTGTCACTAAGTGGGTCACCATCACTAAGTGGATCATTCGAAAGATTTGCCTCAATTCTGTTCCAATTTTGCTCTGCAAAGCTAGCAGACATGAAAATGACTATTCTTTTGCTCCCATTGCTAAAGCGATAGCTCTTTGAGCCAGGCTCATAGCCTGTAAACCTGAGCTTTCTAGTCTTTTGTTGACCTTTTCTCCTGATTGCTTTTGGAATATGCACCCATTCATTGCTTCCAAAAACCCTTAAATGTGCCAGAGAAGGCTTTCTCCCATATAGCACTGCATATGGAGTATTATTAATAGAGGAACTCCACAGACTATTGATTAAATAATTAGCAGTCAACATGGCTTCACCCCAGTAGGACCTGCTCAGACCAGAATGCGACCAGACCAGCAGTGAGTCCTTCATTGTTTGTATGATACCATTCCATCTCTCAACCACACCATTCTCCGCTGCTGTGTACAGATTTGTGTGTCTGTATTTTATTCCTAACTGTCCCAACCATTATTGAAAACTTGTTGACATGAATTCTGAACCTCTGTCAGTTTGCAGCTGACATACCTATTGTTTATATCTCCTTTCTATGAAGCTTACCCACTACTTAAATTTCTGTAGCACCTCTATTTTACTCTTTAGTAAATAGCAGAACCCAAATCTGCTGTAGTCATCTACAATGACCAGCGCATACTTTGCTCCTCCCAAACTGGCTTGCATTGGCCCCACCAAATCTGCATGTACCAGCTCTAGAGCTCTTGTTGTCTGCCTTGTGCTACTCTTGCTTACTGGAAATGCCTTGGACTTTGATGACTTACATACTGCACAGTCCAAGTATGCCTTACACCCTTTTAAGTTTAACCCTTCTCCAAACTGTTGCATCTTTTGAAAAACTCTGAAGCTGGCATGGCCAAGCTTTCTATGAGAGAAAGAGATGAACACATGAATCATGTTGTACCACATTTCCAATTGGGCACATTGAACCTTTTGTCACTGCGACACATAAAAATTATCCTGCTTTATGCCTTGTACACATACACTTCCATTTCTCTTTATGAGACACTTCCCATTTACAAATGTGGTCTCAAACCCCTTTCGGTCTAGATTAGAGACACTCAGTAAATTATGCTCCATTTCAGGCACACACAATATGTTACTAAACTTTTCCTCCAGATATGGAATCATCACACTGCCTTTTCCAATGACTTTAGCCTTCTGGCCATTTGCCAAGGCTACTGCATCTCCTCCAGCTGGATCCAGTCTGAAAAACAATTTAGAATTATTAATAATTGTTTGACTAGCCCCACTGCCTATTAACCATTTGTCTCTGCTATTACAAAAGCTAACTTTTGCAACAGCAGCTTGTCCATCTGTTGTTTCTTTTCTTTGCAAACAGTCTTTCTTCAAATGAGCCTTATCACCACAGATAAAACACTACCTTTCTGTTGCTTTCTTTGTAGAAAATCTTTGCTCGGCTGTAATCTGATGTCTTTTGTTACTCTGGTCTCTGCAGATATCATCTCTGCAGACATGCTGTCTGTTGCTGTTCTCTCTCGGTTCCTTGGGCCCTGACCTCAGGAATTTCTCCTCGTGACTTTTTCTAAAATGGTGTTTGTTTTCTTCTGAAATCAAACAGGCTTTAAGAGCTTCCATTCTCAAGTCCTGTTCTGGTTTGCACTCAAAAACAGCTGAAACAATGTCCCACATTTCATCAAGACTATTTAACACCAACACTACCTTCTGAGACTCAGGAATCTGCATTCCACGCTGTTCCAATTCAATAAATAAAGTTTGCATATGCAGCAAATTTATTTATTTATTTATTTATTTATTTATTTATTTATTTATTTATTTATTTATTTATTTAATTTTATTTTATTTTATTTTATTTTATTTTATTTTATTTTATTTTATTTTATTTTATTTTATTTTATTTTATTTTATTTCTATACCGCCCTTCTCCTGCGGGACTCAGGGTGGTGTACAGCCAAGATAAAACATAGCATATAAAATTTAAAAAACATTATAAAAACAATTAAATAATTTTGGCCCAAGTTTAAAACAACCCAATTAAAACCAAATTCAAATTAAAAACTGAGAGGATGGGATCAAGCCAGCCCAGCTAGATGGAATAAGTGTGTTTTCAGGGCCCGACGAAAAGTCCGGAGGTCTGATATCATGCGTATCTCAGGGGGCAGGTCATTCCAGAGGGCAGGTGCTGCCACAGAGAAGGCTCTCCCCCTGGGGGTCGCCAGCCGGC
Source organism: Pituophis catenifer annectens (assembly GCF_029215685.1). Classification (NCBI taxonomy): domain Eukaryota; kingdom Metazoa; phylum Chordata; class Lepidosauria; order Squamata; family Colubridae; genus Pituophis; species Pituophis catenifer. Next base: position 174,906,418 of record NW_027256881.1, read on the forward strand.
ACTGTCTGGCCGACAGCACCCCAAGGAGGCCCTCTCTGTGCGAGCGAACAGGTCGGTGGGAGGCTATTGGCGGCAGAAGGCGGTCTCACAAATACCCCGGCCCTAAGCCATGGAGTGCTTTAAAGGTGGTCACCAACACCTTGAAGCGCACCCGGAAGACCACAGGAAGCCAGTGCAGCTCGCGCAGGAGAGGTGTTATATGTGAGCGCCCCGTCGCTCCCATAATCCCACACGCAGCCGCATTCTGGACCAAAGTGCAGCCTCCGGGTGCATCCCAAGGGGAGCCCCATGTAGAGAGCATTGCAGTAGTCCAGGCGGGAAGTGACGAGTGCTTGAGTGACCGTGCGTAGGGAGTCCCGATCCAGAAAGGGACACAACTGACGTATCAGGCAAACCTGATAAAAAGCCCCCCTGGCCACGGCCGTCATATGCTCTTCTAAAGACAGCCGTGCATCCAGGAGGACGCCTAAGTTGCGAGCCCTCTCCATGGGGGCCTGTGCCTTTCCACATTCTCTTATGGTTGCAACAGTGGTGAAATTCAAAACTTTTCCCTACTGGTTCTGTGGGCATGGCTTGGTGGGCATGTTAATGGGTGGGCAAGGCTTGGTGGGCATGTGACTGGGTGGGTGTGGCTTGGTGGTAATGTGACCAGGAAAACCAACTACCACACTTTACAAAAAAATAACACAAAAGCTACACAACTGACTCACACACAATGCAAAAGCAGCTGGACTTCACACAAAATGGCCCCTGCAACAAGCAGGAACCTCACAGAGTCACAGAGAGCTCAAAAACAAACTATCACATTTTACACAAAAATACCAGTTTGGGCAATAGGTAGTTAAAAAAATGCTTTAAAATGTAAAAAAAAAAAATTCCAACGATCGCACGGTACAGCTGATTGTCACAGGTGATCGCTGGAACCTTTTTCTTTTACTTTTTTAAAGCATTTTTTTACTATCTATTCGCCCTGATCAGCTGTGCCATGCGATCATTGGAACTTTGTTTTTACTTTTTAAAACATTTTGTTACTACCGGTTCGGGTGAACCAGTAGCATTTTTTACTACTGGTTTGGGTGGACCGGCCCAAACCAGCAGCATTTCACCGTTGGGTTGCAACCAGGCTCTGTATAATTGTCTCGATAATTGCACAATATTACATGCTGATGCACTCACATGGACACTTCTTAATTTCAGCCAACCTCTTTTGCAGTTTTTAAATTAGCTACAGGAGCTTGGCTAGCTCTGCAGACAGAGCTCTGTAATTTAACACCAGTTGTCTGCAATTAAAGTAAGATCGAATCTTGCCAGGCTCAAGGTTGGCTCAGCCTTCCATCCTTTCTAAGGTAGGTAAATTGAGGACCCAGTTTGTGGGGGCAATAAGCTGATTTTGTATAAATATACAAAAGTATGAAGGCTATTGCTTAACGCACTGTAAGCTGCCCTGAGTCTCCAGAGAAGGGCGGCATATAAATCAAATTAAAAAAAAATATTCAGGAATTGTTCACCTTCTAAACTTAAGATAATGTAGGCCCGTGCCTTATCATGCTGCCTTTGATCTGCTGCTGGTAATGGTGCCTGGGTTGGATTAATAACAATATCCCAGAGCTCCTTAGCCTTCAGGAAGCATTCCACTTTTGCAAACCAAATAATACAATTCTTCTGTCCCAATCGAGGCAGAGACCTCTCCTTGAATTCAACAGCCATCCTGCAAGTCTTCTCTGCCTTGTTCCTTTTACTTTTTTTTTTTTTAACACAGGCAGTCCTTCAGCTTAATTACAGTTCAATCTTACTGTGTCTGGTGTGATCTGGGCCCATAGCCTGTTAGAGTTTGCAGCTATTCAACCAGCCCACAAGTAAACAATTCAGCAGGATTCATTTATATTTATTATTTTATTTATTTATTTATTTGTCAAGCATATATAAGATAACAGGTAAAAGTATAAACATAATTTAATACATGAAAAGAGTAAGTAAAAAGGAATATTAGGACAGGGATGGTAGGCATGCTGGTGCACTTATGCACGCCCCTTACAGACCTCTTAGGAATGGGGTGCGTCAATAGTAGACAGTTTAAGGTTAAAGTTTTGGGGGTTTGGGGAAGAAACTACAGAGTCAGGTAGTGCATTCCAGGCATTGACCACTCTGTTACTGAAGTCATATTTTCTGCAATCGAGTTTCGAACAGTTTACCTTGAGTTTGTATCTATTATTTGCTTATGTATTGTTGTCATTGAAGCTGAAGTAGTCATTGACAGGAAGGATATTGTGGCAGATAATTTTATGTACTATGCTTAGGTCAGACTGAAGTTGGCGTAGTTCTAAGTTGTCTAAGCCCAAAATTTTGAAAATATGGTATTGTATATATAAAAAAAAACTTTTTTATATACAATACCATATTGTAGAAGCCATAACTTAGAATCCAGAAGTACAGAATCAATAATCACAGAAGCTATAGAATCACAGAAGCACTCATATATAGAGTGCTTGATAGTACAGTGGTTTAGTGCACCCTGTTATTAACACAGCTGCCTGCAATTTCTGCTGGTTCGAATCTCTCCAAGGCTCAAGGTTGACTCAGCCTTCCATCCTTTCTAAGGTAGGTGAAATGAGGACCCAGTTTGTGGGGGCAATAAGCTGACTTTGTATAAAATATACAAAAGAATGAAGGCTATTGCTTAATGCATTGTAAGCCGCCCTGAGTCTCCGAAGAAGGGCGGCATATAAATCAAATTAAAAATATAAATAAATAAATAAATAAATAAATAAATAAATAAATAAATAAATAAATAAATAAATAAATAAATAAATACAGATCAGTGAACCTAAGGCACGTTCAGGCTCCGAGCCGTCTGGGTCACTATTGACTGTGACCCAGACGGCTGACCTGTTACCATGTCTATTCCAGTTCATGAATACATCTTATACACTGACAATTTGGCATAGATTTTATGATATTTTACAACAATAGTATTTTTATTTTATTCTTTTCGATAACAATATACTATTATATTATATAAACCAGTAATAGATGAATGATAGATTGTTTCATATCTATATCTATAGAGAGAATGTTTAATATTTATGCATTTTAGTTTAGTTTTCCTTTTAATTTTGGTTTTTATCTCTTCTATTTCTTGGTTCTAATTAGGGTTTTGTTGTTATTTATTAATTATCCTTACTATTTAGGGTTTTTGTTTACATATTTTATTTTACATTTTTGTACTCTTGCTAAAAATGATACAACTGGGAGAAGAAAAACTGTTTTTATATTTTTTCCCAATGACATAAGGTCAGATTTATTCACCTGAAAAGACACATATTTATAAATTTATGTTCAAAACATCAAAACCATGTAGCTATCTGTGGCATCTCTAAAACAATTATGCAACAACCTCAATAGGTAGTATGTTCCTCATTGTGCACCACATGAAAAACAGATGTAACAACTGCAAAGTATGCAAGACACATTTCCAAAGTGAATTGTAGGAAATTGACTATTAAAATTTGAAGAAAAATGAGAGACGGTCAAATAAATTGAACAGAAAGAATTGCAAAATATAACAAATGTTTTGTTAGATCCTATGACACCTACTCAGTCAATTTTTGAGGACTTCCTAAAAGAATAGGTGGTATGTGGTTTAACGGTAGTAACGTCAAAGAGATTTTGATGTCCTAATGGACATCACTTAAGTATGAGCCAGCAGTGTTCTGAGGCTGCCAAAAAGCCAATGCAGTCCTAGAATGAATCAACAGAGGGATAGCATCATGATCATGAGAAGTGATAATACCACTCTATACTGCAACAGTGAGGCCACACTTGGAATATTGCATCCAGTTCTAGTCATCATGATATAAAAAAGATGCTGAGACCCTAGAAAGAGTGCAGAGAAGAGCAACAAAAATGATAAGGGGTCTAGGGGCTAAACCATATGATGAACAGTTGTGGGAACTAGATATATCTGGTCTAGCAAACAGAAGGACTAGTGTGACATGATAGCAGTATTCCAATACTTGAGGGGCTTCAGAGAGAAGAATGGTTGACCTATTCTTCAAAGCACCTGAGGGTAGGACAAGAAGTAATGGGTGGCAGCTTGGTAAAGAGAGTTTCAATCTGGAACAAAGGAGAAATTTCCTTGAAATGAGAACAATTAACCAATGGAACAGCTTGTCTCCTAGAGTTGTGGGTGCACCATTGCTGAAGATTTTCAAAAAAGGATTGGACAACAATTTGTCTGAGATTATATAAGGTTTCCTGATATGGGCAAAGGGTTGAATCAAAATACCTTCTATGACTCTGTGATCTGGGCTGATCCAGATGTATCTATTCTGCTAACCATCTTTTGGGAAGTTTTTCAAGGTTCATAAAATGGGTCTTCTGCTAGTATGTGAAAACTTTAATTATTAAATGACTATGTAAGGAATGGATAACTGTTTTTGCTCTGACTGCAGGGACAGATGTTCCCAATATGCATTCAAAAATGAGTCTGAATTTGTTCAAGTATGGAAAATATGTTAAGTCCCCACAGTTCTTAGTTAGAGAACATTTACACCAGGGGTGTCAAACCGGCTCTGCAAAGGGAAAAACATTGCGAGACATCACATGACAATGTGATAGTGCGAGTTTGACACCCATGATTTACACCCATACAGATTTCAAATGGATTTTTGAGTAGAAGGCCTTAGCCAAGAATAAGTGTCTAGGTTCCATATTTAAGCTGATTCATCTACGGAATATTTTTATTTATAAAATCAAAAGCCACACCGAGATTTATAAATGCAATAAATAGTTTCTTGCCATTGTTAATTGTTTGTTATTAGATGTCATAAGGTAAAACAATTGTCTGCTGTGGGGCACTCTGGTCTGAATCTGGCTTGTTTCTCCACTAAGATATTTCTTTCCATTACCCACTCAGTCTTCCATTTTGCTCAGAAGATGTTTTGCATACACTTTAGCCATAATTCCAATAAGTCTGCAATATCAGTCTACAATAGTGGCAAATATCTGTAGCTTGAGTGCATGATGAGGATGGAAGTTCATTTTCTGAGCTTGTGGGTTGATTTCTTAATTTCATTACCAGGTAGGTAACATCTTCAGAGAAATTTAGAGAATGTCATTGTTGGTGTTCTTCTGCTTATAAGGGCTTCATGTGGTCAGTAGGACTTGTGATGGGAGGGTCACATCAGGTGAGGGTCTGGTGAGGGAGTCAGGTGTGGGTCACATCAGGTGAGAGTCTTATCAGTGTACAATTTTTTGGTTCACCTTTGTCTTCCTTTTTATGTAGGGTGACTATAATGGTCACTTCCCATCTGACTGGAATACAACCTATATTGTTTATATGGCTGAACAGCCCTGTCAAGCAATGAGACCTATCAATCAATACAAGTCTTGGAGTGTACTGGGGGTAGAAAATCATCAATTTGTGGCATATATAAATATAAAATAGTTTTTATATTTGGAAGTTGGAAAGATTTTAAAATTTTAAAATAATAAAAACCATACCTTATTTCAAGTAGAAGGAAGTGATGAAAGTATGCTGTAGACTAGTCCTGCAGTAGCCTTATGCAGTCCACTAGTGTTTTTAAAAAGACAATAAATTTACTATTGCTATTCTACCAGCCATTGAACAACTGATTTCTTTGTGGTCTGCAAGGGTTTCTTATTTATCAGCGTGACTCTTTCCCTTCCACAAGATGTGCAGGTCTGGTGTAGAGTTTGTCACTATAGGAAAAGAGACAGATAAATTAATACACATCACTCTGTTTGAAGGCACAAGTAGGATGTAATTGCAAAACTAATTAGTAATGATCATTAGCCAGTAAATGATAGTTTATTATTTGTAAACAAGTGCCAAGTAAACTTTATAATTGTTTCCCTTCTTCAGAAATTGTTTCCCTTCTTCAGAAATTTTACTGACCTCATTTAACTCAATTTTGTAGGTCATTTTTACTACTTACTCCTTTGTTTAAAGGAGAACATACTAAACTGGAGTTAATACATTCCCTATCATAGGCATTCATTTATAAGGTTCAGGAATACCAAAAGAATGAAACATGCTGAAATGCCATGATGCAACCTCACTCTTTCATACTGGCATTGTAATGTTGCATACTAAGGGGTAATATTTGCATCATGTCATCTGAGCATATGTTATAGCACCTGGTCCCTTTTGCAGATGCCTACAATCTCTGTAGACTGACACATATATTAATCAAGATTTGTGGGCAGAAAGTATATGCATCAAGGCACAGTGGCCTTCTGAATGCTTATGTCCATTGACCATATAAATGGAGATTGATGAGAATTGGAGTCCAAAAGTATCTGAAAGTCTATTGCAGTAAATAATCATCTTCTTTAATCCTTAACATTTAAGGATTTTCTTAGAAGAATTATATTTTACATACTTAAATGGGTCAATAAGGGTCAGTGGAACACAGAAAATGAGCCAGCTGACCTCTTGATTAAACACCAAGGAGACAGGCCTAAATGCACAACATTTCAATAACTGTGAATAATTGTGTGCTAAGCATTGAAACATGATTTTTTAAAATTATTTTGTTTAGCTAGACCACCACGAAAAAGAGCTGGAAAGACCGACAGAAAAAAGAAGGCTGGCAGTATAGAGCACACCTCCCAAACAGGGATTAATGGCAATGGACAAGCTATGCTGTTTGACTGGCCAATGGGAAAGAGATTAGAGAGGTTATAAAGCCTTGCCCATAATAGCCTACCAAAAGAGAGTGTGGCTCTGTATTGCACAACTCATGGGCTTTGTATCCCACTGACTGGTTGGTTAGTGGTTGATGGGGTGAAGAGTGTTGTGGGACTTAAGCCACAGACACAAAGCCTCTTCCATAAAACACATTAAAAATGTCACTTACATGCTTACATGAATGTGTACTAGCTAAGCAGTGAACCATCTTGTTTCTGAATGTTTTAGAGAAGTGACTCCATTTATCTCCAAGCCAGCATCACCCAAGCTGTCAGCTGTTCCGGGCCATTAAGGCAGGTATCCAATACATCCTGAACCAGCTGGATCTGTTTCCTTGGCAGAGCAATGCATAAGCTATAATAATTCTCTTTATTCTTTTTCTCTCTTGCTTGGTGCTCTTTGGTGGATGCTGCTGATTGGAAACATCAGTGAAAATTTGGGTTTACTCAAGCCATGAAAGAGAGGCAGCAATAAATATGTGAGTCTATCTGATGACCATCAAGGTGTGTGGAAGTTTGAAACTTGTGATGTAAGAGAAGTAAATGGTAAAGAGACAAATTTAACAAAGGCAAAGAAAAGGAGGGAGGGAAAGAAGGGGGCACGGCTTTCATTACTCCCAGCAACCCTGACTAACATGAACGATGCTGAGGAATAAGGGGAAGTCCATCTTGGCAAATTAGGAAAGGCCACAGCCAGTGCTGGGATTCAGTTCTTTTAACAACAGGTTCTGTGGGCATGGCTTAATTGGGTGGCCGTGGCTTGGAGGTCATGTGACCGGGTGGGCGTGGCTAGCTGATCATGTGACCGGGTGGCCGTGGCTATGTGTATAGGGACTACTCAGAAGGCTGAAAAAAGTCATTTCTGACCGGTCCTCGCACTTTTGACTGGTCCTCACACTTATGACCATCCTCACATTTATGCCCGTTGCAGCATTCTTAACAACCGTGTCACTCATTTCACAGCTGCTTCTCTTCACCATGGTGACAAGATAGAGTGAAAAACATAAAATGTGAGGACAGTTGTAAATGCGAGGACTGGTCAAAAGTGCAAGGACCAGTCAAAAATAACTTTTTCAGCCCTCTGAGTAGTCCATATGCACAAAAGGACTACCCAGAGGGCTGAAAAAGTGATTTCTGACTGGTCCTCACACTTATGACTGGTCATTATTTATGCCCATTGCAGCATTCTTAACAACCGTGTCACTCATTTCACAACTGTGGTGCTTCATGTGACCGGGTGGCCGTGGCCAGGTGGCATCGCTTCTTTGCCCTAATGACAGTTTGCTGCAATGGTCATAAGTGTGAAAAACAGTCATAAGTCACTTTTTCCAGTGCCATTGTAACTGTTGTAAGTCAAAGATTACCTGTACAAAAATACAAAAAGCTTCTTTGCTTGCAAAGCAAAGAATACCAATCCCTAAATACCAATCATTAGATTAGAAATACCTGCAAACTGGAGTTACAAATCAGGGAGGGTCCAGAGCACCTTGAGGAATTAAAATAGTTAAAATGCAATGATAACTATCAGCAGCCAATTCTTGCTCATAAAGTGAAACCCTTTAGTAGAGAGGTCATTTGAGCTCTCCAGAATGAAGCAAAGGAGCAGAGTATCTGTTGCTTGTTAAACCAATTACCAGAACAAATAGACACAGAACTAGTCAGATTTCCGAAGCTGCTTCTTTTCAGGAACAGAGATTAACATTTTTCCCTCCAAAGAAAGCTGAATAGGGAAAATTATCTCATCACTAAACACAGGATTAAACATCACCAAGCACAGAATTAAACTTCACCAAAAACCAGTTTTAGACCAAAAGTCAGAAAGGGTATGTAAACTCACGTTTGAATGTCAATCTTTCTAGCTAGCCAAGAAGCCTTGCTGAATGTCACTTATCTTGGTTCCTTGTCATTAAAAGCTTCTGCTCCGTTATTCAATTATTTCTTCAAAGTGCTGATCATTGCATCCTGGCTGGAAGAACTCCAACAGGGGAGTATTTCCTCCCAACAGTGGTGTAAAAAGCTTAAAACAACCCTTCCCCTTTAAGAAGGTCAAACAACAAAAAAAAAAACCTCCGAGAACCTCCGGAACCGGAAGTGACAGTAAGTCTAGGCATACTGCCGGAGTGGCAGTTTCTGTAAGCAGGACAATAAAGATTAGGCTAGGAAACAACACTGAATGTTGTAATTCCTTACAGGATTAACCCTGTAAAGTGGAAAAAAACAAAAGGAGATTTCTTTTAACAACCAGTTCTCGGAACTGCTTAATTACTTAACAACCGGTTCTACCGAACCGGTGTCAACCGGTAGAATCCCACCACTGGCCACAGCCCTCCCATTTATGTTCAAGGAACAGACAGCAAGAAAGGATTCTGGACCATAGATGATTTATTTCCACAAAACTGATTGTTGTATGTAAAATTTAATTGGAAAGCACAGTTCAAGGGCAATATTTCCTTTGGCATGACACATATACAGTAAATAGTTGTTCACCAATACTGAAGTTAATTTTAGTATATAATTAATTGGATCTTACAGATCACTAACAGTGTCAATACCTGAGAAACTCATACTGACCAATATAACATTTGGCAGCTGGTCTGGGTCTCAAAGTGCCAGCCCTGCCTTTATCATGGTTCGCCTTATGAGCAGAAAGTATCAAGGCTCGTGAGAGTCATTTAAATGTAGTGTGAAACCATAAAGGTCATTTTGCTCTTCAAGACACATTTTCAAATGCTTCAATCTTTCTTGGATTGCCACTGTTTTCATGAATGACCTCAGCATTTTATACCTAGTAGCTTGGAAAGGTCACTTCATAGATACCACTGTAATGTTCATAGACTTCATTTGTTTGGAAACTATTTGTTACTCTCAATATTACATGTCAGCTGAGTGACGGGAAACACAAAATAATCTTTGCAGAAAATCTCCTCTCTGCTTACTTCAATTGTTGAACTTTATCCACTTTATTATGAAGGGTATTTAAAAATGATGTAATCCCCACAGGTCTGTGAAATAGGCTACTGAAAAAACTATCTTCTGCAATGTCCAAATGAAAATGAAAATTTATGAAAATGAAAAATTATGCTTATTTGATATTTATCCTGCATTTATTACTTTATAAGTAACTCAAGGTGGCAAATATACCTAATATTTGTTCCTCTTCCTATTTTCCCCACAACTGCCACCCTGTGAGGTATATTGGGCTGAGAGTGACTGGCCCCCAGTTGGCTTTCATGCCTAAGGCAGAACTGGAACTCACAGTCTCCTGATTTTTAGCCTTGTGCCTTCACTACAAACTGGCTCTCTTTTCTTCAAATTGTCTATATGTTTAGATCTATACCTGTGGTAGTAGAAGCTAGATATATTATGAAGTAGGTATTGCAACTTTTCTTAGGTGTATTATTTAAGTAAATTCTCTATTATTTTTCTCAATTTTCTCTATTATTTTAGCCCAAACCTAAGATGGACACACATGCACACACACACTCACACACACACACACACACACACACACACACACACACACACACACACAATAATCCTTGAATTCAGGATCCCAAAGTGGCTTGCCTCTGGTTAGTACAAATGGAACTTGTACTCTCAGTTGATTAATCATAAAAATGGCATCTAATTTATTGCTTCTGTGAATACTCCTAGTCCTGCCTTACGTAGCGCCCTTACATACAAAGGGTGCAGCTGCTGTTGAGTCAGAAGGCTTGTGTGTGTGCTGCTGAATGGACTCTCCTACTTGTCCCCATTCGATATCCATGGATCATTCAAAATCAGAAGGGTCTCTCATAGCAGTGTAAAGATCAGAATTAGCAGCAACAGGTTACAGCAGGTGCAGGAATAGAATAGAATAGAATAGAATAGAATAGAATAGAATAGAATAGAATAGAATAGAATAGAATTTTTTATTGGCCAAGTGTGATTGGACACACAAGGAATTTGTCTTGGTGCATATGCTTTCAGTGTACATAAAAGAAAAGATACGTTCATCAAGAATCATAAGATACAACACTTAATGATAGTCATAGGGTACAAATAAGCAATCAGGAAACAATATCAATATAAATCGTAAGGATCCAAACAACAAAGTTACAGTCATACAGTCATAAGTGCAAGGAGATGGATGGTGGGAATGATGAGAGGATTAATAGTAGTGCAGATTTAGTAACTAGTTTGACAGTGTTGAGGAAATTATTTGTTTAGCAGAGTGATGGCATTTGGGAAAAAACTGTTCTTGTGTCTAGTTGTTCTGGTGTGCAGTGCTCTGTAGCATCATTTTGAGGGTAGGAGTTGAAACAGTTTATGTCCAGGATGCGAGGGGTCTGTAAATATTTTCACAGCCCTCTTTTTGATTCATGCAGTATACAGGTCCTCAATGGAAGGCAGGTTAGTAGTAATTGTTTTTTCTGCAGTTCTAATTATCCTTTGAAGCCTGTGTCTGTCTTGTTGGGTTGCAGAACCAAACCAGACAGTTATAGAAGTGCAGATGACAGACTCAATAATTCCACTGTAGAACTGTATCAGCAGCTCCTTGGGCAGTTTGAGCTTTCTGAGTTGGCGCAGAAATAACATTCTTCATTGTGCTTTTTTGATGATGTTTTTGATGTTAGCTGTCCATTTTAGATCTTGCGATATGGTAGAACCTAGAAATTTGAAGGTCTCTTCTGTTGATACTGTGTTGTTTAATATTGTGAGAGGTGGAAGTATGGAAGGGTTTCTCCTAAAGTCTACCACCATTTCTATGATTTTGAGTGTGTTCAGTTCCAGATTGTTCCGGTCCCAATAGGGATTGGGAGAAAGAATGGCAGTGATGAATAATGACTTGTTTTATTTGCAAGTTTTATTTCACAATTTTAATAAACAATATAAGTTTATTGACATGCTAGAGGACAGCATTTTGGCATTCTTGTGACTTCTCAAGATGGGCATAAAATTATATAAAGTTGACTCTCCCTGTGATTCCTTCTCTCTTCTGGATGCAGCTACTAGGACTGTGCAAAACTTTGATAGATATTTCTCTTTGATGAAGATTCATGACTGTGATGTGAAGTTTTCAGAATTGAAGCATTCTCGTCTGCTTCAGATCCAAACTGCACACACTGCTATTCATAAGAAGCATATTCTTCTCAATGCAATGCCTCCACTTCTGAAAGCAAAGCTGCCCTTTTGCTTCATTTCCCTTCTGTTTGAATTTCACATCCAGCACATCCAAAAGGCATCTGTGCATATGTGGCTTGTGTGCAGAAATATCCTCCAATTCTGAAAGTTCAGAATGATATGAAGAGCCACATTAAGGAGAATTGCATCATCGCCAGGGGGGAAAAGCCTCATCAAAGCAAAGTACAGTCACTTAGCACAAGCTAGTAGCTGTCTTTTGTTCCATCAGCCTGAATGGGCACAAAAAACACTAAATCCAACTGATGCTGCAAATGGAAGTTAACAATTTCATCTGAAATAATTGCAGGAGATGGTATAACACTCTTAAGTTGCAGAAGGCAGATCCCTATTGAATTTTAGGAAAATCTTTCTAATTGTAAAAGTTGACAATAGAAACTTCCAAAAGAAAAAAAAATCATATTTTCTGAAAGTATTCAAGCAAAAGATGAACAATCATCTATCAAGAATGCTTTAAAGAGAATGTCTACATTAAACAGACCAGGGCACAACTCCATGGCCTTCTAGCTTAATGTCTTATAATTCCATTGTGTTGGCTTCACATTAATATCTAATTCAATCTAAGAAAAGCAGTTGCAAGTCAAAGGAATGATTGTAACATGATCATAGACATGAAGAAAACTTGCACTTATGTAACTGAAAATTATAAACCTGAGACACATTTCAGAAAAAAATACCTAAGTTACCTATATAGAAACATCTTTATATCCAACTATGGTATGTATTGTACAACCTACCCTAACATGATTCTATAAGCTATACAAGATAGAATGAGAGGATAGGATATATAGTAGCACTTCTTTGTGTAGTACATTGAAGTAGCCTCAAGATGAGTTTCCTAGAGTCAAGGAGACGCCTTATACTATATCTCTATCTTTATTTCTGAAATACTTTACTCAGCCATTTCTATAATGGATAAGATGGTGCCCTTGGGGACTCTGAAGCACAAATGTTTGGGGACAGTGTGGAAGGATAACCTGATCGTTGGAATAACAACTCTAGCCACCCAAGTGGCCCCATTTACCAAAAGGCAACATAAATGGCAAATTACAGCATTCAAATACAGCAGTCTGAGTGCTTTAAATACTAAGGTGTCACCTTTCACTAGTTCTCGATGTGGAATCAAGAAATCTGTGAAGTTTCATCTGATGCACAAAAGGCCACAACTGAGATAATTAGATAGGGAATTTTGTTCCTGCAGCAGTAAAACTATTCAGAGCCAAGGTGATTCCTGTTTTGCTCTACAGAGCTCCACTCTGCCTTTAGAAAAACACAATGCCTTTAGAAGCCAGGTAGTTTAAATTTATGACAATCATTCCCCCTGCCCCTCAGTTTATCCCCAATACCCTACTGAGAGTTGAATTTGTTGTGAGTTCTGCTATGCAAGCATAGTGAAGAATAAAAGTTATTGGACAGTCTTGTGATTCCTATTTCTAACTGATTATCAGCTTTACTTTTTGACTTTATCTCTCTCTTCTTTCTCCCTCTTGAGCCAATTGCCCCTCCTAATCACACCATCTCCATATAAGCAAAATGTACTTTATGTACAATTCAGAAAATACCAATTTCCCCAAAGAAACTGGAGAAAAAGACATTCTGTGCAATCATACCATGAAAGAAATGGAAGGAACAGTAACTGATGCAATAACAATGGAAAATGATAAGGTTGAAGAAATCTTCCAGAACTTGATAACCACCAAGGGGCTCTTTTAACTTATGCATATTAACAAGGTGCTGGCTGCTACAATTAACCCTTCCTGTGCAAGTGTTAGCATTAGGATCCTAATTAGGATTTCCTACTGTAGGAAGAAATATCGTTCTGGATTCAGCTCCAAGTGGGGAAAAAGACACTGGAAACATGGAGACTGCTTGGAAAAATGGTTTAATGGTAGACAGGATCGCATGGTTTGAGTTCCTGAACAGAAAAGGGCAGAGATGCTGAGCATGCCTTGGTTTTATGCCCTCTCTGGCTTTGAACTTCCTGGGGCTCAGGAATTGTATCCTGATTGGTTGCTGCCAGAGGTCATAACTAGCTTTTTAGGTTGTCTGTGTACCAAGTTTGGCTGAAATTTGGTGGGTGGTGCAATAAAGGGCAATTAAATGGCTCGGAATGAAGGAGGTAGATCTTTGTTATGTAGAATAGACTGGCTCAAGCCTTAATGGCCCATTAACAAAGGTGGGGGACTGAGTTTCTGCTTCTCTGAATTTCTATTTCTCTTTTAGGAAAAATATTCTGCCTTTTTAGTATATCCTTGCAGGGTAGAGCTGAGGAGTTTGTGCAGTTTCTGTCGGATAAAGTCGCTCAGATTCGGATGGATTCTGATTGGGCAATTATGACCAAGATGACGGGGGCAGGTCTTAGTCCTATTGTGTGGGATGAGTTTGAGCCTGTGACTCCTGAGGAAGTGGACAAGGCTGTAGGAGCGATGAGTTCCTCCACTTGTTTGTTGGACCCGTGCCCCTCCTTGCTGGTTTTGACCAGCAGGGAGGTGATACGAGGCTGGCTCCAGGCTTTAGTTAATGCGTCCTTGAGGGAAGGGGCCTTCCCGCAACCATTAAAGGAAGCAGTTGTAAGGCCCGCCTCAAGAAGCCTTCCCTGGATCCAGAAGAATTAAAGAACTTTCGTCCAGTCTCCAACCTACCCTTTGTGGGAAAGGTTGTAGAGAAAGTGGTGGCACTTCAGCTCCTGCGGTCATTGGAGGAAACGGATTATCTAGACCCTTTTCAGTCTGGCTTCAGGCCTGGCTACAGCATGGTAACTGCCTTGGTCACGCTGATGGATGATCTCTGGCAAGCCAGAGATGAGGGTCATTCCTCCATCTTGGTGCTACTTGACCTCTCAGCGGCTTTCGATACCATTGACCATGGTATCCTTCTGGGACGACTAAGGGAGTTGGGAGTGGGAGGCACTGTGTTACGATGGTTCTCCTCCTATCTCTCTGGTCGGTCACAGTTGGGTTGGTAGGAGGACAGAGGTCAACCCTTAGGCCCCTCGTTTGTGGGGTGCCTCAGGGCTTGGTCCTCTCTCCCCTCCTATTTAACATCTACATGAAGCCGCTGGGTGAGATCATCCGATGATAGGGGGTGAGATATCAGCAATACACTGATGATACCCAGCTGTATATCTCTACCCCGCATCAATTCAGTGAGGTGGTGGATGTGATGTGTTGGTGCCTGGAGGCCGTGAGGATGGGAGTCAATAGGCTCAGACTTAACCCAGACAAGACCGAGTGGCTGTAGGTATTGCCTCCTAAAGACTATGTTGATTGTCCATCCTTGGTTCTGGGGGGGGGAGAAATTGTCCCCCTCAGAACGAGCTTGCAATTTGGGTCTCCTAGACTCACAGATAAGATTAGAGCAACATCTGTCAGCTGTGGCTAGGGGGACCTTTGCATAGGTTCGCCTGGTGCACCAATTGCGACCCTACTTGGATCAGGAGGCTCTCCTCACAGTCACTCATGCCCTTGTCACCTCATGGTTAGATTATTGCAATGCGCTCTATATGGGGCTACCTTTGAAAAGTGTTCAGAGACTACAGTTGGTCCAGAACGCAGCCGTGCCAGCTGTCGTGGGTTCACCTAGGTACACCCACATTACACCAATTCTCCGCAAGCTGCACTGGCTCCCTATTGTTCTCCGGTCACAATTCAAGGTGTTGGTTATTACCTTTAAAGCCCTACATGGCTCAGGGCCAGGTTATCTTCGAGACCACCTTCTACCGCATAGCTCCCAGCGACCGGTAAGATCCCACAGAGTTGGTCTCCTCCAGGTCCCGTCAGCTAAACAGTGCCGGCTGGTGGGCCCGCGGGGGAGGGCCTTCTCTGTGGCTGTCCCAGCTCTCTGGAACCAGTTACCTCCTGAGATCCGGACCATTCCCACCCTATTGGCCTTCCGAAAAGTGGTGAAGACCTGGCTTTTCTGGCAGGCCTTGGGGCCGTTGATCTCGCTGTTGCAATCTGCCGAGATCTGGCCATGAATGGTGTGAATGGGTTTTAATTGTTTTTAATGTTTTAATTTTTAATGTTTTTATATATGGTTTTTAAATGCATTGTAAACCGCCTTGAGTCTTTGGAGAAAGGCGGCATACAAGTTGAACAAATAAATAAAATAAATAAATATCCTAAAATATTTCATTTTTCCAGGAGAGGGGTGAGTGCTAACTTCCTACACTACCTTAGAATCAGGATCTCCTTTGTTAGCCAACTGTATAAGAATATGCCCATTAAATAGTGGTTGATACCGAATTATGGAAGTGTCTAACTCTTTGGCCTTCTAGTTCAATAGCTAACAATTGTTTTTTGAAGAACGCTATTTTTGAGACTAAACAACCTAATCTTGATCTTGACTGGTAAGCTGATGGATCTCAAGTGCCAAATTATGCTTCAGGAAACTTTCATCACATCCCTTTGGTATTACAAGCTATCTTTTAAAGATACTTTCTCACTCAACCAAAAGAGCATTTACATTAGTGTAGGCTCAGTGCCCTATTTTCAAACCTGGCAGAGGGATGCATGAATAACATTCCCAGTCTAGGTGATGACTAAGGTGCTCAGTTGCAGCCATCTAACAATACTGCAGCTCATATCCTATTGCACTGACCATTGTGTCAGGACTGGCAATCTACATTACTGAACCCACTCTTTCCTAGAGAATGGAGCAGGACTAGCAGACTTTTCCAGAACAGCTTCAAAGTAAGTTGAAAGTTTCTATTCCATAATAATCACCATCAAAAATCCATGGACTTGAACACACCCGAACCTGAATCAACTGGCTGCCATTTTGAAGCTAAAGTGATGTTTTTCAAAGTCACTTCTATCTTATAGCTTATTATTTTATTATTTTCCTGTTTGGGATTTATGCATATAGTTTATTTGATTTCATGGGTTCTATTTTAACATGCAAAATATTCCATGTCTATATGCAATATTTTAATTTGGTCTCTGACTTCAACTAAATAAATAAATGGTAGTTACCCATGAGAATAAACTTTACTCCCCTTTCTTTCTTCTAGCAAAGGTAACCCCACAGAAGCACCAAGGAAATATATCAATAATCCTAATCCTAAACTAAATATCTGTTTATTAAAAATCTGGATTTTTGATTGTTTGTATCCAAGAATTTTGAGATTATTAAACACTAGTTTACAATATTCAGCCATCAGCACTGCCTTCCCTCATGTCTCTAGATTACCACTTTGAAAGAAATTAGAAGTCTCTCTAGTAAATAGAAATATATAATTTACTATATCCAACAATTAGATCCTCCCTAATAAGTAAATCAGTAACCCAGGCAGACAAAAATGGTAATTCCCAGTCTAGACCTTACTGAGCTGTGTCCAACACATCAGTGAAATAGATGTCCCAGTTCCTTCTGTTCTCTACTTTTACTCTGGAAAGTCTATCAACCCTCTGCAGCTAATGATGGGAACTCCTAAGGCATTTCAGAGACAAGTGAAATCCATGTAATCTGTGACCTCCCCTAAATTTTACACTGGGCCTTCAGTAGTATTGGAAGTTTCTGCCACAGATACTAAGAACTGGTAGTGTCAATTTGTATTTGAAGGTCTCATTTATTATAGTCCTATTGTGAAAGTAAGCATATTGGTTTAGAATTTAGATTGCTGGTGTTCAATTGATATTGTCAAGTAAGTATGCCAAATACAACTGTTGCTTGTTCCAGCAGTTTCCAATGAATAAATGTATTGGTGTGATGCAAACAGAATTCCATGAAAACATTTTGTTTAACAGAACTTGATACATGGACATCTAACCCTTAATCTGGTCACAGAATATAAATCCTCACATTTCCTCTGAGTTCTGAGATCATTCTTATGACTAGACCTAGTACAGAACTATATTTAGCAGATTCATTCCCATCTATTTTGTCTTTTATGTTGTGTTTATGAACAGCTGTGAAGTTAAATGCTGTGAGTTGTATAGGCTTAATTAATACTTCAGTTTGGAGTGGAGTAAAGATCTGCTCTGACAAGAGAACTGGGATTGGTTTAGAAACTATTGATATGATTGCGGCAAGAGTTTGGCAACCCATCAAAACTGCATTTATTCCAGGCACCTGCAGAAAATATGCAAGCAACTAGATTATTGCTAAATGTCTTTATCATTACCTAATGTTATTTAGCTAGCAAAACAAGATTAATCAAGTAGCATTTTACTAGAGAAAATAACATTAATTTGAAGCCCAAGGCTGTTAATTTAGAAAGACATTACACAAGCTGCCGAAAGCAGCTTCTGCCCAATGAACCAATGGAGCACAATTGACAAGGTTGTGTGTGCCAACTTGGTAGATAACTTGCTCTCTAAAGCTCTACACTTTAAACAGAATGAATGGACCAGCACTCCTGGTGACTGGCTTTCTTTTTGATCGACTGCACTAGCCATCGGAGAAGCCAATGCCATGCTTAAAAGAGAAGGGCTCCAGCTGAGAACCCTTGCTAAGTCTGATGTGCCGAAATAATTTCCTATGACCAGCAACTGCAACCACAACTGCAAAGCAAATGATTCTTCTCCACCACACCCCTTCTCTCCAGATCAGGGAAAGGTCATAAAAATGGCAAAGGTGAATCACAGAAAACAAGTAAAAAGTGGTGCAATTCAGGGGTATAAAAATTCTTACTTGAAATATAGAGCCATGATGTTTGCAAGGAAAGACCATAAGGTGGCATTGGTGATAAGCAGCTCAGTGAAAATGTCAACGCTTAGTGTGGCTGCTGTGAAAAAGCAACATTCATGTTGAGCATAATTAGGAAATGAATCAATAACAAAATGGCCAATGCCAACACCTTTCCACAAAGATATAATGCGACCTTATTTGGAATAGTGTTCTGGTTGCTTAACTGCAAAAGAGATATTGAAGATTTGGAAAGAAGACAATAAAGGTCAACCAGAAACAAATGATGTATGCAACTTTCTGGTCTATAAGTGTGTATGTGTGTGTTTGTGTGTGTGTGCACACACATGTACTTTCAAGTCAGTTTTTGACTCCCTGCAGTTTTCTTGGAAAATTGTTTGCCATTGTCTATAAATCATCAAAACATATACAATGAATTTTGTTGTTTCAACTGCAATATTTACTATTACAATATATTAAAAAACTGAAATTCATTGTTCTTTGGATCAATGGTATCTAAAAGTGCAAAACTGCATTTAGTGAAACATGAAAACACCACAATAAACCATTAAAATTATTCAAGTACAGTCTTCAATATCTAGATTTGGTTTTCATTTGGTTAACATATTTCCATCTATACAAATATCTGAGTGTAAAATGACAGGCTTGCTTACCAACTGCCTTATTCAGTGACTGTTTGAAATTACAACAGTGCTGAAAAATAATTTATGACCAATGCCCTCATTTACAATCTTCACAGGGATCATAGTCATGTGATCACTACATGTTTTCCTACGCCTGACTTGTTTTTTTCTTTCTTTCCCTTTGCAGAGGACAGAGATTGGAGAGAAAGGGTTTACAAGAGAATAAGCAGGCACGCAATGGGGAATGCACATCAAAGCAATGCACTGGTGCTGGCAGCCATGAGCACACTACACAAACAGCCTCTGGTATTCCCCATTGTGTGCCTGCTTATTCTCTTGTAATCTCTTCCTAATGAATGTAAATATAAACATTAATTCCTTTCAACATCCTAGAAACTCTGTCCCCATGAACCAGTCACCAAAACATTGTGATTGGGATGGTTGATGGTTGATGGTTGCCTGATTGCAAAGATTGCTCAATTGAGAAAGACCTGCAGACATCTAAACCAAGAAGTCAAGATGAAAACTAGGTGCCTGCCACAGTCCAGAGATATGCAAACTCAGGCAGGACTTTTAGAAGCAAAAACTCCTTGGTTCAGATTGTGACCAGGAAATCTGATAAATAAAAGACAAATCCAAGGGAAAAATCAAGAGAAAAATGAGAGGTAGAATCCAGAGTTTAAAGTACAGCACAGCAAGGAAAACAGGACAGAGCTGAAGATGGAAAAGTTGTTCTCAAGATTTTCTTTCAGAGAGGGAGGTCAATAAATAAGCCACACTGCTCCACCACACAACTGAGGGACCTTACTTATTGGACATTCTCCTGCAGCCAGCTTCTTGGCCAATCTATCTGCATTTGGATCTTTAAGAGACATGTCTGTTTGAAGTTGGTCGGTGAACTTTAGAGTCTGAGAGACTGCTAGGGGGTGCAGGCAGGGAGACCTGAGGGCTTGCTGGTTGCTCAGCCAGGGTACAGCAGAAATATTGTGGAAGCTTCTGACTCTACTTCCTCCTCATCAGAAGATGGGTCCAGCAGGGCTATGTGACTCTTAGACTATGGCTTGCTCTCCCTCTAGACTTGTCAAATGAATACAGAAAAATCAAAAAGATTATTTCATTATTATGTTATGTATGATTGGTGATATTTTTTCATATAGTTGACTTTCATGAATGTTGCTGATCAATTGTATTTTATGATATTACATATTGAGTAAAATAGAGTCAATAACTATTTTCAGGAACTATGGAAAGTTGAAAATTAGGGGAACCTTATAGCATTTTCCCCAACTAATTATTATTAAAAAGCATAAGCTTTAATGAGCTTACTTCATCAGTTGGATGGGTAGTTCAGATTCCTGATTGCCTGGTTGCATCCCATAATCTGGGCATCTCTGTCAGAAGGGACAAGCATTCAGGAGTTTGAATTACCTACCCAGCAAGAACAATAAACAAATCCATACAACCTGATCACATCTATTAAAAAGTACATCACACAAAACCAGAACATCATTGGTTGCCTTATACACATCATAGCTCAAATACTCAATAATATTATTAATAAACTACAACCCACACCAAAGAATGATACTGCACTTTCTCAGGCACTGGGTGGCTGGCTAGTACTTGCATACAATTACTCAACCTGAAGCAGATTCTCACAAGCTACAAGAAACAACACAACAAAGATACCAGCATGACAACCAGACTACTTTCCCCCATATTTACATCATCATTGGCCCCAATAAATTCAGACACCTTCATATGCTCCTTCCTCTAATATGATTTATGCCAAAATCTGCAAGCGATGCCCCTTTGCATTTTACAGAGGACAAATGGGACAGACTTTGCACAAAATAATTAATGGATGCAAGTTTGACATCAGGACACAAAACAAGGACAAAATAATACAGCAACATTTCAATTACTCAGAACAATCAGTTGCAGCTCTCAAAACAAAAAAATGAGACTTTAACAGCACCATTGAATGAGAGACTGTCAAAATCACATAAGTATATAAAAATATTCAAGCAGTACCAAACAGCCTGAACAAACCCAGTGGGTTTTTAACACATTACAATTGTTAATTGATACGTTACTTTAATCTGTCTCACATGTAACCTGTATCTTGCATAAACAAGCTATCTTTGTCTCCTTTCCCCTCTCTCCAATTTATGTCCTACATCAGTCTAGCTATTTCATGATCCGATGAAATAAGCTGCAGCCCATGAAACATTATGCCTTTTAATGAAATTGTTGCGTAATTTTAAGGATCAGACTCAATAAATGATTCAAGAATGAAGTATTCAAACATTAACACTATTTATTTACAGTAGGCATTCTATATTCTCTGAGTGATTGTAGATAGAAGCAAGGAGGAGGTGCATACAACTCCTTTTATATTAACAAGGCGGAGTAAAGGATGGGAGTGGTTACATATGAATAAATTAAGAGAGGAAGAATAAATTAACCCCTAATACCCCGTGTATATACAATTCCCCTATTAGAGAATAAGGCATTTACTTGTGACAGAAATGCGTTAGTTGTAAAAGATACTACTGGACTTCTGATCTTCCTCCCTCCCTCCCTCCCTCCCTCCCTCCCTTCCTTCCTTCCTTCCTTCCTTCCTTCCTTTCTTCCTTCCTTCCATAGGCTAACATGGTTCTCTTCCTACAATGTCATGGAATGTGGAACATCCATTCAAAAAGAAAACTCCAAAGTGAAAGGAGAGGATGGGAGAAAGGAGACTAAGATAGTATAGCCAATTAGAAATGCTATGATGCATTGTTGTCAAATATGTGGATCCAGGGTCTTTGGTCCTTTTTGCATCCTATTCCTGGTATCTCTGGGAAGAGTTAAGAAAGAATCTTAAGCAAAACCTCACGGCCAAACAGAATTGACAATACCAGTTCACTGAATCAATTCTCAGGGTCAAAATAAACGCTTCACTATGTTCTTATATTTTCCTGTTTCCCCAAAGTGTAGCTCATAATTTTATTAGAGATTAAATAAAAACTTCCAGTAATTAAAGAGCCAAGCAATATAGCAGGTCAGGACAAGGTGGTTGTATTCACAGATTTACAAGTAATTTGTGATGCCAAGTAATTTCTGCCAATATGCATATATAAAATGACCTCTTTAAATGTGAGGCTGTTGTGCAATATTAGAGACAGATAATAAATAAATACCATCTGCAGCATTTACCATTGTATATAAATAAATGATTCTATCCACAGCCTAGAAATTGTGGTCTGTAACCAATTCCATCTCCTTAATAACACATAAACTCCAACTGTTTAGCCTTCATTTGTTTTGATAATGCTATACCTCATAAAAATCTTCCTGCAATCAGTTTGCCAAAGCTGTGGAATGTCAATGAAGTTCTCTTTTCACCCAAAGGGGAAAAATAGGTCCATTTTTGCTGCAAAGGCAGGATGAAACATGCGTTTTAACTTTGCCCAATACCAGAAATCCATAAATTCATCGATGCAGCACCACCAACAAGATGAAATGCCATCATGTAGAGCAGTTGGTAACATTTCCACCCAGTGCTGCTGCTGCTGAACCCAAGGATTCAGGGTTGGCTATCCTGGGCTTATAAGAAAATTTGACCCTGACCATTTCTCAGGCCTTATGCCTCTGAGTAGACAGCAAATCTTTATCCATCAAAATACAAGCCAAATTCAAGAGTTTAGGAGTTTTTCCTGCAAGACAGTGCATTTAGGTAATTCGTAATTAAAGACAGAACTGCAGAACTCAATGGGAAAAAATTGCACATATGAAGGGGTAGAGTCAGTGGTGAAATGTAAAATTTGTTACTACCGGTTCTGTGGGCGTGGCTTGGTGGTGGGGAAATATGACTGAGTGGGCGTGGCCAACTTTTTTAAAACTTTTAAAACCATTTTTTTCTACAACCTCTTCGGCCAAAGAGGTTGTAAAAAATGCTTTTAAAAGCCTCTGATGATTAGGCAACTCAGCTAGGATCGTCAGAGGCTTTTACAAGCATTTTTTCTACAATCTCTTTGGCCGAAGAGGTTGTTTAAAAAATGCTTTTAAAAGCCTCTGACAATCCCAGCTGAGTTGCCTGATCGTCAGAGGCTTTTTTTTCTTTTAAAAACATTTTTTCTACAACCTCTTCAGCCAAAGAGGTTGTAGAAAAAATGCTTGTAAAAGCCTCTGACGATCCCAGTTGAGACGCATTATCATCAGAGGCTTTTCTTTTACTTTTAAAAACATTTTTTTCAGCCGAAGAGGTTGTAGAAAAAAAATGCTTTAAAATTTTTTAAAAAGCCTCTGATGATCACGTGGCTCAGCTGGGCATCGGGGGGGGGGCAGGGATTTTTGCTACTGGTCCTCCGAACCACCCACCGCCATCGCTACCGGTTCGGGCGATCCGGTCTGAACCAGGAGCATTTCACCTTCACACAGGTAGTCCTGAAAATGCAACTGTAACAGAACCTGCCCAGTGGTGGATTTCTACCAGTTCGCCCCAGTTCGGGTGAACCGGTAGTGGTGGCAGCGGGAGGCTCCACCCACCCACCTGGATGTTATCATGGATGCTCTGCACATGCGCAGAAATGCCGCACTCAAGCACACTCACAGTTTCGAACCGGTAGCGAAGGTAAGTGGAACCCACTACTGAACCCACCCATTATGGTCACTTGTCATTACAGCTATTAAGTTAATTTTTAAAAAAAATTTAAAAAATTTTCTGAATTAAACTATGGATATATACCCAATATCTCTTTGCCTTGTCATAGGTCCACCACATACATTAAAAAGTACCTTCCTTACACTTGCATTTCCAACAAATATTTGAAGCACCCTTATACATCTTTGATACAGTGCTGGGTTGCTCCCAGTTCTGTCTGGTTCTATAGAACCGGTAGTAAAACCAGCGGGAGGCTCCACCCACCCGGCACGACTTCATCATTGGTGATCTGAACATGCACAGAAGCTTCCTGCTGCGATCCCGCTGCGAACCGGTAGTAAAGGTAAATGGAACCCACCCCTGCTTTGATAGTTTATCTGGCAACAAATACCACCGTCATTTTATAATCTTTTTAAGATGAGAATTTCAGTCTTTTAGTCTACATATTTTCCCATTGCTCTAACATTATAAGCATTTCTTGCCCACTGAATCATGCAATTTTTAACATATTCATTTTCTAGGTTTAAGTGTAATAATATTTTATAAACCTTAGCTATAAGATGTTCAGTGGTACAGAGTACCATTTCAAATTCATTTTTAGCAGTTTCAAAATTACAATTTTTTAATCTAAAGTGAACCTTTCTTTTAACTGTAAATAGGTAGACCAATGGCACACATGACCTTTTAGCTCCAAATCTTCTTTTGATTTAATAGTTGGTTCACTTTGAATGAAGGATATTATTTCACTATAAATTCACCAATTAGTGTTCACTGTCCTCTTCTTCCTAAAAGGAGAATGGGCAAAATTTTCTGATTTGCATAGATGGTGAGAGAGGGATTGCCCCCTTAACCTGAAAAAGAATTTCCTTGGTAGGTTCTGATTCCAGGCATATGATGGTTGTTTCTGGGACTTCATATATATTTTGTATAAGCTGGAATTTTTGAATGTCTGGGATACATACATAGATTTGTTCTGAAGTTAGAGTACTCTTTTCTTGATGCTGATGCTGTCAATGTTTTCAGGTATTCAGTCCATCCTAACCTGCACAGGCAATAGGCAACTGAAAATGATTCATCACAGTCCCATATCTATGTAAAAGATCTGCTTTAATGAAAGTAACTGCATGTGATTCAATTTAAATTTTGGTGTTTGAGCATAGTAAAGCTTTGACATATGACACAGCAAGATTGTGACAGCCTACCCTCAGGCAAGCAGAAAATAAATATGGAGGAAATCACTCTGAACATGCTGGAAGCCATCAGTGTATCCCACGTAGCTGACAAATATTGAAGTTGTGAAAAACTTGCTCATTTTATCTTGTACCCACATAGCCCTGAGAGTACCTTTCCTGTGCTTAAAGAAAATGAATAGGCTGACTTCCTAAGGAAGAGGAAAATCCACAACCTCCAGAGAAGGCCTGGACAACCATTTGTCTGGAATATATAGGGTCTGTTGCTTGAGTAAGGGGTTGGACTAGAAGATATAGAATAGAATAGAAGTATAGAATTTAGTTGACAGTCCTTGGAATGCTTTGATACTGTAGAAAGTCAGCACCCACCCCCAGAAGAATGAAATATTTTGGGAAATATTAAAAAGACAGAATATTATATTTCCATAAAGGAGAAATGGAGAAACATGTTCTTGGAGACAAAACGGAGCCCCCAAGTTTTTCTTAATAACCCCAGCAAATATTTTGTGCCCATTAAGAAAGATTGAACCAGCTTATTCAGAAACCAGCCCCAGTTTCCCTGCCCCAAGCAGAAACTGAGGCCAGCTTTTAGAAATGCAGATTTGGTAACCCATTAAGAAAGACTGAACCAGCCTATCTACAAAACAAAAGACCTTCAGCTCCAGGGTGATGGGATTAAGAACAGGATCTGATCCTTCAGGACATAATAGGATTAACCCACTTCCATTTAGCAGAAGACAAAGAGCTCACTACATTGCACAATCTCCTAAGGGTATTTCAGTCATTGCATCATCTCAGAGCAGTCTAAACTTCAACCAAACCTGGGAGCTCAGCCAAACACCTAGGATTTGCATTTCCTCTTTTGCCTATAGAGCCAGCTATGACCCCTATATAACCCCTACATGACCCCATAAGAATCTGACAACAGCGAACAGAATATTTAAGGGCACATTCTTGCACAGGAACAGGTAACTCAAGTACAAAGCCCAAGAGAAGGTATAAACTCCCCACATTTCCAGTGTCTTTCTCACACCTTGGAACTGAATGAGATGGATATTTCTTTCTACAACACTACTTCAAAGACACATATTTTGACTGCCTCAAGATGTTATACCATTTGCTTAAGAAGAAATCAAAATGCAGTATAGAACAGCTGCCATGACAATCAACATGAGGCTGCACTGATTTTTTTTTGTCTAAAATGGTTCCCTGACTCTGATTCTTTCTATTGTTATGTGGCCCTGATGCAGCAGCAGAAGAAAATAACAGAGTTGGAAGGACCTTGATCAAGGGGTGTCGAACTCAATTGAGGGCTACATCAGGGTTGTGTTTGACCTCGGGGGGCCGGGGTGAGTGTGGCCAGGGTGGGCGTGGCCAGCTTGATGTCACTTGTGTCAGGGGTGCCTGTGGTGGCCCGTGGTGCCTCTGCCAGAGAAAACGGGCTCCCGAGCTCCGTTTTCAGCTTTGACACCCTCCTACAACCCTCTTCCAGTGAAAACGGATGCGGCCCTCCCGAGCTCCATTTTCACTGGCAGAGGGTTGCAGGAGGCCGTCCCAGCTGAAAATGGAGCTCGGGAGCCCGTTTTCTCTGGCAGAGGCAACACCGGCCGATTCTTCTCTCTTTCCAGGGTGGCCCTGTGGGCCGGATCTAAGCATCCCGCAGGGCGAATCTGGCCCCCAAGCCTTGAGTTTGACACCCCTGTTCTAGTCTAACCCCTGCTCAAGCAGGACATCCTGCACCATTCCAGACAAGTGGCTGTCCAGTCTCTTTTTGAAAACCTCCAATGTTGGAGCACCCACTACTTCTGAAGGCAAGCTTTTACATTAGTTAATTGTTCTCACTGTCAAGAAATTTCTCCTTAGTTCTAGATTGCTTCTCTCCTTGATTAGTTTCCATCCATTGTTTCTTGCCCTGCCTTCAACTGCTTTGGAGAGTAGAATGACCCCCTCTTCACTATGGCAGCCCCTCAAATATTGGAACACTGCTATCATGTCACCCCTGGTCCTTTTTTTCACTAAACTAGTAGACATGCTCAATTCCTGCAACCACTCTTCATATGTTTCCAGACCCATAATCCTTGTTGCTCTACTCTGCATTTTTTCCAGAGTGTCAACATATAGATGTATTTGCTGATAGATGTATTTGCATATTATAAAAATGTATTTAATATATTTAATAAATAACTAGATGTTAATTTAAATATTTTAATTTATTAAATATGCTAATTTAATATTTTAATTTAAGTAATTAATAATTAAATATTTAATGTATTTAAAATGCAAATACATCTTGTATCAGCAGAAGCTTGCAGAGTATTAACTCTCTGATGCTACTATGACTTAGTGAGTCTTCAAAGTACATTGTTTTGTTTATTTATTTGATTTATAAACCATCTCTAGGCAGTATATAAAATCAAAACACAATAAGCACAGGAAGAAAGGAAAATTAATCGATGCAGTTCCTTTTTATAAATATTCCTTACTAAACTAAAATATAAGAGATAGAAAACACAAAATAGATTGAATTTCAGAAAAATTACAGCACCTTCTTGAACTTGTTGCCTCCCTGCTGTGTTGAATGGCAGATCAGTTGGCCCTCTGCAAAAATGATGGAAGCTGCAGCCAAACACCTCCAAAAGACACCAGGTTGAAGAAGGCTGCAGTTGGGGGGTGGAAAGATAACTTGTTAGTTGGCTGCCCAGCAGTTCAGCAGTTCGATTCTCACTGGCTCAAGGTTGACTCGGCCTTTCATCCTTCTGAGGTCGGTTAAAATGAGGACCCAGATTGTTGGGGGCAATATGCTGACTCCGTAAAACCACTTAGAGGGGGCTGGGCTGTACTACTACTACTACTACTACTACTACTACTACTACTACTAATAATAATAATAATAATAATAATAATAATAATAATAATAATAATAATAATAATAATAATAATAATTTTATTTCTATACCGCCCTTCTCCCGAAGGACTCAGGGCGGTGTACAGCCAATTTAAAAACACAAGACACAACAATAATTAAAAATTAAAATAATTAAATAGATTTGGCCGATTTAAAACCCCAAAAATTAAAATACCCCAATTTAAAATTATTATATTGACAGCCCTGCCTGGCGGAACAACAGGGTCTTCAGTGCACAGCGGAACACCCGGAGGTCGGAGATCTTACGTATTTCTGGGGGCAGTTCATTCCACAGGGTTGGGGCTCCCACAGAGAAGGCCCTCCCCCTGGGTGTCGCCAGCCGACATAACTTGGCTGATGGCACCCTGAGGAGACCCTCTCTGTGGGAACGGACTGGTCGGTGGGAGGCTATTGGTGGCAGAAGACGGTCTCGAAGGTACCCGGGTCCTGTGCCATGGAGCGCTTTAAAGGTGGTAACCAACACCTTGAATCGCACCCGGAAGACCACTGGGAGCCAGTGCAGTTCGCGCAGGAGAGGTGTCACGTGGGCACAACGAGGTGTGCCCATAACCACCCGCGCGGCCGCATTCTGGACCAGCTGGAGCCTCCGAGTGCTCTTCAAGGGGAGCCCCATGTAGAGAGCATTACAATAGTCCAGCCGGGAGGTGACAAGGGCATGAGTGACCGTGCGCAAGGCGTCCCGGTCCAGAAAGGGTTGCAACTGGCGGATCAGGCGAACCTGATAAAAGGCCCCCCTGGCCACGGCCGTCATATGCTCTTCTAAAGACAGCCGTGCGTCCAGGAGGACACCCAGATTGCGAGCCCTCTCTGTGGGGGGCAAAGATTCACCCAAAATAGTCAGCGATGGCACCACCTGACTATATCGGGACGCCGGTAGCCACAGCCACTCGGTCTTGGAAGGGTTGAGTCTGAGCCTGTTCCTCCCCATCCAGACCCGCACGGCCTCCAGGCAGCGAGACATCACATCAAGGGCATCGTTGGGGTGGTCTGGGGTGGAGATGTACAGCTGAGTATCATCAGCGTACAGGTGACATTTCACCCCAAAACCATGGATGATCTCACCCAGCGGCTTCACATAAATGTTGAACAGAAGAGGTGAGAGGACCGACCCTTGTGGCACTCCCCATGCGAGATGCCTCGAGGTCGACCTCTGCCCCCCTGCCAACACGAACTGCGAGCGGCCGGAGAGGAAGGAAGAGAACCACCGCAAAACGGTGTAAAGCACTGTGAAGCAGTATATAAGTCTAAGTGCTATTGCTATTACCCAAATGCGTAAAATTCTCTCCATGGTCCTCTTTATGCACATTGAAAATCTGAAATAGCTTTATTTTTAATCAGATTATGTGGGGGGAGCCCAGCAAATTGCTATGCTTGCACCTCAGATAGTCTTGATCCTGATCCAAGTAGAATAGTACATTTGAAAATATGAGATCAATAAATAGTTATCAAGAATTTAGGCCGGTCTTTTTTAATGGACTATAGTCTGTAGAGATATGTAACTAGCAATGGTGAAGTAGCTAAACTGCAGCCAGGGTGCCAAGAAAAATTATTAGAAGGAACCCCAGTGACTGGTAAATGTTTTAGAAAAACTACATTTAAAAAAAATCTATCTTCCTCTAATATAAAACCCACCTTTGGAGATTCCCAGGTTAAGAATAAAAAAATTCAATAAAAGCTCCACTCAAAAAAAGAAAACACACACATACACACACACACACACACACACACACACACACACACAAACAGCAGTATTTTAGGATAAATAAGTAGCAAATGTCTGGCATATTTCCAGTCCATTTCAAGGATTCAGTGATATCTGAAGGCAAAGTTACATGAGAAAACAGGCAACACATCAAGAAAAGATGCTGATCCCTGTCTAATGTCACCCTTGAGTCAAGCAGAGCTTCCCGTGATAATATAGACATGTCCATGCAGTTTTCTTAGTAACTGTATAGAATTGGTTTCCCATTTCATTCTAACACTTTTTGCTACTGCCAGTCTAGCCTCCAGCTCCAGGATTTTATGATAGCCTTTCATCTGCAGATGTGCTTAGAATAACAAGAATGACAAAAGTGCTTAGCTCTGGGCATGTAATTCAAACACTGTCACTTCCATCTGGATTGCCTCGGTTTGGGCAAAAGGGCAAGTATTTGCTTGGTCCAGGTCCTCTCACTCTAGAATTGGAAGCAGGTCTGGAATCTCTAGGTATAATAAACAGAAGAATTTGAAAATTGCTTCTTTGCAAATGAAGCTTGTGCCTAAGTACAAAAGTGCATGAATATACACAAAAGCACACAACTTTAATGTTACTGCCAGCATTCCATCCATTTTCCTTCTGAAGGTCATGTACATTAATGCTAGATTGAACCCTATCCAACAAGATGAAGTTCAGTGGTGAGAAAAGTAAGGTTCTGTACTTATGCAGGAAAATGTAATAGTAACTGTGAGTGTAATCTTAGTGTCCTAGTGCAGTGGCCCCCAAACTTTTGGGCATCAGAGACCAGTTCTATAGAGAGAGGTTTTTCTGCAGATTGGAGGGGACGTGATTTTGTGTGCTGCTTGCATCCTGCGGATGGCGCTTTGCTGGTTTGCATGACCCAGTTTTTGGCATGCTGCGGACCAGTGCCAGTCCATGGACTGGGGGTTGGGAACCCCTGTCCTAATGGACCATTATTTAAGTATAAGCCAGCAGTATGATACAGTTGCCAAAAAAACCAAAAAAACCAATGCAGTCCTGGACTGCATCAAGATCACAAGAAGTGATAATACCACTTTATACTTCATGAGGCCACACTTGGAATATTGGATACAGTTCTGGTCACCATGATACAAAAAAGATGCTGAGAACCTAGAAAGAGTGCAGAGAAGAGCAACATAGATGATAAGGGGATCTGGAGCCTAAATTGTATGATGAACCATTGAGGGAACCAGGTATGTCTAGCCTATTGAAGAGGAGAGTTAGGGGTGACTTAACAGCTGTCTTCTAGTACTTGAGGGGCATTCACAGAGAAGAGGGCATCAATTTATTCTCCAAAGCATGAGAAGGCAGGTCAAGAGGTAATTGGTGGAAACTAGTTAAAGAGAGATCCAACCTAGAAGTAAGAAGAAATTTTCTGACAGTGATAAAATCAATGGAATAGCTTGCTTCTTGGAGTTGTAGGTGCTCCATTGCTGGAGGTTTTCAAAAATAGATTGAATAACCATTTGACCAGAATGGTATAAGCTTCCTGCCTTGAGTAGTGGGTTGGACTAGAAGACCTTCAAAGTCCCTTCCAACCTCATGATTCTATGTTCTAAGTCCAACTTTTCTACAAGGATCTTAATTAAAACAGCACTAATCTATTCTTGTAGGCAATCAGACAATAGCATGATGAGTTGCAAAAAGTTCTCTTTTTCTTCTATCTGGATTATGTGTGATTTATTGATGACCAGAGCTTTACTTCCATAATATGTGTTGATGTGCTATGACTGCAAGATGCCTCATAACCAAAACACACTAGATCAGGGAAGGGGCCCCAGCAATGCAGTCAATAGAGCACAGCTGACTCCTACTATAACTCAGGTGGATCATGCACTATTTAAAGCCATGTGGAACCATTTCCAGTGGGCATCACACTCAGTGGTAATGCACAAGGATTGGAAGAGGCACCCAGTTAAGACATGAGTATATTGCCTAATCTACATGTCTCTGGTTATATGAGCCAGGGACCTATTCTAGTATGTCTTGTTCCAGTGAGTGAGTGTGACCCAGATTAGTTGGTATATTAGAGAAAGTACTGAGCCCTCAATCTTTGGCCATGCCTAGGAGATGGGTAAAATACTGCTGGCACTCTGGAAAGTCAGGCAACAGACTAGCTCTCATTCCCCCCTCAGCATCAAAAAGAGATTCATCTTAAGCAAGATGAGTTTCTCAATCAAGTCAGTGTTGAGACATGAGCAATGGGTGACACCAAGTTGCCTACACTAGAGATCTCTTTTGGTATTGCCAGGCAACCACTGCTAAGACTGGCTATGCCTTGGCACTTCTTCATTGCCTGCTGTAGACCCACCAGCAGTCTACACAACCTCACCTCCAACCTAAGTCAATATTAGGAGGGCTATGGGTGGTCCTTCCTATCTACTGAACCAGACAAATGTATGCCCAATTTCACATTCAAGTCACAAGGGGCAAGACAACTGTATTTTCCAAGGAACTGTATTTTCCTTTTTTCCATCCAGAATCTTGTTTTCCAGATTTTATCTCAAGAAGGCCATCCACATTTCTGATTCTGGATGAGGGAAAGCAAATGGAGAATACAGCTTTCGCTCCATCCACAGATCAGCCAAAGCACTTATTATGTGCATAAAACATTTTCTATCTCACTGCTTTTATCTAAGTAGCAACCAGCATCATCCCTACTTAGCTTTTGAGCCCAGGAAGGGAAGCTAGAAGCTGCTACCTGCTGTGGTTGTGTAACCCTTGTGCCTGATTCCACTTCTCCTTCCTTTGCCATTAGTAGAATGAAGATGGAACTGACACTTGCATTGGCGTAACTAGCTGACCTGCAGCTAGTCTTTTGGGAATTTTCCCAAGGCCATAGGCTGAACTACAAGCAACTCCAACCTCAGCCTGCACTATGAAAAAAAAAAAAAAACAGAGCCCTAGGACAGCCTGCTTTCTCTTCTCTCTTTCAAGCAGAACAGCTCTTACCTATGTCACAGCACAGCTTTCAGGATTAATTAGTTAATGTTTGTAGAGATCTCTCAAAATGCAAAGCTCTGTGTAAATGTCAGCTCTTATTATGAGTAAGCAGCTTTTCAAAGGCAAGCCTCTCAGTGCAATGACATGGAAGCTAAGAGGAATCACATTTTTTGTTACCTATAAGGATCTGCTCAGAATTATCTGGGTTTAAGTAAAGCCCATTCTCTTGATTTACACCGAAATGGTGCCCTTTGCCTCACTTGAGTGCAATCTAATAAAAGACAAATCCTGTTTGAAAAGCTTTGGCACTGCACCAGGACATGGGGGAGACCAAATAGCCAGCCAGGGTATGAGTCACTCAAGATAGTATGTGGAAAACGCAGGCTTGTCCTGGTGTGGCATTTCAGATGTTCTTTCCTGAAGTGCTCTTTGCTTCCAAGGTCCCCTTTGGATTCACTGGCTGAGAAAGAATCTTCAGCAGCATGCGCCACAGCTGGGAAACCAAATGAATGTTCTTCCACTCTTTCCCTTAAGGGCAGCAATAGTTTTGCAAGACTGAGTTAAGGCAGAAGGCATTTTATAGAAATGAGATGGAAGGATCTGCATGCCTTATTGCTCATATCAATGAGAAAAATTGTCCCTCAGCATTTCACCAGGCACATCTGCAGAGCCTAAAGAATAGGGAACAGCTGGTTCCTACTTCCAGGCCTTGGCCCCAGTAGTGTTTTCCAACATATTGCCTTCGTTAACACTTTGCTCAGTGTCACAAGAATACCCAAAAGGAAGAAAACACAGTAAATTGTAGTACTGCATTTTCAGTCTTTAGAAGCAGGTGGGCTTATGGTGAACCTTTTGGGCTCAGTGTGTCATTATGTAAAGAAACACCAAATTGTTACTAAAATGAATTACGACTAAAACAAACTGATTTTTGGAAGGTCCAGAGGCTGTGCAAGAGCACACCCCATTCTCACACAGCCTCCAAAACTCACACAAGAATGGGGTCTGCTTTTGAGAATAGTGGTTGAATGTTGGTGAATGCTGATGCATCAGTCACCTTAGACACATGTCATAAATTCACCATCACTACCTTATGCTTTGCATCAACAGAGTTTTTCCCATTTATGTTAATGGTTTTGGAAATGTGTCCACATGCTACACAATTCAAGGAAAAGTTTCCAGTGTACCAAGATGCCAGGGAATATTTCTTATAAGTAGTTCAAAATGGATTATCTTTAATAGTGCAGCAGCATGCTAGCTTCTTTGATTCCCAAAATGACAGAAAGGAAAATCAAAAAGAGGGCAAAAAGATTCTTAAAGTTGACTCTCTCAAAATACATTGCCTAACTTAAAATAACATACAGCTGCCATGAAACAAACTGTACAAAAGAGTTGTCACAAAGCATGTGTGGAAAAAGTTGGAGAACCCTCTACAGAGAAAATGTGCAAAAGAATTCTAGGATAAGGAGATATAATGTAGATGTTTTTATGCATTGCTTTGTTTAGAATACAATGAGCAGATTGTAGTACAATGAGCAGTTTTGGATTCATAAAGCTAAATGTTGCCCAGTTACTTGTGGCAGTCCAGCACTGGCTTGATCAGTCTCTTAGGGCTGGCAGATGGTCATGGCAAGCATTTGTCAGATATGGCTGTGGCAAGATTGCATCATCACTATAGTAATTCAAGGAGAGGCGACTCATTGTCCTTCCCTTCCAACTCCCAATAGGAGACCAAGTTAGTCATGTCCAATAGTATTTAAACAAATAGAAAGTACCATGTATACAGGAAATACTTTAAAAGATAACTATATGTGAATAATAATGTCATAATCAACTTTACAAATGTAGCAAGACAAACAGTCTTACAAAAAACATGTAAGGCATGTATTAGTCACTGTTCTGACCTAGGCTTATACAATACAAACTTAGTCCTGGGCAAACCTCTTTAATTCAGACGGCTATGAATTATTGTCATTCCCAGTCCAAAAGGTTTATCAAACAGTCTTGCAGGGGAGTGTTTACAAACACTCACCTTATCTCCCTTGAAATGCTGCCAGAGAACTAATTGCCACACACAGGGCAAGGCCAAACTTAGCACAGAGTCAAACTGAACTTTTCTACAGCTTTTACCGACCAGATGAAATAATTGCTTCCTGCAAAAGCTCATGTCCCGTTTGCTTCTCTTTTATGTCTTATGGGAGGGGCCAATCATCTCCAAGCCTTACTCCCAAGTCGACCCTGTTTTCTTAATCGTTCCTGTCTCCTGGCAGCTCTGCGCATGCGCATACTGGGAACAGGCTCACACTGTTCTTCTGCCTCGCTGATGTCAGACTCTGGAGACTCCGGAAGCAACAAAGAACTACCAGATGGCCTTGGCCCCCTCTCTGCCTCCGACTCAGAGCCATCATCTGAGCCTTCCCCAGACTCCAGGACTGGCCCACATTCCTCCCCAACCTCCTCACTGTCTGAATCTGCTGCCAGCTCTGCTGGCTGCTGGCAGGCCACAACAGTCACCTTATCAGAGAGATGGGCAGCATAAAAATTTAATAAATGAAACCTGACTAAGTCCAGAAGTTCGGACTGGCCCTTTCAAAAGTAGGGTTTTGGGTGTGGTATCAGACAAGACTCAGAGGAGGAGGAGGGTGGAGGTGTGATTGACATTCAGGAATTTCGGGTTTTCAGGGACACTGTACAACACATTACCAGATGTGAAACCTTGTTCATTAAGTTGCGTTCTAAGGATCAGTTAGGATTGTTGCTGTTGTACCAGCCTCTCTGCTGCATAGCAACTTCCCTGAGTTCCTGAACTCCATCTCCAGGTTGGCAGTGGAGTTCCCCAGACTTATGGTCTTAGAAGTCTTTAATATGGCTTCTCTGGGCATGGGGTTTGAGGTGGCTCAGCAATTCATGGCTGCCATGGGCCTATACTAGGTCACTCAGGGCCTGAAATGGGACAATGGGCACACACCATTGTTTCTCTCAGAGCAATGACTACATGCTCTTTGATTAGGAAAACTTTTAAGTGCCCCCCCCAATTATGGTCAGATCATTGGTCTGGTCAGAGACTGAGGGACCTGAAGAGGTTTCAGAGGGAGCTGGGAGCTGTTCCTCTGTTCCAACTGAGGTTTTGGATTCATTCCTATGTGACTTTTCTCCTCCATCACTCCCCAAGATTTACTGAGAAGCTGAGTGAGATGAAATGGAAGAAGAGATATCTAGAGTCCTGTTGAAACTCACCTAAGGATGAATTCAACTGAACATGGGTTAGAGTCACATTAAAGCCTACTTTTGGTGGTAATGGAGGCAAAACAGCAGTACTTCTCTGGTGCACCTTTCTTTTATTCTGTATGCAGATTCCTGCCCCACAGCCTTGTTTCAGGTGACAAAAGCCCTCTTGGGTAAGTGGGGCTTGAAGAATCTCTTCTAGGGGTGTGTGGAGGAATTTGCATAACATCTGTTAGAGATAAATTCACTCAGCTTTGATCTCAGTTGGACTCTGGTCTTGTTGCAGATCCAGAGAAGATGGTTGGGGAGCAGTCTTGCCTGGTTATCTAGGATCAGTTTGAACCTGTTGGGTCTGAGGAAATGAACAGGAATCTTAGGAGCCAAGTTATTTGAAGGGCCACCTCTCCCTGATTATATCTGCCTGTTCCATCAGGTCTGGCAGAAGAAGCATGTTATAGGTCCTGCCTATAAGAAGTCCCAGGAGGTGGGAATTCTCTTCCATGGTGCCTGCCTTATCTCCCCATCCCTACTCTGAAGTGAGACTGGCTCCATCCCTGTTGATTTTTCAGAAATCCTAGGGGACTGCTGAGGTACTGAGGTGGCACCATTATTGTCTTCTCTTAGCATTTGTGATTTTTATTTTTATAATAAGAATTTTGTTTATATATTAACTGTTTTATAGTTTTATTGCATACCATCCAGAAACACTTTTTTTGTGAGATGGGTAGCCATATCAGTTTGATAAATAAATAAAAAAATAAAACTAAATCAATGAAAACAAGCAGCTTTAATGTGCTCTACAAAAGGCAAATTTGCTAGAGCACTGTTTCTCAACTTTGGCAGCTTTTAAGATGTGTAGATTTCAACTATCTACTGCTCTAGATAGATCATTGTGTTTCTATCTAATATGTGGCTGTTAAAAGAATGGGACACTTTTCAAGGAGTAGTGCTGGTAACTTTTCCCAGGAAATTTGTTTCTACTCATCTTTTTTATTGAAAAAAATAACTCTAACAAGGAAGTGGGGTCCACAACTATGGCTACACCTGATAGGATGTTGCTGATCCCACCTGAAGGAATTACAGAAGGGTCCTTGTGCTAGATACTGATGATAATGAGAGCCTAGGGGGTTGCTGATGAAGAAATTTATGCACACAAATTCCAGTCATACATTTTTTGGATTTGGCCTTGGGAGTCATGATTACAACATTTCACATTGTTTCTTCTAAGCAGTGGAAATTGGACTGGATGCATTTTTGAATGATACATTATTCTTTAATTGCAGGGAAAACATCCAACATTTTACAGTAATGCTCATACTGTAATCCATAGTGAATCCTCTCCCACATTATAAGATAGTTCCTAAAGTGGAGGAATTATGTAAAACATTACTAAAATGTTTATTTAGAGACATTCATTTTAATTTATGATAATTAGCTTAACCTATAATATTTGGGGTAAAGCAAAATGTTTTAGAAAGTGAAATAGATTGGTAACAAACTTGAAACATTACTGTAGAACAGTTAGAAACACGTATGCCACATATATTTTTCTTTCTAAAAAAACAGCTTAAAAATGTAATACCATTTGCTGAATAGTTTCCCAAGACTTTTTGCATTGTGATTGCTGGGAGCAGATAAACCTTCATAGATCCATACAATATAGTAGTCTTTTTTTTTTAAAGACTTTTACATAATGCAAGAGAAAATCTGTGTGATTTGATCCTGGGGGGGGGCCTGGCAAATAAACAAGATATGTTATTACAGCAGAAATCAGAAAAGATTTCGTTTCAGCCCTCCCCATGTAGCCATCTACTTTGTCCTGGTTACAGAAGGTATATACCCAATGGAACATCAGTTTAAAAGAAAGCTGTTTTTTAAAAATTTCCTCCAGAATAAAAATGATTTGGATTAATCTGATTGTATCAACAGGTCTTTTTCTCATAGACTGAGTATGTTTTGCTGTCCAGAAAGACAAATTGATCACAATGGTCAACAGAGTTGAATAAAATTTGTCAATGGCTCTCCGTCTTTCATTTTTTCCTTCTTCTCTAGCCTTTTAGCTGACTTGGAGCTGAAGATTCTGGACTTTCTCCAACCTTCTTTTGTAGCTGTGCTCTTTTTGCGAGCATCACAGTGAGACGATCGGAATGATAACCTGAAAAGCAAACATGGACACAACTGAGAACAGAAAGGATTTCTTGTAGCTATTGTTGTAACCATGCTTTTCAAATGTCATTTAGATCAGCACTGAACCATTGCGTGTGCCAGTTGACATAAGCACTGAACCATTTGCATGGCTACCATCTGCTGTGATTAATGCAAAGCCTATACCTGAAATACAATAAACCAAATCATTGCTTCTCTCTCTCTGACTCCCCCATCACCAACCAAATTTAAAAATATGCCTGCATTGTATTCAATTGTTTATGTGTTCGTGTGTCTGTGTCTGTATGTGTATGATGACAGAAACATAGAACTAAAACTCTTGTTCCATAATCATTAACTGGATAAAATGGTGCGTTATAGTTAACAATTTTTGAACAGAGTTATCTCCAATGTTAGCTCATTAAAGAATGTATCCAAACTCCAGGCCCCATGACTTTTCTGCAATTGAAACTTGGCAAATTAAAAAAAAAAACATTTATGACATAAATATGGTCATAAAATAGTGTATGATATAATACAAAACATTATACAACACTTCCTGTGAGGACATATGACTTTGCTCTCCAGTTCAACATGGGCTATTTTCAAGGCAGACCCATCTCTGAATGTATCCTAATTTCTCCAGGCAGTACTGCAGGCAGAAGTTCTACACAGTTGAAGGCATTGAAAAATCTGGTAAGAAAACATCTCTGAAATGATGATCCATTGGGTCATGGTTTGTATGCTCTATGCAACATTAATGCATACAGTGGGGTTTTTTTTTTTTAGCTCCCATGAAGCTTATATGAGCTAATATTTCTATTACAGCTACAGATAAAATAAAGTCTCTTTTTATCCAGCTGTAAAAGTAATCACAACTCATCATTGTCCTCCTTTCTTTAATCATGTTCTCCTGTCTTAGGCAATCCCATTTCTGGACCTTCTGAATGGCTGCAGGAAACCATTTTTTAAAAAAATTAGATTTATATGCCACCCTTCCCCGGAGACTCAGGGCAGCTTACAATGCGTTAAGCAATAGCCTTCATACTTTTGTATATTTTTTATCCAAAGTCATCTTATTGCCCCCACAAACTGGGTCCTCAATTTACCTACCTTAGAAAGGATGGAAGGCTGAGTCAACCTTGAGCCTGGTGAGATTCAAACTTACAGTAATTGCAGACAGCTGAATGTTAATAATAGGCTTTAGTCTGCTGAGCCATGATGGCATCATAGGAAGTTCCCTGGTTAATTTTGTGCAAAGGCCCCTTGTTTGGCCTCTGGGAGGGAGGCAGCTTCTATTCTCACAATGAAAACTCCTGAGAAGTGGGACAAAGAGGAGGAGCCATCCATAACCCAAAATAGCTAAATGATATCAGTGTAAATCTGGAGGAGTTGTTATGACAATGGAGCTGGTTTGCTTCTCATAGTCCTATTTCCATTCCTATCATTATTTTTTACATTGCTGATTATCCATCATACAGAGTTTTGGAGGAGGTACTTGTGCTCTGCTTTAGCTAATAGTAATCCAGAGAGTTGATATGTTATTTATGAACATATATAAAGTACGACGAGTTGGAATGTTTAAGGGCACATGCAATTACACTAATATACTGCTCCTATGTATTGATCTGTAAACTAAATTTTGTAACTTGAGGAATGTTTTTCCCTTTCCGAATTTTAACTTCTTATATTCTTATAAGATATATCAAGTTTGAATACAGTATTATTATACAAATTGTTAAATTTGCAGTGACCCATCAAACTAATAGGGAGAAGTAACTAAGCAGAGGATCAGGTAAAGAAAATATTAGATATGTTGCACTCATTGTCTTCTCTCCAGAAACAGATCTTTTCTGAGGGAGAGAAATAAGAATACAGTAGGATAATGTTAATTCTGCATTTCTCTTATACTATATATAGAAATAGAATCCATCTTCCTCCATATTTCCTTTGGTTCAAAAACCAGTTCCCTTCTTTAATCTTAAAAAAGGGAAGGAGAGAA
Source organism: Pituophis catenifer annectens (assembly GCF_029215685.1). Lineage (NCBI taxonomy): Eukaryota > Metazoa > Chordata > Lepidosauria > Squamata > Colubridae > Pituophis > Pituophis catenifer. The sequence continues at coordinate 174,946,395 of NW_027256881.1, forward strand.
TATTGTTTTTAGGGCAACTGAGCTCTGCTTTAATCGCGCACAGGGGAACAGCTTTTTGAACTTCAGACCTGAACACCATAATTTAGCAATGACATCCTTCATCAGACAATATGGACTAGAGGATTTGAGATGATGTGAGCTGAGCTATTCATTATCAGCAGCTGGAAGCTTTTCAAAGTCCTCTCTGCTGGAGATCAGGCACAATCCACCCCTTGATTGTACCAAAATAGGATTGCATAGTTAGATAATCATCCAATCAGTAGGTGATTGGATTAAATTACTCAAGTTTTCTTTACTCTCTGCTTGCATGATTCTGTGTTGTATCCTAAATATCTGGTGTTCTCCCTAATTTAAATGAAACTGGACTTGGAAAGGTTTCTATAAACTTCCATAGGTCTGAGATGGAGCAAAAAACCCCTATCTCTTTATATAATATAAGAGTAATGATTTTACTGACAATACACAGAGACCAACCATTTAGTATTTTTAAAGGAGACAAAAAGCTTCAGGATCAATCAGACCCTTTAATTAGCATTTCTTTATTTGGACAAATAAACAACAGTGATGATCATTATATTTTACATTGTTGCACTTTTTGACAACAACAATAATAAAAACCACCCTACTTAGGACTGCCTATATTCCTAAATGATACCTTAATAACTCTTAGGTCCTTGGTTAAGACTTGAATTATTAAATTTCCACCAATCTTAGACTGTGAATCTAACTGTAGATTACTATTACTATAATAATAATAATAGAAAAATGTACTATAGTAGCAATAAATTAGGGTAATATCACAAATAGTAATGGAATTGAAATGCTGTATGGCCAAACCCACAGGAGCTATCAGGATGAAGCCTACAAGTATCTGAGCTTTTTATAGTTGGATAACATTAAACATCAATAAGTCAAAAATGTGATTAGTAAAGAATACATCCAAAGATTTAAAAAAATGCTAAAAATATAATTGAACGGTGGAAGCACACAATCAGAGCGATCAATCTCTGGGCCATATCTGTGATATGATACTCACTAGAATTGTTAACTGGACACAAACTGAACTGGATGGTTTTGACTGAAAAACAAAGCTAATGACTATTGGAAAATTGGAACTTACTGAATGTGCAGGAAACAAACCATGAATATTAAAATAATGAAATAAAAGCATGAACAGAATGTTAGCTGTGGAAAGCATTACATGGTGAATTTCTATTAAAAAATGAGGGGGAAATAAATAAAGATAATACATGGGCAATGGCTTACAACTGAAAAACTAAAGAAACTGAAGGCTTAAGTCGGTGGCTCAAGAGCAAGATACTTCATCAAAAGCAATCAAAGTCAGAATTGAAAAACTGTCAAATGATTGAAAGTGCAGATTGTGTAAAGAGGCAGAAGAAACAGTAGATGATATATTCATGTAAGAAGATCATACAACAGATTATAAACCACAACATAACACAATCACCAGTCCAGATGTTCACTGGAACATCTGTAAAAAATATCATGTGCCAGTAATGAAACATTGGTGAGAACAGAAGTTGAAAAAGTAGTCAAAAATGAACAGGTTAAAATATTGTGGTATTTGTGAATAGAAACAGATAAAGTCTTGGAGTATAATACACCTGATTTAACTATTCTTGGAAAGAAGAAAGTGTGGATAATAGGGGACAGCAGAATGGAAGACTAAACTCAGAGAAGATTGCAAAGTATCAAGGCTCAAGAATCAAAGCTAAAAGATTATGGTATAACCAACAGTGGTGATCCCAGTAGTTATTGACACAATAGGTGCCATACAAAAAAATCTTGGATGACACTTACAAAATCTATGCATTGACAAAATTTCCATCAGGCCTTAAGATGTATATGCAGGTTTTTACATTTTTGTGCATATAATAATAATGTTACTTTTAAAAAATGAACTTGTACCCCTACATTCACAAGAAAGGAGAAAAAGTATCATTTGACACTATATTTTCATTTTGATTTCTGAACCTGCATTTCTAATGATTTTCCTCTTGTCTCATTCAGCTCTGACATTCCGTGTTTCTCATACTTTACAACCAGATAGAATATTGGAAAGAAGCTATACAAAAGCTATAGGATTATTAAATTATTATTATAATTCACAGCAAATGCAGTTGGACAGTGAGTCAGAAAGTTGATGACAACTCCACTCTAAGGTCACCTCTATTTTCTCTTTCAGTCATGTGATTCAGAGTGGAAGGGATGCAAGCCTCCCTGTGCATCTATATATACATGCAAACACAGCGATGCAACAAGAGAGGTGCAGAAACACACACATGTACACAGTTCGTTATTCTTTACAGAGAAGAAAGTACAGATACCTCTTATGGCTACTGCTGGTAAAGGGGATGGAGGAATTGCAGGAGTCATGCTCCCTAATGTGTTATTTATGGCAACAGAAGAACAGCCTAGAATGTAAGGAAACACAAGTGGAGCAGAGGTGGTAATCAGCAGGTTCTGACCAATTCTGGAGAACCGGTAGTACAAATTTTGAGTAGTTTGGAGAACCGGTAAATACCACCTCTGACTGGCCCCGCCCCATCTATTCTCTCCCTCCCGAGTCCCAGCTGATCAGGAGGAAATGGGGATTTTGCAGTAACCTTTCCCGCATGCCCAAGCCATGCCCACCAAGCCACGCCCACAGAACCGGTAGTAAAACAATTTGAATCCCACCACTGGAGTGAAGGCAGGGGATGGAGGAAAATATTACAGCAATACAGGATGCTTTAGCCAGGTTATCTTTCTTCTCTCCATTTACAGTATGTAATCCATAACCAGGGATAGTAAACAGAAATCCACGAGTTAAAGTAAAATAGATTTTCTTGTTTCTGCAGACTTGACACTTTCAAAGATGTTTTTTCTGCTCTCTTGGTTATGAAGATAGCATTCATAATGTAAATTGATCCACCCTCTGGCTGTATTTGCTGTTGCTAGTTCATCCAATGAGTGAGAATTCCCAGCCGTATATGAACAGGGCTTTCACATCAAGTCTCAACTTATGGACATTTAGACAATATAAACCTGTCTGTTCCATGAAGACAAACCTCCCCCCCCCCAATTTATCTACTTTTTGATCCCTTTTTGATAGATAGTTATATCTATCATCTAAATCTGAAATTGTGATAAGATACACATATTAGGAGATGCAATATATTATAGTAATTCTAATTTGAGATTGACTACAGGATTTCTTTCCATTCACATGCAGAGGAAGAGAAGCAATTGTTTCTGCCTATCCCACTCACCACTTAAACACCTGTTTTGCTGAAGTAGTCTATATGAAATTCAAGTCAAGGGGTGCTTTCACTAGCATAAGGACATATTGGATGCAAGCCAATAGAGATCTTTCTTCATTCTTTCCTTTCTAAGCCATAATTCAGTACACAAGGCCCAACAACTTTCCATCAGCTTCCTAGGTCATAAACTGGCCTTTAAACTGAGTCCAATATGCAAACTCCTTTTGTAGCCTTCCTCAATAACCAGTATCACAAGCTCGGGTAGGAATAACTATACCCTATAAGTCCTGTTAATTAAAAAAATTTCCCTCCTATTGCAAGAATGAAATATTTTCCTAATTACAAAGATTAGCCTTGTAGGCAATCAAATGTTTTGTATTTGGTGGATTGTGTTAAGTGTTTCATACATGCACCATACATACAGACAGACATTAATCGTACTATTTTATTGGACTCATTTTAATTTGGTTATGTTATCTTTGCTTGAAAGATTATTACTCGCCCAATGCTCCTGGGTTTGGATAGAAGGAAGAAAATCTATTCAAAGAAATTGAACGATGAGATTATAGATTAATTACAATATCTGTAGTCTGCCTACTGTAGTGAGATAAATTGAATGCACGGAGAATGTTATGAACATTACCACTATTCCTTCAACAGGAAGTGTGATTGATTTAAGTAAAAAAAAACTTTTCTTTTTCTCCATTTCCACTCTCCAGACTAGCAATGGCTATATTCCCTTACACACAGTAAACATATTCTACAAGACTCTTATTCCTGAAGCTTCTAAATACCTGTGATATAGAAAAATACCATGGCTCAGCATCTAATTTCAAGGATAAATTCTGGGAAAAGTTTAGATGGTTCAGTAGATGATATGATTGACAGGTGAGAACTTAATAGTTCACCTTCCTATTTAGCATTCAGTAAGAGTGCAAGAACATAATCCATGGGGCTTCAGTTTACATTAGAGCTTTTTTACCTCAGCTAACCTAGCATTAAAATAAAACATGATTTCCATCAATATGGAACTTCCATGCAAGCATAAAGCTGGAAGCACATGCAACATTCTTTCAGGCAGCAATAATGTGCAGGAAACATTGCATTCAGGGTGTAATGTATTTTTAATTACAACTTTTGAATGCCCTTGATAAAGATTTTCCAGTCCATCACCTCCTCCCTTTGTCTGCGTTAATGGATTGCATTGATTTTGTGATTTGTAAATTTTGCCACTGGTATACATAATATGGTGAAATTTAATCTCCTAACTGATTTAATTGATTACATTTTGAAATGTATCAAGCTGTAGCAGATTTCCAGGGGTATGGCCTAGTGCTGCATGAGAACTTTAAATTAACTTGCACATAAAGTTCTTAAAAAATATTTTCTTGATTAACCCATGGGACCTTTTCACACTACAGAGCTTACTCCTACAATGACTTGATAAAATCCTTTCATCTCTTCCATTTGTACTGCCACTCCAGCATAGATTTCACAATTATTTTTCCTTTCTGCTCTGTTCCCAGATGGCATGAAGAAAGCAGGGAGGTGTTGTGCTTTAGCAAAGGTCACCAATAATAATGATATACCTACGATGCTTTCACACTCTGAGCCAAGATGTTTATCTTGTGTCCACAAATGCCCTGGGAAGATTTTCCATGGAATCATTCCCATGCAAATACTCCTCCAGTTATTTTATAGTTATAGTTTGGCAATTTCTGATCTTAGAGCACAGCTGAGAGAGAACAGCAAACTAATCAACTATTCAAAGGAGCTAGTCCAGGAAACATTAAACATCCACCTTTGCCCCTCCTACATATTGTCCCTATAAAGGGCACCGTTAACATTATAAAGAAAGATGGGCCATGTAGACCCCTAGATTTGCTCAACAGTCTCCTCTTGTAGGAACTTAGTGAATTTGGAAAAGATGCTCCCATCATTAGGATCATCCAGCAGTATGGACAAATGACGCTGAAGATTTTGAAGGCAAAGAAAGAAAATGTCACTTTTAAAAAGCAGCCAGGATCACAATACTGAACCAAGACAAATAGTTGGAAAGCAATTTTTCTAGTAATTTGTACAACTGTGTTGAATTTGCTAATATCTCAGCGAATATCAAACATGTTTCCTAACTTAAGATAGAAAAGGGCATGTTAACAAAATAAAAAGGCTGTAGGCCACAGTTCAGCCTATATGAGATGGGGAATGCTGAATGAATTATAATCTTGATTGGTATCTTATGCTTTATTCTCACCTTATACCGGGTGTTGACAGTTTTTGAAATGTACCAGAGCCTTGGGAGACTTCGCTTACGACACCTTCTCTCTGCATCAAGGGAACTATTGGAAACATAATAGTAAAAATCATCTTTTCATTTCACTTCTCAACACAAGACAGGATTGTTCCAAGGATACGGACCTCTGAGTCAACTGCTGTTTCAATTCTGCTGTGGGCTTCTCTTCAAATGCCAAAATATATATTTCTTAAAAGGTCAATGAGTTGTGAAATATTTGTATTAACCAACTCCTGGATCAGCTCAGTTCAAAAGACCTTCTCAAGTACAAGAGCCTCTGGGCTGCATTGGAATAAAGTAACTCAACTCCTCACCCAGAAAAAAAGGCAGCTCCTCAGCCTCACTGCAGGAAAGGAAGGGCTGAGCAGTGCGAGAAGCTAAAAGCAATTGCCAGCTTTTGGATCTCTGCCTGCTCATCCCCTCTTGTCCTTCTCACCATATGGTCAGCTTGTAAATGCAGGGCAAACTCTCTTGCTGATTAACAAACTGTCAACAGGGAAAGGTAAAAAAGCTGAGTAAGATATGAATCAAGAGTGATCGGGGTTTCATTGTTGTTTGTATTAGGAGAGACAAGCAGACCTTGTGGGGAAACTTAAAAGCTAGTTGCCACTCTTTCACGAAGTTGGATTTCTGAATAAATTGGGACCATGAACAAACAAAATGAACAAACCATAAGCTCTCCCCCTCTCTCTCCCCCTCCCTCTTTCTCTCTCTCTCTGTGTATTTGTGTGTGTGTGTGTGACAGTTCATAAAATATATTACAATTAAATAATTTAAAAAACATTTTAAAACAAAATCAGTAAAACCATTAAAAAAAACCATTAGAAATATCCAATTCAAGATACAGGAGAGAAAGATATTTGGCCCATTAGCAATATAGTTAGGAAACGGAGCCCTAACCACATTCAGCACCCTAGGCTCAGGGACATGGCCAGGTGTTTAAAGCCTTACAAAAAGTTAACAGGGTTGGGCCATTCTAATCTCCGATACTGCTCCGATACTCTACTAGTTGGACTAGTAGAGACTCTTGAAAAAAGGCCATCCCTCAGATTCCAAGGCATGTAGGGCTTTATAGGTAACCACCAGCATCTTGAATTGCACCTGAAAATATACCAGTAGCCAGCACAGCTCACTCAGGAGTGGTGTTACACGTACCATATATCTGGCACTATTTGCTACCTGTGCAGCTGCATTGTGTACCACTTAGAGTTTCTGAATGTTCTTCAAGGGTTTCTGAATGTTCTTCAAGGGTAGCCCCATGTACAGAAAGCTAACCTGGAGATTACAAGGGTGTGAATTACTATGAGAAGGACCTCCAGGTCCAGGTATGAGCAAAACTGGCACACCATGTGGAGGTGTGCAAAAGCCCTCCTAGCCACAGCTGCCACTTGCTCCTTGAGTCTAGGAGGACTCCCAGTTTGTGGAACAGGTCTGTTTGGGGAAGTGCAACCCCTTCTAGAACCAAAGATGGAAATTAATAAGAATATCATCATCATCATCATCATCATCATCATCTCTCCTTATCTTTGATATTCTCTTTTTTCCAGGAACTCCAGATGATTTCCCTGATGATCTCCCTTTATGTATGTATTTCTGAGTGATAATTTCAGTTCAATTCAGAATAGAGCTGGAAGGGATCTTGGAGGTATTCTAGTTTAACCCCCTATTCAATGAACTAAAATGAACTAAAAGTAACAGTTCTTCAATGCCCAGTAACTGAAGTGCTTTTGTTCAGAATTATTTTAAGAAAAAAATTCAAGAATCCTATATGAAGCCCCTCTCCCAATACAAAGGGCAAAGTGGTCCATAGGAAAAAAAATACAAAACAGCCTATTGAGACAAGCTTAAATTTGGTCCATGGTCTGTAAACATTGTAGGACTACTTATGCTAAGTGAAGGAAGTCTGAGTTGATATATATTTTCTGTTTTTAAACAGTCTAAATGGAGTAGGACTAGCATTTAATCTGGTTAGAAGGCATTTTTGCCATGTCATAGGAAGCTATAATAAAAGCTGAAACCTGGGAAAATGTACTTAATAATATTAAATACTGAGTTTACATGGACCATAATTATTTGCACACCTTGATGGTTATGAGTTACGCAACTGTACAAGAACTTTCATTCAGAGAATGACAAAACTGAACAGTCTAAATGTGTATTGATCAGGATCATTCTCCCAGTTTAAGAGATTCTTTTTGCTTTAATCATGTGGGCTGATAACATTCCATAGGCTGGCTCTGGAAATGCCAATCACAATGTAAATATCAAATACCAAATTGGAAATTTCAGCAGTCAAAAGGCTTTGCTTTCTATAAGCCTTTTTTTCTAAGTACAAATTTATTCTATTCCACTGACTTAAAAATTTACATATACAGTCATATGCCTTTTTAAAAAACTCTTTCGGAGGTGTAAAAATGTATATTCAACTTTCCAGTGTTATGTATATTTTCTTAATATACATGTTTTAGAGTACCATGTTCAGTAATATGCACATTTTTGTGATAAATAATTTCTTTTCACATTTCATATTTCTTTGGGGCAAGGGAACCCCATCACAAAATTGGGAAATGATCAATAATGAAGGATAATTGCATTTCAATTCATGTATTGGTTTGGAAAGAGTTAGGCTACATTAAGCTGGTTCTTATTAAAATGCACACCTCGCGGTGTATATTAAAGGACAAAGCTGGAGAAGACCAAAGATCATACAGTAATCAATTATTTAAGGAAGTCAGAAGAAAGGGAGTTTTTCAAGCATGAAATCTGTATTTCTTGGCATAAATCAGGTAGGCAAGGAAAGACAAAAGTGACTTTGGCTTGGTTCTCACTCAGTACTAAAACTGTGTTAGGCAGTTTTACATTTGGCTGCAGTCAGAGGCCTGGCGTGAAGGGATGATAGTGGTTTGATTTCTTCCATCAGGTAGAAGGTATGTTTTGTCATTCAATCTCTCACCTGTAGATTGTCACAATATCAACTAGACAAAGGAGAATTTTGATTCTACAGTGAGGTACTGATTTGGGTAAAGAAGGACAGGTATAGCTGTTCATTGTAGAGTCAAATTTTCCAAGAAAGTTTGCCATTCCATAGGAGGCTGAGTTCTTATTACCATTCTCTCCAGTCTAAACTATGACTTACATTTGGTTTGGTTTTATAAGTTTCATGCAATACATCAATTTATTTCAATTTAGTTGGAGGGCATGAAATTCTTTTGTTTTTAGCATAAGACAATGCTATGTTCATTTTCTTGCATTTCTGGTTCCTGAGTAAAATCTGCATAAGAAGCAGCATATTAAAAAAGAAGCATTTTCTGCCTCAGGAGAGTAACAGCAAAGCCCACTGACATTTTCAGAAGCAAGTGGGGGTTTTGTGTCTTGTATCTATTTTGCTCCTTCTCTTTCCTTACACAAAGAATGAAAAAAATATTTTAAGTGGAATTAACAATACATTATCTCAGAAGGTAGCTGAATTGGCAGAAGCTAGACAAAAGAGCCTGCAAGAAACAAGCTTGCTTGTAATGCTCTTCTTGGAAAACACGTCCTGGATATCTCCCACTTGACACAGCCTTGGTTGTCTGTGAGGGCATTCATATCCAACTGTAATTGTCTAACAATTGTTCCACACTGGGAAAATAGTTCTGATTACAGACATTAACACATTGAGGCATTAAGTTTCTCCGCAGTAATTACCCTTGAGCTTAGTCTCACAAATGAATTAATATGCTGATCGCCTGGACTAATAGAACTAGCAGAAGAGTGATGAATTGCTTCCAAATCAGATAAAATCAAGCATGACATCATTTAATTAATTTCTTCTTTGGGGGACATATCTAAGGAGGGAAGACAGTGGAAACATTGGAAAAGAGACAAATGGTCTCTTTGTGTGGGATTCTGTTCCTCACACCTAGTCCCTAAAGAAGTGACGGGTCCAAGACAACAGATTTTTCCTTTTCATGAAAAATACCTTGTGGGAGAATATGCAGTATATAGACACACTGTATCTGGCTTGAGTTTTTTTTCCCTTCACATGTTCCAAGCCCTTTAAAATGGACATAAAGACCTACTGAAAACTCGGCTGCCACTTTTGTGACTTTTCTAAATACCAGCTAGACTGAATTATGGTGATGAAATTAAAAGAGCTATCACTATTGCACGGCTTCATCCCATGCTGGTGAGAAAAAGCTTGATTATGTGAGATCTGTAAATTGGGGATAGGCTGGGATGACATCCAGATTTCCTTATCAAACAAAACTATTCTGCCTTTGATTTTTCAGATTCATACTTGTTGCTGCATTGTAAAATCATTTCTTTAAAATTATACCCCGCCCAGTTATAGAAACTGCAAGTGGCCTATATCTAAATAACAAAGCAGTCCAACAACCAATAATATAAACCTAACAAGAAAAGAAAAGCTAATTAAACACATTAAAAGTATTAAAACCAATCAGGCCACAGCTTTTAAGTGCTCTTCTAAAAAGTCTCTGTCTTAAAGAATGTGGGGACCATGGAGATTTCAGGGGCTGTAGCTTCCATAGGGATGAGGCAGCCACTGAAAAAAATGTGTTTTCAGTCTGCTCTCAATCTGCTGAAGAGGGGGGAAATCAAGAACATCTCCTTGTAAGTTGAATGAACAGCATGGTCCCATAGCAAGTATGGACATTATAGGCAATAAACAAGCAATTTGAAATATATCCAGAAACAAGCTACTAAGTGATGGAGTTCCTGCAATATTGGCATTACATTTTAAGGACTTTTACTCACCAGCATATAGATCACTACATTTTGCACCAATCAAATTCTCCTAATAGTCTTCAAAGGCAACCCCACATAGAGTGAACTCCAGTGTTCCAGTTCTGAAGTAATAAGACCTCCAATTATAAAAGTGTCACAGCTGACATACCAGCTGAAAATAGAAAAAGTCCCTCCACACCATAGTTTTCTCCTACTTTTTTCAGGAAGAACTTTGAGTTCTTAAAGACATTCAGTTTGGTGTAATAGTTAAGGCATCAGGCTAGAAACTAGGAGACCCTAAATTCTAATCCCACCTTAGGCACAAAGCCAGGTGGGAAACTATGTGTCAGGATCTTTCTCTCAGCCCTAGAAGCAGACAATGGCAAACCCCTTCCAAAATCTTGCCAAGAAAATTGTAGGGACTTGTAGGGAAAATTATAGGGACCAACCACCAGGAGTCAACATTGAGTCAAAGACACCCCTCCCTCATATGACCATTAACAGTGACTAAAATCTACATACTGTAACTGTTGTACCTTTTTTAAACCCCCAAAATGGAAATAATCAGGTTATTGAAATGGAGAAACACCCCCATGGGGACCCACAAAGACCCTTTGGCAAGATAACTTTTAAAACATTTTAAATGCTTATACATTCAGAAAAAATCACCAGTATTTTATAGTCTAATTCTTTAAAGTGTTGTGAACATTTAAAATGTTTAAAATGTTGTGAACTCCAGCCTTTCCTTCTGCCTTCTCGTTTGGGTAGATGCACTAAGTTCCCTGTCTCAGTTATATCAACTCCTTAGATTTCAAAATAGTTTCTCAGGAAGTTGTAATAGCTAACCTCTAGAGAAGATTTAAAGACAAAGAATGGGGAACTTCCTTTCACAAAAGGCAGGAAATGCAAATATGTTTGCTCATTCACTGAGCAAAATAACAGTAGAGCCTTTTAAAGAAGATAAGCAGAATAGTGACTTGGCTTGCTCAGTTTCTAAAAGGACCTCAGGCTCTTTTTCAAATGAAAGGCTATATTTGAATCTGATTCTGGGGATTATGGATCACCCAGGGAGGACATGGCCCTCTTGGCCTTTCCAGTGGATACCCATAGACAATTCAGAGTGAAATAAGGAGCAGGAAGTGTACCAGATTTAATTTGGTTTATATACAATTATTTCTTTTTCTTTTTTTTTTTATTGCAAAAGTTTTACAATTACATTTTCACCCCATTTCCCCCCCATCCCACCCCCCACACCCCACCCTAACCCCCCCAAACCCCCCCTAACCCTCCCCCCTGACTTCCACAAAATATAATCCCATCAAAATCCCCTTTTTATAAAACTTGAACCCCTCAGACCCCCTTAAAAAAATTTTTATCTTCACAGTTTTCATACATTTCTATTTTTATATAATACTTTCAATGAAAAACTACTTGGTACTTTCTAACTTGATATTTGTTCTGCACATAATCTATCCATTTTTTCCATTCCCATTCATAAGTCTCTTGTGAGCGATCTTTTAAATATGCTGAGATCTTCGCCATCTCCGCAAAACTGGCCATCTTCAAAATCCATTCTTCGATAGTGGGTAAAGCTTCATTTTTCCAATATTTACCTATCAATAATCTCGCTGCAGTTATCATGTACAATATCAACTTGATTTCATCCAGTGTAAAACCCTTTACTATACCCAATAAAAACAATTGTGGAGAAAATGGAATTTTTTTCCTCAAAACATTCTGCATAACCCACCATATTTTTATCCAAAAAGCCTTAACTTTCTTACAATTCCACCAAACATGATAATATGTAGCATCTAAACAATCACATCTCCAACATTTTGGCTGAACATTAGGATACATACAGGATAATTTCTTGGGATCTAAATGCCATCTGTAAAACATCTTATAAAAATTTTCCCTCAAATTTTGCGATTGCGTAAATTTAACATTCTGAACCCATATTTTCTCCCATGTTTCCAACATTACTGGTTCTGCAAAATTCTGTGCCCATTTAATCATGCAATCTTTAACCAATTCAGTTTCTGAGTCCCTTTCTAACAAAACATTATATAGCCTTTTGATATGCATTGGACCTTTCTCTTTTATATGTCTAACCAATTCTTCCTCATGCAACATAATACCAGTTTTTTGGTCCTCTTTCCATCTCAATTGTAGTTGATTGTATTGAAACCAAGTTAAGTTAATCCCTTCATCCAACAGTGTCTGTAATGTCTTCAATTGCCATCTGCCCGCATCTGTAAAAAGAACCTCTTTGTATAAAAACCCCCCGAGTGACATTATATTTGTATTCCACATAATATGACCAAGATCCAGCCATAGCGGTATTTTATAATCCCATTTGAATCGGTGCTTCTTCCATACTCTCATCAGAGAATCTCTAAGTATATGACTTTTAAATACTTTATCCACTTTGTTTTCATAAAACAAGTAAGCGTGCCAACCAAATTCGAGATCAAAACTTTCTATATTCAATATTCCAGTCTTTTTCCTTCCAAACCAATCGCTTGCTTGAGTCAAAGCTGCTGCTTCATAATATAACTGTAGGTTTGGAAGTTTAAGACCTCCCCTTTCCGGAACATCTTGCATAATTTTCAATTTCACTCTCAGTTTTTTCTCGTTCCAGACAAACTTATTCACTCCAGTTTGCCACTCTTTCAATTGTTTATCACTTTTAAGCACCGGAATCATTTGGAACAAAAAAAGAAATCTTGGCAAAATGTTCATCTTCACTGCTGCTATTCTTCCAAATAAAGAAAGCTGCAGTTTTTTCCATGTCTCCATGTCCTTTTGTACCTCTCGCCACAACACCTCATAATTATTTTGAATCAGTTTCATATACAATTATTTCTTGATGGGTAACCCAAACCCATCCTAAAGTGTGTTATTTTCATTGTCTGCTGGAAATAAGTGGTTTCAATACAATATGATGCTTTACCTGAACTGGTTTTACAAGGTTGTTGTTCTTTCAGAATCACTTCTTCCCTTAAAGATAAATAGTTGTTCAGCTTCCACTCCAGCTCTCGCAATCTTTTTTCTTCCTGTACATAAAGAACACTAATTTAGTTTTTTTCCGCACTTAAATCAAACCAGAGCACTGACATACCTGACAACACTTATTTTGTTCATCAATTCATGAGAATGTCTTGTCCCCATCCCATGAACATTACTGGTTTAAGTTGTCCTTAATTGAAGCAATAGTAAAACAATGTTTCCCACTTTAATCTAACACTATCCAAGAACAGCAATGTCTTGGTATACAATCTTTTAGTCATCCATGATCTTGAAAGGAAGTTGGGCCACTAGAGAGACTTGAAACAGAAGCAAGAGAGTCAGGACAGGATTGGTAATTGAGTCAGCAGATTTTAGTTTAGTTTAAGAAAAGATTAGGATTAATATCCTAGTATATGGCATTTGAAAGAAGAGTCATGGTGGCATAGTGGTTAGAATGCAGTACTACTGCAGGCTACTTCTGCTGACTACTGGCTGCCAGCAGTTTGGCAGTTCGATTCTCATTGGCTCAAGGTTGACTCAACCTTCCATCCTTCCGAGGACCCAGATTGTTGGAGGCAATATGCTGAATCTGTAAAACCACCTAGAGAGGGCTGTAAAGCACTGTGTTGCAGTGTATAAGTCTAACTGCTATTGCTGAAAGAATTAGATCAAATCATGAAGACTTTAAAAAGGAATTTTCATGCCCAGAGATACTAATCCCATTTCACTGGGGCTTCTGTTTGGGATTTAGTATTGAGCTTTGATTGTGCTTGGCAGAGCTTGGCAGAGGGGTGGTGCATCTGTCCTTATGCTCTTTGACCTCCTGGTAACATTTTATACCATTCCCCAACACTATCTTCTGAATTGGTTGTGGGTTGGGAATTGTGGGCACCATTGTGACAATGAGAAATCAACCACTAGGCCCCTCTTTTGTGGGGTGCCACATAATTCTACTCTCTTTTCACATCTTTTCAAGATTAACATGAAACTGCTGGGTGAGGTTATTGCCAGTTTGGGGTTTGGTATCATTAATATGATGACCTTGGATGGGGTAGCATTTTCCCCCTTCAAGATTGGTACATATTCTGGACTTGCGACTCCTACTTGAAGAGCAGATTCAGCTATAGTCAGGAAGACCTTTGTACAGCTCCATCTGGTAGGCCATGTTGGTCACAGAGCCAGTTTGGTCTAGTGATTAAGACACCAGAATAGAAACCAGGAGATTATTTCTGGTTCCGCCTTAGGGATGAAAAATGGCTGGATGACTTTGGACCACTGACTCTCTTTAAGCCCATGACATCAGGGACTTGGGCAACAAGCCGGTTGGTCAATTCCTTATTGATCCAAAGTAAGTAAGTACTGTAAACAATAAAGCAGACTCTGCACTTATTAGCAAAATGATAGGAAGAAAAAAAAATCCAGTGAGTCAGTTGCACTCTCATTACTTGGTTACCTCATGGCTTGACTACTGCAATGTACTCTACATAGCGCTGCCCTTGATACCATCCAGAAGCTTCAAGTAGTCCATAATGCAGAAGCAAAAGCAGTGGTGGGCATGCCTCAGTATATCCCATGCAACAATTCTGCAAACTACACTGGTTGCCAGTTTGCTTCCAGGTGTGATTCAAGGTCCTGGTTGTTATCTATAAAGCCCCACACAGCATAGGCTTACCTATCCTCTTAACATCTGCCTGGCCAATTTGATCTTCCAGGGTCGGCATATTATTGGATTATTTGATTAAACAATGCCATCTATTGATACCTCAGAAAACCACCTGTTTTCTGGAACAAGATTTCCCTGAGAAATCCAGTGGTTTCAACCCTGCCATGGTTCAGAAGAGCTGTGAAGACTTGGCTCTTCACTCAGGCCTTTGGGGGGGGGGGAGAGTGAAACCCTGCTTCATCATGTTTTCCATCTTGTATCTTTATCTATTTATTTATTTTATTATAATTTCCTTGATTGTTGTGAACCATCAAAAATCATTGATAGCAGGTGGCATGCAGGTTTAGTATTGTATTTTTCGGAGTATAAAATGCTCCAGACTATAAGACGCACCTACCTTTTTTGGTGAGGAAAACAAGAAAAAGAAATCTACCTCTGCCTCTGCCTCCCAGCAATTTTGCCTCATTGCAGCTGCTTTACTTTCATTTTCGTTTTCAGCATAGCTTGATTAGCACAAGAAAAAAAATATGTACTCCCAGCAATTTACCTTCTTGCAGCAAGCAGCAGAGACCCATGCAAAACAGCTGAAAGCAAAGCAGCTGAGAGTCGGGAGGCCGATCCAATCAACTTGTGCTAATTAGGCTGTACTGAAGCTGAAACAAGCTGTTTCTTCTTGCTGCTTGTTGCAAGGAGGTAAACTGCTGGGAGGCAGAGGCCAAAGGATGGGAGCCAGTGGGTGGGCGGGGCTATATTCAGTATATAAGATGCACCTAAATTTTCACCCCCTTTTAGGGGAGAAAAAAATGTGTCTTATACTCTGAAAAATACGGTAAGTTCTTGTTATTATTGTTGTTATTGTTATTATTATCCAAACTAGGCAGTTTAGAAATATGGCCTAAAGTGATTTCCCTGATTCTGTGAAGATTTGCACATATTTGATATTTCAATTTCAAATTGGAATTTATTGATTGATTTTGTATTTTTAACAATATTTTTTTTATTTTATTCAAAAAGTTAAAATGCAAACTTCAGAATAAAAAATAACTTTTACAAAAACCAAAAAATGTTAGACAAAATATTTAAAAAGCACTGAAAAAAAAGACAAAAAAAACACATTTATACATATATTGTCCCCCAAATTGAATATTGTTAAATATATTACAGCAAAAATAGTTCCCTTCCTTGGAAAGCAGGCCAACAATTTATAAAGTTCTACAAATCTATTTGCTACCAATTGACCTGCCAACTATCTACTATCAATAAAAAAGGGTAGTTAACAGGTAAGCCAATAGTTAAGTTAAACTTCAGAGCCCTCTGTTAACAATTCATTATTGTATTTAACTCATAGAAAGTCTATAATGGCTTCTTATCTACCACAATTCACCACAATCATTATCTCTGATCCACCCAGGATCAATATCCTTGTTTGATTCTTAATAATAAAACATTTCTTTAAAGTTTTAATTGGGATCTTTCTCAGCAGTTGCTTCTCATTTCCAAAGTCATAAAACTCTATTGTAGATATCTCCATAGCACCCACTATTCAGAAACTCTAGTTGTAAACAAAAACATAGTGCCTCTTGTCAGTTGTTTTCTGGTTAAATATAATAAATCCATTCTACAAAGTCTCCATCTTCTCAAAAAAATCCAGTTCATTGCTCATTCCATTCCACCCTCTCTGGATTTTCTGTATTGGTGCCCCTTTCAGCTTTCGCCATCAAATCTGCAATTCTCAAACAAGTCTTTTGTATTTTTCCTATCCTGCAATTGGCTCAGAGTGATATATTTCCATTTCATTGTATAATTCTATCAGCTTTGTGTTCTAGGTGAGGTAATAGTAATATAATGGCAAAATAATATCTGGTAAGCTATATGACTAAGCAGCTGGAGTGAAATGAAGTGTATTCCAATAGATTTTAAAACTGCCATATATTTTTCACCAAATTGAATTCCAAATATGTAACTTTGTAACACTTTATACATACAGAAATTAAATTATTTGGACTAGTTTTATGATTTAATAAAATATCTAAAATGTTATTAAAATTTCCAAAAATAATTATATGATATAATTATATAGCATTAAAAAATCTCTAAACATATATAAAATATCTAGATTGTACTTAGTAGAATAATAATAATTAATAAATGCAGTATGGTTATCAGAACATTTAATCACCAATATTAAAAAATATCCTATAGGATCACTTATTTTTTATTCTACTACACATGTTCAAGACCTGTTAATCAAACTTACTACACCCTTGATAGATTTTAAATCACTAATAGTCTAGCTTCCAGACAAAATATTTTTCTCATATGGAAGAATATGAGGATTTTTTTAAAAAAAAAAACTTCACATTTTAAATTATCCAATTCAATAAAATTCTCTCTCTTCTTGGAAAGACATTTAGACCTTTTACATTCAAGGGAATAACTAAAGACAACAGTAGAAGAAAAATAGTACTTTTAAAAAGCAAAAGGGTATTTCCATAGGTGAAGAAAAAAAAGATTAAACCTATCAAGGAACAGGGAAAGAAAGAGAAAGAGAAAAAGAGAAAGTGCGCATGCGCGCGCGAGATTGAGAGAACAGCATTACTACTAACACAATGACAGCCACAAAAATTGCTACATCAAATTGAACCTTACACCATTCTAGGAAAACATCTAAAAATAAAAAGGGCTGTAACTGCTATCATCCTGCATGATGAACTCTGGGCATGTTCAGATGCATGTGCTTTCCAGCCTGAACTTCAATTCCCTTTGCAACAAGGCAAGAGGTTAGAAGAGCCATTTTTGTTCAATGCTAACCCTTTCACAGGTCGGGAAGTATTCAATATAGAATGCAATGTGTATGTAGCTTCCTTTACTTACTTTCATGTTCTGCAGTTCATTTTAGCTAAAATTTGACTCAGAAGAATGCCCCTGAATTATCTTTCTGGAATCTTCTCTCTCTTTAGCTATAGTTGAAGTGAGTTTAATAGTTATTGTTAAATAATTGGCCATTTTAGTATGACTATCTACAGCTTCTTGAATTCTTTAAAGGGAAGCCTTGATAATGAATATGAAATAATATGACAATAAAAGTAGAATGAAGAATTATGGTTATATTGTACAAATACCTTATCACACAACATTTCATAATGAAAAAATAAACATTTGACAACAGTAAAAGTATCACAATTGAAATTTCATGTAATGGCCTTAGAAAACTACTGAAACAAGCTTCTTATTTACATGGCAAATCAAATAATGCAATATAAATAAGTATGTTATCTTTCACTTCTGGAATTTAAAAATTATAATTTTAGGAAAAGAACATTAAATTATAACATCAAATCACTAGTGCAAATATTAGTGAATCAAATACAAAGTGTCTGAAGACTGTAAACTATTTTCTCATCATGGAATCACTCTGGCTTCTTCATAAGCTTGACACTAAAATATGGGGCATGCAAGTTTAGTATTGGTGGCATGCCACATTATGCCACCTACACCCTTTCACATCCTAGCCCTCTTTTTATTTTTTTAACAATAAAAAATCAACCTCAATTCAATTAGAAGCAAAGAAGAACTGTATCTGCTCTCCTTAACAGGACAATTTGCTCCTCATTGCTTCTCCCTCAATAGCTCTTCAAGCTACATGAAATCAGCCTTTTCCAGACATTCTCATCCTTTTCTTTTAATTAATTTGCACCAAGATTTTGTATGGAAACCCTGAATGGGAAGAGATGCACTGCAGAAATGTCCTTCCTGCAGTTTCAAGAACAGAAGCATATCCTGAGACAGGTTTTCATTGGGGCCGCAACTCTATTGCTACCACTGCAAAATCAAATCCTGCTCTTCCTTCCATCTTTGTTCAAGCAGTCAAATTGTATGGTTTTTAAAATTTGCCAATAACGGAAGCGTGCCCTTGTTGTTTTCTGTATTTATCTGCATTTTGTAGAAAGGGAAAATGGCTCAAATGATAATGCTGTTATCCAAAAATCTGTTCTTCACCCATTCCCTTTCAATTTTTTGTTGTAATTTTCAATGCTAAACAACAAAGAAATTGAATTTGCACAATACAAAGCTTTCAGGAGAGCAATTTAGAGAAGATGGAAAGTAGGACATGCATTTTAAAAGAATGTAATTTGCTATTTCCATTGTCTTGGGTGATAGTAATAAAAGTTATATGATTATTATATTTTTGCCATTCTTATGGGTGTCTTAAAAACTAGTTGAGTATATATAACTAATGATTTATACAGTTTTGTTTTAAGCCAGTCTTGAATTCCCATATTTGTGTATAGGTTGTGAGGAGGCCAGGAAACACTATCTTCCTTGAAAGCTGGACTCTTTGGAAGATAGAATTTTCCAAAGAGGTTTAAAAAAATGTGGTAAAATCTTTTAGCTTGACTCCTTATGTCTTCATGACACATTTATTATATTTTCTTGATAGTAAGTTGAAAATAGTTAGCTGTTGTGTAACTGTTCTTTTTTCCTCCTCCTCCTCCCTCCTCCTGCCACCATATATCTTGAATATGCCAATATATCCCAATATATTCCTTCTGCGCATGCCTCAAGATGGCTGCGAAACGCCGGTGAGCTTACCTTGAGGGGAGGCTTCTGGCTTCCCTGGAGGGGATTCAGGGGTCCTGGCATTTGTTTGAGGGCCCGCCTGGCTGTCGGAACATCTGGGGGCTTGGACTTGATAATTTGCGGGCTCGGTGAGGATGTTGGGGAGCGCCACCAGCACTGCCAGTGTTGGAGGAAACAGCGACGGCGTGGAATTTGGAGATGATCAGCTAAGAGGCTGTAGCTGCGGTCGGCGCGATTGGGCAGCCGGGAGAATGCTGGGAGAGCCGGTGCTTGGGATGCGCCGAGGAGGCCGTGGCCTCGGTGGCCGAATGAGGGGGGTTGCCCCAGACTCTTGTAGTGTTGCTGGGAGCCCCCCGAGGCGGTCGAGGTTGCTGCGGCGGCTGTTGCATCTTTGCGTCGCTGTGGAGGCCGCTGGACTCGCTAGATTCCCGCTGGACTCCGTCCCGAGTGCCCCTGGCTTTCTTCTCACCCTTGGACCGTGCCATACCATCAATGCTATGTATGGCCCTCTGGTGGCCGGAGGAGTTGGGGCCGCCGGACAGTGGGTCAACATGGCAGATGGGGGTTTCCCCAAGTCTCCTCCCACTGCCCCTCCCCAGGTTTTACTTTGGGTATGTGGTTGGTGGGGGTGTGAAAGGCCGGTCTTGTCATTTGCTCCATCTGGACATGTCTTTGACATGGAACTGTCTGTCTTGCCTTTGGGTGTTCCGCTCTGCCCCCACTCCAGGAGGTACCAAGGCTGATGTACCAGACTGATGGAACTTGCCTGCTGGCAACAGGACTGAGGTTTTAGTTCTCCCAACATGACCGGTGTGAGAGAGCGGTTCATGCGGTCCTTGACTTGTCGGATTCCCCCATTGCAGTGAGAGGGCAATGGGGAGGGCTTTTGTTCCATCGCTTGTTACGCCTGTTCCATTGCTTGTTACGCCTGTTCCATTGCTTGTTACGCCTCTCCCTGGACTTTATCATCAGCCGATGAAGCTTCCTCTTTTGAGGTTCCCGGACTATGTCAGCCTATTTATCATCATTACAGTCCCCCAGATGTATTCTAGGACTGAACTTCTTGGTCTGCGAGATTCCCCCCTCTCGCAGATTTGGCCCTCTACGCTATCGAGGGCCCACCTCGATGAAGGGTCTTGGAGCCCAGAGAGGTGGCATGCAGCAAGGAGGAGGTTGTGGGGTTTTTTAGTCAAATTTTCATCTTGTATTTTAAAGGGGTCTGGGAGGGGGGAGGGGTTTTTAAGGGGACCTGGGAAGGGGGGAGGGGGTTGTAGAGATGGACCGGGGGGGTCCATATAGCTACTGTGCGGGGTGGTGGGTTGGTTGGGCGCAGCGGAGGAGGCGAGAAGGGTAATCTAACCGGGGCTCCGGATGGTGAAAAAAAGGGCAGTTCCATCAATGTGATAAGTGGGAGGGGCAGGTATGGCAGACGCAGGGGGCCACATCAAGTGTCGGGGGTGCGAGAAGGGGGTTGAGGGGTTTTTTAGCTAAATTTTTAACCAAAATTTTAAGGGGACCCGGGAAGAAGGGAGGGGGTTGTAAAAGTGGACCCGGGGGGGTTCAGATAGCAACTGAGCGGGGTGATGGGTCGATTGGCTGCAACAGAGGGGTCGTGAAAGGAAATTTAACCGGGGAGCAGGGGGACGATAGGAAGGGCTGTGTAATTGAAACAATGAGTGGGAGGGGCAGGTATGACGGGCGCAGGGGGCCATATCATGTGTTGGGGGTGCGCACACGCTGTCTACAAGTAATTACGCACCCCGGCCCCCAATGTGCGACTCGTGTCCTGGGTTGTGCAGAGTCTCAGGCCCAGGGTCCGCGGCTGATGTTGTGTAATGCCAGGTCGGTCGTTAATAAAGCCCCCCTCATTTGTGATCTTATTTTAGAGGGGGGTGCGGACCTGGCAGGTATTACGGAGACCTGGTTGGGCCAAGAGGGGGGGTCCCCCTCATTGAAATGTGCCCACCAGGTTTCCGTGCATTTCATCAGCCAACGGCCCAGGGGAGGGGTGGGGGAGTGGCGGTGATTATTAGGGAGAGTCTTTGACCGAGGGAGACCACTGTTCCTCAGATAGCCAGATGTGAGTCCCACTTTGTGAAGTGGGGCCGTGGGGTGCAGATGGGTTTGCTGACTGCATACCTGGCTCCCTGCCACATGGCAGCGACCCTGCCTGAGCTACTCGACATCATTGCCGGGGTGGCGGTTGACACCTCCAGACTTATTGTCATGGGGGATTTCAACCTTCCGTCTGCGGGTGAGGCGTCAGAGGCGGCTCGGGAGTTCATGGCTTCCATGACGGACATGGACCTGACCCAGTTAGTTCAAGACCCAACTCACATAGGGGGACACACTCTGGACCTGATTTTTGTCTCTGGTCAGTGGTTGAATGATCTTGGTAGAGGGGATCTAGACATCAAACCCTTGTCATGGACAGATCATTCGCTCCTTCACTTAGACTTTCCTACTGCTTTCCCCCGCCGCAGGGAGACGGAACCGACCAAATGGTTCCGTCCCAGGCGCCTGATGGACCCCGAAAGGTTCCTGATGGAGCTTGGGCCGTTTCCTGAGACTCTGGCACACGACTCGACTGAAGAGCTGGTGGCCGCCTGGGAGAGTGCGGCCGCCGGAGCTTTGGACCGCGTCGTGCCTTTGCGGCCTCTGACCCGATGCCGATCTCAATTGGCTCCTTGGTTCTCTGAGGAGCTGAGAGAGATGAAGCGTCGGAAAAGACGCCTAGAGAGCATTTGGAGGACTAGTCAATCCGATTCCGACCGGACACAGGTGTGGTCTTATATCAAGACCTACCTAGTGGCGATAAAAGCGGCGAAATCTAACAATTTCTCCGCTCTTATCGCATCTGCGGAGAACCGCCCAGCCGCCCTGTTTAGGGTGACCCACTCCCTTTTTCGGGGGGGAGTGCGGGAAGATCCCTTGCAAGGCCGCGCTGAGGATTTTGTGCAATTCCTGCATGATAAAGTCGCTCGGATTCGGGATGGCTTGGACTCCGATTGGATGAGTCCACGGGAGGAGACGAGGGCAGGTCTTGAGAATGTTATCTGGGAGGAGTTTGACCCTGTGGCTCCTGAGGATGTGGACAGGGTTCTGGGTAAGATTAGTGCCGCCACGTGTTTATTGGACCCGTGTCCCTCCTGGTTGGTACTGGCCTCCCGGGAGGTTACACGAGGCTGGCTCCAGGGGATTATAACTGCTTCTCTGAGTGAGGGTGCCTTTCCTGCCGCCTTGAAAGAGGCGGTAGTGAGGCCCCTCCTCAAGAAGCCTTCCCTGGACCCGGCTGAATTAGCCAACTACCGTCCGGTCTCCAACCTTCGTTTTGTGGTGAAGGTTGTTGAGAGCTTGGTGGCACGACAGCTTCCCCGACACCTGGATGAAGCTATCTATCTGGACCCGTGCCAGTCGGGCTTCAGGCAGGGGTACTGCACAGAAACGGCATTGGTCGCATTGGTGGATGATCTCTGGAGGGCTCGGGACAGGGGCTGCTCCTCTGTCCTAGTCCTATTAGATCTCTCAGCGGCTTTTGATACCATCGACCATGGTATCATGCTGCAGCGGTTGAGGGGGTTAGGAATAGGGGGCACCGTTCTGCGGTGGTTCTCCTCCTTCCTCTCCGACCGCTCGCAGTTTGTGTTGGCAGGGGGACAGAGGTCGACCTCGAGGCATCTCGCATGGGCAGTGCCGCAAGGGTCGGTCCTCTTGCCCCTCCTGTTCAACATTTATGTGAAGCCGCTGGGTGAGATCATCCATGGTTTTGGGGTGAAGTGTCATCTGTACGCTGACACTCAGCTGTACATCTCCACCCCAGACCACCCCAACGATGCCCTTGATGTGATGTCTTGCTGCCTGGAGGCCGTGCGGGTCTGGATGGGGAGGAACAGGCTCAGACTCAACCCTTCCAAGACCGAGTGGTTGTGGCTTCCGGCGTTCCGATATAGTCAGCAGGTGCCATCGCTGACTATTGGGGGTGAATCTTTGCCCCCCACAGAGAGGGCTCGCAATCTGGGTGTCCTCCTGGACGCACGGCTGTCTTTAGAAGAGCATATGACGGCCGTGGCCAGGGGGACCTTTTATCAGGTTCGCCTGATCTGCCAGTTGCAGCCCTTTCTGGACTGGGACGCCCTGCACACAGTCACTCATGTCCTTGTTACCTCCCGGTTGGACTACTGTAATGCTCTCTACATGGGGCTCCCCTTGAAGAGCACTCGGAGGCTCCAACTGGTCCAGAATGCGGCCACGCGGGTGGTTATGGGTGCAACCCATTGCGCTCACGTGACACCCCTCCTGCGCGAGCTGCACTGGCTCCCAGTGGTCTTCCGGATGCGATTCAAGGTGTTGGTCACCACCTTTAAAGTGCTCCATGGCATAGGACCAGGGTACCTTTGAGACCGTCTTCTGCCACCAATAGCCTCCCACCGACCAGTCCGCTCCCACAGAGAGGGTCTCCTCAGGGTGCCATCGGCCAAGTCATGTCAGCTGGCGACACCCAGGGGGAGAGCCTTCTCTGTGGGAGCCCCCGCCCTGTGGAATGAACTGCCCCCGGAAATTCGTAAGATTTCTGACCTCCGGGTATTTCGCTGCGCACTCAAGACCCTATTGTTCCGCCAGGCTGGGTTAGCAACATAATTTTATATTGGATGTTTTAAACTTTTGGGGTTTTAAATTAAGCCAAATTTATTTAATACTTTTAAATTATTTTAAATTGATGTCTATTCTGTTTTTAAATAGGCTGTACACCGCCCTGAGTCCTTCGGGAGAAGGGCGGTATAGAAATAAAATTATTATTATTATTATTATTATTATTATTATTATTATTATTATTATTATTATTATTATTATTATTATTATTATTGGCTTTTTTTTAATTAAACAAGGTTGGAGATGTTCTGGAAAGCATGGTTCTATAGTTTTTATTGAAACAAGACAGCTGTAATTGTAGTCCAAGATCATGGAAATCTAGGTTCCTAACAATAGTTTTAAAAGGACATTATTTGCAGAAGTAATACACTCATAGCTCACTATATTCTGAAATTCAGAATTTTCAATAATTTAAGGTCTGCATTTAATACAGATTCAACTGAGTTAGAATTAAATGTCCTTGTGGAGATTAGGCAGGATTACATCTCCTTGAGGATGTTTTTGCTAGGCTTTACAAGGGCCAATTTCTGAGGAAGGAAAGTGAAGCAATATAACAGAGGATGCCCAGTTTAAACCCTGGCATCTCCAGTTAGAAGGACTAGGTAAAGTTCATGCAAGTGTGTGCCTGCATGTCTCTGTGCATTTGTATGTTAATAATAAAATATTTTTTTGCATGCAGTCAGCCTTTGGAGCAAGCAAATGCCCTCTAACTGTAATTTTAGCCTGGTCAAGGTAATAGACCTTTCTCATTAAGTATCACCAAATTTCCAATCTATCCATGAACGTGAAAAATCTGTGCTAATTAAGCCATGTTGCATAGGCCAATAGTGCAGAGAGAAGGTAAAAGGCTTTCAGATATTTTTTTTTTAAGGCACAGATTCGGCATTGAAATGAAGATTAATTTTCCCTTCAACTAAAATAATGTATATATAAACTAAGTTGCAGAAGGTGTTTGTACTGTAATTTTCAGAAAAGATACCTCTTGATATCACTGGTTTTCTTAGAAATTTGGAGTGAGAGTGTGTTATTGTACACAAAGTTGTTCATAAAAAGTAGATTGTTTTGTACTTTTAACTAAAGCTTGGACTTGCACAGAGTTTCAACAGTGCAACTCAGATCATAACTTATCAACAGCTGTAATATGTATTGGGTAAGAAGGGGGGCTGGAGAGAAAACACATAATTGTGTTAATAAGAAGAGAAACAATGGATAGAAAGAAAATCTTTAATGCTTCTTCATTTTCTCACACTGCTTTTTCTCAATGTGAGAAGTCAATGTGTGTGGGGGAGAGAAGTAAGGAACAAAGCATCCTCCTAAAACTAATGCTTTAGGACAGGGGTGTCAAACTTGTGTTGTCATGTTGTTATCAAGTGATGTATCATGACTTTTTCCCCTTCACTAAAATGGGGATGGGCATGGCCAGCATGTGACGAATCTGGCCTGCGGGCCGTGAGTTTGACACCCCTGCTTTAGGAGGTAGACTCAAATATAGAAGGATCTTGACAAACTTGAATATTGGGCCCTATCCAACAAAATGTAATTCAGTGGTGAGAAAAGTAAAGACTTATACTTAGGAAAAATCAAACACACAGGTATAGAGTAGGTGGTACCTGGCTCAACACTAGCGGCTACGTGAATGATAGATGTCAACAATTGTTGTGGACAACAATAGTCCACAACAATTGTTGTGAACCAATTGTGGTCCACAATTGTTGTGGACAACAATTTAAATATGAGCCAGCAGTTTTGCAGCTGCCAAAAAAGCTAATGCAGTCCTGGACTGCATCAACAGAAGGACAGTATTAAGATCACATGCAGTGCTGGTACCACTTTATAATACTCTGGTTAGACCACACTTGGAATACTGCATCCAGTTATGGTCACTATGATAACAAAAAGATGCTGAGATTCTAAAAATACTGCAGAGAAGAGCAACAAATATGATAAGGGATATGGAAGCTAAATTGTATGATGAATGTTTTGAGAACTATTATGTCTAGTTTAATAAAAAGAAGGACTAGAGGTGACAGTCTTCCAATACTTGAGATGCTATCACAGAGAAGAGCAGCTTCACTTATTCTCCAAAGCACCTGAGGGCAGGACAAGAAGTAGCAGGTGGAAAATTAGATTCAACCTAGAATTAAGGAGAAATTTCCTGATAGTTAGAAACAATTAATTAGTGGAATGGCTTGCCTCCAGAAATTGTGGGTTCTCCACCACTGGAGGTTTTCAAGAAGAGGTTTGACAACCATTTGTCCAGAATGGTATAGGGTCTCCTGCTTGAGCAGAGATTTGGACTAGAAGATCTCCAAAGTCCTTTCCAACCCTATTATTCTATGTTCTATGTTTTATGACACTTCAATATCTTTCTGACTTCTGCTATATACTCCTGACTTTTCAGTATTGTCTGGTACATCTTTGAGAACATATGTAACATCATACACAGAAAGATGCATTCAAGTGCTCCTGGGCACTCTTTACACATTGTTAAAGTTTATGAAAAGAAATCATATCATGAAATAAAATTGTGTATGATGTTATGTTACTTGTTACTGTGGCTAAGATAACATGTGAGATTGATCGCCTTTTTTAACAAAGTAGATTTTGATACATACAAAAATATTTTAATCTATTTGAATAACTGGAGCCTGGCAGCAGAGTTCAGTTGAACATTTCTTACAAACCAAGGACCATCAAATTTTATTTTCTAACATCTGTGGGGCATAGGTAAAATCCAAGTGCAGTATGGCAATGAATAATTTAAGAAACAAAGGTTTTGGGAGTGTCAGTAGATTAAAAGGAGGGCCTCACAGGCACACTGATTCCCATAAGAGCCAATTTCAGTTCTCAGGTATAGCTAATCTATTGCCTAAATATTGTTAGTCACTCCATATAAGTGACAGCCTGTTATCCTATGATTCATTATCTTTTCTTCTGGATGGACAAGAGATACTGATGGTAGTTCAATCTTGTGTTTTTGGCAGCCATATTAACAATTAATGTTATAGGCACCATTACCAAAATTAAATTAATGATAGCTATTTTCCATAACAAGACTGAAGAAACAAAGTTGTTATATTACTTTTATTGGAATAAAATAGAATAGCCTGTTCCTTTGCTAGGTTCCCCATGGCCTTCCATATCCTGAGATGTCTCGTGTGTGCTTAACAACCCGCACATTCGATTAGCGAATGCATGGGCGAAAGCAGGGAGTGATCACGTTCCTTTGACTTAATTCACTCCAACGAATCCTTGGTTACGAATGTAATTGGCAGTTTCCATTACGTTCGTAGCTTGAGGATTACCTGTAATATCCTAAGTGACAAGTTCAATATGAATAGTCTTTAAAAACATGTTATGTCACAAGTAAATGCCTTATTCTCCATTATGTAAATAGTACATGAACGGGATATCAGGGGTTAATTTATTCTTCACTTCTTAATGTATTCATACTTCACCACTCCCATATCTAGCTCCACCCATTGTACATATATAAGGAGCTGCACGCACCCATTCCTTGCTTCTATCTGTGAATATTCAGTGAATATAGAATGCCTCATGTAAATAAAGAGAGATATATTTGAACTCTTAATTCTTAAATGATTTATTGAGTCTGATCCTGAAAATATTGCAACAAGCTGGTAGCAGAGGATGGTTAAATTGACTCAATAAAAACTTAAATATGTCTAAGAGAAATAGGCCCAACACCAGGGCATACAGCAAAGAAATAGAAACGGATCAAGAAATAATCGATGAGTCCACAAATGCAATTTCGAGAGAATCTGAAGAATACACCACTGAAGAAGAAGAAATAATAAATGAGAATGATGACCGAGAGGAAAACAAAATAGAAAATAACGAACTCAGGTCAGAAATATTAAAACTGCTAAAAAGCCAGAAGGACGATGAAAGCCTCATCGCGAACCTCCAAGATATGCTGAAAAACAGCGGAGCAGCGAGAGAGAAGCACATCGCTACTGAAAAAACAGAAGAATTAAAAATAGTGAGTGATACGGCCACAAACAAAAACGCTGTAAAGAAGAAAAACGGTGATCCCGTGCAAAATTTCGAATGGCAGCTTTGGTTGAATGGTTTCAACAGACCTCCAGGGTAAGCGAAGCAGAGCCAATCAGAAGACTTAATTCAAAATTTCTGGCGCGAAAGGCATTGCTTGATGATGAAAATGAAAAAGAAAAGCCAAATGCCTCAGAAGAATCAGAATCGGAAAGTGAAGATGATTCAACAAACAGACAAATAGAGTCAGCAATGAAAACGCTTTTTGCTGCATTTGGACCGAAACTAAAGATTAACAAAAAATCAACTAGAAAGCAAGCGAGCAAGTCAACGCCTCAAAATCTACCCGCTCCCATCCTGGTGACGAGAGCACCGACGCCTGAACCCAGAGAGCCCTGCAGATACCGTCCCACACCGCAGATCGATGCAAGCACCAACGCTCTCAAGAGAAGTAAAAGAACTACCGCCATCGTCAGGACTCCCAAGATCGAGCCGGAGACCGATTCATCTGAGGAGGAGCAGAGCGAGCGAGCCGCGACGACGAGAACCTCTCACGACGACTTCAGAAGTGAAATGAGCAACGCGCATGCGCAAGACCACGCAGACGACCCAGGAAGACATGAGTTGCTGAAAGGATCGTGCAGACTCGTTGCGAGCATCCCCACGCCGTTTTGTAATTTCCAGCATTTACAAGACCATGGAATACCTCCGGTTGTAAGTAATGGACCCAATAATGTCGGAAACTTGCCCAGTGACTTCCCAAAGCTGAGAATAGATGGCATTAATTTACAAGAGTGGTATCAGCAGCTCCAGGTTGTCTTTATGAAAGAAAACTTACTGTTTTTTATAACTAATCCCCCAAAAAGACCTTGGACTCTAAAGCTAGACTGCTTACACCATAGAACATTTTTCTTATTAATCTCTAGTGTATCTCCTGCAATGTATCACAGCATTAAGCAAAATATGACTGTCTCAGAAATTATTCAATGCATGTTCAACCTATTTCACAGTGATAGTGTAGCTACTACCACAAGAATGTCTAAAGATTTCTTTTCTTCTAGGATAAAACCAGGGGTTTCCATAAGTGAACATTTAATATCTTTAAACAAAATTAGAGCTGAACTGCTTTTAAGGGGGGAGGTGATTTCAGATCAAACGATGAAAAGTGTTATCATCAACTCACTTGACCCATCATGGGATAATTATATGTCACATTTAGACACAATCAATCTAGGGTACTTATCCATAGAAAGTCTATCCAATAAGTTAATAGCTGAAGACAATTCAAGGAGGAGTCGCTCTAACAGTCACGTAGAACACAAACCATATAGGAAGGTAGCTTTCCAAGAAAGATATCATGAAACAATTAGATGCCACAACTGTGGATCCAAGGAACACAATAGGAGAGATTGCCCCAAATTTTCAAAAGAAAGACATAGGTCAGAACACAGAAATAAATACAACTATAGACAGTCTTCCATCGATAGATATAGATATAGAAGCCCACCAAATTATAAAGAACATAGAGGGGGCAGAGACAATTCGAAAGATAGGAAATCTGGTTCACTAAACGGACTAAACAAACAAGACAACACTAACATACAACAAACAAAGAACAATAATTGGCTTATTGATTCTGGAGCAACCAATCACACCACAAATAATAGAAATATATTGTCTTCTTTTGTAGAGGATAAGTTTGTAATCAAAGTAGCTAATCAAGAGAAGGTCCAAGTGATAGGTAGAGGGAATGTAACCCTACCTGGTTTAGGAAAAATAGAGGGGGTATTACTAATACCTGAAATACCTCATAACATACTGAGTGCCATAAAACTTAGCAGAGATTCAGACACTAACATTGTGTTCTCAAAGGGGAATGCAACATTAAAAAAGAATGGAATAGATATAGGTACAGTAATAATCAAAGGAGGCCTACCTTATTTAATGACAAAAGAAAAATGGTTACACAACATTGATTCAAATATGGAAGATAGCATTGAGATAGATAATGGAAACAATAGTAACAGTGACAATGATGAGTGTGAAGTAACTCATAATCACAAAGATACACACAATGAAAAAAAACCTAAAATAGGTAAGCCAATTCACGATGAGTGTGCTCATGTTTTACATAGGAAGTTAGGACATGCCAGTTTCCCTGTAGTACAAAAGATGACTGAACACGCAGAAGGTGTAAAAATAAAAAATTGTGAAAACTATTTGGAATGCTCAGTGTGTAAGTCTACAAAACTAAAAACTAGTCCCAGACCTAGAAAATCAACAAGATCAACCAACAAAATTTTTGATTTGGTACACATGGACCTAGTTGGTCCGCTTACACCATCAATTACCTACAAAAAACGTTACTTTCTAACCATTGTTGATGATTATAGTCGTTATGGATTTGTTTACACATTAAAACATAAAGATGAAACCTTTCAGAAATTCAAAGAGTTCTACAAACGTGTAGAAACACAGCACAACATTAAAATAAAGCAAATCATGACAGATAGGGGATGTGAATTCATGTCTAAAGAATTCTCCCAATGGCTAAAGGACAGAGGAATGTTACATTACACATCTAGCCCTTTTTCCGCGTTTCAGAACGGAGTGGCAGAGAGAAAGAACTCAACATTACAAACCATGATTAGATGCACATTAGAAGATGCTGGCTTAGGCAAACAATTCTGGTCAGAAGCCCTACAATATTCTAATTACACACAAAATAGAACTTGGTCCAGCATTGTAAATAAGACACCGTATGAAATGATGTATAATAGGAAACCAAAATTAGCACACATGCACATATTTGGAGTCACTGCAGACGTACACATACCTAAACAATTAAGAAGAAAAGGAGAAAATGTGTCTAGAAGACTTAGATTTATGGGATATGAGACAGGTACAAAAGGATACAGATTCATTGATAACAATAACAAATTTATAGTTTCCAGAACAGCTGTGTTCCATGAACAGGCCAACTGGTCTAAAATACATCTTAATGAAATATTCCCAAGCAACAACACAGATACAAAAACCCAAGAGAAAAGAACTATAGAAAAGCAAAATAACAACAAACATAGAAACAAAACCAAAACATGGACAAACAGTCAACACAAAATAAAGACAGATACATTAACAAAAAAGGAAGCAAGATATTTGCATGACAATAATAGTCAACCTGAAAAAACAATTAGAAATACCAGAAATCAAATGCCAAATAAGTACAAGGATTATATAATGCATATGAATGGAGAATCAACAACACCTAATACATATGAGGAAGTGTTAAAACTTCCTCCTAAAGAAAAGGAAAAATGGGAATCAGCAATGACTAAAGAGATGGATAGTTTACGAGGGCTAAATGTATTTACACCTGCAATTGCGCCAAAAGACAAAACTATTATTGGCACTAGGTGGATATATAAAATAAAAAATCTAGAGGGAGGCAATACTCTATATAAGGCCAGATTAGTTGCACAAGGTTATGCACAGAAATATCCCGAAGATTACACTGACACATATTCTCCCACTGTGAGAACTGAGAGTGTCAAAACAGCTCTAGTGGTAGCATCAGCGCTCAATCTCGATGTATTCCAATACGACATACAGACTGCGTATTTACACGCAAAATTAGATAAGGAAATATATGTAAGAGCACCTCACAGTCAATATACAAACAAAAATGAGACTTGGTTATTAAACAAAAGTTTATACGGGTTAAAACAATCTGGTAAACGATGGTATGATTGTTTAGTAAAAGTACTTAAAACTATGGATTTCAGCGCCACTACTGCTGATAACTGTTTCTTTGTTAAAAAGGGTGATGATTCCATAGAGTTTGTATTGATTTATGTGGATGACATTTTGTACATAGGTAAACATAAAGAAAAAAGAGAAACATTTGTAACAAAGCTAAATGAACATTTTTCACTGAAATCTTTAGGCAAAGTAAACAAGTATCTTGGCGTTCAAATTAGTAAAACTAGAAGAGGATTCAAGCTTTCTCAGAGAGATAAGATCATAGAACTCTTGAACAAATGTAATCTAAGCGATGCTAAACCCTGTGACACTCCTATGCAGACTGATTTTTTAAGGAATGCAGATGAATCATCCCCTGAGTTCAAAGATAACACATTCTATAGATCAGTCATAGATTCCCTTCTTTACATTTCCAATTGGACCAGACCTGATATCGCTTTGCCCCTCAATTTATTGTCCAGACATGTCAGCAAACCAACAATGTACCATTGGGAAGCAGTCAAAAGAATTTTAAGATATTTAAAGAATACCTTAGATTTTTGTTTGATATTAGAGCCTAATAATGTCAAGGAGCCAAACCTCACATGCTACGCAGATGCGGATTGGGCTGGAGACACTTCATGCAGAAAAAGTACATCTGGTTATGTATTTCTTCTTAACGGTTGTCCAGTTTACTGGTACACTGGCAAACAAGATTTAGTGGCTACTTCTACAACAGAAGCAGAATATGTTTGTCTATCCAAAGCAGCAAATAACCTTGTGTGGTTATTGTCAGACTTAATTTCTGACATTTGGAAAAAACCCACCTTGCCTTTCATCATGCATGAAGACAACAAAGCAGCTATCGAAATATCTAGATCTGACGCCATTGGACAAAGATCCAGACATATAGATATAAAATTTAAACATGTGAGACAGTTATCTCAGGACGGATTTATTAAAGCGGTGCATTGTGAGACATCCGAACAATTGGCTGTCATATTAACAAAACCTTTGCCATCTAAACAACATAAATACCTGACTTCTAAGTTATATGTTTTGTATTGTTCTGAATCTGAATGTAATTGGTGTAGCATATCGAATCGGCATTTAGAGGGGGATTTGTCACAAGTAAATGCCTTATTCTCCATTATGTAAATAGTACATGAACGGGATATCAGGGGTTAATTTATTCTTCACTTCTTAATGTATTCATACTTCACCACTCCCATATCTAGCTCCACCCATTGTACATATATAAGGAGCTGCACGCACCCATTCCTTGCTTCTATCTGTGAATATTCAGTGAATATAGAATGCCTCATGTAAATAAAGAGAGATATATTTGAACTCTTAATTCTTAAATGATTTATTGAGTCTGATCCTGAAAATATTGCAACATGTTATTTATCCTGAAGATTTTTAAATCTTTTAGATGATTTGAACTATTATAGGTCCTTTTAAGTAAAACAAAGAGAATCTCCTGCTGATCTTTTTAATTTTAAAAAATATATTTGGCATTATGTAAATAGTCTACCTCAATCTGAAATAGAATGTAAAGCAGTTTATCATTGCTAACAAGGAAATGAACCATAAGTCTTAAAATCTGGAACTTCAAGTCAGCTATGAAAGTCATTTCCTTGTGTTCAGAAAGGAAATGTAATATAGCAAAGTACCAAAACATTCAGTTCTGAAAAGGTGAGATAATATTTTTATGCTTGCAAATGTTTATCTTAAGAAAATGACAGACCGAGGAGAGGAGACTTTGATTTTCCCCATTGAAACAAAGAGACTGCTTGTGGAGGCATTTTGTGTCCCTTTGCAATCTTGAGCAGGACTTTCAGGAACCAAAGAAAGCTTCTGGATGTACACTATATAAGCCAATTGAGATTACAAAATCATCTTTTGGAAATGAGGCTTTGTGCTGTGCCTTATTGATCTTCAGATATTAAATAGAACAAGAGCACACTAAGACTCCTATGGCTGCAGCAGATATGTAGAAATATTTCTTCATTCAACCTTCTTCAAGCAAATTAATGCCTGCTAGGAAATTACATTTCAATGACCTTAATTAAAGATGCTTTTTCATACAAGGAAATTTATTTGACAAGCAGATCTTTACAAATAATAATCTTGTAATATTTATCAATGTGATCAAAAACTAGGAAATGAGACCCATTAAATTTACCAAAACATGCTTTCAATGAGATACTTAAAGATTAGATTGTCATTTGTTCATCCCTCAGTACTGAAATTCCAAAGCAATATTTCCACATTTTTATCCTGAAATTATAGCTTTGTTTTTGTTATTTCAATTTAGTGGCATGAAATCAAGGCTATCTAGAATAGAATGCAGCTGCTCTACTATATAGATAACAACCCATTTGGAAATGATGCTAAACAAAGATCGTACTTCACACATTGTTTCATTGGGCATCTGTCTGACGGTATAAAGTTGTGGGGCCTGTCCTAGTGGAACAGGGGAAACTTGCGAATTGGCAGCTAGACCTTTTCTGGAACCACTTTGGAATACATATTTTTGAGGTGAGGAGCCCATCTTCAATGACTTTTTAAAAGGCTATAAAAGCCCAACTTTCAAAATAGGCTTGTCAGTGCTGGTTTGTTTCTGGGTTTTACATTTCTATTACATGTATTTTGTATTGGGAGACCTCAGAAGTCAGTGACACAGTAAGTATACCAAAATAAATACATAATAAGTGATCATTTAATAAATATATTTCTAAAATAGTTTTTAATGCAAGTTTTTTTGACAATTACTTTTCTTTTTATTGTATCGTACTTATACGTTTGGGGTTTTTTGTAGTTGTAGAGGGGAAACACATTTAAATCCTCAAATCTGCCAATACTATGTGAAATTCTAGTTTCTGAATTACTGAAGCTGCTACTTTCAGCAGATTGTACATAAACCAATATTAACTAAAGCATGTTTAACAAGTCTGCCAAATGCCATATAATTTTCATCCCTCCCTAGCCTCAAATGTCACTATTTTACAGATCACTAGGTACCTTTAAAGGCTGCAAAGATTGATATTTAGTGATGCAAAGAAAAGGTTGGAGTTTATTAATCCCAGTCCTTTATTTTTAATTGTGCCCCTCATCAAGAACACCACAACGTAAATGCTGATTCATCTTTCAACTAATTGAACAGATATAATCTTTTTTCCTCTTTTTATTAAGAGATACATTTTATGGTTCTTAGCACAAAGCTGATATAACTGGTACAAGGTCTGAGAAAATAATACTTTTTATAGAGCAGTAATACCTTATATTCATTATTTAAGCATGTTGTAAAAGTAGCTCAGTGATGATTATTTGTACAGGACTATTCAGAAATCAAACCAAGACCTGTGAAGGTATTCCTTAAGTTTCTAAAATAAACCTTCCAGATAATAAAAAAAAAGTTGAATAAAGCCAAAATTTAAATAGAAGAATTAAAGAATTTACTAATTATTTTGTAATAATTACAAAATAATTAGTACATTACATATAATTTTCTCTAATTAACCTTTCCTGACATTAATTCAGTTTAAGAATGAGTTCTTAAGAATAATTTCACTAAATATGATTGTCTCTCAAATGACGAGCATTGAGGTTTTAATGATTCTAGACTGGAAAAACCATTCACTTTACTATACTGTGTCCTAGTCTTTCAAATTTAGCAGTTGCAGTACAATTTTTGCAAGCTACTTTCACCAGGTGAATGACTTAACACATCTTTTCTGGTATGGAAAAGGACAGTGAATTAATCTTTTAGATCTCCTCTTGACCTCAGTCCCACAACATCAACTGTACCATATTTAAGAAGGGGCATTATTACATCTTGTTCCTATTCTCCCATTTGCTCCAAACTAGATCTGTCTGAAATTTGCTATTGAAATTTCACACTGCAAATGACATCACATTGCGGTATAAAATACAGCAGCTATTTTTTTAAAAAAAGATTTTAAACATAGCTGACTCCTATGAGATTCACTCCTCATAACAATAGATTGCAAGGATTTATCCAAACAGTCAGTCACCAGTTGAAGGCACCAAAGTAAAAACATTTGGGCATTTTAATAAATGCACAATAGGTGTTGGTGTATTTCAGCCACACATTATATTCTAATTTCATTATGATATGAATTATAGTTATCAGATAAAAAAATTAAGCAGGTTAAGTCAAAACAAATTAAACTAAATAGATTAAGCACAAAATGAAGATGCATAGAACAAGTCCTTCTACAGATTCTTGCCTCCTTTCAGATCTCTATATCACTACTGGGTTTGTTTGTTTTTTGCAGAGTAATTAGTTCTTTGTCTACTTTTCAGATTTCGTTCCAGCATCATTTGCATTCCTGCTAATTTAGAGATGCTCTCTGCTTCTTGGGTCACTCTATCTCTCATCAAGCACATTGCCTGAATGGTACTATCTCTCAAGTCTGAAGAAGTCTTATTTCAACACATACTCATATCTCAAGTAGTGGTGGTGGGAGTAGAAGGAAAGGAAAAGAAACCAATTCTGAGGAAGGGGCTGGGAGCCATTTGAAAATCAACTTTTGGGGTAGAGATGGAGAGAGAAAAAGAAGAAAGGAATGCCCGTTGAAGCCACAGCAGGGCAATCAGCCCTCGTCCATTGGCAAATAGACAAGTTATGAGCAAGCAGTGGAAGAGGGAAGAGCCAAATCTTTATGCAACAAATGCCAGAGCCAATTCGCAGATCAGCCAATATGGACTATTTGGAGTCTGACAGCAGGAAGTCAGAGGATTTGGAGTCTGGACAGCCGGAAAAGGGGAGACTGAAGACTCACCCATTCAGGTGGGAGCAAACACTTGCTACCTGAGAACTCTGCCTAGACAAAGTTGTGTGAGTGCACTTGCAAGTGGGTGAGATGGGGGGTTGGTTTGGTTTAGTATATGCTGTCCTTTCAAAATGTATAGCACCTCAGTAGCTCAATGTTTAATTGCACCTGTTTTGTTATACTAATCATCTGCTGTTTCTTAATGATATGAGTAATTAAAAGCTGTAAAATATTCATAATTACAGGAAATAGGGAAATAGCCCCTTATTGCTCCCCTGTTGGTGGAAGGTATGGCAGCAAATCTGATGAGAATAAATTCTACAAGAAGTAAAAGGGATCCCATTTTAAAGAAGAGCTGAGGGAGTCAGACTCAGGACCAGGGACAGCTCCTATATTTCTTTAGAGATTTAGCTGGGTTACTATGACTATAGTAATAGTTAATACAATTGAATGAAAAGGGTTTTGGTGGGACCACTTTAAATTGCAGCCTCTGTGTCAGATTTTGCTGTATGGCATATTCAGGAAAATCAAATGAGTATATTACTTTGCAGCAAATAAAAAATTACATCAGTGGCATATTAGGAATGGCCTTCTGTTGAACTTTCTCTAAACACAATCCATTTCAACCTGAATTATTCTTACGGCATTTGAGCTCAAAATGTTGAGCTAAAATTAAGCACAAAAACCTTCATTCCTATAGATCAATTACTCTCTTTCAGCCCAACCTACTCAAATGGTTGTTGTGGAAAATAGGAGGAGGAAAAAGTATTAAGTAAGTTTGCCAACTTGAGTTACTTATAAAGTTATAAAGGTGGGATACAAATTTAATGAATAAATAAGTATAATGAATAGAAAACCAAATGGTAATTATATACTCTTTTACTCCAAACATGTCTCATTAGACTATGCGTGGCTTACTTCTGAATAGATATGCATAGTAATATGCACTATTACTATGGTAAAAATATTATGCTATGTACTAAATTTTAACAAATTGATTATCAAAGTAATAATTACTTTGTTAAAATTTAGTTGAAACAATTGAAAAGTCTATTAAAATGGATTGATATTTGTCTATAAATAATTTTTCATTCCACAGAATGACCAAAGATCCTGTATGGCGACTATTCTTGACATTAATTTTTAGTCAAGAGCATTGCCATGTTTTATGTTACATAGATAACTCTCGTGTAATTCTCGTGTAGTTACACATAATTCCTATCAGAGCCAACTCACCGAAATTTGTGTTTGGAAATGAATTTCTGTTTTGTGCATCTCCACAGCTTTCAGATCTTCCTCAGTGACAATTGGAATGTATGTCCTTTGGGTATTACAGCGACATGTAAACTGAAAATTGGGAACAAAATGGAAATAATTATTGCTCTTAATTGCCTGAAGGCAGCTCTGAAATCTGTGCTGAACTTCATACGTGTGGACCCTTACTAGGTTTTAGAACCTAAAAGATTCAACCGAACTGATTCCTAGTTAAATTTTAGGATGTCTTTCACTTTCAACTTGTTATCATGGTCATCACATGGTCACCACATTACAAAAAAAGATGTTGAGACTTTGGAAAAAGTGCAAAAAAGAGCAATTAAGATGATTAAGGGCCTGGAGACAAAAACATATGAAGAATGGTTGCAAGAATTAGGTATGGCCAGTCCAGAGAAAAAAAGGACTAGGGTTGACCTGATAGCAGTATTCCAATATTTAAGGGGCTGCCACAAAGAAGAGGGGGTCAACTTATTTTTCAAAGCACCAGAAGGCAAGACAAGAAACAATGGATGGAAACTACTAAAGGAGAGAAGCAACCTGGAATTAAGTAAAAGCTTCCTAATGAGAACAATTAACCAGTGGAATAGCTTCCCATCAGAACTTGTGGGTGTTTCATCAGTGGAGGCTTTTAAGAAGAGACTGGACAGTCATTTGTCTCAAATGGTATAGAGTCTCCGGCTTGAGCAGGGGGTTGGACTAAAAGACCTCCAATGTTCCTTCCAGCTCTATTCTGATAGATTGATTTCATGTACAACAGCAAAAGGCCAGATGATAGAGTTAGAAAGAAGAAAAAGTGCAGAAGCCCTCTTTCTTTGTCTTCATCAACAGGATGTTACTTTTCTTCTCAACAAGCCATCATAGCTCTGCACTGGATTAATTTATGGCAAATGTTAGGTTCCAGAATTTTAGCAGTTGCCTACTTCTATTATAAGGCTCTATTCCTTTAACCTGTCAAATTGAAAATGTTTCTCAAAGCACAGACTCAGAGATAAATGTTAGTTGCTTGCAACAATCCAGATCAAAAGAGAACAAAATTTCAAACTCACCAGCTTAATCAACCTTAAATCACTTTTTCCACCCCCTCACCCAAAGTTCTCATATTAGTTCCCAGAGCCACCTCCCTTTTTTTGGCAAGAAGAATTGACTTTTGATATCCTCTTTACATTTTGTAGCTCTTGTACACTGATTAAAAGCAAACTTCATTGGAAAAAATGGGAAAAACTCAGATCTGTAGTGAGTTTAGGAGATTGCAGCAATCTCCAGGTACAATTAGATATCTGATGGGGTCATGCAGTCCCAAGGCCTGGGGAGGGGAGGGGTTAAGAGATATGGCAGTTGGCAAAACTATAGTCAAGAAGCACCAAAACGAAAGTTTTCCTTAACATAATGTCATACAAACAAATATGGCCTTTTGATAAAGCTGAACCAATTGAAGCTGCAGTTTCTCATCATTCTTCCCAGGGATATACTTGGTATGATAAATGGAAAGCAATTGTTTTGCCATCTTATGTTATTTGTTAAACATTCATAATCCTCTTTCTTAAATTTAAAAAGGAAAACAGACTCTAGGATATGATTTTTAAAGTTTAAATTTCAATCTCTCAATGCAATTAAAAGAATGAGTAATTATAGACAACTAATAGAATTTACTGGGAAATATTGTATTGTTTTTAAGTAAAAAGATTGTTGTTCATGAGAGTTATGGTAGGGAATGTAATGAATAGAAGGCCTGATTGTTTGTTTGTTTGTTTTTAATTATTCAATTTTTGTTGTCATCTCCCCTATAAGATGACTCTGGGCAGCTTACAAGTAGTTGTTGACAGCTCAAAGTAGTTGGCGACATTTTCCTTCCCCTATGGCTCTTGATTACAAAATAAAAATTCCTTTCCTTTCCTTTCCTTTCCTTTCCTTTCCTTTCCTTTCCTTTCCTTTCCTTTCCTTTCCTTTCCTTTCCTTTCCTTTCCTTTTTTCCCTAAGGATTTAAGCTTCCTGTATAGTTTTATATAACTGTGAATATCTTTCTATGAAGTTGTAAATCTAACTTTATTTACCTATTTGAGACACTTAGTTGAATGCCAACAATTATAACAATCTACATCAATCAGATTAATAGATACGCATAGTCAATAAAACATCTCAGTTACAAACCAACAGTACATTATGGGGGAAAAAAACCTCAGATTTAATCTGCTGATAAATTATTCAGTGTAAGCAAGAGCCACACATACTCTTAGATGTTTTCCTGGAGGTCAAATTAGTACCAGTAATTTTCTCTTGCATTATTGCACTGCTAATACATTAGAAATTCTTCTTTCAATAATAACCTCTGTTAACTCATTTTGTTGTATTAGCCAATAACACAAGTATTATCCTACACAAGGCCAACAAGCGAATCCATTCAGTGACCTTTCACTCATTTGAACATTAAATGATGACATTTTTCAATATGCATAGGAAAAAAATTACTAAAATCTAATTAGAAATATATAAGGAAAAAGTGGAGAAAGAGTTTGGTGTAGTGGTTAAGACTAGAAACTGGAAGAGTGTGAGTTTTAATCTCACTTTAGGCACAAACCTGGCTGGGTAACCTTAGGTTAGTTACTTTCTGTCAGCCCTAGGAAAAAGGCAATGGCAAACCACTTCTGAAAATCTTGCCAAGACAACTTCAGGACCTAGTCCAGGCAGCCATCAGGAATTGACATGGATCTAAAGGCACACACACACAAAATAAAAGGGGGGCATACAGTGCAAAAGAATGACATTATAAGTTTGGGTTGCTAAGGGGAAAGACTAAGAAGATTGACAGTGATGTATAAGCCTTCCTACATGGTTTCTATCTTCTGTCATTCTACTAATGGAGAATTTTCATGATTTTCAAAAATCCTCTTGAGAATCCTACTTTGAAAAGAAGTGTGTCTATATTCTTTGCCACTCGTTAAAACTGATAACTCTGAAGTTCTTGAATTCATCCATGCTACTTATTGTCTCCTAGTTTCTGCAGGCTTTGAAAACTGACCCAAGAGGTGGACTTCGGAGTAGAAGGTGGAATATATCTGTGGCTTGCCTTCTATTCACAAAGTATAATCTTTGGGTTTTGATAAAAGCAGTAAAAATCAGATAAACATTTTACCTCAAGTTTCTGAATATGTTCATTCAAGAGATACAAGTGCAAGAAGATAGATTCCTTCAAGTGAGACCTGATTGCATGGAAATATCCATGTAGATGTTTTGACACCAATGCAAAAATTGATTTTCTCTTAAGATGTTGTTGAATTTCTCTGCCTAGCCTAAATAATTGTGATTTCACTGCTGAATGCTAAACACATCCCATTAGCTTAGCTTTTCAGGGATCACCAAGGTCAATAAAGTGCTACCACCATTGTAAATTTGAAAGCAATATTCAAAATAAATAGCTATCGTTGTAGTTGGGAGATTTTAATTATTCTTGAAACTGTAATATGATTTAGATGATGATCAGTGAGGGAAGAGTTGAAAGAGGGGGCAGCCAGTTAACCCAATTATACTTCATATTATCCATTTGAATATTCATCATTCAGAAAAAGAAACTTTGCTAAGTTATCAAGTATAAGTAGCTGCCTACAATGGTCTTATCCACTAAACTAGCTCTTATCTGGCTACAATATATAGGATCAGACAAAGAGTCAAAGAGAACAAAAGGAGGCAGGGAAGTGAGAACAAACTAGAGGCACAAAGGAAATTCCCAATTCTCTATCCATACCCCTTTGTGATTAGGAGGTAATCACTGCAGCTGAAGTCACCTATGAGCATCAGACAAGTTTTGTATTTCTGAAAACTTATTTTAAGAACTTTAAATATTGATCAGCATCCCTCAAAGCAAACTGAGCCTTAAGTATTTGTAGGTACAGTACTTGCAAATTGTTAAAATATGACTTAGCCCTTTACCCTTTTGACTATACATATTTCTTCATAGATAGCAGTTTATTTGCAAGGCTACCAAAAATAAAATAACTCCAAGGCCTAGATATTTATTTTCTTTTACATTTTTAGCAGTGTTCAAACACCATTTAAGGAAAGGAAAAGAAAATCCCTTTGTTAAGACTACGGAAATTTCCAGTAAGATGAAAACAAATTGCTCTAAGTAAACCATTTGTCACAGTCTGATTACTTTGCTGCCTCACTGGGGATGCCAATTTGTCATGTTAGAGCAGGGTAGCACCAGCTGACTGTAAAAATGGCAGGCCGCCTTCTGGCTGTTCGCTTTAAACCAGGAAAATGAGTTTTTGTTTCCTACACCTTTGGTCTATGGCTTGTAGGCTGTTCTCATGATAACCAGGATGGAGGGACTGGCTCATGTGCTAAGGTAGGGCACAATTTTTTTTTTTTAACTTTGGTGATGATTCAATGGCAACTGGCAGACTGAATGTTCTGATAACTCATGGGCTTATCTCAAGAATGAGATCTCTTTCTCACTTACATGATAAGTCTCACTTGAGAGGACACATCACATTTTTTCTCCCTGGACATGCTTTTCTTCTACATGCTGGAACATAA
Source organism: Pituophis catenifer annectens (assembly GCF_029215685.1). NCBI lineage: Eukaryota > Metazoa > Chordata > Lepidosauria > Squamata > Colubridae > Pituophis > Pituophis catenifer. Next base: position 174,988,950 of record NW_027256881.1, read on the forward strand.
CTGATTCTCTGAATGGAGAAATTGAGCCTACAAGCTTCTCCATTCTCTTCTGTTTGAATCCTTTCTATCTTCACTGTTATAGCCCAATTCATAGCCATCAGAACATTTCTTTTCTGTGTAATATGGCTAACTGTAGATATATTTGTGATTTCAAAAGTTCATTTGGTTTATTTTTATCTCATATTCCTGCGTCATGCTGATTATTATGTTTGATTAGGACCAGAGAGACCTAAGCTCGTATCAACTAACTATCAATTATTTAGTTTATTTTAAGCCCAGTTGCATATATCTAATGGATGTATGCTGGCAATGCAAGAGGATCTGAGTGGATTCATCTGGAATCCAATGGGAAGGAAGTCTATAGTGTTGGTGAATAGTGCAATTTTCTGCATTGCCTCAAGCTGGCCATTCTCAATAGGATTCTGAACATTTTGATTGGATGTATTGTAGGCAAATGTATAATAAATGAAGTTCTTAACATCAATTCTCTAGCTGTATCAACAAATTTGAAACTTGAATTCATTTAAGCCTTAATACAGTATATTTATTTCTGAGTAGTTGTGCTACCTGAAAAACTCCCATCTGGCAGCTTCTTTTTCACAGCAGAGTTATAAAACTGCATCCAGATTACAAAATTATATGTTCTTTCCATTAAAGTAACTGTCTTTAAAATCATAATTAACATGTTCTGTTTACTTCAATGGAACTAAACTTAGGCTGCTTTTTCTTAATGAGACAAAGAATGTACTTTTGTCCTTTTCCATCCATCAGCTAGGAGCCATAACCTTGTCTAGATTTGCCAATTCAAGTTATTTATGATGCTTTAGTATGTGATTGGCTGCTGTTGCAAAATAAATGCAAAACAAAGGCGCCGATGAATGAACAGTTTCATAGTGTTCTTTCTTTCTGGAAGGGGAAGAACTAGTATTTTTCTATCTTTGATACAGAAAAGTGTTTCAGGGCTAGTGGGATACGAGTCAATGCTTTTTCATTAGCTAAAAAAATGAATTAACTTTCCTATAACAGTAAAACAAAATACAACTTTGCACAGAGCTCAACAACACTGGGCTCCACCAGAGTCAACAACATACAAATAATAAGAATCTACCAGATTGATCTAAATCTTTCAAACATCAGCAATAAGCTTCAAAGAGAAGGATGCAGAATAACAATTTAAGCTTTTAACTAAACAATGCAACCAAGGATCTGAACGCTACATTTAGCTTTTTAAAGAAGTACCCTTCATTTTCAAACTTTGCAGAGACACTTAACAAATCACAGAATTGTAGTGAAAAATGCCAAGAAATGGGTAGATATTTCATCCTCTCTCTAATGAATGTACTCCAGGCCAATATCATCCATCAGAAGGGAGAAGGAGACAAAACAAGAAGGAAAACAGAAGGTGAAACTTCCAATACATTTAAAAATGTGCTGAATTATGGCCTTGGCTTTGTTATGTTGCAAAGCCAGCAATCTAGTGACATCATAGAGCAAAACGTTGATGGAGTGTGAACTAAGCATTCACCCTCATGTATTTTAGAATTCCTTCAGCTGTACAACAAGCATCATAAAAACAAGCCATCTTGGATCTAATCCAAGACTGAATTTAAAATTCAACGATGATCTATTTAAATAAATGATGAAGATTTAATTTTCATTCTGTTTCCAGGCACTTTAAAAATACCTTATTAGTATTAGGTGGAAGACCAAAACTCTGCCTGAAGAGTTAATAATATCTAGTGTTTAAAACTACTGTCCAGACCAAGCACCTGGAAAATACGAATTTTTTAAAAAAAACCTCTTTTACCACATGTTTATGGGGGTTCTTAGTCATCCAGGTCATAGTTATGTCAAAGGTCCTTTTTCAAAAGTAAACTGGAATGTTTTTTAGGAACAAGAAGTTTTGCTTCTTCTTTTTTTTCAAAAAAGTTTTTTTATTTTTATTTCTCATAAACACATTTACATGTACAGTCATTTCCATCATTTTTCATTCATCTTTTCTTTTAACTTTCATTTTTCATTTTTACTTTTTCGGGGCTGCTCTTTTACCCTTTACCTTTACTCCAACCTTTCTTCTTCTCCTCCCCTTCCCTTCCTTCCTCTTTCTCCTCCTACTTCCTTCGTTCTTCCTCTCCTTCTCTTTCCTACTTCCCTTTCTCTTCCCCCACTCCTCTCTTCTTCCCCCCTTCTAATCTTTTCCTCTGCTCCTCTTTCCCCTCCCTTTTCTTCCTCTCCTTTTCCCTTTCTTTTTTCTCCTCTCCTCTCTTCTCCCTTCCTTTCTCTCTACTCCTTCCCCTGTCTCCTGTTGTTTCCCTTTTCGTTCAATCTAAAGTGGTATTCGAGCAGCCCCAATTTTCTAATTATCTTTATTCTCATTTCAATTTCTTATTCAATTATTATTTATTTTTATTTCATCATTTGCATACATTTTTACAATATCTCACTTTTTTCCCTTTTACCTCCCCTCCCCTTTCTCCTTTTACTTGACGTCATCTGGGTATCTATTTTTCTAATTGTTTTCTCCCAACTATTCTCTATCTATTTTATTTCTATATCTTTATTCATATTTCCTTTCTAACCAATCATAAAATTTATCCCATGTCTTGAAATACATCGACTCCTCTTTATCTTTTATTCTCAATGTTAATCTCGGCCAGTCCACCCAACTGCACTGGAAACAAGCCAACACCAGAATGGAATAAAGCAGTTGCAATCCTTTAATTAGGTTCAGCACAGCAAACACAGGCAGGAGAAAGGCACAAGCCGGAAACAAGGTTTAAAGTTAGCGCTACACGCAATCGCAGTGTAGCGCCTTTTATAAACGCAGCAATAAATCAAGTGGCAATTAAACAGTTAACATCACCCCTCCTTCCTCTAGCAGGCCTGTAGGAGGAGCACAATAAATCAATTAGCAATCAAACAGTCAACATCATCCCTCCTTCCCCTAGCTGGCCTGTAGGAGGAGCGCGCCTCTGTTACATCACAAGACAGCGTCATCTGCAAACTCCATGCCCCCCCTATCTCTGATGAAAGAGTTTGCTTCATTTTGTGTGCAAGTGGTAAAGACTTCTCAAACAGCTGATGACACACCCCTGGAGAGTCCAGCAGCTTGCCCCCTCCTCCTCGTCCTCCCCAGTGATGGCGAGACCCAACCGAGGCTCGACAGTTAATCTATTCATTTCTACACATTCTAAAATTTCTTTATAATTTTTCCTTCCAATGGGATTTTATCTGCTTTCCAGATTTGTGCAAATGCAATTCTAGCTGCTATTATTATATGAATAATCAAATATGTATCTTCTTTACTATAATTCTCTGGTAAAATTCCCAATAACTCTGGTTTTAACTCTATATGTTGCTGCAACATTCCCTCTAACCATGTTTGTATTTTCACCCAATATTGTTTTGCTTCTTTACACAACCACCACATATGATAGTATGATCCCGGCAACTGGTTACATTTCCAACACTTAGCTGATTTATCTTTAAACATCTTAGCTAATCTTTCTGGTGGCATATGCCATCTATAAAACATCTTATACAAGTTTTCTTTATAGGATGTTGCCATTGTTAATTTATAGTTTCTTTCCCAAAGTTGTTGCCGTTTCTCCAATTCTATAGAAGTTTTGCTTCTCATCCAAGAAGTTTCATCAGTTGTGCCTGGATGGTGGAGGCCATCCATGCACAAGTGATGAAGCTTCTTGGATGAGAAGTGAAATACCTTCTTCTTCCTAAAAAAAAAGCCCAGTCCAGTTGTCTTTTTCCACGTTTTTTTAAAAATTGAGATGAAAACTGATTTAATATAAATATTTATCATAAAAATTATTTTTTCTTTATACACTGGGAACTCCCTTGAAATGTCTGAATTTCAGTCTAAACTTGTATGAAAGCTGTAGTTAGAGCTCAGGTCCAACCCAGGCCACCCGTTACCAGGTCATTCCTCTGCTTTGGAGCCACATTGCAGGAAATTCTTCAACTCAACTGATAAACTTGAGGTAAGCTCTCTACCTGCCTGGAGTAGGAGAAGTTAGGAATTTATCCTTAGTCAGGTAGGGTGATGAAGGGCTCCTAGAAAATATATGTCTCTGTTTTAGTTCATTACAGTTCATGAACTGATCGAAAGACTTTACATCATTCTTATTGTCTAATTGTCAATCTTTGAAGAATTAGTATCCATAGCTTTTGTGACTTAGCTGTTTCTGTTCATGAAAGCCTCCCATATAGAACATAACCTGAAAGGCTGAACCTCTTTCAGACAGGATTCTGTAGAAAGTAAAGGAGATGACAATATGATTATCTATGCAATATGATTATCTATGCAAGGAGAGCTAAAACTTCCTTTAAATCTTAGAAAGTAGGTACTATTCAGTAATGATTCAGTATAGAGGGAAGAGGAAATGGCCTTGAGGAGCAGGAGAAAAAGCTGCTAGCAAGACAATGGTCAGATAACAGAGGGCTGAGTGCAGGGCAGAAATGCAAACCGAGAAAACATCAGATAAGACTCTCCCTAGTTCTTATAAAGTGGGAAAGGAGGAGCACATTCATACATGCAAGACTAAGGTGACCAGATTTTAAGATTGGTAAAGAGGGACACCATTGTGGGCGTGGCTTATTTTGTGGGCGTGGCTAGCTGGTCATGTGACCGGGTGGCCATGGCTATGTGCATAGGGACTACTCAGAGGGCTGAAAAAAGTCATTTCTGACAGGTCCTCGCACTTTTGACTGGTCCTCACACTTATGACCATCCTCACATTTATGCCCATGCAGCATTCTTAACAACCATGTCACTCATTTCACAACTGCTTCTCTTCACCATGGTGATAAGACTGGGCAAAAAATGTAAAATGTGAGGACAGTTGTAAGTTTGAGGACTGGACAAAAGTGCGAGGACCAATCAAAAATAACTTTTTCAGCCCTCTGAGTAGTCCATATGCACAAAAGGACTAACCAGAGGGCTGAAAAAAGTCATTTCTGACAGGTCCTCGCACTTTTGACTGGTCCTCACACTTATGACCATCCTCACATTTATGCCCATGCAGCATTCTTAACAACCATGTCACTCATTTCACAACTGCTTCTCTTCACCATGGTGATAAGACTGGGCAAAAAATGTAAAATGTGAGGACAGTTGTAAGTTTGAGGACTGGACAAAAGTGCGAGGACCAATCAAAAATAACTTTTTCAGCCCTCTGAGTAGCCCATATGCACAAAAGGACTAACCAGAGGGCTGAAAAAAGTCATTTCTGACAGGTCCTCGCACTTTTGACTGGTCCTCACACTTATGACCATCCTCACATTTATGCCCATGCAGCATCCTTAACAACCATGTCACTCATTTCACAACTGCTTCTCTTCACCATGGTGATAAGATAGGGCAAAAAACGTAAAATGTGAAGACAGTCGTAAGTTCGAGGACTGGTCAAAAGTGCGAGGACCAGTCAAAAATAACTTTTTCAGCCCTCTGAGTAGTCCATATGCATAAAAAGATACAGCAATAGAGAGGGATGAAGGAAGGGAAGGGAAATTAGAGTAGGAGTGAGGGTAAGGGGGAGGAAGAGAGGAGGAGAAGGAGAAAGGAAGAGGAAGTAGGGAGGAGAAGAAGAGGGGGGGAAGAGAAAGTAAGAAGGAAAGAAAAGAGAGAGGTGGTAGGTTTGAGGAGAAAGATTGCTGTACAATAAAAAAGATGAAAGGGAAGAAAGCCAACCCCAAACAAATATAAAGATATTAAGATAAAGAATGAATGGTTAAACTTTAAAGAATAAAAGAGAACAAATATGAATAAATAGCAGTAATTAGAAACACACATACAAACATACAATTTATTTTCTTTGAACAGAGTATTTGGCCGGTTCACAAATTTAAACAGTGTTTAGTCACTTCAATTAAATTTACAATTTCTATATTTCCTTTTTGCCATATTTATTCCTCATCTATTTTTTTAAAAAAAACCAATATTACCCTTCACCCTCATCTCTAATCTTAATCAAATTCAATTTTTCCCTTCTATTCTATATTATACCCCTTCCCATTGTCATCTATTTTTATATCCATCCTCACATTGTTTAATTATGTAATTATGTAATACGGTTGTTTAATACAAATTCAACATTTTAATATAAATCAATTAGTTATAAAACTATCTTTTTTGTATATTAATCAATATGAACATGAATATTCCAATTATTTCCATGCAATCCAATTTCTTACAAATCAATTAATTATATTTACCAATAATAATAAACCAAATAATTTCCCCCATATATTCCTCTGAACCACAACTTAACCATTTCTGCTTTCAACACAATATACAATTAATAGTATCTCAATTATTACAATTCCCTAGTTAAATAAGCTTTTTTTTCTTTTGTGTTTTAAAATCTTGAACTCTCCTCCTAAATTTCCCATTGTTTGCAGTTTTTCACCTACCTTTTTTGGGGAGGAAAAATAAAAATAAAAATAAATCTCTCTCTGCCTCATTTTGTCACGTTGCACCAAAGATCCTGGTTTCGGTTTCGTTTCTGCAGCTTAGCTAGGGGGAAAAAAACTGCTTCAGGAACTCTTTACACTGATTGCCTGTAGGGCGGCCCTTTGAAGCCCCGGGCAAGAGTTTAAACAGTTTTTTTTTCTTCTAGCCATCAGCTGGGGCTCAAGAGGCAGCGGGACTCAGGAGGCAGAATGAAAAATCGGGACTTTTTTGAAACGTCGCGGGACGCAGGACAAATTGCTAAAAATCGGGACTGTCCCGCCAAAAGCGGGACGTCTGGTCACCTTATGCAAGACTCTGTCATTATATCTTTACAATTTAAGTAGTATTTGTCTACATGAATTTGGTTTCCTAGTTTGGTCTATCTTGAAGTGCTAACACTCAAACAAATGCTTCCTCAATTTATTCGGTATAAGAAGGAGGAAGACTTGCACATTTTTGTTATTTTAACCTATATCAGTAAAGTACAATTCTAATCTTCCTATGGAGTTGACTTTCTGGTCTGATCTACCTAGTGAGGATGACATCAGTTTTGCAAGTCTAATTGTGCTATCTGCCCCCTCCCCCCTCTCTCTCTGTGTTCAGACCTGATCATACCACTGATATGGCAATTGTTGCACTTTGGCATATTCATTCAGTCCTTCTTGATCTCCCAGTTTTCAATTCCAGTGACCATATCTTTCTATACTGACAGAGAGCTACGAATTGAAGAGTAGGAGGGGGAGAGGCCTAGACCTTAACCTCTGCTTTATGGTGTACCTTAGAGTTCTATTCTCTCTTCACTCTTATTTTACATCTACAGCAGGCCTATCAAATTGGCAGCCCATGGGCTGGATATGTCACACGAGAGAGAGAGAACTGAATCAGTACAACAGAAAAATTTTAAACAATAATGGACAAAAGCTGATTACCATTGCTAGTATGTGACAGCTCATCCCAAACAAATACAAAGAGGACATCTACAGCAAATAAACCATCCTGTTGGATATAAAACATACTCACAACCTTATGCCTCATGGAACTAAGTTTCATTAATAAACATAATAGCTATATTATTGAGATGGGACATTTTAGAAATATTATGCTACTTGTTTTGATGCAGAACATCCCAAGGGGCTGTAACTGTTTAGATAGTCTGTTCTTATCTTCTGCTCTTTCTCTTTCCTTTAACTGAAACATTGGAGTTCAGAATTTTGCCAACTTTTCTTGGCATAAACAAAAGCTTTTGACATTAAGTCAAGTGTGAGAATTCCATAATACAAAATATATATTTCTTTTTGCTACACCAAGGCCATGCTCTTCCTTGTCTTATTTTTCCCTTGTCCTGAAAAGCTGTTTAAAAACAAAGTTCAGAACACTGAGTAATTGGATGGCTTTCTTACAGATGAACAGACAAGAATGACATTATGTCTCCTCAGAGGCAAATAAACTTCCACAGAAGGACTATGGCAACTCGAGAACAGGTAGGAACACTGACAGACTACAGGTTCTCCTACCAAATAACCCAATCCAGTCTATGGCTTTCCGTGACAGTTTACAGACCAGGGGAGGAGCTGAGCAGATGACCAATGAAGCATAAAATTGTATAAAGATTTTATACAAAATGCATTCTGAAGCACATGTGCCCTACCACAATATCCAGACTTCACAAAAACATACGGAATCCTCAATTTCCTTCTGGAATAGGAGTGGTGGAAAGGGGAAGCAAAGAGTAAGGGGGGGGGTGAAGAGATCCATCGGGTCCATCTGGTCCATCAAACTAAAAGCAGGTGGTGAGACAGATGTCGATGAAGTCCATAATTCTGAGTATTTTAATCTTAATGCATTTGGCTAGGTTATGCATGTTGTATAGTACTGCAGCCATGGGTTTGTTTGCCACTTCTGGATTGATGGATGTTAAGAATGCTATAACATTAAACGAAACTATAATTTCATCTTCTATTTTTGGTCTTTGAATTTCTGGACGCATTGAAGTGGGGAGTTGATAGAATATTTGCTCCCCTTTCTGAGATTTCCAAGCATTTTTTAAAAAGTTATTTCACTTACATTTGGCTTACAAATTCCTGGAAATTCAAATCCGTGATAGATTACTCAGAACTCCACATGTCAGTATTCGTTTAGAATACTTATCTTAGGGTATTAAATAATAATTGGCTTCCCATCCCTATCTTTTCTGTCAATTTCAGAAGTGAAAAGAGTGATTAAAATACAATTTAGATCCCAGCAAAACCTATAGTGCAAATTGTACTAGTGGGAGATTGGCATACAACAGTAGTCATTTTCTTCAACTGAACCCATTAGTGAGACTATGTTAGACTCTGAGATTTCTCAAAACATTCTGTTTCAGCATAGTAGACAGTGGTAAAAGTCAGCAATACAGAACAGTTTTTCTATGAGCTGAAAAATGTATAGGGAGACGTATAGGAGAAATAATGCATGAGTCCATTAGAGCTGTACTGCAAAAATGTAGATATCCACTAGGTGACAGCAAAGAGACACAGAAAAAAAAACCCAAACCCAAAATGTTTACCTTGCTCTCATCTAGTGAGCATGCAGTTTTTTTATGACCCAAATCTGCTATACTGAACCATGCAATAAGGAAATTAAATCAGTGGTGGGATTCTGCCGGTTCTACGGGGTTCGGCCGAACCCTTTGTTAAATTGCTGGCTCGCCCCGCCCCTTGCCCCGCCCCTCCGCACTACTATTTATTGCCAATAAAATGGGGCAAGCGAGCCAGCAATTTAACAAACGGTTCGGTGTTTTTTTGTAATTTATTGGCCCCGCAGCACACCGAACCATTTGTTAAATTGCTGGCTCACCCACCCCTTGCCCCGCCCCGCCTCCCACCCATGCGGCGCCAGCCTACCCTAGCCAGGGGTAGGCAATTGTGGCTCTTTTACAACCTGTGGACTTCAACTTCCAGAATTCCTGAGACAAGGCTGTCTCAGGAATTCTGGGAGTTGAAGGCCACAGGTTGTAAAAGAGCCACAATTGCCCACCCCTTCCCTAGCCTGACATCCGCTGCCTGGGATCCACGTGGGCTGCCACGTGGTTCCCCACCGGCTCCGGACGCAAGAGATCAGGATGGAGAAAGCAGCTTGCCGGAAAACATGTGAACGGCTCCATGTGATCTGCAAGTCAGTGGCTGCTGCTTCTGTCCCCTGCTGCTGCTTGCCTGGGAGAGAAAAACTTCCAGAGCATTAAACCAGCGGTTCTCAACCTGGGGGTCGACCGGCCATTTCACAGGGGTCGTCAAAGCCCTCTCTCGCCCCCCCCCCATGCCTTCACTCACCCTCACTCTGCTCTGTTGGATTGCCGGCTGTTCGCTTACCCCGCCCACTCCCAATCTATTGCTGCCTCCCGAGTCACAGCTGACGGCTAGAGGAAAAAAAACTGTTTAAATTCTTGCCGCGGGGCTTCAAAGGGCCGCCCTATAGCCAGTGGTGGGATTCTGCCGGTTCTAGGAGCCGAACTGTTTGTTAAATTGCTGGCTCACCCCGCCCCTCCACACCACTATTTATTGCCAATAAATAGTGGTGGGCGAGGGGCGGGCGAGCCAGCAATTTAACAAATGTTTCGGTGTTTTTTTGTAATTTTATTGGCCCGCGGAGCTTCAACATAGGCTAATTAGCCCTTGATTAGATCGGCTCCCAACTCTCAGCTGATTTGTCTCAGCTGTTTTGCTCAGGGCTCTGCTGCTTCCTTGCAAAGAGTCCTGGAGCAGATTTTTTCCATTAGCTATGCTGAAAAACGAAACTGAAACTGCTTTGCTGTTGCTGCAAGGTTGGAAAATTAGGCAGGCAGATTTCTTTTCTTTTTCCTCACCAAAAAAGGTAGGTGCAAACAATGGGAAATTTAGGGAAAAAGAGGAGAGTTCAAGATTTTAAAACACAAAAGAAAAAAAGCTCTATTTAACTAGGGAATTGTAATAATTGAGATACTATTAATTGTATATTTCTGAAAGCAGAAATGGTTAAGTTGTGGTTTGGAGGAATATATGGGGGAAATTATTTGGTTTATTATTATTGGTAAATATAATTAATTGATTTGTAAGAAATTGGATTGCATGGAAATAATTGGAATATTCATGTTCATATTGATTAATATACAAAAAAGGTAATTATATAATTAATTGATTTATATTAAAATGTTGAATTTATATTAAACAACTAATATTACATAATTAACCAATGTGAGGATGGATATAAAAATAGATGACAATGGGAAGGGGTATAATATAGAATAGAAGGGAAAAATTGAATTTGATTAAGATTAGAGATGAGGATGAAGGGTAATATTGGTTTTTTACAAAAATAGATGAGAAATAAATATGGCAAAAAGGAAATATAGAAATTGTAAATTTAATTGAAATGACTAAACACTGTTTAAATTTGTGAACCGGCCAAATACTCTGTTCAAAGAAAATACATTGTATGTTTGTATGTATGTTTCTAATTATTGTTATTTATTCATATTTGTTCTCTTTTATTCTTTAAAGTTTAACAATTCATTCTTTATCTTAATATCTTTATATTTGTTTGGGGTTGGCTTTCTTCCCTTTCATCTTTTTTATTGTACAGCAATCTTTCTCCTCAAACCTACCACCTCTCTCTTTTCTTTCCTTTTTACTTTCTCTTCCTCCCCCTCTTCTCCTCCCTACTTCCTCTTCCTTTCTCCTTCTCCTCCTCTCTTCCTCCCTCTCTTACCCTCCCTCCTACTCTAATTTTCCTTCCCTTCCTTCATCCCTCTCTATTGCTGTATCTTTTTATGCATATGGACTACTCAGAGGGCTGAAAAAGTTATTTCTGACTGGTCCTCGCACTTTTGACCAGTCCTCGAACTTACGACTGTCCTCACATTTTACGTTTTTGCCCTATCTTGTCACCATGGTGAAGAGAAGCAGTTGTGAAATGAGTGACATGGTTGTTAAGAATGCTACAATGGGCATAAATGATGACCAGTCATAAGTGCGAAGACCGGTCAAAAGTGCGAGGACCTGTCAGAAATCACTTTTTTCAGCCCTCTGGGTAGTCCTTTTGTGCATGTGGACTACTCAGAGGGCTGAAAAAGTTATTTTTGACTGGTCCTTGCACTTTTGACCAGTCCTCAAACTTACGACTGTCCTCACATTTTATGTTTTTGTCCTATCTTGTCACCATGGTGAAGAGAAGCAGTTGTGAAATGAGTGACATGGTTGTTAAGAAAACTGCACGGGCATAAATGTGAGGATGGTCATAAGTGTGAGGACTGGTCAAAAGTGTGAGGCCCAGTCAGAAATGACTTTTTTCAGCCCTCTGAGTAGTCCCTATGCACATAGCCACGCCCACCCGGTCACATGACCAGCTAGCCACGCCTACACAGTCACGTGACCAGCTAGCCACGCCCACCCAGTCACGTGACCAGCTAGCCACGCCCACCCAGTCACATGATTGCCAAGCTACACCCCCAACTAAGCCATGCCCACAGAACCTGTTGTTAAAAAAAATTGAATCCCACCACTGAATTAAACCTATGATCACTTTCATTTTCTTAATTTCAGTGCTGTATGCGTAGATCCAATAAAAATTACTTTACTCAAGCACAATGTTGCTTGTGAAAGACGGACCTTAAGAGGTAGAGAGGTCTGGAAAGACCATAGAGGTAAAGAAAACCAGTAACTAACAGAGTGTTTGAAACTGAAGTTCAAATATTTAGGCTTATTACAGGACAATTCTCGCATTTCTAGTTAAACAATGGTTTCATTGCACTCCTGAATTTAGGGAACTTTAAGAAATTGTTTGTGAATTCAACTATGAAATTACACATCCTGTCTATACACCCTAGATTAATATCTACTTTTCATTCATAAAGATATAAAAATACATTTTGAAGTCTATCATTTGACACAGAACATTTTGGAAATATATATTTAATACAGTTTTTCTTACAAACCCCAGATAGAACAGACATTACTGTGACAAAGGTATCACAGACTAAATTATTCATGCATTTCTATTTTAAAATCACATGTAGTCTGGGTGCCTATTAATATATACTTTCTCATCACATGTCTCCTTTTAATAAGACTTCAAATGTCATATATATTAGAAAGTAATGAGAAAATAATGTTGATGAAATTTGAATTCACCTGTCACTTGTCTAGAGATAAGGGGCAAAGCTCATGAGTGCTCTGGTGGATCAGAGGTTGTGGGCATAAGAATCTATTTACTGAACAGCCATTGGCTAACCTAGAATGCTAGAAACATGCCCAGTCTATCAGTAAAGGTAGTCAGAAATAAGAAGTGCTTTGTAATCATCTATCCTTGGGTGGTGAGCATTTATGCCTAATAGGCACTTAGAATAGTAGAATAACAGAGTTGAAAGGGACTTTGGAGATCTTCTAATCCAACCCCCTCCCCCCCTCTCAGGCAGAAAACCCTATACCATTTCAAACAAATGGTTGTCCAATATCTTCTTCAAAACTTCCAGTGTTGAAGTATTCACAACTTCTGGAGGCAAGTTGTTTCACTGATTAATTGTTCTAACTGTCAGGAAATTTCTTCTTAGTTCTAGGTTGCTTCTCTCCTTGATTAGTTTCCACCCGTTGCTTCTTGTCCTGCCTTCAGGTGCCTTGGGGAATAGCTTGACTTGACTTGACCCTTCTTTCTTCTCAACCCCTGAGATATTGGAACATTGCTATCATGTCACCCCTGGACCTTATTTTCAATAAACTAGACATACCCAATTCCAGCAACTGGTCTTTATATGTTTTAGCCTCCGATCCCCTAATAATCTTTGTTGTTCTTCTCTGCACTCTTTCACTTCTATGCTCACTGCTCACTTACATGTGGTACAGGTGTTACCATGGTCCAATTTTCAGATTTTACAGGATTTATCCCACAAGCACTTTCTGGAAAGTTAGAAAAAGAGAGTATCATTAACTGTCACAGCTTCATTTTAGCAAATCTATCATGCAAAACTATCTGAAAGAAATTATTCGCATGCCCTGCTTTAAGAGAATGGGCAATGAAAATGACAACAAATGAATAGTGGATCTGAAGGCTCACATGAGCAAGTGCTTTTCTCTCTGAAAAAGAGGAGATAGGAGCAGCAGAAGGATAGCATTTCTAGGGACTGTCCTTATAACAACATTAAAAGATGGATCAGAATATTCTGATTGGAGGAGGGTTGAGGCAAAATGGTTTATTTAAAACTACATGCAGTATTTAAACAGTAATGACATGCAAAGCAAAGATTTTTGATTTATTTCATTCTCTTAACCACAACACCACATTAACTTAGTAATTTCTCTCTATATAAAAGGGAAAAAGTAAAATCAAGCCAGGTTATAAACAGTAATAGATAGAATGGTTAAAAGTATAAAACAATTATCTTGATTCTCCATATGAGTAATTCTTAAATGGTTCTCATTACAAAGAAGCTGCTTCTGTCACTTTGGTTACAATTCTAGACACATTTACCTGGGAGAAGAACACTGAATTCAATGGAACTTGGATTCCAGAGAGTCCTATTGCCTTTATTTTAAGAAGCACAGTGGTGGGGGAAGAAGAGTTGCTGCTCTATAGAGTAAAATTGCTGAAAATATATTGGAAACTTCTAGAAGGTTGTGAAGGAGGATGAAGAATTACAAACATGAAAATGAAAGGAATACTGAAATTGAGGACAAATGGTTATTGACTACTGCAGATATCAGCTGCTCTCTCTATAGTATCTCTGGGAAGAGAATTAGAGAATAGAATAGAATAGAATAGAATAGAATAGAATAGAATAGAATAGAATAGAATAGAATAGAATAGAATAGAATAACAGAGTTGGAAGGGACCTTGGAGGTCTTCTAGTCCAACTCTCTGCTTAGGCAGGAAACCCTATACCATGTCAGAGAAATGACTGCCAATCTCTCTTTAAAAACTTCCAATCAGGAAATGTCTTAGTTCTAAGTTGCTTCTCTCCTTGATTAGTTTCCATCCATTGCTTCTGGTCCTGCCCTCAGGTGCTTTGGAGAATACCCTGTTTCCCTGAAAATAAGACATCGGGCTTTTGAGTGCATGTGTTAAAATAAGCCCTCCTGGAAAATATTCAAACGCAGAGCTGGAAATCAGGTAAGATGGCAAGAGGAACCATAAAAACCTTTGTTTTTATGGCTTATAGTTATCAATGTTTACTGTATTAAAAATTAAAAATGATGCATGCATGGCCATTATTGCTTCTCATGATTGTTTGATAGGTTTTTAATATTTTTAAAATAGGTGGCAAATAATTTTGATTTGCAGACCCTTGAGAAGATGTTGGGGGGCCCTCAAGGGCTCTTGGATCATACCTTGAGAAAAACTGCTTTATGACCTCTGCCCTAAGGATATGAGTTATGTCATGTCATGTCATGTCACATCACACTACATGCCATGCTCTTGCAAGAACATTAGAAAGAAGAAAATTCTTCAGCTAATCAGTCTAGAGTTAGAATTTTATTTCTGTTCCAAGTAATCATTGTATTAGAGATGCTATATGATGCTTTCATATTATATGCCAGGGCCAATATCAAATGCAGTTTATGGCAAATGCCACACCAGATTTCTATAGCTGCCAAACCTGCTGCAGTACTCAGTTCCTCTGAGCAGGTGAGGAAAAAGGAGGAATGAAAGATGATCTGTTGTAACATTTCAATAGTTCTAATATGTTAACCCACAGAACAAATAACTAGACAGAATTTAGAAATATAAGAATTATTTCCAATAAGATTCCAAGCAATTTAGAACAATTTAGAAACTGCAAAGAGGCAATGCTAAATAACTACATGTAATTTGCTAGCTCCCAGTGTATTCAGAATCAGATTGACATTGCCTAGCAGGAATGATTTATGGCTAATTAAATTACTCCTGGCATGGGAATGGACTGCCTGAGTCAATACAAGAACTAGCCCTTTGTCTCAAATAATGCATCTAGAATTATAATCTGATGTGTGTTCTTTTACAAGGATGGTGTCTTTTCCTCCTCTCTCAGCAGGATGCCATTCATATTTTAATCCAGGAGTAAAAACATTCTGCAAAGATCGAGAGTTAGGCTCGGTGCAGATCAAAAATAAATTGTTGTAGTGAGACTTATATGTTTGTTGTATAAGTCAAAGTAATTTGGCACAGATCACATTAACAAATTTTGTAATGAAGAAACTGATTTCCCAAGGTATATTGTGGTATGGACATTCAGCAGTTACTGCACACACGAAGAAGTATAGTTGGATTTCTAATGCGGGGAACTCCATTGGAACAATCAATGAAAGGACAGGGAAGATTTGCAGAGAATGAGTATTCTGCTTTTACTACTCTAATAGATTTAACCCCATGAGAACAAAGGGATTGCTCTTTAGGATTCACCAAAGCAGTGGTAAAAATGTGGTCCAGGACTGGTCTAGGGATGAAAGGATACTGTTAGTACTTGAGTTACAACCAGTGGCTGTTTGAAATTATGACAGTGCTAAATGACTGGTATTGATGTTTGATCCTCAAAGTTATAGCTGTTGCAGCATCCCCCTGTCCATCTGATCAAAATTCAAGTAGTTGGCAGTCTTGTCCCAGCTTGACCTTCACCATTTGCTTGCTCCTGCTGCTGACCAACCATGCTTGGCCTGGCTCTTCAAGTGGCAGTTTCTGAGCTGAGGCATCTGGGCAGTGGTGGGATTCAATTTTTTTAACAACCGGTTCTGTGGGCATGGCTTAGTTGGGGGTGTAGCTTGGTGGTCATGTGACTGCGTGGCTATATGCATAGGGACTACTTAGAGGGCTGAAAAAAGTCATTTCTGACTGGTCCTCGCACTTTTGACCGGTCCTCGCATTTATGACCATCCTCATATTTATGCCCGTTGCGGCATTCTTAACAACCGTGTCAGTCATTTCACCACTACTTCTCTTCATCACGGTGACAAGATAGGGCGCAAAACGTAAAATGTGAGGACAGTCGTAAGTTCAAGGACTGGTCAAAAGTGTGAGGACCAGTCAAAAATAACTTTTTCAACCCTCTGAGTAGTCCATATGCACATAGGGACTACCCAGAGGGCTGAAAAAAGTGATTCCTGACAGATACTCGCACTTTTGACAGGTCATCATTTATGCCCATTGCAGCATTCTTAATTTTTTTTTAAAAAAAATTGATTTATATGCCGCCCTTCTCAGGAGACTCAGGGCAGCTTACAATGCGTTAAGCAATAGCCTTCATACTTTTGTATATTTATACAAAGTCATCTTATTGCCCCCATAATCTGCGTCCTCATTTTACCTACCTTAGAAAGGATGGAAGGCTGAGTCAACCAACTAAATTAATTAAATAAAAATGACCTGCTGGAGTTGTCGGAGGCAGTCCGAGGAGGGCATTCGGGCCGGCTGCAGGGCAAGGTGATACAACTGGGGTAGGTAGGCCGCTGCTGCCCAGGTGGGAGGTGGGCACAGGCCTACAGGGTGAAGCGATCGGATGGGCTAGGTCAGGGGTCTGCAACTTTAAACACTCAACCTTAAACACATGTAACCACTTAAACACAACCTTAAACCTGGGTGGGCATTGCCAACTCCATATTATTTACTCCCAATCCAGATTTTGTGGCTCCGAGTATTTTCTTTTAAACAGGTATCTCTGTGTGTCTCTTTTATCTCTCTCATCTCTTTTTTTCTCTCCCCCCTTTCTCTCCTTCATCTCTCTTCCTCTCCATCTCTCTTTCTCTCCCCCTTTCTCTCCTTCATCTCTCTTTCTCTCCATCTCTTTCTCCTCTCCTGTCTGGGGAGTGGCGGCAGCGCACCTACCGCACCATCGGGTTGCCCCTCGGCTTGGAGGTGGCACCTTAAGCCTGCGCCCCACTGCGCATGCGTCCACCTGTCTGCAACTGCAGCTGGCTCTTGTTGCTCTTACTGAGCTTCGCAATGGGGCAGACGGCACCCCTCCTCCTCCTGGAGCCCATTACAATGTGGAGCTTTGGCTGCAGCCTGGGCAGCCAGTGTTCCAGGGCGGAGAAAGGTCACGTGTCTCCCCCAGTGACTGGATAGGCTAGGGCAGAGGTGGGCAATTGTGACTCTTTTACAACCTGTGGACTTCAACTCCCAGAATTCCTGAGAAAGCCAAGCTGTCTCAGGAATTCTGGGAATTGAAGTCCACAGGTTGTAAAAGAGCCACAATTGCCCACCCCTGGGCTGGCACGGCGTGGGTGGGAGGCAGGGTGGGGCGAGGGGCGGGTGAGCCAGCAATTTAACAAATGGTTCGGTGTGCTGCGAGGCCAATAAATTACAAAAAAACAGCGAACCGTTTGTTAAATTACTGGCTCGCCCACCCCTCGCCTCGCCCCGCCCTGCCCCGCCCCCACTATTTATTGACAAGGGGCAGGGTGAGCCAGCAATTTAACAAACAGTTCAGCCAAACCTCCTAGAACTGGTGAATCCCACCACTGCATCTGGGGCTCCTGGAGGCAGTGGGGGCTTTTGCCACAGCAATGGGCTGAAGCTGCTATGTATTGTGGCTCAGGTGCTTCTGCAGCCCCAGAACTGTGGCATGCCAAGAAGCCCGTGACCTATAGCACACCAACAGCCTGAGCATCATATACCATCTTTCCCTGAAAATAAGACCCAATCTTATATTTTGGGGGTCCAAAATAAGCACTAGGGTTTATTTTCAGGGAAACACGATTTCAGAGTGATCAGCCCGGCTGGACCCCCCACCCCCCTGGTGTGTGCACAAGAGGCAGCAAGAGCAAAGGGACCAACGGTATTCAGCAGTAGCTACAGCCTGCTGGTCCCTTGGTTGGTGCACTCTGGGGGTGTGTAGCCTGCACAGTGCAAATAAGTTGATTCCTTGCCCAAGCAGCAGATGGAGGCAGAGGCATGGGGGAGGGCAGGCAATCCATATGCACCACATGGGACACGGGAAAGCTGAGAGTCGGTGGGCCAGAATGAGTGGGCTGCAGTCGGAGGCTCATCTTCATGGGGTGGCACTGGCAGCAGACAGAGGAAGAGGTGTGGGGTGGAGTGGAAGGCAGGTGATCCCAAGATGCGGCATGGGCTTCAGGCAAGCTGAGAGACATGAAGATGAGCCTCCCATGGCCACCAGCCCACTCCGACCCACCAATTCTCAGCTTTCCCATGGCGCACATGGTGTGTCCGGATTGCTTGCCTCCCTCCTGCATCTCTGACTCCGTCTGCTGCTTGGACAGGTAATCAACACAACTGTGCTGGCTGTGGCTGCCGTGGGACACTGTTGGCCTGCATGCACTTACTGCATCCTGTGCTGGCCACACCCAACCTCACTAAGACTTATTTTTGGGGTAGGGTTTATATTAGATGCAAACTTTAAAAATCAGATTAGGGCTTATTCTCAGGGTAGGTCTTATTTTGGGTGGTTCTGGGGCTGCTTGCTGCTCTGAAAAGCAGGGTGCAGGGCAACCAAAAGGGTGGAGAAAGGGGAAGAACAGGCAATTGGAGGGAGTTGAAGGGGAGGCAGTCCATTATTTTGGAAGAACTAAGATTGAGGGCTGGGAGTGACCAAGCTGGGGGATGGCTTGGATCAGAATGGGTCCTTGGCTAATGACCAATGGAATTTGGTTATTGATGGTGATGGAGATTGCCAGGATTGCCATTACTAAGCAATTCAATCACATGATGTCACCCTTTAGAGCCACATTGCTTAGTGATGGAAATTCTGGTCCCAATGACCTCAATGCCTTCTGTCGTTCCCTGAAAACCCATCTTTTCCAGCAAGCCGGGTTGGCTTAAGAAGAAATTTTTAAATTCTTTTAATCAGTCTGTGTTTTTTTAACTTTTGGGCCAAAATTTATATATATATATTTAAATGTTTTAATATTTGTATTCTATGTTTTTTATCTTGGCTGTACACCGCCCTGAGTCCTCAGGGAGAAGGGCGGTATATAAATTGGAAATTAAATTAAATTAAATTGCTGCAACAATTTGAGGACTATGTATACTTAGGAAGATTCAGCTTTGACTTTTGGACCAACCACCTTTTTTGCTTAGATACTATCATGACCAATTCATATTTAGAAGATGGAGTTATATGAAAGTAATCGGCCTGAGGTGATTCAGTTGGAATAGTGGGGGGGGGGGGGGAGCAGTTTTGCCTCCAATTTAAGCTGATTGAGTTTTTGTAGGTTGGGTATTTTGAATGTGAGGGATTACAGTTGCCATCTCAACCTTTTTTGCCATTAGAGTTTTGTTTGCAAACACTAAGGTTGTTTTAGCATTTGAATGAGATTAGGCTAATACACTATTCTAAAACTCACAGCCTCCAATCAAGTGTAGCTATAGTTGTTGGTTCACTTAGGAACAACAGTCTATTCTGCAAAGTCACCTGCTTAGCTCTGTTTTCTGATTCTCAGCTTGGAGACAGAGAGATGGCAGTGTGGGATCTAAGTTGAAGGATCCATGCCTGCCAAGACTTCAAAGCTAGCTTTGGCTCCTTAAATGGGGGTCTCATCAAACTTCATTCTTACAGAAGTGTAATCCTCTTTGAGAGGGAATATATCTAAAGGACTATACATGGCTAAGCTAGAATAATTCCCCATTCTATTTTATCTACAAATATGCAAGTTTTCTACGGAGGAGCATTCAATATGTGAGGTTCAGTTGTATGAAGTAGGACTATTCACAATTTGAAAATTATTGGAAGAAGTGCTTTGATCTTGTAAAAGCACATCAGCCCCTTTTTAGGCTTCACAAGAAGCTGGGAAAGGATGCAACTACTTTAAAGGTCACTTTTAAAATGTACTGTCTGATTAAAGTCATTAAAATAACAGTATTTTTTTTATTTTTTTCAGTTTAGACATTCATGTTTTATTAAGAGAAGAGAGCTGCTGTCCTTCTGTGAGATCCAAACCTGGGTTCTGAATCATTTTTAAATTACAGTATGCAATGTAACACTGTAATAGTGTTAAGTGCAGACCAGACACAGACTTACTGTATAACAATGAAAACTAGTTTTATTTTGCCTATTATAATTTCAGATAATCTATATCCTTGAAGGGACAAACAGGGCACAATATAAGAAAGTTTCAAGCACAATTATGACATTTAGATGAGCAAAGGAAATGTTCCTCATCACAGCAGCAATATTCAGCAATATATTACCCATCATTATGATTTTTTTACATACTAGGTCTTCGACGAACTGGTTTTGGTTTTCTGAAAGGTATTGCCTGAAAATGAAAGTAAACACTTATGTAATAGTCCATTATATCTTTTTTAAAAAAATAAAAAACCTTTTCTTTGGCGTACTGCTTAAAAATGAAATTATCTTGTTTATAACAATTTCTAGGATACAACTGGATACAATTGATATTAACTTTTGTGAATACTAACAAAAGGAGTATTTAATTATTAAAGTTGTAATGAATGAAATATTTCAGAAAGACTTCAGTAATCCTGAAGTTAACAGGCAGAGATATAAACTGAGTATTTTTCCTATGGAGTCATCATTAAGAACACTTTGAGACAATTTCTGGTTTCACTGTACTATCTTTCCTGTATTGCATTATACTGTTTCTCATTGTGCTCACCTCCCAACCATCTTTACATTCCCAGCAGACTTTCATTATCAATTTGTTGTGGCTTTTTCCCAGGCAGTCAATATGAGTTGTGAGGAAATGGAAATAATATGGAAACCCACTTTCAGGCTGTCATGGGAGTCTAACTAATTGGTGGTCATTTCTTCTCCTTCCCTGTATTTATTCCTTTCCATTTCTCAAAATCTAACAGATGAGCAGTAGCACAGTTTTTATAGCCAACAATGTTGCCTTCCTGCAATACTGCTTGCATCTTTGTCCTACAGAACATTGCTACCCTTAGATGGACATATGTTCAAAGCAGGAAAGACTACTAAGGATCCAGAGTGCCTCATTTGGCAGATCTGCAGGTTTTTAGATGCAGAGTTGGTTGGTTGGTTACAGGCACCACCAAACCTCTCATTATACAAAAATGATGTTGATGTTCTTAATTCAGCTGTCCTCTGAGAGCTGCTATGCTTCTAGAAGCAGCATCAACCAATAGAAGGAGTTCATCATGGGCAGTGAGGTGGTGAGAAGTAGACCTTTAATTCTCTTTATATATCACATATAACTTCCACCTGTTGAAGTGACTAATAATCTTATGCCAACTAATCCTAATTGAAAAGCAAGCTACTATTATTCTTTAGGCTTTGTCAACAATGTTCCATTTCCTCAAAGTTGCCATCAATTTGATGTTGAAAACTTCTGTGGGAACAATTAAAGATATGCTTCACAAAACAAAACAAAAGCAAACAACTTCAGCTCAAGATAGTTTTCTTGGGAGATTTCCATATGATGAGTTTCCTATGTGCAACCTGTGGACCTGAAAGGAAAGAATGGCATTGGGCAACTCTTAACTTCCTTTCCTTGTCTGATGTGACCTTGGAATAGAACTGAGACCTATTTCTGGTCTGCTTTGGCATTACTGAATCATGACTTTCAAACACAGCAGATGATGCGACACTGTTACTATGAATTCTCACAATTCCCCATTTTCCCCCTTGTAGCACCAAGTAAGGAACTGTGGTGGAAAAATCATGTGTTATTTTTTTATTTTCTATTTCCTTTACTCATTTAGCTTCTTTATTTATGAAGCTGTTTGTTGATAATCTAGACAGATGAAAAATGAACCACAGGTAGATTTTAATAATTGCAGAAATGTGTAGAAAGTCCCTGACACTTAATGCACATTGCAGTTGCTTGATAATACAACTGCCAGTTGCTGAAGAACAATAATAAATGCTTGTGCAATATTACACAATATTTGTGAGACAAAAGGATTTGTATTATGAATTAATCTTCCAATGCAACAATGCTTTCATATTCATTGAAAGGAACATGTGTCTAAGTTAAAGCATGACAGCCACGGGGTAGAGAGGAATTGTAGTGTAATAGCTGATTTTCTCTTAAATACTCTAAGATATCTTTAGTATTCTTTTCTTCTCACTTTGGTTTCCCGTATAGAAATAGCTTCTCTTCCTGCCCTTAAACCCACTGTTATCAAAGTCTCACAAGGGACAATGGATATTCATTTGAAGCTCTGTCTCATTTTATTTATGCATATGCAATTATGGACTAATTGTGGTAGTTAACAAGGTAGCTGAACAGAAAAAGAATTTTCATCTGTTCCATTAATGTCTTCTGAAACTCCACATTGAAATTAGCACTTCCAGTATTTGCATGTGTGATACGGTTAGCTAGAGCATATTCCACTAATCTTACATTTGGGATAACTGAATGCAGGTTTGGATAAGAGAATTCTATCAATTCTGGTTTGTAGCTAAACAGATTACCAATGGCATACAGTCCATCCTTCACCTGCCCACTCCCTCTTCCCATTTCCTCTTCTTAATAATGGCATGCTTATAAATGAGTCCCAATTCTGAATACTAAATGATTCATTATTCATGTGGTGTTGGCTGGAATATGAATTACAAGTTTGGAACAATGTATTTAGACAGTTCTTGATATAAACGAAAGGCTGGAAAGTTATCACAAGATCAGTTCAGTCATCCGGATGTTAAATTTAAAGTCATGCCAAAACAATTTGATCAGTGCTCTGTCTAGGGATGGGTTTAATGGTAATCTTACAAATTGACTTGTGATGAGTATTGATTTCTTCCCATTCTGCCAGACTTCTTTCTACTATCACCCCTCCCCTCCCAACCCTTTTTGTTACTGTGTGTTTTTTCTAGCTGAAGGCTGAGGACAGCAGCATAATAACCAGTTAGCTTGGTCCTGTTCTCTCTCCCTCTCCCTCTCCCTGATACTTCACAATCTTGCTAACTCTCCTCTGAATCTTCTTCCAGTTTCTCCATATTCTTTTAAAGTGTAGCACTCAGAACTGAACACAGTTATTCTAGATTAAAAATATATATATTATTTTTAAAACAAAAAAAATCATAAAACACATCTTTTCAAAATGAAGCTTTTGCTCCGATCACAAATTAAAACAAATCATTAACAAATCTTATTTTCAATTAACACAACTCAATATTTTAAACAAATATTTCCCGCAAATCTATCTATATAACTATGCCATTATCCCCCAAAACTCGTTACTTAAATCTTAAATCCTAACCAGTTATCAATTCATTTTTCTCTTTCATTTGCTTAGATGGATATTTTAACAATATAAATCATACAATTATATTAAACAGATTAAACATTCATTAATTATTTAATTATTATTAAACCTAACTTATGCATTTTATCTTAACTATCACTCTCAACATACACCTCCTCATTTTAATTATCCCACCTCTTTTTATTATCTTTGATGTTAAACCAATCATTTCTATATCTTGACTGTTAATTACAGCATAACCCTTTGTTTTGGCTGTTGAATATAGCGTATTTTTATTTTTTAGCCATTACCCAGCATGCCCTTTGTTTGGCTGTTAAACACAGCATATTAAGTTTGTTTTTTGGCCGTTACAAGCATCTTCAGGTTTGTTTGGCTGTTGAACACAGCATCTCTATTTTTGTTTTTTGGCCGTTACACGGCATATTAAGTTTTGTTTTGGCTGATACCCAGCATGACCATTTGTTTGGCTGTTCAATACAGCATATTATAGCTTTTTGACTGTTAAATACAGCATGTTCATAGTTGGTTTAACAATCTCTACTTAAACCTTTCTTTGTTGTTTCCTACATCTATGCATTGCTTTTCATTTAATCATATTTTTCTTTATCCTTTTTCATAGCATTCATAACATTTTAACCTTGAGACATGGTTCTTGCTTAAAACATATTTTTAAGTATATTTTTAAATTCCTTTTAGCATTTTCAATTAATCATATTCACCCTTATTCTTTACCTTAACATTTTACCATTAAAACATAGTTCTTACATTAAACATATCTTTACATGTATTAATTAGTTTCATTTAACATTCTTAATTTCTATAAAAGCCTCCCTTTAATTTATTACAATCATCCTTACTTTATTTTATTTTTAATCACATTATCTTCATTTCCTTATCTGCAAACATAAATTTCCTTCCATTTTCCAAGTTTTTAATTTTATTCTCCATAAATCCAATTAAATCTCTTTTCATATTTTTATTCCGGATATAATGTATCAAATCTCTTTCTTTTAAGGCTGCGCTTAATCCCTCTTCTATTCCTGTGCCAACATTCAAATTATTATTTGTTCAACTGTAGGAGTTCCATTGTAGATTCCTTTTCTTTTCACCAAAGTCCAGCTGCTTGCAGTCAGGAAAGAAAAATCCTCCTCCACAGTTCAGCAATTTTTTTTTCTGTAGAGCTCAAAGTTCTCATAACAAAGGGAGGTTACAAAGTTCCTCTTTACGCCAGATGGTGTCTCTATAATCCACATTTCCCATTAGTCATGCAAGACCCCATTTTATTTCTTATTATATAATCATCCACTTTATTTTCTTCTTTTAGTTAAAAAAGTATCAAATCTTTTTTTTCCCCTCCTTAGTCCAATTCAAATTTTTAAAGTGTTTAGTCCTTTTACCATATCTCTAAATTAAGTATCTTAGTTCTGTTCCAAAATTAGTTGTTTCTTGGGTCTTTGTTCTTTAAAGTTACAGTTTAAAAAATTTCCAAAGCCCCTTTGTTGCTTAGCCACTGTTTTAGGCTATGGGTCTTCTAGTTACTAATATAGCTCCAAACGTTGTTACAAGCCTGGGCTGTTGTCACTCACCTGGCTTCAAAAGGCTCCATTTTACTTCGCTTTCCTCCAGCACTTTTCTTGCCCGGTTGTCCCAGTTTCGTGGCAGCTGCTATGGCTGCCGCCCCCCGCCGCCGACTCACAGAGGGTTCCCTCTGACCTCCGAGGAACTTGCCTGTTCCTCTCGGTCTTCCGAGGTGCCCCTCTTCTTCCCCGGTCCCTGCAGGACAGGTTCAGTCCACAGACCCAGCGGCGGCGGTTCGGCAGCCGGGTTTTTCGCGGGACTCATCAGAGCCTGCTATTTTCCCGACTGTCTCACCGCGACGTTAACTGGAAGTCCGAACACAGTTATTCTAAATGTAATCTAAACAACAGAGGATACAATAGAATTATTGTCTCCCAGGGACATGGATTCAATGCTTCAATACACAGTCTAAGACTGCCCTGGCCTTTTTAAGGGCCATATCATACAGCTTGCTCATGTTCAACTGGTGATCCACTAGTGCTCCTAGATCTTCTCACATGCAGTATCAACAAACTAGCTTTCCCCAATTCTAAATTTCTCCTTTATTTAATTTCTTTATTTTATTTTTCATATCCTGATACAGTACCTTATGCTTGTCACAGCTGAACACATCTTGCTTCAACTGGCCCAGTATTCAAGCTGTCAAAGTCATTTACGGTAACACCCTCTAGTATGGTATCCTACTCCCAAAGATTCCAATGGACTCCATATAATTATGTATGTGTTATGTCCTGGCCTAACATTGTATACATTTGTGCCATGGCAATCACAGAAGTGAAAAGACAGAGCGAAGGGAAGGAGAAGGGAAAATGAAAGGGTGTGACTAATACAAATATACACCAGATGAACACTTATGGGTTTCCATTTCAGTGCAAATTGTAGAAATTTTAGTGAATGCCCAATCATTTCTGGTTATTATGGAGAGAAGGAATAATAGGGAAAGCAAAGAGAGAGAAGCTTAGTAAAGAATAAAAGAGAAATTATTAGTAAGGGAGAGATGAAAAAAGGGTTTACACTGTGAGCCAAAAATGATTTTAAAGTAAAAAAAAAAAAGAAGAAGAAGAAGAAGAAGAAGAAGAGAGGTCACAAAGTAGATTGTGCCAAGGTGTCTTGTGCATATGGAGTTGTGGGAGCTTCATCACTGGAAACTTTCAAGAAGAGACTGAACTGCCAACTGTCAGAAATAGTGTAGTATCTCCTGCTTGGGAGGAGGGGGTTGGACTAGATGACCTAAAAGGTCCCTTCCAACTCTGTTAATCTGTTAATACATTGAATTGCCTCTGTTCACAACATCAAATTGACAAAACATTTGCTATAATCCTCAACATTATGCCATACTTCTATGCAAAGTTTGCATGTGTTCTTATGCTTATATATTACGTTTTTCTGCCCTACACAATATATGCTTACACTGGTTGGTTATTTTTATTCAATTACCTTGATAATCATTATTCAGCTTGTTCCTTATTCTAATGCTTATGCTTGCAGGAAATAATGAAGTGCACATTTAATAAGCAAACAAAAAAATCAACAGTATAAGCTTAAATCAATACGGTAAATAAATTGTAGGGTTCTTATGGAAAATATAATTAAATATCTTATGATTTGAGCTACTATTTTAGGTATAGCATAAAATAGTGTATCGCTTAACTAGATAGCTTATAAAAAGAGTAATATTGGTAATAAGATCTGTGGAAAGATGTTCAGAACAATAACTATGCTCAGCTGTTATAGATTTTTATAAGTCTTGAGGGCTGAAATTTGATGCCAATAGCTTAGCATATCAATGGTTTCTAATGAGGGTTGCTAGGAATTTCACATAGTGTAATAGTAATAATTTGGGAACTCTTAACATTCAGAAATATGGAGTGGAAAATTCAGTCATTCTCTCAGAAGCCCAGTGAGCTACTGAATGCAGGTTCCAGAATTTCACCTCCAGGGGTAACAGGACAACTATATCAGACAATGGAGTGGTTGAAGCAAAATCAAGACTGAATGGAAAACCCAAATATTTATAAATTTAAAACAATGGCAATTTGGCACTTATGGCTGGAAAAAGTGCTCCAGAATGGTGGTAGTTCCTGAAGGAGATCCTAAAAGCAGAATTGCAAACAGTTTCAAGGAAAAGAAAAATAGAGGGCAACAGATGAAGCCAATATCATTATAGAAAAGAGTTATTAAAGATCTGAAAACAAAAAAGGACCCATAAAAGAAATGGAAAGAGGACCAGCTCAACAAGAAGTAGTAGTCCTGAAGTATACAGCTAGTTTCAGGAAAACAAAACCCAAAATAAGCTATGCTTACTGAAGTATATTAGTATGTAAAGTTTTCTTTAGATATGTTCAAAATGAATAAGAAAAAAAATAAGTATACCTGAATAAAGCAAATTAAAACATGTAATGAAATGACAGAGCTATTTAACTGCTACTTGAACTTTTTCTATTAAAAAAAGATTCTTCATAGGTAAATTTTGAAGGGTAGGGTGAAGGAACAGGATCAATTTTTGAGACTTTTATAAACATGATCAGGGAACACTCCCTTATATTGATTGGGTCTCAAAATATCCAGACAGATGAATTGCATCCTATGATACCAAAGTAATTAGGTAATGTCCTGGTGGAACAAGAATATGTGAAGTAGTACCAAATAACTGGAGAACAAATATTGCCTTTACCGTCAGAAAGTGGAAAAATGAAGCTACTCTGCCCCCCCCTCCATCTCTCTCTCTCCCCATATCTCTTTCTCTCTCCCTCCCTCCCTCCCTCCCTCAAAAGTGTTTTTAAAGTATTTACAGATCACTGTGGTAATTACCGAAAGTCAACATGGATGTGTAATGGACTAATGGACTAAAAGTCATCCTGGATAAAAGCCAGATTAATTTTATCTCATTCTTTGATCTATAGCAGATTGTGGGAGTGCTACAGACATAATATATCTTAAATTCAGCAAACATTTGGCAAAGACCCTCATGACATGGTAATTAACAAGATAGTTAATGGTTGGCAGGATAATTGATAAGTTTACATACTGTATATAGTTGAGTAAAAATTGTACTGAAAATGTAGTCATCTATAATTTATTTTCAGAACTGAGAGAGATATCAGATAAAATGCCAGAAAGATCAGTCAAAGGCTGCTCTTACTCTTCAATATTTTGTTATTCAGATGAATGCTTATCAAATTTGCAAATAAAAAATATATTGGGTGGATAATTGATTCCCTAGAAAATTATTCTAAACTATCTTAAAAATTAGAGAAATGGCATGAAACTAATAGAATGATAATTAACAGAAATAAATGCAATGTTCTTCATTTAGGGAAAATATAGTCACGGGTATAAAATGGGCTACACCTGGCTTTGTAATAATACTGGGGAGGGGGGAAGAATAGCAGTGGACTCTAAATTAAGTATGATCCAGCAGTGTGATGTGGCTGGGGAAAAAAGTTTTAAGCTGCATGAAACAGAGTATAATTGCCAAGTCACAGGAAGCAATCAAATCATTCCATTTTGCATTGATTGGACTTAGCAATGTGTCCAGTTGTGGGTACTGCACTCTAAGGAGGATTCAGAGAAATTCTGAGAAGGGCAACAAACATGATTAGGGAAGAGATACTGTGCTTGCTTAGCCTAAAGAAAAAAATGATTATGTGGAGTTTGATACATCTTCAAATAACTAGAAGGATGTTACACAGAAGGAAAAGATCTGCTTTCTCTAGTTACAGAGTGAATGACTTGCAATAGTAGATTTAAGTGATGATACTGTACTGATATTAAGGAAAAAATCTTCCAGGCAATAAAGCAGTGCAATACCATAAAGACTCCCTTTCCTTGTCTGGGATGTTTTAATTCGTATTTCTGAATGGACCAAGTGGCTTGAACTCCATGACCCCTTCTAACTCTATTATTTGTTCTCTGTCTTAATGTCTCTGGTACTATGAATGTTAACTTTCCATACCTCCTAGCTAAAGGATTCTCCATTATTCCTGGCAATGCTCATAGAGGGTTTCTGTTCTCTCAATGTGAAGAAATAAGCCAGGTTTTTCTTCTCTTGAATAAACCTTGAGTTTTCTTTCCCAGTTCCCCAAGAAAGCTATGCAAATCCAAGCCAATTATGAAGTGAGTTACTTATCACCAATTACAGTAGAAGTCAGAGGCTTTGCAGTGTTATTTCTGATTATGATTTCGTAATGTATCCGTGTTTCTTTCCAGCTGGAATATCTGAATATCTCACAATTCCACATTATCAGTAGCATGTACTTCATTTTGTGAGATGGGGTAAATCAAGAACTTACTAAAGAAGCCATAAGACTTGCTCCCACATTGTATGATAGTATGTATGCATATACTGTATGTAGACATAAGCAATGGTGAAAATTTTAAATGTATTGAAATATCCATTAAAAATGCTGTAGACCCATGATGGCGAACCTATGGCACGCGTGCCACAGGTGGCACACGGAGCCATATCGGTGGACACGTGAGCTCAGCTCCGTTCGGGCCTTCTGGGCCCACCGGAAGTAGGGAAACAGACTGGTTCCTGCCTCTGGAGGGCCTGGGGGGGAGAGGAAGGCTGTTTTTTGCTCCAGGCTCCAGAGCCTTTCTAGGAGCTTGGGGAGGGTGAAAACGGCCTTCCCGACCCCATGAGAAACTGGGCCATTTCTGGCCTCCAGAGGGCCTCTGGGGGGAGGGGAAACACTGCTCCTAGAAAGGCTCTGGAGCCTGGGGAGAATAAAAAACGAGCCTACCGGGCCCACTGTGCTATCACGTGCCAAAAGTGGGGGGAGTGCAGGGGAGTGCATGCATGCGCGGGAGTGGGGTGCATACAATTATGGGTGTGGGCACATGCGCACACGACCCCCTCATGCTCACCCCGCTTTTGGCACGCGATGGCAAAAAGGTTAGTCATCACTGCTGTAGACTAATAAAATATTGTTACATAACCTACATGTTGTCAAACTGCTACATGACATTCATTGATAGATATCATTAAAATACTGAAAAGTATGTCATCCATCAAATTCTCTTAATACTATGAAACATCAGTTATAAAAAATAAAATCCAGTTGCTGCAAGTAATTGCAATTATTAATGACACAATAGCAAAAATAAATGTGTTAATCAATTAACTTTATTTGCATGAAAACATTTAAAAATATTCAGGGTCAAAATTCATAATGAAAATAGAATAATTTTGAAGCACGTTTTTTTTACTCTTTTTATCAGTATATCTTCCTATTTAGCAATACTGCTTTTCTTTCCAACTAAACATGTTGAGTATTAATATTACCCTCCCTCATTATTATAATGACCATTGTTGTTGTTGTTAAGTTACAAAGTCGTGTCTGACCCATCGTGACCCCATGGATAACGTTCCTCCAGGTCTTCCTGTCCTCTACCATGCCCCAAAATCCATTTACGCTCATGCCCACTGCTTCAGTGACTCCATCCAGCCTCCTCATTCTCTGCAGTCCCCTTCTTCTTTTGGCCTCAATTGTTCCCAGCATTAGGCTCTTCTCCAGTGAGCCCTTCCTTCTCATTAAGTGGCCAAAGTATTTCAGTTTCATCTTCAGGATCTGGCCTTCTAAAGAGCAGTCAGGGGTGATCTCCTCTAGGACTGACTGGTTTGATCACCTTGCAGTCCAAGGGACTTGCAGGAGTCTTCTCCAGGACCATAGTTCAAAGGCCTCAGCCTTCCTTATGGTCCAAATTTCACAACCATACATTGCAACTGGGAAAACCATAGCCTTGACTATACGCACTTTTGTTGGCAGGGTGATGTCTCTGTTTTTTAGTATGCTGTCTAACTTTGCCATAGCTTTCCTCCCCAGGAGCAAGGGTCTTTTAATTTCTTGGCTGTAGTCCCCATGTGCCGTGATCTTGGAGCCCAGGAAAATAAAATCTGTCACTACCTCCATTTCTTCCCCATCTATTTGCCAGGAATTGGGAGGATCAGGAGCCATGACTTAGTTTTCTTAATGTTGCGTTTCAAACTCTCCTCCTTCACCTGCATCACCGGCTCTCTAGTTCCTCTTCACTTTCTGCCATTAGAGTGGTATCATCTGCATATCTGAGGTTGTTGATATTTCTCCCGGCAATCTTAATTCCAACTTGTGATTCATCTAGCCCCGCTTTTCTCATGATGTGCTCTGCATATAAGTTAAATAGGCAGCGTGATAGTATACAGCCTTGCCTAACTCCTTTCTCAATTTTGAACCAATCAATGGTTCCGTGTCTAGTTCCCACTGTTGCTTCATGACCCGCATATAGGTTTCTCAAGAGACAAATAATATGGTCTGGTACTCCCATCTCTTTGAGAATTTGCCACAATTTGTTGTGATCCACACAATCAAAGGCTTTAGCATAGTCAATGAAGCAGAAGTAGATGTTTTTCTGGAACTCCCTAGCTTTCTCCATGATCCAGCATATATTGGTAATTTGATCTCTAGTTCCTCTGCCTCTTTGAAATCCTACCTGCATTTCTGGTAGTTCTCGGTCCACATACTGCTGGAGCCTAGTTTGTAGGACTTTGAGCATAACTTTGCTAGCATGTGAAATGAGTGCAATGTTGAGGTAGTTTGAACATTCTTTGGCATTGCCTTTCTTTGGAATTGGAATGTAAACTGACCTTTTCCAATCCTGTGGACACTGTTGAGTTTTCCAAATTTGCTGGCATATTGAGTGTAGCACTTTTACTGCATTGTCTTTTAAGATTTTGAATAGCTCAGCTGGAATTCTATCACCTCCACTAGCTTTGTTGCTCAGTCTGTTGCTCAGACTTCCTAAGGCTCATTTGATTTTGCATTCCAGGATGTCTGGCTCAAGGTCAATGACCACCCCATCATGATTATCAGGGACATTAAGCTCCTTCTTGTATAGTTCTTCTATGTAATTTTGCCACCTCTTCTTAATCTCTTCTGCCTCTGTTAGGTCCCTGCCATTTTGGTCCTTTATCATGCTCATCTTTACATGAAACATTCCCTTCATATCTCCAATTTTCTTGAAGAGATCCCTGGTCCTCCCTATTCTATTGTTTTCTTCTATTTCTTTGCACTGTTCATTTAAGAAGGCATTCTTATCTCTTCTAGCTATTCTCTGGAATTCTGCATTTAATTGGGTGTATCTTTCTTTTGTCCCTTACCTTTCGCTTCCCTTCTTTCCTCAGCTATTTGCAAAGCTTCCTCAGACAGCCATTTTGCTTTCTTGCATTTCTTTTTCTTTGGGATGGTTTTAGTTGCTACCTCATGTCCACTATTCATCCATAGTTCTTCAGGCATTCTGTCTATCAGATCTAATTCCTTAAATCTATTTGTCACCTCTACTGTATATTCATCAGGGATATGATTTAGTTCATACCTGAGTGGCCTAGTGCTTTTCCCTACTTTCTTCAATTTAAACTAAATTTTGCAACAAGAAGCTCATGATCTGAGCCACAGTCAGCTCCTGGTCTTGCTTTTACTGACTGTATAGAGCTTCTCCATCTTTGGCTGCAGAGCACATAGTCAATCTGATTTCTGTGTTGTCCGTCTGGTGATGTCCATGTGTAGAGTCATCTCTTGGGTTGTTGGAAAAGAGTGTTTGCTATGACCATCGTATCCTCTTGACAAAATTCTACCGGCCTGTAACCTGCCTCATTTTGTACTTCAAGACCAAACTTGCCTGTTATTCTGGTTATCTTTTGACCCTACTTTAGCATTCCAATCCCCCATGATGATAAGGACATCATTTTTTGGTGTTAATTCTATAACGTGCTGTAGGGCTTCATAGAACCAGTCAACTTCATCCTCTTCAGCACCAGTGGTTGGGGCATAGACTTGGACTACTGTGATGTTGAATGGTTTGCCTTGGATTCAAACTGAGATCATTCTGTCATTTTGGGGATTGTATCCCAGTACTGCTTTTCCTATTCTTTTATTGACTATGACAGCTACCCCATTTCTTCTGAGGGATTCTTGCCTGCAGTAGTATACCTGATGGACATTTATTTATTTATTTATTTATTTATTTATTTATTTATTTATTTATTAAATTTATATACCACCCTATTCCTAAGGGACTCAGGGCGGTGAACAGCGAACGATAAAAATACATGTAATACAAACATTAATAAAAAACCAATTAAAATATACTAAACACTCTGGTCCTAGATAATTCAAGACATCCCAGTTTAAAATAAAATCAAAAAGCAATATAAAGGGAAAGTTAGGCCAGGCCGGCCTGCTGAAACAGGAATGTTTTGAGGGCACGGCGGAAAGTGCGCAGATCCGGAATCTTCTGTATCTCTGACATTTGAATTAAATTCACCCATTCCTGTCCATTTTAGTTCGCTGATTCCTAAGATGTTGATGTTCAGTCTTGTCATCTCTTGTTTGACCACGTCCAGCTTGCCTTGATTCATAAATCTTACATTCCAGGTTCCTATGGAGTGTAGATCTTTACAGCATCGGACGTTCCTTTCACCACTAGATG
This sequence comes from Pituophis catenifer annectens, assembly GCF_029215685.1. Taxonomy (NCBI): domain Eukaryota; kingdom Metazoa; phylum Chordata; class Lepidosauria; order Squamata; family Colubridae; genus Pituophis; species Pituophis catenifer. Next base: position 175,022,590 of record NW_027256881.1, read on the forward strand.
CATCCACAGCTGAGTGTCCTTTCAGTTCTGGCCCAGTCACTTCACTCTTTTTGACACTACTAATAATAGCCCTCTGCCCTTCCCCAGTAGCACCTACTGCTACTGGACACCTTCCGACCTGAAGGGCTCATCTTCCAGCATCATATCTTTTTTCCTTTTGGTACCGTCCATGGGGTTTTCATGGCAAAGATACTGGAGTGGATTGCCATTTCCTTCTCCAGTGGATCACGTTTTGTCCCTGCTTTGACCTGTCCTTCTTGGGTGTCCCTGCACGGCATAGCTCATAACTTCATTTCGCTGTGCAAGCCCCTTCGCCATGACAAGGCAGTAATCCATGAAAGGGATAATGACCATACATCCTTTATTATAAAGGACAACCCTTTATTTCAATTCAATTCAATTTTTATTATGGTCACAGGCCAGCATTACAAATAAAAACATTAAAAACAGCAATAATAAAAATAATAATGCAGCAACTAATATATTATGATTAGTGGTGGACTGTCAGTGGGTAGTTGGAGTCTGCCTAATTTTGCATACAGTATAACAAAATTTGGCCACATTCAAAGAAACCATACTGATGTGATAACAGCAGTTGTACATAAAAGAGATCAATTTCTCCCATATATTTTAATAGGTAAGGCATTATAAAATGAGTCAGTGAGTCCTTATAGAACAGGGGTCCTCAAACCCTGGTCTGTGCTACCCAAATGAGCCACCCAAGTGGCGGGTGAGGGCAGGAAGCTCCATTTGCATAAGCAGCATGCCTGTGTGCGAAACCATCCTTTCCCACCCCTCCCCACCGCTATTGCCACTGCTGCCAGTCCATGGAGCCAGAAAGGTGCCTATTATTATTGACACCATCTTGCTTTTTTATTATTATTTTGTGTTATTTCTCTTCTGCTGTTTCTAGGTATTGCCATGTCCACTATCCAGACATTTTTGTCTTTCTTATCAGCAATTGTTAAGCCAGGGGTGTTATGTTGCAGGTGCTTGCTCTGTTTGAATTCTAAAGTCCTAGAGCACTTTAGCTTCTTCATTTTCAATTATATTGTCTATTTTCTACTCACACCAGTTCTTGCCTGCAGAAAAGTGGTATTTCCTGGTACTGGCCCTTTTGTTAGGTCTTTCTTTATCAGGTAGGTTTTACCAGATGTTAACCAATCTTCAATTTCACCTCCTTGCAGTATGTTATTAAACTAGTTGGCAACAGGTAAACGTAGACCAGTCAGGTATTTCAACCAAAAATCATGTAGTTCATCTTCACCTGGTGTTAATTTATGGATCTCCCTTTCTCCACCATTTCGGTTGTTATTACATGTCCTTTCATTTCTGCTTCATTTTTCTCCTTTGCCACCTCCTTTATCCAGGCTGCCTTCTTGTGGTATTTCTTGAAATTGTTCAATAGCTAGGCCCAAAACTGCATGCTTGTTCTTTGTCAAGTGTTGACTGGTTCATTGCAGCCTCTCCATTGGTGGATTGGTAGGAACAATTCTGATTTGATTATTATTTATTAATGTTTGTTGATTAGTATTACTTTTAGTTGATTAGTATTAATTGATGATAATGAGTATGAGTATGATGATTGATGCTGATGATTTCTTGCCTCTAAAGATCACAGATCACAGTTTAAAGATGAGTTATGAATAATCCTGGTAGTGAAGATAAATCTTTTATAGATAAATCTTATTAGTCAGCTTGCTGAAAAACCTTTCAATAATAGGATGTGTAGTAATATAATGGGAAACCTAAAAGACTTCACTTTTATTTTAAGGAATCAAAATATAGGTTAATTAGCATTGTTTGATTTCTTAATGAAACATGAAAACTTAATGAAGATTTGCTGGTGCCAAAGAACTTAAACCCAAACTGAAGGTTGCCTTAATCCTCAAGAAGGAATACAATCAAGAACCAAAGTATTTTAAAACACCCACCTTTTTTGTGTTCTCTTCTTCCCTTTACCATTCCCGTGAGCTTATTTTATAGTATTTACTCTGACAAAAACAGAGTAAAACCTTTCGTAAATAATAAATCTAAGGGGACATTAATAATGGATTTTTTTTTAAAGTGGGAACTCATGAGGAATTTAAGGATTCCTTAAAAAGCAGCATCAGGACCAGGTATGAGTTGTGATAGTGCAGAAACATAATGCGTGTTATTTCATTGTAGAAGTCCAAAGAGTGCACTGAAAATGAATAAAGGGTAATTCATCTTAAATTGGCTAAATTGAAAGTTTTGCACAGTTACACGGAAACAGATAATTTATTTCCCTTCACATTAAAGCATTTTAATCAACCTAAAGAAGCTATTACCGTAGATGCTTAATAACTTATTCCATTTTTAAAAATCCAGTTCCATATTGAGATGTTGTACTAATAATAATGTATATTGTAGTTTTGCTCCTCTCTAAAATATGATGCTGCTGATAATGTTCAGCAGGAATACCAGAGCAATTTCATGCCAGTTATAAGCTCAATACAATAAATTTTAAACTTGAATGGTATAGATCAGGGGTGTCAAACTCATGTCATCGTTTTCCCCTTTGCTAAACCAGTGTGGACATGGCCACTATGTGACATTTTAAAATGCCTTTGTATCATGATATGATGGGAAAGTAAGCAAAAATTGGAAAGTGCTTCCTTTTGAAGAACCTTAGACTAAAAAGTACCTTGCATAACTAATTTCATTAGTCATATATACAGTAAACATATTGATGGAATGTATGTGTTTTTCCTTAAATTATTAATTTGTGTAATGTATATATAATTTTCAGTTATTTCAGAGATGGGCAGAGCAAAGTCCAGTGGCTATTCTGCATTTTCATAGCCCCATTTTCAAATCTAATGTCATCAGCAGTTGTTGGTGACAAACATTTTCAACTATTTCTTGCTCTTCTAAATCTGTGCATTAAAGCTCTTTTGCAACCATATCTGTACATAATAGCATTTTGAAAATTGGACCATTTGGCCTAAGTCTCTTGGTATCATCACTTCCTCAAAACCATGCCTATGTGGACCTTTGCAGGAAAGGTAAGGAAAACTTCCTTGTTGAATTCTGGTTGCAGCTGATGCAGCCAAGGTTAGAATATAAGGCTTGAACTGAAGGGCAAATACTGTTTTGTCAAGTTTGGGAACTGGCTAATTCTTACAATTTTTATTCAAGATCACAACTGTTTATTCTGATTAATAGATCTTATCATGTGATATGCATTACAGTGACTGGGGCAAAGATAAACACTTATACAAAATATACTTTTAACGTGAGTAGGAGTCTAACTGCTATTCCTGAGAATACAGTAAGAATAAAAATGATTCTTATCTTATACTAGTTACAAAAGCAAATCCTTGTAGATTATCCCAAAATTCTAACATGTATTTTTTAAAATAAATCACATACTGAAGGTCACATTTTGAAGGACACAGTTAATTAAAATAACAGCCCCTGTACTAGAGGTGAGGTTTTTGAACTCCTAGATATATGACTGAATATTTCACCTAATAAAATGATACATTAATTAACTCTTCCCCTGTAGCATTCACCAAACCATTAATAAGAAGGGCAGATGGGAGGAAGGAGGACAAATCCATGAATAATCATCCGGAACACAGAAAACAATTATTAATCAATCTGCTTAACTGATATGCTTTGGGCCTCTCTAGCAATGTTTTAGTTCCAAATTGATTTTTTTTAAAATATTTGTTTAAGACAATAGGCTAAAAATAATAGTTATGTTTAAATAGTTCATGTATAAAGTATTTATGTTAATGAATACTAAATTAAATAGTGATAACAAATCACTTATTTGTTAAATTAGCAACTATTTTATTTTAATTAGTAAATTGTTAATCTATATTGCATGATTGCTAATTTAGATGTAGTAATCTTCAGATTCAGATTCACCAGTCCATATATTTTTGCTTTTCCTGAAAGTTCAGATGCAATTCCCAGTTCAAAAACAAATCTATATGTACATTTTATCTGTTTTAAGCAGTTTTCTTTCAATATAGCCAAATTCTGTTATATTGCTGAAAATTAAACACACTTTGACTGCACTACCAATTGTAACACTTTCATCCAGTTTTGGGTTTTATTGTTATTTTTAGATCTCATCTTTGACTGTAATAAAGTCTATGCCATATATTTAAATATCAATTTCTGAGTCAATATAGGTATAAGAAAAAAAGTGTAATAAATCTTGCCCTTAGTTCCAATATGTTAACATCCCATTGGATTAAAAAAAATGGACCTCACTGTGCCTATAAATATGTGAACCATTAGAATTTACATATTGTTCAAATAATTATAAATGAAAATTCAGCATCATTCCAATAGTTACTGAGTACAAACAAAAATATGGGGACACCCCTTCAGTCAGCAATATGTAATTAGAGGACTAAACAATTTCCTCTTTCCAACCTAGATGCATTTGCTATGTTAAGCAATCTATGTTCTACTCCAAATCATTTTAGTCTATATTCTTAGGTGGCCAGCACATTTGTTAAATTAATTAGCTTATGCTTAATAAAGCAAATTTCTTCCCAACAATTTTCTTGGGTTGGCATATGGAGTTTCCATAGCAAATACAATGTAAACTTGCTTAAAAATTCAGAGATCCCCCCCCCAATAATGACTTGTCAAGCGATTATGTATATTTAAAAAGGCCTACAATGTAATAATTTTCAGATTGCTTTCCTTAAATTGTCTAAAAGAGATATCAATGAACTGAAGAAGCTTCTTGGATGAGAAGTGAAATGTCGTCAAGGACATTCAAGAACAAAGAAAAGTTCAGTTGCCTTTTGAAAATGCACATTTGAGACAACCATGACCTGGATGACTGAAAACCTTCAAAGAAAATGGGGAAAGAAAAGAGAAATATTGTTTCAAGTATTTAATTGTCTGCCTCATCTCTGCACACCTACGTCTAAAATATATCTTTATAAATCTTGGCTTAATGATAGTAGAATCCTGGGGTTGCAGAGGGCCATCTAGGTCATGAAGACAGTCCCCCGTTCAATAGTGTTTGGTCAAAAGGTGTTTGTCCTTTACAAAAGCCATATTTTTTCAAGTCTAACTCATATCTAGATTGTATTTGTAATTGTGGCCACCATGATAATGGAATGCCCTGTTTTTCCAGCTCTTGCTTAGATTTTAATTTCCCTTCATTGTCCAAAATGTCTTTATAAGTGACAATTTTTTCAAATTTCACCAAGTTTGGATATGTAAAAACTTCCATCATTGAGAGCCATTGGGATTTTAAGATATATTTTAGGTTTTATTTTTTCCCATACAGATATTAGTGAATTTCTTATATAGTGATTTTGGAAGTATTTATGGCTGAATTCTCATACCATAAGAAGGCATGCCATCCTAGTTGTAAATAATGTCCTTCTAAATATAACAATCTCATGTATCTAAGAGTTATCCATTCTTTTAACCATGTTATTACACAAACCAATCTGGTAGTCCAAACCCTCCATTTTCTTTAGATTCTTGTAACATTTTCAATTTTATTCTTGCTTTTTTTCCTAGCCATAAAAATTTCAAACTTGATTTATTCAAGTCATCAAAGAATTTCTTTTCAATTTTTATAGGTACGGTTTGGAACAGGAAGAGCAATTTTGGTAGGATATTCATTTTTACTGTGTCAATCCTTCCCAACATTGATAAGTGTAGGTTTTTTCATTTTTCCAAATCTAACTTTATTTGCTTAAGTAGTTATATAATTGTCTTCTTTTATCATTGCGCATCTCTGATGAAAAACTAATTAAGAAGGTATATAACTTCTTACTGAATTTGAAAATGGAAAACGAACAAATAATGGTACAATGGGAATTTTTTTGGGATATAACATAAAACTAGAGAAATGGCAAAACCTATGGGAAAGAAACTATAAATTAACAATGGCAACCTCTTATAAGGAAAATTTGTATAAAATGTTTTATAGATGGCATTTACCACCTGCTAGGTTAGCTAAAATGTTTAAAAACATGTTTAGCAAATGTTGGAAATGTAACCCAAAAAATGGGCACATTTTATCATATTTGGTGGACTTACACAAAAGCATTTTTTTTTTAAAGAAAAGATGATAGGGAAACATGCAGATTTTAAACCTGAATTGTTTTTATTAGGTATAATATCAGAAAAAATGGATAAGTATGTACTTAATATTACATGTCCTAACAGCAGCGAGGATTATATTTGCACAATACTGGAAAAATGAAGATATACAGCGAGATGAAGAGATAGTCAGGAAGATACTAGATTGTGCAGAAATTGATAGATTGACATTGAAAATTAAACAGAAAGAAGATGTAGACTATTATCAAACATGGAATCTATTTTACCAATGGTTGGAAAAAAGGGGTGGAGATTAAGAATGTAAATTTGTATTGTTAGGCAAATTAAATACCTAGACAACACGATGTTTATTAAGCACTAAGAAATGTATTTAATAGAAAATCAATTTTAAAAAAAGACAACCCACTGTTCAAGGCATATATCTAATTTAAAGGGTCTCCATCCAGGCTATCCAGTATGTGTTCCAACACATTCAACAAAGGAGAGCTTTTACCCCCCCTCCCTTAGAAAATGGTTCCATTTTCTAACTACTTTTACCATTTGGAATGTTTTCCTAAAATTCATCAGGAATCCGTATCCTGGAATTTAAGACAATAGAAAATAATCTTCCTCTCTGCCCCCACTTCAGCTATCAAAAACAAGCTGTAATGTTTAATGCCATCTTTCAACTGGTTCTCTTAAGATTTAGTTTATGATCCCCACATCATCCTTCCTGCTTTTCTGAGTTCTTAGTTATCTGAATACTTCAAACAATAGGGTGTCCAGAACCAAATACACTGCAAAACAGAGTAGAATTATTAATTTCCTGATTTGGAAACCATTTATATTGATGTGGTGAAGAAATGCATTTTTAGCAGCAATATCACATTGCTGATTCATATTCATTTTGTGTTACTGTTCCAAAATCTTTTAAAAGACATTTACTTCTCTTCTTTGTCCGAGTCAGCAATAAGAAAGAAAAGAATGTGGCATGCCTATTTATGCTATGACAGAATTAGGGTTAGGATTAAAGTTAGACAGAGTTAGGGTTAGCTATAACATAATATAAGTTTTCAAAATCATTTTATTAGTTATGCCATGCTGATAGTTTGAAATGGATATAAAATAAAATTGACTCCCAAATTCCTTTATGGTTGTCATTCCAAGAGGTATTTTTAGAAGAGAAATGATACCTGCACAAACTTGGTTGACCAATGCTGATTTATTGACTTTGTCTGAAGAAGACCTAAATTAAAAAACAGAGAAGAATTGGAAAGAAAAGACCATATTTGTCAATGGTTTGTCTATGCTCAGTTAACAGAAGATTTAAACTGGATAAGAAGAATTTTGTTTTTACCAATGGGAAAACTGATTTTAGTTGGATTTATGTACTAATGTGATTGCTAAGACATATAAATTACTATTGAAAATGAATATGGAGTGAATATATAAAATATATAAATTATTATTGAAAATGAATATGGAGGATGACTATATTAAAGATTATATGATCAAATGGGCAGTAACATTTGGTTACAACATAATGCTTGAACAATGGAAGAATATGTGGAGTAAAGGCTGTTGAAGTGTAACTTGAAAAAGAATATTTATAGTATTATGCACCATTGGCATTTTACACCTGATAAATTGTCAAAGCTATTAAGGGTTTTGTCAATGGTATGTTGGGAATGTAAAGGCACTTTTTATCACCTCTGATGGAGATGTAAGAAAGTTAAGACTTATTGGAATGATATGTTTTAACTCAGAGAATTATTAAATAGAACGTGACAACTGAAGCCAGAGGCTTTTTTTTTTTTTTTTTAGATTTGGTGGACAAACAGGAAAAAAAGGAACTTTGTTCTTATATATGACAACAGCAGCAAGGCATCTCTGTGCACAGAATGGAAGGATTCACACATACTCACAATGGAAGAATGGATGGTGAAATCAATGGAGTTGGCTGACATGGTGAAATTGTCTGCTTTGATTAAAGAAAAGATTTTATCTAGTTTCATTCTACTTCTACTTGGAAACCTGTAACACTGTAGGATTTTTTTGTTTGTTTGTTTGAAATGGAAAGAAATGAAAATTTAACCTTGGGTTTAGATTTATTTATGATGATAAAAGTTCTATTTATTATGGTTTATTCTAGTTCAAAGGATCTTTTTCTATAACTTTTTTCCTTTTTGTTTGCACTTTCCAATTTTTGCTTTTTCCTCACCCCTTTCTCTTTCTTTTTAATTCTTTTTTCTTTTCTTTCTTTGTTGTATTTTATACTTCTTTCAAATCTAATAAAAAAAATTGGAGAGAAAGAATGAAAAGATTCTGAACTAAAAGTTAAAAAAGGAAATTTCTGTGACTTTATGGGGCTGCTAAATAACACACCAATTTACCCTCCCCCATATCTGTAGTGAACATTATATGTTCTGGTATAAACAGCTTAGCATATTTATGACATAACTGCCTTTCACTAAGGAGTGAAGGTAAAAGACCATGGGATTTATTTATTCTGGCCCATGGTGAATTCCTAAATGGATATCATCTATCAGATTCCTGTGATGTTAAACAGCATGACTATCTGGAGAATGCTTACATAATATATTGCAAGTTTCAGCCTGGTTCCTGAGAATCACACAATATCTACAAGATCCCATCAGATTGTATGCCTTTTTGGTAGTTGCTCAAGGCCTTTGGAACATCCTCCCACTGGAGAGCAGGGGACCCCTACCCTTTTAGCTGTCTGGAGGGCTGTGAGACTGGGCTCTTTTCTGCAAAATCAATTCATCAGGCAGCACTTTTGTTCTCAAAGAGGCAGGGTGAAAAAGCCCTGCTTGGATTTCGTGATGAACCTTTTTCAGGCAGCCCCCAGGTAATCCTCTAGCAAGAACACTGGCTTGTGACCTTCCCTATCAGCTTCCTTGTTGACTTTATGGGGGAGCCAGCTGAAAAGACTGTGCATGGTGATTGCACGATTGCAGAACACTTGGCCAACTGCTGTAAGTGTGAACCAATTACCAAAAAACCAGATCACAATCATGTGACTGCCCGGGTGCTGCAACAACTGTAAGTTAAGGCACAGGTTGTAAGTTCCTTCATTCATTGCCATCGTAATTTCAAGTGGTTGCTGGATAAATGATCATTAAACAAGGATTGTTTGTAAGTTTTAAACTATGTTTAATGGATTGTTGTGAACCACCAGAATCACTATATGTGATAGGTAGCCATATAAATGGAAGGAAGGAAGGAAGGAAGGAAGGAAGGAAGGAAGGAAGGAAGGAAGGAAGGAAGGAAGGAAGGAAGGAGTTCTTTACTTTAATATGGTAAGGACCTTCTGTAGGTGTGCTGTTCTGGGAAACCACACCTGGTCTCCTTGTCCAATCATACTATTTTTCAGATTTTTCTCCTTGGGGTATTTGACAGTTGCTATATAAATTGAAACAGCTTATTGTGGAGGACTTTCCTCTTCCTCACAACAATCAAATATCAATTCTAGCAGCTTTCTGACATAACTCCTGTATAAAACTTTGAAAGGAGAAAAAACATTTTTAAAAAATGCCTCTTTATGTTTGGTTCTATTTCCCATTCCCATTCTATTCCTATTTCCTATTTATTTATTAGATAATTAACATTTTTTAAAATCAAATAATGAATTTGACTACACTAAGTTTTATTTTTTAAAAATCAATATCTCCATCTCTCTGAACTTGGTTGAACCATATTTAACTCAATTCAGTTTATTTCTGAACAGGTTGCACAACACCTGAATTCATACCAGATTACCTAATCAGTGGCAAACTTTGTTTTAAGCAGCGGTGAAGTCCAGCCGGATCTATCCAGCTCGCATGAACTGTTAGTCTCTGCCCACTCACCAGGACGTCATTACATCCCATTTTTGACCCTCTGCACATGGGCAGAAAAGGCACGTGCGCTCACATTCCTGAACCGGTAGCGAAGGTAAGTGCATTTCACCGCTGGTTTTAAGGGCAGTGTCTTATCAACAAAATAGAAAAGTAATGCACTGTTTGGTTTTGGTTTACAATTCTCATCATCCTTGAGGAGTAGCTGATAGGAGCGGTAATCAATACATCCAGATGCTATCAAAACAGGAAAGCTTGCTTGAAGTTACTACTTGTTACTTAGATTTCCTGAGTAGGTATTTTCTTGTGAATTTTACCTTGTACCTTGCTAGATAGAACAACATTTTTTCCTCCATAATTGACTTTACTTAGAGAGATTGGACAAATAATGCAGACACAGTTTGTATAATATTTGATTCTAATATTATCAGTTTTTCCCATCATAATTGATCTGAAATACCTTCTCCCCTATAGTTGCTGCTTTTCTGGTCAGCATGAAAAGCAATCACTATAATCTGCAGAGCTAATTTCATGCACACATTTCCTTCATTAACACAAGTTTTTTTTTTACTCGATGCTGCTGCTCAAATTTCAGCAGTATCTAAACCCTGATGAGCCATGCATTGTGTTCTGAGCTCTCATAGTCTTAAAAATGGACATAATAAAAATGAGCCTATAATTCTATTACCATGAGTATTATTATAAATATATATCATCTTCTGCAAATAGTGTTCTCCAAAGCAACCACCGGGAACATTACTGAAGTCATAAACAGCACATTATCTATCATAGAAATTGTCCCAAGACTAATTCAACTACTTTTTATTTCTAGAATAAATAGATCCTTCCATGTAAGTATGCATTTGCTAATTTCTTTTCTTTTCCTCTCATTATAGTCAGGTTAGGATTCTTAAGAAATCTCTAATGAGCACATAATTGAAAATGTAAAAAACACTGGTAGAATATTCTTTTTTCAAGTAATTTTATTAAAGAGTATAATTGCAATTGTAAAAACTAATACAAACTAAAAGATTAAAAATGTGAAGGCATAGTAAAAGCTGCAAAGGGAGAAAAAATAGAAAAAACATAAAAAAGAAAAAGAAAAAAGAAAAGAAAAGAAAATATAGTAAAGAATAAGTACAAATAACTTTTCACCTCTTAAATTACAACAAAAGTTCTCTTCAACTATGTTCCATCTCTTAACTATAAAGAAGTCCATAACGCGTTGTAATTTCAGTCCTGGTATCTGCAAAATTCCATTAAGTTTTCAGAAATAACAACATATCTATTTTATCCCTGATCAAACAAAACCAACTTATATTCCTTCCTTTTAATTCTAATTATCTTTTAGTTCATTCAAATAATGTCATATAATTTGATTTATTTTCATTTATTCTTTGTCCCTTTTCATAAAATTCTTCAAAATTTTAACAAGCCTCTTTGTAAATCCAAATATAGAAAAATTATCCAAGCCTCTCTCTTGATTTGTTGTTTATATATCCCTTTTAATTATTAAATTAAATTATTATTTAATAATTAATTATTATTAATTATTAATTATAAGACATCAGCTGGTTTTTCTTGTATGCCCATCCATTATAACATTTTTACTATGTCATTCTTATAGCCTGGCATTAGCAAATCCACTTTCAACTCAATCTCTGTCTTGTCAAGTAATACTTATTTCTGCTCCATATTTTTTAGACACAGTCTATCATAGAGGCAGACATGATTACTATTTATTTCTTAATCTATTTTTCAAAAAATATCCTTCAATATTTCCAGTGTTAGAATATTTTGTTTCATTCTTTATCTGTTAGCCAAATTTAGGGTTGTTTGTAATTAAAATCTTTAGTCTCCTCTAATGTTCAATTCTTAAAATCTATCTTAGTATTTTTTTAAAAATCAAAAAACAAAAACATTTGCTCATGGGAAGGGTTCTTTACAATTAATTCCAAGATTCTTATTTCAAATTTATCTAAATTCACCTTATACCGTACTTTATTTGGAGCTTTCTAATATCAATGTATTAATCAAACTTGCTGGGTTTTTAAAAGTTTTTAAGCTTATAATTAAAATTTTCTTTGATTAAGGAACAAAGGCAAATTCATCCAGTGTTTTCAGATTTGTCATGTCAAAGGTGTCTGGTAGATGAAAAGTAGTTAATAAGCAATTTCCAATTAGAAAAAGAAGTTTGCAAACTTAGCATCTTTTTAAAGGTGCTGACCATGGTTTAAGCAAAATGGTTATTCCCTCATCTCCCAATGCTGAAAAACACCAGAGGCAATCTTGCAGTCTTCTTGTGAGGAGCAATTGTTTGGAGCATTTATGGGTGATCTGCCTTCCTCTCCTTTGTCTAGAGAGGTTTGAAGAGCTGGTCTATTTACTGACACTTCATCTTTTGCAGGCAATTATTGACTTTATCTTCAGTCCTCCATTCTTTGTCTGGAAGTCTGGATATTATCAAATGCAAATGAAAAAGTTCAGTTCCAACTTAATCTCTATATGCAGATCCAAAAAAACCCTCTGTTTGCATGAAGAGAGGGCCATGTGTAACTGAGATGGACTGAATATCATCAGTCTCCTCCCTCAGTTGCACTATTTCATACAACATCAGATGCCCCTTGGAAGGGTCTGGGATGACTTTTCAGAGAATAATAGGAAGAAATAAAGGGAAGTAAACCCTCTAATGAATGGATTGTGCATGAAGCCATTTAGCTCTGACATTGTATGTCTTTTTTAAAAATTTAAAAGTAGAAGATTAGATGTAGAAGTGCTTTCAAAGGAGGATTCACTCAATTTCATTTGCATATTGAATAAGGAATTAACAAGAATTCCATTCTACATGCTAGTTTAAAGGCCTTTGAAGAAATCAAAACAAGGGAATTTATGTTTTGCTATAAGTAATTCATGGCATTCAAATTTGCTAGCAACTATGAAAAGTATATTTAATAATTAGCATGTTTTAATGCTAGGGTTTTCCCATTGGAATGAGGACCTGGAGACCTTTAGAGAACTAGCAGTCCTCCTTTTCTTCAACATCAATTAAGATTTTTCAGAAATTTTATCTTTGCAATATTATTGTTCTTGTTCCTATTCCAAAGTTTATTTTTTCTTGGTTTGAACAGATCATAACACAGATTTATTGGCATCACTCAACTGGTACTAAGATTGCACTCTATAAGAATAACATTTACAAAACAATACAATGTTGATCCAGTGAAGACATATATTATTAGTGGAAAATACATTCCATTTCACCTAATTTTGTGACACCAGGATTGTGTGAATTTTTTTAACTCCCATGCCTCCTTCATATAACATCTTTGCATTTCTGATGTGCAAAAGCTTGAATCCAAGAGACAATGCCATTAACGAATATAGAAAGGAGGCTTGACCACGCTTGTAGTTGTCAACATCTTGCCACCTTGTCTTACTGTGCTTAGCCTTGCTTTGCCTGGGTTCAACTTGCCTTGCTTTGCCTGGCTTAGCTGTGAGCAAGTACTCAGTGACACAGCTCTGCTTCAGGTTGTGCTGCAGCCCCAGCGACCCCTCCATGTGACAGGGACTCCCTGGAACCAAGTTTCCTGAACTGTGTTTGCCCTCAGAACTGGCTGCTTCTTTGGACTCACGGTAGCCAGGAACTAGTGTGTGGGGGGTGCGTGCATGTGTGTGTTTGGAGCTTTGCTCTTGGTCTTACAGTGAACTGTAGGAACTTTGGGGGGGGGGAGTTGGAGCAATAAAAGGTAATTAAGCCTTCACTCCGACTGTGTTGCTTTCGTGCCCAGCCCCGGATCATCACACTTGCATAGCAAAAGGCATAAGCTTGACTGCCCCAAGATCCATAAAGTGTTATCTGGTCATTCCCAAGGGAAGATGAGCAGTCCGGAGATCTTGTAACTTAGGTTTAGAACAATAATGTTGCTTATTTTAGTGGCTCCAGTTGTTGTTTGTGCCTGATATTAGTCTACTAATCATCTGCATTGCCCTTTCCTGAACCTCTTCTAGTTTTTCTGATTGACGCGCCAAATATCATGGCCAGAATTGCACATATCAAAGTGGGAGGTCTGTCCAAAGCCAAATAAATTATTTCTCGTGATTTAATTTAGATAATGAGATAGAGGCATAGAAATTTAATAAATAAATTTGAAGCTAGTTTGGTATAGTGGTTAAGGCACCAAGATAGAATCTGGAAAACTTTGGGTTTGAGTTCTGCTTTAGACATGAAAGGGAGCTGGGTGATTTTGGGTCACTCTCTCTCAGCCTAACCCACTTCGCAGGCTTTTTGTGGGGAAAAACAGGATGAGGAGAGAGTATTAGTTATATTCACCCCCTTAAGTTATTTATAAAAAATAAACATAGGATATAAATAAATAAAAATATTTTGATGAGAAGTAAACTAAGCTAGTACTTGCCTTTTTTGGCAGCCACTGTTGATTCATTTTATCAATTACAATTCATGACTGTTGTCACAGATACTTTTGCCAAGCAAAATCTCTTCGTGATATTTTACTTTCTATTTTTCAGTTGTGGAACTTTGTATATTTGTCTTTTATTTTGTTATTTTCAATCCATTTATGTGGGTTATCAGGCTATCAGGATTGTTCTGAACTTTTTTCTGTCTTCTACAAAACCCAATTTTGTGTCACATTTTAGTCTCATTGACCTTCATTGAATCTGAACAATTGTAATTCATGAATTGTGGCTTCAACTGAGTTATGCAAAAGACATTAATTAGAACATAAGGGAGTTGCAGAAAACCAAATTTGTGTATGGAAAGTACAGTAATACTAATGTGTTTATCAAATTCTAGAATATCAAAAGGAACATAATTTTGTCACATACATATTAAATAGGATAGATTTCAAAGAAATAATTATTTTTATAACAAAGAAATATTCTTAAATGCAGGAAAAATTAGTTATGTCAATGCATTTATCTGTCTACATCTCAGCCTCAAAGTCTTAATATAAATGCCCATATAAAGTAGAAATATAAGGTACTTTGCATATGGTAGCTATTTCATCCAAAGTATTATTTTAATTTTCAGTAATTGGAAAAAAGATGGTCTTTTAAAGGAAGAAACATTGTCTGTTATTTCAAAGTGAGCCTATATCATTATTTGCAAAAAGAAAAAACTAGCTAAAAATTGCCAATAAAATATAAAGATGTTTCATTTGAAAATATAGAACGATTTTTCATATGTTGCTGAAAGAAAATGAAGGTTTTTAAAAACAGAGGGTTAATTTTAATAACAATCATATATTAAATTGGATAACCAATCTTTTTTGTGTGTTACACCAGCCAGGAAAATGCAGTATATGTGAAAGGCTGGTCCTAAATAAATTATTTGTAATCCTTTCACAAACTAACCATGGGATAAATTTATTTTCTGTGCAGAGATGCTTTTTGGAATTCAGAGAGGCATATGGTTATTTTTCCTATCAAAATGCTGCCTTGGATCTGGTTCTCTGCGTTTAGATTCTCTGTTACCTATTTCCTAAAATAGTTGTGTTATGGTTCTTCCAATCACACTTGCTTTTTCATCAAAATTCTACAACCCTTATCTAAAATCAAGAGCACCAAGCAAAGTTCTTTATGTGGTAAAACTAGCAGCACTGGAACTGGGATGCAAAACGTCAAATGACCATTAGATAGTAGTAAGAATTAGTGGTCTTTGGACCTCCTTGCTGCCATCTAGTGAATGCCTGGATTTTTGCAGCCTATAATTGGTGAATTCTCTTGCAATGAAATTTGTGTCAAGTATTTCAAACGGCAGCTACAAAATCCTTGAGGCTAGTCCACATCATATATTAAATGTGAATGCAACTCTTGATATCAGTTATGCTGCATATAATTACTGTCATACAAGGAGGGCTTTAAAAATATTTATGTGCTGTTTGGAACAGAGGGGATAGGAATCAAGAGAAGATTGCTTTGAGTTCACTGATTTTCTGATTCCTCATTCAAAAAGGCAAAACTAAATAATTTACAAATATCCCCTTTCCCCTCTCTGTTTTCAGCAAACACAAAGCCCATAGCAACCACATTACCTGGAGGAATATCCTTCAGGACTTTTTTTCACATAGCCAATAAAAATTATCCTCCATTCTGACATCTAGTTCATTATCCTTCTTTACCATTTACCACTTCTCACAGGGCACAAAGGAGAGAAAAGAGCTGAGTAAACATCTTAAGAATTAAGC
This sequence comes from Pituophis catenifer annectens, assembly GCF_029215685.1. NCBI lineage: Eukaryota > Metazoa > Chordata > Lepidosauria > Squamata > Colubridae > Pituophis > Pituophis catenifer. The sequence continues at coordinate 175,038,710 of NW_027256881.1, forward strand.
CTGGTGATTAAATAAACAGAAAACAATTAAAATTCAGTTTAGAAGAAGCTGCAGCAGTTATAAAGGAACTAAGAACTCTCCCGTGTAAATCCACTGACTGATGCATATTCTGGCCAGGTCATCTCCTTTCAGAGCTTTGGAATTGGTCATACAACATGGGGGTAACATTTAACATTTAACATTCAACATTTAAGAATGTTGAATTGTTATTTTTAATTTTGGATTTTAAGGGCTCTTTGTGGCTTAAAAAGTAATAGCCCATCTATGGAAAGAGGTTTGTATTCAATTTAATATGTATTAAATATTAATTAATTAAGTATTAATTAATACATATATTAAATATGTATGCAACAGTACAAGGATACTTTAACAAGCACGAGAGATGTGCACAAAAATCCTGCATTTAATATAGATCCATATCTATATTATCGATATCTATCTATCTATCTATCTATCTATCTATCTATCTATCTATCTATCTATCCAGTTGTGGGATTCAAATAATTTAACAACCGGTTCTCTGCCCTAATGATTTCTTCCAACAACCAGTTCACCAAATTGCTCAGAAAGTTAACAACCGGTTCTCCCGAAGTGGTGCGAACTGGCTGAATCCCACTACTGTATCTATCTATCTATCTATCTATCTATCTATCTATCTATCTATCTATCTATCTATCTATCTATCTATCTATCTACCACATTTAAACATCCTTCAAAAGAGATGATTAAAAATATCCATGAAGGAAATGAAAAGACTAGAACAGTGGCCAACATGATTATAGAGAAATAACGAGGCACAAAATACTAATCAAGCAACCGCCAAGGAAGAAACCCTTTGCTGCACTACAGGTAAACTAGTATTGTATATATAAAAAGGGAGGAAACTCCACAATCACTTATACAGAAGCTGTTACTTAGTGAGGTAATGACATTTCTGCAACCAAGCAACCAAGCTCATAGAGCACCAACAATGCCATAAAAATCTATTTAATTCTGTTCCCCTAGAAAGTAGTATGATTAAAAGTAGGGTTGCACAAAGTTGTATTTCAAAAGTACAAATATTCTAGAAACCAAAATAGATAATTTTGTCAACTCTTCTTAATGTGTAGGCATTGAAATATCTGCTCGATCTTCACTATCCTTAACATTCACCATTTATTTGAAATTATTGTGACTCATTTGGAAACTAATAAAGTAACGCTCTCCTTGAAGAACTATCAGTCTCCCTATGCTAGAAATGACCATCACAGTTTAAGGACCAAATTTACCACAATTTCTCCATTGCCATGTTGTTTATGCCAAGGATGACTAGTAATGCTCATAACTATCAGCCACATTAGTTGCTATATCAGTTCCACAGGAATCTTTGCATAAACCTTTGCCGCTTAGGTTTTTTCATATACTCATCTATTTCTAAAAGCACCATTAGTAAATATTGAGTGTTTGTATTCAAAATTAGAGAATGACAGAAACAATTTGATAACATTCTCTACTGTGATAGATAGTGAGCCATGGTGGTGCAGTGGTTAAAGTGCAGTTCTGAAGGCTACTTCTGCTGCCTGCTGGCTACCTGCAATTTGGCAGTTCAAATCTCACCAGGCTCAGCCTTCCATCCTTCCCAGGTGGATAAAATGAGGACCCAAATTGTTGGGGGCAATATGGTGACTCTGTAAACTGCTTAGAGAGGGCCGTAAAACACTGTAAAGTGGTATAGAAGTCTAAGTGCTATTGCTATTGCTTTATCTCTTGTATTTATGAGATAAGTTTTTGAGATAAATTATAGATCTTCTGGCTAATTATTATTTATTCTCACATATACTTTCTGCCATAAATTTTGAACAGTATCCTATGAAAACTAATTGGAATTTTTAATCCTATTAAATCATGGATGCTAACATTCCAAGGATTGATATTTTGCAACACTTTTCTTTTTATAAATATCATTTTGGTTAAAAAGAGAAAGAAGAACAGATTCAGTAGAAAAAAAGGAGAAAACATAATCTGCTCCTGAACAAAATTCCATGAATGAGATTCTGAAATTATAAAATAAATATATAAAAGTCTGGAAACCCTAAGTTAATGGATTTCAAACATTTAATTATTATAATAGAGATAGTTTATATCAATCTATTATAAATATAATCAAGGATTACTGTATCATAAATATATATCTGAATTCCCTTTTTTCATTGCAATGAGATTGCAGAGTTGGGATATGAAATGTTAGCCTTTTAAAATTTGTCTTTCCATGTAAACAATTCATATAGTATAGGAGATGGTTTCACTTTGTCAGTATTCTACTCATTGTGAGAAGTATGAAATGAAATGAAAGAGATTTTTAGTTTTTCTAACTTCATGGATCCCATGAATCCCCTAGTATATCTATTTATTCCACATTGGCTCAAAAGCTCAAGTTATGCATAAAAGAACAAGGAAAACAGGCTATATGTCTCTGAACCAAAGCTTAGAAGCATCTGAAGAGCTGTGCACAATATCCTAAGATACAATACCCATGATAAAAAAAAATCTAAGAAGTCCTGTTTTATAACATATTTTCTTTACCATTTGAGAAATATTTTAAGTGTTTTTTGGTTTTAGAGAAATGACTTTCTACCAGCAAATTAATAATGAATCTCAACAAGACTAGCATTCTTAATCTTTCAATGTGTAGTAATGATTCATTTTTAAAATAAAATTTATTAACAAATGCATTTTAATGTTAGGGACATTTTAATCTGGGAAGGAAATGAAACCAATGGATTTGCCCACACCTAACCATTTGTTGTGTCTTTCATGCAGAACACAATGGAATGTTTTCCTGCTGAATAGCCCAGCTGAAAATTCTTAGCTGTCGTCTTAATTCATTATATTTCAACCCACACTGAAACAATTTTCCAGAAAAGTATATATTATGCACAGATCTTGACTCAAATAACCATCATATGATTAATTAATATGCTGGAATCATTCCACAATAGCAAATACAAGAAAGAGAGGGAGGGAGGGAGGGAGGGAGGGAGGGAGAGAGAGAGAGAGAGAGAGAGAGAGAGAGAGAGGGAGGGAGGGAGAGGGAGAGAGAGAGAGAGATTACCTCTACAGACTGCAAAACATGTTTAACTATAAATAACCATTTTCTATATTTTGAGTTCAAACCAATATATTCAGCCTTGGATCAAAATTTGGTTGTTTTGAATGACATAGTAAAGATAAAGAAACACAAATATAAATGTTTAGGGGGGGCATTAGAGACCAATTTTCAAGATTTTCTTATTGTCAATTGCTTTGTATTCAAATATTAATATTTTCCTTCTCTGCCTATCTCCTTTTGGCACCAGTACCTGAAGTTTTTGATATTCAAAGCTTTTCAGACTTAGGCTGGGATAACTTTAAAATTTAGAATTAACCATCCATCCTTTAATAAAGGGTTCCCCAACACCTGGGCCATGGTCCAGTGCCGGGCCGCTGCCCGTTGGGAAGCTGCATTTGCACAAGCAGCATGCATCGCCGCAAAACCATCCCCTCTCCCCCCCCCCCAGGCTGCTGCCGCCACTGCTCCACAGACCTTGAAAGGTTGGGGACTACTGCTTTAATAGACGACATCAATTTAGTTTCGACTCAGCCATATGGTTGATTCATCAACCATATGCCAGTCCCAAACCTGGATAAAAAGGAAGGGCTTGGGAAAGCAATGGTGAACTGAAAAATATCTCACCAAAACACTTCATGGCAATAACTTAACATGACTCAGATATGGATACCAACAGTGGATCCTCCAGGCTGGATGGTATCTTGCAAGCTACTGGAGAAGAACAAGGGCTAGCTTTTAGTAGTCAGGGATTTTATGATGTTATTGGAGGAAAACCTTTGAAAAGCCCAACAATTGATGGCACCCATGATGAAAGAGGTCATCTATGCTGTACAAAGTAACATCAAATTGGAACATAGAATGTTAGAGGAATTAGTAAACTCTAAATTGTAAAAAGAGAAATGATTAGAGCTAACATAGGCATCCTTGGCATCAGTGAGTTACACTGGACAGGCAGTGGTCAATTGAAATCAGATGAGTTTATGGTTTATTTTTCTGGAAACGATATCATCAGATGAAAAGGAGCTGCATTCTGTGTAAGCAACATGTGTTGAGGATCACAGCACATACAGAGATTGCATAGTATCTATCCAAATTCAAGGCAAGCCACTCAATATCGCCATACTACAAATCAACTCTTCAACTGTAGACTCAAATGAAGATGAAGTTGAACTTTTTTAGTGAGCTTCAATGTGCTCTCAAGCAAACACCAAAAACTTATCTTTTCTATATTATGAGTGACTTTGATGCAAAGGTAGGCCAAATAAAACTTGCAAAAATAGTTGGCAAGTTTGGGCTAGGTGAACAGAATGAAGCTGGCGAACCCCTAGTGTAATTTTGCCAAGAAAATCATCTCAGTACAGTAGAACCTCTGGTCACAAATGCTTCTGAACATGACCAAATCAGGTTCTGACCAAAAAATTCACACACATTTTTTTTTTTTTTTTGCGGCTGATTTCCCCTTCTGTGCCATTTTTTTAAAAGCACCAAATTTCCAAAATTAGGTTTGGGTGACAACCAAATCGGGTTGCAACCAAAGTTATGGAACAAATTATGGTCGTGACCAAAGGTTCTACTGTATAATGAATAAATGGTTTATTCAACATAAGCGACATTTATATACAACGACAGTACCAAATGGAGAACACTGAAATCGGATAGATTTCGACAATGCTGGAAAGGTTCAGTTACATCTGTTAAGGCACTTCCTGGCACTAATCACAGCTCAGACCATCAGCTATAAGTGGCTAAACTGAAGCTCACACTGTGCAAAGTGAAAAAAGGCACTGTTCCTCCAAACTCAATGTGAACAACATCTCACCTATGTATACCACAGACATTAAGGATATGTTTCAACCAATGAAACCTATCAGAAATTAGAAGGAAAAGATCCAAATGAACAGTGATGAGAGATCCTAGGTAACATTATGGAAATTTCTGGGAAATATGTGTCATGTCAAAAATCAAAGAGAAAAAACAAGTGGCTATCCAATGACACGATTAAAATATCTGATTAGCAAATGGTGGCCAAAGCCAAAGGTAACAAGGATGAAGTGAAACAGCTGAATGCAGGAAAGACCAAAAACAGGCAATAGGAGGAGCAGTGTCAACATCTGGAAGAAGCTAACCGGAAGGGACATACTAAGGCCATGTTTGCTGCAGTAAAATGATGCGATCAGCACAGAAGGAACTGTTAATGGGAATGTACTAAGGCAGCAGCCCCCAACCTTTTGGGCACCAGGGACAGGTTCCATGGAGAGAGGTTTTTCCGTGGACTGGAGGGGCATGGTTCCATATGCTGCCTGCATCCCATGGATGGGGCTTTGCTTGTTTGCGTGGCCTGGTTTCTGGCATGCCGCAGCCTCTGCTGCATGGATTGAGGGTTGGGGACTAAGGGACCAGCAGAAGATCAAGAACAGGTGGTTATACAGTTTACTTTCAAGATGACAATGACTGCTCAATTAATAAAGAACCAAACATCTTGAAAAAAGAAGTAGAATGGGCCATAGAGAAATTGACGGACTGGAATGCCCAAGGTATTGATGGAATACCTGCAGAATTACTAAAACCAGTGCCAGTTAACATCATGAGTGCCCTGTGTCAAGAGATATGGACTGCATGTCAATGGCCTTAGGGCTGGAAAAGACCTGTTTTTATCCTGCTATGGTAGTAAAGAAAACCAATGCCAGAGACTGTTCCAGTTATCGCATGATTGCATTGATTTCTCATGCAAGCAAGATTCTGTTAAAAATCATTGAACAGAGGCTACAGAATGTCATTGATCAAGATTTATCGGGTCTACAAGCTGCCTTTAGAAAGGAGTGCAGCATTTGAGATCACATTGCCAGTATTAGATGAATTGTGGAAAAGGCAAATGAATATCAAAAGGATTTGGCCCTCTATGTTATCGAGGGCCCACCTTAATGACGGATCTTGGGACCCCGAGAGGTGGCATGTCGCAAAAAGGGGATTGAGGGGTTTTTTAAGGACATTTTTAAATAGACTTTTAAGGGGTTCTGAGGGGTGGGGAGGTTATGTGGGTTTGGGGGAAAACCCACGGGGGATGGAGACTAGTCCGGCTGTTAATGGTGCCATAGGGGGTACGGACTCTGGGGGAAAGGGGACTGTTAGAATGCCCTCTGTTGAGGGCTTCTCCATTAATACGCTGAGTGGGAGGGGCAGTTATGGCAGGAGCAGGGGGCCGTATCATGTGGTGGGGGCACGCGCTCGCTATCTCCGAGCGATTGCGTGCCCCGGTCCCCTTAGCTCTTCCCGTTCCCCAGGTTGCTTAGAGTCTCAGGGCCCGAGTCTCTGGCTGATGTTGTGTAATGCCAGGTCCGTAGTAAATAAAGCCCCCCTCATTTGTGATCTTATTCAGGAGGGGGGAGCGGACCTGGCAGGTATTACGGAGACCTGGTTGGGCCATGAGGGGGGGGTTCCCCTCGTGAAGATGTGCCCATCAGGCTTCCGTGCATTTCATCAGCCGAGAGCTCAGGGCAGGGGCAGGGGGGTGGCAGTCATTCTAAGAGAAGGTCTTGATCCAAGGGAGACCACTGTACCTCAGATAGCCGGATGTGAGTCCCTTTTTGTGAAGTGGGGTCGTGGGGTGCAGATGGGTTTGTTGATCACGTACCTGGCTCCCTGCCACGTGGCAACGACCCTGCCCGAACTCCTCAATGTTATAGCTGAGGTGGCGGCTGATACCCCCAGACTTGTGGTCATGGGGGATTTCAACCTGCCATCCATCGGTGAAACATCTGAGGTAGCTCGGGAGTTCATGGCTTCCATGACGGCCATGGACCTGACCCAAGTAATTCACAGCCCTACTCACATGGGGGGGACACACTCTGGACTTAGTTTTTATCTCTGGTCAGTGGTTGAGTGGCCTTGATATAGGAGATATAGATATTGAACCCTTGTCATGGTCTGACCACTTGCTCCTTTGACTTGACTTTCTGACCGCCGCACCCCGTCGCAGGGAGGCGGAGCCGACCAGGTGGTTCCGCCCCAGGCGCCTGATGGATCCTGATAGGTTCCAGATGGAGCTTGGGCCATTTCCTGAGACTCTAGCTCATGACTCGGCTGATGACCTGGTGGCCGCCTGGAATAGTGCGGCTGCTGGGGCTTTGGACCGTGTCGTGCCTTTGCGGCCTCTGACCCGGCACTGAACTCACTGAACTCCTTGGTTCTCCGAGGAGCTGAGAGAGATGAAGCACCAGAAAAGACGCCTAGAGAGTGGTTGGAGGGCCAGTCATTCCGAATCTGACTTGACACTGGTAAGGTCTCATATTAAGATCTACCAAGTGGCGATAAAAGTGGTGAAATCTAGCTATTTTGCCGCTCTTATCGTGTCATCAGCACAGCCGCCCTGTTCAGGGTGACCCGCTCCCTTCTCCATCTGGGAGTGCAGGAGGACCCTTTGCAGGGCCGAGCTGAGGATTTTGTACAGTATCTGGATGATAAAATAACTCAGATTCGGGAAGACTTGGCCGCTGACTGGGTTAGTTCAGACGAGATGACTGAGGCAGGCCTTGAGAGTGTTATCTGGGAGGAGTTTGATCCTGTGGCTCCCAAGGACGTGGACAGGATCTTGGGACGGCTGAATGCGACCACACGTTTATTGGACCTGTGTCCCTCCTGGTTGGTGCTGGCTTCCCGGGAGGTTACACGAGGCTGGCTCCAGGGGATTATCAATGCTTCTTTGAGTGAGGGTGTCCTGCTGGCCGCCTTGAAAGAGGCGGTGGTGAGGCCTCTCCTCAAGAAGCCATCCCTGGATCTGGCTGTTTTGGCTAACTATCGTCCAGTCTCCAACCTTCGCTTTATTGCGAAGGTTGTTGAGAGTGTGGTGGCGTGACAGCTTCCCCAGTACCTGGATGAAGCTGTCTATTTGGATCCGCTCCAGTCCGGCTTCAGACCTGGGTACAGCATGGAAACGGCATTGGTCGCGTTGGTGGATGATCTCTGGAGGGCTCAGGATAGGGGTTATTCCTCTATCCTGGTCCTGTTAGACCTCTCAGTGGCTTTTGATACCATCGACCATGGTATCATGTTGCGCCAGCTGGAGGGATTGGGAGTGGGGGGCACCGTTTTGTGGTGTTCTCCTCCTATCTCTCCGACCGGTCGCAATCCGTGTTGACAGGGGGGCAGCGGTCGACCCCAAGGCACCTTGTTTGTGGGGTGCCACAAGGGTTGGTCCTCTCGCCCCTCCTGTTCAACATTTATGTGAAGCCGCTGGGTGAGATCATCCGTGGTTTTGGGGTGGAGTTCCATCAGTATGCTGATGATACTTAGCTTTACATCTCCACCCCAGACCATCCCAACGATGCCTTGGAAGTGATGTCCCAGTGCCTGGAGGCCGTGCGGGTCTGGATGGGGAGAAACAGGCTTCAACTCAACCCTTCCAAGACTTAGTGGCTGTGGCTGCCAGCGTCCTGGTATAGCCAGCTGACGCCATCGCTGGTTATTGGGGGCGAATCATTGGCCCCCACGGAAGGGGCTCATAACTTGGGTGTCCTCCTGGATGCACGGCTATCTTTAGAAGGGCATATGACGGCCGTGGCCAGGGGGGCTTTTTATCAGGTTCGCCTGATACGCCAGTTGCGCCCCTTTCTGGATCAGGACTCCCTACGCACGGTCACTCAAGCACTCGTGACCTCTTGTCTGGACTATTGTAATGCTCTCTACATGGGGCTCCCCTTGGGGTACACCTGGAGGCTCTAACTGGTGCATAATGCGGCCGCACGGGGGATTATGGGAGCGACGGGGCGCTCCCATGTGACTCCTCTCCTGCGCGAGCTGCATTGGCTTCCGGTGGACTTCCGGGTGCGCTTCAAGGTGTTGGTGATCACCTTTAAAGCACTCCATGGCTTAGGGCCGGGGTACTTACGGGACTGCCATCTGCCACCAATAGCCTCCCACCGGCCAGTTCGCTCCCACAGAGAGGCCTCCTCAGGGTGCCAGACAATGCCGGCTGGCGACCCCTAGGTGGAGAGCCTTCTCTGTGGTGGCACCTACCCTTTGGAACAATCTACCCCCAGAGATACGAGTGATCTCCGACCTCCGGACTTTTCGTCGGGCCCTAAAAACTTATTTTTTTCAGTTAGCTGGTCTGTCTTTATTTTATGGTTGGTTTTAAAATTTGATACGGATTTTAAATTGATAAGTTTTAAATTACGGGCCAAATCTATTTAATTATTTTAAATCTATTTTTAACTGTAATTTTATGTATATGTTTTTATTTTGGCTGTTCACCACCCTGAGTCCGAAAGGAGAAGGGCGGTATAGAAGTTTGAATAATAAATAAATAAATAAATTTATATATGTGTTTTGTGGCACAACAGCTCAGCGGTTAAAGACATTGGGCTTGTCAGCTGGAAAGTTGACAGCCTGGGTTCGAGACCCAAATGCCATAAGATGGGGTGAACTCCTATTCCTGTCCCAGCTCCTTGCCTACCTAGCAGTTAGAAAGCATGCAAATGCGAGTAGATAAATAGGTACCGTTTTGGTGGGAAGTAACAGCATTCCATGTTCCTTGGTTTATAGTCATGCTGACCACATGACCATTTTCCATTTTCCATGGAGATGAGCACCGCCCCCAGAATCACAAACAACTGGACAGAGGAAAACTTTAGCTTTACCTTATATGTATGTTTTATCAATTACAGAAAAGCTTTTGACTATGAGTATGATCTTCGTGATCTAGCCCACTTGATCAGACTTATCAGATCACTTACACTGATCAGAAGGCAACAGTGAGAACATTCTATGGAGATGCAGATTGGTTCAGGATCAGTAAGAGAGTTAGACAGGGATGTATTTTATGACCATTTTTGTTCAATCTGTATGCTGAAGTGACAATGTGGAAATGAGATCTTGAACTGCCTGATGGAGTGAAGATTGGGGGAAGAACCATAAATAATTTAAGGTACGCAGATGATACAATATTATTGGTTGAAAATAAGGAAGACCTGGAAAAATGATTTGAAAAATCAAGGATGAAAATGAAAAAATAGAATTGAGTCTTAATATCAGGAAAACAAAAATAATGACAACTGCAGATGGACATGAGATGTTTAAAATCAACGAGGAAATTGAATTAGTTCAAGAATTTATCTTCCTTGGATCCAGAATTGTTCATGATGGCAATTCTGTTTCTGAAATCTAATGCAGAATAACCTTAGGCCACACTGCAATGATTAACATGAATAAGACCTGTGAAAGCAGAGATATTGATATAAATACAAAAAGCATGATAGTTAGAGCAATAGTCTTCCCTATAATGATATATGGATGTGAGAGTTGGACACTAAGAATGGCTGACCAAAGAAGAATTGACACCTTTGAACTGTGGTGCTGGCATAAATTATTGTGCATACCATGGATAATCAGAGCAACCAACAGAGAGATGCTGAATCATATAAAACCAGACACATCATTAGAAATCACAATCACAAGACTACATCTACCAGTAATTTATTTTGGCCATCTCGTATTACAAATTCATTGGAGAAGTTAGTGATGCTAGGAATGGTTAGTGGAACAAGAAGAATGGGCAAGCAAAGAACATGCTGACTTAACAACATAAAACCTGATACAAAGATGAACATCCCAACAACTGAAAGAAACTGTCTTTGATAGGGCAGCATGGAGAACACTTACCTGTAAAGTCACCAAGAGTTGGACTGAATGGTTAAAACGATCACAATTTAGTTTTCACGTTTCCATTTCCATAACTTTCCAGAATTAGCCTGTGATGCTGCATTCTAACTACTGCACCACCAGGGCTCCTGGGGCTTCATATGTATTTTGCCATCACTTTCCTATATATTCATTAACCACTGTTAATGGTTCTTTATTGTTTCTGCATTTCCTGGTGCTGTCTGCTAGGTTATGATAATAGATAGGTGGAAAAGGTGTCAAAAGCAGAGAGGCATTTGGGACTACTATACATTTTCTATAAGGAACTGTACTTGGCCATGGCTGAGAAGATAGAAGGAAAAAATTGAACATGTTGACCTTTTTTGATCCTGCTGCCCCTCATGGCCCAACTGGATTGCTCTATGTTATTTTCTCTCTCTCCATTTGGGTCATTAAAAGCCATTGTTATTGATTGCTTCATTAGCTCATGATTGCTACATTAACTGACAGAACCTCTCCAAATTTCCAGAGAGTATCTTTTTACCACCTTTGTCTCTGGAGATGCCCTGGATTGAACTGGGGACTTTCTGAATGCCAAATATACTTTGTAATTCAGCTATAGCCTTTCACTTCATGTTAACCACAGTCAGATGCAGTAGTCCTTAGAAAATGCTTTCCAGTCATGCCTCCAACCTGATTCACTACAATATTACTGTCTGCATGGATACCAAGCCCAATGACATGGTTGTCATATCACTTCACACGGAATGCATTTCAATAGAAGGCAGCTCATGCAGCTACCTACGAATCATTGACAGTTGAATAACTGATTTAACAAAACACGTTATGTGTGAATCAGCCTTAGGTGAGGAGAAAAATGTTTGTGTGCATGTGAGTGTGTCATCCAGATTACAAAATAAACCCAAACTGGGACAAAAAAGGATTAATAGTCTTTCAGACTTTTGTATTTTAACTCCTTATATATCTTGGCCCATTCCTGAGTCTGGAATCACAACATTTTTTAAAAAGACATCTAAAAAATACATATGTGTGAGGTTTAAGTCTTATCTTTGATAGGGTAAATTATATGCTCACTATTTTAATAACTGCCATCATGAAGGCAATACAAGTGAGGCTAGAATAGCTCACAGCACCAAGAGATGTAGCAGAGAAAATTAGCATTACAGGCTCAGAGAAGGTACAAAGTAACTAGTATACTTCCAGGCTCCAGAAAGAAGTGTAAAGATGAGCATAACAATTACCCGAGTTGAAGAGAAAGAAAGAAATGTATAATGTAAAGACCTGCATTTACTTGCTGTAAAAGAGAGAGGTAGTGAAGTGGGTTTCTGTTAGCTAGCTCTGATAGAGTTGTAAATGACAATCATTAGCTACCCAAGTAGATGGACAAGTAATGAGTAATATTACAGGTAAGAGAGGGGGGAGTGGGAGGGGGTGGGGGGAGGTGGAAATTGATAATATGTGTTAGACTCTGCTTTGATTTTTAACCTGTAGAAGTTTTAAAGTTTATATTTAAATCATATAGTTAAGCAGCTTTGAGGCTTCTAATAATACCTGTAGTTATTTTACCATATTTTTCTTGTCTTGATTTTTAAGTGCTCATTTCACATGAATGGAATATGTGCTATTCATATTTCATGTTTTTACTTTTTTCCTGTTTTCTCTCTCCCCCCCCACAACCCCTGCCTTCATTATTTGAAGAGCAGGCAATAAACCTGACCAACATGTAGTTAACAAATGGATGCACAGTTTTTGATTTTTCATGTTTAATTTTCAACACAACTAAAATGTGTAAACTGGTCAAGTCTTAGACATGCCAAGTCTTAGAAGTGACAACTTCGATTTACAGTACAGCTATTATAGATCTGCTGATGTGTACAATTCTCACAAACATAATTTACCATGTGGGACTAGAAGTGCAAACAGAATATTTAAGAACAGGGGAGGGTTTTTTTAAAGTGCATACAAATGTGCATTTCATTGAAAAAAGTGCAGCAGCAACAATTTTCAGATGCATATGAAAGTAAATGCAAAGGACATGCTGAGGTGTATTCAAATGAATATGCAATTCATAAATGCAGTTCTTATACATAAATAGTATTTCTGTAAACATCCATGTATATGAGGGAGTGGGGAATCTATGTATTTTACATACCCTGTCATTTCTAATGAAATGAAATCATTAGAGAAGATTTAAGGCAATAGGAATATTGTGTATGATGTTCATGTGCAAATGTAGTTACCAAATTATAAAGCAAACATATGTGAACAACACCTTAAAAGATGATCATACAATGAATAATATATGCTGACTGCTCAGAATTACAGATTGGACTGATATGATGTCAATATCATAAAGCTATGCTACATTTTCATTATTAACCATATTACTCTGATGGATCCTATTCATTTCATGCTTTGAAAGGGGCCTAGAAACAAGGAGACTGAGTTCTAGGTCTACTTTAGGCAGGAGAGCCAGATGGGTGACCTTCTCTCTGAGCCCAAGCCATCTCATAAGAGTTGTTGTAGTGATGGAAAACATAGGTGGCAGGTATGTTCACTACCTTGAGAAACAAGAAAATATCTCTTATAATGAACTGGTTATTGCCTGGGTCATCAAGGACTGCAACAGATGTTAGAATACCTGAGCATGTCAACAACTAGGCAACAGAACTGGGGAGCTATGACTGGACAACCAAGGCTTAGCCTTGTACAATTACTGGAAGAAGAACAACTACAGACAAGACACAAGTATACTGCGTTTGAAAATCATGCCATTAAGGCCTGCTACTTAATATACTTGCTATAAATTAGAACCAACGAAGTAGGCTACTGACTCAAAATATTACTGAACAATGATTAGCAGATCAAAGGAGATTCATTTTCAGAAATAAAATATTCAGGGATGTAGAACTGGAAGAGATTCAGAAAAAAAAATGTGAAAATGGAAGATCCAAAACAGCATTATAGAATAACCAAGTTGGAAAGGACCCTGGAAGTCTTCTAGTCCAATCCACTGCTTAAGTAGATGACCCTATACAATTCCAGACAAATGGCTCTACAATCTCTACTTAAAAGCTTCCAGTAATGGAGCACCCACAATTTCTGGAGGACTACAGACTACAGGATCCAAGACAGAACCTTGAGAGCACTGCGTGCTTCCCTCCATAATTCCATTGAGGGCTGCATGCTCAGTGTGATTGGTCAGCCAGTTGTGATTCCATCTGGTGATGATGCTGTGTATCCCACAGTTTTCTATCTTATCAAGAAGTAGGCTGTGGTCTACTTTGTCAAGTAGAAGTCTTATGGAAGCCCAAGCATACTATGTCCACAGCATTTCACTTGTCCACTAATTTCATCACTTTATCAAAGAAGACAATAAAGTTTGTCTGGCATGATCTGTTTTTACAAACCCATGCTGGCTTTTGTGGTCAATTTGCTCATTTCTAGATACTCACACATCTGCTGCTTGATTATCTTTTCCATGATTTTCCCAGGCATTAACAGATTAACAGAGTTGGAAGTCCCCTAATCAACCTGGTTGCTCTCCTCTGCACTTTTTCTAGAGTCTCAACATCTTTTTATAGTATGGTGACCAAAACTGGATGCAGTATTCTAGGTGTGGTCTTACTAAGGCTTTATAGAGTGGTATTAGTACCTCACTTGATCTGGATTGGATTGGATTGGAGTTTCCTGAATACATCCTCCCCGCCTTTGAAGATTGGAATCTTTTCCAATCCTCCTGTACTATAGGACCTTTGAAACATTACATTCAGTACTCCAAGATCATCTGGCTCAGGTGATTTGTACTTGCCCCGGGTGGAGAGGTGTTCTCTTACCAATTCCTTGCCTATTTTGACTTGCATTCCTGTTCTGATCCCACAGTGCTGCTTTTGATAGATTGGACTACTTTTTCCTTGTGTGTGAAGACAGATGCAAAGTGCAGATTTTGTAAAGAGACAGAAGAAACAGTAGATTATATACTCAGCTCATACAAGAAAATCACACAAATTGACTATAAACAATGAGATTAGAATCAGAACAGAGCTGAAAGGGACCATGGAAGTCTGTCCAGTCTCTTCTTAAAACCTCCAGTGATGAAGGACCCACAACATCTGAAGGCAAACTGTTTGACTGGTTAATTGTCCTCACTGTTAGGAAGTTTCTCTTTGATTCCAGGTTGCTTCTCTCCCTGATTAGTTTCCATCCATTGTTTCTTGTCCTGCCCCCTGGTGCTTTGGAAAATAAATTGACCACCTCCTCTTTGTGGCAGCCTCTCAAATACTGGAATACTGCTATCACTGTTTTAGAGCCAGGTTTCGCTTAATCTGTACTTGTACCTTTGGTTTTTCCTGCCCAAATGTAAAACCTTGGTTTTTTCCACATTAAATTTCATTTTGTTGGATAGGGCCCATTGTTCCAGGCTATCAAGATCTGTTTGGACCCTGAGTTTGCCTTCTGGGGTGTTGGCTATTGCTGCCAGTTTAATGTCCTCTGCAAATGTGATGAGTTCCCCTTCTATTCCCTCATTTAAGTCATTTATGAAGATATTGAAGAGTACTGGGCCTAAGAAAGAACCTTGTGGAACCCCACTGCTTACTTCCCTCCATGTAGATGTAGTACTACGGTATTAAGCACTACTTGTTGGGTATGGTTTGTCAGCCAGTTACAAATCCATCTGGTGGTGATGCTGTTTATTCCACATTTTTCTAGCTTACCAAGAAGTAGATTGTAGTTTACTTTGTCAGATGCCTTGTTGAGATCTAAGTATACTATGTCTACAGCAATTTGCTGGTCTACTAATTTAGTGACTTTGTCAAAGAATGTAATCAGATTGGTTTGGCATGATCTGTTTTTAACAAACCCATGCTGGCTTCTAGTTAACTTTGTTTCTAGATGTTCACAGATTTGTTTTTTAAAATTATTTTTTCCAGTATCTTCCTGGGTATTGATGTTAGGTTGCTTGGTCTGTAGTTTCCTGGGTCTGTTGTTTTCCACTTTTTTGAAGATGGGAACCACATCAAATCTTTTCCAATCCTCTGGTAGTTCTCCAGTGTTCCAGGATTTTTTGAAAGATGTGGTACAATGGTTCTGAGATATTATCTGTCAGCTCCTTCAGAACTCTGGGGTGTAATCCATCAGATCCCAGTAATTTATATTTATCAAGGACAGACAGGTGTTCTCTTACCATTTTCTTGCTTATTTTAATTTTTATTTCTAGTCTGTCTTTTACAGTTATGTTTTTGGTAGGTTGGGCTATAGTTTCTTTTTGTGTGAAGACTGATGCAAAGAATGAGTTAAGCAGCTCTGCTTTCTCTCTACTGCCTGTTACTTCCTTGCCATCTTCTCTCTTTAGTAGACTGACTGTTTCCTTGACATTTTTCTTGTTATTTACATGTTGAAAGAAACATTTTAAAACTTATCTTTAACTTTTGTTGCAAGTCTTTGTTGATTCATCCTTTGCTTTTCTGACTTCACCTTCACCTTTGCAGATTCAGGCTATCTACTGATATTATGGCTTAGTTTTGTGTCCCTCTTTCCATTTTTTTGTACTTATCCTTTTTGTCTTTCAATTTATCAGAGAGATCTTTGTGCAACCATGTTGGTCTTATCTTAGATTTCTTGTTTTTTTTTTTTTAGTGGTATTGTGCTGGACTGGGCTTTTATGATAATATTTTTCAGTGTTTCCCATGCTTCTTGAGTTGTTTTCCCCTTTAAGATTTTTATCCATGAAATTTTGCTTAGGCTCTCTCTGAGCTTGTTAAAATCAGCTCTTTTAAAGTTTAAGACACTGGTTGGATTATATTCTATTGCTTATGTTTGCATTATATTGAATTCTAATATGATGTGGTCACTCTCACCCAAAGTTCCAGCAACTTCATTTCTTCTCTATTAGTAAGAATTAGGTTCAGTATAGTTCTTTTTCTAGTTCCCTCCTCTACCTTTTGGATGACAAAGTTATCAGATAAGTTGGTTAGGAATCTGTTCAGTCTTCCACTTGCTGCAGAATTTGTCTCCCAGTTGATATCAGGGTTGTTAAAGTCTCCCATTACTACTGTGGTATGTTTCCTACATACATTTGTTAATTGATTAGCAAAGAGTTCGTCTATTTCTTCTGCTTGGTTGGATGGCCTGTAGTATACGCCTATAGCAATGTCATTTTTTCTCCCTTTTATATTGACCCATATGGATTCTAGGATTCTAAAACTCTAGCTAGTTTTACTGTCAAACTAACTGTCAGGATCACAATTCTATGAAAACCTGGGACCCAAATTTTAACACTTTAGTAATCCTCAAAGGGTTATATCAGTATTTCCTTGAGAAGCCTTTCCTGGCTACTGGATCATTCAGTACTGCTCTCCATCCATCCTTGAGTTGGCAGAAAACTATAAAACTATACCAAGAGGAAATTTGTTGTCCTCCTTGCCAATCCTATCTTGCCTCTACTGTTTGTTTCAAGTGGCTGCAATTGCCTGTCTTCTGCTCAAGGTAATAAGTAACATAATCTAACAGCCTTGAGGCTATCCTTGTATAGTTGGAATAAAGAGAAAATATTCATAAAACATGGGTGGAGCTAAGGATGACATAAACTTGTGTCATTCAAACTAAAATGAAATGAAGACAATGGCAGACAAAAGATGTTGCCGAAAGATGTTTGTACCATGATTAGGTGCAAGTGTGAACATAGCCTCTGTCTTGATGCACAAGTGCTTTGAGGAAATTGGTATCTTCGACTCTCCTCATATTATTTTACTGCTCAGTGCCTTGCTCAATATGAATAATCTAAAATTGTATCACAGTCTGTTCTCAGAGACCCTGGATTTTACAGTATCTTATATCAAGGTCAAAGAGAGTTTGCTCTTCTCCCTAATTCTCTCTCTTTCTCTCAAGAGTGAAAAGGAAAGCGCAACAGCAGTACCTTAAGCATTCTAGCTTACCCTCCATCTGCCTGCTGCTCCCAGAGGGGCCTGCTGATTATCAGCCTTTGAACAAAGCAATTTCACAGGGAAATGGGGAATATTGCACATAGGGGCCTCATTTGAGAAGTAATGATGGGCATCCATTTTCTTACCTTTGTGGCTTGTTTAGTTCAGTTGCAAATAAGGCCCTGTAATATATAATATTTTGATCTCTAGACTTGCAGCACTGATGTCCCAAGAAATGAAGAAAGTCTGATGGCTCAATTGGCAGTGATTATAGAGGGGAAATCATACTATATTGACTTTTAATCCTACAATGGTTTTATTCAGAATGGCATTTATTATCTAGATTATGATTAGGCCTGGGCATGTCAGCCTTTTCAAACAGGTTTGGCACCTAAACTTGGCACCTTGTAGAACAGATTGTTCTATAAATTGAGCAGCGATTTCAGGGATGTCTCCTTTCATATCTTTAATAAAGTTCACAATTTTTATCTGATGGGGCAATAGTAAGACATGGATTTATTCTGCCTCCAGAATCTCTTTCTTTCTCATAAGAAACAACATTCCCCCAATCCCACCCAATATGCACTGACTGAACTCACTGTGGCTCTGTTATGAGTAAATCCTCAATAAACTAAAAGCCTATTCAATGGAGAAACTGCAGCGCTTTCATGTCAAATCAAGTTTGGCTAGTAGATTCAAATAAAAACAATAAAGAAAGCAACAAAGAAAGATATTTTTACTTACCAAGTCATCCTTAGAAGTTGCAGATCCTTTCTCTTCTTCCCTTAACTCTGGGTACAAACTGAACCTGAGATGTTTTGCTAGGTCCTTATGAGGAGTTTTCAGCAAAGGTTCCAATTTATCCTGCAGAATTTTAAAGTTTGGAACATTATAAATGTACTGTCTATGTTGGGCAATGTTCATATCAAGACACAAAGCAGATGACATTGGAATTATTATCTTGAAAGTTTTCATCCTTCTGACAGTAACCTTTAACAAGGTTAAAGTGCTCATTTTAATAGAGCTCATATGTGTGTGTCTTTGAAAACAAAAGGCAAAATGTCTTTGGAAATATACAGAGAAATATCCTACAGCTGCTGCTGCTGTGGGAATATGCTGTCATTCTCAGGAAATGTAGACACTAAAGAAAGAAAAGGATACCTAAAAGACACTTAAGGCTCAATGTCTTTAAAAGAGAGATTTGTTTTTCCAGAGACAATCAGTGTGGTTGTACTTTATATGTAGTGTCAAACTTTACCACGCAGAAAGGAATAAGCTACTTACTAAGCTCACAAGAAATCCAAGAACTTCAAATACTTAAGCAGCATTTGAAGAAAGTTAGAAGCCATACCAAAGAACTCCACCAACTGTTGTGATTCAAGAACAAGCCTGGCATATGGGAACACTACCCAAACTCTCTATTTAGATTTCCAATCTGCCCTTCATAACAGAGCCTCTATTTGCAATGGTGGCCTTTATATCCATCTAACATTTTTGTTATACTGCCAGATTTGCTATCATGTTGTTTCCCACTTACTGTGTAGGAAGTTTGGAGGGTCCTTCAGGATTGCAGGAGGGTATAAACTTGATAAAAAAAATTCTCATGTAACTTAACATATAATTGTTTGCTTCCTTTCTCAAAAGTGTATATAATGATTGAGGAATTCTGATCCTTCCTTTCTCACTTTTGGGTTCCATCGACCCCTCCCCATCCAACTAAGTTCAGGATTGAATTGTTGGGTTAGAATCATAGGGCTGGAAGGGACTTTGGAGGCCTGCTAGTTCAACCCCCTGCCCAAAGAAAGGGACTTCCCTTAACTGTACATTGTACGAGTTAGCCACTAAAACCCTTATCATCTTTGTTCTTCGTCTTCTCTGAGATTGGATGCTTTCTTGCAGACCTTTCATTATCTAGCTAGGTAATATCATCAATGCAAGGTAGAGTGGGCTCTTTATTTATAATAGATTGCCTAATGTGGGGATACCGTTACCACCTGGCTTCTTCCCTATTTATCTGGTGCTGTTTCATGTTGACCTGGGTGTAAACAACAGAAGGGGATATGTTCTAGGCCAGGGGTCAGCAACCTAAACACCCAAAGAGCTACAAAGGTCCTAACTGGAAGCCCCTGTTCAATTCTGGAGCTGACTGGAAGTCCAGTTCCCACATCATAGTTTCCTCCTAGCACAGCGTCTTTTTTCCTCTGTTGACCAGAAGTCGGTTCCCCCACCATAGAGTCGCCTCCTAGCGCGGCATCCTTTTTCCTCTACCTGTCCTAACCAAAAGCCCTATCAATTGTGGAGCCGACCAGCAACAAGGAGCCACAGCAGAGGGATGAAAGAGCCACATGCGGCTTCAGAGCTGTGGGTTGCTGACCCCTGTTCTAGGCCTTTGGTTTCCTTCCTAAGTTTTTGATTGTCTTTTTTTTTTTTTGAATGGTGGTCAAATGGAGCTTATTTTTCTATGTCTGTTGGTAGCTGATTTGTCTTGGCATTCAGATCTTTAACGCCTCTGAAAGTTGCTTTTACCTTTCCATCACCCCTTTTGTTCTAGCATGAGAGAGCCTTGAACTGTATTAATTCCCTTTATCTCTGAAATTCAGAAAAATGGAGTGGTATCATTTCCTAGTTAACTAGCAGCATCCATCAGGGATGTGAGGATCAATGGGAATCCAATCTATATTAAGCTCCATGTTAGATATATTATTTATTGTATCTAGTTATTCAATAAACTTTTAAAAATTTCTGGAAAATCCCCAGCAGCTGCTATACAGATTTTATATATATGTTTAGAGAATGTACTTTTCTATGCAACTTACATGATTACCTGTGATACATATTTTCCAACAAACTAATGCCTAACAGATGATTTTACTCATATCTTAAGTCTCACATTATTTATGTACTCTTTGGCATAAGAAACCGTGCACACATCTTTTAAATAAACCTTAAATAAAACAATTTAATTCTAGCCTGCACTGAAATATAATTCCAAAATATATTTATAATTCTACAATTTTTTCAAATAAGGATGTGGATGGTAGCAGATTCCATTCATTGTTCTATTCATCACTATAAAATCCAATACGCACAAACACACACATATATCAGAACAACAGCTGAAGGATATGTAGAGACAGAAATGTGGGAAACCACATCAACAAGCCAATGTGATTTAGGTGGACTATGCTGGTGGGAGAGGAAGAAATGGAGACAGTGAGTGTGTAGCATAGAAAATCCTGCACAAGGTGTGGCTGGTTGACTGGAACCCAAACACTCCCCTTCTGATAATTTGCTGGAAGTTCCATTATGACTGAAATTTATAAGCAGCATAAAATGATAGCCTGGCTAAGAATCTGGTCTTAGCTAGGTAGTCCTCATAATTCAAAAAAATATATATTTTGAAATTTCAAAGGATAAGGTAATGTGGTATCTTGGCCTAATGTATTTGTTTATAAACTTTGTAGAAGCTCCAGACAAAATAGAGGAATCTATTTTGTTGTATGAATTCTGTATGGGAGGCTGAACTGAGAGACAATGTCTGATCTCAAACCAACCAGTCAGTTCTGTGCTTTAGTACCAATTTGAACCTGGGTCCCACTCCAGTACCTTTAACCATACCACCACACTGATCCTCTAGTTTATATAAAGTTTTAGTTTCTTTTGGAGCTGTAATCCTTGTATATATTTTCTCTCTCTTGTTGTTCTGACCTAGGCTCCCTGAGAAAGCTTAAATCACACACTTAGTTCCCAAAAAACTCTTTTATTTAAACTGTTGTGAATTATGGTCATTCACTAACAGTCTGTGCAGAGTCTGACAGATGTCTGCCACAGGCTTTCAAGGTAATGCTGATAAGCACCCATCTTTATCTCCCTTGAAATGCTGCCAGAGACCTAATTGCCAATTAATTTTGCAAGGCCAAATGGAACAAAGATTAAAACAGAGCTTCTCAGAGTTTGAACTGACCAGAATGAACAAATTGCTTCCTGCAAAGGCTCATGTCTGTTTGCTCCTCTCTTATGTCTTATGGGAGGGGCCAATCATCTCCAAGCCTTACTCCTGAGTCGTCCCTTTTGTCTTAACTGTTCTTGGCTCCTGGCAGCTCTGCACATGCGTGCAGTGAGAACAGGCTCTCCCTGTTCTTCTGCCTCGCTGATGTCAGGCTCCGGAGGCTCCGGAGGCAGCACACAACTACCAGATGGCCCTGGCCCCCTCTCTGCCTCCAATGCAGAGCCCTCGTTCAAGCCTTCCCCAGACTCCAGGACTGGCCCAACCTCCTCGCTGTCCGAATCTGCTGCCAGCTCTGCTGGCCACTGGTGGACGACAACACAGACATGTATAAACACAAGTACATATTTCCCAAAAATTCTCTTAATAACAAACTGTAAATGACAAATATTTGGTTCTTGGATGGTAAGAATACAATATTTCAGTTCAGAAGTTACCAATACATCTGGCTTGTGTAGTGCTCCTGTCCTGCATAAGTGCAAGACATTGCAGATAATATGCAAATATGTAAAAGACACAAAGGGAGTGTGTTACTCTTGTGACATATTCATTGCTGTCTATCATGAAACATCTTTCAGATTATGGAAAATGGCAGGGAATTACTGCAGCATGCTTCAGTACCTTCCAATGAAATCAATGGGAAGATTTTATTTACCCACAGTAGATATAGTGCATTTCACAACCATGGAGGGAAAGAATGCTTATTTCCCTATCCATATGGAGATTGCTCTCTGAGGGTTTAATTGCTCGTTGCTCATTTTTACTATTTTTTGTTCTCTTATAACTTGAGGGAGATTCATTCAACTCTACAAATCCCAACACAACCAGGAATTAATAAGTCATTATACTGCTTGTTTTATTACCTACTTGCTTTGGACTATGAAAGAAAAGAAAATGCCTTAAAACCTATGGCAATCCACAAGGCAAGAGTGGTTATAAGTCACCTCTCACTACCAGTCCCTCTTTTTCTACTGCAGGTATTCCTCACCAATTCCCATCTTGTTTTAATTGCAGCTCATATTGATTAAAGAGAAGTAGTGCTATGTGTACCCGACTTCACATGCTTTTATTTATCAAATTTATCATATTTATCAAGTTTCAAATGAAGATAACTTACACATTATTTTTTCACAATAATCTCTGTGTAGGTAGATACACAGATATCTACAAGTTTGGGACAAAATCTGAAAAGCTGGTGAAATATCATGATTCCACTCTTTTATATGTGGTTTGGCAACACATAAATATACAAAAGAGATTTTTGTATCATACAGTTTTTTACACATTATACTTCCACTTCTCCACTGATTCCAACACAGCTTGAAATCAGCTGATTTCAATAAACTGGTAATTTATATAGAAGGCATGCACTGAAACATGGGCTTTCCCTCCGAAGATGGCCTTGTCCAATACATGGATTAGCTGGAGATGACTGTTTTCAGCAAGCCATTGATGATCACATGCCTACATTTATTTGTGCCAAGGCAGGAAAATTCCTATACCTTCCAAAATTTCTCTTTCCAAATTTCTTATTGACCAAGTAAATTAGATGGCAGTATCACAGCCGACATTAGCTACATTGGCTTATTTCCCACATCTCTTTTGCTCATTAGAAGAAAATGATGGAGATAGCTCAAAACATTTCTACTTTGCCACATTTTTGCAAGACTGAGGCATATTAAGAATCACATTCCCAACTGAGTATGGCTGTTCTTATTTCTTGCATATGTTATTTTTGTCACAATTCTTGCAAGTTGAACAAATAAGATTAAAGCAGTGATTTTTGCATTTTGAGAATTTCAGACAAACGAAGGACCAAATTGGAACTCTTTGTCTAGGACTTGAGCATCTTGAATCAATAGGTAGTCATTGACATGATCACAATAGGAATTGGAAAATTGTTAACAGTGCAGTCATTAAGTGAAGCATTTTACATTTTTTGCCATGATCATTAAACAAATCTGTGTTCATTAAATGAGATATCACTGCAACTTGCAACCTCCAGCTGACTTCCCCATTGACTTAATTCTTTGGAAGCTGACTAGGAAGCTCCACAGGCTGTGGAATGCTGCAACTGTCATAAATGTGAGCTGGTTGCCAAGTGCCCAAATCACAATCCTGTGATCCCAAGGATGCTGTGATGATCATACATGCAAGGACTGGTCACAAATCACCTTTTTTCAGTATCATTATAACTTTGAACAGTCACTAAACAAATGGTCGTTAAGGGGCAACTACCATGTCCTGAAAATAAGGCCAAGCCTGATTTTTGGGGTGGGTGTAAATATACGCCCTCTCCCTAACATAAGCCCTAGTAAAGGGTTGGACATGGCCAGCACAGAAGGCAGCCCTTCCCTTCCTCGGTCAGCTAATGGCAGCTGGGCCCCTTAATCGCAACTCATGGATAAGTTGAGCAGATTGGGAGCTGCCTCTCATTCTATCTCTCCCCAGCATTCTTGGTGCTCGCCTGCCTCCCATCCATCCAACCCCCTTGCCTGAAAACTCCTGCCCCTCTCACAAGAGAGCAGCTGCCCAGCACCTCTTGCCATGTGGTGCCCACTCAGCAGACACCTCCCCCCCTCCAGCCAGGATCACAATGTGGGTGAAGCCAGTGAGCGCCAGGTCTTTGAGGACTCCGTGCCACCACCATCCCAGCACTGAGGATGGCTTCCTCTGCAGCTTCCAAACCCTGGCTGGAAGCCGCTGGAAGCGGGGAAGAGGTCGGTTGGGCCAGCCACCTGCTGCTGAGTCTTCCGGGAGCTGGGGCAGCCACATGGAGCTGGAACCATAGAGCGGAAAGTGCACTCCCATAGTGGCCGCTGCCGGAAAACTCTCTGCAGAAGACTTGGCAGCAGGCAGCTGGCCTGACTGGCCTCTTCTCTGCTTCGAGCTGGGTACTCACTGCCTTCACCCACATCGACATGGTGAGGTCTGGGAGGCACGCGAGCCAGAAGGGGAGACAGGCACTCACGTGGCTTGGCGCCTTTGGCCCACTCGCATTCCACCCCCCTGTAGGAGGGGAGGGGTTTGATGGTGGTGTACAATGGGAGCCTCTCTCTGCCGGTCTCCCAGCTGTGAGTGCGCAGGCTGCCCAATAGGTATCACGTAGCAAGAGGTGCTGGGCGGCTGCTCTCTTGCGAGTGGGCTCCTGAAGAGCCAGGCACAGGGATGTGAGGATGCGGGCATGGCCTCAGGTGAAAAGCTGATGAGCGGCTGTGTTGTGCTGCCGCAGCAATGCAACACAACAGCAGCCATGAGCACCTCTGAAATAATAAGCCCCCCCCACCTGATAATAAGGCCAAGCCCTTATTTCGGGGTTGAAAAGAAAATAAGACCTTGTCTTATTTTCAGGGAAACATGGTACCTGTATGAATCATAGACCCCATTTCTACGTGGCAACAAATTAATGGACTTCAAACTTTAAGCCTGTTCAATATATAACTAGTAGCCAGCATGGATTTGTTAAAAACAGATCATGCCAAACCAATCTTTCATTCTTTGATAAAGTCACTAAATTAGTAGACAAGCGAATTGCTGTGGACATAGTATACTTAGATCTCAGCAAGGCATTTGACAAAGTAAACTACAATCTACTTCTTGGTAAGCTAGAAAAATGTGGAACAAACAGCTTTATTTGTACCCCGCTTCAAATCAAATCAAATCATATTAATTACTTCCATCGAAACTCCCGGCAGATGGGGACTTGGACAGTATTTTGTGGATCCTGAGGGAAGTTGGCTGTTTGAATCATCTTTTATCAGAAGGGATGATACCATCAAATTCCTTGCCTTTTGGACATCTGGCCGGCCACTGTGAGAGGGTGGCTGGGAAAAACTTTTCTCCTGCTGACTGTATAAACCAACTCCTTCCGCTGCTGTGAGAGAGCAGGGGATTCCGGGTTGCTGCTTATAAAAAGACCTTCTGTCCTAGGACTGTGGACCCTACCAAACTGCTTTCTCATTCTGATCTTATTTGATGTACTCGGCGGCGGAGCTATGTGCACTGCGAGACTCCCCCCTCTCGCAGGTTTGGCCCTCCACTCTTTCGAGGGCCTACCTTAATGACAGGCTTTGGAACCCCGAGAGGTGGCATGGTGCGAGAAGGGGGTTGAGGGGTTTTTTAGCTAAATTTTTAACCAAAATTTTAAGGGGACCCGGGAGGAAGGAAGGGGGTTGTAAAAGTGGACCCAGGGGGGGGGTTCAGATAGCAACTGAGCGGGGTGATGGGTCGATTGGCTGCAACAGAGGGGTCGTGAAAGGAAATTTAACCGGGGAGCAGGGGGACGATAGGAAGGGCTGTGTAATTGAAACAATGAGTGGGAGGGGCAGGTATGACGGGCGCAGGGGGCCATATCATGTGTTGGGGGTGCGCACACGCTGTCTACAAGTAATTAAGCACCCCGGCCCCCAATGCGCAACTCGTGTCCTGGGTTGTGCAGAGTCTCAGGCCCAGGGTCCGCGGCTGATGTTGTGTAATGCCAGGTCGGTCGTTAATAAAGCCCCCCTCATTTGTGATCTTATTTTAGAGGGGGGTGCGGACCTGGCAGGTATTACGGAGACCTGGTTGGGCCAAGAGGGGGGGTCCCCCTCGTTGAAATGTGCCCACCAGGTTTCCGTGCATTTCATCAGCCAAGGGCCCAGGGGAGGGGTGGGGGAGTGGCGGTGATTATTAGGGAGAGTCTTTGTCCGAGGGAGACCACTGTTCCTCAGATAGCCGGATGTGAGTCCCTCTTTGTGAAGTGGGGCCGTGGGGTGCAGATGGGTTTGCTGACTGCGTACCTGGCTCCCTGCCATGTGGCAGCGACCCTGCCTGAGCTACTCGACGTCATTGCCGGGGTGGCGGTTGACACCCCCAGACTTATTGTCATGGGGGATTTCAACCTTCCGTCTGCGGGTGAGGCGTCAGAGGCGGCTCGGGAGTTCATGGCTTCCATGACGGCCATGGACCTGACCCAGTTAGTTCAAGGCCCAACTCACATAGGGGGACACACTCTGGACCTGATTTTTGTCTCTGGTCAGTGGTTGAATGATCTTAGTAGAGGGGATCTAGACATCAAACCCTTGTCATGGACAGATCATTCGCTCCTTCACTTAGACTTTCCTACCGCTTTCCCCCGCCGCAGGGAGACGGAACCAACCAAATGGTTCCGTCCCAGGCACCTGATGGACCCCGAAAGGTTCCTGATGGAGCTTGGGCCGTTTCCTGAGACTCTGGCACACGACTCGACTGAAGAGCTGGTGGCCGCCTGGGAGAGTGCGGCCGCCGGAGCTTTGGACCGCGTCGTGCCTTTGCGGCCTCTGACCCGATGCCGATCTCAATTGGCTCCTTGGTTCTCTGAGGAGCTGAGAGAGATGAAGCGTCGGAAAAGACGCCTAGAGAGCATTTGGAGGACTAGTCAATCCGATTCCGACCGGACACAGGTGAGGTCTTATATCAAGACCTACCTAGTGGCGATAAAAGCGGCGAAATCTAACCATTTCTCCGCTCTTATCGCATCTGCAGAGAACCGCCCAGCCGCCCTGTTTAGGGTGACCCACTCCCTTCTTCGGGGGGGGGAGTGCGGGAAGATCCCTTGCAAGGCCGCGCTGAGGATTTTGTGCAATTCCTGCATGATAAAGTCGCTCGGATTCGGGATGGCTTGGACTCCGATTGGATGAGTCCAGGGGAGGAGACAGGGGCAGGCCTTGAGAATATTATCTGGGAGGAGTTTGATCCTGTGGCTCCTGAGGATGTGGACAGGGTTCTGGGTAGGATTAGTGCCGCCACATGTTTATTGGACCCGTGTCCCTCCTGGTTGGTACTGGCCTCCCGGGAGGTTACACGAGGCTGGCTCCAGGGGATTATAACTGCTTCTCTGAGTGAGGGTGCCTTTCCCGCCACCTTGAAAGAGGCGGTGGTGAGGCCCCTCCTCAAGAAGCCTTCCCTGGACCCGGCTGAATTAGCTAACTACCGTCCGGTCTCCAACCTTCGTTTTGTGGCGAAGGTTGTTGAGAGTGTGGTGGCACGACAACTGCCCGGGCACCTGGATGAAGCTATCTATCTAGACCCGTGCCAGTCGGGCTTCAGGCAGGGGCACAGCACAGAAACGGCATTGGTCACGTTGGTGGATGATCTCTGGAGGGCTCGGGACAGGGGTTGCTCCTCTGTCCTAGTCCTATTAGATCTCTCAGCGGCTTTTGATACCATCGACCATGGTATCATGCTGCGACGGTTAAGAGGGTTAGGAATAGGGGGCACCGTTCTGCGGTGGTTCTCCTCCTTCCTCTCCGACCGCTCGCAGTTCGTGTTGGCAGGGGGGCAGAGGTCGACCTCAAGGCATCTCGCATGGGGAGTGCCACAAGGGTCGGTCCTCTCGCCCCTTCTGTTCAACATTTATGTGAAGCCACTGGGTGAGATCATCCATGGTTTTGGGGTGAAGTGTCATCTGTACGCTGATGATACTCAGCTGTACATTTCCACCCCAGACCACCCCAACGATGCCCTTGATGTGATGTCTCGCTGCCTGGAGGCCGTGCGGGTCTGGATGGGGAGGAACAGGCTCAGACTCAACCCGTCCAAGACCGAGTGGCTGTGGCTGCCGGCGTCCCGATATAGTCAGCAGGTGCCATCGCTGACTATTGAGGGTGAATCTTTGCCCCCCACAGAGAGGGCTCGCAATCTGGGTGTCCTCCTGGACGCACGGCTGTCTTTAGAAGAGCATATGACGGCCGTGGCCAGGGGGGCCTTTTATCAGGTTCGCCTGATCCGCCAGTTGCAGCCCTTTCTGGACCGGGATGCCTTGCGCACGGTCACTCATGCCCTTGTCACCTCCCGGCTGGACTATTGTAATGCTCTCTACATGGGGCTCCCCTTGAAGAGCACTCAGAGGCTCCAACTGGTCCAGAATGCGGCCGCGCGGGTGGTTATGGGCGCAACTCGTTGTGCCCGCATGACACCCCTCCTGCACGAGCTGCACTGGCTTCCAGTGGTCTTCCGGGTGCAATTCAAGGTGTTGTTTACCACCTTTAAAGCGCTCCATGGCATAGGACCCGGGTACCTTCGAGACCGTCTTCTGCCACCAATAGCCTCCCACCGACCAGTCCGCTCCCACAGAGAGGGTCTCCTCAGGGTGCCATCAGCCAAGTTATGTCGGCTGGCGACACCCAGGGGGAGGGCCTTCTCTGTCGGAGCCCCAGCCCTGTGGAATGAACTGCCCCCGGAAATACGCAAGATCTCCGACCTCCGGGTGTTTCGTTGCGCATTGAAGACCCTGTTGTTCCACCAGGCCGGGCTATCAATTTAATAATTTTAAATTGGGGTATTTTAAATTTTTGGGGTTTTAAATCAGCCAAATCTATTTAATTATTTTAATTTTTAATTATTGTTGTGTCTTGTGTTTTTAAATTGGCTGTACACCGCCCTGAGTCCTTCGGGAGAAGGGCGGTATAGAAATAAAATTATTATTATTATTATTATTATTATTATTATTATTATTATTATTATTATTATTATTATTATTATTATTATTATCACCACCAGATGGATTTGTAGCTGACTGACAAACTGTACTCAATGAGTAGTCCTTAATGGTACTACATCCACATGGAGAGAAGTAAGCAGTGGGGTACCACACGGCTCTGTTTTAGGCCCAGTACTCTTCAATATATTATAGATGACTTAGGTGAGGGGATAGAGGGGAATTCATCAAATTTGCAGATGATACTAAATTGACAGGAATAGCCAACACCCCAGAAGACAAACTCAGGATCCAAAAAGTTCTTGACAAACTTAAACAATGGGCCCTATCCAACAAAATGAATTTTAATGTGGAGAAAAGCAAAGCTTTACATTTAGGCAGGAAAAAATCAAAGGTATAAGTACAGATTAGATGAGACCTGGCTCAAAAACAGTAACTGTGAGAGGGACCTTGGAGTCCTAGTGGATGATCATTTGAATATGAGCCACCAATGTGCAGCAGCAGCGACAAAATTTAATACAATCCTGGGTTCAGTAGTGGGATTCAAATAATTTAACAACCGGTTCTCCACCGGTTGTAAGTGTGATTCTGCAATGGTTGTAAGTGTGAAAAATGGTCATAAGTCACTTTTTTCAGTGCCATTATAACTTTGAATGGTCACTAAATGAACTGTTGTAAATCAAGGATTACCTGTAGAAAAATACAAAAAGCTTGTTTACTTGCAAAACGATGCCCTAAATACCAGTCATTAGATTGGAAATACCTGCAAGCCGGAATTACAAATCAGGCAGGGTGCCAGAGCATCTTGAGGAATTAAAATAGTTAAAATGCAATGATAACTATCAGCAGCCAACTCTTGCTCAAAAAGTGAAACTCTTTAGCAGAGAGGTCATTTAAGCTCTTCAGAAAGTGGGTGGGCATATTTGGGCTACAAAATGCAGAGCTAGACAATTTAACAAATTATATAGGAGACCCAGGTTCAAGCCTTCCAAGCTTGTAGGATCACAATAAAATTAGTACATGCCACAGATATCTAAATAACCTTCAAGTCTGGTGCCATGTTACTAAGTCTTATTATCATGAGAGAAAACTAAAATAAATTGGAGGGAGGATCCATACCCCTACCTCCTTTTTTTTTTATCTTACTGTCAGTGAACAATCATGTGCCCTGGCCACTCTGAAGCAATGCAAGAGACTCCTGTCCCAAAGGTGCTTTTTCAAGAAGCAACTGGACTTTCTGGAACCCAAGAAAGTCCAGTTGCCTCTTGAAAAAAGCATATTTGGGACAGCCGTGATGTGGATGACTGAAGAATCCACATAGAGAAGAGACTCCTGTGCTCAATGAACTGACAAAGCAACCTTTCACACCCAGGAAAAGCAAACCTTAGATCCACCTGAGCTCAGGTGACAGAAAGTCTGGGTGAACTGCCAAGAAGCATTAGATGCTACAATGTAATAAGGCTTCACTGAGAGGCAGTTTCTATAAACAGGGCAATAAAGATAAGGATTAGGCTAGAACAGGGGTCTGCAACCTCAAACACTAAAAGAGCCATTTAGACCCATTTCCCACAGAAAAGAAAACAGTGGGAGCCACAAAACCTGGGTGGGCATGGCCAATTCAACCTCACTCCCACCCAGACACATGACACCCCCCAGCCACGCCTACCTGCATTTTGTGGCTCAGGGTGTTTTCTGTGGGAAATGGACCTCTCTTTCTCTCTCTCTCTCCCTCTCTTTTCTTTTCTTTCTTTCTCTCCCCTTCTCTCTCTCATTTCCCCCCTTTCCCTCTCATTCTCTCCCTCCAGCTCTCTCATTTCTGTTTCCCTCTCCCCCCTCTCCTCTTCTTTTTCATTTGTTTCCCTCTTTCTCCTCTCTCTTGGTCTCTCCCTCATCATTTTCTCATTTCTCTCTCTCATCTCTCTCTCTTTCCCTCCCTCTCTCTCTTCCCCCTGCTCTCTTCCCCTCCTGCTCTCTCCCTCCCTGGTGTGTTTGTGTGTTCCCTCTTGGACCATTTCCAAAAACAGGCAAGGGTTTTGGTTTTTTTTTTTTTTTTTTTGGTGCTGATGTTCTTTCTTCTTCTTTGGGTGCTTTTTACCATATAATTTAAATCAAGAATCATTTCAGGTTCCCAGATAAATGAAGCTCTTTTGTTTCCCTGTGGTGGCTCCCTGCTGGCTGGCTGGCCCCGCCCCTCACCCTCCTCTTCCAGTCACTCTTCGCATGGCCTGAGAAGGTAAGGGTGACGATGGGGATGGAGACCCGCTCTATATTCCAGAGTGGGAGGGAAGTGCCCTGTACTTGCCTCTCATCTTGCGGGAGCTTCTTCCAATGCTTATTGGTACTGTACGCACCTCAGTCGCTCAGGGAGACGCATGACTTTCTCTTCGCAGCATAAGCCACAGCTGGGCTGGGCCAGTGCTCTAGACTTGCAACTTGCTCTCACCGCCTCCATGACCTGCTCGCTGCTCTTGCAGCGCCTTGTGCAGCACACCTAAATTTCGTGTGCTTCACAATGGGGGAGACAGAGTCCCCTCTTCCTTCTGGAGCCCATTATAATGCGGAGCATCAGCTGCAGCTGGGACAGGATGGGCCAGTGTCTTGGGGCAGAGAGAAAGTCGCATATCTCCCCAAGCGACCAAGATGCGCGCAGCACCAAGAAGCGCTGGAATTAGCGCCCACGAGATGAGAGGCAAGTACAGGGGCGTTTCCCTCCCACTTTGGAATATGGAGTGAGTCTCCATCCCTGCCGTCACCCTTACCTTCTCAGGCCACATGAGGAGTGACTGGGAGGAGAGGGTGAGGGGCGGGGCAAGCCAGCTGGCAGGGAGCCACAGCAGGGGGATAAAAGAGCTGCATGTGGCTCGGGAGCCGCATGTTGCTGACACTTGGGCTGGAAACAACATCAGAATGTTTCCTTCCTGCATTCCTGACAGGATTAGCCCTGTAAAATGGAAAAAAACAAAAGGCTGTTGGAAGGAGATTTCTTCCAACAACCGGTTCTCCAAACTGCTCAGAAACTTAACAAACAGTTCTCCCGAATAGGTGTGAACCAGTTGAATCCTACCACTGCTTGGGTTGTATAAACAGAGACATAGAATCAAGATCATGTGAAGTATTGGTGCCACTTTACAAAACCCTGGTAAAACCACTCCTGGAATACTTCAAAAAGATGCTGAGACTTTGGAAAATGTTCAGAGAAGAGCAACTAAGATGATCAAAGGCCTGGAAACTAAACCATATGAAGAACAGCTGCAGGTTTTGGGTCTGGCTAGTCTAAAGAAAAGAAGAATTAGGGTGACATGATAGCAGTATTCCAGTATTTGAGGGGCTGCCACAAAGAAGAGGGAGTCAAATTATTCTCCAAAGCACCAGGGGGTGGGACAAGATGCTCCTCTATACAGCGCCAGCTACTTGCTTGTACTGTTCAGTGTATATTGTTCTTGCCTGCCACTAGTTGCCATTGTATAATACTATTTCTGAGGCCTCCCTGCTTACCTTGGGTCCTGTTAACTTCTTCTGCTAAGTAAAATCACCCAAGTGAAGTTTTATTTTTACTTGGTTAAACTCAACCATTTATAAAATGATCCTATCTCATTAGATGTGTCACATATGGGTAGGTATGTTAACTCAATTGTTCATTTGAATGATACCAAATTTCCTGAAGTACCCAGGAGATGAATGTAAAGATGAATAGAGATCACCCCATCTGCTTAACACAGATCTGTTTTGGAACTTAGAAAACAATAAATCCAAGTTGAGGTCTAGATGGGGATTAAGAACTGAAAAAATAATGTTCTGTTCTCCAACAGTTTGGGACTGAACCTTTACTCCCTGACCTACCTTGGAGTGAAATGAAATTTGCAAGCTAGATTGATGAGGAAGGTTTGAGCTACATTCCTTCAAAACCTGAAAATTAAAAGGAATGATAGAAAAAAGTATCTTATATAAAACAATTTTATTACATTTCATGTGCATAATGTGATTTCAAACTAAAGTATTTTAACTAGCAACTGTTAGGACTGATTTGTTGTTGTTCATCTCTGAAGTGGCTGCTATATTATTACAGGATTTGCTTGTGAGTTAATATAAATGACAGGCAGATGTCTATTTAAATCTGAGAAATAGAGATCCGCTTAAATATTTGAACCTGGAGTGAAAAAGTCTGTCCTGACTTCTGTCTGAATGATTGGATGCTGAATATATACCCATTATGGCAAAGTATGGAAACAGGATCTTTCTCCTCCATATTGAGATAGTGCATGATCAGCATTTGATGACACCGTCTCTTTGAAAGTGAACTCAAGCAGAAATGATATTTCATTGATTTATCTGTCACAATTACTTATTGATTCTGAGGAATGTTATGACTAATATCCAATTATTATTTACCAACTCTGTCAAGTACCCCAGTGTAACAGTCAACTTGAATAACTAGGAGGAATATATTACAGCCACACTTCTAAGGTTGCAGGATTTTTTCCATCTCAGATTATTACCTTCCTGAGACTTCATAGTTTTGTTGTGGCTGCAATTGATTATTATAATTCTCTTCTAGCTGAACTCCCAGATCAGGTTCTACGTAATTTTTGGCTTAGATATAATTCTGTTGCTAGAATTTTATTTATTTATTTTATAAGTACTAAGATTTGTCCTGGTCTCTCAATCATCTTTAGCAACATTTTCTTAAACAACCTTCTGGATGTTTTGGTCACAATGATTTTTCAGAGCTTGTTGCTTTGATATCAAAAGGATCTTATGGCAAATATAGGTGTCACTCAGAGTTCAATGCAAAAATTAATATCCTAATTTATATTCCCTTGTCACTCAGTTTCAACTGAAATTGAATTTGAGCAAATATGGATGTTCTTCCTTAGACAAACTTTTAGAGATCTGAGGAAAGTTAATATATGGTTTCACATAATTTTCTTTGATAAACATGGATTATCAGAAGTATTTTCCTCCTTTAGTAAGTCACCGAATGTGATATCTCCAGAGAAACCTTCCCATTTACTTCATGTTGTTGTAGGTGACAATTCGCAAGAAAATGTGTGCAGTAGAGATGGTGATATCCAGTGACAGAAAAAAAAAATTCCTACTATACCATGGAGGAGAACTAATTTTTCTCCTTTATCCTGAGTTTCTGGATACTTCTCTTTTTCTGTAAAATGTATGAGTGTCATTGGGCAATGAGAAGAAGGTCAAGAAAAAAAGAATGGAACAAACCTATTGAGTACCACAAATATTGCTAGAACAAGGATAAAGTATCATACTACTGTAATTTCCAAATAGCCACATGAGTAATGTTTGATGTAATAGGATAAAGGCTTGGCTCAGTTTGACATCAGCTGAAAAGCCCCATGGAGGAAGAAGCTTTCGTTTCCTTTTCATGTAAGCTGTATACTAAGAACCACCTGCAATTTACCTTCCTTCCTCCTCTTCAAGAGAGAATGAGCATTTATTTGTCTTTAGGCATTTTGTACTGAAGAGGTTTCATTCTTCATATATCCTGTTTCTCTGTGTGCATGCATATATATGCATTCATAGGCATATAAACTATGAATTATTTTATTATAACATACAATGAAAGAACAATAGGCATATGTGTGACATATATTGGTCCAATTATATTTGCTTTTTCAATTTGCTCAATTGTTTTCCAATCATTTTATAAAACAGAAATGAAATGTCAAGAGCAATTGATGTACAAATTCTGAAAATGATCATTCTGGTTATATGCCAATAATGAAGTTTTATGAAAATACAATGTCTTAAAATTCTACAACAATAGATGCACTGCCAGCTGAATGTTTATTGCTTAACGCATTGTACGCCGCCCTGAGTCTCCGGAGAAGGGCGGCATATAAATCTAATTTAAAAAAAAAATGTGATGCTTAAAGAATAACAGCATTTTTTGTTTAATTGTCCAAATGTGATGCACTAATATAGGCCTTTACTCTTTCCTGTATTCCAAAATTGTTTAGACAACTATTAGAATTTTCTATGGTGATAGAGGCATATAGGCATACTGTGAAATTTGTACAAAGAAATAGATTCCATACATATCTAGTTGCATCAATTTTTTTTAATTTTCTAGCTTTAAGAATAAGTTTGCCATATTCTGGTGGTGGCTAAAAAATTAACTTGAGAAGATAAAGCATAAGGAAATTTGAGACCAGTAAAACATAGTGACTAAATTAGTAGACCAGCGAAATACTGTGGACATAATATACTTAGACTTCAGCAAGGCGTTCAACAAAGTAGACCACAACTTACTTCTTGGTAAGCTAGAAAAAAATGGGATAGATAGCATCACCACCAGATGGATTCGTAACTGGCTGACAAACTGTACTCAACAACTAATCCTTAACAGGTCTACATCTAAATGGAGGGAAGTAACCAGTGGGGTACCACACTTAGGGCCAGTACTCTTCAATATCTTCATAAACGACTTACTGTGTTTTCCCAAAAATAAGACAGGGTCTTATTTTCTTTTGAACCCCGAAATAAGGGCTTGGCCTTATAATCGGGGAGGGGAGGTCTTATTATTTTGGAGGTGGAGGAGACGGCGAGCGTGGGACTGGATGTCCCATCGTCGCTGCTGCCTCCCCTCCCAGTTCTTCACGCTGGACAAGAGGCTGGCTGCCGCTGCTCTGATGTGTCCCACCGCCACCGCTGCCTCATGGAGCAGGACTCTGCAAGGCTTGTTGTGCTATTGCACACACAAACTGCAGCACCGCCGCGAGCTTCATCATACCAGCACAGCTGGCGTCCTGCCGCTCATGGCTGCGCTGGTATGTTGAACCTCATGGCAGTGCTGCTGTTCATGCATGAAATGGCACAAGCCTTGCAGAGTGCTGCTCCACAAGGCAGAGGTGCCGGCGGCGCAATGAGTCTCACAAAGACTCGTTTCTGACAGGTGGGGCAGGGGAGAAGCGATACACGTGGAGCAAGATGTGGCTCACCTTGCCATCTCTTTTTCCCCCCCCCCACCAGGCATGGCAGGGCTTCTGCCCCTTGCTTAGCCACCCGCCCCCTTTAGGGATGCAATTTGGGGGTGGCAAGTGGGGCAGGCGAGAAGCAGGACACGCATCTTACCTTTTAAGCTCTGTGGCATTCCAATTTTTTTTTATTCTAGTCTTAGAAAAAAGATGACTGGTTTCATTACTGCTACAATGATTGAGCACCACATATTGCTTTTGTAAGGGTAACAAACCTTTTAACTTTTATGTTTCAGTTTTATGACCCTCATATACAATGCTGTGCTTATATTACATGAAAGCATATTTTCTTCCTGCTTAACAGTGAGACTCAATTGGTAGATCTGCTTTGTTGTCGTTCCATCACTAAAACCTTTCTCATTTCTCTATTTTGTATTGTTTTTAATTTAATTTAGTTTTATCTCTCCTGTGACTTTTCTGCTGCTCATTGTATATTTCTTTTAAACTATTTTATTGTATTCGTATTGTGTTTTTATTACGTTTGCAAACTACCCTGGGAAATCATTTGAAGGTTGAGGTAAAAATATCTCTAATAAGTAACTCAAAAGCTTCTAAATTTTTCTAATTCCCCATGTTCCTTCTATCTTCAAAGATAAGCTAATAAGGAATCTGAGACATAGGAAACAAAACTATGGGTGCCTCTTGGTAGTAGCAAGAAGATTAAGAATTCTATTCCCAAGACTCACAAAAGTTATTTTAAAAAAATAAAAGATATTTAAAAATTTCTAGCACTTGTAAAACGTAAGAGATATGGTGGATGGCTCGGTTTTGCTCATAGAACACAGAATAATAGGGTTGAAAGGGACCTTGGAAATCTTCTAGTCCAACCACCTGCTCAAACCAGAAACCTCATATCATTCCAGAAAAATGGCTGTCAGTCTCTTTTTGAAAACCTCTACTGATGAAGCATCCACAATCTCTGGAGGCAAGCTGTTCCATTAATTTAATCACTGAGAGGAAACTTCTCTTTAATTCTATGTTGGGTCTTTCTTTAAAGATCTTCCATCCATTACTTTGTGTCCTGCCCTCTGATGCTTTGGAAAATAAGTTGACCCCACTCTTCTCTGTGACAGCCCCTCAAGTACTGGAAGACTGCCATCATACCACCGTTAATCTTTCTTTTCCTTAGACTAGACATACCTAGTTCCTTCATTTGTTCATCATATAGTTTAGGCTCCAGACTCCTTGTCATCTTTGTTGCTTTTCAATGTACACTCTTTCTAGGGTATAGTATCTTTTTCACATTGTGGTGACCAGAACTGGATGCAGTATTCTAAGTGTGATCTTACTAGTGCAGGATAAAGTGGTGCTAACACTTCATGTGATCTTGATACTACTCTCCGTTGATGCAAACCTAGGACTGCATTGGCTTTTTTGGTACTGCTGGCTCATACTTAAATGGTTGTCCACTAGGACACCAAGATCCATTTTTCAATTATTGCTGTTGAGCCAGGTACCTCATATTCTGTACTATGCATTTGATTTTTCTTGCCTAAATGTAAGGCCTTACTTTTATCACTGAATTGCATTGACACAAAATTCTTGGAACATATATTTAAGCTTGGAATATATATATGTTCTGGATTATTTGCACATTAGATACTAACTCCTGAATTAGAAAGCTCAAATACAACTGCTATGAACAACATTCTCAGAGACTCTTCCCATCCTGCTTACAATCTTTTTGGACTGTTGCCTTCTGGCAGAAGATACAGAACAATTAAAACTCAGACCACACATCTTCTGAATAGTTTTTATCCCAGAGCTATAATTGGACTCAACAATGAACTAAAGAGCCACTATCAGTGAGCTGCTGGACAGCATTATTTGGTCTATTGTATGGATGTTGAGGGGTGGGGAATTTTTGGTGGGTGGGGGTGTGTCTGGGGATTGTCATGTGTGTTGGGCTTGGTCTCTGAGTGTTATGTGAATTTCATTGTATGGGTATACTTTGTATATATGTACAATGACAATAAACTATTAAATTAAATTAAATTAGGAAATAACAGTAGAAGAAGAATATCTCATTCTAATCAAGCTTTCTAAGCTTCTTTAATCTGTGGGTTTGGTTCCTCAGTGTCATAGGGTAACACATGAGCCTTTTTTCTTCATTTTTATGTTATCTTTCCTTCCTTATGTCAACTAATATGCTATCAATTCAGTTATTTAACTCATAAACTTGGAAACAATATACAGATTAATGGAACATGTATGCTTTATTTGGCACAAAGAATTAGTGTTTTCTGACATTAACTCAGATACAGAAAATAGATATAGACAATGAAATGGAAATGTTTCTAGTTTACCTCAGAATAGACTGTCAGACTTGATTTATAAAGACTGCATTGAAAATCAAGAATCCAAGACTATCTTCGTATAAGTGTTATGTCACTTTTAACACATCACTTTTTGTTATAACACTTTTTGTTATGTATTCCTGCTATCGTGTTAGAATTAAACCATTCTGACATCTTGGCTGTGTTGATTTCATTTTGGTAGCAGGAAGATATAAAGAGGAGAAATGAGATGAATGGATTTCTAAACTGTCATCTTGAATTTCATTTTGCATATTGTATTGAATTTTAAGTTGCATTTGAGAAATGTTTAAAATCCAAAGAGCTGATGAGACTAGATCACTTGAATTATCCATTTTGAAATTAGAATTAGTGAGTGCTTATTAGTGTCTTTCTCCAAGAGCAGCTTACATTTTCTATCACAGTTGTTTTGACTACAAAACTTTGGCTAATCTTTTTAAAGTGGCTTGATTTGCAAGGGAACCTCCTAGGAGAAAATTCAAGATTTAAACTTTTTAAAAAACAAAACAAAACAAAATCACAGAAAATTACTTATACAAATTTAACCACTGGTTTAAAGAGTGATGCCATCAAGAGAACTTTGGGTTTCTAGGCCATGGTCTACAATACCTACCAGAAGGGGTTGGACTATAACTCAAAAGATTGGGAAGAACTTTTTTGGAAAATATTTTCATCCTAAGTGTAGAGAAGAGAACTAGAGAGTCAGCTATACTGGACATAAATCTTATTAATAGGATGAAATGATAAAGGGGGGGTTGAAGTTGCGAGAACGATCATGATATTTTGGAATTCGACATAATGCAGGCACAAGTAATAGTGTCTTAGACTTTAAAGGAGCTGATTTCTATAAACCGAGGGAGAATTTAGGAGGATTCCATAGATGAAAATCTTAAAGAGGAAAACAACTCAAGAAGCTTGGGAAACTGTAAAATGAGAATATAATAGCCCAATCTAGCACAATACCAGTGAAAAAGAAAAATAAGAGATCCCAGAGAAAACCAGCATGATTGATATAGAACTTTCTGATAAACTGAGAAACAAAAAGGCCAAGTATAAAAAATGGAAAGAGGGACACATAACTAAAACAGACTACCAACAAATAGCCGGTGTCAGGAATTAGAGACTGATTTAACTGCTTTAATTCATTCTTTGCATCTGTCTTTATGCAAAAAGAAAAAAAAATCCAATTTACCAAAACAGTATGATAGAAGACAGAATAGGAACATAAATTAAATTAGGAAAGAAAATGGAAAGACAATACCTCTCTACCCTAGACGGCTTCAAATACTAGGACCAGACAGATTACATTCCAGGGTTCTGAAGGAGCTGGAAGATGTTATCTTGGAACCATTGAACAAAATCTTTCAAAGCTCCTGGTGTACCGGGGAACTACCAGAGAACTGGAAAAGAGATGATGTGGTTCCAATCAGTGGTGGGATTCAGCCAATTCACACCACTTCGGAAGAATCGGTTGTTAACTTTCTGAGCAGTTTGGTGAAATGGTTGTTGGAAGAAATCATTAGGGCAGAGAACTGGTTGTTAAATTATTTGAATCCCACCACTGGTTCCAATCTACAAAAAAAGAAAAAAAATGGATCCAGGAAACCACAGACCAATGAGCCTGACATCAATATCTGAGAAAATCCTGGAAAAGATAAAAGAGAAACAAGTAACAGATTTGTGAGCACCTAGAAATCAGCAAGATGATTATTAGAAGCCAGCATGGGTTGTCAAAAACAGATGATGCCAAATAAACCTTATTCAACAAAGTGACCTAATTAGTGGAGAAAGGAAATGCTTTGGACTTAAACTTCAGAATGCAGAGAAGAGCAACAAAGATGATTAGGGGACTGGAGGCTAAACTGTGTGATGAACAGTTGCAGGAACTACCTATGTCTAGTCTAACAAAGAGAGAGATTAGAGGTGACGTGATAGCAGTCTTCCAATATTTGAGGGGCTGTCACAGAGAAGGGTTTGGGGGGGGGGGATCAACTTATTCTCCAAAGCACCTGAGGGAAGGACAACAAATAATGGATGGAAGATTAGCAAAGAGAGATCCAACCTAGAACTAAGGATAAATTTCCTGACTTGGGAAACAAAATCGGTGAAATGGCTTTCCTCCAGATGCTGTGGATACACCATCAGCACCAAGGTTTTCAAGAAGCAATTGGTCATTTGTCCAGAATGGTATAGGGTCTCCTGCTCAAGAAGGGGTTTGGACTAGAAGACTTCCATAAAATAAAAATAAACTGATTTAAGGTATTGATCTCTTGTTTAGTCCAACTATTCCAATAAACATCTTCCCCACTATTTTCAAATTTCAGTTATACCACAATGTGAATTCCTGTTGTAATTTGGGATTAAATCACAACTATGTACCTATCATTAAATAAATATGCCTAACAGTTAATATATCTAGCCCTTAATACCAGCTAAGATTGCAAGGGTTATAGGATTGTTGTCAGGTTTTAATCTTACTATGAATTTGGCCTTACAATAAAGAATTAATAAAGTATAAAGTATTAATACTGGCTATAAAGTCTGACTATACTATATTTCCCTCTCCCAGCCACTACATGTGTATTCATGTAGATTAGGAAGGTGTCTGCCTGAGTCTTTTGCCTATGCTGTCATCTTATTTTGTACCTAACCCACATTTTTCCCCTCGTCACTTTGGTAATGGACCTGGCCTATCTCTATCAAGGTCATCTTTTTTATTCTCTAAAGCTACTTCTTCCTATTTTCCCCCAAACAACAATCCTGTAAGGTGGCTGTGTTTAGAAATAATGGGTGGTTGAAACAATATATGGTTTTTGTTCCCGGAAAATTTCTTTTGTTCAATAAATTCTATCAAATTAGTAACTTACTATTCAGTTGCAGAAGTCTCTGATGTAACTGAGTATAAAAATAATTAAAAGGTTGATTAATAGATTTTGTTTCAGTAAATGATGATCATTGATCTGAATTCCAGTTATAAAATTTTATTGTTTGTGTTTTTTCAAATGATAGGTGTGGTTATGTAAGTTGTAAAGAAAAATATGATTTGTGGAGAAACACATATAAAATCTGTACAAGAGCAACTGCAGATTTAAGGTGTTTAAAAGTATTTGACTGAGAAATGTGACGGTTTACAAGTATTTACAATTGTTTACTGTATTACCCTCAATCCATACCACTTTAGATATATGCCTATCAATGCCTTAAGGAGAAAAATTGTTAAGATGATCTGCTAAAACAAATTATTAATTTTACTTACTACCAAGTCCAGATCATAACTTGTTATTCCAGCCTTCTTTATTGTATCTGAGATGCTACTTCTTGATTCAAAACTACAAGAGATCAATATAATAATAACAAAACTCCAAGCATGTAAGTTTTTTTAAAAAAATCTTAGTTATATCACCACATACATTCAATAATCTTTTTAAAACTAATGTTGAATTGATCTACTGTAAATGTCAAAACATAAGATGAAATGAAACATGATGTAAGGTTTCCACTTATTAAACACCAGTGCTTTGTTTGAGTCTTAATCTTCTAACATATTTTTTCTATGAGTCTTCATTCAAATAACAACTTTCCACAATACTCTCAGGAAAATGTGAGAATGCCTGCTATGATATGCTTATTGGAAAAATGATTTAAAATATTTTGGACATCATTTAAACATAGCATCTCTCTGTTATTAATTAAAGCAACCCATGTTTCTAAAGGCTTTATGTGAGCCTGATAGAAAGATATATGGCTTTAAAGAGCTGCAGTACCTTTAAAGAGCTGACTTCTTAAAGCAGTCACATCTTAATTCAAGTTCACACAAAACAGGGTGCTTTCATGAGATCCAAAACACATCTCTTCTTCCCAAGAGAGAGAAAAAGAGAGAGATCATCACAGATCCAGATCCATTATTTGGCATACTAGGAAGTAACTAAATATTCATTACATGGCTTCGGTAATCAGACAAAAGCTGTTTGTCAAAGAAATATTGTATATGAAATGAAGAAACAATCAAGTGGAAAAATTAGTAGGGAAAAAAAACAAAATTATTTCACATCGAAAATAGAAATGGAAGTTCAAGCTTCCATAAAAACCTTTTTCAATATAAAGACTTTGTAAATTCAAGTCTGAATTATTGTATTGTTTTCTTTATGGGATAGCATTTGAGCATAATATGGAAATTGCAGCCAGCCCAGAAGCATGGGCAGTAAGTGGAGCTTCCTGAAGGTTCCTCAGATTGAAACATCTGCTCCATTGAGTTCCAAGCCCAATTCCTGGCATCCGCAATGGACTTACTTAGGCTAGGTCAGGATCAAATTACTTGCAGAACAACCTATTCTCATATAGTCCATCTGATATTTTTGAATCATCGATACCTTTTATAGGACCCAACAATGGATACATTTGACAGTCACATTAATTCTGCCTTTTGTTAGCAGGGTCCATTTGTGGAACTAACTACCAGTGGGGGTCAACCAAATTCCTTTATTATAGTTTAGAGAGTTTTTTATTCAGACCATTTTTTAAATTGCTTATAACATTAAACATTAAAAATGTTTATTATCTCATAATAAATTTTAGGATTTTTAAAAAAGTTATATTCCTGCCCATTCTTCAAGGCTCTGGGTTGGGAACTGAAAAGGTTGGGATGATCTTGCAACTAGTGTGGGAAGTGAAAATATTGAGAGCAACAGTCTTCTCTACCAGTGTTCATCAATACACTGGATCACATTGCAATGAGTTTGATCTTTATTATATCTAACCCTCCAAATCTCTGAAGCAGTTATGATTAGGATCAAGTCTCTATTTATGGGTTGAAAGAACAAGCTAGAATATTGATTTCTTGTAAAGGGCATTGGGAAGATCTGGAAACAGGTATCTTGTCTCATGGGATAATCATATTATAGAGTAAACCTGAGGAGTATATTCCACTCTGCTTAATGATGCAAGACGTTGTAGCTATATTGCCTATAGATGGGAGAATGAGATTCTATCAGTTTAAATACTGGAACTCTAGTTACTGGCTTGCTGTTGCTTGGACTACATACAGAAGATATTTAGCACACAGTGACATTCCCCCCTATACTGAGATTTAATCAGCCACCATTCCATTTTAAGAAGATACTGACAGAGCAGATGTTTTGGGATCTGAGTCTGCTTGCCTTTCATAGGACACATTGCTGAAAATAAAAGTTAGCTCCAGCTGGTGGGGAAATTTATGCTGGAGATGAAAGCACATATCGTAAGTAAGATGGCATGAAGTGCAGTGGTAAATGCAACATGGAAATTGGAAAGTTTAAGAGGAAAGTAATAACAATAAAAGAAAAACAAACAATAGAAACAATTACCTTAGAATCACAAAACTCACTGAACTAAGGTATTGATGTGATAAACATTAAATATTTCATTTCTAAAGCTTTCTAGATATACTTCAGTGGGACCAAAATTCTGTGTGTGGAGTGCATAGAGAACACAAAGCAAACAACACCTTTCTTATACTCTTTACGAAAGTAAAAATTATTCATCTGGATTATAAAGTAATTGTCCTTTTCCATCCAGCATCAAAGATATACAACTGGATAGTACA
The DNA here is from genome assembly GCF_029215685.1 of Pituophis catenifer annectens. Taxonomy (NCBI): domain Eukaryota; kingdom Metazoa; phylum Chordata; class Lepidosauria; order Squamata; family Colubridae; genus Pituophis; species Pituophis catenifer. The sequence continues at coordinate 175,082,733 of NW_027256881.1, forward strand.
GAATATCATTATTATGACCCCAGGTGATGCATTATAAAGAAAAAAACTTTTCTGACAGAGAATGCTTTTGTCAACATTTATATGTTTAGAGTAAGATGTGTTTCATGGGTGTCCCATTTAACATCAACTGCAAACATACATATCATTATTACTGTCATTAACTAGAATACAAGAATCAATAGCATGACTAGATCATATTCAGTATTAACTGTATTTATAGAGATGCAACTATTATCAACTTCCTAGTTATTTCACAAGGTTTCTCCAAGGTAAATCCCTGGAGTAAATAGTACAAATCAATGCATATACAATAACTTCTTATAAGCATAAAGAGGAATGAAACAGTTTTCATATTGCTGAAAAGCAGATGGCTATTAGGAATCTTATTAATGTCTCGCTTTGGAATTGTTGGCTTTCTTTGTATAAAATTCATTCCTATCTTGTGTTATAATCAGAAATAATGCAGACATAGTAGGTGCAGAGGAGAATAGTAAAGAATTTCAACTTCTTAAGTACCACTGATAATATTCATTCTGACTCTGTGGGAAGAACAGGTGCATTCTTAGTATCACAACTGTAGTTTGGGTAACTAAATTTGATTTTTTTTAAAAAAGAATTAAAATGTTTCCCGACTTGGAACCAAGAACTCTTTGTAGAAGCATAATGGACTTCCATTTGCCCGAGGAAAATCTAATAGATAGACCTAATCTAATAGAATCAGTTTGATGCAGTAGTTAAGGTACCAGGCTAGAAACTAGGATACCGTGAGTTCAAATCCCACCTTAGTCATAAAAGCCAGCTGGGTAACTTTGGGCCAGTTAGTCTCTCTCAGCCCAACCCACCTCACAAGGTTGTTGTGGGGAAAATAGGAAAAGGAAGGTGTGTTGGATATGTTTGCCACCTTGAGTTATTTATAAAAAAATAATAAAGGCAAGATAAAAATAAAATAAAATAAAATAAAATAAATAAAATAAAATAAAATAAAATAAAATAAAATAAAATAAAATAAAATAAAATAATAAAATAAAATAAAATAAAATAAAATAAAATAAAATAAAATAAAATAAAATAAATAAAATAAAATAACTTTATATCCTTTAGACTAGACTAGATTAAACTAGACATTTACTATTCTGGGAACATGGAATTAATTTCACAAACCTTAGAAATGACTTTTTGAGTGCTCATTTTAGTACTTCATCTTGAGGTTTTTGGCTAAGTAAAAATAGTGTAAAATGCATACCTGGATATCTTGGCAATTATTAATGAAGGGACTGACAAAGCTGTTTCTCTTTCTATATCACCCATACATTTATAAGCAATTTTATTCCACCCATTATTTATTTCCTACTTCAAATCAATATCTGCCTTATCTGCCTTTTCTCTACATCATAACTGTAGGTTATGGAAGTATAGGAAATATGTCCTATATATGTGTCTCAGTCAGAAAAAAAGAAATCAAGGGCTGACATAAAGGTGGAAAAACAGGAGCACTAAAAGATCCTATGCAGACTTTCTTCCCAATTCTGGAATAACAGACTTTGCTGCTTTGAATAGCAAATCTGCTTTGGTTAAAATATCACATAGAAGGATTGGTATCATTGAGTTGGATAGATGTGGATCATCATGGAATGTGCATGGCTATGTGTCAAGTTATCCTTCTCAACATTCAAAATATACTGGTGTTAATGAAGTGGAAAATGATTATTAAAGCTGATTATGAAATTTGATCTATGTATTGTAACTGAAGCCATCTTTCAATATAGTTGGAAATTTTTGTATTGGTGTGTGCTTTCAAGTAAGCATTGTCTCAGAATTACAGAATAACAAAGTTGGAAGAGACCTTGGAGATCTTCTAGTCAAACACTTCGTTCAAGCATGAGATCCTATATGATTTCAGACAATAACTGTCTTCTTGAAAATCTCCAGTGATGGAGAACCCACAACTTCTGCGACAAGTCATTCCACTGATTAATTATTCTCAGTGACACAAAATTTCTCCTTAATTCTAGATTAGTTCTCCAAGTTATAATCTTTCATCCATTACTTCTTGTCCTGCCCTCAGGTGCTTTGGACTCGCTCCTCTCTGTGATAGCCTCACAACTGTTCATCATATGTTTTAGCCTCTAGTCCCCTAATCATTTTTGTTCTTCTGGACACAGTATTCCAAGTGTGGTCTTATTAGTGCAGTATAAAGCAGTACTAATGTGATCTTGATACTATGCCTCTGTTGATGCAGTCTAATACTGCAATGGCTTTTGTAGCACCTGCAGTATACTGCTGGTTTATACTTAGGTGATTATCCAATAAGACTCCTAAATACCTCTTACCTGTTGAGCCAGGTATCACCTATTCTATACCTGTGCATTTGGTTTTTCTTGCCTAAGTGTAAAGCCTTATTTTTCTCACTATGAATTTCATTTTGTTGGATAGAACACAGTGTTCAAGTCTGTCAAGATCCTTCTGGATCTTGAGCCTATTTTCTAAAGTGTTCGCTATTCCTCCCAGCTTAGTGTCACCTGCAAATTTGATGAGTCCCCCCTTCTATCCCTTCATCTAAATCAGGGATGTCAAACTCAAGGTCTGGGGGCCAGATCTGGCCCATGGGGTGCTTAGATCTGGCCCACGGAGCCGCCCTGGAAACAGGAAAGGACTGGCCCACGGTGCCTCTGCCAGTGAAAATGGAGCTCAGGAAGGCTGCATGTGGTGCCCCTGACATGAGTGATGTTGAGCTGGCCACACCCATCCTGGCCACACCCACCCTGGCTCCCTGAGGTCAAATACAACTCTGATGTGGCCCTCAATGAAATTGAGTTTGACATCCCTGATCTAAATCATTTATGTGGAAGAGTACTGGTCTAAGACAGAACTTTGATATACCCCACTGCATGCTTTCCTCCATGTAGATGCTGTTTCATTGAGGACTGTACATTGAGTATGGTCAGTCAGCTAGTTACTCCTTGATATCCTATAGTTTTCTTGGTAAAATTTTCTGAAGTAATTTTTGCCATTGCCGCTTTCTTCTTGGAGTTGGGAAGAGGGAGAGAGAGAAAAGAGAGACTGAGTGGCCCAAATGTACCTAGGGCTCTGCCTTAGGCATGGCCTCTCTGTTTTTAGCCTGGTGTTTTAACCACTGTTACCAAACTGGCTTTCAACATAGTCAGTAAATTTGCTACATGTAGATGTAAAACTGTAATAAATTACTGTTTGAATTTATGGAAGTTTGGTCTTGTCTCTACAGTTTCTAATTTTGCCAATATGGGAAATAATGTACCATTCTTATGTTTTTCAGTACAGATAGATGGACTAGTTTCATCCTTTTAACACACAAGTCAAAGAGATAGAGGGAACAGGCACAGAATAAAGTGGCAGGACTTATGATGCTATCAGACCCGATGAAATTATGATCACACTTTTCCACAGTACAACAGGCCAATTGACCAACTGTCCAGAATCTGTCTTAATATATGATTATCTCACTCTGTAAAATTCTGAGATATCCCAGAGATGATTGTTATGATAGGAACTGTTGTGTTCGGCAGCCCCGGCAACCGGGGATGCCACCCTGTGATTGGCCAAGAGGCATGGCCTCCCTAAAGCGGGAGTATCTGTGGTTGCTGATTGGTTATCGTTTGACAAGCTATGGAGTATTAAATAGGCTGTCAGTTCTCCTCAGCCTTGTTCATGTTTTCTCAGCGCCTGTTGCTTTTTAATAAAGTGTTCTGTTTAAACGCAACCTCGTCCTAATTCATGCCTGAACGAACTATTTAACACTGGCAACGAGGAAGAGGAAGAATTCTAATGGCTCCACTGACTTTTGCCCCTTTTGACCCATCCACTGAGGTCTGGGAAGCTTATATGGAACGCTTCGAATGTTTCTTAGAGGCAAACGACTTCACCGACCTTTCCGGAGGTAAAAAGAGAGCTCATTTCTTCTTTCCTACCTCTTCTCCCACCTCATCCTACTTCCTTTCCCTTTCCCCCACTTCTCTCTTCTTTTCCCCCTTCTCACCTTCACTCCTACTCCTGTCCCCTTCCCTTCCCTTCCTCCTCTCCTTTCTTCCATTCCTCTCCCTCCCTCTCCTCTTCCTACCCCCTCCTCCTCTCTCCTTTCTAACTTCTTTGCTGTGAAATATTTTCCTCCTTTAGTATCTGAGCAACTCCTATATTCTAGAATACACTTTCTTCTGCTAAAACATTTCTCTATTCATCACTTTCCCCCCCTCCCTTATCCCCCCCCTCCCCACCCCACCCCTGACTTCCCAGAGCAAAAACAGGGTATAGCATCTAACAAACATATGCTAAAATAAACTAACAAATTATAAAGTTCAAAGCTCCCACATGTTCTTTAACTCCCTTTGCTCCAATTCAACAACCTCCCTTTTATAAATTCTCAATACCAATTAAATTAAATTCATTCTTCCTACTTATATAGAAAAAAAAGAAAAAAAAACCTTTTTCTTAATACATAATCCGATACTTTAGCAGTCTTACAAACAATAAAAATCATGAATAAATTCCATTTCTATACCAGAAAAAAAATTTTCAACTTAAAATCTTGCACATTTTATCTCATATATCTTTTAAAATAATATAGTCTAATGTTAAACATTTTAAAAATCTCTTAATACCTTTAAAACACTTATTTACCAAATATAAATTTCAGAATCTATAGGAGGGTATCTTTCAATTTTTCAATTAACCGTCTTAATACCTCTAACTTTTTAAAAGAACAACCCTTAATTATCCAAAACTAATTATCAGTTTACAATAAAATTCTGAGTTTAACATTAATCCTCTTCGCTTCAAAGGGTTAGACATCCTAAAAGCTTATACAATTTATCTCATATATCTTGTAGAATAATATAACCTTATGTTAAACATTTTAAAAATCTTTAAAATACCATTAAAACACATATTTGCCCGTTGCCAATTTCAAAATCCACAGGAGAGTATCTTTCTTAATCTTCTGTTCTTCACTTCTTTTTGTATTTTTTCCAATCCTTTTTTTTTATAAATTCTTTCAACAATCCCCCCAGTTTTATTTTGGAAACTTTTAAAATAGTGATTTGAGGTTGATGTTTCTGAAATACTCGCTCTCTTCTTGAAGTCAGATTTTCTAACTTAAAATCCTCATCTCGTCTCTTCTGGTTTGTATAGTCATTCAATCCATTTCTTTGTCCATATAGCCAAAATTTTTTGCCATAAAGATTGTCAGCTTGCAATAAAGAAACCATTTGTTGCTTTTCTGTCATTGGAATGGAAACGTCCACCAAAACCTTTGTTTCAGCTGTACCAGCCAATCTCTTAATCCTGTCCATTTCCTGATCTTCCAAAAACAAATTCTTCTGAATAATTTCCTGCTTATAATTTCCCAAGCTATTTTTTGAAAAAGCCCTTTCGATTGTATTCAGCAGGGCTGAGGTAAAAAAGTCTAGAAGTTCTTGAAAAGCCTGGACAGTCACGGCTTGGGAATTTGCTGATTCACCAGCCCTGTTGTCAGCCATATTTCAGCTACTTTGTATTTATCCAGCTATCAGGACAACAATTCAACTTTTTTCCACACAGTATAAAGACCAGATTTTAGTTAAAATCAGAACCAAATTCTTTTCCTCGATACCAAATTCTTTTCCTGGCTGCTTCCATTTAAAACTTTCTCTTTCTCTTAAGGTGTAATCCAGTAGCTGTAAAGTGTTAACAAGCCTTAACGAGCACTTCCCCTGGTAGTTTCTTCCTCCCGCCCTCAGGCGCCATTTTCTGCATATTAAAGCGGAGTTAAAGTGTTACTTTAAATTTCCTTTTGTTTTCTCCTGATTTGCTCCGTCTGCGATCGAAGTAAAGATGTTAAAAATCCCCCCTGTTGATTTTCTGCAGATTCTGGTCGCAGCTTCTAGCTCCGCTTCAGCGGAGTCGTTTCTGGTCCGGAGTGGCTCGACAGGCTTCAATAGGGAGCCCACACCCTTTGCGCCCCAGGATTTCTCCTAGCGCACTTGGGGGGGCTCTACCCCCGCCTGTCGACTCTTCTCTCTCCCCTTTGCCCGGGGAGAGGGTTCCAAGCCTCCAGACAGCAGTTTTTCGGCTGTTCTGGGGCTTTTACGGAACCAAAGAACGGGCGCTCAAAAAAGAGCATCTTCAAAGCTGCGGAGCCAGGCAGGAAGTCCTCATTTCTTGAATTCTTGTGGCCCTGAGGTTTTCGCGACCACTCGGGCTTTGTTTGCCCCTACCCCGGTGCACACAGTTGCCTGGGACGTCCTGCGCCTTAAGTTAAAAGACCACTACTCCCCCGCACCTTCCCGAATTGCCCGTCGGTTTCAACTGCGACAGGTGTTACAAGAGGAGTGGGAGTCTATCAATCGTTATGTGGCTCGTTTGAGGACAGCTGCCCTCGATTGTGAATACCGCGACCTTGATGATGCGCTGGTGGAACAACTGATGTGTGGCGTTAAAGACATCCGTCTGCAAAGACGTTTACTAGCCAAAAAGAATTTAGATCTCCCGACTGCGATCGAGGAGGCACAGGCGGCTGAAATGTCGGACAAATCTACTGCCGACATTAGAAAGTTCTACCTTTCCGAGGGGTTGTCATCTACTACTGTTAACCTGCAAGACGTTGCCTCTGACGAGTCTACGGATGAGGAGGCCGATATTAGTCGTCTACAAGCTTCTAAGCCTAGACCGAAGAACAAACGTTGGCCAATTAAACCTCAGCCCTCTCTATGCTTCAGCTGCGGTGAACAGCTTCCACAGGCGACCTGTCGATTTAGATCTGCAACTTGCCGCCGTTGTGGGAAACTGGGCCACATTGCTCGAGCATGCTGATCTCTGCCCAAACCTGCTGCTTTGCCGAAGTCTCACCGTCCTAAAAAGGAGGAATGTTTCTCGATTTCGCGCGACTGCCGCATCACTGAGGTGACTTCCTTTTCCAGACTACCCAGTAACAACAAACTTTCAATGACAGTGCTCATCGAAGGCGCCTCCTGTCCGATGGAGGTGGACACTGGTTCGGCAAAGTCAATCGTGTCATGGGGAGTGTTAAAGCGGCTAATTCCAACGATTCAGAAGAGACGTTTGAAACCCTGCCCTGTCAGACTGAGAGACTACCAGGGGAACTTCATTCCTATTTTAGGACAGGATTCCTTTTTAATTGAAACTGGGGGGTTTGTGGGATTTCTTCCATTGATCGTGGTCAAGGGTTTCCTTCCCAGCCTACTGGGAATGGATTGGTTTCAGGCATTGGGGTTACAGGTATCAGGGATTCCCTCCACACACGTGGACAGTTTTGGGGGCCTGTTTAATGAGTTTTCTGACATTTTTGATGGGGGCCTGGGTCAGTATGTGGGCTCCCCTATCTCCCTCAATCTGGACCCCCAGGTTGCCCCGATTAGGCTTAAACCGCGCCGTGTCCCTTTTGCTCTTAGGCCAAAGGTGGACGCGGAATTAGATAAGCTCTTAGCACAAGGTGTCCTTGAGCCAACCGATCACTCTAAGTGGGAGACCCCCATCGTGGTTCCCATCAAACCTGATGGGTCTATTAGGATTTGTGGTGACTTTAAATGCACCCTAAATAAGGCGTTGACAGCTAATCCTTACCCTGTTCCTGTAGTTCAACATCTACTACATTCCCTAGGCCCAGGGTCCATTTTTGCCAAATTAGATTTGGCCCAGGCGTATCAACAGCTCCCGGTGGATGATGCCTCGGCTGAGGCTCAAACCATCGTGACCCACCGTGGAGCTTTTAAATGTCGGCGCCTCCAGTTTGGTGTGAACGTAGCCCCGGGCCTCTTTCAAAATTTAATGGAGCGTCTTTTGCAGGGCCTGCCGGGGGTAGTGCCTTACTTTGACGATGTGCTCATCTCCGCTTCATGTCGGGGCGAGCTCATCGAACGAGTAAGGGCTGTCCTCCTCCGTTTCCGTGAATCAGGTTTAAAATTAAACAAGAGCAAGTGCAAAATTGGCGTTTCCCAAATTGAATTCTTAGGCTACTTAGTGGATGGTAAGGGGATCCGTCCCACCCCATCTAAGGTCGCTGCCATTAAGCATGCACTGGTGCCCACCTGCCGGGCTGAGTTGCAATCCTTTTTGGGTCTCTTAAATTTTTATAATGTATTTTTACCCCACAAAGCCACAGTAGCCGAACCCCTCCACCGGTTGCTGTCCAAAGCAACTCCCTGGGTTTGGACAAAAGTACATGACCGCGCATTCCAGGCGGTTAAAGACCTGTTATCTTCGTCAGCTGTGTTAGTCCAATACAGCTCAGATTTACCCCTCACTCTGACAGCTGATGCATCCCCATTCGGAATTGGGGCGGTGTTGAGTCACCGTTTTCCAAATGGGTTAGAAGCACTGATAGCGTTCTACTTGAAGACTTTGTCCTCCGCAGAACGTAACTACAGTCAGCTTGACCAGGAGGCTCTCGCGGCTGTCGCTTCTATCAAACGCTTTCACGAATATGTGTATGGCAGGCTGTTTGAATTAGTAACAGATCATAAACCCCTGTTAGGGTTACTGGATGGTTGCCGCCAAACGCCTCTGGTCATGTCCCCTCGCATGACCCGGTGGTCGGTATTCCTGGCCGCTTATAACTACTCATTAGTCTACAGACCGGGTAAGCTCATTCCCCACGCGGACACACTGAGTCATTTCCCTTTGCCGGCCCCTGTGTTGGATCCATCTCCGGCCCTGCCCATCCTTCTGGTGGACGAGTTGTCATTACCACTGACCTCCATTGACATAGCAGCCCACTCCCTCCGCGACCCGATCCTCTCTCAGGTTCTCCACTGGGTTACTAAGGGATGGCCTTTAGGGCAGGTGCCTCCTGCTTTTGCTCCTTACCGTACCCACCAAAATGAGTTATCGGTCCACCTAGGGTGTCTACTGTGGGGACACAGGGTTGTGGTTCCTCCCTCCCTCCAGCCTGAGGTTCTTAGATGTTTACATACAGGCCACCCAGGCATCGTACGTATGAAAGAGTTAGGGCGTAGTTATGTGTGGTGGCCCTTATTCAGCCACGATGTCTCTGCATGGGTCTCCGGGTGTCAGCCTTGTCAGCTCTCCCGGCCAGCCCCTCCGTCCACCCCGTCCAGGGATTGGGAAACTCCCCACGGCCCCTGGTCGAGGCTGCACCTGGATTTTGCCGGCCCTTTCCGGGGCCGACATTTCTTAATCGTTGTGGATGCCCTATCAAAATGGGTGGAACTGGAACTCATGCCTTCCACAACCGCCGAGGCCACTGTTAAGGTATTACGACGCCTTTTTACTACCCATGGGATCCCTGATGTGATCGTTACTGATAATGGACCTCAGTTCGTCTCTGCCACTTTCCAGTCTTTCCTCGCAAGTTTAGGAACCCGTCACGCCCAGATTGCCCCTTACCGGCCGTCAGGGAATGGTTTGGCTGAACGGGCTGTGCGGTCTGCCAAGGACATGTTGGCCCGGTTTACCTCGGGGAGCTGGCAGGACAAGATTGACGCTTATCTGTTTGCTCAACATGTGACTCCTTGCCCGCTCACCCATCGCAGTCCCGCGGAGGTTTTGATGGGGCGGCGGCTGCGAACGGTGATGGATTGTTTGCACCCTACCTATGCTTCAGAGGGCTATCAGGGTGTTAGTGTGGGGCTCAGGGCATTTAAGGAAGGAGACCTGGTGTTTGCTAGAAACTATGGGGGCGAACCTCGTTGGTTACCAGGACGGGTGATGGATGTAACTGGCCCCTGTTGTTACAGGATTCAACTGACTGATGGTCGATCATGGCGCCGACACGCGGACCAACTGAGGGGCCGACAAGATACCCCATCAGACGCTGGAGACAGAAGAGACCCAAGCATAGTCCTACAAGATGCAACACCACCCAGATATGCCCCCATGGCTGTCACACTTCCTCCTACCCCCCGGGGGCCGAGTCTCGCCCAAGACTTACCAGCACTTCCAGATGTCCCCATTGGCTATGACGGCTCGCCGGCCACGCCAGCTCCTGACACTGATCTGCCCCCCTCCGCTGCTGCAGCTGCGCCGGCGCTGAGACGTTCATCTCATCTGCGCAGGCACCCAGAGTACCTTAAAGACTACGTCTGTTCAAGCCAGGGGTGAAGGAGTGTTGTGTTCGGCAGCCCCGGCAACCGGGGACGCCACCCTGTGATTGGCCAAGAGGCGTGGCCTCCCTAAAGCGGGAGTATCTGTGGTTGCTGATTGGTTATCGTTTGACAAGCTATGGAGTATTAAATAGGCTGTCAGTTCTCCTCAGCCTTGTTCATGTTTTCTCAGTGCCTGTTGCTTTTTAATAAAGTGTTCTGTTTAAACGCAACCTCGTCCTAATTCATGCCTGAACGAACTATTTAACAGGAACTGTCAACAGCAGCAGAAGAAAAGGTATCTCATTTAAACAATGTAGGGATACTACTGGGTGAAAAGGTAGAAATTTAAGCTCAGCTTTACCACACACAAATACAGAGCTTAAGAAATAAAACCCTCAGGCTAAGACACAATGGTACTGTTTTGAGAGTCAATTTACAACAAAATTGAAAGCCAGGATACCACTGGAAATCAGAAACTTCTGAGGGGGACAAGAGGGGACAAGAGGGGTATTATGCTGTCACAATCCATGTTCTGATCCTTTTGTACATGTTTTGTAATGTTGCACACAAGTATTTAAGTGTTGTACCTTGTGTTAAAACATCATTACTTTTGTTTTGTCCTTTTGACAAGAGCCAGATTTTATGAGTGTCTCTCCTGGAAATGTAATAACAAAATGCGAATGGGAAAAATATTTACAAAAACCTTTAATCTTCATGATCCAGTAATTAACAGAATAACAAAATAACAGAGTTGGAATGGACTTTGGAGATCTACTATAATTGATTTTAATTAAGCCAGTTATGTTTGCCTGAGGGATCAAGAACTACATTTGATCTTAGCCAAAGGGCCAGCGAGCATGTTAATGATACTGGCCATTTTCCTAGTCTTAGAATATTCATATATTCTATTCACCTCCATTTATAGAAAATAAAGGTTTCCAACTATCACTACATATAACTTTCTTTCTTACTAATATGCACTCTAAGTTGCTCTCAAAAATAAACCGGCTGATCATTTATGAGAAGACATATTTTTCTTAAATGAAAAGTTTGATGTCAGTGAGTGGCTGTTTATATTTAGTAAACTCTTCACCAAATTATTATTTGAAATATATATATATATGCCAATTTGAATTATAGTGTGTTGAATTGAATGTATGTATGTGCATAGCTTGGCATATAGATATATAAATACATACAAACCATACACACATACCATAAACACATACTGTATGTATGCACACACATTCACCTTCAGCTGGGGTGCCTTAAGCCATTTGTAGGGGAAGTCTGAGCATTTAGGCCTATATAGATGACTCCATCCAGTTAACTAGGACTGAAGTAGGCGAAGTATAATAATGGATAATGGCCAAAAGGATGCATTAAGAATTATTTGGGACAAAACTAGGACTTTGTGCTTTGCTATGCTATGTAAAGTTTTTGTTGGAAATGTCATTGAACTAATCAAATGTAGTAACTACATTCCTGATAACTACACTAGCACATCCACATTGTTTTCTTAAAAATTACACAGTACAGGTTTGTCATTGCCTTCCCAGTCTAGCCTATACTTCTGGATCTCCTACTGGTTTACTATCCACTTATTAACTAAGTTTAAATGTTCTTACTCAATATTAGCTAAGGTTGCCTAGATACACTTCCACCATAATTCAGTTATTGCCACACAGTGTTAAATGTTTTTAAGTCTTTTCAGTGGGCAATTACAAAATTTAAGCCAACTATATAACTTTTTGAGGAGTTTAAAGTTATGAGTCAGATTCTGCATGGTATCCTGTTTAAGGTATACTAATAAGAAAGGCCAAATTTGTGGAATATTTGTATATTTATTTATAACATATTTTTGGCTGTCCAAGAAATATGTTGTAAAACAGATCAGAAACAAGAACAGTATCCATTATATGTCATGTCAAAAAGACAATAAGAAAATAGGGTATTTAATGGCTCCATCATGGAAAGAAATACAAATACTTATTTGAACATAGAAAACAACACATGCTGTTGTTTAGATGATTTTTTTTAATAAACTTAATCAGATGTATTGTTTATGATGCTCTACAATATTGTTTTAATATTGTGTAATGAATGAGGATACGACATAGATTTCAACATCCATATTTAGGGTTGCCAGGTCTGCTTCCAAAAAATAGCGGACAAGCGGGGGGGGGGGGTTTGTTAAGTAGTAAAAAAATAAAAAAAAATTACAATTAAATTATATATTTTCTTACAAACATTTTAACACGTATTAAAATAATCACTTCAAAACTTTACTTAAAATTCAAAACATCAAATATATTATAATAATATGTAAAATATTAAATTACATTTTAATTTTATCATAAAGCTTTTGAATAAAAAAAATGTCCACTATTTTGTGAAAAAAAATAGTGAACATAATGTGAAAAAAGCGGACTGTCCGCTCAAATAGTGGACACCTGGCAAATTATCTATTTCTGCTTTTTATAATTCAGAAAACTATAGTTAGACTGAAGATATGCAAATTATTCATTTTACAAATCTCCCTGAATATTTTCCTCCTGAGTTTATGGTTGGGCATAGCTTTATATCCAACATGACTACTCTTGAAGGCCTGTCCCCACTCCAGGGTTGTGATGCTAGCTACCTGTCCTTGATTGACAGGAACATACATCGTATGAGGTTTTCTGTCCTTCTTCCAATCCCATCCTATGGTCTGCCTCTCCATTCTGATTCGCTGTAAATAGCACAGTCCTAATCATACGTGTGCAATTCACAAAAGATAAAATGATTCCTCTTGCTTTGCTGCCCTCCCTCTTCAGCTAGACTCTACATGGCAAGAAAACCACCTCTCAGTCAGGACCCTGGGGCAGGATTCCAGGCTTTCTTTCTTACCTGTGGGTTCCTTCCTGTGCTGAATTCTAGTTCCTCCAATGCTCTATTCAGGAGGTAATAGGGTTGATGGACTTGCCATTCTAAGCTGTTTTAGCCTATTCATGTTGTTCCCCAGTTATGTCAGTGCACAGCAAAGGGTTTCCTCACATTTCCCAAATGGCTGCATTCTGCTCTTTAGAGAAAGAACAGCAACCAGCAAAGCTCTGCTCCTTCCCCTTACACTGGCTGATTTGTCCACTATACAGAAAAGGAATAAATCTGACTTGCAAAATGGTAGGGGGAGGAGCATTTCATCCCAGCTGAACATTCTGATCCCAAGGAGAGTATCTGGGAAAAAGGAATTACAAAGACTTATTTCCTTTGTTTTTTTTTTTAAAAGCAAATGAACAAGCATCTTAGAAGTTCAGAAGATTTGCCTCAGTCTTTCATTAGTTAAAGAGGATCAAGATCCTCTTTTTTACACCACCCAGGCCCTCCCAGAGAACATCATCTCCTCTCCCTCTCCCTCTCCCTCTTCCTCCTCCTTCTTTATCCGTCCAGTTGAAGTATCTTAGCTAAATACACAAGCTTTAAAATGGTTATTATCATTGTGGTTGGGGGGGTAGCACCACTGCTTCCTCACCCCTCCGTTTCAAAGGAATACAAGAGGCAAATCTGTTAAAGGCAGACAAGGCATCTCCTGCATCCCATCTTGGTATGAACTTCCTTGCTCATGGCTGGCTGGTAGAAAGAGGCTCCTTTAGGACCATTTTGCTCTACCATCAAGCACATTTTTGCAATCATGAGAAGTAGAACAACGCACTAGGAAGCTGAAGGACAGAGAAGTAATAATAATAATAAAGAAAACAGCTTTGCAGCAAAACTATATTTCAATGGGATATGTCCTTTTATATTAATTAAGTAGTCCTAGAGGCTGCATACATTAAAAAGCCTGGTGCTTCTTACATACTCAAGAATTGTCTCCATATAGTCACAATCCCATCAGTAGATAAGTGTGTTCTAATCATATGATAATTAGATTGTCTGAACAGTCTGAGAACTACTTTAGCAAACTGTCAGCTATTGTCAGCAGACTGCCCTTTCTAGGGTTTCCTCCTTCACCCTCTCTCCTTCTCCTAAGTATTCAAGTGCAACTTTTCCCTTCATTGTTCTTCAGCTTAGTAGATTTCCTTCTACCCATAATGTGTTCATTAGCTCTGCCTATCAAAGTGACCCTTGCATCCTCTTTTTAGTCTTAACAATACAAGGATTACAATATACTATTCTGAGCATAGTTTTGCCTTTTAAGAAGCCATTGTGTGAAAGATTTATTGAGGAATTAAACTAGTGCAGGAAGACTAGCTCTTTCTCCAGGTTTATGAGGTACAGTCACACAGATGATACAGAGTTTTTTTAAACAGTGTGGTTAGAATAATTATTGAGTATATGAGACAAGGAGAGAAGTAATGAGGATGTCGTTGGGTTATACTAACTTCTATTCATTCCATTCTTTATATGTGTAATCCTCTTGATCTTTATTCTGTGATATTTCTTCCTCCTTGATTTAACAAGCTTTGCATTTTCTTCTTACATTTTGCAGCTTAAATTTAGAAAGAAGGAGGGGATGCTGCCCCTGAAGAAAATGAATTGCTATTCTTTTTTTAAAAAAACTGTTCTGCCATGTCTTTTTACATTATTTAGATGTTTAGCTATCAAAGAGTACTAAATTGAAGTGATGAGTCCCATCTAAACCTCAACTCCAATGGTGACATTTGTTAATAGCATTCTTATCTGAACTCACTCTCCACATATGTACATTGCTAGATATCTAAGCCTTTATTGTCTACAGAGCTTTTTTCCTACTCTTTGAAATAACTTTGCTGGAGCATAAATTGGACAAGTCCTTCTAAAGCTCTTTCTATGCCTTGTGGCAGAAAGATTTTCCTTCCCTCCCTCAGATGTGACCTGCAAAAATATAAAGATTGCATAGTCTCTTGCAAAGAAGAAAGTCTCATCTCCATTTCCATTGCAGTTAGTACTTTAGAGGCACTCATGAGAAAAACAGAATAGACTTTCTGTAATTAGTACTGTGCTAATGTCATGTTTGGTCCTAAGCCTTGGGTGTGCAAATATTTCCTGTTCTTTTCAATGAAAACAATACAGTACTGTGATAGACTTTCAGTTCCTAAAATAATTTGCTTTATCACTAGGTAGAGAACTTCTGCTCAAGTAGACTTTCTTCAAAACTATTACTATATATTTATTGAGGATAATCATTAAAATATTTTCATCATTATGGAATGTGAAGAAAGTGGAAAAACTTACATAGTTAGCAGATCTAGGAACCTATAGTCCAATGACTTCTGCAATTGATCTCTGAGGCTTGATTCTGCACACCATGCTAGCTTTGTTGAATTGCGCCACATCTGTTACAAAAATGCACATCTGTATGTCAATTCTGAGTCAACAACTGATTTTTTTGTAGATTCATATTTTTAAAGCAATATTAAAGAAGCAGAGGTTTTGAGGGAGAGCAAGATATCTTGTTTCATTCCATCTGGTCCATCGTTCTTATCATCTTTTATCTCCCCCCTTCCTTTTAATTGGTTTTACTGTGACTTCTTCATTTTGTTTAATTGTTGTGAGTTGACCAGGATTTTTGGGAGTCAGGTAACATATAGGTGTAGCAATAAATAATAATAATCACACATAAACTGTGACATCAGTTGGTTTGTGAACTTTCAGCCATGCTTATTATTATTAGTGACTCTTATTTCTAGATCAGAATGAATTCAATAATTTCCTTGAATATCCATTTTGTAACCTAATGGAGAAGTTTCTGAGATTTTCAGGGGATCATTTTAACCAGGGTTAAGTATGATCTGATATGATGACCAAAATGCTTAAATATGAGTAAGAAAGGCAGGAAGACAAACAATGTATTGGTTGTTACCTTAATTATGGGTAATATTACATCCAGTTTATAATTAACAATAATATTCTTTGTGAAAAAAAGCAAACGTTTTATCCAGACTATTTGACTATATGATCTATAATTAGACTTAATGAGTGGTAATAGCAGCAATACTTATATTGTTTTGTATATGTTGTGTTTTATATTTTGGGCACAATCCAATGTGTTGCTTTTCTTGGAAAAAAGTCTTTTCTATTTGTAATTTTAAGAATACAGAAATTTAGAATGTAAGTCAAATAAGAAGATATTTGCTGACACAAAAAAGTTTGATTTCAGCAATTGACATTACATTATTTTTATTTTGTATTATTTTAAGGGAATATGCAAGACAACATATAGAATGGGACAACTGGAATAGGACACCTTAAACTGGTGTTAGTGAGCTAAAAATTGGGGGGTAATAGAGACACGATGCTTCATCTTCTCCACAACCCTTCTCTACAGTATGATCAAGAATGAGTTGATAAGGATACTTCATTATGAGGGACAAAACATGCAGTTTGAGAGAACACTTTTCATATCAGCTTTGCCTTTGCCTTCTCAATTGAGAACAGATGACGGAAGAACATTAGGTCAAAGATCCTTTACTGCTATAGCATTAAATCCAAATCTCTGGAAAGTTGGAATAGGATTGATCCTACAAAATCACTGCCTTTACCCAACATTTCCCTAGAGTATTTGAGACACAAGTTGGCCATACAAAGAAAGCAACCGAAGAAACTCAACCTGGGAAGCTTGGGAGTACTTATTCATAGTGCATTTGTGAAGATGTAGGAAAAGAGAGGGGGTGGAGGAGAGAGGGAGAGGGAAAGAGAGAGCGAGAGAGAATTGTGTGTGCAAATACTTCTAATTAAACCTTTGCATATAAGATTTGGTCTAAATGAATGCAGGACAATTTCTTTTTTAGTTTCTCAGGGAGGGAGGCTGGTTATGACAATTCCAATTAAATCTCATCAGTATCACATCACTAAAATTATAACTATCACCATTATTCACATTATTTCTGCATCGTTCTGGAAATCTTGGGTTGGATGGATAAAATAGAAATGTTCCTATTGGAATACAAAATGATTTGGCTAAGGAAAAGAGGGTTAAAGCATTTGGAAAAGATATTACAGGAAGGTCTTTAAAGAGGGAAGGACCTCCTGTGGTGCTGTGTTGGCAGGAATTTCTTCTCCTTGAGCTGAGAAGACTGGAAGAAAGAAGGAAGATCAACAGATCAGATAAAACACACCTCCAATCTGTTTCTCCACTTTGTTGCAAAGAATGTAGCCTATCTGTGAAGATATCTCTCTCCCCCTCTTCAGAACAGCTGGAGAAGGAGTTTCTCTCTTGGGGAAACAATTTTGGCAAAACAGTGACAGAACTAGTGATACATATGATTATAAGAGAGTATGTGCCATCTGCTGCAAATAGCTGAACATGTGTATGATGAAACACATTGCAATATACTACAAATTATTTAATTGGTTCTATCTATCTATCTATCTATCTATCTATCTATCTATCTATCTATTTATCTATCTCATGCCAAAGAGGGAAAAGTGTATTTGTGAAATTTCTTGTGTCATGTGCTAAAATGGCATGGTACTAAGTCACTAGGCTTGGCAGATTTATGACTCTGTCTCAGGCAACTGAATGTCTTGCAAGAACCTTGATAAGGTACCTCTTTTATACTCCTTCAATGCTTTATTTTTAAGTTTGGAGATGTGTCTATATGAAGGAATGTTCAGTTGGAGCAACTCCTGCCTGCTGTCTGTTGTAACGCAGGTGAAACTGAGCACTGGCATAAGGGAACATCTATCTGCTAGGCCAAAGTCTAGGAAGGACCATGGAACCTGGAAAGCCTAAGGTGGATACATAATGCAGAGTGGGCAAAGAGCCAAAATAAGACTTCAGAAGAATACCCCCCATTAACAGAGTCGTTAAAAAATTACACAGCTAAATTTATCCCACTGAGACACACAAGTAGCAGCTGTAGAAGCTGCCTGAATACCCAGTCACATTCGCAAACAACATGTGCCAGGCTTGGCATAAATGAGTAGTTTCAACAATCATGATTTGCCAAGAAATGGCTTCAAAGCTTTCTCACTAAATGACAGATGTGATGTCCCCATATTTAGGCATGCATTTATTCAGGCGGCAGCAGAAGGAAACATTTATTGTACATTTACAATATCAATTTAATCTTTCTCTCTCTCCCCCCCTCCTTCCCTCTCCCCCTCTCTCTCTTTCCCTCCAATATGTATGTATGTATGTACAGATACAGTATCTAATTTTTCCCAATCAATCTCCATTCTGCATCAAGGTAGAAAGGGATATAAACTGTAACATCCAAATGAAAGAATATTTCATCTTGCTGGTATGCAAATTGAATTGAGAATGAAGAATAAATTTTTGATAAAAGTAAAGGTTTCCCCTGACCAGTTGTGTTTGTGGGTGAAGCTCACACACAGCATAAAAAAAAAACCAAACTACTTTTAGAGAAATAAATTTATCTTTATTATTTAACAGTGCAGATAAAAGCACCGTAGTCCTAGAATTTAAATAAAAAACAGGTAATCAACATTGATGAATGTCCCTGTAGAACTGGCAATACAGAAGAACATAAGCTGTGTTTTCAATGGCACTCATATCGCAGAGGCAGAATCGGGTTTCATATGGAGTTTTCTTATATTTCCCTTCCAGGACAGCTGTTGGGAATATGTGTAAGTGTATTCTTGCAGTGCTGAGATTATTGGATGTTCATCTTTTCATCACTATAAAAAACCTCTATGTATACAGAGGTTTTACATAAACATATGCTGTGATAAAATCAAAACAACACAGACTCTTCAGGCATCTTAACTAATAAGTAAATTAAATTAATTTAACACATTCTTCTTTAGCAGTTGCAGTAGAATTATTCATGCCAAATAGTATGTTTATGCTGTTCAATTTGAACCCTGGAAATGTTTTGATTGGCTCAATGAATTAATAAAATACTTGTAGAATTTACTAATTTCTATTGCATGCCAGCTGACAGGTACTATCAAGTGTTAATTGCTGAATATCACATCTTTCAAAGATCCATCTAATAGGCTTCAGCTGGAAAATATTCCTGCTATTACTACTAAGTGCTACTGTGGTCAGCTATTATCAAATATTACCTGATATCATGTGTAATCTGGAATATTTTATTTTTTGTATTTATTTTACTAATTTATAGGGTTGCTCACCTCACAGCAGTGACTTTGTGTGGCATATAGAGAAATAAAATGAAAAAACCATAATGCAACAGAAACTAGTGATAATATTAATAAAAGTGAGAAAACTGCAATAGACAAAATTGAACAGTGAAAACACCATCATTATATATCCCCATATGATATTGATATATTATAGATTATATCTGAAATAGAGGCAGAGGATTGCTTCAGGACAAGCAAACTATTGAAGAGAAGCATGCATTGGCTAATTATTAAAGTTAAAAATTGAAATATACTGAATGTACAGGAAACAAAACATAAATTATGCGATGGAAACACAAAACATTGGCAAGGAAAAGCATTATATGGTCAATTTCTACAAAAGATCAAAGCAAAAGTAAATATTTATAAGGATAAAACCTGGTGAAAACTTACAACTGGCACATTAAAAAAATGAAACTGAAAGATTGACTTTGGTGGCTTAAAAACAAGCTATTGGAGCTGATGTAATCAAGGCCATAATTGAAAAATCATCTACAAAAATTCAAAGTGCAGATTGTGCAAAGAATCAGAAGAAATACTTGATCATATTCAGCTCATGCAAGAAGATCGCACAAACTGATTATAAACAACAACATAACAAAGTCACCAAAATGATTCACTCAAGTGCCTGACAAAAAATACCATATACTAAGTAATGAAAAATTGCTAGGAATATATAGTTGAAATAGTAGTCGAAAATGAATAGCAGAATAGAAGAAAAAGAATTTGAGAAGATTACGAAGTATCAAGATCTGAAAATCAAAGTTGAAAAATTATGTCGTAAACCAGCATTGTGGTCTTTGTGGTTACTGAGGCAATCAGATTCTTGGGAATGGTGGGTAAAAATGCCAAATGTAGTCTAAACACCTAGCTGACTGTGAGATCGTCATCATCATCATCAACAACAACAACAATACATATGCAAACAACAAATCCACCAACAGAGCTGATTTAACTTTCCAGTCCCCGTGTCTGGGGGAATATTCAAGTGTTAAATGTCTAACTAAAGGCCAGAAGGATGAGCGTCATTTTGATTTATTGGGGGACATTATTCCATAATGCAGACACTGCAACAGAGAGGGCACAGCTCCTGGGTTTCACAAGATAACATTTCCAAATGAAAGGAATCTGGAACATGCCAACCCTGCTGCTTTTTGGAAAGTGAGACAGATGATCCTCGCCTTATGCCATGTAGAGCCTTACAGGCAACAATCAGCATATCTTGCCAAATACTGTTAAATTTGGGGTTGCTCCTGTCAAAGACCAACTTGTCCCTTCTAGTTTTTGCTATAGGATCTTGGGCTAGACTATTTCAAAATTCAGTGGGTCCTTTAAATTGTTTAATATTCATACAGTACAGACTATTTTTTTCAAGTAGAATATATGTTTCTCAAGAAAAAAAATGAAATACATGCAAACAGATTTCTTCTTGATTTCTAAGTCCAAAAATACTGTTTGGAAAGACAGAATATTAAGTAAACTAATTTTAAAATAGTACAATCAAGACATTGGTTCACCACCCTTGTAAGAACTAGGAATCTCTTGCTGACAAATCTTGGCAGGTATGGAAAACTGCATGTTTGAAATAGTTAACCTGCTACTGTAAGCTATTTTACATCTAAAATGGTTGATTTGCAAGTGCTTTTATCGATAATATTCACCGAATCCTGGAAGAATAGATGCATACTCAGAAAACATTAACCATCTATATTATTTTTATTTTAGCAGCACATTTCTCTAGCATGCTAGCTGAGAGTCCACATTAATTTTATTAAATGGATGACTAAAAGCCATGCGTTTGCACTTCCGGAAAATTTGCTGATGGATTCCATGAAAAAAAAGCATCAATTAAGCCCCAAGCTGAATAAAAACCTAAACTATTGTTTTAAATGTAAAATAATCTACTTTGTCTTCTCATTATACTTCCACATTCAGGCAGCCGATGTCTTACAATTCTTTGCTACATTTTAAAACATAACAACTACCCACATGTGTTGGACTAGGATGCTTATAATTTTCAGACATGAGGACATAAGTTTAGAAAGAAATCTGGGAATATGATATCATTTAGGAATGCCATACATACATTGATTAAATAAGTTTTTTAAGGAATGTAATTATTGATTGGTTAGAATTGTGTTGTAAAGAAGAATATCAATTTTTGTAAATTACAGTAGTAATTAATTGTCTGCTTTCAGCAGTGGTAACATTGGATAAATATAGTTGTACATCATGAAGACCAGGACTGGATTATGCACAAGGAGATTAGTTCTGACTGCCACTTTGTGCTAACTAAAGTTACCAAGTCTGGACTCCAAAACTCCAGGTGCTCACTAGATGGCAGCAAAGATTTATATAAAATGATAACTCTTTGCTACCATCTAGTGTTCATCTAGATTTTTGCAGGTCAGGTCCCATTGCTGTATTTATAAATGGACTTCTTCCCTTCTGCTGAGGGTAACATTTTATAACAAGGTTCCTCCCATAATATAACATCTTTTATCATTTTTTTCCCTTAAAAGCAGTTAAAGGTCAATTAAAGTAAGAAGAAAAGTTATTTATGAATTTATTAGAGTAAGATTTCTGCCCTCATGGGTGGGGGGCTTAAATCACTATTGGACCATTGTCAGGGACTTTATCTCTGGAGAGCAACATGAACATTGCATTAGCATGGATCATTGCTTGTAATCAGCTTGTATTTAGATATACCGTAGCTTTTTTCCAGGCCTTATTTCTGTACTATAACTGCACAAGATATTGGAAGTAAGGCACAGTGGAACACAAAAGACAGTCTGAAGCATAACTTTGGAAGTTATCCTACCTTCTTTCCCCTTCTCTTTCAAAGTTTTGTACTTTATATGTCCTGCCAATTTCAAAAATACCCATAATGGTACATGATAGACAGAAGATGGGGAGGATAAGGACTGGATCCTGGATTCAGGTTACTGATGTAAGCAAAAACAGCTTACTTTAGTATAGCTGAACTTTAGTGTAGTCCTATTTAATATGATTTATGCTTTTAATTTCCTTAACATCTCTACATTGTAAATTAATAGGGCGGGAATACCTTTTAGTATTATGTACCTGAAAATGAGCTTGGGTAATTCAACTGAGTGCTTTTATTTTGTAAAGGGGAAAAATGGTTTTCCCTTTTATCTCTGAGCACAATCCACATGGTGAGTAAACTGATCAATTGCTGACTGGCTCTCTTTGGGGGAGCTCATTTTGTCTTCTCCCAAAATTTAATCCATCACCCTGTCTTTCTGTCAGCACAACCAATGAACATCCATTTGATAATAAACGGCCACAAATGTTGGAAACAATGTAGTTCATTAGATAGATAGCTTAACTCTTGAGGTGGAAGTGAGGTCTGTAAAAGGTGAGCATGCAAGAAAAGCGTATTGCTGAGATAAAAGGCCAACAGTGCTCAACAGTTCAGCATCCACATAGCAGGCATGGTGACCAGTACATGCTATAAAACTCACCAAGCCCAGGTGTGGCATTGAACCCGTTGCAGAAGCTACTGTTTGTTCTGTATTGTGGGAATTAGCGCATGTTTAAAAGTATTCTTTGTTAAATTTTTTTGTATATTGCAGATGCCTTATGTCAAACATTAAGTGGGCAGTTTAGGTTTCTTGCATTGGTGTTTAGTGCACACCAGAGGCAGGTTTCAAAAGCCGTCGCTGCTGGTTTGCTCCTGGGCGCTTGCACATGTGCATGATACATGCGCAGAAGCATCCAGGTGGGTGGGCGGAGCCTCCCACCACCACCACTACCCGATCCAGGGTGAACTGGTAGAAACCCACCACTGGTGCACACTAACCTTTCTAATAAGAAGGATTGGGGTTTTGAGAGGAACAGTGAAGAGAAAAGCAGATATTTGTTTCTTCCACAGCCTTTTCAGTTCGGTCCCAGTATTGTATAGATTCAGGTCACACTTAATGGCTGTCAAAGAAGTGTTGGATGAAGCCTCAATTGTAACCAAGGACACCTTTGGCTGAAGGAAGAGAGGTGATCACTTTCTTTTCTAATTGAATAGGACAGTTGATTGATCAGAGAGGCTTTTTTAGAGAGTCCCTTACCATGAAAATGTTTCTGTGTGTCACCCAGTGCTTAATAGAGCTATGTAACGGGATAGTTCATTAATACCACAATGTGTTTTCCTGACATCACAAATTTTGGCCTGTTTCTGTTTTAGTTCTGAGATTATGCTAACCAGATGGAATACTGTAAGTACAATGCAAAACTGGAAATCTGTAGCAGTCTCTCATGTCCATTTTATGATGGCATGATTAAAACTACAAGTTCCTAAAGCTGGATAGTACAATTCAGAGAAGTAGTGTAGTATAAAGTAACTTAAAATGAGAATTTATCAGTAGTTTTAATCAGTAATATCATCTAAGCAGACAATTAAACCCCAGGTGTTGCAGGTGTCATCAGGTCAGAAACCTTAGCGGATCTGACATGTTTTCTAGTCCCATCAAAAAAAGCTGCTTACCTGCCTTAAAATTAATGATTAATACAACTCTTTACTTGATTGTGTTAATCTCTGGAAACACTAGGGCTTGATTCTACTGAAAACCAGTATTTTGAAGCAAAGCCTTGTTTTGACCACCTTTGCAATAAAGGTCTAACCAAGTTTAATTTTTATTGAGTTTTTGAAATCACTTTAAATTTAGGTGGGGAGAACTTTTAAGCCACAGCTTTTCTGAAAGTTAAAGACACATATTTTTACAAAGCTTAATAAGAAACATGCATACACACAGAAAGAGAACCTTAAATGCAGGAAGAAGTTTTAAGCCACAACCTGCTTTTTTCTCTTTGCCCAGAATATTGTTTTGTATATGTGTGTATTTGTAGTCCTTGGGGGGAAGGGTGTCTTTGCTCAGCTGCAGACCTGTTGTTCAACCTTTGCACACAAATTTAAACAAAAAAAAAAAACCCTATTTCATTCAGAAAGGGCCCAAACTATGTTCATTTTTAATTGTTTGCTAATAGGTTAAAGGGTGTTTCCAATTGAATTTTGCAAAAATATTTGTCTTAAACTATCAGAAGAGAAGGATATAGTTGGAAAAGTTCTCCCCACCCCCCCACTTTTAAGGTTCTGATTTTCAAAACAGTGGCAACAACCAAAAGTTCATTAGGGTTTTCTTTATTGCAAAATAAAAAAATATAGGTTTCTGTAAAAGAGGGTTTGATTCAAAATACAGGTTTTCAATATATTCCAGAGGTCAATGCAATCCAGGCATTTCCTGATGGGATTAGGTAACATGTCATATGTAAGGTTCATGATAGATGATCTCAGCACCAACTGCATTTTGATTGCTTACTTTGATGAGGTCACCAAGTAAAGTTACAACCGTAATTCCCATTTTAAATTACTATGGATTATATCTACAATAGACCTCTGTTGCATTGTAAAGTTTAGACATCAAACTCTTCAGGAAGTAACCAAATTAAAAAGTGTATAAAGATTGAATCCGGCAAGTTGCCATTCTTAAGAATGCCTGTACTGTGTATAACCGCGACCTGGAAGCTTGGGAAGTTGCTAATATGAGGAAAAGTTAATTAACAGCAATTAATGTGTGTAAAGAGTCTCTCCCTATATCACTTCCCAATAGCAACTAAATGGTCTTAGGAAACCTGGCACAAAGTTTTCTCTTGAGATATTTAGAGGACCTCTGAGCGTAGTGATTCTATTGAATTGCCATAGCTAATAGTTCCTGAGGGTCCCTAACCTCTGTGAATTTGTTGACTTTTTAATTAAAGCCAGCTAATAAACTAGATTCCATGCAACAATTGTATGTTGTGCAAATAGTTGTGCATGCGTCCTGTATATTTTCAGTGTGTTCCATTGGTTAATTCCAGATCATATAATTCTCTGTTATGTTGCTGTACTGTACTGGTTGAACACATTCCTCACATATAGATGGTCTGAATTTGTGCCTTGGCAGCTTTTGGCAATATTTGCCAAATAGCAAAGCAGAGAACAAACTTCACTTTAGGTTCTTGGGGAGTAGTTGCCACTCAAAATAGAGAATGCTGGCTAGATGGATTGATGGTCTGACTCTATGAGATTGCTTTGTATTTTTAGTGTTAGGTTCTTTAGTTTCCATTTAATTTAGCAATATGCTAATAGATATCCATTTTAAATGTGTAATATTTTCCAGTCAGATATTGATTTTCCAGTCTCGGAGTCAAACCACTCAACATTTTCCATGAATTACTTTGATTTCTGGCAGTTCTCATGCTTGAACGTGAGTGTGAACTTGTCTTACTTGTAACAATAATGGTACATTTTATACTAAATCTTTCTTAGCACTAAGTTCAGCCATCAGTTTTAGACAGAGTGAATCACCATGTAAAGAAAAAGTGAGCATCTCATTACCATATGTAGTGCAATAAGAAAAACATGATGTCTGTTTAATTCATATGAAAGTGTGTTAAATCATCTAATTAATTCTAGCACAGATGTTCTGGGATGAAATTCAACTCATCAATGCAAGAACATCTTTGTGTCACACCCAATAATTGTTCTGTTGATTGCTAATATCAGTTGTTCTCACTGTTTCTAATTTGTCATATTATTGTTCTCTTTCCCTTTTCTCAACAATGGTAGCATATCTATAATATGCTTCCCCAGGACAGTGCTTTATGTATCTGATAGAGGGGACTGTGATCCGTGAAAGTTAATGTTATATTTGTTTTTCTTGGAATAATAGACTAACAAGGCTATTTTCTGGAAACTGTTCATGTGTAATTTTGAACCTCACAGTGGAACAAAGGCAAAAGGGCAAATATACAGAAAATACAGTAATAAACTCCTTGGGTTTGAAGGTTTAATCTGAAGAATTCCTGCTTATCTTGCAGGAAGATAAATGTAGATTTGTCCTTAGTACAATATCTCTTGGTAAGATAATGGCAGAGAAAATGAGGACACGTTTCATTGTGAAGAAGTAACAGTGGCTGTTAGATTGATTCATTTAAAAGTTTATATCAATTAAATCAGAAGAATACTAATTTCTTTTCAGTCTAAAAGCCACACTTCTTGTTGAAGATATACTAAGTAATTACACTGACTGACTGACTGAGCCAGGGTAAAACTAAATTTGATTTACTTGCAATTTCAATGTAAGTCACATTATATTAATTAGAAACATTTATTATAGATAATATTTTTCCCGTTGGTCATATTACATTCAGTGACACCTTTTGGTAGATTCTGGGAAATATACTCAATGGTTTTGAGTTGCACGTGGATATGATGTTGTATTCCCCTGAAATAAATATTTCAATTTAATGAAGGAAAACCTGTTCTCATACTATTACCCTGCAGCCGTGACTGAAGTGTTCCTATACCGCTGATATAACTTCTATGTGGCAACATGTACATTTGTCATTATAGCTACACAATGTGGGTGTTAACACAGTATTGCCAAGGAATCCCATTGCCCAGGAAATGGGGCATTGGTCCTACCTGAGACGCACCTTCTCGTTGGGTGGAGACAGCAGCCAGGATGGGTGTGGTCATCTGTTAGGCCGATAGACTGAGCCCATCAAATTTGCTAAGTCCCGCCCTTGTTACCGGGCAAACCCAGTTTTTGGCGAGGACAAAAAGACAGGCTCGGCGTGTGGGACACCAATAACAGAGCAAAGAAGAGAGGCAGATGAGAAACCAAAGGGCCAGACTGGCGAAAGAGAGGGAGGGACTGGCTGCTGTCTCCACCCAACGAGAAGGTGTGTCTCAGGTAGGACCAACGCCCCTTCTCCATTGTGGGTGGAGACAGCAGCCAGGATGGGACATACCAAAGATCCACGTCCCTACAGTCGGGTGGGACCAGTCTGGTCCGAAGTACCCTCCCCGGAGACTACCCGCTGTAACACTCTACGACCAAAGGCGGTATCTGCCGAAGCAAATTTGTCCAACTTATAGTGTTGAATGAATGGAGAAGGCGATGTCCATGTAGCCGCTCTGCATATTTCGAGCAATGAGGCCTGAGTAGCCCAGGCTGCCGATGTTGCAGCGCTGCGGGTAGAATGCGCCATCAGTCGAGGAGGTTTCGGGAGAGACCGTAATTCATAAGCCTTGGATATCGTCTGACGGATCCAACGACCAATAGTCGATGAAGACACCTTGGAGCCCAAGGATACCGGTAGGAAAGAGACAAAGAGGGATTCCGTTTTACGGAGACCTGCCGTCCGTTTAATATAGATCCGCAGGGCCCGTCTGACATCCAAGGAATGCCACCGTCGTTCGAGCCTGTGAGTCGGGTGAGGACAAAAGTTGGGCAGTATAAGTTCCTGCATTCGATGAAAAGTGGTATTAACTTTAGGTACAAAGGTTGGGTCCAGGCGGAGAACCACACGGTCGGCATGGAACACACAGAGGTCCTCCCGAATTGAAAGGGCGGCCAATTCGGAAATGCGCCGGGCCGAGGTGATTGCAACCAAAAAGGCGACTTTGCACGTCAAGAGGCGAAGGCTAGTTGTGTGCAAAGGTTCATATGGGGCTGACGTAAGGGAATTTAGAACAATGGAAAGGTCCCAAGTTGGATACCTATGCAACACGGGAGGGCAAAGGTTTGTAGCTCCTCGTAGGAATCGGCGAATTAAAGGGTGTTGTGACAAAGAGGATAAGGATCCAAAGGTAAGGACCGATGAAATCGCCGCCACCTGTCTCCGCAATGTGTTGGGGGACAGTCCTTTGCGGAGGCCTTCCCGTAAGAAAACGAGAATATTAACGATCGAGGCCTGGAGGGGAGGAACCCCCACCCGATCACACCAGGCACAGAAGGACTTCCAAGTAGCCGAATAAATCCAGTCGGTCGACGGCCTTCTTGACGCCTGAATAATGGAAATCACGTCTTCAGGGATGCTGACCTCCCCAAGCATGTGCCGCTCAATCGCCAGGCGGTCAGACGGAGCCACTGTAGGTCTGGATGCGTCAAGGTCCCTTGGGTTAAAGCATCCCGCGGCTGAGGTCAACCCCCCTGACGGTTGACATGGGCCTTTGCTGTGATATTGTTCGTGAGGACCAGGACGTGGGAGTTGGACACGAGATGATGAAAAGTCCGAAGTGCCAGGTAGATCGCTCGCAGTTCCAACCAGTTGATGGAATGACGGGAGTCGACAGAGGTCCAGACGCCCTGAGCCAGGTGACCCCGATAATGTGCACCCCAGCCCTGGAGACTGGCGTCCGTTGTCACCACCACTCTCTGTGGATCAAAGAAAAAACAACCTCGGGAAAGTGCTGGAGACTGCCACCACCTTAAGGACCTAATCATCTTTCTAGGGACAGAAACCTTCACAGGAGAGGTACCCCTACCCGTTTTCTGGAGAGGTAACAGGAACCACTGAAGTTCCCTCGAGTGTAGCTGGGCCCAAGGAACTATAGAAATGGCGGAAATCATCTTGCCCAGGAGCTGGGACAGGATCAGGGGAGAAGTAGATGAAGCCCGTTCAACTTTGGAGACAAGGGATCTCAAACTCTCCTGTCTCTCGCTCGAGAGAAAAACTCTCCCCGCCATGGAACCTATCAGGGCCCCTAAATGAATCAAATTAGTAGAAGGAACTAACTGGCTCTTTTCCAAATTAACCGAAAACCCGTGAGAAGCAAGGGCATGGAGAGTGAATTGCAGGTCAGAGGAAGCTTGTTGCGGAGTAGGAGACAAAATTAGGATATCGTCTAAATAACATTGTAGACGAATAGACTTAGCCCTAAGGGAAGCTGCCAGGGCAGCCAGTACCTTGGTGAAGGTACGAGGAACAGAGGAAAGGCCAAAGGGCATGGCCCTATACTGAAAATGGTGCCCCCCATAGCAGAACCTAAAGAACTTCCGATGGGAAGGGAGGATGGGGATGTGGAGATAGGCCTCAGTGAGGTCTATAGAAGAGAGGAGATCGCCCCTCCTGACACCGTCCAGGATAGATTTAAGTGAGTGCATCTTAAATTTCCGGTATAGGACATACCGGTTGAGTCACTTAAGGTCCAGAATGGGTCTCCACCCCTCCGAGGACTTGGGAACAAGGAAGACACGGGAGTAAAATCCTGTGCCCCTCTCAATCAAGGGCACTGGTTGAATAGCCCTGATTGAAAGGAGGTGCTGAACCGCTGAATCCATAAGGGATCATTTCTGGATATCATTAGAAAGCGGACAGCACACAAAAGACCTCGGAGGAGGGGAGAGAAACTCAATGGCCAACCCAGACCTTAAGGTGGCCAGGACCCATTTATCCGACGTGGAACCCTCCCAAGCGGAGACGAAAAGGGCCAATCTGCCCCCTATGGGAGGGTCTGGGATGCACTTAGCAACGGCGACCAGAGAAACGAACTCCTCCCCCTCGAAAGGGCCGTTTGGGCGCAAAGTTCCTACCTCTGGAAGATCTGTCTTGACCGCCCCGTTGTCTGGGCTGGAAATTCCCCTGTGACCTAGGAAGGGAAGGGGAGAAGGGAGATCGGTCATACGGGTGAGATTGGGGATGAGGAGTGTACGGGCGGAACCTGGAATCCCCCCTGCGAAAGACGACTGGGAGGAATTTCTTTTTGTCCTTTGTCTCGGAGAGGAAAGGATCCAGAGAGTCCCCGAACAGTTTGGGGTCAGCGAAAGGAACAGATGCCAGGC
The DNA here is from genome assembly GCF_029215685.1 of Pituophis catenifer annectens. NCBI lineage: Eukaryota > Metazoa > Chordata > Lepidosauria > Squamata > Colubridae > Pituophis > Pituophis catenifer. The sequence continues at coordinate 175,112,497 of NW_027256881.1, forward strand.
GCCATTTATGTCTGGCGTCAGCCTGCCAGTGACGTAACCAAACTAAACGGCGTGCAGTAACTGAAGACGCTAGAGATTTGGCCGCAAAGCGAGCGGCGTTCAGGGTAGCGTCCGCCGAGAACTGTGTGGCAGCAATAATTTTGTTTAAATACTGTTGTATTCGAACGTCCTCCATAGTCAACGACTCTTGCAAATGTTGAAGCCATAACAGCATCATTCGATTAAAAAAGGAGGCAGTAGAAGCTGCTCGGATGGCCCATGAAGCACCTTGATGAGCTCATTGAAGTACATGTTCAGCTCGGCGCTCCTCCGGACGAAGGCCCTCCTCAGGATCACCAGGAACCGCTGAGTGAGGTAAGAGGGCCGCCACGGGAGCGTCCACCGACGGGACCTGAAGGAGAGAATCTAGGTCCGGAGCAATACTGAAGTTTCGTCGATCCGCTGCCGTAGGCGTCGGGGCCGAACCCGGTGAAGACCATTGTTTCTTGATAACATCGAGAAATAAAGGAGGAGTAGAAATGGTATCAACAGTCCTAGCTGGTTCGGCGAAGAGAGGGTTTAAAGTACCCTTGGGTGCAGAATCAGAAACTGGCAGTGGTGAAGGGGAGCTAAGCTGGGCCGTAGCAATGGCTTTATGTAGTAGGGATTTGAACAAGGCCTGGGGAAAAAGACCCGTAAAGGCAGGCTGTTCAGGAGGCAGATCATCATCCTCTGAGAGTTCCAGGTCATGGGGTTCATCAGCCGCATGTGAAGGGGATCTGCTGGCCATAGAAGACACGGGTGAGTCAGGAGCATCAATGGACAAAACATCTTCCTGATCCCTATCCTCTCGAGAAGGAGAAATGACTGAACGCACTGAGGCCGCTCTACTAGTGGACTGAAAGTGCGAAGCCAACGACTGTTGAACCGCTGCAGCAATCATCTGCTGTATCTGTTCTGTAGATGGGAAAGAATGATGTTGTATCCCGGCAGGAACAGCTTCCTCAGCTGGTTGAGCTGGGGATGATTCCGGAGGAGGAACAGAAGCCGTAGGCGCAGACGAGCCCCATAGATCAGTAGTTTCAATGACCGCAGGGCAGTCCTGAAGGGAAAGGTGATCCCCTTGTGCAGCAGAATCAGATCCCGTAGGAGGGCGAGTCGAGACTGATGGGGTCTCCTTGGCTACTGACTGAGCGCCACTGGCCTTGGCGCAAATCTTCTTTAGGACCTTGTCCCTACGAGCTTCCGCACGGGAAGGCAGAAATTGGGAAGGTGCCTTGTTGAGCGGCTGAGAAGAGCCAGAAGGGTCTGGTCTGGAAGAAGATCCAGAGGGGACCTCATTAGTAGCAGGAGAAACTCCATGATGATGGTGAGAATCAGAACTCCTCGCCTTGTGACAATGTTTAGACTTATGGGAGGCTTTAGGCATGATGACAGTGAGGAGGACCGTCAGATAGTTGTTAAAGATTAGACACAAGGAGCACAGGCCAAAGGAAGGTGGCAGCAATCAGTAATGATTTAGCCCCAAATATAACACCTGGGAGCGTAGAAAAACTCCACGAGTAGTGGGCAGAGAAAAACCTGGGCGAAGCAGAGATGAACTATTAATGGCTCGCCAAGGTTGAGGACCGGGGGGGGCGCGAGACCCCACTCAAAGGCATTCTCTTAGCCCAGGCACGCACAGTCCACCAACAAAACGTGAGAGAGAGGGGGGCGCAAAGCTCCACCAGCTACTATTCCACAATTAAGGCCAGGCAGGTCAGCAAACAACAGTAAGTTCCCTATGACAGCAGGGGATGGCGTACAGCTCCGCCAGGCTCCGAAAACAATAATCGCGCCAAAAATATCCTCAGCCGCTCAAGCGGCGCCGAGGGGAAACGCGCCTAAAGCTGATGGGCTCCACCAGCTGATTTGCGCCGTTGAAAGAAAGCCTGGGGGCAGGTTCGGCCACTAAGGGCGACAGTGGTCAAAGGGAAGGGCTTCAAGCCTCCCTCGATGCCTTCGGGAGCGTTAAACTCCACAGGGAAGCTAAAAACGCTGACAATTAGGCGAAAAGAAAAAAAGCGGAGCAGTTTAAAATCCAAAATGGCCGCCGGGAGGTTTGAAAAAGGGGGCGCGAAGCTCCACAGACGCTAGAATTGCCCCCAAGACCCGAAACGGCCAGTTATGGTGATAAAGGGAGTGCGATCACTCCACAATGCTCCCAGGTATTCCCCAACTCAAGGGAAGGGGCGCAGAGGAACTCCCCCCCCCCAAGTAGCCAGCAAAGCCAGTTAGTGGGGAATTTGCTTACTGCCAAGTTGAAATCGAAGTCCAGAGGAGATCCAATAAACAGTCCAAGTCAAACCAGAAAGGTAGTTAGGAAAAGCTGAGAAAGCAGCCAGGAAAGGAGAAATTGATCAAGAGGATCAGTCCCACACGCCTGTCTAGGCTGACAGACTGAGCCAAAAGCTGGGTTTGCCCGGTAACAAGGGCGGGACTTAGCAAATTTGATGGGCTCAGTCTATCGGCCTAACAGATGACCACACCCATCCTGGCTGCTGTCTCCACCCACAATGGAGAATGGAATCAGCTTAAACTGCAATGCCTCAACCAGACCTTTCATAATTAATTTATTATAGAAGCACTAGTGAAAGTGAGGATGGATGAGTCTGAGATTTGGGCTTTTTTGTCCTAACAACTGTATACAAATAACCCAAACATACGTTTGCTCCAGAGAATTGCTGTTTATAAGACGAAACAACATAACAACAGTGTGATAAAATAAACAGATGGAAAAGGAGCATAAAGTAACCAGGAGGCAATTATGATTAACATTCTAGGCAGTCACAAGATAACAGATGCTGAGACATCACTGTTACAGATGAAGCAGCAAAAGAATGGTACAAGGACAGCCAATAATGTGGCATGATTCTCTCCTCCAAACCTCCCTTACATTACTGATACTGAATGCATGGACTACATAGGATGGATTGGACACATCCTTTTTAAGCTGAATCTTGACTCACTGTATCACCTATACGTCTCTTTGATGCCACCCCTATTCCTACAATTTTCATATCTCTCATTCTGAAGAAAGAAGGATTTACAAATACTCTGAATAAAGTATTTACTTTATACATTGATTCCCTTGAACTTTTAAAACATTTACCAGTCAGCAGAATGAGGGCCAGAAAGTCTAAGGTCATACACAAGAGCCTGAAGCCAGATATCTTCATTATAATAAAAATGCACAGTTGTTAAGCACTCCACCTACTGAGAGACAATCTGCTGTTAGTCTGATAGGGTACACAGGTTGCAAAAAGACATATAGACTGTACCTCAGGACTGTGGCTTATGAGTCTTAGAATTGCTGGTTTTCTGCTGTACTGTGACTTTTCCAGTATTTCAAAGAGCTGTGTCCTTGAATTTAGCCTTTGACTTTGAGCAACAGCTTAGATCAGGGGTGTCAAACTGGCTGCCCACAGGCCGGATGCGTCACATACAGGCCACATCCATCCCAGCTCCACGACGGGAAAAAAGATCACAAAACGTCACGTGACTGCAATGTGACATTGTGAGTTTGACCCCCATGGCTTAGATGAAGTTGGACAAACAATCTGTTCTCCCCATTTTTCTTAATCCCAGTTTAGACAAAATTTATTTCAGTGCTTGAGAGGTGAATTATCACAAAGTCATAGTTAGCAAAAAACAATAGGGTTAAACTCTCTGATGCAAGAGGTTCAGTGATATGGTCCCTCTAGTTAGATCATTATTAACAGGTTTTGGATTAAATGTAATATGCTATATTTGAAAGTAAGAACCAGCTATAAACTGTAACAAAATATTTACCATTTTAAACCTTCTTTATTTCATTTGTTCTCAGTAATAGCAACATGATCTGAGTGGCTATAATTTAGCAGGATGTCTCTTCTGAAGGAATACAAGCATAAGGAAGAAAAACAATCTTGTCCTATCCCATTAGTCATGGGATAGCTAGCTATCCACCTGTAGTCTGAAGTGGGAAATGTGGCTAAGGGAAAAAAGCCATTAAGGTGAATCTATGTAGTTTGGAAGAATGTTTATTTTCTATGGAAATACAGGGCCTAAAATATAGAGGTTGTTCTGACCTAGGCTTCCTTAGAAAGTATAATACACAGTCTTAGTCCCGCCAAAACCTCTTTTAGTTACATGGCTGTGAATTATTGTCATTCACAGTCTGCAAGGCTTCACAAACAGTCCTTCAGGGGAATGTTTATTTTTTTTTAAAAAAAAATAATCTTTATTTACATTTTCCATTAAAAAAACAAAAAATAACAACATACCATATAAATAACATACAAGACAACATAACAAATAACAAACATATCTGCAAGTACATTATATTCCGAGGGAGACAGAACGAATTATATTTCTTTATACATCAATTAGGTCTATCCAACCTCACTTTGTTAGTATAATATAGGTTTCTCAGTAGATTGCTGAGCACATTGTAAGCCGCCCTGAGTCTTCGGAGAAGGGCGGCATATAAATCAAATTAAAAAAAAAAAAAAAAAAGATACCTTTCCTCTTTTCAATTGGGTTGTGGTTTTCTCTTCGCTAGCCAAGTGTATAATTTTTCCCAGGATAAACATGTTTGAGTTTGATCTTTATCTTTTAATTTTTTAGTCAATTTATCTGCTTCCGCACAGTCCAAAATCTTTTTTATAATTGCTTCCTCCGATGGGATATTTTTATTTTTCCAAAATTGTGCGTATATCAATCTCGCCACTATGATAATGTGTAAGGCTAGGTACCATAAGTCTTTTTTTATATTATCCAGTTTGGAGCCGAGCAAGCATGTCTCTGGTGCCCAATCAATCTTTTGGTTTACAATCTCATTAAGCCATTTTTTTATTTATCCCCAGAACTTAACTGCTTCCGGGCATGTCCACCATTGATGATAGTAGCTGCCTCTTTCCTGCCCACATTTCCAACATTCAGCCGATTGTCCAGTGAACATTTTAGCCAATCTATCGGGGGAAAGGTGCCACCTGTATATCATCTTATAGATATTCTCTTCGTATGCCGTGGATACTACTGACTTCATATTCTCCCACCAAATCCCTTGCCATTTGTCTAAGTGAATTGAGTAACCAAAGTTTTTCCCCCAAGCGATCATTGTATCTTTGATTATCTCCTCACCTATCTCTAATCTCTTTTTTTTATTATTGAAAGAGTTTTACAAATACAAATTTTCCCCCTATCTCTAATCTCATTAACAATTTATAACTTTTTGAAATCATGCCTTTTTCTTGTCCCATCAAAATTTTATCTAATTCTTGTAGATCCACATGTATATCTTTCCCATCTCTATCTTTCTTAAATTTAGATTGAATCTGTAGGTAGGTCCACCAGTCCACCTGTAGTCCTAGAGAATTCAATTCCTGTTTAGATTTTAAATTTCCCTGTGCATTCAATAACACCTTATATATTAATTTCTTTGTCGGATTGTAGATTTTGGGATATGTCAGTGCTTCCACCGGTGATATCCAGCACAGTGTTTTAACATAATATTTTTTGCTAACCTTTTCCCAGTTTCGAATTAAGATGTTTCTTATATAATGTCTGGTAAACCATTTACTTTGTGGGTTACTGTCTCGCCAGAGAGCCATATGCCAGCCCTGTTGTAGGTCATAACCTTCTAATTTAAGAAGACGATTGTTACCTAGGGTAATCCATTCTTTTACCCATACTAACAAAGCTGCTGAATAATAATTCTCCCAACATGGTAAGCCCAGGCCCCCTCTTTCTTTTATCTCCTGCATCATCTTTCTTTTAATCCGTGGCTTTTTCCCCTGCCAAATAAATTTAGTTATTATTTGGTTTAATTCCATAAAGAATTTTTTGGATAGGTTCACTGGAGCCGTTTGAAATAAGAAATTAAATTTCGGTAGAATGTAGGATTTAACTGTTGTTACTCGTCCTAAAAGTGAAAGTTGAATTTTACCCCATTTATCTAAATCTTTCCTTGTTTGAATTAATAGTTTATTATAGTTGTCTTCTTGTATACTCAAGCATCTGCCAGATAACCAAATTCCCAGGTATTTAATTTTGTTAACTACTTTCAATCCAATCACTTCCTGTAAACTCCTCTTATCTTCCTCTGAAATATTTTTCGTTAATAATTTTTTTTTTTAATCAATAATCCTCCGATTGCTCTAATTCCTCAATCAATTCTAATAAGTATGGGCCGGATTTTGTAGGGTCTTCTAAAATGAAAGCCATATCATCCACAAAGGCCTGGTTTTTGTATACCTGTTGTCCAATTCTAAGGCCTTTTATTCTTTCCTCATTCCTTATTTTTCGTAATAAGGTTTCTAGTGATAGAATAAATAACAAAGGTGATGGGGACAACCCTGTCTTGTGCCTTTGCTAATAGAAAATTCTTCCGTCAAATCCCCGTTTATCAATAGTCTGGCCGTTTGTTTGGAATAAATCACTTTGATTGCGTTTATAAATCTCTGTCCAAAACCCATATATTCTAGCTGTAATAATATAAACTCCCAGTTGACCCTGTCAAATGCCTTCTGGGCGTCTATGAAAACTAGTGCGACCTGTTTACCAGGATGATCTTCGTAATATTCCAGTATATTTAACATAATTCTCAGGTTATCTCGTAATTGGCGTGATGGTAAAAACCCATTTTGGTCAATATGTATAAATTCATTCAGGAAGCCTTTTAATCTATTTGCTAAAATTTTTGTGAAGATTTTATAATCGGAGTTTAGGAGAGATATTGGTCTATAATTTTTTATATCTGTCAAGGGGGGATCTTCTTTTGGAATTAGGCTAATATTGGCCTCTCTCCATGAGTGGGGAATTTCTGCTTTCCCCAGAACTTCATTAAATAAGTCTTTCATATGCTCTCCCATTACCTCAAACATTGTTTTATATAACTCCGCGGGGAGTCCATCTGTACCAGGTGTTTTCAGATTTCCCTGTTTCTTCACTGCTTTTTCAATCTCAGTTAAGGTAATTTCCTCTTCTAATAATTCTTTCGTTAGATTGGGTATTTTAGGTAAATCCGAATTCTCCATTGTGGGGTGGAGACAGCAGCCAGAAGTGGGTTCAGCTCATGCAATCAGATGAAGGACTGAGCCTGTCAAAGCTAAATCCCGCCCCTGTTGCTAGGGGCTCCCAACTTTGCTCAGTCCTTCAGACTGGACTGCAGTGTGGAATTTCTCTCCGTAGTTTTTCTAACCTTTCTTAATACTTTCGGATTCTTTTGGCTTTAAAAATTGGACTGTGAATACTGACTATTCTTCTGCTTGCTTGGCGCCTGCTTATTTGAACAGTGAGGTGAATTTGCCTCCTGCCTGTTTCCTCCCCCCTGGACTGTTGACGATCATCCTTCCACTGGTCAGTAAGTGGGGATTGTGGAGCCTTGCGCTCCCGTGGGGGAGGTGGTGATTTTCGCTACTTGCTTTGACATCGACCTGCCCTAATTCTACTGAGCTAGCCTCATTACCACTGTGGAGTTGCTACGCTCCCTAACGCTGGTCGGACCGCCATTTTGAGAGCCACTTTTGCTGAGGGAAAATTTCTTGCATTTTGAATTGCCGCTTGTCGGCTTTCACAGCCTCAGCTGATTGTCGGACCTGCCTTAATTAGCAGATCCCTGGCTGTTTCGCTCGCCCTTACTGGCTAGAGCAGCGTTTTCACCCCTCTGTCGCTTTTGGGGTTTCCTGTGGAGTTTTGTGTTCCCGTTGCTGCTGGGGCGCGTCCACCATTTTAATTCACCGCGCTAGTCGTGGTTTCTGGTGAGGCGCTTTCTGCTGCGGTCCCCAGGCTCTGAACCGTGCTGCTGGTTCCTGTAGAGGCTTGGCCAGGTTTATTGCCTCCAGGGCATTTATATCACTACTGCGCCCTCTATATCCTTAACGCTGAGAGACTAAGGTGTCCTGCTTAAAGACCCTTCGTCTTTCTGTGGCTGGCGGCCATTTTATTGAGGCATAGCTGAGGGCAGTCTGGGAGTGGCCATTTTGTACACCTCAAGGGCTCTCTTTAAGCAAGGCCCTTTCTTCTTCTGCCCAACATGCCTAAGGCAGTGGCTAAGAGCAAGCATGGGCGCAAGGCAGTGGTGCAACAACAGTCCCTAGACATCCACAGAGATTTGGGGACCAAATCCCTTTCTGAGGCTGACAACCTGGCTGTTTCCAAGTCCAAAAAGGCCCGTTCACATGACAAGGGCTCTTCTTCCATCCCATCGCGTACTGAGCGATGCAGGGATAAAGTTCTGAAGCAGTCGTGCAATAACACCAGCAGTCTTCACTCACCAGCACCAGTGTCTCACTCTCTACTCCCTGAAGCAAGGCCTCATCAGTCTTCTCCTACACCAGATCAAATTTCACTTCAGGATTGCCCTTTGGACATTCATAGTGCGGACTTGTGGGGCTCTGGCCCAGGTGCTGCCTCTCTGGCACCTGCTCCTTCATCCCAGGCTCCACCTGCTCAGCCTCCTCCTGTCTCATCTTCTGCTCCAGTTCGTACTTCTACGGAAGTCGGACCGGCTACTGACCATATCCAGACTGTTCTTAGTGCTGAGGACATTCAAAAGATGATTGCAGCAGCTGTGCAACAGTCTTTGGCTGCGCATAAATCTTCCAGATCCAAACACTCTGCGACCTTGTCGGTGGCATCAAACTCCTCCATCTCCTCGGCCGAGGACGACGAGGAGGAGCTGTTGTCTATAGCAGAATCTCACTCTCCTGCTCCGTCCTGTGTGAGCCGACCTTCAGCCTTTGGTGAGGCTGATTTCCAAGAACCAGAGTTGTCCGAAGACAAGGGTCTCCCTCCGGATCAACCTCCCTTTACGGGCCTTTTTCCGCAGGCTCTGTATAAGTCTCTCCTGTTTAAAGCCGTGAATACAGCTCAACTTGGGACTTCCACTCAACCTACTCTACCTACGACTGAGGGCACGCTAAATCCCTTATTTACAGAACCACCTAAACCTGTGACGGCCATGCCTACTCCCCCTGTCTTTATGGACGTTATACAGAGGCAATGGTCCTCTCCTGCTACTGCTCCCGTTCCATCCACCACGGATAGGAAGAACTTCTCCGTTTCATCTGACTTGGCCTCCCTGCTTCAGGTTCCAACAGTGGATGCCCCTGTCGCGGCATTACTTTCTCATTCTACAGTTCCGGGTGATCCTGAAGAAAACCTTCGCCCGGAAGAGCGTCGCTCTGACCAAGTTCTCCAACAGGCTCATCTTGCAGCTGCCTGGGCCATTCGATCGGCTACGATGGCCTCCTTTTTTAACCGTTCGACCCTTCTCTGACTTCGTCAGATCCAAGACAAACTATCCACCGAGGACAACAAATTCAGACAAGACATCAACAAAATTGTGGTGGCAGTACAGTTCTCGGCGGATGCGACGTTGAATGCAGCTCGCTTCGCATCCAAATCGTTAGCTTCTACTGTGGCAGCCCGACGCCTGGTTTGGCTGTGTCATTGGCCAGCTGACACCCGGCATAAATGGCAGTTGGCCTCCATTCCTTTTCTGGGGGAGAAGTTGTTTGGGGATCCATTGGAGGCCTTCCTAATAGAAACCAAGGACAAGAGAAAAGTATTACCCATGGCTTACCATAGGGGGGCGTCCAGATACTTACCTTATTTCTCTCGTGCCCAACTTCGTCCTTCAGACGGGGGTTCAGGATCCTCTTGTGGTACAAATAATTTTGTTCCCAGGCAGAGGGGGTTTCAGGATAGACCTGGGAGGGGTAGGTCCTTTATGACTAGATGGCCCTTTCGCGGGGGAGGGGGTCGTTCCATCCGTCACCGTCGTTAATAGTGCTCCCATTCCTCCCGTGGGTGGCAGATTGGGCCTCTTTGCTGCTCTTTGGGATCGCACTACATTTGATTGCTGGGTCCGGGCTTCCATTCGATCTGGACTGACCATCGAATTTGTCTCCACCCCTCCTTCTGTTTTTCTCTGCTGTCCCCGGTCGGGTAGCCCCGAGCGTAGATCCCTTATGGATTCGGCTGTAGATCACCTCCTCTCCATCAGGGCCATCCAACCTGTGCCCCAGAATCAATTGGGTCAGGGGTTCTACTCTCAGGTTTTCCTGGTACCTAAATCATCAGGTGGGTGGAGACCTATTCTGGACCTTAAACATTTGAATCATTTTGTAGTCTATAGAAGGTTCAAAATGCAATCATTACGTTCTACCTTAGACGGTGTTCGGAGGGGCGATCTCCTCTGTTCAATTAATTTAACTGAAGCATACCTTCATGTACCCATTCGACCTTCCCATAGAAAATTCTTACGTTTCTACTATGCAGGGAATCATTTTCAGTATAGGGCTTTGCCCTTTGGTCTTTCCTCAGCTCCCCGTAGTTTCACCAAGATATTGGCGGCTTTAGCCACTTCTCTTAGGCTTAGGTCAATTCGTCTCCAGTGTTATCTGGATGACATCCTTATCATGTCTACTTCTACGCCTCAGGCCTATTCAGACCTTCACCTCACCATTCAGACCCTGGCTGCCCACGGTTTTTCCATTAACGTAGAAAAAAGCCATCTCGTCCCCTCTACTAGAATCACACACCTGGGGGCGGTCATTGATTCTGGCGAGGGCAAGGTCTATTTATCCGGAGAATGTCAGGAGGACTCTAGCGGCTCAGGTTAGTCAGGAAAAACGTGCTTCCCCTTTGCTTCTATCTAAATTGTTAGGAAAGATGGTTTCGGCCATTGATATTGTTCCCTGGGCCAGACTGCACCTGAGAGACCTTCAGTGGTTTCTTTTGCCTTTGCAGAAGGCAGGGAAAGGCACCTCGTCGACCAGAATTTCCATCCCCAGGGAGGCGTTGGCATCTCTTCAATGGTGGCGCTCTGAAGCCATTGCCAAGGGCTGTTTTTTCCTGGACCGTCGCTGGGTTGTTGTCATCACTGACGCCAGCAAGTACGGCTGGGGCGCTCACTGTGAAGCACAGGTGGCTCAGGGCACGTGGTCGGCCACCGAAGCCTCCCGCAGTATAAACTGGCTAGAACTACGAGCTGTCGTTCTCGCTCTCCTCTCCAAGGAGTTCGGGGGGACGGGGAGTTGCTCGCCCAGACTGTTCCCTCCCTAGACTTGGGACGTTGATCTTGGGTATGTCCCACTTCTAGCTGCTGTCTCCATCCCACAATGGAGAAGGGGCGTTGGTCTTACCTGACACACACCTTCTCGTTGGGTAGAGACAGCAGCCAGTCCCACCCTGTCAGTCTGGACATTAGTATGTTTATTCTTCTGTTTTTTATTCCACACGTCAAGCCTGTCTTCATCCTTCACAAAGCTGGGAGCCCCTAGCAACAGGGGCGGGATTTAGCTTTGACAGGCTCAGTCCTTCATCTGATTGCATGAGCTGAACCCACTTCTGGCTGCTGTCTCCACCCAACGAGAAGGTGCATGTCAGGTAGGACCAACGCCCCTTCTCAATATAATTTTTTGTCATCTCTGTTAAGATTTCTTCTTTTTTGTATAATTCTTTATAAAAATCCACTGCAATTTTCCTTTCCTCCTTTATCTTTTATTAAATTTCCCACCTTATCTTCTAACTGATCAATTCGTCTGTTCTGTTTTTCTTTTTTGAGTCTATATGTAAGCCATCTTCCTAATTTATTAGCTGATTCAAAATGTTTTTGTTTTGCTGCTTTTATCTTATCTTTCAGTTTATCCAATTCTAAAAGATTAAGATGATGTTTTAACAGTATTATCTGTTCCTTCGCCTCTCTAGCTAGTGGGTTATCTTGTAGCTGTTCCTCAGCCTTTGTTAGTTTATTTATTAGATCACCCCTTTCTTGTGCTTCTTTTTTATGTTTAATGGCCATATGTTTTACAATAAGACCTCTTATAAAGGCTTTAGCAGCATCCCAAATTGTTTGAAGTGGCATTCCCGGTGTCTTATTCTCTTGAAAAAAAAGGGTTATTTCTGTCTTAAATTTTGTGTGAATTCAATTTCATTTAAAATCTCTGATCTACATCCACCTTCTTCTATTTCATCCACCTTCTTCTATACATCCACCTTCTTCTATTTTTCCCCTCTTTTTTTAATACAGCTAGTACTGGATTATGGTCCGCCCAATCATTCGGTAAAATTCTAATTTCTTCTCTTGGGAATTAAGTTCTTGTGTCATCCAAATCATGTCCAATCTGGACCACGATTTGTGTCTGGGAGAATAATAAGTGAATTGCTCTACATTCCGATTATGTTCACACCAGGTATCTTTCAGTCCTAATTCGTCTCTCATTTCCTCACAAATGGCTGGAGAATCCTTTTATCTTTTCCTCTATTTCTTTTTGGGGAATTTTCTCCTGTTTTATAATCCTGAGTCCTATTGCTAACTGCATTAAAATCACCCATGAGACATACTTGCTCGTATTCCAATTCTCAAATTTCTCTTCTTAATCTTCGGAAGAATAATGTTTGTTTAGTATTGGGGGCGTAAATTCCAATCAATAAAATCTTATTTTGCAATAATTCCACCTCCAATATTAGCATCCTTCCCTCTTCATCTGCGAATATTTGTTTCGACGAGAGATATTCTTTTACAAATATTGCTACTCCTCTTTTTCTCTCCTCTGAATCCGCTACAAATAATTTCCCTGCTTTGGGGCATTTCAATAAATTTGTTTGTGACAGTTTAATATGAGTCTCTTGTAAACATGTTATATCCGCTTTGGCTTTAGTAATTTTAGCTAAAATACATCTTCTTTTGGTCAGGGCATTGAGACCATTGACGTTCACCGTCAGTAATCTCACTCCTTGATTCATTTCTATCTATTAATCCCTTTAGTTTTAACTGCTAATGTAGTCTCTACCCCGTATTCTTCTACTCCTCCTTCTTCCCCCTTCCTCCCATTTCGTTTCCCCTTTCCGTAGTACGCTTGTGCTCCTCTCTCATTTTTCCACTCCTCTTTCTGATCTCTCTGACTCTCTTTGACTACTTCTTTGTCTCTTTCACTTTCATCAGATTCAAAAAAAATTTCGCAAAATTCCTGTGCATCATGTATGTTCTCAATTTTAATTTTCCGCTCTTGCCATGTCACCAAAAGTCCTTCTGGTAATAACCATCTGTACGGCAGATTGTGTTTCCTCAGTTGTGTAGTTATGAATTGGTAATTATGTCTCTGCTCTCTCACTCTTCTAGGGATCTGTTTCAAAATTGTGATCTGATGTCCTTTGTATGTAACACTCTGATCCCTGGCTTTGTGGAGAGTTTCATCTCTTAACGCCTTTTTAGTTAGCCTCACATGTATTTCTCTGGGCAGGTTATGACGTCTCGCATAATTGGTATAGACACGATATGCTTCATCAATATCACCACAGACGACTTCTTTTTTCCTCCCCACTACCTCTGCAATTACTTCTCCCACAATTTCATCCAGCTGTTCCTCTTTGTCCTCGACCACGTTTTGGAGACATAAGAAAAAGGTGGATTTCTCCATCTCTAAAAAGACTACTTCGTCCTCAAGTTTCCCCACCGCTTGCGCACATTTCCTTTCGCATTTATCAATCTGGGTTTCAACTCTTTCTGTAGTTTTTTCCACCTCTATCAATCGCTCCTTGTGTTCCGAAATAGTTGTTCTCATTTCTCCCAAAGTCTCTTTTATTTGTACAATTTCTCCTCTTAGTCCGCTTATCTCCACTTTCAAATCATCAAAGTTTTTAGAAATTGATTCTTGATTTTTTTCCATTATTTCTTGGATGTTTTGAAACAACGCCTGCATTCCTTGCATCGTGATTGGTTTTTCTGCTATTGGTAAATTTTCTGATGATTTCCTTAATCCTGGAGGTGTTGTTATTGGAGAAGATGCCACAGTAGAGGCTATATGTTTTTTCGCCACTTTTGTGGATTTCACTGTGGTAGACATATTGGCTAAGCAAAGAAGGTTTTTCCAAATTATCATGCACAGATATTATTTAAATTACTTAAATTAACACTCCCCTTTAACTAAGTTCTTACTGTTATTCAATCACAATTCTATATAATTATTAATCAATTCTAATTTAACTTATCTATCCACAATTAAGTACAATCTAAACGTATATATATATGATACTAAATAGTAAATCAAAACAGAAAAAAGCAAGCAAAAGGGTGAATAGTCAATCAATTAATCAATAATCACTATATACAATTAATAGATATTAAAAATATTGAAAGAGCATATATAAGTTATTAATTAACTCTTCAGGCGGGTGTTAATCTCCAGTCTCACTTTGATTAATTCAGTTCATTAGAGTGATTAAATTACACTGGAAAGGGCTCACTATTAAGGCTCCTGGAAGGGGGTTCAGGAGAAGAATTACCCCCTGATCATCACCCACTTCATACAATTAGTAGATCCAAATTTATTGTTCTTTTATTCATTGTAATTCAATACGCCAATTGATTCATACTTCCGTTTCTTTCCAAATCCACAGCAAGATGGTTAAAAAGTTAGTGAGTAAAAGCTTCCTTCACTTGGTAATCTCAGCTGCCGCTATTATCTCCAGTTGCTGTAGCATCCCTTTAATTTTTAAATCAGTCTCTTTCTTGTTTCTTCCCTATCTCGTTCCATCCCATCTCCCCGTACCAGTCAAAAGGAAACGCAGCGTCATTGGCTTTGGGGCCGCTGTTTTCACAGCCCTCTTCCTGTCCTCCGGATCCTCGGAGCTCACGCTTCGTTGCGGCGAGGGGTCGCACTCCCCCTCCTCACCTCCAAAGAAAGCCCCTCTGCTCTCCCAACCTCTCCGGGGCTGAGAACGGCAAAAAAAAGGTGCGGAAGGTCTGGAAAATCGTTCGTCACTGCAGAGCTAACGCAGCGCCGATCTTTCCGCCCTGACAGCTGCACCGGAAGTCTCCTTCAGGAGAATGTTTATAAACATCCACCTTATCTCCCTTGGAATGCTGCTAGAGAACAAATTGCCAAACGCAGGGAAAGGCCAAATTTGGCACAGAGTCAAACAGAACTTTTCAAAGCTTGAACTGACCAGATGAACTAATTGCTTCCTGCAAAAGCTCATGCCCCATTTGCTCCTCTTTTATGCCATATGGGAGGGGCCCACCATCTCCAAGCCTTACTCCCAAGTCGACCCTGTTTTCTTAATTGTTCTTGTCTTCTGGCAGCTCTGCGTATGTGCACACTGGGAACAGGCTCCCGCTGTTCTTCTGCCTTGCTGATGTCAGACTCTGGGGCTCCGGAGACTCTGGAGGCAGCACATAACTATCAGATGGCCTTGGCCCCCTCTCTGCCTCTAATGCAGAGCCCTTGTTCAAGCTTTCCCCAGACCCCAGGACTGGCCCAAGTTCCTCTCCAACCTCCTCACTGTCCGAATCTGCTGCCAGCTCTGCTGGCTGCCGCCGGGCCACAACAAAGGTATCTCCCTAGAACTATTTCTATTTTCTGGTATAGGATTCCAGCCATGAGTTTAAATTGTTCAACCAGTCATTATTGTTAGTTCTAATAGACTTCTAATAGAACTTAATTAATCAAAACAAATGTGGATATGGGAGCTAACATGGACCTCCTCTTCCCCCATTTTGACGTGTTATGTGGATCAGAGGGAAAACAGAGATAAAAGATTGGGGCAATTTTATAGGGACTTCCCCGCATATGGGTTAGGAAGATCCACCATCGCTAAATGTTGTTCCAATTTGATTATCATGGAGCATAATAAAATCCTACATGGCATCTTTATTCTGTTTTATAAACATCTATTCCATTAACACAGGTCCTACATAAATCACAGCACTGAGGGCAAAATATATATAAATACATTTTAATCTTTGTTTTTCTTATTACAAGGGGACATAGGCAGTCATGCCCAGTTTTGAATAAATCTAACCTCTCCCTCACGTTCCCATGCCCCATTGCATGCTGTTTACAAGGATGCATACCCCGCCCTGCAGTTCCTTGAATTAATTAATGTTAGAATTGAAGTCATGGTTTCTAGTTTTCCAGCTTTTCCCCTTAGTATTCCTGGCCAGGAAGGCTCACTGACTGTCCTATTTGCCTGTGAATAAGAAACAGCTAACCAAGCACTTATGTTTTTGTAGTTCTGCAGACGAGGGATATTAGGATTGTGATCATAGCATCAGGTCCATCTGCAAGAATAGCAGATGCATGAAAATCCCAGCGGCCTAGAAAGCAACAGTTTATGTTCCAGTCATTAATGGCTCTTTTACTTGTGTTTAGCAACAAGAAATACTGACACAATCAATTTGCCTTATTCTTGACAGAACTGAAAGAATAAGATATAGAGTGGATAGTTACAAACCCATATAACACAAGGAGATATGAAGAAAAGTTCATATCCAGACATATTCCCCTCTTCTCTAGTAAAATCTTTTTTTCATTACATATGTTATATAATACATTTGTGGGGGGTGGCGGAGAAAGAGAATGATAAATAGTCTCAATTTTAAACATTTTTAAAAATTGGATGCAATTTTGCAACACATATTCATGTTATGTACAGAGAGCTATGGAGAATGAAATATTAAGAAGCCACCACCACAAGAAATAGGACAGGAGCTTTCGCTGAGCCCTAGGAGAAGACATAGTATTTGAAAAAGATTCAAACTGATTCCTCTCTGACTCACCAGAGTATAAGAGGGAGGGGAGGAAAATAATAGACAGGTTTGCCAGATTCTAGGCATCTATATAACACATCTCATTAAAACTTGATTCTAATCTTTTTGTGGACACAGATTTGGACAATCACAAAAGACTGACCCTATCTTAGAATAATGAACACTATCATATGGAATAAAAAGTCAAGCCTTAACAGCCATATAACATTCAAGCAAAGTTGAAGAACCTCTCAATGGACAAATAAAAACTGAAAGAGAGCTTGGTAGATGATAAAGGCAGAATAAATAACATAGCAAGACACAGACATTATGGTTAGCAATCCAACTAAAATGTGCAGGACTGCACTGATTTGCTGTGTTCTGATGCTGCCCGCAAAAGCATCTGCATAAGCATACAATCATAGGTCTAGAAGGTACCTCAGAGCTCTTCTAGTCCAACCCCCTGCTCAAGGTGGGATTCTTACATCATCCCAATGAAATGGTACTCTAGTGAGAATCCACAATTATAGTAGGGAAGCTATTCCACTCATTATTTGCTCTTACTGTCAAGAAAATTTCTTGTTACTTCTAGGTTTTATCTCTCTTTGACAAGCTTCCACCCATTACTTCTTGTTTTTCTCTCTGGTGCCCTAGAGAATAAATCAATCCCTTCTTTTCTGTATGAGATTCCTTCAAATACAGAAAGACAGTTATTATGTCCCCCTGATCCATTTGTTTGATAGGCTAGACATTCTTAGATTCCGCAGCCGTTTAACATACAATTTAGCCTCCAGACCTTGCACACTTTCCAGGATCTCTGGACTTCGTTGCTCATCTCTGCACAGTTTCCAGGATCCCAACCTCTTTTTTGTACTGTGGTGACCAGTACTGGATGAAATATTCCAAGTGTGGTCTCACCAGCATGGTGTAAAGCAATAGTATCATTTCTCATTGTCTTGATGCTATGTTGATGCATCCAAGACTGCATTGGCTTTTTTGGCTGTAGCAATACACTGATGGATAGGTATTTTCTTACTAATTCCTTGCCTGATTTGATTTGTACACCTATTTTATTTCTGTCACTGTTGCTTAGAAAAGGTTGGACTCTTTTCCCTTTTGCAAAAAACAGATACAAAGAAGGAATTAAACAGTTCTGCTTTCTCACTGCTGCCTGTCATCTATTCCCATTAGTAGGCTTATCATTTCCTTGACTTTTTTCTTGTTCCTTATATATTGAAAGATTATTATTATTAGTGGCATTGGTTGCTACTTTTAACTCATTCTGGGCCTTGGTTTTCCTGTCTCCCTCCTTGTAGAATAGATTCAGGCTGTTTGTTGGTATTCTGCTGTATTTTTTTATATATATTTGACCTTTTTTCCCTCAATTTCTCAGAGAGCTCTTAAGCAACTATGCTAGTCTCATCTGATCTCTTTTGTTTTTCTTTCTCTGTAGTATTGTTTTTGCTTGGGCCTTCATTATCTCATTTTTCAGAGTTTTCCAAGCGTCTTGAATGCTTTTCCTTTAAGGATATCCATCTGTGGAATTCTTCCTACTCTCTCTAATAGCTTGTTGAAGTCTTAAAGAAAAACATTAGTCTATCTTGGTTTAATTATCTGTAGTTGCAGTATGGTGAATTCAAGTATGTGATGCTTGCTCTGTCCCAAAGTTCTTATAACTTCTTTGGTCAGTTTTATCAGAATGACAAAATGGGTATCATGAATAGCAATAGCACTTAGACTTATATACCACTTCACAGTGTTTTATAGCCCTCTCTAAGCGGTTTACAGAGTCAGCATATTGCCCCCAACAATCTGGGTCCTCATTTTACCAACCTCAGAAGGATGGAAGGCTGAGTCAACCTTGAGCTGGTGAAAATTGAACTGCCGAACTGCTGGTAGCCAGCAGAATTAGCCTGCTTTCTAACATTGTGCCACCATTTATCAACTTACATATGTGTGATAAATTGATGCATTTAACAAGCATGTGTCATGATGCTCATTTCTTCATTTGTCCCCCTTCCCCACCTGCAGATGACCATGGTTGCCTGCACCCTTTTTAGCACTGCACACACAGATGCACCCACTATGAATATGTGGTAGCTACATTACCCTAGATGTGCTTCACTTATCCACACACCTTTGAAGAAAAATTCAAAAGCCGGAGAGGTCAAGTAAGGAAGCAGCAAATTGATTCTTACTTTCCTCTATATGCAATAGTTGCTGTAATGGACCTGTAAGCAAACTCTGCTCTGGACTACTTATCATGAAGTCCTATCAGTAAGGGACTACCTGGTACACAGATGTTCCCAACAAACCCATATGTGATGACAGTTTTTAAATGGTTAGATCCCCCTTGCCAGGGATTTTTTTTTTTAAATACAAAGCAGAAGCAACCATAGTCTTGACAAAAAAACCACAGATAATTCAAGCTGGTGGTTTTACAAGGCCTTATTAGGCAAAAGTGAAGTCTTCTTTCAGTTGATCTCAGTTCTTGGTGACAGCATGGGCAATACATCTATTTTTTTGGCAACCATATAAGGATAGTTTGTTATTATCTCCATCTATTTTTTAACTTCCTAGTCTAGCAAATAGCCCTCCGATTTCTTGGTGGTCTGCCATCCAATTATTAACTTAATCCATTCGTGCTTATTTTGTGCACAGGAGAAAATGGCATTTGAATAGGCAAACAAAATTACCCCTTCTGTCTAAATATTCACCCAGTTCTGACATGCCCTTTCTCTAAGAAAAATAAATTGCTAATTCAGCCATGAAATACTAGGACATCCTAACATATAGTAAGTAAGTAAGTAAGTAAGTAAGCTTTATTGCGGTCAGAGACCAAATTAAAATAGACAAAGAAAGGGAGCATATTTTACAAATATGGATAGATTGTGGGACAGTACACCATCTACTGCCCTAACATATAGTT
This sequence comes from Pituophis catenifer annectens, assembly GCF_029215685.1. NCBI lineage: Eukaryota > Metazoa > Chordata > Lepidosauria > Squamata > Colubridae > Pituophis > Pituophis catenifer. The sequence continues at coordinate 175,131,963 of NW_027256881.1, forward strand.
TGTCATAACCCAATAATATTTTTGCTATACTAATTAAATGTATGATGTAATTTGAATATGTCTATGCATATTTAGCATATTTCACATCTGGTACTAATCAATATATCAGTTTAGTGCTTTGGTTGAATTGTGTGCTGGTATCCAGTCTAAACGAGTTCCTAAAAAAATTGTCCTCCATAGATTAGTTAGCTGGTTTTTCTTGAAGATGCATAAAACTTTACAACTTTATAATGGATACTAATTTTGGTTTAGATAGTTAGCTATCAATGGTTAATCTAAGCAGGTAGCACTGTACTAGTTATAAACAAACATTTTTTTAATTCTTATGAACCTCTTTTAGATTTGTTCCTTTTCAGGTTTGTCCTTTATTTTTTTTCATGAAAATATGGCCATTGTACCCATAGGTGTGAAGAAGATGTCTTTCAAGGATGCACTCTTGCCATTCTTAATCTGTTCCCTGATTAACTTCCAAGAAACCTAAGGATTCAGAATCAGAATAGAGCTGGAAAGGAGCTTGGAGGTCGTCTAGACTAGCCTGCTGCTCAAGCAAATCCTGTATTATTTCAGACAAGTGACTGTCCAGTCTCTTCTTAAAAACCTCTAGTAATGAAGCACCCATAACTTCTGGTGGCAAGCTGTTCCACTGGTTAATTGTTCTCACTGTTAAGAAGTTTCTCCTTAATTCCAGATTGATTCTCTTCTTGATTCGTATCCATTCATTGTTTCTTGTCTTGCCTTCTGGTGCTTTGGAAAATAAGTTGACCCCCTCCTCTTTGTGGCAACATCTGAAGTACTGAAATACTGCTATCATGTCCTCCCTAGTCCTTCTTTTCTCTAGACTAGCCAAACCCAAATCCTGCAACTGTTCTTCATATGTTTTTGTCTCCAGGCCTTTAATCATCTTAGTTGCTCTTCTTTGCACTTTTTGCCAAAGTCTCAACATCTTTTTTGTAATGTGACCAAAACTGGATGCAGTATTCCAGGTGTGACCTTACCAAGGCTATATAAAGCAGTGCTAATACTTCACAGGATTTTGATTCTATGCCTCTGTTTATACACTCAAGGATTGTATTAGCTTTTTTTGGCTGCTGCTGCACACTGCTGACTCATATTTAGGTGATTGTCCTCTAGGTTCTCTCAGTTACTGTTTTTGAGCCAGGTTTTGCCTAATCTGTACTTGTACCCTTGGTTTTTCCAGCCTAAGTGTAAAACTTTGCTTTTCTCCACATTCAATTTAAAAAATAAAAATAAATAAATATTGTTGGATAAGGCCCATTTTCAGTCAATGAATCAGATATTCTTTTTCTTGTCAGCTTCCACAATGTTGGATTTGATTTAATACTTTGAGTCCCATTATGCCAAAAAAGATACATGTCTCAATATCTGTACTGCATGGGAAAATCATATCTTCTTTTCTGTAAATGCTAAATGCCCAAAGAGTGTGAAGAGTACTGATTATTGATCTACTTCTACTTGCTTTGAGTTTTTGAAAATAAAGTTGAGTAAGAGACCCAGTCTATTTCCTCATCACAACACAAATGTGACAATTCTCTTTAACAGGGATATGTTTGTAATTCTAATATTCCTTGGTGAAAGTACTCTACTCATAGAAGAAGAAGAAAATAAATGAAACCTCAGCAGAGAATAATTTATCTTTGAATCCAATTCTCAGATAATTAACACCTGCCCTTTGAGCTGTGGACAAAGGGATTTCATATTCATTTTGTTGAGAGATTGATTTGAGATCAACCAGGCAAAGCTGTTTGATAAGTCCCCCCCCCCCCAACTTGGTTCTGCAGAGGAAGTGATTCTGCTATCTGCCCAATCAATTATGCAGGCAAAATGAATTTCATCATAATTCTGTCAACAATAGGCTAACTTGCTCTAAATTATTCGTTCAGCAAAATAAATTAACTTGAAATCCTTTTGTCTACAGAACAGATTTAAGCATTTAGGACAGTCTTGTAAATAGCCTCTACTGTTAGTTTAGCGTGTGCAATACCAATATGTGCCTTAACTGATCTTCAGTCTTTCTGAATAGAAAGATAGGCTTTAGAAAGGATGCAGGCCCAAACAAAGGTAGCTCATCCAAAATAATGAATGAGAGCAATGAGCAGCTGGACCTTGCGATTATATCTGTTTCCCCCTCAGCGCCCACTTCTCTTCCCCCTTTTTTTATTTAATCACAGGCAATTGGCAAGCAGAGCTTGACATGGGTTATAATTGTAGCATTCCCTGGCAGATCAGTCTGTCAGTCATTCAAACAAGCGTGCTTGATCCTCCGAGTACAAGCCTGACAAAGACAAAGCTGAGCATGAAAGAGCAGCTTAATGAGGGACTGTCATGCGAATGTCCTTGTGAGCTTTATGTTAAGGTAAAAAAAAAAAAAACTGTTTCTCTCCTTTTAAATTACATCCATATTGAAATAGGTTTTGTGCAGGATTTGTTTTTAAGATATATCTTTTTACAAAAAAAAATCCAACCTAGTCCACAGAAATGCAGACACTCTTCAGCTGTAGTAGCCTGCATGGTTCGCATGAATCTTTCTGCACTGCAAACTGAAGGAAAGAGAGGACATGAAGATGGAAAATTAAAAAGACAAGATAGAGAGGGATGTCAAGCATCAGGAAGAAATCATTTATTGAACAGAAGCTCAGTGCATTTCAGGCAGTTCTTTCATCAAAGGTGTAAGGTAGCTTATTCAGTTTTATTCATGTAAAAATCCATAGCTGAAATGATGTAAGACCAATATTCAGCACAATCTATAGTTTGAATCTACAAACAAAAGTGATACTGTGCAGATTAATATTTTATAAAAGTACTATATCTCTAAAATATTGAAATAAGCTTTTTTAGAAGAGGTTTTTAAGAAGAGACTGGACAGTCACTTGTCTGAGATGGTATAGGTTCTCCTGCTTGAGCAGGGGACTGGACTAGAAGAGCTCCAAGGTCCTGTCATTCCATTCCATTCATCACATTTCTATAGCTGCCCATCTCACAATAAAGTGATTCTAGGCAGTTTACAATAAAAACAATAATAAAATCCAAATGTTAAAAACCAGAATTAAAAGACCTCAACAATATTATTAATAACAAGATGGTGGAGAGAGTTGATGTAAAAAACAATGCAGCCATCTCACCAAATTGCCCTTGCCCTCAAATCCCCAGGCCTGCTAACATAGCCATGTTTTAAGAGACTTCCGGAAGGATATCAAGGAAGAGGTCAATCTTACCTTGAAGGAGACAGTGTTCCACAGGGCAGGTGCCACAAATGAAACTTTTTTGCAGACCTCTTCTGATGGACTTGATGGGAAAGGCAGACATAATTGGATGGATGTGCTCCTTCACATAACTGGGCCCCGTGCCATGTAGGACATTGAAGGTCAAAATGAGCATTTTGAATTGTAACCATAAGCAAACTTGACAACCAATGCAGCTCGTAGATCAGTGGTGTAATGAATGCTATTCTAGGGCACACATAATTGCCTGTGTGGCTACCTTTTGCAACAGCTGAAGCTTCTGAATACTTTTCAAGAGCAGCCTCACATAGGGTGTGTTACAGTAGTCCTTTAGGTGATTATGCATGAGCAATTATGAACAGAGCCTCTCAGTCCAGGAATGGGTGCAACTGGCACACAACACAAACTGTACAAAAGCCCTGCTAGCTACTCTTTAAACAGGAGTCATGAATCTAGGAGGAACCCCAAGTTGTGCACTTGGATCTATATGGGGCAGTGCAATCTCATCCAGTATCCAAGGTGACATAGTCTCAGATCCAGAGGGGCCCCAAAACCCAGAGCAACTCAGTCTTGCTAGGGTTCAGCTGAAGCCTGTTGTTTCCCATCCAGGCTACCACAGCCTCCAGACACAGAATGGGACATCAACAGCATTGCTTAAGTTGCCAAGAAAGTTATAGATGGGTATCATCAGTATACTTATAATGCATCGTCTCATGGTGACAGATATGGTCATCCAGTGGCTTCACATAGATGCTGAATAGGAAAGGGGAAAGCACTGAGGGAAGAACATTTCAAATAATCTGGAGTCATTATAAGGGTCTGCTCAAGTAAAGTATGTTCACTTTGAGGCAGAAAAGGCTAAAGTAATTAAATCCATGTTTTAAAAACAATCTTCTTGACTACTTTAACTCTTATTTATTTATTTATTTTATTTTATTTAACTCCTTTGGGACACAGATATTTAGATAATATTAATATTGTGATAATATTGTGTAACATATTTAAATGGATCTATTTTATGGTATCCCTGATGAAGAAATTCTCAAAAAGCATTGGGGTTGTATCAGCGGTGAAATCTTAACCGGTTTGCTACTGGTTCGCTGGCTGAGCATTTGCGCTGCATGCCTAGTGCACACTGCACACTGCACACGCACACGCACAGTTCGCACCAAACGCACGTTGCATGCTCATGTGCAGTACGCACCAAAAGGAGGCTTGGGAAGGTAAGTAGAACAGTGGGGGGGGGTCAGTTGTGGTGTGTGATCTTGGGAACCTTTTAAAAAAACTTTTTAAAAGCATTTTTAACTATCGGTTCAGGCAAATAGGTAGTAAAAAATGCTTTAAAAAAGTAAAGAAAAAAGATTCCGATGATCACAGCTGAGCTGCGTGATTGTCGGAACCTTTTTTTAAAAAAAATTTAAAGCACTTTTTTACTACCTATTCACCCGAACCGGTAGTAAAACAATGCTTTAAAAAAGTAAAAAAAAAAAGGTTCTGATGATCACGTGGCACAGCTGTGATCTTGGGAAGCTTTTTTTTTTTTTTTTTTTTTACCTTTTTAAAGCATTTTTTTACTACTGGTTTGGGTGAACTGGCCCAAACCGGTAGCATTTCACTCCTGGGTTGTATACAATGCAAGATTTCCTGCCAGCTCTTGAGTTAGCATCATCTCCCCTTCCTTCCTTCCTATCTGCCATGAGAGTAACCAGTTCCCCATCCAGGAAGAGGGACTAAAAGCTCATGTTTCCAAATATGTGAATGTATATGTATATATACACACATAATTTCCCCTTCCAATAAGTATTTTAGAAATCTCAAAACAGTTTACAATAAAGGAGGAAATCCTTAGAAACCAGTAGGTTTTATTGCTACAGAAATAGATATTACAAATATTTATCTTGTCATTCTATGTTTCCTTTTTGGTCAGTAATGGGGAGAGATGGGCAGATTTAACTGAAAAATTCCAATTTCTGACTATTGTTTTTTTTTTTAACCTGGTTCTCTGAAATTCGATTTTAAGCAAGTTGGAGTTACCAGTTTGCACTGCAAAAATCCAGTTGACTACTAAATGTCAGAAAAGGGATTTAGAATAGTTATAGGGCCAGTCAACATGAATAAGATGTTTCAGGGTGGCACCCATAATCATAATGATTAAAAATACAGATGAAAAATAACACATTCTATTAAAAATCAACCAAGACAATAAAACAATGACCATAATTAAAATATACTATATAATTCATCCAACTGAGAACTCTTTTCATTCTGACTCAAGTCCCTGGACTAAACCATGCCTTAACTACCTTTCTAAAGGCCTCCATACTTTGGGCCAAACACCTGTTAAGAAGGACAGGAGCCACTTACAAAAAGGCATGACTCCTGGGTCAATCAAGGTGAGATTGTTTCAGCAAAGGGACTCAGAGCTGGACCCTCCATGTTGGGATATTTGAGAGAAGATAATTCCACAAATACAGAAGACATTCTTTGCCATTGTTTAATAGCAGTCTCGGTTTCTGTAGCTCAGATCTGGTAACCCTGAATTTGTACGTGTAGAGTTTATTATCTATGTGAGCACTAGAATTCCCACTGCAGAAATGCTGAATGTGGTAGTAATCAGCTGCCACCTTGCATTAAGCAGCAGAAAAACAAGCAGGGGGAAAGGCAGGAGAAAGAGAAGTTGAATTTAAATACCAGAGGATTGAAGTCACAGTTGTATCCCAGGTTTGTCAGAGGGCAATCAAATGTGCTTTGTAGCTTCAGTTTAGCAAGCCATAAACATTTCTAACCAGCAATGCCACATCAAATGCTGGGAAGTTTCAGCCAGTTTCAAGCCTACTAAAGGGGGCCTGATAGTTTAAGCAGCCTAGTGACCAGCCACATATGAAGGAAATTGCATGTCACAAGCTATCACAGAAGATGTAAAATTGTGCAGTTCCTCATCAGTGATGTCATACTCATTATCAAGCAATTGTTGAAAAAACTTTGCATTCCCAATGTAATAGGACTCTTGAGTACACCTACATGCACCATTTCCCATCTGCAGGGCAGGTGAGCGGTGGGCACTTGTAGTAGTGAAATCCAGAAAGGACAGGTAGTACTTGTTGGTCACCTGCTTCCCTTCTGCAGGCTGGTGTGGTTTATTCCACTGGGAATAGGATTTGCTCTGATGCTCTAAGCAGCATTTGGCAGCTAGATTTAATTTGATTTTAATTTTAATAGTGTCCTTGATGTAATTTCACTCTGGAAATATGTAGCACAACCAAGGGCCATTAACAGGAAAAAGTGCCCATAGAAAAAATGACCTCAAGCTTGGAGCCAGCCTTAGCTTTACCATTTTCCAAAGTTAAAGACAATATTTCATGATTATATAGAATTTAATTATGTAAAGTTATAATATCAGAGAGCCATTTTTTGTACTTTTAACATATTCATATGGAAGTATGGACATCCCTGTTGAGATAAATATAGGGCTACCAGATATGGGTTGCAAAAACTGGGTGATCACCAGGCTGAAGCAAATAGAGATAATAAAGAAAGTCTGGACTTCTGATTGTGTGGATATTTAGCTCAGATGTAGTAGTCCTATTGAGGGTTACATACGTTAACTTAATGTTAATTTCATACTGTTAGTTTTTGTTTGGATTTATGAATCATATGCAAACTTATTCCTGTGGTCTAGGATGATACACTGTCTATTCAGACAAAAGAAAATGAAATTTATATATTATATAGAATGATAAAGAGTTCTAAGGAGAAAATCTTTTGATTCAAAAACATTCTGATCTCAAGATATGTAAGAATTCCACAGAGAGAGAGAATGAAAGAGGATATCATTAAGTAAAAACATATATAGAAATGAACATGACTGTGTGTGTAAGAAAAGAAAAGGAGGAGAAATGGTGATCCATTATTGTCCCTGAACTAGCATAACATATTCATGAATTCCAAGGCAATGTATAATATTTTTCTCTATTGCTTAGTTAATAAATCATAGCTTCATTACAAAGAATGAGAGACAAGCAGCCTTGTGGGAAGTGGCTGTGGCCAGATGAACAGCAGATTTGGGAACAATTCTGTCTCTGACCATCTTTTCTTTTGAAAAAAAAGAAAAAGAAAAAGAAGAGGGAGCAGAAGGAAGCCTGGGCTTGCGGAAGCAGCTAAGCTTTGCCAACCATCCTAGCAGCAGATAAGTGTCCCTGATGGATTGAGGTTGTAGGTCTTTGCTTGGCTTCATTTTCATTATCCCTCCTTGACAGCCAGCAGAATGTCTATTAACAAGTGCAAAGGAGGTAATGAAACAGCCATGCAAACCATACTGGCCTTGCACTAGTTGGACTATCTGTACAACCTATGAAAAATGCACACCTGCACTGACATTTAGAGCTATCCAATCTATCAAATAGATCCTTCAAGGGTCATTGCTCTTCATAAAGGCATAACAGATTTTAGGAAGGGGTGGGGGATGGGGAATTTTTTTTAAAAGATTCAGTCCTAATTTACCTGACCTCTATCTGGCTCCTTTTCATCATAAGGGTATTTTCTGCCCCCCTTTTACTTCCCATACTCTCTTCTGAAAACAAATCTCTCTGACTGTCCATTGCCTGCACTAGCTCATTCTTCATTGTCTCTTATTAGTCCCATAAAGAACCAGCCATTGAAAAAGGTGAAAATGCTTATCTGCAGATAAACTGCTTCAAATGGAAGTATAGTAAGAATGCAACCTGTTACCTAACAAAGCATCCACTGAGGTCTCAGAGAAAGGAAAGGCAGTCTTCCATGTAGGGCAGGCTAAGAAAATGAATTGTGAGGAAGTGTTTTCAAGGATATTATAAGCAGAATGTAAACTGGGCTGAAAGAATATAAATAAGTTAATATTGTACTCAATAAATCAATTCAGTTTTTTTAATCAATGATCCAAAACATAACCACCAGTCAACCTTCCCTCCCAAAAAAATTCCAAGGGGGGAAAATGACATTTAAATACCAACAATGTAAAAAATAAGGCCTAAAGAGTTCCATAGGAGCATATTACTCAGTAGATATTTCATCATCTGTTTGCGGACATTGATTGCTCTTGTGCAAAACTATGCAACAATCTAGATTACAGTCTGATAAAACAAAGGGAAGGTGAAGAGGCTAAGATGTTAAACCTAGCTATAAAGAAAAATCTTTGTTGGAATAGTGAAGTGATGGAATATAACCAGCCAATCAGCACCTAGGGCGCTCTATTCAGTCTCAGATGTACTCTGAGATTAATTTATTTTTAGTATTCAATATCTAAAATCCTTTCTCTAATTATTTTCTTGGCCTGAAAGAATGCAAATAGCTATAGAACATCTACAAAGAAGCTTTATGACGAACATTTTCCCAAACTATGAGGACAAACATTTAAATAAAAGATAATCAAGCAGAGGATTTGTAAGCTCCTAGAAATGAACAAAAAATAAAGGAGGTGATTACTAGAAGCCAGGATGGATTTGTTAAAAACAGATCATGCCAGAGAAATCTTGCCTTTTTCTAATAAAGTTAATTAGTGGACCAGTGAAGAGCTGTGGACATAATATACTTAGACTTCAATAAGGCATTTGACAAAGTAGACAACAGCACACTCCTTGCTAAGATAGAACAATCTGGGATAGATAATACCACCACCAGATGGATTTGAAATTTGCTGAATAACTACATTCTGGGCTAGTCCTCAATGTAGTCCTCAATGGAAGTACAGTACATCTATATGGATGGAAGCACGCAGTGGATACCTCAAGGTTCTATCTAGGGCCCAATAATCTTCAATGTCCTCATAAACAATCTAGATGATGGGATAGAAGGGGAAATCATCAAATTTACACATGACACCAAGCTGGGGGGAATTGCTAACACTTTGGAAGACAGGCTTGAGATACAGAAGGATCTTGACAACCTTGAACACTTATCTAACAAGATGCAGTTCAAGTGGTGAGAAAAGTAAGGTCCTGTACCATGTTTCCCTGAAAAAAAGACCCTGTCTTATATTTTTTTGAACCCCGAAATAAGGGCTTGGCCTTATTATCAGGGAGGGGTCATCTTATTATTTTGGGGGTGCAGGAGACAGCGAGTGTGGCCACCTCATGGCTTCTGCTGTGTTGTGCTGCTTTGGCAGCGCAACACAGCCACTCGTCAGCTGTTCCCTGGGCATTTGCCTGCTTCCCATCCATCCATCCATCCATCTCCCTCGCCTGCAAACTCCCGCCTCACTCCCACCTCTCTGCCGGGCAACCCCTGGCAGCCTCAGACACCCAAAGCCTGCACCTGTCCAGCTCCCTTTTCCAAAGCATCTGGCTCTTTATTGAGGGGGATGGTATGTGGGGCGGGGGAGAAGCAAGATGTGTCTTGCTGTCTCTTCTCCCCCCCCCCTTGCCAGGGGCTGGGGAGACATGAGACGCATGTCTTACCTGCTTTGCAGTTCTGTCCATGTCTTGCTGTTGTCTGCAAGCAAACACGTAGGATAAAACCAAACTTCTCGCGAGTTCGAGAAGTTTGATTGAACTTGCAAGGTTTATTTTACCATTTGCCTGCAGACAACGGCAAGACATGCGAAAGAGCTGCAAGGCAGGTAAGACACATTTCACGTCTCCCCAACCCCACCCCTCCCCACTTGCCATCCCTAAATTGCATCCAATTTGGACAGAGACAGGAAGCCCTGCCATGCCTGGCTAGATGGGGAGAAGTGATGGCAAGAAGAGCGATTCCTGTCTCGCTCCATGCCTCTCGCTTCTCCCCCACCCCCCTCAATAAAGAGCCAGACACTGTGGAAAAGGGAGCAAGGCGGGCACGGGCTTTGGGCATCTGGGGCTGCTGGGAGTCGCCCGGCGGAGAGGCAGGAGAAGGGCAGGAGTTTGCAAGGGATCACTTCCCCTTTGCCTTCTCTCCCAAAAGTGCTCCTCGGGCACAGCCACTTCTGCAGCAAGAGACTCGCGCCTCGCACCGGCCTTCCAAAGGGTACCATAGCAGCAGCTATCTACAATTTGTTAACGCTTATTTTGTCCTGACCTACATGGCCCAGTACAGTTGGGACGAAATAAGGGTAAAAAAAATTGTGGATAGCTGCTGCTACAGTACCCTTTAGAAGGCTGCCACAAGGCACATGGGGCTCATCACTTGGCCTCCTGCTGCAGAAGTGGCCGCAATCCATGGCAAAAATGGCCATGCTTGCTAGAGGGCTTGTTTTTTGGGGAAGGCGTATATTTATGCCCACCCCAAAAATCAGGCTTGGCCTTATTTTCGGGACATGTCCTATTTTGGGGGGAACACTGTACTTACACAGGAAAAAATAAATATATAAGTACAGAATAGATGGTATCTGGCTCAACAGTAGTAACTGTGAGAGAGATCTAGGTGTCCTAGTGGACCATCACTTAAGTATGAGCCAGCAATATGCTGCAGCTGCCAAAAAAGCCTATGCTGTCTTGAGTTGCTTCAACAGAAAGATAGCATCAAGTTCATTAGAAGTGATAATACTGTTTTATACTGTTTTATACTGCACTGGTAACACCACACTTGGAATGCTACATCCAGTTCTGGTTATCATAATGCAAAAAAGATTTTGAATTCCTGGAAAATGTTCAGAAAAGAGCAATAAAGATGATAAAGGGTCTGGAGGATAAATCATATGAAAAATGGTTGAAGGAACTAGATAGGTTGTCTAGCCTATTGATGAGAAGGATTCATGGGGAGTGACACGAGGTGCTGTCAGAGAGAAGAGGGGATTGACTTTTTCTCCAAAGCATCTGGGGGGTGCAGGACAAGAAGCGGTGGGTGGAAGCTTGTTAAAGAGAGATCAAAAGTGAGGAGAAACTTTCAGACAGTGAGAACAATTAATCAATGGAATAGCTTGCCTCCTGGAGTTGTGGGTGTTCTATCATTGAAGGTTTTCAAGAAAAGGTTGTGCAGTCATTTAGGATGGTTTAAGGCTCCTGTCTTGAGCAGGAGGTTGGTGTAGAAGACCTCCGAAGTCCCTTCCAGCCCTATGATTCTACTCAATCCAACAGCATCCGCAGAAGTAAAAAAAGAAATTAGGATTGTATTTATTCATTCATTTAAGGCACGTCAAACTTGATTTCATTGAGGGCCGCATCAGGGTTGTGTTTGACCTCTGGGGCCCAGAGTGAGTGTGGCCAGGGTGGGCATGACCAGTTTGATATCATTTGTGTTGGGGGCACCTGTGGTGACCCGAGCGCTCTGCCAGAGAAAATGGGCTCTCAAGCTCCATTTTCGGCTGCAATGGCATCCTGCAACCCTCTGCCAGCAAACCTCCAGAGCTCTGTTTTCACTAGCAGAGGCACCATGGGCCAGTCCTTCACTGTTTTCAGGACAGTCCCATGGGCCAGATCTAAGTACCCTGTGGGCCAGATCCAGCCCTCAGGCCTTGAGTTTGACACCCCGATTTAAGGGGTTTAAAAGGCTTCCCAACTCACAGTTTATGAGACAAATTAACAAAGTATATAGGAGACCCAGGTTCAAGTCTCTGCCCTCCCAAGCTTGTCAGGATCACAATAAAAGTAGTACATGTCACAGATATCTAAATAAACTTTAAGCCTAGTACCATGTTACTAAGTCTTATTATCATGAGAGAAAACTAAAATGAATTGGAAGGAGGATCCACACCTCTACCTCCTTTTTAAAAAAATCTTACTATCAGTGAGCAATCATGTGCCTTGGCCACTCTGAAGCAATGTAAGAGACTCCTGTCCCAAAGGTGCTTTTTCAAGAGGCAACTGGATTTTCTGGAAACCAAGAAAGTCCAATTGCTTCTTGAAAAAAGCACCTTTGGAACAACCATGACCTGAATGACTGAAATTCCTGTGCTCAGTGAACTGACAAAGCACCCTTTCTCATCCAGGAAAAGCAATCCTTAGATCAATTTGCACCACTTAAAAATACCAACTGATCTCAGTCACCTCACAAGATATCCTAAGGAAAGCACCCAGATTTAAGGAAAAATCGCATCCCCCAGAAAGGCAGTAAAAAAATCAGACAGAGTGCCAAGCTTGCATCCTGCCTCTTAGCCATTGCTTAACTCAATCAGGCAGGCAGTGGCAGTCTGAAAAGATTATCTCATCGCTTTCCCATCATGCTGGGGCGGGGGGAGACCTCCCAAAGCCCTTTTTTTGAAACAAACAAACAAAGACTAGCCAGATCGCTCCATTTAGAGAAAATTATGGATCCAGCGAAGAAAGAGGCCTGCGATCATCCCTCCCACCCTTAATTGGGGACAGAGGAGGCAAGGAGTGGCTAGGAAGGGATTCAGCCATGTTGGAAGTACATCCCAAAAGGACAGTGCCAGGAACCACTAAAGCAGTGTAAAAAGCTTAAAACAACCCTTCCCCTTTAATAAATTCAAGCCCCGGAATAAAAGTACTAGCAAAGGAAAAAAAAATCCAGAGAAGCCGCTCAGGCTATAGAAAGTCTGGGCATACTACCAAGAACCATTAACTGTTACAATGTTACAAAGGCTTAACTGCAGAGGCAGTTTTGGAAAACACTTAACCAGGGCAATAAAGATAATCAGGATTAGGCTAGAAACAACACACAAAGGCACATCAGAACACCTCCTTCCTGCCTTCCTGACAGGATTAACCCCATAAAATGGGAAAAACAAAAGGCTGTTGGAAGGAGATTTCTTCCAAAAGCTGGTTCCCTGAACTGCTCAGAAAGTTAGCTACCGGTTCTCCTGAACCGATGTGAATTGGCTGAATCCCATCACTGCCAGTGTGTCTCCCCCCCCCCCCCCGGTGATAGCTTCTGCATGCCACCACCAGTTGCCTGGTGCACCCTCGATAGCCCCGGCAATGGCACACTGCCCCTCACACAGTCTGCTGTGGATTGCTCACTGCCACCTGCCCCCAATTGGCTGGCAGCTTCTTGTCCCATGCAGCCAAAGGCCCATTCTGGACAAATGGGCAGGGATGAAGGGCGAGTGGCAGAGAGCCATGGGTCATTGGCCATGGAGAATCACTGGGAGAGGAGCAGCAGAGGAGGCATGGCCAATGGTGGATGCCTAAATGTCCCATTCTGATCACAGGTAGTCCTAATTTCCCCTGTTTTACAGCTTCCAGAGTCTACTCTGAATGTGTCACTAATGCATAAAAGACATGTCAACTGTAAAAGAAGAGCCTATAGTACAGTGGACTAAAGCACTGTTATTAACATCTGCTGCTTGCAATTAGTGCAAGTTCAAATCTCACCAGGCTCAAGGTTGACTCAGCCTTCCATCCTTTCAAAGGTAGATGAAATGAGGACCCAGATTGTGGGGGCAATAAGCTGACTTTGTATAAATATACAAAAGTATGAAGGCTATTGCTTAACACATTGTAAGCCACCCTGAGTCTCCGGAGAAGGGCGGCATATAAATTAAAGCAAAAAAAAAAAAAAAAAATTAAAAATTTTAAAAAAATTTAATAAAAATTAAAAAATATATATTTTTAAAATGCATAAGGACTCTGTTCCCCATCCAACCACCACTGGGAGTGAAGGGTGGGTACCTAAATGTCCTAAACCCACCTGTGATGGTTTATTGACAGATTTTCATCTCACCATTTTAGGCTGGTGAGGGCATGTCCCAGCGCTGAGCTCAGCATTCTCTTCCAGGCTTGACTGAGCTGATGTCCCATTATTTCAAATGGTATTTTTGCTGTATTCACCACTTTTCTATGAAGAATGGTCCAGGAGAGAGAAAACTCAGACTCATCCAAGGGAGAAATGCTCATCATCTTCCTAGGTAACTAGTTCCTTTTGAAGTGTTCTTATTGTTAAAAAATAATGGTAAGATTCAGCTGGAACTTGCCTTCCTGTGACTTAAATTATATTGTGTCTTACTTTCTGTAGTGATAAATAGAGGGTTTTTCCCCCTGTATGACATTGTTTCAGTCATTTGAAGAATATTATCAAATCCCTGTTCAGCATTTTTTCCCAGGACTAGACATGCTCTTTTTTTCAATCTCTATTCATTGTCCCTTGATCATCTTCGTTGTTCTTTTAGGATCCCATTTCAATTTTTCTCAGTCTTTCTTAAAGTGAGGTCATAAGCATCTGCATGGGGAAAGGATGCAAACAACAGGATTTATGTCCTCGTACCAATGTTGGAGCACAAATTTTAAAAAAGGAGGGTTTGTGCCATGACGTTGCTGTTGTCATATGCTTATGAATGTGATGCCCAGCTAGAATTGGACATAATATAGGGCTGTATGACCAATAGTCATTTACAAATAATTGCATCTTGAATGGGTAGCCTTATACATTAAATAATAGTCATAAAGGCTGTAAAACTGTTGATATAATTTTAAATTTTTTTTTTTTGCAGCTATATCACATTACTACTTCAAATATGGTTTCCAGTCAACTCCTTTTGTCTAAAGAACTTTTTAACAAGTACTACGTATTATAAAACAAGATCTCTTTCATCCCATACCTGCTTGTTTGATTTTTGTTTACAATTAAATCACTTTTACATTTTCCTCTGTTCACTTCATTCTGTTAATTCATCCTATTTCTCTAACTTGCTGTCATTGTTCAAGAATTCCATTTCTGTCACCTTGGGCGTTACATATGCCACCCAATTCTGTGTTATGTGCATATCTAATTAGCTTTTCCTCCATCTCAGCATATATCAAAAAGTCCAAAGCCTATGATTCAATTTTGTGCCACTCCCTGCAGTCCTCCATTGCAATTTGATGAGGAATCACTCACCTACATTTGCAAATTTGCAGATGACACTAAGTTAGCAGGAATAGCCAACACCCTAGAAGACAAGTTCAGGATCCAAAACAATCTTGACAGATTTGAACAATGGACCCTATCCAACAAAATGAAATTTAATAAGCAGAAAAGCAAGGATTTACACTTAGGCAGGAAAAACCAAGGGTACAAGTACAGATTAGGCAAAACCTGGCTCAAAAACAGTAACTGAGAGGACCTAGATGACAATCACCTAAATATGAGTCAGCAGTGTGCAGCAGCAGCCAAAAAAGCTTATACAATCCTTGACTGTATAAACAGAGGCATAGAATCAAAATCCTGTGAAGTATTGGTACTGCTTTATAAAACTTTAGTAAGGCCACACCTGGAATACTGCATCCAGTTTTGGTCACATTACAAAAAAGATGTTGAGACTTTGACAAAAAGTGCAAAGAAGAGCAACTAAGATGATTAAAGGCCTGGAGACAAAAACATATGAAGAACAGTTGCAGGATTTGGGTTTGGCTAGTCTAGAGAAAAGAAGGACTAGGGAGGACATGATAGCAGTATTTCAGTACTTCAGATGTTGCCACAAAGAGGAGGGGGTCAACTTATTTTCCAAAGCACCAGAAGGCAAGACAAGAAACAATGAATGGATACGAATCAAGAAGAGAATCAATCTGGAATTAAGGAGAAACTTCTTAACAGTGAGAACAATTAACCAGTGGAACAACTTGCCATCAGAAGTTGTGGGTTCACTGGAGGTTTTTAAGAAGAGACTGGACAGTCACTTGTCTGAAATGGTATAAGGTCTCCTGCCTGATTGATTGAAGTATGATTTTTGAGCCAACTATTTCTTTAGTTGTCGTTCTTTCAGTCCACATACAACTTATTTGGTTACAAGTTTCCACTCTCAAAATCAACAAATAACTTTCTTATTCTGTTATTCCTGTTAATAAGAGATCAGTGAGGAATCTGATGCACCAGGTTTTTGGATGAATATATTTTAAATTACAATTTTGAATCCCCCAGACATAATAATGAAATCAGAATGCATGCAATAACCTCCACTTTTCAAATGTTATAATATTGCTGAGAACTAAAGCTATCTGAAAAAATACAGCATATCTGAGAAACAGCTATGTAATTGCTTTCACAAAGTTGCACGCATATAAAGTACATATTCAGAGGGTACATTCAGGGACAAGAAAACAGGTATGAAAATTTCTGCTGGATTCAGACGCTGAAGCATATTTGTACAGGGGAATGAAACTGACAGAACCACTATTCTTAATTAGGCATATCTGTGCAAATAATTTAAAGAAGACAGCCCTGTTATAACTCAGCATGAAAGAATCTTCCACTGAGGCATGTTATTCAGCTTCTTTTCCATTATAGGATCATCAATGAAGTTAGTACAGCTGGTTGCCAAGGATTACTGTAATGTACTGTAGCTTGTCAGGCAACAAGCTATACAATGTGATCTCCAAAGGAAAAACACAAATGTTGTTGCTTTAAAAGTTAAACAGCTGTTAACCAGAGAAAAAACTGTCAAAATTCATTTATCTAATTATTTAGGTAGTCAGAAACATGTGCTTACTGTAATATAAACCATCTTTTTTCATACACCACACCAGGTACTGATAGAGAATATGGTCCTCTAGTGAAATAACATAGTATTATTCAGTTATTCAATACACTGTGAAAATGGAGATTAGTCACAAAAAGTGAGTCAGACAAAATTATAGACACTTTCAGTCTATCATACTAACCTGATGTTACTACAGGTATTACTACCAACGAGGAAGTACTTAAAATATTACCAATGCAGTATTGGTACTATTTCAATAATAGTTTAGTAGAAAGACAGGCATTAAAGTGAATAAATACATAAATCTAGACACCAAATATATCCACATGGGAAGCACAGAGGTTCTTCTAGAAGCAAAGGCAGTTGGAAGAATACATGGTGCTTTAGCACATAATGACAGTATCTCCTATTGAAATTGACTGAACTCAGGTGGCTTTCTTTAGGGTCATCCCAATTATAGTTATTTTCAAAAGGCTACAAAATACTCCACAATAATGCTCTAATGTTACAGTCCTACTTAGAAACAAGTTTTGATGGATTGTGTGTTTTTCAAAGTGGTGAGTATATTTCATTTGAACTTGCATTTTAGAGAAGTCCCTTTGCAATTATTTTTTCATTGGTGCCAAAGTATAACGGCCTAAAATTAGTCTTTATAAAGGACTACATTTTATAAAAGAAGGGAACTTATAAATCATCTTGTATTAGAATTAGAATTATCTTCCTTTATTTCATATATGGTAAAAACAGTACAGATTATACAGTAAAAATTGCTATATAAATTAATAGTCAGCTAATTTTTTATAGTACTAATGTGCTTTTTTTTGTATGTAAAATCAATTTACTTAAGTCTAAATAGAGATGGAAAATTTGCCTGATATTTATATTTGGAAGTCTGAAAATATTGACAGTTTTTCACTTCTTTAAACAGTTCTGTCTCATTGCTTATTCATATCCAATTATTGTCCATGAAGGGAAGAAAACAAAAAAGAGCCATGAATGTGTATTATACACCTTATGGAAAGCAGGTCATCTTACATTTGACATATATAATCACCCTCAGCAGTCACTGTAATAATTATGCAGAATATCTGGAAAAGTAGTGAAGAAAGGAGCTTAGAGCTTATAAAATGCCATAAGAATTCTCAAAAATTTTACTGCTGTTATTTCACATTTGTGGAATGGGGGTATGTTCCCTCACATAATTTTGTATGTATTTGCCTTTTTGCTAACACTACTTGCCCTAAACAAAATAACACAAATTAAAAACATTTTAATTTCATTCTGAAATGAAGTTTGTTTCCTTACCCCTCCTTTACTATAATAGCATTCTTCCTAAAAGCAGAGTGAGGTCAGGAATATGAAAGAATGCTCCCCAACCCCAACCCTTACCTTGGTGTTTTCTCTTAACCTTGAAAAGGTTGAAAAAGGGTGGCTAAAAGGGTTGCAGTTTACCTCAGTTTTCAGGCATTTAGCAGAGATATTCTCTGAGAAGGCTCGGCATAATTTAAAAGAACAGAACATCCTTCTCTCATAAAAAATCCTAACAGCTACACAATTGACCAGAAAAACCTTCTATTGTCATTAAAAACATTGCTTAATTTGAGAAAAGTAATTACAGTTTTGCTTCTGATCTTTAAACGAGCTCTCTAGTTCATTTTAAGGCCTGTTATTTTAATGATTTTTTTAAGTTCAAGCTAACTAACTGTTCAAGTAACAAGCTGCACTACATATTAAATTTCAATGAAAACATTTCAGTGAAAACGATGTCGCCAGCAATACTCCTGCAGAGTTTGTGGTTATTAAGTACATGTCCAAATGCAAGACCCTCAGATCTTCATCTTCACTATTTTGCAGCAGATCTCTCCAAAACTATCCCCAAGATTTAAAGCCACATTTGATGTTGAGTGGGAGGTTACTGCTGAAGGGAGCATTCCCTGTTCTGTCCCTATTCTCTCCATTTATAGCAACATTTTGCAGAGGCCTCTTTTAAACTGCAGCTATTTACATCACTTGGAGGTCCCAGATGAAAGCCAGGGTATAAATCTAATAAATTCACAAACAACCTGCTGCCCAGTCTGATGGTGGCTTGAGCCATTGTGCCAATGAGCTGACAATCCATCTTAGGATATTATTGTCCTGTTCATTTAAACATATCCATAACATTGTCACTGTTATAACACAACAGGGAGACACGAGTACTGACTTTTTCAGTTCCTGACTTTCTCATCAGTTCTTTTTCAGATTCGAAGCCGAGTGTCTTTGAGTTTTTGGAGAGCTAATAAAAATGCTCAGATGAAAATATTTAGCTTTCGGAATTCCCAAAGTCATTTCTTTAACTGACTGTGAAATCAAAGAAGGAAGGAAAACTTACCTTTTAAAAGATCTTTGGTTTCCTACCCTAAGAAAGATCCAATGATATGAGATGAAGCTCAGCTTGGAGCCAAATTAAAAGCAACATTCCTGCCTTCTTTTCAAACTGCCTCCCTGATGTCATCAGATTCCACAGGTGATAGCTATCCTCATGGCTGATAACAGAAGACTCAGTTATGAAGTCTCACTATTTGCTATTGTGCTGACTCAGTTCATAACATAAGCAACTAAATAAATATCTGAATAGTACCTAAACCGCATTGTAAACACAAATGTGGGCTTGGGTATACTGCAGGTGTTTCTAAGGCCAACAGTCTATTCAGTCTTTAGAATCATAGGGCTGGTAGGGACCTTGGAAGTCTTCTAGTCCAACCCCCTGCCCAAGGCAGGAGACCTTATTCCATCCTGAACAATTTGCTGTCCAATCTTTTCTTGAAAACCTCCAGCAATTGGCCACCCACAACTCTTGTTCCATTGATTAATTATTCCCACTCTCAGGAAATTTTTCCTTAGTTCCATGTTGGATCTCTCTTTAACAAGCTTCCACCCATTGCTTTTTGTCCTGCCCTCAGGTGTTTTGAAGAATATGTTGACTCCTTTTCTGTGACTGCATTTGCTTCGGCAAAAGTCATTCTCCTCTTTCTCTTTGTGGATATTTAATCCTTCTGGGTTGGATTGACTAACTGTCCAAATGGTCTATCAGCAGCCACTTTATTACTTCCCTTAATGTCTATGTCTAATTACCTTAGCATCTCCAAAAATCCCATTTCCTTTGCTTCTTTCTTCAAGATATAAAGGTAAAGGTAAAGGTTTCACCACCCAGTCATGTCTGACTCTAGGGGATAGTGATCATCTCTATGTTCATCTTTAAGACATTTCTATGCGCATGCCCAAGATGGCGACGGTTGCCGAGATCGCGGCTTGAGGATGGGGACTGACCTACCCTTTGGGGTCTTTTGGGGGTCGTTGTGAAGATCTACAACCCCAGGCCTGGTTAGGAGAACTCTCTGCCTACACGGAGAGGGTCTTTTCCCCTCCGGATATTGAGGCTGGGCAGAGAGAGAGAGCGTCGGGTGATGTCGGGAGCAGCGGACTGCATCAGCTGGGCGTCGGCAGCGTTTTCCTCCAGCTGGAGCCCACGTGGGCATCGGAATCGGCATGGTGGTGTTTTTGCCTGGGGCGCTGCTGTACGGTGATTTCCCAGGCTAAGGGGTTGCCCGGAGTGCTGGGGGAGTTATCGGATTTCCCAGAAGATCTTTGGGATGCTGCCAGACCTTTTGGGTGTTACGGCAGCGATGGCATGATGACGGCAGCTGTGATGGCAGTCCAGAGGGCCTGGCAGGGAGGAGACACCACCCCCAGGATGGGGGGGGCAACGAGGCCGGGAGATCATCCGCCTTTTGGGTTGGGCGAGGACCTGGCATGAGACGCTTTTAGACCTTGGGAGGCCTCCATTGCTTATGTGGGGGCTGGGAGGGGGCTAGAGATAACTGCCCCTGCTTCTCCCCAATGCTTCTCTGCTGGGACTATGCCCACCTTGGATTGTCGGCTAGCTCACTGACTCACTTGACGCCAAGTTTATTTTCATCTGAACTCTCTCTAACTGTGGGGAGGACTATTTAAATCTGAATGGGGGCTGGTACATGGCTCCATCCCATCAGCTGAGAGGGCTGGGCTCAGTTAAACCACCGTGAGAGGGTGGCTCTGATGTCGGTGCCCCTAGGGGCTGAACTGGGATGATATCGAATTTCTTGCATTTGCCAGCAGAGGGGACTTGACCATCGGACCAACCGCCGTGAGAGGGCGGTTTTTGGACCTGAGCCCCAGGTGCTGTGCTGTCTGCATTGGTTCATCGCTGCCATCTCACCACAAGAGGGGGTCGACTGGTTGATCGGACCACCGTGAGAGGGTGGTTGGATCTACCCCCCCCTTGGACTGTGGTTGACCTGGAACCTGACTTCGTCCTCTGTTGTGAGCGGACAGTGGGCCTGGTCTTGTTGAAAATGCTTTTGAGATTCCCATTCCATGTCTCTCCCCTGGACCTTCTATATGGACCCCTAGGATATGGTTGCTCCCATCCTCTGTGGTCAAGATGTATTCCGCAGCGGAGCTTCTTGGTCTGCGAGACTCCCCCCTCTCGCAGGCTTGGCCCTCCACTCTATCGAGGGCCTACCTCGATGACGGGCTTTGGAACCCCGAGAGGTGGCATGCCGCAAAGAGGGGGTTGTGGGGTTTTTTAAAATTGTCTTTTTGTAATCTTTTTTTTTTTAATTTTTTATTGAAAATTATTAAAAAATACAGAAAAAAATATAATAATATGGATAGAATTGCAGAGAGTAATATAATACATATAGAGTTTTAAAGTATCAATTTTCGCCTGGAGAAAGTACAAACTTCCATTAAGCTAACTCATCAAACGAAAGGAAGGTTTAGCCAGAAAAAAAATTCTCAATCGTCATGCAGTACTCCTGGAAGTATTTACCCACGTTCACATTAAGGTTAATATTTTCGTTCTTCTTAAGATTTCTTTTTTTGCAGCCAAGCATACCATCTGTCCCAGCTCCTATATAACCCCGATTCTTGTCTATCTCGCAAAAGTCCAGTAAGCTTGTCTGCTTCTGCACAGTCCATGATCTTTGCAATTAACATAGCCTCCGATGGGATATTTTTAGATTTCCATTCTTGCGCGAACGAGATCCTGGCTGCAATGATGATGTGGAGAGCGAGATACCAATTAGATTTGTTTAAATTCTCTGGTTTCATGCCTAGTAAAAACGTTTCCGGGTTCAAATCTATTCTACATCCTATGATTTCTAAAATCCATTTTTGAATTCTAACCCAATATTCTTTTGCTCGGGGACAGGTCCACCAACTATGAAAGTAAGTTCCCATAGCGGCGTTGCATTTCCAGCAAACCGGAGAGGTCCCCGGGAACATCTTCGATAATCTAGCCGGGGGCAGGTGCCATCTATATAGCATTTTGTATATATTTTCCTTATAGGAAACTGACATTGTTAATTTTAAGGTTGTCCCCCAGATTTCTTCCCATTTTTCAAGTTCAATCGAGTATCCCAAATTTCTCCCCCAGGCAATCATTGAGTCTTTGATGACCTCCTCTCCAATCCAGTCCATTAAGAGGAATTGATAGAGTTTGGATAATACCTTCTCATCCTTCCCCAACAAGATCTTATCAAGTTCCTGTAGAGAATTATAAATTCCTAGGTCAGGCTCGTTACAGGGGCATGGAATGGAAGGCGGGGAGCGGGGTGTGGAGGAGCTCAGTGCTGATAGGGTGGAGGGCGATTCCATCAGGACTGTGGTTGGGAGGGGCAGATATGGCGGGAGTAGGGGGCCACATCAGGTGGTAGGGGCACACACCCGCTATCTCCAAGCGGTGGCATGCCTCGGCCCCTATGACTCTTCTCATCTCCCCGGCTGTCCAGAGTTTCAGAGCCCAGGCCTTAGACTGATGCTGTGCAACGCCAAGTCCGTGGTTAATAAGGCCCCCCTCATTTGTGAGCTAATACAGGAGAGAGGTGCAGACCTGGCAGGTATTACAGAGATCTGGCTGGGCCAAGGGGGGGGGGTGTCCCCCTCGTAGAGATGTGCCCACCAGGTTTCCATGCATTTCATCAGCCAAGGGCCCAGGGCAGGGGTGGGGGGGGTGGCGGTCGTTATAAAGGAAGGTCTTGATCCGAGGGAGTCCACTGTACCTCAAATAGCCGGATGTGAGTCTCTCCTGATGAAGTGGGGCCATGGGATACAGGTGGGCCTGCTGATTGCGTACCTGGCTCCCTGCCACATGACAGCGGCCCTGCCCGAGCTTCTCAACATTATTGCCGGGGTGGCGGTTGATACCCCCAGACTTTTGGTCATGGGGGATTTCAACCTGCCGTCTGCTGGTGAGGCGTCTGGGATGGCTCGGGAGTTTATGGCTTCCATGACAGCCATGGACCTGACACAATTAATTCATGGCCCCACTCACGCGGGAGGACACACTCTGGACTTGGTTTTTATCTCTGGTCAGTGGCGGAGTGGTCTGGATATAGGGGATATAGTTACTGAACCCCTGTCATGGTCGGACCATTCTCTCCTGAAGCTGGACTTTTTGACTGCTGCACCCCACTGCAGGGAGGCGGAACCGACCAGATGGTTCCGCCCCAGGTGCCTGATGGATCCTGATAGGTTCCAGAGGGAGCTTGGGCCAATTCCTGAAACTCTGGCTCACAACTCAGCTGAAGATCTGGTGGCTGCCTGGGATAGGACGGCCGCCGGTGCTCTGGACCGAGTCGTGCCTTTGCGGCCTCTGACCCGACGCCGAACCTGCCCGGCCCCTTGGTTTTCTGAGGAGCTGAGGGAGATGAAGCGCCGGAAAAGACGCCTAGAGAGCGGTTGGAGGGCTAGTCGCTCTGAATCCGACCGAACACTAGTTAAGTCTCATATTAAGACCTATCTAGTGGCGATAAAAGCGGCAAAGCATAACCATTTTTCCGCTCTTATTGCATCGGCAGATAACCGCCCAGCCGCCTTGTTTAGGGTGACTCACTCCGTCCTACATCAGGGAGCGCGGGAAGACCTCTTGCAAGGGCAGGCTGAGGATTTTGCACAGTATCTGCATGATAAAATCACTCAGATTCGGGAAGGCTTGGACTCTGACTGGGTAGATCCTGGCAGGGTGACTGAGGCTGGTCTTGAGAATGTTACTTGGGATGAGTTCGACCCTGTGACTCCTGAGGACGTGGACAGGATTCTGGGGAGGTTAAATGCAACCACATGTTTATTGGACCCGTGCCCCTCCTGGCTGGTACTGGCCACCCGGGAGGTAACACGAGGCTGGATCCAGAGAATTATAAATGCTTCTCTGAGTGAGGGTTTCTTGCCTCCCGCCTTGAAAGAGGCGGTGGTGAGGCCCCTCCTCAAGAAGCCTTCTCTGGACCTGGCCGTTTTGGCAAACTACCATCCGGTCTCCAACCTTCGCTTTGTTGTGAAGGTTGTGGAGAGTGTGGTTGCGCGACAGCTCCCACAGTACCTGGATGAAACCGTCTATCTAGATCCATGCCAGTCCGGCTTCAGGCCTGGGTACAGCACGGAGACGGCATTGGTCGCATTGGTGGATGATCTCTGGAGGGCTCAGGACAGGGGTTGTTCCTCTGTTCTGGTCCTGTTAGACCTCTCAGCGGCTTTTGATACCATCGACCATGGTATCATGCTGCGCCAGCTGGAGGGATTGGGGATGGGAGGCACCGTGTTGCGGTGGTTCTCCTCCTATCTCTCTGAACGGTCCCCCTGAGGAGCACCCGGAGGCTCAAGCTGGTGCAGAATACGGCCACGCGGGTGATTATGGGAGCGATGTGGTGCTCCCACATAACACCTCTCCTGCGCGAGCTGCATTGGCTCCCGGTGGTCTTCCGGGTGTGCTTTAAGGTGTTGGTTCTCATCTTTAAAGTGCTCCATGGCTTAGGGCCAGGGTATTTGCGAGACCGCCTGCTGCTACCGATAACCTCCCACTGGCCAATACGCTCTCACAGAGAGGGCCTCCTCAGGGTGCCGTCGGTCAGGCA
Source organism: Pituophis catenifer annectens (assembly GCF_029215685.1). Classification (NCBI taxonomy): domain Eukaryota; kingdom Metazoa; phylum Chordata; class Lepidosauria; order Squamata; family Colubridae; genus Pituophis; species Pituophis catenifer. The sequence goes on from NW_027256881.1 coordinate 175,156,436, forward strand.
ATGTCGGCTGGCGGCCCCCAGGGGGAGAGCCTTCTCTGTGGGGGCACCTGCCCTGTGGAATGAGCTGCCTCCTGGAATACGATTGATCCCGGACCTCTGGACCTTCCGTGAAGCCCTGAAGACGTTTTTATTCCATCAAGCCGGCCTAGCCTAAATAGTTTTTTAAATTGGGATTTTAAATTTTATGGATTTGGGGATTTTAAATTGGGAAGCTAGTGATTTAATTCTTTTTAATTATCTTAACTTTTGTATTTGTATATTTTTTAATTTTGGCTGTTCACCGCCCTGAGTCCCTTCTGGGAGAAGGGCGGTATACAAATTAAATTAATAATAATAATAATAATAATAATAATAATAATAATAATAATAATCTCTGTTTCTTAGCCAAGGGAGTTGTCATTGTCTGAAATAAGCGGTGGCCAGCATGACTATATGCCAAGTACACAGAACACACTCCCAATAAAGTGGTGCCTATTTATCTACTTGTATTTGCATGCTGGGACAAGTAACAGGAGTAACAGGAGCTCACCCCATCATGCATCATCCGGGCTGTCAGCTTTCTAGCTGAAAAGCTCAGTGTCTTTAACCGCTGAGCCATCACATCCCCCTTCTTCAAGGTATACAAACCTGTACAATTTTATTACCTTAGTAATAGCCTTAGTACCCAAACTATTTTCTTTATTCCTATAGTTTGCTAGATCTGGCCTGCATAATGTAGATGGCCACTAGATTTCAGTCATCTGTTATTGGTTTTAACCCTTAGACTGCTACTTAATTGTAGGGCAACCATATATGGACTGAAAAATTCCAATGATCTATATTAGAATAGATGACTGGAATTTTTCAGTCCATATATGGTTGCCCTACAATTAAGTAGCAGTCTAAGGGTTAAAACCAATAACAGATGACTGAAATATTTTAACTCTTTTTTACTGGGATGAGGCAGAATTGCCAAGCAGGAATTTCAAAACTTCCAACTTCATAATGTACTTCACTCAAAGCATTTTAAACAGTTCACAGCCTGTTAACTGTCTGGTAACGAACACTGAGTCTGTCCTTGACCTAATCTGAAGCAGATCCAGAAAACTCATCTGTTTTCAGTATCAGGTCCAAGATTTTTTTTTAAAGGTCCAGCTGGTAACTCCCACCTCTTTTAATCTAAAATCTGGTACATTAGGAAGTAGATTAAACCTCCATGCTTCCAGTCTTCTAGACTAATTAAATTGTGTCTGATAACAAGCTCTAAAGCTAGCTAGCCCATCTTCTTATAAAAATATTCATACACCTAGGAAAATGTGGAGAAATCTAAGTGCAGCATGCCTTTATTGCAACTTGAACATAAAATATTTCATGAAAATCTGTTCAAAATAATACTATAATAGAAAATAATTAAGAATGCTCAGAAACAATTTTAACTAAAAAATAACAGCAGTCTTAAAGAAAATAAAAAATAGCATACAATAACTTAACTCAAAACATAATTTCCACCTGAAATTCAAAAGTTTTAAATATTGATTTTGTAAAACCTATATACAAGTAATCCTGACTTAACAACCTTAATTGGGACAAGTCTAGAGGTGCAGTGGCTCAGTGGCTTAATGGCACTGGAAAAGGTCTGTGCTCCAGCAGTTCGAGCACTAGCATTGTGTGATAGAGTGAGCTCTTGTCACTTCCCTCAGCTTCTGCCTGCCTAGCAATTCGAAAGCATGCAAATGCAAGAAGATAAATAGGTATCACTTCAGTGCGAAAATAATGCAATTTCATTCAGTAGAGTGAAATCAGCTATGCCAGACCTTTCCCAATATGATGCCCAAGTACAAGGCAATCATTGGCAGCCAAACAACTACTTTTTAATTACCACTGTAGTCTCCTGTGGATTTCCTACTGAAGACAGTTAGAACTTGACCTAATAGCCACTATTAAGGGGTAGTGTGTGGTAGTAAGGGTGGTGAAGCATTCATAATTCTCTGCCCTTATTGCATTTGTGGATATGTGTCCCTCGTTCCTGTTTTGTGAAATGTGCCCTCTTGGGTAGAGAGAGCTCAGAGACTCCCTTGCAAGCATTTGAAAAGAATTTGTTCTGCATCTGTCTGACATAGTGATTCAAATTTATTCACAGTTGGATGCTGGCCTTGTTGTATGCTTGGGGGAGATCCTAAGGGAGAACTCTTGCCCAGTTATCAGGGAATCACTTGAACTTGCTGGACCTGAAAAAGTAGATAAAGTCTTTCAAACTGTGAATTCAGGTACCGTGCCCATTTTGGCTCATTAAACAGCCTTTGGAGTAGATTCTAGTGGCAGTGAATTCTTCTTTGAGTGAGAGGTTGTTCCTTTATCTCTTAAGGAGGCCTTGGTTCATCCCCTCCTCAAGAAGCCTTTGCTATATGAACAAGTTTTATCCTGTATGTAACTTCCTCTTTGGGGGAAGGTGGTTGAGACAGTGGTTGTGCAATTGCCTTCAGAGGACCTTGGATGAAATAGATTGTACTGATGATGTTATGTAGTTTGGGTAATGAAATGTCTGCAAGAAACAACCAAGCTCAAAGAGTACCAGGGATCTGTCATGAAGTGGATTATATGGAGTCTATTCAGTCAAGATTCAGTTCAGACCCAGCTATGGAACAGAAACTGTGTAGGTCCTGCTCTGGCACGGACAGATGAAGATTGCCATCCATTCTTATCCTACTTGATATCTGCATGGCCTTTGATACCATCGACCATGGTATCCCTTTGGATCAAGTCAGAGAATGGGGAGTATGCAGCAGAGTGTGGTGCTGGCTTGCCTCCTTTCTGTAAAGTCAATACCAAACAGTGGTGATTGGGGCTGAGAGATTCCACCCTTGTCCCCTATTGTATGGGGAGCTGTAGGGGTCAGTGAGCTCTCTCCTTGTATTCAAAATCTACATGCGACTATGGGATTATATATCAATTATATATCTCTGCCCCGGTGAATTAAGCAATGTTGTGGATATCTTACTCTAGTACCTGAAGACTGTGAGGGTCTGGACCAACAGGATTCAATTGAACCATGGCAAGACTGAATAGCTTTGGGTTTTGGGGCCTGCTGGTTCTAGGACTATGACATCTTTGGTGCTGAATGGGGTTCCAAACAACCTGTGCATAATTGGGGGGAGGGGGAACCCCTGGACTCATGATTTCTGCTTGAAGAGCATGTCACGGTTGTGGCTAGGAGGGCTTTTGCACAAATTCATCTTGTGCCCCAGTTGCACATGTTCCTTAATCATGAGCTTATTCTAATGGGCACTCATGCCCTAGTCATGTCCCAGTTGAACTATCATAATGTGCTCTACATGGGGCTGCCCTTGAAAAGTATCTGGAAACTACAGCTGTTGCAAAATGAAGCAAACAGTTATGTGTGTTTTTAGAGCATGTTCTACCTCTGCTTTGTGAGCTTCATTTGTTAACTGTCTGTTTTGATGTCCTTTTGATGAGAATTTTGATGAAAATTCTAGAATGAAACATGTAGAAACTGGTTTTTATACATGACTGTAAAAGAGTGCAGTGCTGTACCCCATGTCAGGGGCCTGGACTGCACTTAATGCTTTTTCCTTGCCTGCTAATAATGTTTTGAACACTTAGGGCTCTTGGAATTTAACCTAAGCAGAGAACAAACCATAGGGAAGAAATTTCTTCTAACACTTTCCCCCTCAACATTTTGCTAGGCTGGTGAGATTTTTTTTTTTTAAAAAAAAAAATGTGTGTGTGTGTGAAGAGATTGAAGCATATAACTTTGCCCTAAAGAGAGTTTTATGCATCAGCTTTATATGGGAAATGCTTTTAAGGGTAGCTACTCCAGTAAATGGATTATGATCAGGCAATCGTATTAGTTTATATTTTTTGTAAAAGTATATCTGACATGTTTTCAAAATTCAGCTTTGACCCCCCGGAGCTATATTGAGTTAATGTCAATAGAACTATGAGAATTAAGATAACATTTCCCTGACTGGCTGACTTGAAAGATAGTATCTTTAAACATCATGTCATTGATTGCAGTTACCAATTGAGGTTTTAAACATTTATGATTGTTCCTGAGAATCAGGAATTAGTAGCAGTCATTATTTTTTCAGTCAAGAGCTCAAAAAGGCACTTCTTCATCCTGGCTTTTTCCTGGAACAACAAACACCCTATAAGTTATATTAGCTTGAGACACAGTGATTGGTGCAAAGTTATCCAATGACTTTCTATGGCTGGAGGGGACTTGAACCCGAGTCTTTCTATAACTTCTCTAACACCCCAATAACTACTAAGAAAGTCCTCCCCCTAATTTTTTGTCTGATGAAGTGACATCATTCTCTGAAGATGACAGAAGCTTCTAGTTTACAACCTAAGGGAAAAGCAGTTATCTCAAATCAGCTGGGGTCCATTCCAAGGAACCACATTATCTCCAACCCCAGGTTCTCCACCTTGTTCATATTCAGTTTTAACCTGCTGTACCTCATATAGTTTACAATTTGGCTCAGGCAGGAACATACTAGAAGGCAGAAAAAAATGTAGATCTGGGTATCATCCACATATAGATGGCCCATCACCCCACATTCTCTGACATTCACTCCCAGAAGCATTGTAGACAGTAAGACTATAGGGGTCAAAATGGAATTCTGTTGTACTCCATAATCGGTGTGGCAGAACAATTATCTCTGAAGACTAATCTAGACAGTGACTATCTCTAAAATTAACCCCTCCCCACCTTCAACAAATATATTCTATAACCAGCTATTGGCATTACCAGAACCCACATCATAAGTGCCACTGATTTTTGTTTTCATGAATTGCAGTTACATATCACAGTTCCATTTTGACCAGAATGTGGAACAGAAAAATGCTGGTAAAGTAGCTGTATTACGCCCTTCTTCTTGTATATAAAATCTTGACCTAAGAAATAGTTACTTTGCTCTCTATTCCCTAAAGTGCTTTCAAGCATAGCAAATTCTAGAGCGCTACTTCATTCTTCACTATCAGCATCAAAACAGCACATTTTAATAGTTCCAGAAAGAATATGACCTGGTTTGTCTTGAGGCAGAGAAATACAAACAAAAGGAAGTCTATGCCTAAAAATGTACAAATTTATACTATCCCTATTATAGAAATCCAATGCTTTTTTCTAATTACATGTAAATAACCTGTTGTTCTGGCAGATGAGCCTTCCTTCCCCTTCCCCCATACACACACACTTTTATTTGCAAAGAATTAATAGATTTCCCAGAAAAGGGCAGGCAGGGCAAAATATGTGACTTCTGTCAGCTGGATAATAGACTCTGGTTGTGAAATGGACCTTCCTAACTCCTCTCCTGCAACCCCTTTGTCCCTCACAGTTCTATTCTGAAGGACGAATGAGGAAAGAAGAAATTGGTTCCCTCCCTCTTCCCCTAACATAAGCCATTCAGTCATAGAAGAAGTTAATTGGATGCCAGATTACGTTTTCACTAGCCATATTACTTCCAATGCCTGTTGGTATAACTCCTAAATTATTCTGGATTAGGTACGTATGGGTAATAAATTCAAACAGATTATGTCTACAGAGTACAGCATTCAATCAGAAACAAAAAAAAATAACAGATGAAGCATGAAAGATCTAGTTTGACCTTAGTTTGTCATAGTCAAGGATTTCTATACAATTTTTCTATACAATAAGCAATCAAGAATAGCTTAATATGGTTGAATTCTATTCTTATTCTGCAGACAGGAAACTGATTTTTGGCATATAATAATGGGAGTTCAATGAGTTTTTTTTTTAACATTTACCAATCATACAATTCCAGAGAGAGTATTATGTGAAATAGACATTAGTTTGCTGTCAGTAATTTGCTGAATTTGCCATTGCAGAACATTTGAAGTTGTCACATACTTTCTGTATTGCACTCAGCCTGACAACTATGTAGAAGCAAATGTCAAAATCTCCAAGAAAACAAAGGCAGTCATTGGCCTCATTAGCTATGGAAATATAATGAAATAACCCAGCATAAAAGCAAATTAATAGGAATGAAATCAATAGTGACATCAACAAGCAAGATTGGACTATGATAAAAGACCAAAACTCAAACACCAAATAGAATACAACAAGAGAATCAGAGTCATAGAGTTGGAAGCAAGTCATCCAGTCTAACCACCTGCTTGGACAGCACCCATTAGAGTTTCTCTCACAAATGTCTATCCAGCTTCCTTTTGAAGACTTCCAGTGAAGAAGAACAATTAATCAATGGAACAGTTTGCCTCTTGGAGTTGTGGGTGCTCCATTGCTGGAAGTCTTCAAGAAAAGATTGGACAGCTCTTTGTTCATGATGGAATACAGTCTCCTGCCTTGGGCAGTGGGTTGGACTAGAGGATCTCCAAAGTCTCTTCCAGCCTTATGATTTGAGAATTCTAAGAATGTTAAGAATTCACCACTTAATATGATTCATCAACCAACAGCCCATATATTCAAGGAGTTTCTGCTGATGGTTATCATGAACCAACATTTCTATAATTTTAACTTTTTGGTACTGGTTTTGCCTCTGTAGCAAAATAGTCTACACTTTCTTATATGAGACAGCCCTTTAGATACAATATTTGAAGACTACTATCATATCTCTCCTCAATCATCTCTTTTATAGGCACTTCCTTTTAACTATTCATGGTAGGGGTTCATGATAAGGGCTTCCAGATCTTTTATTATCTAGATAATTGTCTTCTAAATTTGATCAGATTGTCATTGTCTTTCTTTTTTGAACTGTGGTGCCTAGCATTGACATAGGGATTGAACTAGGACAGAACTAGATTGGAACAATTATTCCTTATGATGTTCCTGTTAATGTTCCTCAAGATAGTGTTTGCCTTTTTAGCAGCTTCAATACACTGTTGGATCAAGTATCACCTGTGGTTGACAAAGATATCCAGTTCCTTTTCCCACATACTAATACCAAGTCAGGTTTTCCCAACTCTGTACTTTTATCTTTTATTCTTCTTATCCAGATGTAAGTTACATTTCTCTTTGTTATATCCCATCCTATTAATTTTAACCCACTGTTCTATTTAGTTCTTCCTGATCCTTCTCTCTTTATCATAGGTTTGGATCATCTGCAGACTAAACTCCTGATCCAAATCACTGTGAAATTTGTTGAACAGCACCAGAGTTCAGAATTCAACTTGGTGTTTTCTTCCCAACTTAAATTTAACATCCATACTTTGGATGAAGTTGTTTAGCCAGTTGAGAGGCCATCTATAGTAACATCATTTTGTTCAATTTTTTTTACCATTTCATTAAGGAGAATTTCATGAAAAATTTTTTGAAGTCTTTGGTGAAGTCCAGGAATCCAATATCTTCAGCATTCCCCTGAGCTACTAAGTCTGTAATTGTAGAGGAGGTTAGACTGGCATGATTTGTTTTCCACAACTCAGGCAATTCCCATTAAAGAGCCTTGGTAGTACAGTGGTCTAAAGCACCCTGTTATTAACACAGCTGCCTGCAATTACTGCAGGTTCGAATCTCACCAGGCTCAAGGTTGACTCAGCCTTCCATCCTTTCTAAGGTAGGTTAAATGAGGACCCAGTTTGTGGGGGCAATAAGCTGACTTTGTATGAATATACAAAAGTATGAAGGCTATTGCTTAACGCATTGTAAGCCGCCCTGAGTCTCCGGAGAAGGGCGGCATATAAATCAAATTTAAAAAAAAAAAAATTGTAGCATGCCCAACCAAATGATAATAAGCATGCATTTTTATCTATTTGGGAGCATTGCCTGATACAGACTTCAAACTTCCAGATTTTCCTGGTTCTTTGGTTGTTGTTTTTTCTGAACTCAGGATGACATGTTTTTCTTCCAGCCCTCTCCTCCAGAAAATATCAGAATAACTGAAATATTTCATTACCACTATTTCATGCCTCTTTGAAAGTCTGGTCATTTAGTGCCTCAAGTCCTCATCTGTAACTTCTGTCTTTAAATTCTCACAATAATTATGGTCCTTACTTTTATTTCCCTAACCCAATTTCTTATAATTTGGGCAAGTACTTTTTTTCTTTACATAAAATACAACACCCCACATTTTCTATTATATTGACTACTTTTGGATTAGTTATAGTTTGTCAATGCTAAGTGTTAATCACAAGAAATATTCCATATGATGCCTATCACATCATATTTGTCTTCCTGAATTAGGCTCCCTACTTCCTCCAGCTTATTTATTATATTTTTTACATTTATACATGTCCATCTTAGTGGCAGTACCTATAGGTACTACTTCCCTATTTGTTGTGAAACTTTTGAATCATACTACACAGTGTTCCATGGCAAGCTTTGCTCAAATGACAGTGGAACATTACCTGGAGAGAGAGTTCATATCTAGTGCTGAACTGTGTTGCTTCTAAGTTCCTCTTGACCCTCTTCCTTCTTTGAGTCACACATTCCTGCGTTTGCCCATATCAAAAGGAGCTTTTCCTCTTCTCTACCCCTTTTGTAGAGTTTCAAATGTCCTGTCCAGGAACTTCTTACCATGATTGCAAAGTAGAAATTCTCTCTTCAAACTCCTTTACCTTCTCTTTCATAATGTGACAGTTTGGGTCCCCTACAGATTGGAAGAGAAATACCCCTACAGATTGGAAGAGAGAAGGAGGGAGGGAGGAAAGGGGGGAGGGAGGGAGGGAGGGAGGGAGGGAGGGAGGGAGGGAGAGAGAGAGAGAGAGAGAGGGGGGGGGGAGGGAGGGAGGGAGGGAGGGAGGAAGGAAGGAAGGAAGGAAGGAAGGAAGGAAGGAAGGAAGGAAGGAAGGAAGGAAGGAAGGAAGGAAAATCTCATTTTGATCTCCCCTACCAACCTTGCTTGCCAAATTCCTGTTTGCTCATCCAATGAGATCACTCTCAGAAAATTGGGTTAATTTATATGTCCCCTTGAACTGCATCAACTAGATCAGCAAGAACAATATTCCAATCAAGCACAATGAGCAATCAACAGCACTCAGGATATTATTAGCAGTAATTTAGCAACCAATGTCAAGGCAAAGGCAGAAAAATACTGTTCACACAATGTTTGTTATAAAACACCTATAGAGGTAGAATCACATCCTCATTACATTCTATCATAGCTTCTGAAAAGAGTTATATATTTATATCCCTTGATAAATATATGGGAGATAAGGCTTCAGACTATGACTTTAGAAGCCACATACATCACAAAGCAGGAAAGACTGACTCCTGGACCCAAAACCTGAACTGAATTCATTGGACTGAGTCTGAACTAAAAGCAGCAATTTGAGAGTTATTCAAAAGCCTGTAATCTTTATCAAATGAAAGGGCTTTACAGGTAGTCCTCAGGTTACATTTACCATTGTTCATTTACTATTCAAAGTTATGACAATGCTGAAAAAAATGGATGTTTGACTAGTCCTCCAAGTTCTGGCTATCGCAGTGCACCCGATGGTCATGTGATCAAAATTTGGACCAGCCCACATTTACGACCATCTAACCATTGTTGCCTCCTGCTATCTGCCCATGGCACCCAGACAACCTGTCATAGCTCTAACTTGCATCTCTTAACCCCTCTCCCATCATCCCAGAGCTCAGAATGAACAAAGACTTGCAACAAAGATAATAAAAAAAATCTTTCAACATATAGGTAACAAGAAAAAAAATCAACAGGAAATAGTTGGTCCACTAAAGAGATAAAATGGCAAGGAAGTAACAGGCAGTAAAGAGAAAACAGAGCTGCTTAACTCATTCTTTGCATCGGTCTTCACACAAGAAGAAAGCCCAACCTACCAAAAACATAACTGTAAAAGACAGACTAGAAATAAAAGTTAAAATGGTAAGAGAACACCTGCCCAATCTTGATGAATATACATCACTGGGACCTGATGGATTACATCCCAGAGTTCTAAAGGAGTTGGCAGATGTCATCTCAGAACCACTGTACCATATCTTTCAAAAATCTCGGAGCACTGGGAAACTACCAGAGGACTGGAAAAGAGCTGATGTGGTTCCCATCTTCAAAAAAGAAAAAAACAAAATCCAGACCCAGGAAACTACAGACCAATCAGCCTAACATCAATACCCAGGAAGCTACTGTAAAAGATAATTTAAAAAAACAGATCTGTAAACATCTAGAAACAAATAAAGTAATAATTAGAATTCAGTACGGGTTTGTTAAAAACAGATCATGCCAAACCAAACTCATTTCATTCTTTGACAAAGTAACTAAATTAGTAGCCCAGTGATACTTAGTATACTTAGACTTCAGAAAAGCATTTGACAAAGTAGGCCACAACCTACTTCTTGGTAAGCTAGAAAAAAGTGGGATAGATAGCATCACCACCAGATGGATTGTAACTGGCTGACAAACCATATTCAATGAGTAGTCCTTAACGGTACTATGTCTTCATGAAGGGAAGTAAGCAGTGGGATACCACAAGGTTCCATCTTAGGCCCAGTACTTTTCAATACCTTCATAAATGACTTAGATAAGGGAATAGAAGGGGAAGTCATCAAATTTGCAGATGATAATAATTATTATTATTATTATTATTATTATTATTATTATTATTATTATTATTATTATTATTATTATTATTATTTTATTTCTATACCGCCCTTCTCCCGAAGGACTCAGGGCGGTGTACAGCCTATTTAAAAACACAGACAAAACAGCAATTTAAAATTTAAAATAATTAAATAAATTGGCTCAGATTTAAAACCCCAAAAAATTTAAATACCCCAATTTAAAACTATTATGTTGATAGTCCGGCCTGGCGGAACAACAGGGTCTTCAGTGCGCAGCGAAACACCCGGAGGTCAGAGATCTTACGTATTTCCGGGGGCAGTTTGTTCCACAGGGCTGGGGCTCCCACAGAGAAGGCCCTCCCCCTGGGTGTCACCAGCCGACATAACTTGGCCGGTGGCACCCTGAGGAGACCCTCTCTGTGGGAGCAAACTGGTCGGTGGGAGGCTATTGGTGGCAGGAGACGGTCTCGGAGGTACCCGGGTCCTATGCCATGGAGCGCTTTAAAGGTGGTAACCAACACCTTGAATCGCACCCGGAAGACCACTAGGAGCCAGTGCAGCTCGCGTGGGAGGGGTGTCACATGGGCATGACGTGTTGCGCCCATAACCGCCTGCGCGACCACATTCTGGACCAGTTGGAGCCTCCGAGTGCTCTTCAAGGGGAGCCCCATGTAGAGAGCATTACAATAGTCCAACCGGGAAGTAACAAGGGCATGAGTGACCGTGCGCAGGGCGTCCCGATCCAGAAAGGGCTGCAACTGTCGAATCAGGCGAACCTGATAATGATGATTATCATTAGATGATACTAAACTGGCCAGAATAGGCTCAGATGGATCTTGACAGACTTGAACACTGGGCCCTACCTAACAGAATGAAATTCAACTTAGAGAAAAGTAAAGTCTTGCACTTAGGTAAGAAAAACCAAAACTACACTTATAGATTAGGTGAAACCTGGCTTAATATCAGTAACTGTGAGAGGGATCTTGGTGTCTTCATGGACAATCAATTAAATATGAGCCAGGAATATGCGGCAGTAGCCAAAAAAGCCAACATCCTAAATTGCATTAACAGAGGGATTCAATCAAGATCACAAGAGGTACTAATACTACTCTATAAAGTAAGTAAGTAAGACCACACCTAAAATACTATATCCAGTTTTGGTCACCACACTATAAAAAAGATGTTGAGACTAGAAAGAGTGCAGAGAAGAGTAACCAAAATGATTAGGGGACTGGAAGCTAAAACATATGAAAAACAGTTACAGGGCATGGTTAGTCTATTGAAGAGAAGGACCAGGGGTGACATGATAGCAGTGTTCCAATATTTGAGGGGCTGTCACAGAGAGGAGGGGATCAACCTATTTTCCAAAGCACCTGAAGGCCAGACAAGGAATAATGAATGGAAACTGATCAAGGAGAGATTCAACCTAGAAATAAGGAGAAATTTTTTGACAGTGAGAACAATCAACCAATGGAACAATTTGCCTTCAGAAGTTGTGAGTGCTTCATCACTGGAATCTTTCAAGAAGAAACTGGACAGCCATCTGTCAGAAATGGTGCAGGTTCTCCTGCTTGAGCAGGGGGTTGTACTAGGTGATCTACAAGGTCCCTTCTAACTCTTATCATTCTATTCTATTCTATTCTATTCTATTCTATTCTATTCTATTCTATTCTATTCTATTCTATTCTATTCTATTCTATTCTATTCTATTCTATTCTATTCTATTCTATTCTATTCCAGCCCAGCCCAGCCCAGCCCAGCCTAGCCTAGTCTAGTCTATTCTGGTTCTGAGTTGGATCTCTCTTTTATAAGCTTATACCCATTGCTTCTTGTCCTGCCCTCTAGTGTTTGGGAGAATAAGTTGACTCCCTCATCTCCATGGCAGTTCCTCAAGTACTGGAAGATAGCTATCATGTAACCCCTAATTATTCTCTTCATTAGGCTAGGCCTACCTAATTCCCTCATCAAACAGTTTAGTCTCCAGACCCCTTATCATCTTTGTTGCTTTTCTCTGGACTGTCCAGGGTCTCAGCATCTTTTTTGCATTGTGGTGACCAGAACTAGTTGCAGTGTTGCAAGTCTGGCCTCCTTAGTCCAGTATAAAGCGGTACTATCACTTCTCATCATCTTGGTTCTATCCTTTGATGTAAAGAAGAAATTAAACAATTCCGCTGTCTCCTTCCTGCCCATCACCATCTTGCCATCTTCTCCCATTAGTGGATCTATCATTTCCTTGACTTTCTTCTTATCCTTACATACAAAAAAACCCAAACATTTATTTGTTTGTTTATTTTTTGACATTTGTTGCAAGCCTTAATTTAATCTGAGCCTTAGCTTTCCTTATTCCATCCTTGCAGATTTCAGCTATTTGCTGTTATTGTGTTCTAGTTATGAGCCCTTCTTTCCATTTTTTAAATACTTTATACAACTGTGCTGGTTTTGTCTGAGGTCTCTCTTTTTTATTTCTCTGTGATGTTGCATTTGATTGGGCTTTAATAATCTAGTTTTTCAGAATTTTCCAAGCATCTTGAGTTGTTTTTCCCTTCCCTTCCATGGAATCCTTCTTAATCTCTCTCTTAGTTTGTTGAAGTCGGATCTCTTGAAGTCTAGAATACTAATTTGACTTTGTTCAATTGCTTGTACCTGCCTTGGTAGAGTGGGCATGGTCACTCTACACCAAAATTCCTACAATATATACCCCTTCTATCATTTTATACCTCTTAGGAAGAATTAAGTCCAGTATAATTGACCTTCTAGTTCCTTTCAGTACATTTTGGATAACAAGGTTGTTAACTAGGCATGTCAGGAACCTTTATTATTCCCAGGTTCTTGTTGTATCATTCATCCCAACATAAAAGAGGAGAAAAGAATAATAATCAGTTGGCTTGATTATTAGTATTTAGTATTCACATCTAACAGTAGCCAGAAGATATACCTGTTTCATCAATAAAAGACTAAGAACAGGATTACTGGAAAATTTAGTATCTTCTTGTATGTACCAAATACTATGATAAGTTGAAAGAAAACTATATTTAATTAAAACATTACAAGCAGCCTATTAGTTGACAACGTGACAAAATTTCTGTAAGAAAATAGGCATTGAAGAAAAAGTGAAAAGGGTATGTAAAATACATACATGTTGACAGGGGGGCAGAGGTCGACCCCGAGGCCCCTTGTATGTGGGGTGCCACAGGGGTCGGTTCTCTCACCCCTTCTGTTCAACATTTATGTGAAGCCGCTGGGTGAGATCATCCGTGGTTTTGGGGTGAAGTATCATCAGTATGCTGATGATACTCAGCTATACATCTCCACCCCGGACCACCCCAATGATGCCCTTAAAGTGATGTCCCAGTGCCTGGAGGCTGTACGGATCTGGATGGGGAGGAACAGACTCAGGCTCAACCCATCCAAGACCGAGTGGCTGTGGTTTCCGACGTCCCGATATAGTCAATTGGTGCCATCACTGACTATTGGGGATGAGTCATTGCCCCCCACGGAGAGGGTTCGCAACTTAGGCGTCCTCTTGGACTCACGGCTGTCTTTAGAAGAACACTTGACAGCTGTGGCCGGGAAGTCTTTTTATCAGGTTCGCCTGATTCGCCAGTTGCGTCCCTTTCTGGATCAGGACTCGTTAAAAACGGTCACTCATGCCCTCGTCACTTCACGCCTGGACTACTGTAATGCTCTCTACATGGGGCTCCCCTTGAGGAGCACCCGGAGGCTCCAGCTGGTCCAGAATGCGGCCGCGCGGGTAGTTATGGGAGCAGCATGGCGCTCCCATGTGGCTCCCCTCCTGCGAGAGCTGCACTGGCTCCCTGTGGTCTTCCGGGTGCGCTTCAAGGTCTTAGTTACCACCTTTAGAGCGCTCCATGGCTTAGGACCGGGGTACTTACGAGACCGCCTTCTGCCACCAATAGCCTCTCACCGCCCAGTACGCTCCCATAGAGAGGGGCTTCTCAGGGTGCCGTCAGCCAAACAATGTCGACTGGCGGCCCCCAGGGGGAGAGCCTTTTCTGTGAGGGCACCCACCATCTGAAACGAGCTCCCCCCAGAGATACAGAAGATTCCGGATCTGCGCACCTTCCGCCGTGCCCTCAAAACATTCCTGTTTCAGCAGGCCGGCCTGGCCTAACTTTCCCTTTATGTTGCTTTTTGATTTTATTTTAAACTGGGATGTCTTGAATTATCTAGTACCAGAATGTTTAGTATATTTTAATTGGTTTTTTATTATTAACGTTTGTATTACATGTATTTTTATCGTTCGCTGTTCACCGCCCTGAGTCCCTTAGGAATAGGGTGGTATATAAATTAAATTAAATTAAATTAAATTAAATTAAATTAAATTAAATTAAATTAAATTAAATTAAATTAAATAAATAAATAAATAAATAAATAAATAAATAAATAAATAAATAAATAAATAAATAAATAAATAAATAAATAAATAAATAAATAAATAAATAAAATCTAGGTGCAGCTAGCCAGCCAAGAGTCCAGTTTGACAGAAAGGGAAAGTAAGAATGGGAAAGTAAAGAAGTGTATTACTAATATGCAAAATGTGCATACACAAAGTAATGAAACCGATTGATATTGTTCAGAGAGTATAATTCAAGAGGATATTGTCTCTCCTATGAATAGAAATGAAAATAATTGAGAGGTTTCAAGTTGCTATTATTATAAATGATTATTTTGTAGATTTTTAAAAATACAAACCTTTCATTTAAATACTTTATCTAAAAGCAATAGCTGGGCAATACCTTTCTTAGATTGAACAAAAATCATGCACAAAATGTGCTCAAGCTTTCAAGTTTTCCAGAATATTTGGTAGGGGATTCTTTTGTGTTCCTTTCACTGGCCCTAGTAAATGCAATGCCCAGCAATGGATTTAGGCATTAGATTTTCTCCTGTGCCCACATTGATCTGAACTGGGCTGAGTGAATGGCTCATGAGAACTGAAAGGAAAAATCCAGTCCAAGATATTTTTTTTCTGCCTCTCAGGAAGTCTCTAAAAGGGGACATAGTAGGGTGGGAGACACTGGAAGTCAGTTTGGATTTACTACGCATGGCAGAAATTAGCAATTTCATAATCCCTTCACAAGGAAAGAGACTATGTAAAAACTACATCAACTTCAGGATATGGGTGCAAAAATATCCCTGTCTTCACTTCAACTGCTTGCAAGGCATATGAAACATAGGAATACTGTGCCCAAACAAATAAATTACTGTATTTTCCGGTGTATAAGACGACTGGGCATATAAGACGACCCCCGAATTTTCCTGTTAAAATATAGGGTTTGGGCTATACTCGCCGTATAAGACTACCCCTCTTCCAATGCACACCAAATAAAAATTAAAAAACATCAACTGGCTCACCCACAATGTAAAAGCAGCTGTGCTAGACCCAAAATGGCCCCTGAAACAAGCAGGACCCTCAGACAGCCACAAAAAGCCCAAAAAAACAACTTTCACACTTTACACACACACAACACAACACAACTGGCTCACCTACAATGTAAAAGCAGCTGTGCTAGACCCAAAATGGCCCCTGCAACAAGCAGGAACCTCACACAGCCACAAAAAGCCCAAAAAAACAACTTTCACACTTTACACACACAAAATTCCACATACAGCTTTGTGAGATTTTGTGTGTTTGTGTAATTAGAGTGAAACACTACAAAAACACACTAAATCTCAGAAAACTGCACAAATATTATTTTATTTTATTTTATTTTTATTTTTATATGAAAACTAAATTTAAAACTTCCTAAACTTTAAATGGCTAGGTCTAAAAAAGAACAACTAAAAAAAACCCCAATTAACTATTTTTTTTAAAGATCCCAAAGGGGAAAAAAACTTACCCAATAGAACAGGGGTCTCCAACCTTGGCAACTTTAAGACTTGTAGACTTCAACTCCCAGAATTCCTCAGCCAGCTTTGTTTTGCTGGCTGAGGAATTCTGGGAGTTGAAGTCCACAACTCCCTGCCTGCTTGATTGCAGGCAGGGAGTTGCTTGCTGATGGAATGGATTCAGGCAAGCGAAGCAAGGCAAGCGAAGCAAGGCAAGCAGCTAAGGTAAGCAAGCTGGAGGGGGAAAACTTTTTTTCCTTCTCCAGGGCTCTGGCGATCCCAGCTGAGTGCCTGATTAGGAGATCGTCAAGCTTGGATCGCCAGAGCCATGTGAAAGGAGAAAAGTTTTTTCCTTCTCCATGGCTCTGGCGATCCCAGCTGAGTTGCCTGATTAGCAGATCGTCAGAGCTTGGATCGCCAGAGCCATTTAAGGCTCATCAGAGCCTTTCAGGCTGGTCTGCCTGGTTACAGGAGAACGACACTCGGCGTATAAGACCCCCGACTTTTGAGAAGATTTTCATGTGTTAAAAAGTCATCTTATACACCGGAAAATATGGTATTTTAAATTTGAAAGCAAGCCTTTATCAACGGCTACAAAACAAGGAAAGAGAAAAAGGTTGCAATTTGAAAGATGAGCTTGGCTATTTCTAAATAGGATTCAGTTCAGTATCCCTTTTCTCCAATTAAACTTTTTTTGCTTCTATTAATTGCTGGGCTAATTTGATTTTCTGGTTTCCTTAAAAAGATGACATTGATCTAAAATAATTTAACTAATACTCAGGAGTTAGAAAGTCAATTGAAAGTCCATCAGCAGTACTAACAATTATCAATGAAAGTGCTTGAATTATGTCATAGTAACTCAATCACAGTGATTATTTAAAAACAAGGCTGTTTTTAACCAGTCTTATTTGAAAACGTAATTCCCTACTAAATTTCACCCTACAAAAATCACAGAACATTTTCAGCAATGTCTTGCCATAATTACACACACACACACACACACACAGAGAGAGAGAGAGAGAGAGAGAGAGAGAGAGAGAGAGAGAAATGTATATGTCGCATTCACAACAAACCATTTTATACCAAATTTACATTTTGCTGATAAAGAAATAAAGGGAGACTAGTATAGATCTATTTCAAGCTATATTTCAATATAAATTTGGTATAAAATGGTTTGTCATGAATGCGACTGCTTGAGGGCTCCTGGATTGGAGCTGAAATGCAAAAGGGATGCAGTATTCTCCCTCCCACATCACATGCTGGGTTAGACCAGGTGTCTCGATAGAAAAACACTTAATCTCTCCCTTGGCTCAAGATGATGAAGGGAGGAGAAGAACTTGTGGCTCAGAGGTTAATACAACTGCCTAACATGCAGGCAGTCCAAGTTCGAATCCAAGTAAGGGTATGGCTAGCTGATGAGAGCTAAATAGCTTGAAATAGATCTATACTTGTCTCCCTTTATTTCTTTATCAGCAAAATATAAATTTGGTATAAAATGGTTTGTCGTGAATGCAACTGCTTGAGGGCTCCTGGATTGGAGTTGAAAGGTGAAAGGGATGCAGTATGCTCCCTCCCATATCACATGCTGGGATAGACCAGGTGTCTCGATATATGTACGTGTGTGTGTGTGTGTGTGTGTGTGTGTGTGTGTGTGTGTGTGTATATATATATATATATATATATATATATATATATATATATATATATATATATATATATACCATGATTCCCCGAAAATATGACCCTGTCTTTTTTTTTTTAACCCTGAAATAAGCACTTGGCCTTATTGCCATGTGCTCAAACCCCCAATTGGGCTTATTATCAGGTGATGTCTTATTTTGGGGGAAACAGTGTGTGTGTGTGTGTGTGTGTGTGTGTGTGTGTGTATACCAACACAAACTGATTTCTATCCTCACCCACCCACTGAGGGACAAATCCAAAGACCATTCATATCTGTTCCAGGACATAACAAGAACTTGGATCACATTCCAATATAGGTTGGAGAATTTTTTTACTTATGACTTTTATCTTGTGACTGTACATAACAACATTCTCTTCAAAACCAAATAGTTCATAATTATACACAAAAATAAAAATGTTCCAATGACGGCATTTGGGGAAATTAACAAGCAAATTGTAATGCATAATTAATTAGCTCACATAGAATACAAGATCAAAAGTTAAGTCAAATGAATGCCCAAGAGTAAATGCAAGCAATATAGGTGAGAAATGGAGAAAAACATGGGTTTGAGAATGTAGGCAGTGATTTCATGAGCCTGACTGAAAGTTGCAGCAAATTGAGCAAGGGTTACTAGAGAGATTAAGATTAGCCAGATATGCAAATTAATGCATGCTTCCCTACATGGAAGAACAATTTAGACTATTTTTCAAACCATTTTATTAAATAAGGAAATGCTTGAAACAATATACTGAATAACTTCCATAATTCCTTTGACAGCATTCAGCAAATGCTAATTTCTCTGGCTTCTTCCAGAAGTTAATAGAGTTTGTCATACATTTAAATCAGAATCTCAGAAATTAAGTTAAGTGGGAAATTACATGCATATACATGGAGTAATAACAAAAATATTTTTTAAACATTTCATCTATTGCAATAGTGATTAACACAATTTTTTCTTCAAATTCTCAATTTATTTTAATTTAGTTCAGTTATTGTCAGTCAGCTTGGATTCTTCAATGAGAAAGAGCTTGGATTCTTCAAAGAGAAGATATGACAAATAAGAATATAAGTTATAAGTATGGGTTTGAACCCAACCTTTCGAAGGCCAAGATCCAATTGCTGTTCTCATAGAGCATACTCCATCTGCAGCATCCCAATTTTGAAGCATGGCTACAATTTTGCAAATACAAACACATGCAATGAAATTGTTGGGTTTTTTTCTTTGCTATCCCTTTCACTATTTTATTGCCTTTATGGATTTGAATGAATATCATTTATTCTCTAGGACATCTTTTATTCATGATTAACTAAGCTGAGTAGCTGTTTGAATACAATCCATATATTATATCTTGAGAAGTGTCACAATAATACCTAGAATTTGAAATAGACTGTTGCTATCTCTATTACCTTCCTCACAGGTAGAATTTCAAAATTCATACAGACCACTATTGCTGCTGTTGTAGCCTTGTTTTCTTTTTAGCAAATGCTCATTACTTGATAATGTGTGATTGAGTATCACCAGTGTGAGTTGCTGAGAAAGAGAGGAGATCCAGTGTTCTTATCAGAAGGCTTTGCAAGACCGAAGGCAAAGCATGAACATGCTGAGCTCAGCATGGAGCAGAAGTAGAGCTGCTGACTGGCTGGTGTACCAGGAGAAGATCAGTGATCTCAGAGCCAGATTATAGTTTTGAGCAAAGAGGCAGAAATAGAGGACATTCTGAAACATACAGTCCTCATAAGCCAATTCCCCAAAGGTTATTTGAGTTCACCATTAAGCCCTGCCGCATAGAAGAGAGAACTTGTGTAATCTCAGCACTTTTGAGGGGAGAGATAGCTATTCACTGCTAACAGTGGCATTTAGCTAAAATAACTGCTAAATTAAATAGCATAACTTAGCATAACAGCACTTAGCTGATCAGTGCTAGCAATGGCACTCAGCAGCATTAGGAATGGGTCACGAACTAGGGAACATAGAGTTGTGGGTGCCATTATGAGCTCACTCCTATCCTTCTGCTATAAGCCAAGCACAAATGAAACACATACCTGATTATTTTAAAAATGGAAATTGAAAGAGGCTTTCCCCAAGCTTTGATTAAATTGCTGATCAGTTGGGTAGTAAGGTGATTTTTCTACTCCAAAGTTGTTAAGGTTCTTCAAATTGCCAGAGGTGGTACATGCTTAAAATCCTAACATTACCTAATGGATAAGCAGAAAAGAATAGAAATGTACATATCTGAATATGTTTTAAGACAAATCTATCTCTCCTTCCTATAACCTTGACTAAAGTTTAAAATAAGTTCATCTTCATAACAGAGAAAGAAATATGCCTATGGGGAAAAATAGGCTATATAAGTATGAAAAAGAAAGTAGACTCAAGGCAACTTTGGTTATCACTAGCCCTTAACATCATCTTTTCTAATCATTACAAGAGCTATATATTAAAGATTTCCAGGGGAGCTTCTATCAATAGTCATTCAGCTATTCATTGTGATTATCCAACTATAACAATCATATCACCGGCAGATATTGTGCGCCTGAGTCCAGGGAAGAGTATATTACACTGCAGGCTTTCAAAATCCCATAAATCTTGATGACCTCCATTGGCCATAAGTATAATGATGATGAAAGCTCATTCCTTTGCATGCCTGCACTAGCAGAACCCTAGGAGAATAGAACTGTCACTCATGCTCTTTTCCAAAATGTAATATTCCCAGAGAGGAATATCCTATTCCAGGTCATTACAAAAAATGAACTAGGCAAGTGCTTCGTTCTTTTTTTAAATTTTGTGTTAATATCCATTAATACAAAAAATACAAGAAATTTGTTTAGCCAGTATAACCATTTGTTTGAAGAGAAGACATAGTAATCCTTGGCAACTTGTGGAACATGGATTATATGTGGTGGAGAATCAGTTTCAGAAGCCCTAGTTCTTTCCTTTAGATTTTATTTTTTAAAAACGACATCTCTAGCACTGATGGCGTTACCTAATTTGGTAATGAAATGTCTGCAAGAAAACAACCAAGTTTAGAGAGCACCATGGACTCCAAACTTTATAATAATATGTGGCATTTTAATACTGGCTTTCCCCAAGTGTTTTACTATGCAAATGATAGCCCCCTATTTAAGGTGACTTCTGAAAGGCTATTATGTCCAAAGAGGAGATCAGAAATAGTTCACAAGTTTGTCATCAAGACATCTACATAACAGAGGTCCATGAGAAATCCCTGCCGGTTTATTCCAGCTTTATTCATTTCCCCAACATTACTGCAAGCCTGAGTTACACACAGATACTGAAATACAATGGTTTAGATGCCCACTGTTTTAAGGTGCTATCTATGAAGTTCCTGCTTTTTCTTTTTCTTTTTTTTTTCTGTTTTTCTTTTGAATGGTGCAGGAGTATGAATGGTTTTCCAGGGGTTGCAGATTACAGGAATCACTTGCACTTTGGCCTGGGATGTGGACAGCATGGACTCATCCCCAGTGGCCAGCGCCTGTGTTTGGCAGTGGGGGGACGCAGGGAGAGGGAGCATCCTGCAGGGACCACAGCTCCACAATGCAGTCCTTTCAGCAGTTCCAAGAAGCTCCACACACATTTGCACTACTGAGGTGACCCTAAGGACACAGACAAACCTCCAAGTCTCAGGAGCCTCAAGGACCCTCTAAAAGAATGCAAATGACCAGCCATCTGCAAGGAGTATAAATCCTTCCATTCCCCACCATCCAGCCAGAGCTGAAGTTTCTTGGATGAGAAGCAAAACATCTTCAAAGAAAAACAAGAAAGTTCAGTTGCCCCTTGAAAAAGCACCTTTGGGACAAACATGACCTGGATGACTGAGAATCTCCATAGACTCCTACCCATCTGTACAATATAACTTTTGCTCTCCCCCTGCCCCATTGTTGCACATGATGTGCTGAAGGAGCTGGTGCAGTAGAGCATAATAGTGCTGTAAGTTCAGCTGAAGTTTACAGGGGTTGCTTGGAATTATATGACACTAGTTCCAGCCTTTCCTCAAAGATCTATGAAGTTGGTGACTTCTCCTGAGTGAGTATCTTATAACTAGCAATCTTACATAAGATGACCAGATTTTAACATTGGTAAAGAGGGACACCATTGACCGGGGGCGGGGGGGGGGGGTGCTAGTCAAAAATAACTTTTTCAGCCCTCTGAGTAGTCCATATGCACAAAAGGACTAACCAGAGGGCTGAAAAAAGTGATTTCTGACAGGTCCTCGCACTTTTAACCGGTCCTCACACTTATGACTGGTCATCATTTATGCCCATTGTAGCATTCTTAACAACCATGTCACTCATTTCACAACTGCTTCTCTTCACCATGGTGACAAGATAGAGCAAAAACGTAAAATGTGAGGACAGTCGTAAGTTTGAGGACTGGTCAAAAGTGCGAGGACCAGTCAAAAATAACTTTTTCAGCCCTCTGAGTAGTCCATATGCATAAAAGGATACAGCAATAGAGAGGGATGAAGGAATGGAAGGGAAATTAGAGTAGGAGTGAGGGTAAGAGAGGGAGGAAGAGAGAAGGAGAAGGAGAAGGAGAAGGGAAGAGGAAGTAGGGAGGAGAAGAAGAGGGGGGGAAGAGAAAGTAAGAAGGAAAGAAAAGAGAGAGGTGGTAGGTTTGAGGAGAAAGATTGCTGTACAATAAAAAAGATGAAAGGGAAGAAAACCAACCCCAAACAAATATAAAGATATTAAGATAAAGAATGAATTGTTAAACTTTAAAGAATAAAAGAGAACAAATATGAATAAACAGCAATAATTAGAAACACACATACATACAATGTATTTTCTTTGAACAGAGTATTTGGCCGGTTCACAAATTTAAACAGTGTTTAGTCATTTCAATTAAATTTACAATTTCTATATTTCCTTTTTGCCATATTTATTCCTCATCTACTTTTTAAAAAAAACAATATTATCCTTCATCCTCATCTCTAATCTTAATCAAATTCATTTTTCCCCTTCTATTCTATATTATACCCCTTCGCATTGTCATCTACTTTTATATCCATCCTCACATTGGTTAATTATGTAATTATGTAATACAGTTGTTTAATACAAATTCAACATTTTAATATAAATAAATTAGTTATATATCTATCTTTTTTGTATATTAATCAATATGAACATGAATATTCCAATTATTTCCATGCAATCCAATTTCTTACAAATTAATTAATTATATTTACCAATAATAATAAACCAAATAATTTCCCCCATATATTCCTCCAAACCACAACTTAACCATTTCTACTTTCAACACAATATACAATTAATAGTATCTCAATTATTACAATTCCCTAGTTAAATAGAGCTTTTTTCCTTTTGTGTTTTAAAATCTTGAACTCTCCTCTTTTGCCCTAAATTTCCCATTGTTTGCAGTTTTGCATCTACCTTTTTTGGTGAGGAAAAAGAAAAAGAAATCTCTCTCTGCCTCATTTTGTCACGTTGCAGCAAAGACCCTGCTTTACTTTCAGTTTCGCTTTTTCAGCATAGCTAGGGGAAAAAAACATTTGCTCCAGCAATTTACCTCTTTGCAGCTAGCTAACAACAAAGCCCTCTGCAAAACAGCTGAGAGCAAATCAGCTGAGAGTCGGGAGGCTGATCAAATCAATTTATGTAATTAATCTATGCTGAAGCTGAAAGGGGCTGTTTTTTCTATTTTTGCAGGCACCAGTCTACTCATTTGTTTTCTTTTAACACTGATCAGCTGTAGGGTGGCCCTTTGAAGCCCCGCGGCAAGAATTTAAACAGTTTTTTTTCCCTCTAGCCATCACCTGGGACTCAGCAATAGATTGGGAGTGGGCGGGGTAAGCGAACGGGGACCAGTGATCCAACAGAGGCAGAGGGTGAGGGTGAGTGAAAACCGTATATTTCCTTCCTGTTCTCCCGCCGTTCCCTAGCTTGTCATGCATTCTTTCCAAAAATCGGGACTTTTTAAAAACACCGCGGGACGTGGGACAAATTGTTAAAAATTGGGACTGTCCCGCCAAAAGCGGGACGTCTGGTCACCTTAAATTTTACATGATTTCAGGTTTATTTTATTTTGTTTTATTTATTTTATTTTAGGAATGCTAAATGCCCTATCCTTGGGTTTATAATGCTGGGCTGTGGCCCAAGTCACAATCTTTGTTTTTTGGGAGTTTGGGGAACATGTTTTATTTACTAAAAAGGAAAAAAGAGGGGGGGAAACTGTTTTCCTACATACTTCAGAATCCTATTTTGGCCTGGAGTATATTCTCATATGGAAGAAAAACTAGGGTTAGTAATGATATTAAGATGAGCAAGGCAGCAGTTTTAATATTTTCACTGCATTAGCTTTAGTAATGATGATTCTGACTGAGGAGTTAATGCAAAATGACAATCTGATCATCTAGGAAGTTGGATCAATGCCTGGAAAGAAAATGATGATCTGTTTGCCTCCATAAATGGTTAAGGGTCACTTTCATGTGATATTCAATTGGCAAGCTGTAACTTCTGAGATTTTCATAAAACTACTTTTTGTAGGCAAAAGGACATAGAGAGATAAAAAAAAACTTTTCTTGTTTTTTTAAATGATAAAAGTTTTAGAAATAGTAAGTTTTGTCATCCATATTAGTGTTTTAATTTCACGATGTTGATTTCACTTCCAAAACAGGTGGAAAGAGTTCCTGAAAATATGTATTCCAGAAATCTATTATTTATCTATATTTTAATGAAAAAAGTTACATATGCCAATTCATGTTTAGCAATAAGATTACTGATTTTTGGTGTTACTAAATAATATTCAGTCTGTAAAGGTATTCATACTATGTTGTAGCATTAATGGGGTAGCATTTTATAAACTTTTAATATTTACAGAAAGTTGATACAAAATGTGTAAATGATAATTAACTATAAAATGCAACCACTATTATTAATAATTGCTGAAGGTTTATTTAAATATTTAAAGGGAATGATACTGAGTGTCCATAAAGAGGGCTGTGAGTCTGCAAAATCTGTGTATCAGACATAACAGCAGAATTGAATGATAATGTCACAGCTTGAATGGCATCATGTTGACACAATCTTAACTTGCCACTTATATCTATGAATGAGATACACATGAAATCTCATAATGACAATTATAGTCAAAAAGAAGAAAAATAATAACTTTTCACAGGCCATGTGGAGTATTTTTTTAATAAAATTTCCAATGCACATGGATGGATGGATCAATGGATGGATAGATAGGCAGTCAAACAGACTGTTAAACAGACTGATGTCCAGTTAAATTTCATTTATCCTGACAATGTATTTTTCAGACAACGTACTATGTTCTTGAGTCAAAGAACACAATTGAATAATGGGACATACAGCAGGGGGCCTTGTACAGAGATACCCAATGTAATCTGGATGCTTGACCAGGGAGAATGTTCTCCTGTCTCATGTCCATAAATGTTAATATGTTAAAAGATCAAAACAATGATGCTTCTGGAGCTGCATATTCCTGCCTATGTTTCCAGCTTGGACAAAATTGGAAATCTCTTTTCTTCACCTGTAGCCTTATGGTTTTTGTACCATCTCTAACAACTAATCAGTAAACTGGATGAGTAGGTTGAATGAGAAATAGAAGTCAGTAGAACTGCAATTTCTTAGATATATTTTCTATGCCACTTACAGTATTCCCAAATAATTTCTGGAAACTAGTGATCCAATATAAGAAATATCTTCAGATAAAAGTAAAATTAAAATAAGAAATCCCCCAATCTTGTCAGCATCGCAGAAATATAAATTTAGTGTCTTTCTTTACCAATGGTCTTTAGTCCAAAATCTCCACCCTTGTAGACATTTCAGCCACACAAAAGGCAGATTAGAAAACTCTCCCTTAATAGTTCTGGCCGGGAACATAGTAACTAGTTAATGATTCTATGATTCTATAAGAGACTGTGCATCCATTTTTCTGCAATAGTATAGGATTTCCTGCTTGAGCAGGGAGTTGAAGACTTCAAAGGTCCATCCGACCCTATTATGTTCTAACATAAGAAAAGGGTCTGTGGGAATGCCATGCTTCAAGCTAGAATCATGATCACTTTGTACAACCTGGGTTTGATTCCATATGATATTTTGTTTTAATTCTTGCTAACATAAAGAATTTTTTTCATATAAAGAATACATTACCTATTATATGTTATTGTAGAACCTCTGCAAGCACTGAGAACCTAAAATTAGTCTAAGATTAATGTTAACCCTCCAACTGTTGATAAAATCTAAATTATCCATGACAGCCTCATGAAATGTTACTATAATATGCACAACTTTAGAGAAACTGCATCAGTGGGTAGCTAAAAAAAAAATAAAAAATAAAAATCAAAGGTTGTCTTTCTCTATGGAAGGAAACTATTTTGTGCTCTAGTAGCATAACGTATTTTGGGGGATACTGTTTAAATTAATTAGAAAATTTTCGTTTTCTAGCTTATTAATTTTTATCACCAGCAAGAAAACCCCAAATACTTTGATTGTTTAGGTTTTATACAGTATGCACTTTTTAAAAAAGGAATGAAGAAACTTTCCCAACAATCAAGTGAGCATTTTAAATCTAATCTCATCCTTCCTTTTGAAAAATAATACCTTAATCCCCTCTAATGTAACTGTCCTAATATCTGTCCTAATTTTGTACGTTTTAATGAGCTTTCTTTAGTTGCCATACCCTGTTTTCCCCAAAATAAGACATCCCCTGATAATAAGCCCAATCAAGGTTTTGAGTACATGGGAATAAGGCCAAGCACTTATTTCAGGGTTCAAAAAAATATAAGACAGGGTCTTATTTTGGGGAAAACACGGTATTACTTCATGCCTATGCCATAGGAGGTGAGCTGCTGTATATGGTACAGAAAGCCTAATTTGTTGGCAATAGTTATAGATTGTGTACTTAATACATCATTCCTTAATTGTGACATCTGGACAATTAAGCATCAATCTTTTTAAAAGGTGGAATCATCATACTGCTATGATAATTAGCTATGATTTTTTGATGTTCAAACTAGGTCAAACTGCAGTTAGTTTTATGACTTGGGTGAATAATCAATGTATAAACTCAGTGCCAATTCTTAGTTCACATATGAAAAAAACTGCAGTTAGTTGAAAGCAAAAGCAAATACTTCTCATCACTAGAAGTGAGAACATTTTGTAGTGAGCAAATTAAAGCAGGGTTCATATTTTTGAATTTTTAACTTTCCTGTTTTAAGGGGGCCTAGAATGCCTGTTCTCTTTTCTAAATGAAATTATTTCATATCAACAGCCAAATTTGATATAGAACCTTCTCCTTTGCACATTGAACACTTCAGATAAACCATTTTCAATCAACCTTCAAAATATTGTGATGTTATCAGCCAGTCCTTTTAACCCACATCAGTTTCTCAAGTAGAATATAACTTTTTCCTTTAGGAGAATCTACTTCATTTCTTCAAAAAAAAAGAAAAGAAAAGAAACCCCTGAGTATCAAATAGTAAAAAAACTATTAACTATAATCACAATATAAATTAAATGTTCTTCCATGAAAGCTTTAGAATTTTTATGACAATCCCTAAGTAATATCCAAGCCATTACTGAGTTAACAGACTCATGATGGTGCAGAATTTGTAATGCAGCATTTTAAAGGTCAGAAAGCCTTTGATAGTTTAAAATTCACATGGCATTTTGATTTGAATGAGCTCTGAAATTGTGTACCAACCAGTTGAAAAGCTGGCCCTAAGGCAGAAGAGGGGAACTTATTTCAACCACCAAATCATTTCCAAGGGCTTATTGTTGGATGGATGCCAGGGAAGAGAGTATTCCCAAAAATGAATTATAATTATAAACATTCTTTACTGGTGTAGAAAGTTAGCACCCATCCCTCTCCTAGAAGAATGAAATATTTTAGGAATTATTAAAAAGGCAGAATATTATATTTCCTTGGATGAGAAATGGAGAAATATGTTTTTTTAGAAGCAGGAAGCAGACTCACTCTTAATAGCCCTCAGCAGATGTCAGCACTTAAGAGATAAAGATATAGCTCTTGTCTAAATGTAATGTCTTCATGAAGCCAAAATGCCCAGCGATTTTAGCATCATGGGCGTATTGTAATACTGCCCCCCTCAGGCTGGGTGGGAGCAAAACTGTATGTCCCCGCCAGCCTGAGGGGGGCAGTATTATAATATGCCCATGATGCTAAAATCACTTTGCATTTGGTTTCATGAAGACATTACATTTAGTTAAACGAAATTCTGATTGCCGGCACTGAAGAAAGACATAGAAGCCTACGTGGTGAGCTACCCCATATGTGCATCAGCAAAGAAGCCTCCTGGGAAACCCCCTGGATTACTTCAGAGTGTAGCCAGGCCGGGAGCCCCATGGAAGGAGATCTCCATGAATTTTATTGTTGACTTGCCCGAAAGTGGAGGAAATATAGTCATTTGGGTGGTCACTGATCTGTTTTCTAAACAAGTGCATTTTCTCCCATGTCCCAAGATCCCTTTGGCTAAAACTCTGGCTAAATTGTTTATTCATCATGTGTATATATTACATGGGGCTCCAGAGCGAATAATCTCAGACAGAGGGGTTCAGTTCACCTCCCACTTTTGGAAAGAGTTCCTGGGGTTGTTAGGCTCTGCCCAGAGGTTACGCTCCGCCCACCACCCTCAGACCAATGGGGCTTGTGAAAGAACTAACTCGGTGTTGAAACAATACCTTAGATGTTACATAAATTATCAGCAAGATAACTGGGTGGACTTGTTGCCGTTTGCAGAGGTCTCTTATAATAACTCTATACACAGTATATACTGGGTTTACCCCATTTAAGGTAGCCTCCGGCCAAGACTTTGTACCCATCCCAGAGTTGCCTCAGGAAAGCCCACAGATACCTTCTTTGGCTGACTGGATTGAACAGCTACATGGTACCTTGTCTGTAACATGTAAGGCCCTGGACGAGGCTTACCAAGTTCATAAAACCCAAGTTGATAAGAAAAGAATTCAGGGTAGGGATTATAAAGTAGGAGGTATGGTTTTCCTTTCCACCAAGCACTTGCAAACTACCCAAAAGTCGAAAAAACCTGAGCCCAAATACGTGGGTCCTTTCCCTATCGTACGCATAGTTAACCCAGTTACAGTGCAATTAGAGCTGCCTAAAACCTTGCAGAGGATTCATCCAGTGTTTCATATTAGTTTGCTGAAACCCAAGCGTACATCCCCCTTGCATCCAGACCAAGAACCTCCTCCTGTCCCCATACTCATTGAAGGGGAACAGCATTTTGAGGTCAAAGAAATATTGGATTCGAGGAAACATCGCAGTAAGGTGCAGTACTTGGTGGCCTGGAAACATTTCCCATTAGCTCAGTCTGAATGGGTAAATGAGCGAGATATTAGGGCTCTGAAGCAACTGAAATTGTTTTATTCCAAATATCCTGATAAACCTTAGTTGTTTATATGTACATATGTTCCTGTTTATGTAAGTTTCTATTTTCCCTTATTCTGTTCTTTTTCTAGGAATAACGTCTCTTCTGCAGGAGGGCCGAATGTCAGCCTCTGCCTTTATATTACTTGCTTGCTTGGCTGCCATTGTAACGGGGGGAGGGGGAGCTGTCTGGATATTTGGGAGGGGGGAAGTGAGCTGGTGGAGTAAATTGAAGAAAGTTTTCCTCAGTGTTTCTCTGCAGCTGGGAGGCGTGCTGATAACCAGTCAAGGTCAACTGTCGTGGCATACCAGATGGATGGAGCCATCGGAAGCTGCACCCTACATAACCCCATGGGGGGATGTGGATTAGATAATCCTGACTAGACCATTGGGGGGAGGTTTTAATGATGCTTTCTATATGTGATTTTCGTGCCTATTGCCTCAGATCTTGCTTTTCTTTGGTTGTGTTTAGTTCATATTCAGTAAAAGTACCTTTCTCTATGAAAATGGAGTCGGGGTTTTTCTTACTTGAGTACTGAAAGGAGGCATACCTGACAGCTCTATTCATAGCCAAAAATTCCCTGCAGCAAGGTCAGAACAAAGGTAGGATTAGCCCTCAGCCACTATAGGAATTGCCCAACGCCCCTTCATTGCATCAGCAGTCTAAACTTCAACCAAAGCTGGGAGCTCAGGCAACCTACAGAGCCAGCTATGACCCCTACAACAGCCAATAGAATACATGTTCTTGCACAGGAACAGGAAGTTCAAGTGCAAAGCCCAAGAGAAGATATAAACACCCCACTCTCAACTCTGTGCGGTCAGCTGCCTAGAATCACATATGCTTGGTGGTTCTGCTTCATTAATAAATAGACCCTCTTTCCAATCAGCCTCTAGCCTCCATTTTGTCTCCAGTGCCTTTCTCCCACCTTGGAACTAAACCAGACAGATATTTCTTCCAACACTGGTAACACAAGGTGACATTCAAGCAATGGGCACATGTCTGCCCCTATAAAAAGAGATGGGACATTGCCACTCAAACAAAACCAGGTGGGTGCACTACATTACCCATCTTCTGCCATGAATCTGTCATGCCCCAAGATAGAAAAACATGGGACAGAAGCTCTACCTTTCACTCTGACTTGCTAAGCAAGGCCTATCAGCACATGCAATTTCCCTTTAGCAGTTGAAGTGTAAAGAAGCTAGAAAACATTGGCTTCATAATATATCCACTTTAAAAAACAAAAAATATGGAAGTCATCCAACCACCTCCTTTCTCCTCTGTATTTCCAAACCCTCTTGAACAACAGAGGAGTAAGGGTGCGGGAGCTTTACTTCAAAATCTCTTTGAAGTTAGCCCATCTTTAGATTAGAGCTTGAGTTCAGCTTGCTTGCAGAGAAAATTTTCCTTTCAATAACTTTCTTTGAGATGCAAAGACCCCAATCATTTCTCTAGATACAAAACTCAAATTATTTAATAAATATCAACATTTCTAAACTTATTTATCAATTAATAATAGAAGCTGAAGTAATGTTACAGTACCTTTTTTTAAAGTAAAGGTTTCAAATGTGGATCTGAATGTTATAAAGTTTTTTTTAAGAAAAAACCAAATTGATACTATAGCTATATTAATCATAACTATATCATGTTAATAAAAAAAAACTGTCTCTTTGAAACAAGCAAGTCAGATAAATCAATCAAATCAAACTTTAAATCAGTGCTATGATATAAGCCAATTACATTGCTAAATCAAGGAGAAAAAGTATTTACTGGTGTGGTAGGCAACCCATCATGTACATTCTTAAACAATTTTATCTCTGCTGATCAATCTAGATTTATAGCTAAAAGAAAATATAACTCAATTAGTTTAACAATTAAATAAATCTACTACATTAACTGTACCAGAGTTCTGTTACCTCTAATATCTTGCCTTTGGAAGTTTTCAATATTGGAAGGCAAATCTTTTTCTTAAAAATGTTATTAGAAATGAATTTTTAACTTATATAATTTCCATAATCAATTATATTGACTGTTACACAGTAATTAGCATTAGTGTATTAATTATCTATTTTTCAAATAAATAGGAAGACTACACAGGGATGGCAATTTTTGTCTATTTTGTTTTACAATAGAAGCATTACTATAAAATGTTAAGGAAATAATAAGAATATTCCAGGTTCTAATATAGAAAAGAATATTATACAATTAATTTGTTGCAGACAATATTCTTATTTCTCTTAAAAATTCAGTTAGAAATATATCTCAGCTGCAGTTTGAATGAAATAAATTACATGGATTAATAGATTTGGAAGCTAATTTTGATAAATCATCTACTACATTAATAAATATTGATAAAGAATTACAGAAACAATTCCAGTGAAACATTGGATTTCATACTGCTCCAGGTGAAATTAGAAATTTAGGAATAGTAATTACCTTATTTATGCAAAAGACAAGAAACCTTGAATTTAAGGTGATTATCTTCCATCCAGAAATAGTGCGAAAGTGGGGGGGGGGGAGGGAATCAAACAAAACCTCTTAGTAATATGGATTTTCCAAACATTCAAGAGTACTGTCATTGTACCCTACAACAACAAAGTGACACTACAAACATGCATTCCTCTCCCTCCTTCCAACAGAAACCGCATATGCATGCACACACATGTAGATGAGATAAGAGGTCAGGGTAACTGCACTAGCAAGATGGTATTAACCGGGTTAGGGTTGAAGAAGGGAAAATAAATGAAACAGAAGGGGAAAATAAATGGGCCAGGAATGAAATAAAAGAAAAGGAACCTCCTTTACGTGTTACTGAAAGTGTTAAAATTAATCATCATGGACTCCTCTTCAAGGAATGGCTAATTTTCAAAACAGCCATTCAACAAAGATGACAGCTGCCATTGACTCATCTTATCTATTCAATTGTTTTCAATGTTAGTTTTGATTTTTAGTGAATTCCCTTCCTCCACCCATAACTAATTATTTAGGAGAAAAATGTTTCTTCCTGTAGAAAAATATGCGTTTATAAAGAACTGGTGCCAAAGAAGATTAAATAGAATTATTGTCATGTTATTATAAAATATTTTTTATATTTTATTATATTGGTATTATTATAAAATAATTGTTTAAAATTATTATTTTTCCAAAAATCCTCATTGCATTGATTGCTAGTTGGTTTTGTATATGGACAAAATAGTCTTTTATAATACTTATTAAAAAAAGATTACACAAGCTATAAAATAAGCAAAGAATGTGTATTATTATTAAGAGTAGAAGGTAGACATTGAAACCCCTTCTTGGTTCTTAAAGAAATATCCACAGTTCTTCATTCTCTCATACCAAAGCTCTGTTCTTAGGAGATGAAAAAGAGTGAAGAATGCCAGAAAGGTTATTGCTATAGATCACTGCTTTTCAATACTTAGAAACATTAAAATGTGTGAATTTCAACTCCCAGAATTCCCCAGAGTTGACATCCACACCAGGGGTGGGTTCTACTTACCTTTACTACCGGTTTACAACGGGGCCACGAGCACGCACTCTTCTGCACATGCGCAGAAGCGTTCTGATGATGTCAGGGTCAGTGGGCGGAGCCTCCTGCCGGTTTTACTACTGATTCTATAGAAACAGTGGAACCGGAGGCAACCCACCACTGATCCACACATCTAAAAATTGCAATGTTCAAAAAGCTGTAGATCAAAGGAATGTAAAAGATATGAGTAGACATTTTTGTAGAAACAAGATAGTTAAAATAAAATTAGGAATTAGAAAAATTAGGAATCTGAATTAAATATTTGGTAATAAAGGAGTTAGGATTAGAATGGAGGGACATTTGTGGTAGCTAATACAGGCGATGGGAGGGAAGGAAAGGAAAGAGGAAAAGTCCGTGGAATGTGCCAGGCTAAAAACTCTGGAGTTGTGGGACGGAGATTCACTTGGTTTATCTAATCTGCATTTGTTTTCTCTGTTACTTGTAAGAATAAAAATGTTCTGAGATTTTGATTCTACTAAATAATAAAAGATTTGGAGGAACTTCAAGAAGAACATGGAAGTTCTGGAGTTTTCTGTCTCATGCACAATCCTAGTTAAAATGCATTTTTTAAAATTTTACAATTTTTTGGAGTGAGGGAGGCAACTGCTTGGACTAATCTCTTCAGCTTTCTTTGCAAGATTTTGGAAGTGGTTTTCTATTGCCTGTTTTCTAGGGCTGAAAGAGAGTTTCTGGCCTAAAGATGCTTCACAGCAAAGATGGACTAGAATTGCCTTAATCACTACACCAAATGGCTCTCTTTATTTATTTCAATATTTACAATTTATTTACAATATCTGTAATCACTTAAGATTCTGGCAAAATAAAACAAGAAATCTACTGGAAATAATAAAGACTACAGTGACCCATGCAATGGATACCCACTGTATATGTTGAAGAGATACATTTACACATATTGAGGGAATTTGATGCAGTTCTCCACTGACTTGTCAAAAGGTTGCAAAAGATGATTACATGACCCCAGGACACTGCAACTGTCATAAATATGAATCACTTGCCAAGCATCTGAATTTTGATCATATGACTATAGGGATGTTGCAATGGTCATAAGTGAGAAAAACTGTCAGAAATCACTTTTTTCAGTGCTGTTGTAACTTTGAACAGTAACTAAATAAACTGTTGTAAGTGTTGAAGTTAAGCTTTGTTGTGCCTGCATTGCACCTGCCCAGAAGGAGGCAGGTGTCCAAGTAGAAAGACTGCTGATTCCTTCAAGGGCCAGAAAATCACTTCCACCAACATGCTTTGCTTTCAACAAATGTTTTATACTTGCTTTATTCCTTTGACTGCCTTTTAATTATCATGAAGGTCATTGTGTTATTGTTTTGTCAAAAAAAAAAAAAATCCCACAGTGAAATGAATAAAAATACTATATGGAAGTAATTTTGCCATTGTTCTGTTATAGGAGCATTTTCATGTCTTCAACTCTGCTGGCTCCAGAACTGTTAGTATTCCTCCCATCCAAGAACTTACGGGTGACACCACTTAGCTTTTTCAGAGCAACCAAGATTGGCCAAGTGCCTTAGGTGTTATGAACTTAATTTGTGCTTATTGCAAGCCTCGCTGATGATGGCAGATCTAAAATATTCTTAATAATGAATCTGTAAGGTGCATCCCTGCACTCTCTCTAATCCTGTCAGGTACCTGCTCCTTCTTCAGATATGTTGCTTGGATGTCCCTAGTTGCTGATTCTGAAGAAGTCCACACCTTTTAAGGGAATGGTTACAAGAGGATATCAGGAGCTGCCTGTACAGATGACAATTTCTGTACCAAAACTGGTTTTTGACTAATGAAAAAGTATGCTTGCCAAAGTTTCAGTGGCAGTCAGTGATTAAGTCAACAAAAGAAGCAGGAAAAGATTTTGCATTTGAAAGATCCACTTTATGAGAGTGTAATTTCCTGTTTATCTTTTTTTTTCCCCAGGAAAAAAAGTAGTCATCTATTTGGCATAATTCCAAAGTAAGTCTTTAAATCATAATTACAGTAAATTTAATAGACAATGTTATTGC
The DNA here is from genome assembly GCF_029215685.1 of Pituophis catenifer annectens. Lineage (NCBI taxonomy): Eukaryota > Metazoa > Chordata > Lepidosauria > Squamata > Colubridae > Pituophis > Pituophis catenifer. The sequence goes on from NW_027256881.1 coordinate 175,191,402, forward strand.
TGTTTTGTACAGCAAAGCTGTGCATCACTAAGTAATTGGCAACAGATGTGGGTCCCTTCCCCCACAACTCCAATTTTAAAAAAGACTAATTTTAAAAAGAAGTATTTCTGGAAAAGGCCTTCTTTAAGCTCATACATTCAAGAGATCTATAGCTCCCTCCTTAAACATATCCATAACTGATATATGGTTTCCCTTTGTGGCATTCATTTTCTATCAGTGTAAAGTAGGTCTGGTCTAGCCTTCTAACATAAAACTGTGGCTCTGAGAAAATGTGAGATAACTGTTATGATTGGAAAAAAGACCCACAGATGTATTATCTATAAAACTACATTTAGCATAAAGCAATGTATAGTATAGGCACCCAATAAGTAACCCCTTTCTCACCACTGCTAAGCAAAAACTACTTGGCCCAGGGCCCTAGGTCATATGTCTTTAAATTGGATTGTTCTTAAGCAACCCTCTCTGAAGGATAGATGAGGGGCTCAGTTTGTTCTAATCAGCCCCACGAATCAGGTTTGATGGTTTAAAGCAGGGGTCAGCAACCTGCGGCTCTGGAGCCACATGTGGCTATTTCACCCCTCTGCTGCAGCCTCTCTGTCACTCAAAATATGCATCACAACCACCAATGTGTGACACCCGCCGGCACATGATTTAACCCCTGGTAGGCCAACCATAGATAAATCCAAGAAAAGAAAAGTTTCAGAAGAAACATAATGTTTAATTCAACTACATATGCTAGTTTTGTGGCCGCTCAGGAAATAGGAAGGGTTTTGTGGCTCCCGGTGTTTTCTTTTCTGTGGGAAACAGGTCCTAATGGCTCTTTGAGCATTTAAGTTTGCAGACCCTTGGTGTCAGCGTTCCAAATTAGGCTTTCTTCCAGCGCTGACATAACAAGTTGAAGCAGAAAGAGCGGAAGCTTGATTTATTGCTGAGATGAACTTTTACCTAGTTCTGTATATACAGATAGGGTTTCCTGGGAGACGAGGGTGGGGGCGGCATTCCTGTGAAAAGAACGTGCCGGGATGTAGAGATGGATCTGTATGATGGCCAATGGGACGTTGGGGCTGGAGAGCGGAAGAGGAGGGGGTTGGAAGGAGGGGCCAGTTTGGCTGCAAATTGAGTCAGAAATGTCGGAGTCTGCTATGCTTAAAAATAAAATGTTTCATTAGACAGCCTGCGCTTGAGAATGAAGTTTATTCAAGATAGCACCGAAACCTGACAGACCCCTGGTATCGGGACAATCAACATCTCTTGACAAAAAGAGATGAACTAGCATGGAGGGGGACAAAGCTCTATGTCCCACAGAGTTTACGCATCCTGATTCTCAAGAGGAGCCACGATGTTAAACCAGCAGGACACTTCGGGTTCCTAAAGACTCTGCACCTAGTACGGAGGCAGTTCTGGTGGCCACATATGAGAAAGGACGTAGACAGTTATGTAAAAAGCTGCACCATTTGTGCCACGATGAAGACAAGGCCAGGGTGCCCGCCTGGATTGTTGCAACCAGTAGCTGAGCCAACAAGACCATGGGAGGAGATTGCAATGGACTTTATAGTAGACCTACCGAGGAGCAGTGGAAATACAGTGATCTGGACTGTAATAGACTTATTCTCCAAACAGGCACACTTCATTCCTTGTAGTGGACTGCCTTCAGCCCGTCAGTTATCCAAACTGTTCCTGAAACACATTTACCGCCTACATGGAGTCCCCAGGAGAATCATTTCCGACAGAGGGGTCCAGTTCACAGCAAAGTTCTGGAGGGAGTTTCTACGGTCCATAGGTTCATCCCAAGGGCTCAGCTCAGCATTTCACCCGAGCACCAATGGGGGGGCAGAAAGACTGAACGCTATGATAGAACAGTATTTAAGATGCTACGTCGACTACCAGCAGTCCAATTGGGCAGACCTCCTATCTTTTGCGGAGGTTGCATATAATAATGCTGTCCACAGCAGCACGGGGCTAACCCCGTTCAAAATAGTGAGTGGCATGGATTTTGTTCCCATGCCAGAATACCCGAGGGAGCCCCCTTCCTCAGTCAGTTTGACCGACTGGATGGCAATGTTGAGACAAACGTGGGAAAATGTTAAGAGGGCGCTGGCAAAGGCGGCTCAATCTTATAAGGACCAAGCAGACAAGCACCGAATTCCCCAAAGACCATTTCAGCTAGGAGAGAAAGTTTACCTCTCCACCAAGTACTTGAGACTTAGACTCCCGAGCAGGAAATTGGGCCCAAAATTTATAGGACCATTTCCTATAATAAAAATAATCAACCCCGTTACAGTGCAATTGCAGTTGCCACGGCTTTTGGGGAAAATTCACCCCGTTTTTCACAGTAGCCTTCTAAAACCTGTAGTGGGGTCTACTTTAAGGCCAACGCCACGTGAACCCCCTGGGCCCCTGGTTGTTGGGGGCCAAACGCACTACGAAGTGCAGCGGATTCTTGATTCAAGATGGCACAGGGGGCGCCTTCAGTACTTAATTAAATGGAAGGGTTACCCATTGTCAGAGGCTTCCTGGGTGAAGAGCGCAAACATCCAAGCTGATCGCCTTATAGCAAAATTCCATGCAGACCACCCGGGAAAGCCGGGGGGGGGGGGTGCACAGCCAGGGAGGGGCTGATGAAACTAATCTTGTTGTGTTTTCCCTATGGGATAGGTGATGTTGCAGAAGTGAAGGGAGAGGGGCCGGATGTCAGCGTTCCAAATTAGGCTTTCTTCCAGCGCTGACATAACAAGTTGAAGCAGAAAGAGCGGAAGCTTGATTTATTGCTGAGATGAACTTTTACCTAGTTCTGTATATACAGATAGGGTTTCCTGGGAGACGAGGGTGGGGGCGGCATTCCTGTGAAAAGAACGTGCCGGGATGTAGAGATGGATCTGTATGATGGCCAATGGGACGTTGGGGCTGGAGAGCGGAAGAGGAGGGGGTTGGAAGGAGGGGCCAGTTTGGCTGCAAATTGAGTCAGAAATGTCGGAGTCTGCTATGCTTAAAAATAAAATGTTTCATTAGACAGCCTGCGCTTGAGAATGAAGTTTATTCAAGATAGCACCGAAACCTGACACTTGGTTTAAAGCATCCTGGCATGCTTTAAACCATCAAACTATCCTGGCATGCTTTAAACCAGGGGTGTCAAACTCGATTTCATTGAGGGCCACATCAAGGTTGTGTTTGATGTGGGGGGGCTGGGGCCGTGACCAGGGTGGGTGTGGCCAGCTCGACGTCACTCATGTCGGGGGCACCTGCGGAGGCCCGAGCACTCTGCTAGCGAAAATGGGCTCCCAAGCTATGTTTCGGCTGTGATGGCCTCCTGCAACCCTCTGCTGGCGATAATGGAGCTTGGGAGTGTCGCCCGCGGCCCTCCCGAGCTCCATTTTCACTGGCAGAGACATTGCAAGCCGGTCCTTCGCTGCTTCCAGGGTGGCCCCGCGAGCCATATCTAAGCATCCTGCCAGCCGAATCCTTGAATTTGACACCCCTGCTTTAAAGCATGCTTTACTTGCATGGTAATATATTTCACTTGCCTCATGAAGGCAGGCAATAATCTACCTGGGTTCTTGTGCCACCAGACACTGGGGGCTTGAGATTCTTGCCCCACTCTAAAATTGTTCAGAGAAGACTGCTGCTGCTGCTCCTAAAAACAAAGCTGAAGAGTTTGGAGGCACTTTTAAAGCTTTGTATTTTCATACCTACATTCAGGCAACAACAGGTTGAAATATTTTTGTTTGGGCAGCCTTTTAAACAAGTGATCTTATTAAGCAACCAAGCACAGGGGTTCAGTCCTCCATCCTTGCCCACCTCAAGAGCAGCCAGCCTGAAAGTTTGGAAGTCAAGAAACTTCTTCATTTGAAGGCTATGTGCACTTGCCTGATCTGGTACATTATTTCTGTAGTGCATGTGATGACACATTTTTGGATACGCAAATATTAAAAAACTGCCCAAAAAGAAAATATGCAAATTTGGACTAAACCCCATAAATGGAATACTAATAGCAATAAAAATACAGCAACCCAACTGAGCATGTGTAATCACCTTCCTCCAGCAGAAGTAGCTTTGCCCGCTGGAAAATTAATTCTGACTATCAAGAACTGGGGAGGAACAAAGGGTTCAATTCAAGCACAAAGGTAACCAAGTCAGTCTAAAGAGGCTGTCTTTATGTAGCAATAGCACTTAGATTTATATACCACTTCACAGTGCTTTACAGCCCTCTCTAAGCAGTTTACAGAGTGAGCATATTGCCCCCAACAATCTGGGTCCTCATTTTACCCACCTTGGAAGGATGGAAGGCTGAGTCAACCTTGAGCTTTGTGAGATTTGAACTGCCAAATTGCAGTCAGCCAGCAGTCAGCAGAAGTAACCTGCAGTACTGCATTCTAACCACTGCTCCACTACAACTCATTGTAAACCCTGAGCATAAAATACGGCCTGATTCTCAACATCTTTAAAGCAATGCAGTACCCTTCCCAGAAGGAAGCTATTCAGACCTCAGTCCAAGGGGGCTCAAATGCAGCTGTTCTTATTGAAAAAGTCCCATCTCTGTCAGTGCAAATTGCTGGTTGCTGTAGCCAGTAGTTGACCTCTTTTGCTTGCTGCGTGTCTTTCTGCTGCTCTGTTAAGAAGTTACAATCCACAAGGCAGAGCAACCAAGATGTGGTACCCCCAAAAGGTCAACAATTGTTACGTTATACATTCTTTCATTTTCAAAGCTTTCAGAAGAATATTCAGAAGCTTAATGTCAAAGAACATTAAAAACATTGAATGCTCACTTGAATCAGAATATTGTTTCTTGTAGTGCTTACCAGTTATGTTTACTTTACTTCCAAGATATGCAAAAGAATGTCTTATACTTTTTCAATAAACAAGTTTTATTGAACAAGTACAATTTATCTATCTTTATTGTTCCCTGGGTGAGTCAGGTAAATCACTGAGATATTTGATTTTTGCAGCATTTACCTGGAGGGTGATTTTGCCAATTTCACTTGTTATACAACTAATGATTTCTTGTAGGTCTTTCTGAGTATGACCCAGTGGTGGGTTGTTACTGGTTCATCCCGGTTCTGGTGAACTGGTAGCGGCGGCGGGAGGCTCCGCTCACCGCCCAGATGTCAACAAATATGCTCTATGCATGTGCAGCGAACCGGTAGCAAAGGTAAGTGAACCCCACCCCTGGTATGGCCATATCAGCAGCAAAGGATAAATCTATCATTATTGAATCATATGGCTCTGTAACAATATCATTGGTCTTTCCATCCAATGCTTTTTTCGGAATATGATCCATGCATATATGGTGGCAAAAGGATATCTTAATGACCTTAATGAACTCCAGTTGAAATGAAGGAGCATTGACTGTCTGTACTACCATAATGGGCTTGGATGATTCAGCATATTTTGAGTGATATTACATTTAGAGCCAGTTTGATGTAGTTAAAATACTAAATTGGAACAGAGAGATTGTGAATTCCAATCGTCTGAGCCATAATGGCAGCTGGATAATTTTGGAGCAGTCACCCTCTTTCAGTCTTAGGAATGGGGCAAAGGCAAGCCACTTCTGAAAAAGAAGGAGGAGGAGGAGGAGGAGGAGGAGGAGGAGGAGGAGGAGGAGGAGGAATTAGAATCCTTGTCCAAATGCTGTAATGGTACATTATCAAAAGCTGTTTAATCAATAAATTAAGCTAGTAATACATTAATAAATACTATGTGTGGCTTCCGGTTGGCACCGCCTGGCATCACGGACGGTCTTCTTGGACCGTCAGCCCTGCGATTCCGTTCGAGCCGTTCTGACAGCGCGCTTAAGACTCTTCTATTTCATCAAGCCGGCCTGGCCTAAATCTTCCCCCTTTTAAATGTGGAAATTTTAAATTTGTTTAATTATAGGGTTATGGGTAAGGCGTTTTAAATTGGGGAGCCATTTTGGATTTAATTTTTCTTTTAAATGTATTTTAATGTTTATATTATATGTTTTTTAATCTTGGCTGTTCACCGCCCCGAGTCCTTCGGGAGAGGGGGCGGTATAAAAATTTAAAAATTTAATAAATAAATAAATAAATAAATAAATAATCAGCTGTCAGACGGCTTAAAAACCTCTCCTTCGGGAGAAGAAGGAGAGGAGAGCCGGTGGGCGAGGATAGAGCTCCCCGGGAGCCCCTGGAGCAATTCCTGGGGTTTGGAGGGTAAGAGCTCCCCGTTCAGCCCACTGAAGCTCTGGATCTGTGGCGACTCCATTTAAACGGAGCCAGACGCCAGTGACCGACTCTGCTGCCAAGAAGAAGATCAACTGAATTCAAAAAGCAGACAGAACGGAAGCAGGAGAACAAGCTTTTGCAAGTATATGCTTAACTCCTGGGATACATTGTTTCTATTTGATTTTGCTGAGCTGTAGCTGGAAATGGCGTCTTTGTGGGTGTGAAAGTGAAAGTAGGAAATGAAAGTGCTTGTTAATAGACTTTTGCTCAGAGATTGGATTTAAACTGTTGGATTTGAGAGCTGGGTCTAGAAAAGACTATCTTGCTTGATAAATTACAGATAAATTTGAGAAAGTTGTTTGAGAGACTTTATGGCTGTGAAAAGAAAATTTCTTTTAAAATAATATGGCTTCCAAGGAAGGAGTTTCTGAAAGTGGAGGCTCTGTAATGGCGTTAGAAATGACACAGAGAACTGAAACACAGAGCCAGGAGGCTTTTTTCAGAGACTTTGCAGAATTTATAAAGGAAGACATGAATAATCAAATTGAAATTATTAATAACTTTACAGCAATCATGGAACCAAAACTTACAGAACTGGTGGAGGATAAAAAAACAACTGAGGATGTTTCTGAAGGAAAGCATAATGACAACGTAGGAGACAGTTTGATTAAGACAGAGAAGCTGGAACTGGCTGACCCTCAAGAATCTTCAAATCTTCTTCCTGCCCTTTTGGAATTAACTGATAGAACTTTTCAAAAATATAATTTGGAGCAGAAAGAAGAAGAAACTGATCAGCTCTATGAGGTCTCGGAGGATTTGGCAGAGGCTTTCACACAATTAATTGAAATGCAGCAACTGGATTTTTCTTTGTAAACTGATCGAGTTAATTCTTTGTTCTATGAACTGACTGTCTATACAAGCAAGAAGAGTCGAGATGGGGGCTCTAAACCAGAGGAAATGGTTTTGAGAAAGGGACAAGTCTTAAAGATACATCAACTCCCAGTTAAAATTCAAAACCTCCTCAAAATAAAAGAAGGAGGGAGGAAGAAAGATTGGAAAAAATACAGAAAGAAAGGAAGAAGGGAAGATTAATTTTTTCTGGCCTAATTATTGATGTATTAATGATTAACTACAATGATTAACTAAATGAATTGATAGTTTAATTAATGATTAATTAAGGTTTAGTTATTGTTAAAAATATTTGAATATTGAGAACAAAAGCAGGAGGAATAGCCAAATGATTAAGTATGTATTATCTACTAGTGTTTGTTATTGTTTTTTTTTTTAATGTTATTTTGTGTTTATAGGGAGGTTGATGAATAATCTGTAGAAGGGGAGTTAAGGGGTCTAGGGAGTTTTAATGTCTTGCATTAATGTAGCATATTTTAGCATATACTTGGTAAAATCTATACCCTGTTTTTCTTCTGGGAAGTTGGGGAAGGGGGGAGGGACGGGGGGGTTGCACAAATGTCTAATTGATTTGCTTGATTTGTTTGAATTTAAAAAAAAAACAATAAAAATTCTTTGTTCAAAAAAAAAAATACTATGTGTATTTCTTGACAAAACGCAAAATGTAATTCCAGTAGATGCCAAGTTGTGAATATTTGATCAATGCAGCTATGCTCAGGTTTAAATTCAGCTTGATTTTCTGTAGTTCTTTTATCTATTTCAGATAGGAGGCAATTGAGAAATATTCTTTCCATAATTTTGTATTCAATATTCAGCAGAGAAATATCTCTGTATTTGCTACATGAGGTTTATTTCCTCTCTTGTGTAATAGAATGATAACTGACTGTTATTTCAGTTCCCATATATTTTCCTAATAAAACTTCAAGTTTAAAAACCAAAGGAATCCTGGGAGTCTTATATATTTCTGGCTCCAGCTAATTTCATCCTGGCAACTTCCTGTTCTCCAAGGACTTTTGTATTTCATCCAGTCCTGAAAGGACTTTGTCTATGGAGTATATTGATTTAAAAAAAATATCTGAAGTATATTTAATAATACTAGTATCCAAAGTTGGGTGGTTTACAAGTTCTGTGAAATATTTCTTCCATTGTTCTACATCCCTACCATCCTTTTTTCTTCTTACACAAAATTCTGTCATTTTCATCTGTGATAATATCACTAATAGGTGCTTTATATTTTCTTGCCAGTTCTTTCATAAGATGAAATAGTTTTTTAAAGCTATCTTTTTGTCTTGTCTTCCTTTGATTTGACAATTGTTTAACCACATCAAGACTTTGTGTATTTTCTTGGTGTACTTACTCACCTTGATGGTAGTACTATGAATAACAATTCTCACTTTAGATGAGTAGATCTAAAGTTATAGAATGTGTTGTTATGTACTTCAAGTTGTTTTTAGATTTCTTTTGAAATTATAAGGAGTATCTGACAGATATTATCTTTTATTCCATCTGGTAAAGGGCTTTAAGCTTGTTTATTACTAGTTATAATTAGTTGTTTAATTTGGTGTGACCAACATTCAGTATTTAATTGAATCAATTTTTATTCTAGCACATTTTAAGAAAGCCAGTTTGATCTAGTGGTTAAGGCACCAGTCTAGAAACCAGAAGACTATGAGTTCTAGTCCTGTTTTAGGCATGAAAGCCACTGGATGACTCTGGGCCAGTCACTCTCTCTCATCCCAACCATCTCGCAGGGTGGTTGTTGTGGGGAAAACAGGAGGAGGAAGGATTACTACACATGTCCCGTGCCTTAATTTTTTTATAAAAATAATAAAGGTGAGATAAAAATAAATAAACTGATAACATTAACATTTACTCTGACCATCAGAAATTTCTGTGTAAACAGAAATAATGATTTAAAAAAATTACCTGGGCTGAGCCATGTTTGTAAATGTTGAGTTTGATGACTAAAAAGGTGTTTGTTAATATTAAACTGTGAAGTACAGTTGCCACATCATAGAAGTCATCCAGTCCTTTACATTTGGTATAGGATGTATTTGTTCATTGCACCTTTATTGTCACAATGGCAAATTTGGGTGCTGAAGTCACTGGCAACTATGAGATAGCCAATTTTTTGGAAATGCTTTTGTGCAGAGCACTCTACATTATTACTTGGTATATAGACAGAGATAATTTGCAGCTGCAGATGAAGCAAAGATAGGTGTTCATTTACTCATTTATCAGTGATTGCATTCAAAAATTGAGCTGATACTACTCCTACTCCATGGTACCATATTGATTTGTGGATCTACTATGATACAATGTAAAGCTGGTATTTTAATTAAGGTAATGCTATGAATAGTTGAAATTAGGATTGACTCAAATATTGCAATATTTTTGTATACATTATTTTGGGAAGAAAATGTTGAGAGATGTAGGAGAACCTCAGTAATCATTTGAATAAAGAAGTAAGGAAATAGCTAGTATTTGCAGAACCAGAAACAAAATTAACTATTAATAAGTTAGAGAAGGGGATGTAAGACCCATGCTTTGCTTTTAAAAGCTGTCTTCTTAAAGATCTCAATATATTATTTGCTTATTTGCTTCTCAGTAGAAGAGAATATGATTATATGAATTAGAATTTATAGTATAAGATACTCTATATCACTATATTACACATTTTATGTAATGTATATATTTATTTAACGATGAGTGTATATATACCTATTTATGCAGCATAACCCTAGGCAACTCACAAATAATTATAAACATGCCAAATTTAATATAAAGTGATCAAATGATTTTCAAATTATACTTCATTAACATCTCTTTTTTAAAAAAATATCAATAACTATAACCTTTTTGTTTTGAATCAGTACCCTTAAATTTGCTGTTAAAATTTTCAAAGAAATTTGCAGTGGTATATTTCAGAAATGTTTTAGTATTAGTAAACAATAAGGCTATATAAACTTTCAAAGGGATGATTCATTCATTCACTCATTTTGAAAGAGTTTTGATCAAATCACTCCTCTGAATCTTCAGATCTCATTTCCCAGGTGATCTGCAACATCAAATCAAATTTGGCACTTTCAAATTGCTTTGAAAAGATTCAAAGGTGATTTAGAGATTAGATGGGGCTTTCTGATGTTTTCTGGTTTTGTAGAATTTGAACAGCATTTGGATAAAGCTAGAAGAGGCAAGTTGAATACTGCCACATGGCTCTTCAATATCCAAGGAGCCTTATCAATTTATCGTCATCTCTATCTCATCTCCCCCTTCCCCTTAGAATTTTTCAGAGTTTATAACTGGGCCCAATTAAGAAGTTGGTTAATACTGAGCTCTAATTCAACATCTGCAAGGTGCTATAACTGTAAGGGACGTGCATAAGTGCACCAGCGTGCCTACCGTCCCTGTCCTAATATTCCTTTTACTTACTCTTTTCATGTATTCAAATTACGTTTATATTTTTACCTGTTATCTTATATATGCTTGACAAATAAACTTATGATTATGATTATGATCTTCATAAATGATTTAGATAAAGAAATAGAAGGGGAACGTATCAAATTAGATGACACGAAGCTGTCATCTACACTCCAGAAAATAGGCTCAAGATCCAGATGGATTTTGACAGACTTGAATATTGGGCCTTAGCCAACAAAATGAAATTCAATCTAGAGAAAAGTAAGCTTTTACACTTAGGCAAAAAAAGGAAAATCAAGTGTACAGGTAGAAATTAGGTGAAACCTGGCTCAATAGCAGTAACTGTGAGAGGGATCTTGCAGTCCTAGTGGACAACCAACCAACCAATCAATCAATCAGAATGGAGCTGGAAGTGATCTTGGAGGTGTCCTAGTCCAACCCCCTGCTTAAGCAGGAGACTCTATACCATTTCAGATAGATGGCTGCCCAGTATTTTCTTTAAAAACTCCAGTGATGAAGCACCTGCAACTTCTAAAGGCAAACTGTTCCACTGGTTAATTGTCCTCACTGTTAGGAAGTTTCTCCTTAATTCCAGGTTGCTTCTCTCCTTGATTAGTTCCCATCCATTGTTTCTTGTCCCACCCCATGGTGCTTTGGAAAATAAGTTGACCCCCTCTTCTTTGAGGCAGCCTCTCAAATACTGGAATACTTCTATCATGTCACTCCTAGTTCTTCTTTTCTCTAGACTGGTCATACCCAATTCCTGCAACTGTTCTTCATATATTTTTGTCTCCAGGCCCTTAATCATCTTAGTTGCTCTTCTTTGCACTTTTCCAAAGTCTCAACATCTTTTTTGTAATGTGGTAACCAAAACTGGATGTATTCCAGGTGAGGCCTTGTTAAGGATTTATAAAGTGATACTAATACTTCATGGGATTTTCATTCTATGCTTCTGTTTATACAACCAATGATTGTAATAGCTTTTTTGGCTGCTTCCGCACACTACTGGCCCATGTTTAAGTCATCATCCACTAGGACTGCAAGGTTCCTCTCATAATTACTGTTTTTGAGCCAGGTTTAGCTTAAGCTGTACTTGTACCTTTGGTTTTTCCTACCTAGGTGTAAACCTTGCTTTTCTCTACATTAAATTTCATGTTTTTGGGCCCATTGTTCAAGTCTGTCAAGATCTTTTTGGGTCCTGATCTTGTCTTGTGGGGTGTTGGTTATTCCTGCCAGCTTAGTGTCATCTGCAAATTTAATTAGTTCCCCTTCTATTCCCTCATCTAAGTCATTTATGAAGATATTAAAGAGTACTGGGACTAAGACAGAACCTTGTGGTATCCCACTGCTTACTTCTATCCATGTAGATGTAGTACCATTACAAACTATTCATTGAGTATGGTTGTCATCCAGTTACAAAACCATCTGGTGGTGATGCTGTCTATCCTACATTTTTCTAGTTTACCATGAAGTACCGTATTTTCCGGCGTATAAGACGACTGGGCGTATAAGACGACCCCCTACTTTTCCTGTTAAAATATAGGGTTTGGGCTATACTCGCCGTATAAGACTACCCCTCTTCCAACGCACACCAAATAAAAATTAAAAAACATCAGATTTGATTTCAATATGGTAATTTTAATTCAAATGCTTATGACATGCAGGTACTTAGCAGGAAAACTGTCACTTATAAACATAAGGCTGTTTGTCATCAAACATGTCAATATAAAACAGTGCAATTGGATTAAACTTTTCCTAATTCACTCTAAAGCTGAAAGGAAGGATAAGACAATAAACCCATGGGAGCTGCCATGCTGTTTGTTTTCTAAGCTGTCAACCAAACTGGAACTGATTATGATAGGAGGAAGATAACAAACAATAGAGAGCCAGTGCCGGGCAAGTCCCTGGCGAGTCAGTAACGCCCATCATAACTGCAAACTATTTTTACAGGTTTTGCTAGCGTGACAGTTTCCCTTTAAAAGCCTTCAAAATCCTCCTGTTCGTCATCTGATATCATAAGTACATCAAGGACATCTTGTGATACATTTGTAAGGCAGTCATCATATGGATCTAATTCCGTATCAGATGGTGTGGTCTCAGCTTCGGCTTCCTCTTCATCTTGCCACAAGTAGTCGTCCTCCATACCATCTAATGAATTTGATATGCCACACTTCTTGAAAGACTTGATTACTGTTTCTGCATCAATATCATTCCAGGCTTTTATGACAAACTTGCACAAAACATCCAACTGTGGAGCACGCATGTTTCCTCCTTTTGTGAATGACTTTTCACCGCTAACCATCCACTCATTCCACTGTTCTTGAATGCGATCTTTAAATGGCTTGTTTAGGCACACATCCAGTGGCTGTACCAACGATGTCAATCCTGCAGGAATAACTGCTGCATCTGTGTTTATTCTTGCAAGCCTTTGCTTGGTGCTGGGAGTTAAATGAGCCCTGAACATATCCCACACCAGTAGACTACGTTTTTGAATAAGTCCACCTGGTCGCCTGCTCCATATATTATCAAGCCATAGCTTTACCCCTTCTTCATCCATCCAGCCTTTTTCATTCACATGTACAAAACAACCAACAGGGAACTTTAGTTTCGGCATTGTTTTTCTTTTAAAAATAATCATTGGTCTCAGTTTGGAGCCATCAGCTGTGCATGCTAGTACCACTGTAAAACTGGACTTCTCATGTCCTGTTGTTTTAATTAAAATTGTTTTTTCACCTTTTGGATGGACAGTTTTATTTCCAATCATATCAAAATTCATTGGAGTTTCATCCATATTTCCGATACTACTTAACGCATAGCCATGTTTCTTGCGCTGTTTTATTACATATCGATGGAAACTATTTACTTTGGCATCAAGATCTGCAGGTAATTTTTGTGCAATTTTTGTCTTTTGCCTCAGAACCAAATTATGCCTTTCCAAGAATCTAGTACACCAGGATACAGTGGCCTTAAATCTGTTGCTGTGATCTGGGTTAGATTTGGCCCACTGAAGTGCAAACAAACGTATTTTATTTCATGTCACTACATAACCGTTTTGGCGATGCTCATTCACCATGTCTGCTACATGTTTTTCGAGTTCTGGCCAATGTGGGGTGCCTCTTCTTAATGCACACTTACCCCTTGGCATACTCTTTAATGCTTTTACATTTGCTTTCCAGTCCCGAACCATCTTTTCTGTTACTCCATATTGTCTTGCAGCAGCACAGTTATTATGTTCCATGGCAAAGTTTACAACTTTAAGTTTAAAACTGGCTTCATATTTCTTTCTTCTTGCTGGTGGAGCCATGATGGGGTCTTGACTGTTATATTTGTATACTATACTGTATGTACTGTTGCTGTACTGTATGTATTGTTGCTGTACTGTAGAGAAAGGTAATGGGCTACACTACGTGTAGTGGCAAGAGGGCTATTTTGTACCAGGTTTTTTTCCTTCACCCATGCAGCCTTGTCGAGATCCGCACAGCTTCATGAATCTGAGTTGCTGGCACTGACTGATGACGCTACGGAAGCACCAACAACATTGACAGGAAGCTGTGCCGATCTAGTCAAGGCTGCATGCTGCTGAATGCTGGAACCAGCTGGTTGCTGAGCGGAGCTTCTCCCAGGTATCTAGGGGGATATTACCGACGCTCCGACTTCCCCAGCTGACCCTCACTGATGGCGAGCCCCACCGGTTTGGGGAAGTCAGAGCGTTGGTAATATCCCCCTGGATGCCTGGGGGAAGCTCTGTGCAGCAACCAGCTGGTTCCAGCATTCCAAGGCGATTCCAAGGAGGTCCATGGTGAAAGCGGCACCGCGGTCAACCTGGGCCAGCGCCTTGCACACCTGGCTCTGCGTCTCCATTATGAGAAGCTCCATGCGACTTCGCATGTCTCCGCCCCAGTCACGCAGCTCTCGCAATCCGCTCACCGGAGGAGCCATGAAGTGCTCGCAGCGCCTTGCCAGATCTTCCTCGTCCTCCTTTCCCCACAGCTTTTCCCGTTGTAATTGCTGCTGCTGCTACCGCCGAGGCTGCTCCTTCATCTCCGCCCACCGCACCAGACCCAGCACCGCTGTGGCTCCCACAGTCCAAGCGGATCGGCACCCGGGCTCGCAGGCGAAGGGTGGGAGTGCACAGTGATCGACGCTGATCGCTGCCACCCACCATCGCCCCAACGGGAAGAACCACCCGGCAGCGATTCCAAGGAGCCCGAAGCGAACATCCTGGAGCAGCACGGGCTGGCCCAGAGGCTTAAACCCCAGGAGCCCAGGTGCCGAACCCCGCACAGCAGAAAAGACATGACAGCCGGTGCCCAGTTCCTTCTGCAGCCGTCCGGATCAGCGCCAAGCCAGGAAAGTGCGCTGCGCACTCCCACCCTTCGCCTGCGAGCCCGGGCGCCGATCCGCTTGGACTACGGGAGCCACGGCGGTGCTGGCCGGGCTGGGTCTGGTGCGGTGGGCGGAGATGAAGGAGCAGCCTCGGCGGCGGCAGCAGCAACAATTACAACGGGAAAAGCCGTGGGGAAAGGAGGACGAGGAAGATCTGGCAAGGCGGTGCGAGCACTTCATGGCTCCTCCGGTGAGCGGATTGCGAGAGCTGCGCGACTGGGGCAGAGACATGCGAAGTCGCATGGAGCTTCTCATAATGGAGACGCAGAGCCAGGTGTGCAAGGCGCTGGCCCAGGTTGACCGCGGCGCCGCTTTCACCGTGGACTGCTGGGAAAGGAAGGAAGGTGACCCGAATTCCGGGGTAGAGTGGGGACGCATTCCTTTCTCGTGGGCCGCGCACTGCCTGGCACCTCTTGTAGGTTGGAACTAATTCGGAGTACAGCTTCCCCTCAATGTTGTCAGCGCTCCCAAAGTGTCATCGGTCAGCGCCAGCAAGTCAGATTCGGGTACCCGGCGTATAAGACGACCCCCGACTTTTGAAATGATTTTCCTGGGTTAAAAAGTCGTCTTATACACCGGAAAATACGGTAGGTTGTGGTCTACTTTGTCAAATGCCTTGCTGAAGTCTAAGTATACTATGTTCATAGCATTTTGCTGGTCTACTAATTTAGTCACTTTGTCAAAGAATGAAATAAGATTGGTTTGGCATGATCTGTTTTTAACAAACCCGTGCTGACTGCTAGTTATTACTTTACTCATTTCTAGTTGTTTACAGATCTGTTTTTTAAATTATTTTTCCAGGTATTGCTGTTAGGCTGATTGGTCTGTAGTTTCCTATTGCAATATATCACTGCCGTCAAAATTGCTTCATACTTTAATATTCTATAGCATTTTAAGACATACTCCTCCGTATTTAACTATATGAAGTTTGTTACTTGTCTCTGCCAGTCTTTTGATGCCTTATTTTCAATTTATGTTGGAATAATTTGACAGTTAACATTCAGACTACAGTTTGGTGTTGTGGTTAAGGCAGCAGTCTAGAATCTGGGATACCATGAGTAGCACTGTCATGGGCACAAAGTCAGCTATGTGACTGAGCCAGTCACTTTTTTTTACTCCTAGGAAGCAGGCAATGACAAAAAAAGCTTGCCACAAAAACTGTAGGGACTAGTCCAGACTCACAGGTGTGACGGAGAGAGAAAGAGGAAGGGAGGGAGAGAGAGAAAGTGTGAGGGGGGGGGAGAGAGAGAGGCTTAAAATGTGGCTTATTTTTTTGTCAAGAAAATCTGTAAGTATTTAATCTTTTTAATGATAATATTAAAGTTTGTTATTTGTTGCCGATATTGTTTTTCTTCTTCAGATAGTTGTATTTTATTCTTATTAAACCAGTATCTGACAACAAACAATACTGCTATGTATATTCCATTATCAATTCTAAAGAGTCCTTTGGTTGAATAACTATAAGTGCAACATCATTAGCATTATGACTTTTGATGATTATGACTTCACATGACAGCAGAGCTTTCACATCCCTGTTCCACTTGCATACACAATTGCATAGAGACAGCATTTGCTTAAATGATGGAGGATGTAATGCTAAATTACTGCACTTTCATTTGTCTAGATTTCATTTCTTTGGACGACTAATCCTGTGATTTGGGGGGTGGTGAAAGAGCTTTCACTAGTATAATTTTAAAATCTAGAACGTACTTCTTTTCAAGTTTCAACTGGATTTCATTCTCTGCTTTTCACATCTTTTCATAATTGAGAAAATTGCTTTTTCATAACTGCTTTTATATAACATATTGTTATTTGATTAAAGTATAATAGTAAAGTAATATGAAATATTTTAAATACAGAGGGTCTTGATTTGGCTTAATAGCACAGTGGTTCAGAATATTATGATAGTAGGGTCCAAGCTTTGAAATCCTAACTTCCTCTATATTATGATAAATTGTCAATTTTGCCCCCATTAGATTGTGGTTAGAATATCAGCACCTTCTTTTCTTCCTTTTTTAAAGTGGATTGGAAGTAGATCTTCTCAAGATTAACTCAAGTAAGAGCCAAAATCGTTAAGAAGTATGTGAGAATTTCTCCAGATAATTCAAGACAGGGAAAAGTGCTCCCTGTCTTTTGGAAATCCAAGAGAGTAATTGGGAAAGTGCAGAAACATTCCCTAATTAGCTCTAACTGAAAGGAGTGTGGGGTCAGTGCTATATTTCCAAATTTCTAAATTAATGATAAATCTTCCAAAAGAAGAAAAACAAATCTTACAAATCTTCCAAAAAGAAGAAATGTAGGAACAGTAGTGGAACAGAAAGTAAACACTAGAATTTAAGAAAATTGGAAATTTTATTTCTAATCTTAAAGATGGCACATTTTTGGTGACATTTTGGAGGCCCCCAGAAAGATAAAAAATATTCACGGAGAATTGCTGTATACCTATCAGCACATTAAAAATAAAGACTTGGCAGTATATAAAAAGCTATGATATATATTTATAAGCCAGTGCACTGTGTTCAGTGAAGCTTATTTCCATGCCAACATATACAGCAATAAAACCAATTACTATTGTAACATGGTTTGGTGAAAGTGTTTAAGAAATTTCTCATTATTGGTTAGGCCACTAATGATGTGTTTTCAATCATATAAAAGAGTTTGTGTATGGGTGGGTGTTTGTGTGTAAAAGAGATGACACAATTTAGGTTCCGTTTAATTGATAAACTATTGAAGGTATTCAATCTATATTAGCAATTATTTCTTATGCCACAGATGCAACCATTCTTAGCTAGTGGTATTTTCCTAAATAAAAAAAAGACTTATGTGTTGGCTATGTATATATTTTTTAAAAAGCAATAAAATGGGCTCCATTTGGATTCATTTGTCATGGTGGCATGTTGCCACAGGGATTGAATTTATTCTTGTGTCAGGCAGCTTGTGCAGCAGGCCTAAAGAATTCATGGGTTAGTCAGAAAATAGAGTGGCAGCCAATGGTTTCAAAATTATAGTAGCAGTTTTTATTTTTCAGAGCCATACTTTTTTTTAAACCACCTAATTAAAATATCCTCCCCCAATCTTTTGAAAGCATTCTAAGCTGTTTTCCTGTTTTAAACATTTTCAAAAACACTATGGGCCTCCAGAGGAAAAATGCAAGTTAAATTCTTTTGAAGCAAGGTTCTTTTAAGCTTCCATTACCTACTGTGGTATTTCATAAAGCTCAGGCTGCAGTCCAAGGTTGTTGGGAGGTTTTGCTTAAGGGAGAAAATGATCAAGACAAAGGAATTACTTGCTTCATTTCATTCACCAGCCTAGCGAAGTATTCAGGAGTCTTACCTGAATCCTAGCCAGATGGAGAATCTATCGTATTTCATACAAAGTGTAACAGTGGATGCTCATGCAAGATTTTCTGTTAACTGACAGAAAAATATCAATCGTTTTCTGCTAAAAAAAAAATGAGCAGAAGAGGAAGAAACAAAAAATTCCTTAAACAAAATAGCAAAGCCTGTGCTGTTTGTACTCTATGGTCCTGGTGCTAAATATCTACAGAGATGTTCAAATTATTTTTAAAAAACAAAGATCATTCCAGTGTCTAAAAACATGATTAACTTTATATGCTTAGAATTACCAACTGGTTTAAGTAACTTGCTCCTTCCTCTCAATTTGCTTTGCAGACATCTGCAGCAGATAATGTTCATTCAGGCCAAGAAAATGTGATAGTCTCGATTTCAGTAAATCAAGATGTTGTTAAAAGCATAAGAGTGGAGTCTGCCAATCAGCTAGCAATTTTTGATGGGCCCAAGGCCCCAAATGTCCCAATTGTTGACAAAATAGACCCCTCAATACATTTCCAAAGGGCAGCAGTGCATTTATATCTTTTTTTTTTTTATTGCAAAAGTTTTACAATTACATTTTCACCCCTTTTTTCACCCCCCCACCACCCTCCCCAAACTTCCCATCCTCCCTAACCCTCCCTAACCCTCCCCCCCCAGACTTCCCTATTACATACTCATAACTAATAACACTAATAAATAAACCTGAACCCATCCCTCCCCCTATATAATTTTTCCTCTTTGTCTCTTTACATTAAAATATTTCTAATACATTATTTTCAAATAAAAGCTATTTGATACTTTCTAGTTTGGTATTTGTTCTGAACATATTCTATCCACCTTTTCCATTCCCATTCATAAGTCTCTTGTGAACAATCTTTTAAATAGGCTGAAATCTTCGCCATCTCTGCAAAACTGGCCATCTTCAAAGTCCATTCCTCGATAGTAGGCAAAGCTTCATTCTTCCAGTATTTACCTATCAACAATCTTGCTGCTGTTATCATATACAATATTAGTTTTATTTCACCCCGTGTAAAACCCTTAACTATACCCAATAAAAACAATTGTGGAGAAAATTGAATTTTTTTCTTCAAAACATTCTGCATGACCCACCAAATTTTTATCCAAAAAGCCTTAACTTTCCTACAGGTCCACCATACATGATAATACGTAGCATCCAAACATTCGCATCTCCAACATTTTGGCTGAACATTAGGGTACATACATGACAACTTTTTAGGATCTAAATGCCATCTATAAAACATTTTATAAAAATTTTCTCTCAGGTTTTGCGACTGTGTAAATTTAACATTCTGAACCCAAATTTTTTCCCAAGTTTCCAGCATCACTGGTTCTTCAAAATTCTGTGCCCACTTAATCATACAATCTTTAACTAATTCCGTTTCTGAATCTCTTTCTAACAAAACATTATAAAGCCTTTTAATATGCATTGGACCTTTCTCTCTTATATGTCTAACCAATTCTTCCTCATGCAACATAATACCAGTTTTTTGGTCCTCTTTCCATCTCATTTGTAATTGATTATATTGTAACCAGGTTAAATTAATCCCTTCGTCCAACAGTGTCTGCAATGTCTTCAGCTGCCATCTGCCCGCATCTGTAAAAAGAACCTCTTTATATAAAAACCCCCCGAGTGACATTATATTTGTATTCCACAAGGTATGACCAAGATCCAGCCATAGCGGTATTTTATAATCCCATTTGAGTCGGTGCTTCTTCCAAACTTTCATCAGGGAGTCTCTAAGTATATGACTTTTAAATACTTTATCCACTTTATTTTCATAGAATAAGTAAGCATGCCATCCAAATTCAAGATCAAAACTTTCTGCATTCAATATTCCAGCCTTTTTATTTCCAAACCAGTCACTTGTTAAAGTTAAAGCTGCTGCATCATAATATAACTGTAGGTTTGGGAGTTTAAGGCCTCCTCTTTCTGGAACATCTTGCATAATTTTCAATTTCACTCTCGGCTTTTTCTCGTTCCAGACAAACTTATTCACACCAGACTGCCAGACTTTCAGTTGTTTATCACTTTTAAGCACCGGAATCATTTGAAACAAAAACAGAAATCTTGGCAAAATATTCATCTTAACTGCTGCTATTCTTCCAAGTAAAGACAGTTGCAGCTTTTTCCAAGTCTCCATGTCTTTCTGAACCTCTCGCCACAACACCTCATAATTATTTTGAAACAATTTCATATTTGATTCTGCAACCTGAATTCCAAGATATTTTACCTTAGGTACAATTTCAAAACCTGCCCTCCTTTCAAGCTCGTGTTTACGATCTTGTGTCATATTCTTAACTATCATTTTAGTCTTTTTTGAGTTCAGTTTAAAACCTGAAACTCTACCATAGTCTTGTATAATGTCGTTCATCAGGATTATTGATTCCATTGGTTGTGATAGGGTAACAACCAGATCATCTGCAAATGCCTTTATTCTATAATCCTCTTGCCTTATCACTATACCTTTCAAAATTTTTGAGTCCCGTATTGTATTTAGCAAGACTTCCAATGTTAATATAAATAAAAGTGGGGACAACGGACATCCCTGTCTTGTTCCTTTTTCAATTTTAAACTCTGTCGTCAAACTTCCATTAATAATAATCTGTGCTTTTTGCTCTTGATAAATTGCTGAAATCGACTGTATAAATTGGTCCCCAAAGCCCATCTTTTTTAAAGTCTTTAGTAGAAAGTTCCAATCCACTCTATCAAAGGCTTTCTCCGCATCCAAAAGCAGTGCATTTATATCTTAAAGAAAGAGTTGGGTTAACCAAATGTAATAAACGAGACCCTTCTAGTAGCATTTTGAATCCTTTCCTCATTATTTGTAGCTGATTTATCTTACCATTTTCTTCACATATTCACACAGCCTAGAAGAGGGGCTTTTAAATATGTTTTTAACTCCTTTATGATATTTTGCTCTAATGGCCAGGATGACGTGGACCTCTGCTAAATGGTTTCTGGCAAATTTAATGGAATGATCTCTGTGCCCTGCAGCATATTTACAAGTATGCCATCTCGGTATTGCAAAAAAAATATATATATATATAGTTATTAATTTATTCTCTTTGCTGACTTTTGTGTATCTATATACTTTCACTAAGTTTCTTCTCTGAAACAGGTTTTATAAAACAGATTTCCCACATTCTAGATTCCTGGCCTTAATGCCAGTATTATTTTTTTTTAGATATTTATCCCACCTTTTTTTTCTTTCATTTACTTTTCTTTCCTCTTTTTTGCCTCCAATTTTCCCAACAACAACTTTGTGAGGTGAGTTGGAAGACAAGACTTAGGCAATTTTTCCCCTAGCATAATTTCTGCATCATTCTATGTAATTCCAAATTTTGTTGGATGATTTAAATGAGATAATTGAAGATTGTCATATCCATAATAATAATTTTCCACTCGTGGTTGTGTTATAGAAACATCACAACAACCACACATTAAATTGTAGATAAAAGATTTTAGGATAAATTAATAAAAGGAATGAAATTTAACATTGATTTATTGTGTATATTCAGAAACATGTTCTATCTATCTATCTGTCTGTCTGTCTGTCTGTCTGTCTCTATCTATCTATCTATCTATCTATCTATCTATCTATCTATCTATCTATCTATCATCTCCTCTTACCAGTTTGTGATTCTACTAAGATGCATCCTTTCACTACAGTAACAGATTTCTCCTATCAAGGAATCATGCTTATTGTTTTTCCAACTATATTAAAACATGCTTTTTTGAAATCCAGGATATATATGCTAACTTTATCTTACCTTAATATAGGTAGTCCTCGACTTATGACAACAATTGAATCCAAAATTTCTGTTGCTAAGTGAGACAGTTATTAAGTGAGTTTTGCCCCATTTTATGACCTTTCTTGACACAGTTGTTAAGTGAATCACTGCAGTTGTTAAGCTAGTAAGGTTTGTCAAGTGAATCTAGCTTCCCCATTGACTTTGCTTGTGAAAAGGTCGCCAAAGGTGATCACATAACCCAGGGACACTGCAATTATAAATATGAGCCAGCTGCTAAGCATCCAAATTTTGATCATGTGACAAATTTTGATCATAAGGATGCTGCATAAATTGAAAAACAGTCATAAGTTACTTTTTTCTGTGCAGTTGTAACTTTGAACAGTCACTAAACAAATGATTTAGGACTATCTGTGTTAAGAATGTCAGCATTAAATAATAATTTTCTTCCCAAATTCACACTCCTTCTATTTTGGGTATTAAGTCTTCCCAATTGATTAGAAATCTGTTTCTTTTATATCTTCCTTCACTTTCTGAAAAAGAAAGTTGTCAGTGAAATAGATTAGGATTTTTTTAGTTGGACCATACTTAGTAAAGTTTGTTTTGGAGATGATCTCTTTATCTTAAAAATGTTAGGGTGTCGTGTCTTAATGAAGACCGTGGGAGATGAAGATTCAATGTGGTTGTGTGTTATGTTAGTTTTTGTTTTATGTTGTTTGTATGTTTTATATTATTATTATTATTTTATTATTTTTTATGTTATTTGTTGTCTATATATATTTGTTTGGGTTTTGGGTCACGGAAAGGAAAAAGAGGGAATAGTTAAAATTAAAAATATTAATGGGGGTAATTAAGGTAATGACTTGGAACGTTAAAGGTACTGGGAATCAGATTAAGAGAAGACGTTTAGAATTTAAGATTAAAAGAGATTCTCCTGACATACTTTTTATGCAAGAAACTCATCAGAAATCTGAGGATATAAACAGGATGTATTTAAAAGGGATGCAGGTTTATGAAAAAGCTTTTGGGTCCTCAAAATCTAGAGGTGTTGCAACATTAATATCAAACAGAGTCCAATTTGAAAAAAACAAAGTAAGAGTCCAATTTGAAAAAAACAAAGTAATAGCAGATATCGATGGACGATATTTGATAATAACAGGATGTATTAACGAGGAAAAAATAACATTAGTTAATTTATATGTACCAAATGTGAATCAAAAATATTTTTTGAATAAAATTACCGATTTGTTGCAAACTGAAAGGGTAGGGAAGGTAATTATTGCTGGTGATTTTAATTTAATTAGAAACCAGATGGATAGTACCAATCCTACCCGATATGGTGGAATAAGAAAAATGGGGATACTTGATAACTGGATGTTGCAAAATGGTGTAGTAGATGTTTGGAGGGAGATTAAAGGTAATGAAAGAATGTATACTTTTTACTCAAAGGTATTTAATTCATATTCAAGAATTGACTATATTTTTGTATCCAAGAATCTGATGGATAACGTGGATAATATGGATGTTGACCACGCAGAATTGTTACTAGAATTAGATATGTTTTTGGAGAAAAAAGAAAATTGTTGGAGATATGATGAAAAATTGTATAAAAATGAGGAAGATAAGAATCATATTCTTAAGAAATGGGAAGAAAATTGGGATTGGAATGATAATGGGGAAGTCAATTATGGAACAGTTTGGGACACAATGAAAGCAATTTTTAGAGGAGAAAGTATTAAATTACCAAGTAGGAAGTATAAGAATTATAAAGTAAAGATAGAGGAAAAGAAGAAATTGATAAAAGAACTGGAAAATAGATTCCTAGTGACTAAGGATAGAAAATTATGGGAGGAACTTAAAAAATTGAAAAATAAACAAATAGCGGAAGATACAGAAATAGTTAAAAAAAAATTAAGCTATTTAAAAAGAGAATTTTTTGAATATGGTAATAAAAATTCAAAATTATTAGCAAGAATGGCGAAAGATAAAAAAGAAAAAAGAGAAATAGGTGTCCTAATAGATGAAAAAGGTAAGAGATGTTATAAAAAATTAGAGAAATGTGAAATTGTTAAAAAGTTTTTTCAAGAATTATATCTTAAAAAAGAAATTGATAATTGTAAATTAAAAAAATTCTTAGAAAAATATGGTCAGAAGAAAATTGACAATAAATATAAAGAAAAAATGGAAAAGGATATTACCTCTGAGGAAATTAAAGATGTGATTCAGAAGCTAAAACTTGGAAAATCTCCAGGTGAGAATGGGTTACCAGCAGAATTTTATAAAGAGTTTAAAGAAACTTTGATCCCAAAACTACAGAAATTGTATAATAAGATATTACATGGAGATGATATTCCCATGTCCTGGAATAGAACAATTATATCCTTAATCCCGAAACCAGGTAAAGATTTAGAAAAGATTGAATCCTATCGGCCCATTTCCTTGATTAACCAAGATGCTAAGATATTTACTGCAATTCTAGCAAATAGATTGAATAATTTTATAGATAAATATATAAACTATAATCAAGTAGGTTTTGTTAAAGGGCGTTATATGTGTGATTTAGTTAGAAGAGTATTAAATGTTATTGATAATGCTGAGAATAATGGTGATAAGATAGGTATTCTTGCCTTGGATATTTTTAAAGCCTTTGATTCTATACAATGGGATACTATAAAAGAAATGATTTCTGCATTAGGATTTGTTAATAAATTTATTCATATTATTTCCAAATTGTACCAGAGGGGTACGGCAAGAGTGAAGGTAAATGGTATATTTACGCAAGATATAAATTTGGAAGCAGGGACAAGACAGGGTTGTCCCCTGTCTCCGACCCTATTTTTATTAGCAATGGAAATTTTAACAACTTTGATTGAAGAGGATTCAGAATTAATAGGTTATAAAGGCGTCAAAGTTAATTTATATGCAGATGACACTCTTGTCATTTTAAATAATATTACAAATGATATAAAAAGAGTTCAAATACATTTGGAAGAATTTGAAGATATGACTGGTTTGAAAGTAAATTGGGCAAAATCAGAATTATTAATGGAAATTGATAGGGAAAACAAATTAGAAAAATTACAAAATCAGTTTGGAATTAGGATAAAGGATAATTTAAGATATTTAGGTATTATACTTTCACTTAAAATTAAAAATTTAAAGAAACTAAATTATGACATAGTAATAAAAGAAATTGAAGAGAAAATTGGGAAATATAAAAAACTTAAGTTATCTTGGTTTGGTAGAGTAGCTTTATGTAAAATGATGTTACTTCCTAAATTTAACTTTTTATTCGAGATGCTTCCGATTTTTTTAACCGAGAAGGACATTGAAGTATATCAAAAAAAATTAGATAAATTTTGTAATGGGGATAAAAAACCAAGATTGATTAAGAAAATGTGGTATCAGAACCAAAAACAAGGTGGTTTAGGAATTCCAAAATTATTAAACTATTATAGAGCATTTAATATAAAAACAGTAGTAAAAATTTTAAAAGGAGATGTTAAACTTTGGGGTAACTTGGAAATGAAAGAAATAAAGAAGTTTGGTTACAAATGGTTTTTGGAAAATCTTAAAGGTAAGGTTAAAATTTGTAATTATTGGTTAAATAGTTTGACTAAAAATTGGGACAGAGTAGCAAAAAAATTAATACCAGACGCATTGTATTTAGGTAAACTGAAAGAGAATTGCCCAATGAAATTAAATAGTAACAGAGAGAGGATTATAATAGAAGAGAAAGTAGAATCAATTAGTGAATGGTTGAAATTTATAGAAAATGAAATGAGGAAAGAGGAAATTTATGGAAAATTAAATATTAATTGGTTTGAAAGAATTCAAATGAATAAATGGAATAGGAAATGCAAAGAAAGGAATGATGAGAGTAGAAAGGAAACGGAATTTGAAAATTTGACATCTCGAATAATAAAAGATGAAATTGGGCCAAAGGGATTAGTTAGTAAAATTTATAAAATTATTAACTTTGATAATAATTCACAAAGGGTAATGAAAGAGAATTGGGTAAAAGAACTGGGTATTGAAATTTCTGATCAAAATTGGAATATGAACTGGGTTAGTAGAATAATGAGGACATTATCAATAAGGATTAAAGAACATAACTATAAAGTTATTTGGAAGTGGTATTTGACCCCAATAAGACTTTTTCAAATGGATAATAAAGTGGATAAAATGTGTTGGAGATGTAAAGTGGAACTCGGGACATATGCTCATATGTGGTGTAAATGTAATGGGGTTGAACTTTTTTGGTCTAGGATAGAAAATGAAATATTTGAAATGATTAAGAAGAGGGTCAAATTGAAATTGGAAACCATATTATTATTAATATTGAATGAAACAACATTAACAACTGGAGAAAGAGAATTGGTGAGGATTTTGGTTATAATGGGGAGAATTATAATTGCTAGATATTGGAAATTAAATGTTGACTTAAAATTAGAAGAATGGTATAATGAAACATGGAAATTTGCATTAAATGATAAATTGACTTGTGATATTAAAATTAGAAGTGGTATATATAAAGAAAATGTTTTTTGGAACACTTGGCAACCATTTGTGGACTTTGCACTTGGGAGATTGGATGAATCGGCACCAGTACCTTATCAAAGAGATTTCTGGAAGAATTGAAGACTTCAATTTCCTAAAACTTCCTTTCCGTTTGTATAGCACGTTGGGGGGAAAAAAATTTTTTTCTTTCCTTACTATTGATTTTTGTATTGATTTTTTTTCCTTTTTGTTATTCTTTAACAATAAAAATATAATAAAAAGTTAAAAAAAATGTTAGGGTAAGTAACATCTCTATCATTACTTTACCTCTTGTCAAAAAATCTACAATTTGCTCTTGGAAAACATCACCCACAACTTCTTGGTAGGCTTCTTCTTATTTTTAACCCAGAAACTTTTGGCACTGCATTGTATACTCAGGGGTCTTCAACAATACAAAATTTCAAAAGTGTCAATCCTCTTCTTATTTTGTTTCGTCAACAGAAATTGTTGGGACTGGCCAAATCTACTGTCTCAAGGAGTATACTGCCTTTGGAGGATCAAAAGAACAAGTTGCTAAGGCTCATCTAGACTTTTCTTGCTCGGTCACATGCATTGTGACTGCTTTACTTCATAGTTTGAAATTTTAGGAAGGAAGCTATATATAAATAATACAGCAAGATAACAGAATAATTAATCAGGGGGTTATTACATGACTCAAAATCAGAAATAATGTTGTTAAACTTTAGGGACCATTATTATTTTATTAAAAATCAAAATATGGGAAATAAAGAGGATAGTCTTCAACTCTTAGTAAAGAAAGACAGATATAATGGAGAAGACTCTAATGCTGGAAAAGATGGAGGGAATGAGAAGGACAATCAGCAGCAAATGGATATACTCAGTTATGGTGGCAATGGTGCACCATTGGGAGACTTGAAAGAACTGGTTAGAGACCAAATCTATCTACAGTTATGTGGTTGATAGAATCAAAATGACTCCATGGCACTTAACCAATCAATCAGCCTTTGAAGAATTGTCCTATTGGTCTTGCTAAAAGTAGTAAATCCATTCCCTCTATTTTTCAAAACTCCAGCCTCATATTGTCTATTCAGCCCAGTTTTTTGTTCTTTCATATCAGATCTAAATCTTGTTTCTTTAGCACAGGACTAAAAGCAAATTCTTTGTTTCTGTGCTACAGAATATTTTCTATCTCTTGTTTCTGGCTTTCACTCTCAATCATTAGGTTTGCTTCTTTGTCAGATTTTTTTCTTGTGAAAGGCAGCCTTTTGATGAGCTCTTACTGAAGTGATCTGCTTGTTCAATCTAATAAATGTGTCCACCTTCTCTTAAGAAACAAAGTGTGGCCTCTTGGTTCTCCAAGCCTCTTAATTTTCCTTTTCTAGCATGCATTTGTTTTCAAGCACAAACAAAAGCATACTATACACATTGCAGGTTATGACCATTCATATTTACTTCTGATTCTTAAGCAGAGTCAATACAAAAGCTTTTTATTTTCTCATATTTCTTTCTCATGTTTTTCAGGTTAGTCAAGTATACTTTGTCAACTTAAAGGGGAAATTTGTTTGGAACCTCTCCCTTGAACTCCCCCTTCAAACTCCTATTTGTTCTCTCTATTTACTCCCTCTGCCTTTATTTGCTTAGCATGGAGAAATTATACAATCATTCACAAAGAGCAATGAGCAGATCTCAGGATATGCCCTTTGTAATCAGCAGTTATTCAGAAGATGACCATTCACTCAACATAGCTTAGTTCTCAGTCCTTTAAATCATTTAGTGTTCCTCTTCTTTACTGAACTCTACTGTCAAATTCATATCAGTACTGTGTTCAGTCACTTAGGCATTGTGGTTTGTAAATTCAGAATGTTGGCATCAGGATTTATAATTTAGGGCTTCGGTTATCGGACCTTGCAGATTGGGAGTTAAAAATGCGAGCAATTCCAGTTTTCATTCCCTTTGGTAGTGAAATAAAATCACCAAGTCAATTCAAGCCTTGCAAACTGGGACTTAACTGGCGGCCAAAGAGCCCCTTCCTTGTCTTCTCTCTTCCCCGTGGCTGGAGGAGGTGGTGTTGGAGAATTGGTGCTGTAATTTGAAATTGAAATTTCAATTACCCACCCCACCCAACTAATTTTCAATTTGGAATGGAAAATTGTTTATGTGGGCTCAGCAGAAAGTGAGGAATATGATCAAATTTTAGATTCAGTTTTAGTAGGCCCTGTTCCTGCAGGAAGACATATGTTTGTATTTCAGGCAGATGCTCCTAATCCAGGATTTATTCCTGATGCAGATGCTGTAGATGTAACGGTTGTCTTAATCACCTGCGCTTACAGAGGTTAAGAATTTATCAGAGTTGGGTATTATGTAAACAATGAATATACTGAAACAGAATTGAGGGAAAACCCTCCAGTAAAGCTGGACTTTTCTAAGATCCAGAGGAATATTTTGGCATCTAATCCCAGAGTCACAAGATTTCATATTAATTGGGAGGACAACACTGAAAAACTGACAGATGCCGAGAGCAGTAACCCAAACCTCCAGTCAATCCTTTCTACAGATGCCCTGCTTTCAGCCTCAAAAGGGTGGCCAACATCTGAAAACTCTCTAAATGTCATGTTGGAATCTCATATGGACTGCATGTGACCTTCTGCACTATGTTATATGTTGAGCTCTAAACACACACAGTACACAGAACACAACCATCATGGAAACATTTTCTTTGGAATTACATATTTAAAAAATGTGAAAATTGCTTAAAGAACACACACCCTGTAGAAAGTTTATAAGGAAAAGTATTTGAGTGGATGTATAAATAAAACTATTTTTGAGTTTAAAAAAAGGGATTTATAATTTAGAATTTGTATAAATCCAGCCAATTTTGACTTATTCAATAAACAATGTTTAAACAGATATGGTTCAGCATTTTTTGTGAACTCACTTTTCTGCATGGTTACAAAAGGTTTGCTTTAGAGGCCTATGTTCAAGAATGTTTTGTCCTTCTGGATTTTTTATATTCCTTGTAATACAGTATCTTTCAGGGAATATTAAAAAAACTAAAAATTATAGTAACTTTTAAAAATACTTTATTTTTTCAAAATAAAACTAGATACACACACAAATATATATGGCCACATACAGTTATACTCAGTCTGTGTGTATGGGAGAGAGAATGTAAACAATGGGTTGTAAAATAAAACAACAACAATCAATTGCTATTAATCAGGTGAACATTTATGTTTCTGTATTGTACAATAATTCAATTGGTCTGAAGCATAGTCTTCAATTCTTGATGTCTTGATTGATGCTAAACATTGGCAATATAGTCAGAAGAATTTAGTATTTTTGACATGCAATAATAAATCTAAAGTTATTTTAAGAACACTGAATTTTAGGCAAAACTGTAGCACTTTTACTGACAGATTACATGTTTGTGGAAAGTTTAATCATTAAATATTTTCTGATGTGCCCAATATATAAAAATAAGATTTTTGTTGGTGTATAAACCTTGTTTTAAAATCAAAGGGGACCAATTTAACATTCTTTAAACAAGCCTCCGTTGATTTGCACAAACAAGGCATTCAAGTTTGTTACTCCAAGGTTGCATACATAATTAATACCTATTTCACCTGATTCACTCTGCTTCTTTTATTAATGGATTACTGCCTTTGGAGATTCCTATTGATTCCACAAAATCTCTAATTGATATGGAACTTCCAATTTGTAATACCAGAGGGATGAAATAATCCAAATAACAAATACCTCTGCCAAGTATCACCTGTGATTTCAATCTCTAGAAAAGTGTTTAAAATTGTCTTATCAAAGCTATGTTGATCTAAGTAATAGTATTATGACAGGCCAATTGAGTTGAGGAAAGGATTTTTCAGATATTTTTAAATTGGAGAGTATCCCATAATGAAAGCTTTTCACAGTAAAAGAATCAAAACTATATATACTAATATGTGTCATATTCTCTGCAGCATTATATGTATATTAAATCTGATCCTCAAATCAGCAACGATCCAAATTTTTGTCAATACTTCAATGGAGTGAAAAACAAATTCCTCAAATGAATTATTACATTCCTTACACCAGCTAATAATTTACATTAAAATAAACTTTGAATATTTAGAAAATTAAATCCATCTTTCTTAAGGCACTTGTAATTTATGCAATAAAAATCTTGATGAATACCCTATTGTAAATATATATTCAATGTCATAAAAATAGTGTGAATGTAAATAGCAATTTAAGTTTAAAATATAAGTCGGCCTTGGAGTTAAATCTTAATTATATTAAGATGCATCTATCTACTAACCCAATATTTTAAGAAATCCAGGATCACCTCTCTAAATCTTTCTTTATATTCAAATTTGACTATTGAAAAAACTTCCAAACAATTTTTAAAGCAAAGTAAACAACAACAACAACAACAACAACAACAACAACACTTACAACAAATCTTTGAATATGTGAAAAGTATTAATGAGGCCTTTGGCATGAGCTCTGATTTAAACCTCAGTGTTAATATTTTCAGAATGTCTAATATTGTAGGGTAGGTAAGAGACAAACGAGAAGATAGAACTCTAAAAGAAACAAAATCTGTAAGAAGTAAAGTGGTTTTCTAGCTTTGGCACAGCTCAATGACATCAGAAATTGAGTTCGTTATATGACTTTGCCCCTGTCCCAAAGATCTTTTCCAAGATCTTCCATAAAGTTGAGAATTGCCTACCAATAGGCATTATCTAGGCATTATCCCAGGAACTGGGCCAAGCCTGTTATCATGGCAATTCATTCTCCTGAAATATAAGGGAGGGGAAAATAGGAGGAGCATATTCTGTCAGATGACCTTGGTGGCATAGGAGAAAGGCTTGCAGAGACAGGAGAAGAAGTTAAAAGAGGGATCAGTTTAGAGTTGTTATGTAGCCACAAGCAAACTACTGTAAGTCCACACACACCCCACACACACACCAAATGCTGTTGAACTTTAGCTAGTTCTACCCAGGTGCTGATCATTAGTTGAGAAGATCCCAATGCATAGGCTTTGAGTTAATTGGAAGCAGTTAATTGGAATCTTCATGTCTATACCTGATTTTTCACTCCTCATAGGTGGAGACCTATCTATATCTCGGAGGGATGAAATTCAGGGAGCTTCAGCTACAAGTGCTTCAATGATATTACAGCAATTGGGTCTTTGCTTTCTCAGCTGTAGTGCTTTGGTTTCTGTGTGCCAATTCCAGAATTTACTGGAGTTGACCACCTCTGCACTTTATAATATCAAGATGTATAAGTGATTGGTCACAGCCCCTGTTCATTCCTTTGTGCATCTATCAAATGCAACATTTTGCTAGTAGATACTGACCTGTCAGCATAGATATAACTGCCCTCGAGCTTCAAGAGAGAATATAGAACATAAAATAATAAAGTTAGAAGCAACCTTGGAGATCTTCTAGTCCAACCCCATGTACAAACTGGAGACCCTACACCAGTGATGGCTAACCTTTTTAGGACCGAGTGCCCAAAGCGTGTGTGTATGCACGTAAAAGCATGTGCATGCTGGAACCCCTAAATTGCAATGTGTGCATGGCCCCACGCATGCGTTCCGTCCCCACACAAGTGCCCTGTCCCCCATGCATGTGCACACAGCCCCTCGCATGCCCCATGCCCCCACGCATACGAGGCAGAGACCCAAAGACCAGCTGGCTGGCGGGAGGCATGCACACATGCGCAGGAGACCTGAACTCGGGTACGGCTCGTGCGCCATCAGAGAGGGCGTTGCGTGCCATGTCTGGCATGCGTGCCATAGGTTCACCATCACGGCCCTACACTATTTCAGACAAATGGTTGTCCAGTCTCTTTTGAAAGCCTCAGGAGATGGTGCACTCACAACTTCTTTTTTTTAATACATGTTTTATTAATACATTTTTTTATATCACATAAAAAAATCCATATCTATCTGAAGAGAGTGTTGTCTGGGCACAATTAATTTTAAGTAGAAATGCCATATTGATCAACATTAATCATAATAATAAACATAATAAACGTATCAGTAATAATCGCAAAATAGTAATACAATTAGTTTATCTACCTTACAAGGTTTTCAATACAAAAGTTCTTATTAGCTTTTACATCTTTTTAGATTGTAATCTCTGATTCATTAACCATTGGTAAAACAAGTCCCATGTCAAAAAGTATTCTGTTTCTTCCTTTTCTTTTATTTTAAGTGTTAATCTGTCCATCTCAGCATATTCTAATATTTTTTATAACCCTTTCATCTGTAGGGATCTCTTCGTTTTTCCACTGTTATACAAACACAATTCTTGCTGCCGTTAATACATGTAAAATTAAATATATTTGCCCTCTGTCATACTGTTCTGGTAATATACCCAACAAGAATATCTCTGGTTTCAAATCTATATGTTGTTTTATCATTTTTTCTAGCCAAGAATGTATTTTAGTCCAATATTTTTTCGCCTTTGAGCATGTCCACTACGTATGATAGTATGAACCTGGTATCTGATTGTACTTCCAACATTTAGCTGATAAATTTTCATACATTTTTGCTAATCTTGCTGGTGGTAGATGCCACCTATAAAACATTTTATATAAATTCTCCTTATAGGCCATTGACATCGTTAGCTTGGTCAGTTCTTGTTTAGATTTGAGTTCCTCATTCAAAATGTCCTTATATCTTACAATTTTTTTCCACATCAATCACATTAGGGTGTATCACTGCCTCCATTGTGGAGAGCCAGATTGGTATTTTCATATAATGTCTTTCTTTAACTTTTCCCCATACTAACAATAATGCATTTCTAACAAAATGTCTTTGAAAGTATCCATGTATTTTTTTTTTATTTTTTTTTGCCATACCATAAAAAAGCATGCCACCCCAGTTGGAGATCATGCCCCTCCAAATGTAATAATCTTTTATGTCTCAAATTTACCCATTCTTTCCTCCCAGGCAAGTGCAGTGGCCTGGTAATATAGCTCCCAATCTGGCTACCCAAAGCCCCCTTTGTAGCAGTTTCAATTTTATTCTTGCTTTTTTCTCTTGCCAAATATATCTTAATATCATTTTGTTTAGTTCTTCAAAGAATTTTTTTTCTAGTTTTATCGGAAATGTTTGAAATAAGAATAATAGTCTCGGCAAGATATTCATTTTTATTGTAGCTATTCTTCCTATCATCGATAGCTGCAGATTTTCCCATTTCTCCAAGTCTAATTTAATTTAATTTAACAATTTCATATAGGTATCTTCTTTAATAGTTGCACATCTTGCTGTTAACTGAATTCCTAAATATTTAACTTTCTTCACTATCTGAATATGTATCTTCTCCACCAGCTCTTTTTTTTGTTTGTTTGTTTGTTTGTTTCTCTGTAACATTTTTGACTAATATTTTAGTTTTCTCTTTATTCATTTTCAGTCCTGCCACTTCACCATATTCTGCTATCATTTTTATTAGCTTGGGTCCAGTTTCCAGTGGTTCTTCTAAAATGAACACCAGGTCATCTGCAAATGCCTATAATTAGTATTTTTCTGTTTTTATTCCCTTTCCTTTTATTTCTGGATCTTTTCTAATACTTCTATTTAATACTTTCAATGTTAATATAAATAGTAAAGGGGACAGAGGAAATAATAAAGGGGACTGTGCAAAAAACGGGCTCATTTTTGCAAAAACGGGACCCAAGGAGGGTTTGGGAGGCCTGCAGAGTGTTCCTAGGGGCCGGGGAGAGTAAAAACGTTTTTTTTCTTCTTTACTTCTTTGAAATCTTGGTGCGTCTTATACTCCAGTGCGTCTTATAGTCTGAAAAATACGGTATTTTCATTGTAGTAACATGAATTGCCAGATTACGTTATCAAAAGCTTTCTGTGCATCTAAAAATATCAATGCCATTTGTTTTTCGCAATGTACTTCATAATACTCCAGCGTGTTCAGAATAATTCTCATATTATTTTTAATTTGTGTTTCAGTAAAAATCCATTCTGGTCTGGATGTATAAATTCATTCAAGAATCTTTTTAATCTCCCTGCAATTATTGAAGCATATATCTTGTAATCTGCATTTAATAGTGATATTGGTCTGTAATTTTTTTATCTGTGTACTTTGTGATTCTTCTTTCAGTATTAGAGTTATATTTGCTTCCTTCTACAACTTGGTATTTCAGCCTCTAACAATATTTCATTGTAAACTTCTAACATTGGGAATACCTAAAGTATCTTGTAGGCATTTATAAAGTTCTGCCAGTAATCCATCTAGTCCTGGTGTTTCACTGGTTTTTGTCTCTTAATTGCTTCTGTTAATTCCATCATCGTTATCGTTTCATTTAACATAACCTTCACTATTTCAGGTACTGTGGGTAGTTCAGCTTTCTCCAAATATTGTTTTATTTTTTCTTCTGCCACAACGATTCCGTTGTGAACCGATAGTAGGTAAGTAGAACCCACCCCTGGTTGAAATTGATTAAATTCTGAGATACCAGTTTATCATTTAACTGTCAGAAAATTGGTGACAACAAAACTGTACAAGTAGTCCAGATTACAGGGGAACCATCATCTCTTACAAATGTCTTGCTGGCAGCAAAACGTAAGTGCTAACAAGTGTTTTACAGGTGTTTTGAAATAAGTACAGTTATGAAAGAATCCTCTGCCTTTTGAATAAAGTACTGCTGTGTGAAATAAATACAGTTGTAAAAGAATCCTCTACCTTTTGAATAAAGTACTGCTGTAATCAGCCAAAACACTCTGTAACACTCAGCCTCCCCAAAGTAATACTGACACAGCATCAGTTTCTGTGATAGGTACTGAATTTTTGACATGACTTGTATACAACATGTAAGGATACCAACACTATAAACTCATTCCTATAAAACCCTTGTCCAATGCAATAAACTACTAGGACTTCTGCTTTCCAAACAAATTTTAATCTCAAAAATTTGGAACTCTTCTGTAGATTGCATGACCTATAATGCACTTAAAGAAAGCAGGTAGGTCGTTGTTAGCATCGAGTTTTAAAGAACAGATTTTTGGGGGTGGACGTGAGAAAAGCAAAGTTTTCTAATACTATTCATCAAAATATTTTCTTTGCTTAAATGAAGCCAATTGTGAAAAATTATATATGTATTATGAAAAGCTTCTATAGATTAGTTATTTTTTATCTCTTTCTTTATAGATTATAATACTACTGGCAATGTAACATAATTTCCAAATAATTGCAAAATGAAGATAATGAAGAACTAGAATGCCATACAGAAATACAAAAAGGATTTTGTTTATTTCACTACATTAGTGGCCCCAACCTTTTGGGCATCAGGGAGCAGTTCCATTGAGAAAGGTTTTTCCGTGGACCACAGGGGGCATGGTTTTGCATGCTGCCTCCATCCCGCAGATGGGTCTTTATTTGTTTGCACGGCCCAGTTTCTGGCATACCATGACCCAGTGCTGGTCCATGGACCGGGGGTTGGGGGTTGGGGACCCCTACACTAGATGTTAACAGCTCATAACTTTGCCTGGATTGCACCTTTGATATAACCTGAAATCTTCAGAAGTTAGTTTCTTTCAGTTAAAAGAAATCCGAAAACAATTAAGGTCAAAACCTCTATATAAAGAACATTACAGCAGAATTGCATTCCAACATTTAGCCCTTTAAAGAATACTGCACAATTGTCAAATCTAGATGGAGGGAGCGTGTATAAAAACATTCTTAGATGTCTCTCTGAAGTTATAGGTCAACTAAAGCACTCTGTAGCATCTATTATACCTAAACATCATTGCAACAAAACTCATAAGATTGGTTTTTATAAATAGTAAACATTTTTGACACAGGTTCTAATCAGATTCACAAATACAAATATATGATGTGATGGAATATGCAGCTGGAAAAGGATTTGGGAGGGAGGGCTCAGCAATAGCACCTTAGCTTCCCAGGGAAGAGGTAATGCATTCCAGGGAGAGGTCCAAAATAAGAAACTGTACAGTCCTGAACTGGACGGGGGAGGGAGCAAAAGGTTCAGGATAGTCATATCCTAGAATCTCCCAGGGCATATCTATGAGGTTAGAAGATTACTGCTTTAGTCTGGTGAGATTCTTAAATTCTTATTAGGTATAAGCAGTGGTGGGATTCAATTTTTTTAACAACAGTTTCTCTGCGCGTGGCTTAATTGGGGGTGTGGCTTGGTGGTCATGTGACTGGGTGGGCCTGGCTAGCTGGCCATGTGACTGGGTGGGTGTGGATAGCTGGCCATGTGACCAGGTAGGTGTGGCTAGATGGTCATGTGACTGGGTGGGCGTGGCTATCTGCATAGGGACTACTCAGAGGGCTGAAAAAAGTCATTTCTGACCGGTCCTCGCACTTATGACCATCCTCACATTTTTGCCTGTTGCAGCACTCTTAACAACCGTGTCATTCATTTCACAACTGCTTCTCTTCACCATGGTGACAAGATTGGGCAAAAACGTAAAATGTGAGGACATTCATAAGTTCGAGGACTGGTCAAAAGTGCGAGGACCAGTCAAAAATAACTTTTTCAGCCCTCTGAGTAGTCCATATGCATAAAAGGATACAGCAATAGAGAGGGATGAAGGAAGGGAAGGGAAATTAGAGTAGGAGTGAGGGTAAGAGAGGGAGGAAGAGAGGAGGAGAAGGAGAAAGGAAGAGGAAGTAGGGAGGAGAAGAAGGGGGGGAGAGAAAGTAAGAAAGAAAGAAAAGAGAGAGGTGGTAGGTTTGAGGAGAAAGATTGCTGTACAATAAAAAAGATGAAAGGGAAGAAAACCAACCCCAAATAAATATAAAGATATTAAGATAAAGAATGAATTGTTAAACTTTAAAGAATAAAAGAGAACAAATATGAATAAATAGCAATAATTAGAAACACACATACAAACATACAATGTATTTTCTTTGAACAGAGTATTTGGCCGGTTCACAAATTTAAACAATGTTTAGTCATTTCAATTAAATTTACAATTTCTATATTTCCTTTTTGCCATATTTATTCCTCATCTATTTTTTTAAAAAACCAATATTACCCTTCATCCTCATCTCTAATCTTAATCAAATTCAATTTTTCCCTTCTATTCTATATTATACCCCTTCGCATTGTCATCTATTTTTATATCCATCCTCACATTGGTTAATTATGTAATTATGTAATACAGTTGTTTAATACAAATTCAACATTTTAATATAAATCAATTAGTTATATAACTATCTTTTTTTATATTAATCAATATGAACATGAATATTCCAATTATTTCCATGCAATCCAATTTCTTACAAATCAATTAATTTTATTTACCAATAATAATAAACCAAATAATTTCCCCCATATATTTCTCCAAACCACAACTTAACCATTTCTGCTTTCAACACAATATACAATTAATAGTATCTCAATTATTACAATTTCCTAGTTAAATAGAACAGGAAGAGAAGAGAAGATTGGAAAGAGAAAGAGAAGAGAGGGAAGGAGCAAGGAGGAAAACACAAAGAATAACAAGAAACACCAGGAAAGTAAAGACAACAACTAGATAGGAAGAAAAATGGAACAGGAAATAAAGATGATTTCGATCAAAATTAATGGATTAAACGCCCCTGCTAAAAGAACCCGGACACTTACCAAACTACAAAAATTAGGAATGGATATCATAAATCTACAGGAGGTCCACATTAAAAAACAACACCAACAGATACTAGAAAATAGAAGACTAGGGAACCTTTACACCTCACTGGTTGACCAGAAAATAAAAGGCATTGCAGTCTACATTAGGAAACATCTAAAAACAAAACAGATATACAGAGACAGAGGGAAGAGTTTTAATGGTGGAGATACAAACGGAATCCAAGACAATATTGCTAATCTCAATTTATGCACCAAATGAGAATCAACATACTTTCTTCCAAAACATACATGACAGAGTAAAAGAGCTAGACTATTATAGGTGACTTCAATGCAATTTCAGACATAGAAAAAGATTACTGTAGTACCAGGAAAAATAAAATAAAAAAAAAACACACCTTGCCGGACACTTTCAAGGATATGGTGTAGGAATTCTACCTCCAAGATGCGTGGAGGGAAATAAATAAAGATAAAAAACAGTATACTTTCTACTCCAATCCACACTTATCTTGGTCCAGGATAGACATGGCCTGGATGTCAACAGATCTCAGGAAAGACTTAGAAGAAATAGAAATAATGACAAACACATGGGCAGACCACAATCCGATAAAAGTAATCTGGAAAGGATATCGGAAGAAAAAGAGATGGATGGACCGAAATTCTAAAAAGTAAAGAATACATATAAATGATGGAAAAAGAAATGGGAATATTTTTTGAGATTAACACCAAAGAGCAAACTTCCCTCCAAAATTTATGGGACATGGCGAAAGCCTAAATAAGAGGCTTAACGATATCGTATTTGGGGAAAAAAACCAAAGCAAAACAACAGGAAAAAGACAACTTATTGAAGGAACTCAAAAAGTATGAATTCGAGTTACAGAATGAGCCTCTAAATAAGAGGATTAAAGAAAAAATAAATTTGGCCAAACACAAAATAAATTTGATTACACAAACAGAAATTGCAAAGAAAATCAAATCTGTAAAGCAAAACCATTTTGAATACGCAAATAAGAGAGGGCATACAAATTGAAGCAAGAAAAAGAGAGAAGGACAATCCATGAACTACAGGATGATGTAGGAGAAATATACTATAGGAACAAAGACCAAAAAGAAATAGCAAGAATTTTTTTTCAGAAACTATACGAACAGGAAGAATCTCCAGAAGAGGATATCAAACAATACCTTAATGAAGTCGATATCCAAGAACTAGAAGAACCACACAGGGATCTTCTGGACAGGCAGATTACAATGACAGAATGGACGTTGGATTACCTGAACGTTCCTTTTCTTGGCGATGCGAAGCAATTCATTGGTGGGTTCTATCATTCTTGCTTGATAGGGACTGTGCCTTTAAATTTTCCTCTGGGCACTCCTCCCTGGTTCTGTGGCTCATCAGTTATTTCTCAAAGGTGTTCAACAGGAGCCGTGATCTAAGAAAGAAAACACAAGAAAACCCTCTCCCCACCCCAGACAGCCTGAGAGGTGGGATTAATTGCTTCGCATCGCCAAGAAAAGGAACATTCAGGTAATCCAACGTCCATTTTCCATGGCGATGCTACGCAATTCATTGGTGGGATATGCCCAAGCACCCATCTACTGGGAGGGAGGCTGGCTAGGTCTTTGAGCACCTGGGGAGTGGACAGACTGAAGCACCCACTGGCCAAAGGAGGCCTCTGCCGAAGCCAGAGAGTCGATCTTGTAATGGTGGACGAATGGAGAAAGCAACATCCACGTGGCAACATGACAAATGTCCAGAATGGACACTTGAGTGGACCAAGCAGCCGACGTGGCAGTGCTGCGGGTTGAGTGTGCCCAAATTTGCCCTGGTGACTGTCTGCCCTGAGTGCTATAAACCGAGGCGAT
The DNA here is from genome assembly GCF_029215685.1 of Pituophis catenifer annectens. Taxonomy (NCBI): domain Eukaryota; kingdom Metazoa; phylum Chordata; class Lepidosauria; order Squamata; family Colubridae; genus Pituophis; species Pituophis catenifer. The sequence goes on from NW_027256881.1 coordinate 175,231,396, forward strand.
GCAAGCCTTAATCCACCTTTTGGCCCATGGATGCTGGATGGAAGGAAACCAAAAGTGCCTCCGATTTACGAAATGAGGCAGTCCTGGCAATATAGCGGCATAAAGCCCGCCAGACATCCAATGTGTGCCACTGAGTCTCTAGGGGATGACGAGGATGGGGGCAAAAATCAGGTAAGATGACCTCCTGTTGCCTGTGAAAAATGGAATTAACTTTGGGGACAAAGGAGGGGTCCAGTCTGAGGACAACCAAATTGGGTTTAAAAATGCATAGGTCACTACGAATTGATAGGGCAGCCAATTCCAAAACCCTCTGTGCCGACGTAATGGCAAGGAGAAATGCCATCTTCAGGGTCAAAAACCGAAGGCTCACTGATGCCAGAGGCTCAAATGGTGAAGTCGTGAGTGCCCTCAAAACAAGGGACAAGTCCCAGGAGGGATATCTATGGATAGGCAGAGGTTGGAGGTTTGTTGCCCCCCTCAGAAAACTCCTAATGCGGGGGGTCGAGGGTAAGAGACCGAGTGTCACCTGAGCCTAGGACCGTCACCAAAGCAGCCACCTGACGTCTGAGAGTGGAGGGGGCTAAATCTTTAGTGAAACCCGCTTGGAGGAAGTCTATAACATCTGGAACTGATGCAGAAGTAGGATCAATATGGCGAGCGGCACACCAAAGATAGAATGCCTTCCAAGAGGCATCATAGATCCTGACGGTTGACGGATGTCTAGCTGCCTGGATGGTGTGGATGGCGTCCTCCGAAATGTTGTCCTTCCTCAGGCGGATCCGCTCAAGCACCATACGGCTAACTGTAGCCACTGCGGGTTTGGATGGAGCACAGCCCCCTGACTGAATGATATCCTGTCCTGAGGAATGCACCACGGGTGGCGCACAGAGATTCACCAGGTCGGCGAACCAGGAACGCCGGGGCCAGTGAGGTGCTACCAGAAGCAGCTCTGCACATTCCAGCAGTAGCTTGCGGATCACCCCTGGAATGAAAGGGATGGGGGAAAAGCATAAAGCAGACCTGGTGGCCACGGACACCGTAGGGCATTGTAGGCCTCGGGTCCCTAGCAGGGAAATCGAGTCACAAACCTGGGTAGCTGTGTGTCATCCTGATGAGCGAAGAGGTCCAGCGGTTGACCGAACTGTTGTACCAGTTCCCGAAACAGATCCGGATGCAACCTCCACTCTGACGGATCCAGGTGTTTTCTGCTGAGCCAATCTGCCCTTATGTTTGCGGTCCCAGAAATATGTTCCTCCCTCAGTGACAGCAGGTTCCCAGTCCAATAATGCCTCTGACTCCAACATGAGAGACAGAGATTGGGTGCCCCTTTCCTGATTAATGTGGGCCTTTGCCGACATGTTGTCCGTGAGGACAAAGACATGTCGGTGAAACAAGACCTGCTGAAAATGGACCAGCGCCAGTCGCACTGCTCTCAGTTCCAGTACATTGATATTGTCCCGAGAGTCTGACTGTGTCCACAGCCCCTGGACCATCTGAGTCTCCAAGTGACCCCCCCAGCCGGAGAGGCTCACATCTGTGGTGAGCACTATTCTGGATGGTTCATGAAAGTGGCAGCCATGTGCCAGGGTTCCCAACACCCACCACAGGAGGGACAGACGTACCTGAGGTGGAAGCGATACTGTGATCCTGGATGACCCCTGACCCAGTCTCTGGAATGGCAGGAGGAACCACTGAAGCGGTCTCAAGTGACGTCGTGTCCAAGGTACAATCCCTAAACATGAAATAAATTTGCCAAGCAATGGAGACAAGGTTATGAGAGACACTTGCCTCAAGGCCAGGGTATGCAGAACCAAGTCCGTGATGTTCCGCTGTCTCTCCTCCGAAAGGAAGACTTGAAGCTTCTCCGAGTCGATCTGAGCACCTAGATGGACGATGGACTTGGAAGGAAGTAGGTGGCTCTTCTGACGGTTTATGGAGAATCCATGAAGTTCCAGGACCTGACAAATGGTCAACATGTCCTGCTGTGCTTGGATAGGGGAATTGGACAAAATCAAAATGTCGTCTAGGTAACATAATATGCGGATGGGAATTAGACGAATGGAGGCTGCCACAACAGCCAACAGTTTGGTGAAGACCCTCGGGGCAGATGAAAGACCGAACGGCATCGCCCGGTACTGGTAATGCCGTCCGGCGTACACAAACCTGAGGTACTTGCGATGTCGAGGGTGTATCGGGACATGGAGGTAGGCCTCCTGAAGATCGATTGAAGTCATTACGTCCCCCTTCCGAATACAACCCAAAATGGTCTTGAGGGACTGCATCTTGAACCTCTTGTACCTGATAAATTTGTTGAGATGCTTGAGGTTCAAGATGGCTCTCCACCCCCCGGAAGACTTGGGCACCAAAAACAGGATCGAATAGACTCCCTTCCCTTGCTGTGAAGTTGGCACCATCTCTATTGCCCTTATTTGCAGCAGGTGTTGTATCTCTGCCCTGAGATTGTCCTGTCTGTCCTTGTTTTGGGACACTGGGGAACGAATGAAAAAATTTCTGGGAATAGTTTGAAATTCTAACGTCAGTCCAAGACCCACCATCCGATGAACCCAGGGGTCGGACGTGGTGGACTCCCAGTGGGGCAGGAAATGAAGGAGTCGCCCCCCAATGGGAATGAGGGGGAGAGAGTCATTTGTCCCGTCTAATGGAATGGGAACCTGAGCCCCTAAAAGGCTGTCTGGAGGTGGGCTGGAATCTACCCCTGTCACTACTGCCCTGTCTACTGGTGAAACGGTCGAATCCTTGTGAAAAGGACCTATTATAATAGGACCCCCTGGGCCCTGACTCCGTCCGAAAGGGTTGCTGTTGACTATAGGGGGTAAATCTACACTCCTGCCTGCTGTATGTCACAGGTAACACCTTCCTTTTGTCTTTCCCTTCAACCAATATTGGTTCTAGAGCCGCCCCAAAGAGGGAAGATCCCTGATAAGGAGCGGAGGCTAGTTTCCATTTTGATTTGGAGTCAGCCTTCCAGGGCTTAAGCCAAAGAAGCCTGTGTAATGTTACAGATGATGCCATTGCTCTAGCCACAAACCTGGCCGCATCTAAGGAGGCGTCTGCTGAGTACTCTGTAGCAGCCACCAACTTATTAAGGTCTTGATTAAGTCTGGTATCCTCTGGGGGCAACCTTTCCTGTAACTGGCGAAGCCAAATCAAGGTAGCTCTATTAAAGAAAGATGCAGACGTTGCAGCTTTCACCGCCCAAGCTGCTGCCTGGTGCATTTTCCGGAAGGAAACCTCCGCCTTGCATTCATCAGATTTCAAAACTTCCACGGCGTCTGAGGACAAAACCGCAGATGAGGAAAGGCTCACCACTGGAGGATCCACAGATGGTAAACTAAGCAGATCTTCCAATACGGGATCAGCACAGTAGAGTTTTTTGTCATGTCCACTAGGAGCAGACAACACCCCCGGTGAATCCCATTGCCTCTTAATGACATCCTTAAAAAGATCAGGACAAGGAATAAAATCCTGATCTGGAGGCAGCACTGCGAACAGTTCGCCATGAGGCTGGACTCCTGCTGATCTCTGGATGCCCAGATTAACAATAGTGCCCATGTTTGTAGCAGCCTTAGCCTTTCTAAGCAATGTTTTAAAGACAGCAGGTCTAAACAAGGTGGTGAACGCTGGCCTATCCGGCACTGGCTTCTCGTCATTGGAGAACTCTGGCTGTACCTGATCCCCCTCTGCAGTGTAGGACTCCTCACTAGGATCCGTCTCTAATGGCGCCTGCGCCAAAGGGGCTGGTATGGAAGGAGGAGGCGGCATAGAAGGAGGAGGAGGGGGGGGACAAAGGAGTAGAAACAGGAGATGGAGGCAAAGACCTTTGCCAAGCTGGTATCCCTTGCTGTAGTCCGGAAGTGATAGCCCTAGCTAAGGCCTCTGTAAAAAAAGATTGAAAGTCGAATTGAGGTGGCCACCCCAGACCCTCCTGCGGATGGAGGCCAGCCGCTGTAGGCGTGAAAGTCGCCGAAGACCCTGGTCTATTAGCTGAAATGGATTCTTGAGGATGCACAGGCATGTTGTCCCTGGGAACAGAAACTGTATTTTGAGACACATGAGAAGGAGAGTCAGATCCCTGACCGCCCAGTAGTTGTTGAGTGGAAGAAGTCTCCTCAGCTACTTCCCCCCTGAGCTGGGCTTGTTTCTGAGCCCTCGTAAACTGCCTCTCAAGAGCTTTATGCCTCCTCTGTTCCTCCCTGTCCATAGTAGATGAACCACTCGAAGTCTGCACTGAAGTAGAAGGAAAAATAGAAGAGGTGGTTGAAGAAGGGGCCTTAGACCTCTTCTTGGAGGCCTTCTTAGGCCTGGGAGGAGTAGGGGCCTGCTCAGGATCAGATGAAAATTCCTGGTCAGCCATGGTAGTTATTGGAGGCAGAATCAATACTGAGGCGAATCAAGGCCCTCACTGTCAGCCACCACAGTTAAAAACAGACAGCCAAAATGGCTGCCGGCTCTCTAACGGTGCCCTAAAATGCCGGGAAGTCTCACAACTAGAGTCCTTACTCACAGGCAAGCAGTCTTAGGTCGCGATGTCCTGTATTCACAAGCAGGCAGTCTCCGTTGGTAAATCCGGCTGGGTGAGTGCTAGAGAACAACAGTCCCTTAAAGTGCTGCCTCGCTATAAATCAGGCCAAAAAAATGGTGCCCAAAAAGCACGTGAAAGTCCAAAATGGCTGTTCCTTCAGAAACAATCCAAATGGTGGTGGCAGAGATGGCTCAGGAGACAGGGAGTCCCTTAGTGCGCCGCGAGGCCCAATCCACACACACAGAGTCTGAACTCGGATCCCCGAGCAGGAACTCTGTAGCCGCCCTAAACAGGGAGCGAAATGGCGGCGGCAGGACAACCAGCGGACCAGCAATCCCAAACCGCTCGCTGGCGGCCAAGAAAGACAGCCTTTAAGCTGTGCGGAGCTCCTATAATAAGGAAAAAACTCCGCTCGCTGCAAAATGAGATGGGACAGTCAAGCCGGCTTCCCAGCGACGCCCACGTCAGCAGCCAAGGCTAACTGCCTCCGCAGCAGCCTCGCAACATTTTAAATGCTCCCTTATCTAATAAAAGATACTAACCTATGTACAATAACAACTAACTATTTACACTATCTACAGAAAAGGCACCAAAGCACTAAAGCTAAAAAAGGTAAAATCTCACAAAGAGAGAAAACTAACTCACGTCCCTATACTAAGACTGAGAGAAATAACTGACGAGCCATAGAACCAGGGAGGAGTGGCCAGAGGAAAATTTAAAGGCACAGTACACTCTTAGTCCCTATCAAGCAAGAATGATAGAACCCACCAATGAATTGCGTAGCATCGCCATGGAAAATTAATAGAGGCAAGGAAGAAATTGAAAGCAAACAAAACCCCAGGACCAGATGGCATACCCACAGAGTTCTATAAGTCTTGCCAGCAACCAATAGATGAAATTTTACTTGGAATATTCAATGATGCACTTCTGGAAGCCACGATTCCTGATTCTTGGACAGAGGCTATCATAACATTAATACCGAAGAAAGAGACAGACCATACCCATATCAAAAACTATAGACCGATATCGCTCTTAAATGTGGACTACAAACTATTCACATCAATAATTACAGAAAGAATCAAGAAAATAATCAACAAATAAATCCATCTGGACCAGAACAGTTTTATCCCAAAGAGAGAGATAAAGAACAACCTGAGACAAATAATGGACATATTGGAATACTATGAAACAAATTCAGACAAACAAATGGCCTTAATTTTTTTAGATGCACAGAAGGCCTTCGATAACCTAAATTGGAGATTCCTCACATTACAATTAGAAGCTATGAAATTTGGCAATAAATTTACTAATATGATAAAGAAAATCTATTCTTCTCAAACAGCAAAAATAACAATTAACGGTGACCTGACAGAACAATTTCAAATAACAAAAGGAGTAAGACAAGGGTTTCCCCTATCTCCCCTCCTATTCATATTAACATTGGAAATTCTCTTAAGGGAAATTCGAAGCGATAAGGAAATACAAGGTCTAAAGATCAAGAGGGAGGAATACAAGCTCCAAGCCTTAGCAGACGATATCGTACTTATCGCAGAACAACCAATAATAACGGGCACCAAAATATTAGACAAAATAGATAAATATGGGAGAGTAGCGGGACTTAAAATGAATAAACAAAAGACAAAGATACTAACGAAGAACCTTACTAACCAGCAAGAAAAAGAATTAGAGGACAAACTAGGTATACTAACTACAAAGAAGATAAAATATCTAGGAATATGGCTCACCAACAAATGTACATCAATTCGAGAAGACAATTATGATAAACTCATAGGACAAATCAAAAAGGACCTAGAAACCTGGAAAAAATTACAATTATCTCTGTTGGGAAAAATTGCTTCAATTAAAATGAACGTCCTGCCCAGAATGTTATACCTATTCCAAGTGATTCCAATAAAGCCGGGAAAGAATTTCTTCAAAGATCTTAATAAATTAATAGTGGATTACATTTGGCAAGGCAAGAAAGCAAGAATTAAAATTAAATACTTACAAGATTCAAGAGAAAGAGGAGGACTTGCGTTACCGGACTGGGAAACATATTATAAAGCATCAACATTGATTTGGACCAAGTAATGGATGGAGCTAAAAAACAAAAGATTGCTAAATCTAGAAGGATTTGACCTACAGCGTGGATGGCATGCATTCTTGTGGGAGGGCATTGATAAACAACACAGATACTTTCAGAGACGTACTGTCAGGCAGTCACTATACCACATGTGGCAGGGTATCAAAAAAGCACATTATTATAAGATCCCGGAATGGTTATCAACCATGGAGGCCCAGATTTATCCAAATGCCATGGACAGCACCAAAATGAAAACTTATAAGGACTTATTAAACAACCAAGGAGAGCTAAGAACAAGACAAGAACTGCAGGAGATGGGTACAGACATCGATTGGTGGCTCTACCTACAAATAAAATCAAGGTATCAGAAGGATTTGACCCAATTTGAATTCCAAAAAGGCCAAAACGAGCTAGACAAAATCTTACAAGGACCACAGGATAAATTGATTAAAAAAGTTTACAACTGTTTATGAGCATACAAATTAGAAGAGGAGGTAGTCAAGGATAACATGTTAACCTGGGCAAAGAACTTCGGCCATAACATTGAATTAGATAAATGGGAAAAACTATGGACAATAAACTACAAATTGACAATGTCTGTACCCTATAAGGAAAACCTGCTTAAAATGTTTTATAGGTGGCATCTCCCCCCGGCCAGGTTGGCAAGAATGTTTCCCAATACATCTCCAGCATGCTGGAAATGTAAGCTACACAAAGGAACCTACTATCATACATGGTGGACCTGCCCAAAGGCAAAACAATACTGGCGAATGATCAAAGCACAAATAGAACAAACCACACAACACAGAATAGAAATGAAGCCAGAAACCTTCCTATTAGCCATTATATCTGGACAATATGAAAAGGAAATAAAATACCTAATAATCCACATAACAATGGCAGCACGTATAATTTTTGCACAAAATTGGAAGAGTAACGACATACCAAGTGAAGAGAGAGTAATTAGCAAAATCATGGAATGTGCAGAAATGGACAGACTCACAAAGGAACTTCAAGATAAGGAAGAACATGATTACTATTTAGTATGGGATAAGTGGTACACCTGGTTCGAAGATAGGAAAAGGAAAAAACAGGACTAGGAGGTAGCCAGGGGAATCTAAGATAGATATAGAAACACAAATTATTTACCTTAGGCCAATAGTGACTTAAAAAAGTTTAAACACAACATAAAAGACCCAATGAGGGAGGAGTCAAACATACAAATGAGAACCATATAACAGACTACAGTTGCGATAACTTTGATAAGATTATACCTGATTTCTTTTTTGTGTATATGTTTTGTATGTCTTGTTATTACTTGTTTTGTTTTGTTTGTATCTTTAAATAAACAAAATTTTATTTAAAAAAAAGATTGAATAAATAGATCTTGAATTGCTGGATAAAAATTGAATTTTTTAAAACAAAATAAGATACTTCATAAGGAAGAGATGAGTGGAATTGTGAATGAAAATTGTGAAGAAAGGATTTAAGGAGATTATGGAAAAAAGGAAAATACCATACAAGGGATGATGAGTAAAGACCAAGACACCCAGAAAAAGGAGGAGTCAACAGAAGGAATGAAGAAGGAGGAAAACAAAGAGGAGGCAATAATGAAAATAGTAATGATTGATGAATTAAACCAGGGGGAAAATATATTAAGAGAGTGGGAAGATATGTTTGAAAGGAAGATAGGGGCCTGGGTAGAAATGTTAGAAATTAGGCAGTGGAAGAGGGTAGAGGTGAGAGGAATACCTAGATTAAACATCCAAGAAGCAGGTAAAGATTTAAGAGAGGAATTTGGGAGGCAAGTCAAAAAAATAAATAAAGCATAGCAATTAAAATATTGAAGTGGACAAAGGACGATGGATAGATGATTTTTTTCTTTTTATATTGTTTTGATTCACTCTTCTTTTTTCCTATCTTTCTTTTAAAGCATAGCAATTATAGCAATTAAAGTATTGAAGTGGGCAAGAGATGATAGATAGATGATTTTTATTTTCTGTTGTTCTGAATTGCTTTTCCTTTTCTCTCTCTCTCTTCTTTTTTTTTCTTTTTTCAAGTAGGTGACATGATTAGAAGTTAGATAAGAAAGAAAGAAAAAGTCTCTTAACAAAGGGTGATATGATTAAAAGCTAGAATATGTGATAGAAATAAGAAAAGGTGGAATATTAATGTATATATTTTTATATCATAAAATGAAAGTAATAAGAGAAAATGTGGAATAATTGAACAATGATAGACTTAATACTTAATATAAGTAAGTATTATTATTAGAAATATATAAGCAGATTGAATGTAAGGATTATGATTAACTTAATTAGTTTTATTTGTATTTTATTTGACACCGAAGTGCCACACTGTTCACACATTGATTTGATATTTTTATTAAAAAAATAAAAAACCTGGAGAAAAAAAAGAAATAGGAAGAAATCCAAGTGAGTATCTATATGGAAATAACACCATATTCCACTAAAAAGGGGATATACATTCAAAGACAAGCTTCTGAACAATAAATTCCACTAAAGAAGAGAGGATTTACCCAAAGGCAAAATCTATGACATTTTGCAAGCCAGGTCGAAAGGTAAAAGAAGTTGAAATCACAAGGTTCACTGGAAGACTTCTGACCAGAGTCATCCATTTGCAGCATTCATTCTTCTCCATAGCAATCTCCAGAAAATTTTGATCCAGGTGGAGGTTTGGCATTATCTAGAGCAGGGGTCTGCCACCTTAACACTCAAAAGAGCCATTTGGGCCCATTTCCCACAGAAAAGAAAACACTGGGAGCCACAAAACCCTTCCTGTGCCTGACTATTTCTTGAGCGGCTACAAAACTAGCATACGTAGTTGAATTAAATGTTATTTTTTCTTCTGAAACTTTCCTTTTCTTGGATTTATCCATGGTTGGCCTACTGGGGGTTGAAAAGCTCAATAAATAGCATGCCAGTGGGTGTCACACATTGGTGATTGTGACACATATTTTGAGTGACAGGGAGCCACAGCAGAGGGGTGAAAGAGCCACATGGGGCTCCAGAGCCGCAGGTTGTTGACCCCTGATCTAGAGAGAAAGAATATTTTATATTTTTCTAGAATGTTCCATTCTCAGGCTGATTAATTTAAACATTTTATTTTATTTTTTACTTTCCATGCAGCATTTGCAAACTACTAGGAATAAAATTGCTCCATTTATATATAAAAATTTAGACCTGTGCAAAAACATGCCAAACCACATTGCAGCAAATCTTTGGCTCTAGAAAGATCTGAACATTTTGGGGGCGGTCCAAAGGCCAGCTTTACCTGGCTTGCTCTGAAAGCTAAAATCATAAAAAGATTCCTTCCCTCATTATCTGGAATTAGAAAAATACAAAGAACTATAGCATTTTGCTTTTTGTCAGAATAGGGATGAAATTTCAGAAACTTAGAATATCAGGAAGGATGCATTTCAAAGATAATCATAAGTATATAGAGGTTGGTGACTTAAATAAGGTAAAAAATAAAGTAGATATTATGTGGAGAGAAACTGGATCAAATTTGAGGCAGATGGATTGAAGGATTTTTGTTTCAAAAGAAGGGGGTGGCTATATAAAATTTTTGTTTCAAAGGAAGGTGGGGTGGCAATATATTCAATAAACTTGTATTGAAATTGAGGCTAGAAATTAATTCACTGGTCTTGAATGCCTCTGAAACCTTTTAAGTGAAACATCTCATGTAATGATTTGTATTTAATATTTATCTTTTTAAAAATAAGGCCCTTAAGACAATCAAGTAGATGAAAGTACAAAACATCTTCTTTGTATATACTGTACATGGAAAACAGTTAGGCCAATAGTTAGATGAAAGACTCCATATCAAAATCAAGAAGCTGTGCTTGGATAAAACGTTACATCAAATCATTCTGATTGGAGAGGAGACCTGCAAGTCATTGTACCCAATGTTCTCACTCCTCATCATTCCAGCTAAAGCATATGCATGACCAAAAGGATTTGGAATCAGGGAAAAGAAACAAATCATAGCTCCTCATTCCAATGTGCAGGCATTAAAACAATGCCAAATTAACCTCACCTGCTCAGAATTTGAGAATTGCACCAAGGTGGTATATAGCCCAAAAAAACTGCTGCAGATTTTCTTTTCATTTTGATTTATAATCTTTAGATCCTAGTAATAAAATTTGTTGCCTTTTTTTCTGCATATACAAACATGTGTTTAAGCAGTGAGGACAACTGTAAATTCGCATAAACTAGAGAACAACCATTTCTTTTCCACTGGCATGCTATTTATTAAGCTTTTCAACCCCCAGTAGGCCAAAATGTTTTTCAAGGATAGTTATCAGTCTTCTGTTGCCTATCCCAACAGAGATGACTCTGAGCAGCAAGCAAAAAATAGAATAAAAATAACAAATAAAAGCAAAAATATAAAATATACAATCCATACCAGGAAATATAAAAGTTAGAAATACAAATCCAAGGCAAGGCAGGATAAAAATGGCCACTACATCACTGGAATCATCTGAGCAAGTCTCAGTAGCCTGCAAACCTCAGATCTTAGAACATAGCCAGGTCTGAAGGGCTTCAAACGTCAAAGCTGATCTAATTTTAGAAGGAAGAATATTCCATAAGGTCAGCCCCATGACAGAGAAGGTGGATCTCTTAGGACCCACCAAATGAAAGTACCTGCAACCTGCCTACTCTGTCAGTGGGATAGGCTGATACAACTGGGGAGAGACAGTCCTTCAGATAAACTGGTCCCATGCTATGAATGACTTTAAGGGTTAAAACCACCACCTTGAATTGGATCAGGAAGCAAACTGACAATCAATGTAGTTTAATGTGCTGCTCTAGGAGTACACATAATTGCCCATGCTACTCCATTATGTACCAACTGAAGCTTCTGAATACTCCTCAAGGGCAGACCTATGTAGAGTGTATTGCAGTAATCCAGTCTGGAGGTAACTAGGACATGAATGACTATGAGTAGGGCCTGTGGATTCAGGAATGGGTGCAGTTGTGCAATCTGTGCACAAGTCAAAGCTATGCAAAAGCCACAACTAATACCTGCTCCTCGAGGAGGACTCCCAGATTACACACCAGGTCTGCCTGAAGTAGTGCAACCCCATTCATTACCAAGATGGCAAAGTTCTGGAGCCAGTAGGGCTCCCAATCTAAAGCCATTCATCTTGCCAGGGTTTAGCTGGAGTTTATTGTACCCCATCTAGATCTTCACAGCCTTCGAATACTAGGACAAGACATTCATAGCATCATTTAAATAATCAGGGGGAGAGCTATTTCATTGAGCATACTGATGATATCTCATCTATTCTGATGGAAGAGTTCATCCAGTGGCCTCATGTAGAAGTTAAAAAGGAGAGGAGAAATGACAAGATTAAGATAAAGACAGATTAAAGTCCCCCAAACAGTTAAGTCTCTACCACCAATCAGGGAATGGTGTCAAGGAGCTCAGGCAGGGAGATAGATTTGCTGTGTGGGCAGCCTTGTTACACACTGATCTGGCATTCAATAGCAGCAATCAGAGACCTGCTGAAGGTCTCCTGACAGGCTATCAGGGCTGAGATTAAGGAGCTGGAACATGGAACCATTATAAGATAATGATTTTGCAGTTGTCAAGAGTGGCCTCCTCCTTATCTCCCACCATATCTTCCCATATCTAACACCACCATAATACTGGCCTGTCTCCATACCCAGAACAGTTACTCATCTCCATAAATAAGCACCACAATTCCCAGACCCAGGATCCATCCTTGGTTCTTGGCAATTATCCTTGTAGGGAGGCCTGAACCTTGAAGCACTATAGTTCTACCAACTCTCAACGCCAACAGCGCACCCAGCAATCACCTCCCTATTTTACCATGTCACACTTCCACATATTTTATGCAAAGCGACCCATTGGTTGCTGCTCCCACCAGCAGGAAGAGGCTCCCTTCCTCATTTTCTCCCCATCCCCCACTCCACAGCATGTGGTTGTTATTACTCTTTGCCAGAAGATCTGAAATGCAGATATATTCAAAGCACATGAATATCTTCCTTCCCATTAACAACTATCCTGTCTTGTGAATACCTGAAAATCTACTCAGAGTGACAGGGGCACTCAGATAAAATGCCAGCAGCTCCTTAATGGATTTCTAAGTGATGTTTACCTCTGAGATTCTACTGCTTTGCCCCTTTTAAGAGCTCTTTTGTCATCACACATCCAGATTTATCAGTGTGGAAATGGAAGAGGTGCACCGGTAGATTCTTCCTCCCCTCACTCTCCTTCCCCCCTCCTCCCCCCTTCTTTTCCCACCTCACCCTCAGCAATGGTTATCATGTAAGTCCGACATCAAGTTATATCTCCTGTTGACTGACTTTTGCAGACATCAGGAAGTTGTAAAGAAATATTTTTATACCTTATTGAAGAATTTTGCTGAGTTACTTTTGACTGATTCAATCTGTCAGGGTTCCAAATAACACCCCCAACGAAAGAAGACTCCAAGGCTTGAGTTTCCTCAAAGTTCCTTTTTATTGAAGATGTCATATTAGCACATCTGAGAAAACCCAAATCGGAAAGTTTCCAGGTTTTTCCCACTCAAGTGAAAGTTCAAGTCCCTGCCCAGCATGCACATGTCCATCACATAGTCCAAACATCCACTGTCCGAACTGGAGACACCTCCCAGTCATTCAACTCCAGGTGCAAGGGCAAGGCATCCTTGACTCTCTGAGAAAGGAATGTTATTTTGACTACATATCATCCATACTCTATGCAATCCCCCCTCCTGTGGCAGGCCTGAAGGCCCAAAGGTAAAATATGGCTTCCAGGTCTGACAGGCTGCCCCCCCCCATCAGAAAAGTGTGTCCTGGAACAAGAGTAATACAGGGGGTTAAAATCATTCACTTAACCACCTCTTCCCCCCAGGGGACCCTTTGGCTTATCAGGATATTTGTCATGGAGTTGTTTAACCAATCTATCTGCGTCACATTCCAACTCTTAATCCAAGTAGCTTCAGACAAAGGGTACCTTTTCCAATGAACTAAATATTGTAATTGACCTCTGTATAATTTAGAATCTAAAAAAATTTCCACCTCATAATGGGTTTCCCCTTGTACCACTATAAAAAGGAGGAGGTGCTAAGGTCTGGGGTCTCAATCTAGACCCAAGGCTGGTTTCAGTAAGCTACAATGAAACACAGGGTGAATTTTCCCTAGAATGCAGAGGAGGTTAAGCTAGACGGTCATTGGGTTAATTAATTTCACTATTGGAAAGGGACCTAGAAACTTAGTTCCCAACGTCTTGCTAGGCAATCTCAATCATATATATTTGGTGGATAGAAACACTTTATCTCCCAAGCAGAAGGGGGGTTGTAGGGAATGGTGCTTGTCTGCCTGTTTTTTATATTCCTCTGCCACCTCTGCCAGCACTTTTTTAATATTCTCCCACCCATTTTTCAGAGACTCCATCCATTCTGTCAAAGACATAGAAGAGAGGGGTTCACTGGGCAGTTTGGACATGGGGACAAATTTCATGCCGCTGGTAACTTGAAAAGGGGTACTGCTATGTACGGCATTGTTGTAAGCCACTTCTGCAAATGGTAATAGATCTGCCCAGTTCTCTCATTCATAATCCACATAACATCTTATATACCCATGATGGCGAACCTAGGGCACACGTGCCATAGGTGGCACACGTAGCCATATCAGTAGGCATGCGAGCTCAGCTCCGGTGTGCATGTGACGTGCCGGCCAACTGATTTTCAGGCCTTCTGTCTCACCAGAAGTAGGGAAACAGCTTTTTCCTGCCTCCAGAGGGCCTCGGGGTGTGGTGGGGAAGGCCCATTTTTTGCTGTCCCCAGCCTCCAGAGTCTGGGGAGGGCGAAAATGGCCTTTCCCACCATCCCCCAGAGGTCCTCCGGAGGCCGAAAATGGCCTGTTTGCGAACTTCTGGTGGGACCGGAACAGGGATGAAATGCTAACGTTTGGTCCAGTTCACCTGAACTGGTAGTAAAAAAGGCTACTGGTTTGCCAAACTGGCAGTAAAAAATGTAAAAAAAAAGTTCCGATGATCAGCTGAGTGACACACAATGGTCAGAACTTATTTTTTACTTTTTTAGCTTTTTTTTACTACTGATTCTCCGGAACTGGTAGTAAAAAATGCTTTTAAAAAGTTTTTTAAAAAAAGGCTCCGACGATCACAGCTGTGCCGCGCGATCGTCAGAGCCTCTTTTTTTTACTTTTTTTAAAGCATTTTTTTTACAACTTATTTGGCGAATAGGTTGTAAAAGAAATGCTTTTAAAAGTTAAAAAAGGCTCCAACAATCACAGCTGTGTCGCACGATCATCAGAGCCTTTTTTTAAAAAACTTTTTTAAAGCATTTTTTTACAACCTATTCAGTGAATAGGTTGTTAAAAATGCTTTTAAAACCTGCCTCCATTTTATTTCAGCATCTTTCTCCTGGCTTGGAACCAGACTTGATTTTTCTTCCGATATTCATATTCTTTCCAACAAGGAAAGCTCCTCCAAGCTGTTTCAAAAAGAACTCCAGTCAAATTTTAAATTTATTAGAAGCAGAATCAGGAATCAGCCATCCCTCATGAAAAGAAATGCTGGTGAGAACAAGGGAAGATCTGGAATTCCTTTTTTTTGCCTGGTTTCAGTAGTAGGTTCAAGGCATTGCTCAACAATTTTGTTCATTATTCACTGTGTACTTTAGTGAACTAGACTAGTCTTGGATCAAAATCTTTTTTCAAACGTGTGCACTATAAAGATGTGCACAATGTGCAGAATATAATAGCTCCTGGAAAATTATTTTCATTTGAAGTAGAAAATTAGAATATCAAGTAGAAATATGGTTTTTTAAGTATGAGAGACAGCCCTCTTAAACTCAGTTTTAAATCCTCTCATTTCCTTCTCAGTTTGAGTTTTTTAAAAATGTTTTTTTTAATATTTTGTGTTCTTTTCCAAATATGTGCATTTTAATTTGAAGATTTGTTTGCTCGATATATTTTGCAGGTGTTTCCTTTAATATTATATGTTTTTGCATTTTGTAAAAAATAAATTTGGAGCTGTGAAAACTTTAAAGAATAACTAAAGTATTTCAGTTTGCATTGTTGCTTAAGAATGGAAAATTATCATGTTATGTTTGTATGAGTGACACATTAATTTCTCTAGTGTCCTCACTACAAAATCCTAAAATGGAAAGACAACATTTGTTTTAAAATTGCAACTTTGAATTATTCACTTTGGATTTCAAAGAATATTAGTTTCAAAAAATTTGAATTAAATCATTTGCTTACTTACCCTATTGTTTTGTTACATAGCATGAGAAAACCTAAGCCAACTGCAAATAATTACTCATTTAAAGAAAATGTACATTCCACCTCATTAATTAAAGGAGCTCAATGTGTCTCCTAAGAATGTCCTTGTACAGCTGATTTGTGGTTTGTTGATTTTTTTTAGAAATCTATTATCTTAGATCAATTTGTGCCCCTCAATTTCTATTTGCAGCCCCAAACCTCCTTCAGATGTACTATTGAATACAGCTTGACCACCTTTTGAACTCAAAGACTGCTTCCCTATGGGCTAAAATCATGTGGCTGGACTCATAGCCCAAATCTATACTGTATCTCTATAAAATGGTATCTACCATTTTAAAAAACAAAAAAACTCCAAATCTCCAACTGAGGTGGTTGAGTAGGAAAACAATAGAAAATCTGAGTCTTCTTCATATACATAACCAAGCTTTACTTGCTTTATATGATCATTTGCTTAAAGTGGTACTTACTTCCTAGATCTGTGATGGCGAACCTATGGCTCGTGTGGATTAATACAAGGTCAGGATGCTATTCTCTTTTTTCTTCTTTTTCTCATTCTTCATTTGCTAAATAAAACAGCTACAGATTCAAAGTAGACTGGAAACATTTTAAAATATGAGGTATCTAAATCAGTAATAATACTTTTAGTTTTATTTTATTAGATGTACATATACCCTGTAGGTGACATAGCTGGTATTTCCACCTCCTAATTGTTTCCCCTAACAACTGCCTTATGAGATAGTTTTATTTAAGGAAAAATGCTTGACTATTCCCAGGTGAAAGTAAAGAAATATCTAGTCTGTTTCCAGGTGTTCCTTTGTGAAGTTCTCACAACGGCAGAATCAAACAGCTTAAATCAATCTATTTCTTCCTTTAAAAAAAAAAGAGTTGGGGTCAAGCAGAAACTGATCTTCCAGGCTAAATTAACGTGGTACAAGAATTTAAGCTTTGAGTTCACTAGAAATAGAGCCTGTATTTAATACATAGCAGTTGATGGAATTTTCTTGCAAGGCTTCATTTGTTTTTCTACATAAATCTCTTTATCAGAAGCTTTGTGTCCTTGAATGCTGCTTGTGCATTGCCAAGAGAAGCCTAAGAGGTAGACTATCTCCTGGTAAAATTCAATTTTATCCCCTGCAGGGATGAGACTCTATTAAAATTGTGTCCTCAGATATTTATAGAATCCAATAGTTTCCTGAATGTTCTGGGAAATTTTCCAGGAACTAGAGTAACCATTGGACAGTGAGAATAATAGCCCATTAATGTAGCTGCTCCTGAGCGCCTTTTCTAATGCTATTAAGTACAGACTGTTCTTTGGTAGACTGCGGAGCGCTGAACAATGAAGCAGATTGGATGGCACATAGAATGCTGATGATGAAGGACTTGATATAACAATGCACATAATCATTATGGGCACATAATGCACATAAATATGTCAAATGCATGTCAGTGAGGACAGCAAAGACTTTGCTGCTTCCATTATTTCCGTAAGAAGATGCTCAGCAAAGATCTTCTGAACAGCATGGGATTTAGTGTCACTACCCTGGAAAATGTCCTTTTACAACCTTTGGAGACTTGTGAAAAAATTGTATTGCATCTATATAATGATTTCAGTGCTCTCATTTCATCATTCAGTGCTTTAAGATAAAGTGTCCTGTCATCTGACTATATCCAATTCTATGGAATAGTTTCAGTTTCTGTGACCTGAGTTGCTGGTCAAGGTTTCCTCCTTTCATTGTTCTCCTCAATTTTGCCCATGAAAACTAATTTGAGCAAACAACAGGGGATTGACTGAGAAGTATCAAATGGCGTTGTTAAGAGGAAGGACAGTCTAGCCTGCATTACAGATGTTTGTATGGATATTCCTAAAAATCCCTCTCTTGTCATAGAAGATGATACTTCCCCTCTGGTTATTTGTTCTTAGGCAATGTGTTTAGGAGAATAGTGATAACCAAATTATGAACATTTCTGCAGGATTATCTAGGTTCACTTTAGTCTGAATTCTAGCCATACTAGGTTGAGCCCAGTAGTAGGTTTCAATTTCGGCCACTACTGGTTTGCTTGTGGGCATGCATGCGCGCAATGGTTCTGCGCATGCGCAGAGATATCCAGGCAGGTGGGCGGAGCCTCCCGCTGCCACCGCTACTGGTTCGCCCAATCCAGGGCAAACCGGTAGCAATCCACCACTGGGTGAGCCCCTTGTGAACTGGTTGTGCAATACTGCTTAATATCTGTATGAAATAATTGGGCACGGTGATTAGAAGTGTGTTGATGATACCCAGAATTATATCTCAATGGCATCAGAATTAGATGAGACTTTTATTTAACTTAAAATAAATTACTATATTTTTCAGACTATAAGATGCTCCAGAGGGAACTTCCGGTTTGACGTCGCGGCAAGACAGTCGGGGAAATAGCGGGCTCTGATGAGTCCTGTGAAAACCCTGGCTGCCGAACCACCACTGATGGGTCTTCGGACCGAACCCGTCTTGCAGGGATGGGGGAAGAAGAGGGGTGCCTCGGACGACTGAGAGGAACAGGCAAGTTCCTCGGAGGTCGGAGGGAACCCTCTGTGAGTCGGCAACGGGGGTGGCAGCCATGGCGGCTGCCACGAAGCTGGGGACAACCGGGCAAGAAAAGTGCTGGAGGAAAGTGGAGAAAGACAGAGCTTTTTGAAGCTGGGTGAGTGACAACAGCCCAGGCTCGCAACAACGTTTGGAACATTATTAGTAATTAGAAGACCCCTAGCCTAAAACAGCGGCTATGCAACAAAGGGGCTTTGGAAAAAAATTTTAAAACTACAATTTTAAAGAGACAAAGACCCGAATAACAATTAATTTTCAAACAGAACTAAGAGAACTAATCTGGAGATATGGTTAAAAGACTAAACACTTTAAAATTTTGAATTGGATTTTAAAAAGGAAAAAAGATTTGATTTTTTTTTTTAATTAAAAGAAGAAGAAATAAACGGGACGGTTATATAACAATAAATAAAATGGAGCCTTGCATGACTAATGGAAAATGTGGATTACAAAGAGACACCATCTGGCATAAAGAGGAACTTTGTAACCTTCCTTTGTTATGGGAAACCTTGAATTCTACAGATAATAATAACTGAACTCTGTGGAGGAGGATTTTTCTTTCCTGATTGCAGGCGGTTTGATTATGGTGAAAAGAAAAGAAATCTACAATTGAAATTGAACTCCTACAGTTGAAATAATAATAACTTAAGTACTGGCACAGGAATAGAAGAAGGGTCAAGCGCAGCCTTAAAAGAAAAGATTTAATATATTATATCCTGAATAAAAATAAGAAAAGAGAATTAATTTGATTTATGGTGAACAAAATTAATAATTTTGAAAATGGAAGGAAATAAATGTTTGCAGACGAGGAAATGAAGATAAAGTGATTAAAAATAAAATAAAGTAAAGATGGATTGTAATAATAAAAGGGAGGTTGTTATAGAAAATAAGAATGTTAAAAGAAACTAATTAATACATGTAAAATTATGTTAGATGCAAGAACTATGTCTTAATGTCAAAATGTTAAGGGAAAAG
Organism: Pituophis catenifer annectens; assembly: GCF_029215685.1. Taxonomy (NCBI): domain Eukaryota; kingdom Metazoa; phylum Chordata; class Lepidosauria; order Squamata; family Colubridae; genus Pituophis; species Pituophis catenifer. The sequence continues at coordinate 175,250,875 of NW_027256881.1, forward strand.
AATAAGGATAAATATGATTAATTGAAAAGGTTAAAAGGAATTTATAAATATTGTTAAAGATATGTTTTAAGCAAACCATGTCTCAATGTTAAAATGTTATGAATATTATGAAAAAGGAGACAGAAAAATAAGATTATGTGAAAAAGCAATGCATAGATGGATGGAAACAACAAAGAAAGGTTTAAGTAGAAATAGATAGTTAAACCAATTATGAATATGCTGTGTTTAACAGCCAAATAAAATGAATATGTTGTGGAACAGCCAAAACAAAACTGAATATGCTGTGTAACGGCCAAAAAATGAATATGCTGTGTTTAACAGCCAAAAAGCTATAACATGCTGTGTTGAACAGCCAAACAAAAAAATGAATATGCGGTGTTTAACAGCCAAAAAATGGAATATGCTGTGTAACGGCCAAAAATAGAAACTAATATGCTGTGTTTAACAGCCAAATAAGAAAGGGCATGCTGTGTAACAGCCAAAAAATAATAAAAGGATATGTTGTGTTCAACAGTTAAAACAAATGTTTATGCTGTGTTTAACAATTAAGAAATAAAAATGATTGGTTTAACAACAAAGATAAGGATAATAATGTTGGGTTTCTTTAGGAAAATACAAAATGAGGTGGGATAATTAAATGAGATGTATGTTTGAAAGTGATAGTTGAGATAAGATGAATAAGTCAGGTTTAATAATAGAAATAAAGAGTATAAATTTTGAGTCTAATAGTTAGAAATAAAATGGGTATGTTGAAATTAAATATTTTTGGAATGTTTAATATATTTGTATGCTTTAAATTGTTAAAATATATTCATCTAGGCAAATGAAAGAGAAAATGGATTGATAATTGATTAGTTTAAGGTAACGGGTTTTTGAGGATAATGGCATAGTTACATCGACAGATTTGAGGGAAATATTTTTAAAACATTTAGTTGTGTTAATTGAAAAAATAAGATTTGTTAATGATTGCTTTAATATGTGACCAGAGCAAAAGCTTCGTTTTGAAAAGATGTATTTTATGTTTTTGTTTTAAAAATAAAAAAAAAAATATTCAAAAAAAAAAAGAGTATAAGAGCTTGACCCCATCCTTGCGGTTTTAAATTTGTAATTGGTTTTAACTGGGTTATTTTAAATTGATGGCCAAAATTATTTAATGTTTTTAAACTGCTTTTAAATTTTATATGTTGTGTTTTTACTGTGGCTGTTCACCGCCCTGAGTCCTGTTGGAGAAGGGCGGTATACAAATTAATTAAATAAATAAATAAATAAAAATAAGACGCACCTAGCTTTTGGGGAGGAAAACAAGAAAAAAAAATCTGCCTCTGCCTCCCAGCAATTTGCTTCCTTGCAGCAAACAGCCTGGTCAGCTTCAGCACAGCCTGATTTAGCATGAGCAGCTGATTGGCGGTTGGATTTGCCTCCTGGAATATCGCCTATCAGCTGTTCCAAGCTGCGAGGATCGCGCACGCTCACAAATGTGAACCGGTAGGGAAGGTTAGTGAAGCTGACCTCTGAATAAACAACAAAAGGAGAATTAAAACTTTGATTTTAGGAAGTTATAAATGGACCAAGGACAAAAATAGATTTGAAATAAGGTTTTGGAATTAATTATAAAGAATTCCTCCCATAGGAAAATACTTCTGTTTGAATTCTTTAAAATAATAAAACATTATTAAACATTACAGAAGGAACTAAAGATTACAATGAAAGAAGAACACTCAAATTCAACTTACTAATAGAGAATGAAGCAAAATGTTTTAACATTGGACATACTGAAGGATATATTTAAAAAAGGACCAAGAAATTAATTTTAAAATGTCCATCTCGATAGATAAACTGAATTTAAAAGATGCTATGGAAGAGGAACAAGTATTACTTGACTGATTAGTCTCACTGATTGAGACTGATTTGAAAATGGATTTAAAAATGACCGACTGCAAGAATTAAATGGGAAAAAAACGTTACACTGGACATACAAAAGAAATCTGCATATGTCTTAATAATTAAATGATATATACCAGTGATGACTAACCTTTTTGCCATCGTGTGTCAGGAGAGAGGGGTGGGGGAGGGTTGTGCATGCACGTGCCCACGCGCATGTGCATGCAACCCCACCCACCCCCGCTCCTGGCACATGATGGCCTGGTAGGCCCGTTTTTCTTTCTTACCTGGTTCCAGATCCTCTCTATGCATCTGGGAAAGGCGAAAACAGCCTTTCCCACTCCCTTGGAGGCCCTACAGAGGCTGAAAGGGTCCATTTCCCAACTCTTGGTGGGACAGGAAGTGACATTTTTTGCTGTCCCCAGCCTCCAGAACCTCTCTAGGAGTGTCTAGGAGCCTCTCTAGGAGTCTCTAGGAGCTCTCTAGGAGTCTCTGGAGGCTGGGGACAGGAAAAAATGTCATTTCCTGTCCCACTGGGAGTTGGAAAATGGGCCCTTTCAGTCTCTGTAGGGCCTCCAAGGGAGTGGGAAAGGCTGTTTCGCCCTTCCCAGATGCATAGAGAGGATCTGGAACCAGGTAAGAAAGAAAAACAGGCCTTCCCCATCCCCCCAGGCCCTCCAGAGGCAGGAAACAGCCTGTTTCCCTACTTCTGGTGGGCCCAGAAGGCCTGAAAATCAGCTGGCTGGTGCGCACATGCGCCCCAGAGCTGAGCTAGCGTGCCCACTAATATGGCTCCACGTGCCACCTGTGCCATAGGTTTGCCATTACGGATATATACAAATAACAAACCAAAAGTATGACAATATAGGATGATTTTCCTATATTGGATTTACAAAATTGAAGGGACAAAGAAAAAATGAAAAGAAATCCAATTCAAGGACATTATTGAAGGGACTAAAGACATTAAGATTGTTAGAAATAAAAGGAAGGTATATAAAGTTGGTTTATTTGATGAAGGTTAAAATAAATATGTTATCATACTTGTAACCCTTAATGAATCCAAGATGACAATTTGTTTGTTTATAGATAAAAGAGGGGATATGGGAAGAAGAGATCTTGTATTTCAAGATGAGGTGATGATAAAAGTTATTAAAATAGTTTATGAGTCATGAAGGAGACAGTCACTTCTTTACATAATTCTTTTCTTTACCTTTATTCTTACTTTTCTTTTTTTCCCTATTTTTTCCTGTTTCCTTTTTCTTTTCTCCACCTCCTATTTTTCGTGTTATTATTTTTTTAGTTTTTACTGTATTAGTTTTCCTCATTGAAAATTGTAATCTTTAATAAAATTACTATAAAAAAGAATTTAGTTTTTCTCCTCATAGAAATTAGCACTACTAATTCCTTTTAACTTTGTTCTCAGACATCCATCCATGGATATCTTGCTCACTGATTCCCCTCCTGGAAGGATGTAGTTAATACATTTTAAACTTTGCCAAACCTTGTCATGGATTTCCATATACACATCTTGTTTCTGTTGTAGTGTTAAACCTTTTTCTCTAATAATTGTTCAGTCAGATTCCCGCTATCAGAAATGCAATACACAAAGACTTTACCTCTAACACTCAAGCTAATGCATTTCAAGTTTCTTTATATACAGGCCTTCTCCAATTATTAACATTTGGTAATATTGTTTTTTATTGATAGTTTTAATTTTGCTTTAATTGGTTTCTAAATTATGTTTTTTTAATTACTGCAAAACCTTTCAAGATTTTTAAAATAAGAAGTGGTCTATAAATATTTCAGAAATCATAAATAATAGATACTACACTTTTTTTTCCCCAATCTTACTATACAGTTAAACTCTACTGTACTAGGGAATATCTGAGCGGGGGGGTGGGGGGGTTGGCAAGTGGTGACCAGACTGTAAGAAAAGTCCCACCCTGAGCTTTGCTCTACATACTCTCTCCCCAAGCTGCCAGAGCTCCTGGCTGAACAAAGCAGGCAGCTAGATGACAGAAGCTCTGAGACACCTTCATGATGATTACTTGATGACAATTTCACAGGCTGTCAGTGACCGTCTTGCCTGAATAGGTTTCCTGAAGGGTAATGGGATTTAATTGCCCTTTGAAGGAGAGAGAAGAGGAATTGTGGGAAGCATTTTTTTAAAAAATAATCTTCATGAGACAAAGCTGAAATGTGGATGCTGACAGAAGTAGATTTACACAGCACTGGGAATCTGTTCTGTAAAACAAACCTATCTGCAGATATATTTAAAAATTGATCCCCCTTTCCCCTCCACTCAAATTTCCAAGATCAACGTTGAGCAGAAATTGCTAAGGTCCATGAAGGGTGATCTGCATAGGATTAAACAAATCAGCAAGCAAACAATCCTTCATTTAACTGTCTGTTCCATGGTGTCACATTTATTGGAAAGAGTGATGCTAGGCAAGGCTAAGCAAGGTTAATTGGTTCTTCAAACATCTCTTCATTTTCAGCTTGCTCAAGTCTGTTACTGAAAGGTGATCTTCAGCAATCATTTGAATTTCAGCCTTACTACAGTTTGGCGTTCAGTAAAGGACTGGAAACATCAGAAAAGCTTTCCGGTACAAAGGAGTGAAGCCCTGATAAAATCACTTGAGGAATTTCCTTTACAAACACAAAGGCTGGCACAGGTCGAAAGAATTTTGAATAAAAATAGACTTCTACCATGCTCTGGAGAATCAATGCAGATTTGCCCTCTTGGAGCAAATGGCTCCAATGATAGAGCAAGGTCAGCTTGTACCTTCCCTCTCTTCTCCTTGCCCATTCCTTGACTGGTAAGATAGGCTCTGGCAAATCCAATTTGTTTGTTCATTTTTCATTCTCCATAGTACATTTGGAACTCTTAATTGGTAACTTGGGAAATGAGCTGCGATCGTTAAGCAACTGATCCCATTGGATGCCAGTTAGCTGACTGATCGGTCACTCCAGCCTTGCAAACCACCTCTGTGTTTGCCATGGGAAAATACCTGAACAAAAAACACAACTGACATTTGCCATTCAGAGAAATATGGATTTTTCTTTCATTGTAATAAATAAATAAATAAATAAATAAATAAATAAATAAATAAATAAATAAATAAATAAATACACACTGTAGATACCAATAACTTCTATCACTTGTTTAGAATGTCACTGCCATTTCATTTATTTACTAAATTCAAATGACTTTGAGATTTTGCTATTTGTTTGGTCTTAGACAAAAAACATTTTAATTACAATTTAAGGGAAAGGCAGGGATTTTTTTTTACCTTTACTGAAAATATTTGATGTAAGGTAAAGCTGACAATATGGACAATTAAATGCATTATATGTGTCTCATAATAACTACTTCGCAGAATCTGAGATGAGAATACATAAAAGACTGATAGAGTTATCCAGTTGAAATGGAGGAGTGCTCTGGTGCTAGAATTTCCAAAACATCTGACATCCATCAACATGACAAAACTAACAAAAAATTCTTCGCAGGTATTTTTTTTTTTTTTAAATTTGATTTATATGCCGCCCTTCTCCGGAGACTCAGGGCAGCTTACAATGCACTAAGCAATTGCCTTCATTCTTTTGTATATTTATACAAAGTCAGCTTATTGCCCCCACAACTGGGTCCTCAATTTACCTACCTTAGAAAGGATGGAAGGCTGAGTCAACCTTGAGCCTTGGCGAGATTCGAACCTGCAGTAATTGCAGGCAGCTGGTCTTAATAACCAGCTTAATAACAGGGTGCCTTAGACCACTGTACTACCAATGTTATTAATGTTAGGCTGATTGGTCTGTAGTTTCCTGGGTCTGCTTTTTTTTTTCCTTCCTTTTTTGAAGATAGAAACTACATCAGCTCTTTTCTAATCCTCAGGTAATTCCTTGGTGTTCCAGGATTTTTTAAAGATATGGTACAATTGTTCTAAGATAACACCAGCTCCTTCAGAACCATGGGATGTAATCCACCAGGTCCCGGTGATTTCTATTCATCAGATAGGTGTTTTCTAACTTTTTTTTTTTTTTGCTTATTTTAATTTTTATTTCTAATCTGTCTTTTACTGTAAGGTTTTTGGTAGGTTGGGCTATAGTATAGGATAGGTAGCATGTTATTAAGTGAGTCCACACTTTATTAGATGGATCCAACTGAACACAAAAAGAATTAATCAATGATTCATTAGACTGGAGGTGTCATAGGATCTGATCCTAAGTACATTTTCAGTATTTTTCAACATGTTCATTTTTGACTAAGTTGAGGAGGTGAAGAGAATGTTTATACAGTTTACATATAATACAAACTATGTATGATAGCTAATAATCTAGAAGACAGAAACAAAAGTTAGAAAAATGTGCTGAAAATAACAGATTGAAATTTAATAAAGACAAATGCGAAGTTTTTTCCTTTGGAAACAAAAAACAAAATATACAGAAATAGGATATGGAATATGTAGCTTGATAATAGTACGTGTGAAAAAGAATTTGAATACTAGTTGATTGTTTACTAATTGGGATCTACTGACAAAAGTAATCCTGTGAATTAATCATTCCACTTTATTCTTCATTAATTTGGTTTTATTGAGACAAACTGGAACAAATTCAATGAATCTAACAAACATCATAATGGAACTAAAAATTAAATCCTATGAGTTCAGAACTAAAATAAAAATATTTAACCCTGAAAATTAAAAGAAAATCTCAAAAATGTCAACAAAGGAAATTAGAAATAATTAATTTAAATTTCAGAAGGGCAGATTCTGACTAAATGTTAAAAAAAATTCTAAGCAGTTAAACTTTCTAACCTGTTAAACATAATACCACAATGGTAGGTTTCTGTTCACTGAATATATTCAAGACAGCCATCTATCAAGGTTAATTAATTTGGATACCCTACAGAGCACGCCCTTCAAATTCTAGAAAGCTTATGAAAATAAATGTATTAGTCAAAACAACTAAACCAAAACAGTATATTTTAACAACCAGTACTACTGCCTCCATTGCCACCATCCCTCTGTCAATTGCCAAACAGCTGATTGTCATTTCAGCTACTGTGGTTTAGATCAGCTTTCAATCAACTCACAAAATTCCAGGAAATTGAACAATCAAATTTCTGAACTGCTATAAGCAGGTCCAGTATCCAGTATCCCATATCATATTATCATACCCTTCTGCTTTTCCTCACATGCTATCAAAATAATGATAATCCAGTGCAGATTAGAATGGTATATGGAAAGGGAGGTGCCAGGTATTGAAGCTGGTTTTGAAAAGGATAAAGAAAAAAGGGACATAATTTCTGACACACAATGTGGTTGACTGATAAAGCCAACACACACACACACACACACACACACACACACACACAAATAGGCTTCATTGATTATAGAAAACTCTTCAACTATTTTGACTGTGTCAGTCTGTGCAATGTGCTTAGGAAACTGGAAGTCCCAGAACATCTCATCATCCTCGCAACAAAATCATAAACACAACAGGAAACCACAATCCTGACAAAAATTCAAAACAAACAGGCTCCATATGAGTAAGGGAGTGGGAAAGCCTGTATACTCTCTTATGCAACCTACAATATAAATTGAATATTTATTGAGGAAGCATAGATTGAAAGAAGATGAGCCTGGTTTTAAAACTGGAGAAAAAAAATGTTCAATAACTATGCTGATGACGCTACTCTGATAACTGAAAAAACAAACAAACTGGAAGCCTTAGACATTAATGAAAGTGAAGAAGCAGAGTGTAAAGAGGAAGATTAAATATAAAAAAGATTAAAGCAATTACAAAAACCATAGTAACCAGCCTTAACATTGACAATGTGGATATTGAAGAAGTGGATAGCATCTGTCTTTTAGGCTATCCTATCTGTCAACAATAAAGGGGCAAGTATCTGTGGTGGCACAGTGGTTAGAATGCAGTATTGCAGGCTAACTTGGCTTGCAGCCAGGAGTTCAGTGATGGGTTTTGAAATTTTTTACTACCGGTTCTGTGGGTGTGGCTTGGTGGGCATGGCAGGGGAAGGATACTATAAAATCTCCATTCCCTCCCCAATCCAGGGGAAGTTTACTGCAAAATCCCCATTCTTCCTGATCAGCTCGGACTTGGGAATCAGAGAATAGATGGGGGCGGGGGCAGTCAGAATTTTTACTACCGGTTCTCCAAACTACTCAAAATTTCTGCTATCGGTTCTCCAGAACTGGTCAGAACCTGTTGAAACCCACCTCTGCAGGAGTTTGATTCTGACCAACTGAAGGTTGACTCAGTCTTCCATCATTTCAAGGTTGGTAAAATGAGGACCTAGATTGTTGGGGCATTTGCTCATTCTGTGAACCGTGAAAGGCACTATGAAGCGGTATATAAGTCTAAGTGCTATTGCTATCAAGAATGGATACTCTATGGAAGTGGAAGTTGGACTTTAATGACGCAGGCTAGAAACTTTAATGAAGCAGGCTAGAAAATGCTTTTAATATTTGATATTACAGAAGACACCTGTGAATGCCATGGATAACCAAGAAAATAAATTAATCCTAGAACAAATCAATGCAGAGTTTTCACTTGAGGAACATATGACCAGCTCAAATGACATTTTGAGTATTTTGACAATTATAATCTATTTTCTTGTAAATAAATAGAAGGCTTCCAGTTTGAAACCCTGCAAAATATGTTTTACATTACTGTTTTTTCTTTATCTGTACTACTTATTTTTCCCTGGGATTTAAAAACATCTACTAGTCTCTTTTATCCCCTCTTTTATCTCAAGCGACTGTAGAAATTATTAAATGGTGTATTTTGTCAAATTTTCTTAGTTCAGGTATGATTTTCTATAGCTGGCTTAAAAATCAAACTGGCATAAGCTCAAGACATGAGCAGTTTAAAGGGAACACTGTGGACACAGTATGCTCATACATTCAATATTTCAAGTAGAAAAGACGATGAAAAATGGCTGCTGTTAATTATATGAAACCAGTTTTGTAAACAAATACTGTGTTCTTATTTACTGCTTTGTAGAATCAGCTTGGATTTTATCTGGCTAAGCTGCAAATTGGGACGTTCCTATTGCATAGAGATCCAATCCCTGTAGATCAGAGAAGTTCCAAAAATATGCCAAGTTATAAACAGTTAAACTTACTTCACTCTGGATAAAAAAGGTTGGCTTTTCTCACGAGGATCAAAAGATATGAGTTGAAAGGATTGCCTGCTATTCAGTCAGCAATGCTAATTTTAACTGAATTTGATTTGTAATGAATCCTGTAAGCTGTGTTACTCCTCTATTTATTTATTTGTATATAAATTTATTATATATATATATATATATATATATATATATATATATATATATATATATATATATTGCTTGTATATTAAAATATATCTCACAAACAAATGTTGAGCAATTAATTTAATCCAATTCATAAAATCTTCTATAACTCCACCACTTACAATAATTATTGTTCATTGTTATAGAAAAATCCTAAAGATTATGCTTTATACTGTATATGCAGTCTTAGGCTTCTTGCTTCCATTAGTTTATTTAGAAAATAGAATAATAGGGTTGGAAGGGACCTTGGAGGTCTTCTAGTCCAGCCCTCTACTCAAGCAGGAAACCCTATGCCATTCCAGATAAATAGCTGTCCAATCTCTACTGGAAGTAAGCTGTTCAATTTCATTATTTTTTCTTACTGTCTATTTTTCCTCAATGTTAATTGAAAATGAATGGCTTACTGGCAGACCAAATGGGAAAAGCAGGAATAAGTTTTTGGCAATCCACTGAATTATCTCATCTCTGCAGGTGTACCCATGTAAAGCCCCTTTCCACAGTACCTGGAGTGCATCTTCTGCACAAACCATGATTTAATGATTTTAAAAGATGAGCTTTGTACTTCTTTTGGGCATGCATTTCAAGCCACTTTCCAACCCTGCTGTATCATGGCTGTTAAGGCCATTTTTTTTTCTTCTGTTTGGTAATGTTCAATTCTTGGACACTGGTGGACAAGTCCCTGCATTTTCTTGGCAAAGTTTTTCAGATGTGGTTTGCCATTGCCACCTTCTAGGGCTGAGAGAGAGTGACTGGTTTAAGGACACCCAATTGGCTTCATGCCCAACGTGGGACTAGAGTTCATGGTCTTCTGGTTTCTAGCCTGATGCCTTCACCAAACTGTCTTTCATTTATGACCAATTACATGATCATAAATTGCCAAGATAGTGTATAACATGTAAGGTGCTGAGCAATACAAACTTATTGAAAACCAGCAACAACAGCATTCCAGAAGGAGTCAGGTTTGCCTTCAGTACTTACACTGCAAGAGTTTAGAGAACTGCAAAAAGCATATTAAGCCAAAATACCAAATTGGAGAACGATTCCAGACATGTAATCAAATGTCAGACCAAGGTTCTAACAGGAACATGGTAGAGAACTGTACTGTTACAGTTAGTGAGTTGTGGTGAGTTAGTTACCTTAAGGATTAAGAGCTGTCTCCTTAAGAGATTGCATTGTGGGAAATGTAGAGAGAGATTGCATTATGGGAAATGTAGTCCATGACATGTGACTATATCTGTGTGTCTGATTGGCCACTGAGGCTTTCTGCCTGGGTTTTAGAACAAAGATCAGGCCATTTGGAATTACCTCAGAGAAGAGGTTCAGAGAGAGATGCTTTCTGAACAGGGGGACAAACTACCATCCTTTCACACTAGGAAATGGGATAGATTATGAAATATTGGATGAACCTCACCATGACTCATCATAATTGTAAGTCTGTGTGTTCAAGGATTCCCGAAATAAATATAATCTGCATGAAAACCCGTTTGCTAGAGTTTATCTGCCTGTTCCCAGTAGAGCCAGATGCATGGGGAACAGAACAGTAAAAGGATGTAGGTTGCCTGACCCCCTCATGTTCTTTCTCTTGGAGCATTGATGGACATTCTGTTTGAGTGATCAAAACAAACAAAAATGCACCTCTTCTCTGCGCAGAACCTATAAAAGACTTTGTTTGCATCTAATTGAGACCTTTGCTTAGGCAGAAAAGTGACAAAACCTGCTTTTCTTCTCTTTGCATTCCAAACTCCATTTGGATTTGAGTAAAGTATTCTGCTCAGCAGTAAAAGGACAGAAGGAGAAAGACAGTTCTTGTGTTAGCTAAGAAGATTGTCCTGCAATAAAGAGGCCCAGCGCTGCATGTTTGAATCACCTTTGCAAAGTTTGTGTCTATATTGTTTTAGAAGTTTACTTCAGCAGTAACACTGAAAAGCCTTACTTTAACACAAAGCAATCAGAGCCACATGGCCTCCATGGAGATTGAATTTGCAGGACACAGGTTGCTTTCCCAGCATAGCCACTCAACTGCATTTGAAGAGAAACAATCCAGCCACAGTGCATGCTGTTGCTTTCAATCTTGCTTGAATAAAATATTGGAAAGCTGAATCCCGTTACACGGCAAGCAACTAAAGTCTAAAGGAACCCAAGTCTGAGGAAAGCCTCTTAGGGTCTCCAAATCAGACAGTTGCTTTGCAGCTCTATACAAAGGAACACGCTGAAACCAGTTTAACCCAAGCATTAGTTACGTAAAAGCACCCCAGTGGTCAGAAGGCAAACTGGAACCAGGTCTCCTAGAATTTGCAGCCAACCCCAGTGGTCAGAAGGCAAACTGCAATGACGTCTCCTAGAGTTTGCAACGCACTCCAGTGGTCAGAAGGCAAACGGCAACCACATCTCCTAGAGTTTGCAACCATCCCCAGTGGTCAGAAGGCAAACCGCAATGACGTCTCCTAGAGTTTGCAACGCACCCCAGTGATCAGAAGGCAAACTGCAACCAGGTCTCCTAGAGTTTGCAACGCACACCAGGGATCAGAAGGCAAACTGCAACCATGTCTCCTAGAGTTTGCAACCATCCCCAGGAGTCAGAAGGCAAACCGCAATGACGTCTCCTAGAGTTTGCAACGCACCCCAATGATCAGAAGGCAAACTGCAACCAAATGTCCTAGAGTTTGCAATGCACCCCAGCAGTCAGAAGGCAAACTGCAACCACGTCTCCTGGAGTTTGCAAGGCAACCCAGTGGTCAGAAGGCAAACTGCAACCACGTCTCCTAGAGTTTGCAACGCACCCCAGTGGTCAGAAGGCAAACTGCAATGACGTCTCCTAGAGTTTGCAACGCACCCCAGGGATCAGAAGGCAAACTGCAACCACGTCTCCTAGAGTTTGCAACGCACCCCAGTGGTCAGAAGGCAAACTGCAACCATGTCTCCTAAAGTTTGCAATGCACCCCAGTGGTCAGAAGGCAAACTGCAACGACATCTCCTAGAGTTTGCAACCACCCCCCATGGTCAGAAGGCAAACTGCAACGATGACTCCTACAGTTTGCAATGCACTCCAGTGGTCAGAAGGCAAACTGCAACCATGTCTCCTAGACTTTGGAACCATCCCCAGTGGTCAGAAGGCAAACTGCAATAATGACTCCTAGAGTTTGCAACACACCCCAGTGGTCAGAAGGCAAACTGCAACGATGTCTCCTAGGGTTTGCAACCACCCCCAGTGGTCAGAAGGCAAACTGCAACGATGTCTCCTACAGTTTGCAACGCACCCCAAGGATCAGAAGGCAAACTGCAACCATGTCTCCTAGAGTTTGCTACGCACCCCAGTGGTCAGAAGGCAAACTGCAACGACATCTCCTAGAGTTTGCAACCACCCCCAGTGATCAGAAGGCAAACTGCAACGATGACTCCTACAGTTTGCAATGCACTCCAGTGGTCAGAAGGCAAACTGCAACCATGTCTCCTAGAGTTTAGAACCATCCCCAGTGGTCAGAAGGTAAACTGCAATGATGTCTCCTAGAGTTCGCAAGCACCCCCAGTGGTCAGAAGGCAAACTGCAATGATGTCTCCTACAGTTTGCAATGCACCCCAGTGGTCAGAAGAAAAACTGCAATGAGGTCTCCTAGAGTTTGCAACACACCCCAGTTGTCAAAAGGCAAACTGCAACCACGTCTCCTAGAGTTTGCAATGCATGCCAGTGGTCAGAAGGTAAACTACAACCACGTCTCCCAGAGTTTGCAACCCACACAGTGGTCAGAAGGCAAACTGCAACGACGTCTCCTAGAGTTTGCAACTATCCCCAGTGGTCCGAAGGCAAACTGTAACGACGTCTCCTAGAGTTTGCAACCATCCCCAGTGGTCAGAAGGCAAACTGCAATGACATCTCCTAGAGTTTGCAACGCAGCCCAGTGGTCGGAACGCAAACTGCAACCACGTCTCCTAGAGTTTGCAACCATCCCCAGTGGTCAGAAGGCAAACTGCAACCAGGTCTCCTAGAGTTTGCAACGCATGCCAGTGGTCAGAAGGTAACTGCAACCACGTCTCCTAGAGTTTGCAATGCTCCCCAGTGGGCAGAAGGCAAACTGCAATGATGTCTCCTAGAGTTTGTAACGCACCCCAATGGTCAGAAGGCAAACTGCAACCACATCTCCTAGAGTTTGCAATGCACCCCAGTGGTCAGAAGGGAAACTGCAACCATGTGTCCTAGAGTTTGCAACCATCGCCAGTGGTCAGAAGGGAAACTGCAACCACGTCTCCTAGAGTTTACAACGCACCTCTGTGGTCAGAAGGCAAACTGCAACGACGTCTCCTAGAGTTTACAACGCACCTCTGTGGTCAGAAGGCAAACTGCAACGACGTCTCCTAGCGTTTGCAACCATCGCCAGTGGTCCAAAGGCAAACTGCAACCCCATCTCCTAGAGTTTGCAACCATCCCCAGTGGTCAGAAGACAAAGTGCAATCACGTCTCCTAGAGTTTGAAACCATCGGGAGTGGTCAGAAGGCAAACTGCAATGAGGTCTCCTAGAGTTTGCAACACACCCCAGTGGTCAAAAGGCAAACTGCAACCACGTCTCCTAGAGTTTTCAACGCATGCCAGTGGTCAGAAGGTAAACTGCAACCACGTCTCCTAGAGTTTACAACGCACCCCAGTGGTCAAAAGGCAAACTGCAACCATGTCTCCTACAGTTTTCAACGCATGCCAGTGGTCAGAAGGCAAACTGCAACGACATCTCCTAGAGTTTGCAACGCACCCCAGTGGTCAGAAGGCAAACTGCAACGACATCTCCTAGAGTTTGCAACCACCCCCAGTGGTCAGAAGGCAAACTGCAACCACGTCTCCCAGAGTTTGCAACCCACACAGTGGTCAGAAGGCAAACTGCAACCACGTCTCCTTGAGTTTGCAACCACCCCCAGTGGTCCGAAGGCAAACTGCAACGACGTCTCCTAGAGTTTGCAACTATCCCCAGTGGTCCGAAGGCAAACTGTAACGACGTCTCCTAGAGTTTGCAACCATCCCCAGTGGTCAGAAGGCAAACTGCAATGACGTCTCCTAGAGTTTGCAACGCAGCTCAGTGGTCGGAACGCAAACTGCAACCACGTCTCCTAGAGTTTGCAACCATCCCCAGTGGTCAGAAGGCAAACTGCAACCAGGTCTCCTAGAGTTTGCAACGCATGCCAGTGGTCAGAAGGTAACTGCAACCACGTCTCCTAGAGTTTGCAATGCTCCCCAGTGGGCAGAAGGCAAACTGCAATGATGTCTCCTAGAGTTTGTAACGCACCCCAATGGTCAGAAGGCAAACTGCAACCACATCTCCTAGAGTTTGCAATGCACCCCAGTGGTCAGAAGGGAAACTGCAACCATGTGTCCTAGAGTTTGCAACCATCGCCAGTGGTCAGAAGGGAAACTGCAACCACGTCTCCTAGAGTTTACAACGCACCTCTGTGGTCAGAAGGCAAACTGCAACGACGTCTCCTAGAGTTTACAACGCACCTCTGTGGTCAGAAGGCAAACTGCAACGACGTCTCCTAGCGTTTGCAACCATCGCCAGTGGTCCAAAGGCAAACTGCAACCCCATCTCCTAGAGTTTGCAACCATCCCCAGTGGTCAGAAGACAAAGTGCAATGACGTCTCCTAGAGTTTGAAACCATCGGCAGTGGTCAGAAGGCAAACTGCAATGAGGTCTCCTAGAGTTTGCAACACACCCCAGTGGTCAAAAGGCAAACTGCAACCACGTCTCCTAGAGTTTTCAACGCATGCCAGTGGTCAGAAGGTAAACTGCAACCATGTCTCCTAGAGTTTGCAACGCACCCCAGTGGTCAAAAGGCAAACTGCAACCATGTCTCCTACAGTTTTCAACGCATGCCAGTGGTCCGAAGGCAAACTGCAACGACATCTCCTAGAGTTTGCAACGCACCCCAGTGGTCAGAAGGCAAACTGCAACGACATCTCCTAGAGTTTGCAACCACCCCCAGTGGTCAGAAGGCAAACTGCAACGATGACTCCTACAGTTTGCAATGCAATCCAGTGGTCAGAAGGCAAACTGCAACCATGTCTCCTAGAGTTTGGAACCATCCCCAGTGGTCAGAAGGCAAACTGCAACCATGTCTCCTAGGGTTTGCAACCACCCCCAGTGGTCAGAAGCAAACTGCAACGATATCTCCTACAATTTGCAACGCACCCCAGTGGTCAGAAGGCAAACTGCAACCATGTCTCCTAGAGTTTAGAACCATCCCCAGTGGTCAGAAGGCAAACTGCAACGATGTCTCCTAGAGTTTGCAACGCATGCCAGTGGTCAGAAGGTAAACTACAACCACGTCTCCCAGAGTTTGCAACCCACCACAGTGGTCAGAAGGCAAACTGCAACGACGTCTCCTAGGGTTTGCAACCATCGCCAGTGGTCCAAAGGCAAACTGCAACCCCATCTCCTAGAGTTTGCAACCATCCCCAGTGGTCAGAAGACAAACTGCAATGACGTCTCCTAGAGTTTGAAACCATCGGCAGTGGTCAGAAGGCAAACTGCAATGAGGTCTCCTAGAGTTTGCAACACACCCCAGTGGTCAAAAGGCAAACTGCAACCATGTCTCCTAGAGTTTTCAACGCATGCCAGTGGTCAGAAGGTAAACTGCAACCACGTCTCCTGGAGTTTGCAACCCACCACAGTGGTCAGAAGGCAAACTGCAACGACGTCTCCTAGAGTTTGCAACCACCGCCAGTGGTCCTAAGGCAAACTGCAACGACGTCTCCTAGAGTTTGCAACGCACTCCAGTGGTCAGAAGGCAAACTGCAACGATGTCTCCTACAGTTTGCAACGCACCCCAAGGATCAGAAGGCAAACTGCAACCATGTCTCCTAGAGTTTGCTACGCACCCCAGTGGTCAGAAGGCAAACTGCAACGACATCTCCTAGAGTTTGCAACCACCCCCAGTGATCAGAAGGCAAACTGCAACGATGACTCCTACAGTTTGCAATGCACTCCAGTGGTCAGAAGGCAAACTGCAAACATGTCTCCTAGAGTTTGGAACCATCCCCAGTGATCAGAAGGCAAACTGCAACGATGACTCCTACAGTTTGCAACACACCCCAGTGGTCAGAAGGCAAACTGCAACCACATCTCCTAGAGTTTGCAACCATCCCCAGTGGTCAGAAGCAAACTGCAACGATATCTCCTACAATTTGCAACGCACCCCAGTGGTCAGAAGGCAAACTGCAACCACGTCTCCTAGAGTTTAGAACCATCCCCAGTGGTCAGAAGGTAAACTGCAATGATGTCTCCTAGAGTTCGCAAGCACCCCCAGTGGTCAGAAGGCAAACTGCAATGATGTTTCCTACAGTTTGCAATGCACCCCAGTGGTCAGAAGAAAAACTGCAATGAGGTCTCCTAGAGTTTGCAACACACCCCAGTTGTCAAAAGGCAAACTGCAACCACGTCTCCTAGAGTTTGCAATGCATGCCAGTGGTCAGAAGGTAAACTACAACCACGTCTCCCAGAGTTTGCAACCCACACAGTGGTCAGAAGGCAAACTGCAACCACGTCTCCTAGAGTTTGCAACCACCCCCAGTGGTCAGAAGGCAAACTGCAACCACGTCGCCTTAGAGTTTGCAACGCACCCAAGTGGTCAGAAGGAAAACTGCAACGACATCTCCTAGAGTTTGCAACGCACCCCAGTGGTCAGAAGGCAAACTGCAACGACATCTCCTAGAGTTTGCAACCACCCCCAGTGGTCAGAAGGCAAACTGCAACGATGACTCCTACAGTTTGCAATGCAATCCAGTGGTCAGAAGGCAAACTGCAACCATGTCTCCTAGAGTTTGGAACCATCCCCAGTGGTCAGAAGGCAAACTGCAACAATGACTCCGAGAGTTTGCAACACACCCCAGTGGTCAGAAGGCAAACTGCAACCACATCTCCTAGAGTTTGCAACCATCCCCAGTGGTCAGAAGGCAAACTGCAACGACGTCTCCTAGAGTTTGCAACCATCCCCAGTGGTCAGAAGGCAAACTGCAATGACGTCTCCTAGAGTTTGCAACGCAGCTCAGTGGTCGGAACGCAAACTGCAACCACGTCTCCTAGAGTTTGCAACCATCCCCAGTGGTCAGAAGGCAAACTGCAACCAGGTCTCCTAGAGTTTGCAACGCATGCCAGTGGTCAGAAGGTAACTGCAACCACGTCTCCTAGAGTTTTCAACGCATGCCAGTGGTCAGAAGGTAAACTGCAACCACGTCTCCTAGAGTTTGCAACGCACCCCAGTGGTCAAAAGGCAAACTGCAACCATGTCTCCTACAGTTTTCAACGCATGCCAGTGGTCAGAAGGCAAACTGCAACGACATCTCCTAGAGTTTGCAACGCACCCCAGTGGTCAGAAGGCAAACTGCAACGACATCTCCTAGAGTTTGCAACCACCCCCAGTGGTCAGAAGGCAAACTGCAACCACGTCTCCCAGAGTTTGCAACCCACACAGTGGTCAGAAGGCAAACTGCAACCACGTCTCCTTGAGTTTGCAACCACCCCCAGTGGTCCGAAGGCAAACTGCAACGACGTCTCCTAGAGTTTGCAACTATCCCCAGTGGTCCGAAGGCAAACTGTAACGACGTCTCCTAGAGTTTGCAACCATCCCCAGTGGTCAGAAGGCAAACTGCAATGACGTCTCCTAGAGTTTGCAACGCAGCTCAGTGGTCGGAACGCAAACTGCAACCACGTCTCCTAGAGTTTGCAACCATCCCCAGTGGTCAGAAGGCAAACTGCAACCAGGTCTCCTAGAGTTTGCAACGCATGCCAGTGGTCAGAAGGTAACTGCAACCACGTCTCCTAGAGTTTGCAATGCTCCCCAGTGGGCAGAAGGCAAACTGCAATGATGTCTCCTAGAGTTTGTAACGCACCCCAATGGTCAGAAGGCAAACTGCAACCACATCTCCTAGAGTTTGCAATGCACCCCAGTGGTCAGAAGGGAAACTGCAACCATGTGTCCTAGAGTTTGCAACCATCGCCAGTGGTCAGAAGGGAAACTGCAACCACGTCTCCTAGAGTTTACAACGCACCTCTGTGGTCAGAAGGCAAACTGCAACGACGTCTCCTAGAGTTTACAACGCACCTCTGTGGTCAGAAGGCAAACTGCAACGACGTCTCCTAGCGTTTGCAACCATCGCCAGTGGTCCAAAGGCAAACTGCAACCCCATCTCCTAGAGTTTGCAACCATCCCCAGTGGTCAGAAGACAAAGTGCAATGACGTCTCCTAGAGTTTGAAACCATCGGCAGTGGTCAGAAGGCAAACTGCAATGAGGTCTCCTAGAGTTTGCAACACACCCCAGTGGTCAAAAGGCAAACTGCAACCACGTCTCCTAGAGTTTTCAACGCATGCCAGTGGTCAGAAGGTAAACTGCAACCATGTCTCCTAGAGTTTGCAACGCACCCCAGTGGTCAAAAGGCAAACTGCAACCATGTCTCCTACAGTTTTCAACGCATGCCAGTGGTCCGAAGGCAAACTGCAACGACATCTCCTAGAGTTTGCAACGCACCCCAGTGGTCAGAAGGCAAACTGCAACGACATCTCCTAGAGTTTGCAACCACCCCCAGTGGTCAGAAGGCAAACTGCAACGATGACTCCTACAGTTTGCAATGCAATCCAGTGGTCAGAAGGCAAACTGCAACCATGTCTCCTAGAGTTTGGAACCATCCCCAGTGGTCAGAAGGCAAACTGCAACCATGTCTCCTAGGGTTTGCAACCACCCCCAGTGGTCAGAAGCAAACTGCAACGATATCTCCTACAATTTGCAACGCACCCCAGTGGTCAGAAGGCAAACTGCAACCATGTCTCCTAGAGTTTAGAACCATCCCCAGTGGTCAGAAGGCAAACTGCAACGATGTCTCCTAGAGTTTGCAACGCATGCCAGTGGTCAGAAGGTAAACTACAACCACGTCTCCCAGAGTTTGCAACCCACCACAGTGGTCAGAAGGCAAACTGCAACGACGTCTCCTAGGGTTTGCAACCATCGCCAGTGGTCCAAAGGCAAACTGCAACCCCATCTCCTAGAGTTTGCAACCATCCCCAGTGGTCAGAAGACAAACTGCAATGACGTCTCCTAGAGTTTGAAACCATCGGCAGTGGTCAGAAGGCAAACTGCAATGAGGTCTCCTAGAGTTTGCAACACACCCCAGTGGTCAAAAGGCAAACTGCAACCATGTCTCCTAGAGTTTTCAACGCATGCCAGTGGTCAGAATGTAAACTGCAACCACGTCTCCTGGAGTTTGCAACCCACCACAGTGGTCAGAAGGCAAACTGCAACGACGTCTCCTAGAGTTTGCAACCACCGCCAGTGGTCCTAAGGCAAACTGCAACGACGTCTCCTAGAGTTTGCAACGCACTCCAGTGGTCAGAAGGCAAACTGCAACGATGTCTCCTACAGTTTGCAACGCACCCCAAGGATCAGAAGGCAAACTGCAACCATGTCTCCTAGAGTTTGCTACGCACCCCAGTGGTCAGAAGGCAAACTGCAACGACATCTCCTAGAGTTTGCAACCACCCCCAGTGATCAGAAGGCAAACTGCAACGATGACTCCTACAGTTTGCAATGCACTCCAGTGGTCAGAAGGCAAACTGCAAACATGTCTCCTAGAGTTTGGAACCATCCCCAGTGATCAGAAGGCAAACTGCAACGATGACTCCTACAGTTTGCAACACACCCCAGTGGTCAGAAGGCAAACTGCAACCACATCTCCTAGAGTTTGCAACCATCCCCAGTGGTCAGAAGCAAACTGCAACGATATCTCCTACAATTTGCAACGCACCCCAGTGGTCAGAAGGCAAACTGCAACCACGTCTCCTAGAGTTTAGAACCATCCCCAGTGGTCAGAAGGTAAACTGCAATGATGTCTCCTAGAGTTCGCAAGCACCCCCAGTGGTCAGAAGGCAAACTGCAATGATGTTTCCTACAGTTTGCAATGCACCCCAGTGGTCAGAAGAAAAACTGCAATGAGGTCTCCTAGAGTTTGCAACACACCCCAGTTGTCAAAAGGCAAACTGCAACCACGTCTCCTAGAGTTTGCAATGCATGCCAGTGGTCAGAAGGTAAACTACAACCACGTCTCCCAGAGTTTGCAACCCACACAGTGGTCAGAAGGCAAACTGCAACCACGTCTCCTAGAGTTTGCAACCACCCCCAGTGGTCAGAAGGCAAACTGCAACCACGTCGCCTTAGAGTTTGCAACGCACCCAAGTGGTCAGAAGGAAAACTGCAACGACATCTCCTAGAGTTTGCAACGCACCCCAGTGGTCAGAAGGCAAACTGCAACGACATCTCCTAGAGTTTGCAACCACCCCCAGTGGTCAGAAGGCAAACTGCAACGATGACTCCTACAGTTTGCAATGCAATCCAGTGGTCAGAAGGCAAACTGCAACCATGTCTCCTAGAGTTTGGAACCATCCCCAGTGGTCAGAAGGCAAACTGCAACAATGACTCCGAGAGTTTGCAACACACCCCAGTGGTCAGAAGGCAAACTGCAACCACATCTCCTAGAGTTTGCAACCATCCCCAGTGGTCAGAAGGCAAACTGCAACGACGTCTCCTAGAGTTTGCAACCATCCCCAGTGGTCAGAAGGCAAACTGCAATGACGTCTCCTAGAGTTTGCAACGCAGCTCAGTGGTCGGAACGCAAACTGCAACCACGTCTCCTAGAGTTTGCAACCATCCCCAGTGGTCAGAAGGCAAACTGCAACCAGGTCTCCTAGAGTTTGCAACGCATGCCAGTGGTCAGAAGGTAACTGCAACCACGTCTCCTAGAGTTTGCAATGCTCCCCAGTGGGCAGAAGGCAAACTGCAATGATGTCTCCTAGAGTTTGTAACGCACCCCAATGGTCAGAAGGCAAACTGCAACCACATCTCCTAGAGTTTGCAATGCACCCCAGTGGTCAGAAGGGAAACTGCAACCATGTGTCCTAGAGTTTGCAACCATCGCCAGTGGTCAGAAGGGAAACTGCAACCACGTCTCCTAGAGTTTACAACGCACCTCTGTGGTCAGAAGGCAAACTGCAACGACGTCTCCTAGAGTTTACAACGCACCTCTGTGGTCAGAAGGCAAACTGCAACGACGTCTCCTAGCGTTTGCAACCATCGCCAGTGGTCCAAAGGCAAACTGCAACCCCATCTCCTAGAGTTTGCAATCATCCCCAGTGGTCAGAAGACAAAGTGCAATGACGTCTCCTAGAGTTTGAAACCATCGGCAGTGGTCAGAAGGCAAACTGCAATGAGGTCTCCTAGAGTTTGCAACACACCCCAGTGGTCAAAAGGCAAACTGCAACCACGTCTCCTAGAGTTTTCAACGCATGCCAGTGGTCAGAAGGTAAACTGCAACCATGTCTCCTAGAGTTTGCAACGCACCCCAGTGGTCAAAAGGCAAACTGCAACCATGTCTCCTACAGTTTTCAACGCATGCCAGTGGTCCGAAGGCAAACTGCAACGACATCTCCTAGAGTTTGCAACGCACCCCAGTGGTCAGAAGGCAAACTGCAACGACATCTCCTAGAGTTTGCAACCACCCCCAGTGGTCAGAAGGCAAACTGCAACGATGACTCCTACAGTTTGCAATGCAATCCAGTGGTCAGAAGGCAAACTGCAACCATGTCTCCTAGAGTTTGGAACCATCCCCAGTGGTCAGAAGGCAAACTGCAACAATGACTCCGAGGGTTTGCAACACACCCCAGTGGTCAGAAGGCAAACTGCAACCACATCTCCTAGAGTTTGCAACCATCCCCAGTGGTCAGAAGGCAAACTGCAACCATGTCTCCTAGGGTTTGCAACCACCCCCAGTGGTCAGAAGCAAACTGCAACGATATCTCCTACAATTTGCAACGCACCCCAGTGGTCAAAGGCAAACTGCAACCATGTCTCCTAGAGTTTAGAACCATCCCCAGTGGTCAGAAGGCAAACTGCAACGATGTCTCCTAGAGTTTGCAACGCATGCCAGTGGTCAGAAGGTAAACTACAACCACGTCTCCCAGAGTTTGCAACCCACCACAGTGGTCAGAAGGCAAACTGCAACGACGTCTCCTAGGGTTTGCAACCATCGCCAGTGGTCCAAAGGCAAACTGCAACCCCATCTCCTAGAGTTTGCAACCATCCCCAGTGGTCAGAAGACAAACTGCAATGACGTCTCCTAGAGTTTGAAACCATCGGCAGTGGTCAGAAGGCAAACTGCAATGAGGTCTCCTAGAGTTTGCAACACACCCCAGTGGTCAAAAGGCAAACTGCAACCATGTCTCCTAGAGTTTTCAACGCATGCCAGTGGTCAGAAGGTAAACTGCAACCACGTCTCCTGGAGTTTGCAACCCACCACAGTGGTCAGAAGGCAAACTGCAACGACGTCTCCTAGAGTTTGCAACCACCGCCAGTGGTCCTAAGGCAAACTGCAACGACGTCTCCTAGAGTTTGCAACGCACTCCAGTGGTCAGAAGGCAAACTGCAACGATGTCTCCTACAGTTTGCAACCCACCCCAAGGATCAGAAGGCAAACTGCAACCATGTCTCCTACAGTTTGCTACGCACCCCAGTGGTCAGAAGGCAAACTGCAACGACATCTCCTAGAGTTTGCAACCACCCCCAGTGATCAGAAGGCAAACTGCAACGATGACTCCTACAGTTTGCAATGCACTCCAGTGGTCAGAAGGCAAACTGCAACCATGTCTCCTAGAGTTTGGAACCATCCCCAGTGGTCAG
The DNA here is from genome assembly GCF_029215685.1 of Pituophis catenifer annectens. NCBI lineage: Eukaryota > Metazoa > Chordata > Lepidosauria > Squamata > Colubridae > Pituophis > Pituophis catenifer. The sequence continues at coordinate 175,273,788 of NW_027256881.1, forward strand.
AAGGTAAACTGCAACGATGACTCCTACAGTTTGCAACACACCCCAGTGGTCAGAAGGCAAACTGCAACCACATCTCCTAGAGTTTGCAACCATCCCCAGTGGTCAGAAGAAAACTGCAACGATATCTCCTACAATTTGCAACGCACCCCAGTGGTCAGAAGGCAAACTGCAACCACGTCTCCTAGAGTTTAGAACCATCCCCAGTGGTCAGAAGGTAAACTGCAATGATGTCTCCTAGAGTTCGCAAGCACCCCCAGTGGTCAGAAGGCAAACTGCAATGATGTTTCCTACAGTTTGCAATGCACCCCAGTGGTCAGAAGAAAACTGCAACGATATCTCCTACAATTTGCAACGCACCCCAGTGGTCAGAAGGCAAACTGCAACCACGTCTCCTAGAGTTTAGAACCATCCCCAGTGGTCAGAAGGTAAACTGCAATGATGTCTCCTAGAGTTCGCAAGCACCCCCAGTGGTCAGAAGGCAAACTGCAATGATGTTTCCTACAGTTTGCAATGCACCCCAGTGGTCAGAAGAAAAACTGCAATGAGGTCTCCTAGAGTTTGCAACACACCCCAGTTGTCAAAAGGCAAACTGCAACCACGTCTCCTAGAGTTTGCAATGCATGCCAGTGGTCAGAAGGTAAACTACAACCACGTCTCCCAGAGTTTGCAACCCACACAGTGGTCAGAAGGCAAACTGCAACCACGTCTCCTAGAGTTTGCAACCACCCCCAGTGGTCAGAAGGCAAACTGCAACCACGTCGCCTTAGAGTTTGCAACGCACCCAAGTGGTCAGAAGGAAAACTGCAACGACATCTCCTAGAGTTTGCAACGCACCCCAGTGGTCAGAAGGCAAACTGCAACGACATCTCCTAGAGTTTGCAACCACCCCCAGTGGTCAGAAGGCAAACTGCAACGATGACTCCTACAGTTTGCAATGCAATCCAGTGGTCAGAAGGCAAACTGCAACCATGTCTCCTAGAGTTTGGAACCATCCCCAGTGGTCAGAAGGCAAACTGCAACAATGACTCCGAGAGTTTGCAACACACCCCAGTGGTCAGAAGGCAAACTGCAACCACATCTCCTAGAGTTTGCAACCATCCCCAGTGGTCAGAAGGCAAACTGCAACGACGTCTCCTAGAGTTTGCAACCATCCCCAGTGGTCAGAAGGCAAACTGCAATGACGTCTCCTAGAGTTTGCAACGCAGCTCAGTGGTCGGAACGCAAACTGCAACCACGTCTCCTAGAGTTTGCAACCATCCCCAGTGGTCAGAAGGCAAACTGCAACCAGGTCTCCTAGAGTTTGCAACGCATGCCAGTGGTCAGAAGGTAACTGCAACCACGTCTCCTAGAGTTTGCAATGCTCCCCAGTGGGCAGAAGGCAAACTGCAATGATGTCTCCTAGAGTTTGTAACGCACCCCAATGGTCAGAAGGCAAACTGCAACCACATCTCCTAGAGTTTGCAATGCACCCCAGTGGTCAGAAGGGAAACTGCAACCATGTGTCCTAGAGTTTGCAACCATCGCCAGTGGTCAGAAGGGAAACTGCAACCACGTCTCCTAGAGTTTACAACGCACCTCTGTGGTCAGAAGGCAAACTGCAACGACGTCTCCTAGAGTTTACAACGCACCTCTGTGGTCAGAAGGCAAACTGCAACGACGTCTCCTAGCGTTTGCAACCATCGCCAGTGGTCCAAAGGCAAACTGCAACCCCATCTCCTAGAGTTTGCAATCATCCCCAGTGGTCAGAAGACAAAGTGCAATGACGTCTCCTAGAGTTTGAAACCATCGGCAGTGGTCAGAAGGCAAACTGCAATGAGGTCTCCTAGAGTTTGCAACACACCCCAGTGGTCAAAAGGCAAACTGCAACCACGTCTCCTAGAGTTTTCAACGCATGCCAGTGGTCAGAAGGTAAACTGCAACCATGTCTCCTAGAGTTTGCAACGCACCCCAGTGGTCAAAAGGCAAACTGCAACCATGTCTCCTACAGTTTTCAACGCATGCCAGTGGTCCGAAGGCAAACTGCAACGACATCTCCTAGAGTTTGCAACGCACCCCAGTGGTCAGAAGGCAAACTGCAACGACATCTCCTAGAGTTTGCAACCACCCCCAGTGGTCAGAAGGCAAACTGCAACGATGACTCCTACAGTTTGCAATGCAATCCAGTGGTCAGAAGGCAAACTGCAACCATGTCTCCTAGAGTTTGGAACCATCCCCAGTGGTCAGAAGGCAAACTGCAACAATGACTCCGAGGGTTTGCAACACACCCCAGTGGTCAGAAGGCAAACTGCAACCACATCTCCTAGAGTTTGCAACCATCCCCAGTGGTCAGAAGGCAAACTGCAACCATGTCTCCTAGGGTTTGCAACCACCCCCAGTGGTCAGAAGCAAACTGCAACGATATCTCCTACAATTTGCAACGCACCCCAGTGGTCAAAGGCAAACTGCAACCATGTCTCCTAGAGTTTAGAACCATCCCCAGTGGTCAGAAGGTAAACTGCAATGATGTCTCCTAGAGTTCGCAAGCACCCCCAGTGGTCAGAAGGCAAACTGCAATGATGTTTCCTACAGTTTGCAATGCACCCCAGTGGTCAGAAGAAAAACTGCAATGAGGTCTCCTAGAGTTTGCAACGCACCCCAGTGGTCAGAAGGCAAACTGCAACCACATCTCCTAGAGTTTGCAACCATCCCCAGTGGTCAGAAGCAAACTGCAACGATATCTCCTACAATTTGCAACGCACCCCAGTGGTCAGAAGGCAAACTGCAACCACGTCTCCTAGAGTTTAGAACCATCCCCAGTGGTCAGAAGGTAAACTGCAATGATGTCTCCTAGAGTTCGCAAGCACCCCCAGTGGTCAGAAGGCAAACTGCAATGATGTTTCCTACAGTTTGCAATGCACCCCAGTGGTCAGAAGAAAAACTGCAATGAGGTCTCCTAGAGTTTGCAACACACCCCAGTTGTCAAAAGGCAAACTGCAACCACGTCTCCTAGAGTTTGCAATGCATGCCAGTGGTCAGAAGGTAAACTACAACCACGTCTCCCAGAGTTTGCAACCCACACAGTGGTCAGAAGGCAAACTGCAACCATGTCTCCTAGAGTTTGCAACGCACCCCAGTGGTCAAAAGGCAAACTGCAACCATGTCTCCTACAGTTTTCAACGCATGCCAGTGGTCCGAAGGCAAACTGCAACGACATCTCCTAGAGTTTGCAACGCACCCCAGTGGTCAGAAGGCAAACTGCAACGACATCTCCTAGAGTTTGCAACCACCCCCAGTGGTCAGAAGGCAAACTGCAACGATGACTCCTACAGTTTGCAATGCAATCCAGTGGTCAGAAGGCAAACTGCAACCATGTCTCCTAGAGTTTGGAACCATCCCCAGTGGTCAGAAGGCAAACTGCAACCATGTCTCCTAGGGTTTGCAACCACCCCCAGTGGTCAGAAGCAAACTGCAACGATATCTCCTACAATTTGCAACGCACCCCAGTGGTCAGAAGGCAAACTGCAACCATGTCTCCTAGAGTTTAGAACCATCCCCAGTGGTCAGAAGGCAAACTGCAACGATGTCTCCTAGAGTTTGCAACGCATGCCAGTGGTCAGAAGGTAAACTACAACCACGTCTCCCAGAGTTTGCAACCCACCACAGTGGTCAGAAGGCAAACTGCAACGACGTCTCCTAGGGTTTGCAACCATCGCCAGTGGTCCAAAGGCAAACTGCAACCCCATCTCCTAGAGTTTGCAACCATCCCCAGTGGTCAGAAGACAAACTGCAATGACGTCTCCTAGAGTTTGAAACCATCGGCAGTGGTCAGAAGGCAAACTGCAATGAGGTCTCCTAGAGTTTGCAACACACCCCAGTGGTCAAAAGGCAAACTGCAACCATGTCTCCTAGAGTTTTCAACCATCCCCAGTGGTCAGAAGAAAACTGCAACGATATCTCCTACAATTTGCAACCACCCCCAGTGATCAGAAGGCAAACTGCAACGATGACTCCTACAGTTTGCAATGCACTCCAGTGGTCAGAAGGCAAACTGCAAACATGTCTCCTAGAGTTTGGAACCATCCCCAGTGATCAGAAGGCAAACTGCAACGATGACTCCTACAGTTTGCAACACACCCCAGTGGTCAGAAGGCAAACTGCAACCACATCTCCTAGAGTTTGCAACCATCCCCAGTGGTCAGAAGAAAACTGCAACGATATCTCCTACAATTTGCAACGCACCCCAGTGGTCAGAAGGCAAACTGCAACCACGTCTCCTAGAGTTTAGAACCATCCCCAGTGGTCAGAAGGTAAACTGCAATGATGTCTCCTAGAGTTCGCAAGCACCCCCAGTGGTCAGAAGGCAAACTGCAATGATGTTTCCTACAGTTTGCAATGCACCCCAGTGGTCAGAAGAAAACTGCAACGATATCTCCTACAATTTGCAACGCACCCCAGTGGTCAGAAGGCAAACTGCAACCACGTCTCCTTGAGTTTGCAACCACCCCCAGTGGTCCGAAGGCAAACTGCAACGACGTCTCCTAGAGTTTGCAACTATCCCCAGTGGTCCGAAGGCAAACTGTAACGACGTCTCCTAGAGTTTGCAACCATCCCCAGTGGTCAGAAGGCAAACTGCAATGACGTCTCCTAGAGTTTGCAACGCAGCTCAGTGGTCGGAACGCAAACTGCAACCACGTCTCCTAGAGTTTGCAACCATCCCCAGTGGTCAGAAGGCAAACTGCAACCAGGTCTCCTAGAGTTTGCAACGCATGCCAGTGGTCAGAAGGTAACTGCAACCACGTCTCCTAGAGTTTGCAATGCTCCCCAGTGGGCAGAAGGCAAACTGCAATGATGTCTCCTAGAGTTTGTAACGCACCCCAATGGTCAGAAGGCAAACTGCAACCACATCTCCTAGAGTTTGCAATGCACCCCAGTGGTCAGAAGGGAAACTGCAACCATGTGTCCTAGAGTTTGCAACCATCGCCAGTGGTCAGAAGGGAAACTGCAACCACGTCTCCTAGAGTTTACAACGCACCTCTGTGGTCAGAAGGCAAACTGCAACGACGTCTCCTAGAGTTTACAACGCACCTCTGTGGTCAGAAGGCAAACTGCAACGACGTCTCCTAGCGTTTGCAACCATCGCCAGTGGTCCAAAGGCAAACTGCAACCCCATCTCCTAGAGTTTGCAACCATCCCCAGTGGTCAGAAGACAAAGTGCAATGACGTCTCCTAGAGTTTGAAACCATCGGCAGTGGTCAGAAGGCAAACTGCAATGAGGTCTCCTAGAGTTTGCAACACACCCCAGTGGTCAAAAGGCAAACTGCAACCACGTCTCCTAGAGTTTTCAACGCATGCCAGTGGTCAGAAGGTAAACTGCAACCATGTCTCCTAGAGTTTGCAACGCACCCCAGTGGTCAAAAGGCAAACTGCAACCATGTCTCCTACAGTTTTCAACGCATGCCAGTGGTCCGAAGGCAAACTGCAACGACATCTCCTAGAGTTTGCAACGCACCCCAGTGGTCAGAAGGCAAACTGCAACGACATCTCCTAGAGTTTGCAACCACCCCCAGTGGTCAGAAGGCAAACTGCAACGATGACTCCTACAGTTTGCAATGCAATCCAGTGGTCAGAAGGCAAACTGCAACCATGTCTCCTAGAGTTTGGAACCATCCCCAGTGGTCAGAAGGCAAACTGCAACCATGTCTCCTAGGGTTTGCAACCACCCCCAGTGGTCAGAAGCAAACTGCAACGATATCTCCTACAATTTGCAACGCACCCCAGTGGTCAGAAGGCAAACTGCAACCATGTCTCCTAGAGTTTAGAACCATCCCCAGTGGTCAGAAGGCAAACTGCAACGATGTCTCCTAGAGTTTGCAACGCATGCCAGTGGTCAGAAGGTAAACTACAACCACGTCTCCCAGAGTTTGCAACCCACCACAGTGGTCAGAAGGCAAACTGCAACGACGTCTCCTAGGGTTTGCAACCATCGCCAGTGGTCCAAAGGCAAACTGCAACCCCATCTCCTAGAGTTTGCAACCATCCCCAGTGGTCAGAAGACAAACTGCAATGACGTCTCCTAGAGTTTGAAACCATCGGCAGTGGTCAGAAGGCAAACTGCAATGAGGTCTCCTAGAGTTTGCAACACACCCCAGTGGTCAAAAGGCAAACTGCAACCATGTCTCCTAGAGTTTTCAACGCATGCCAGTGGTCAGAATGTAAACTGCAACCACGTCTCCTGGAGTTTGCAACCCACCACAGTGGTCAGAAGGCAAACTGCAACGACGTCTCCTAGAGTTTGCAACCACCGCCAGTGGTCCTAAGGCAAACTGCAACGACGTCTCCTAGAGTTTGCAACGCACTCCAGTGGTCAGAAGGCAAACTGCAACGATGTCTCCTACAGTTTGCAACGCACCCCAAGGATCAGAAGGCAAACTGCAACCATGTCTCCTAGAGTTTGCTACGCACCCCAGTGGTCAGAAGGCAAACTGCAACGACATCTCCTAGAGTTTGCAACCACCCCCAGTGATCAGAAGGCAAACTGCAACGATGACTCCTACAGTTTGCAATGCACTCCAGTGGTCAGAAGGCAAACTGCAAACATGTCTCCTAGAGTTTGGAACCATCCCCAGTGATCAGAAGGCAAACTGCAACGATGACTCCTACAGTTTGCAACACACCCCAGTGGTCAGAAGGCAAACTGCAACCACATCTCCTAGAGTTTGCAACCATCCCCAGTGGTCAGAAGCAAACTGCAACGATATCTCCTACAATTTGCAACGCACCCCAGTGGTCAGAAGGCAAACTGCAACCACGTCTCCTAGAGTTTAGAACCATCCCCAGTGGTCAGAAGGTAAACTGCAATGATGTCTCCTAGAGTTCGCAAGCACCCCCAGTGGTCAGAAGGCAAACTGCAATGATGTTTCCTACAGTTTGCAATGCACCCCAGTGGTCAGAAGAAAAACTGCAATGAGGTCTCCTAGAGTTTGCAACACACCCCAGTTGTCAAAAGGCAAACTGCAACCACGTCTCCTAGAGTTTGCAATGCATGCCAGTGGTCAGAAGGTAAACTACAACCACGTCTCCCAGAGTTTGCAACCCACACAGTGGTCAGAAGGCAAACTGCAACCACGTCTCCTAGAGTTTGCAACCACCCCCAGTGGTCAGAAGGCAAACTGCAACCACGTCGCCTTAGAGTTTGCAACGCACCCAAGTGGTCAGAAGGAAAACTGCAACGACATCTCCTAGAGTTTGCAACGCACCCCAGTGGTCAGAAGGCAAACTGCAACGACATCTCCTAGAGTTTGCAACCACCCCCAGTGGTCAGAAGGCAAACTGCAACGATGACTCCTACAGTTTGCAATGCAATCCAGTGGTCAGAAGGCAAACTGCAACCATGTCTCCTAGAGTTTGGAACCATCCCCAGTGGTCAGAAGGCAAACTGCAACAATGACTCCGAGAGTTTGCAACACACCCCAGTGGTCAGAAGGCAAACTGCAACCACATCTCCTAGAGTTTGCAACCATCCCCAGTGGTCAGAAGGCAAACTGCAACGACGTCTCCTAGAGTTTGCAACCATCCCCAGTGGTCAGAAGGCAAACTGCAATGACGTCTCCTAGAGTTTGCAACGCAGCTCAGTGGTCGGAACGCAAACTGCAACCACGTCTCCTAGAGTTTGCAACCATCCCCAGTGGTCAGAAGGCAAACTGCAACCAGGTCTCCTAGAGTTTGCAACGCATGCCAGTGGTCAGAAGGTAACTGCAACCACGTCTCCTAGAGTTTGCAATGCTCCCCAGTGGGCAGAAGGCAAACTGCAATGATGTCTCCTAGAGTTTGTAACGCACCCCAATGGTCAGAAGGCAAACTGCAACCACATCTCCTAGAGTTTGCAATGCACCCCAGTGGTCAGAAGGGAAACTGCAACCATGTGTCCTAGAGTTTGCAACCATCGCCAGTGGTCAGAAGGGAAACTGCAACCACGTCTCCTAGAGTTTACAACGCACCTCTGTGGTCAGAAGGCAAACTGCAACGACGTCTCCTAGAGTTTACAACGCACCTCTGTGGTCAGAAGGCAAACTGCAACGACGTCTCCTAGCGTTTGCAACCATCGCCAGTGGTCCAAAGGCAAACTGCAACCCCATCTCCTAGAGTTTGCAATCATCCCCAGTGGTCAGAAGACAAAGTGCAATGACGTCTCCTAGAGTTTGAAACCATCGGCAGTGGTCAGAAGGCAAACTGCAATGAGGTCTCCTAGAGTTTGCAACACACCCCAGTGGTCAAAAGGCAAACTGCAACCACGTCTCCTAGAGTTTTCAACGCATGCCAGTGGTCAGAAGGTAAACTGCAACCATGTCTCCTAGAGTTTGCAACGCACCCCAGTGGTCAAAAGGCAAACTGCAACCATGTCTCCTACAGTTTTCAACGCATGCCAGTGGTCCGAAGGCAAACTGCAACGACATCTCCTAGAGTTTGCAACGCACCCCAGTGGTCAGAAGGCAAACTGCAACGACATCTCCTAGAGTTTGCAACCACCCCCAGTGGTCAGAAGGCAAACTGCAACGATGACTCCTACAGTTTGCAATGCAATCCAGTGGTCAGAAGGCAAACTGCAACCATGTCTCCTAGAGTTTGGAACCATCCCCAGTGGTCAGAAGGCAAACTGCAACAATGACTCCGAGGGTTTGCAACACACCCCAGTGGTCAGAAGGCAAACTGCAACCACATCTCCTAGAGTTTGCAACCATCCCCAGTGGTCAGAAGGCAAACTGCAACCATGTCTCCTAGGGTTTGCAACCACCCCCAGTGGTCAGAAGCAAACTGCAACGATATCTCCTACAATTTGCAACGCACCCCAGTGGTCAAAGGCAAACTGCAACCATGTCTCCTAGAGTTTAGAACCATCCCCAGTGGTCAGAAGGCAAACTGCAACGATGTCTCCTAGAGTTTGCAACGGATGCCAGTGGTCAGAAGGTAAACTACAACCACGTCTCCCAGAGTTTGCAACCCACCACAGTGGTCAGAAGGCAAACTGCAACGACGTCTCCTAGGGTTTGCAACCATCGCCAGTGGTCCAAAGGCAAACTGCAACCCCATCTCCTAGAGTTTGCAACCATCCCCAGTGGTCAGAAGACAAACTGCAATGACGTCTCCTAGAGTTTGAAACCATCGGCAGTGGTCAGAAGGCAAACTGCAATGAGGTCTCCTAGAGTTTGCAACACACCCCAGTGGTCAAAAGGCAAACTGCAACCATGTCTCCTAGAGTTTTCAACGCATGCCAGTGGTCAGAAGGTAAACTGCAACCACGTCTCCTGGAGTTTGCAACCCACCACAGTGGTCAGAAGGCAAACTGCAACGACGTCTCCTAGAGTTTGCAACCACCGCCAGTGGTCCTAAGGCAAACTGCAACGACGTCTCCTAGAGTTTGCAACGCACTCCAGTGGTCAGAAGGCAAACTGCAACGATGTCTCCTACAGTTTGCAACGCACCCCAAGGATCAGAAGGCAAACTGCAACCATGTCTCCTACAGTTTGCTACGCACCCCAGTGGTCAGAAGGCAAACTGCAACGACATCTCCTAGAGTTTGCAACCACCCCCAGTGATCAGAAGGCAAACTGCAACGATGACTCCTACAGTTTGCAATGCACTCCAGTGGTCAGAAGGCAAACTGCAACCATGTCTCCTAGAGTTTGGAACCATCCCCAGTGGTCAGAAGGTAAACTGCAACGATGACTCCTACAGTTTGCAACACACCCCAGTGGTCAGAAGGCAAACTGCAACCACATCTCCTAGAGTTTGCAACCATCCCCAGTGGTCAGAAGAAAACTGCAACGATATCTCCTACAATTTGCAACGCACCCCAGTGGTCAGAAGGCAAACTGCAACCACGTCTCCTAGAGTTTAGAACCATCCCCAGTGGTCAGAAGGTAAACTGCAATGATGTCTCCTAGAGTTCGCAAGCACCCCCAGTGGTCAGAAGGCAAACTGCAATGATGTTTCCTACAGTTTGCAATGCACCCCAGTGGTCAGAAGAAAACTGCAACGATATCTCCTACAATTTGCAACGCACCCCAGTGGTCAGAAGGCAAACTGCAACCACGTCTCCTAGAGTTTAGAACCATCCCCAGTGGTCAGAAGGTAAACTGCAATGATGTCTCCTAGAGTTCGCAAGCACCCCCAGTGGTCAGAAGGCAAACTGCAATGATGTTTCCTACAGTTTGCAATGCACCCCAGTGGTCAGAAGAAAAACTGCAATGAGGTCTCCTAGAGTTTGCAACGCACCCCAGTGGTCAGAAGGCAAACTGCAAACATGTCTCCTAGAGTTTGGAACCATCCCCAGTGATCAGAAGGCAAACTGCAACGATGACTCCTACAGTTTGCAACACACCTCAGTGGTCAGAAGGCAAACTGCAACCACATCTCCTAGAGTTTGCAACCATCCCCAGTGGTCAGAAGCAAACTGCAACGATATCTCCTACAATTTGCAACGCACCCCAGTGGTCAGAAGGCAAACTGCAACCACGTCTCCTAGAGTTTAGAACCATCCCCAGTGGTCAGAAGGTAAACTGCAATGATGTCTCCTAGAGTTCGCAAGCACCCCCAGTGGTCAGAAGGCAAACTGCAATGATGTTTCCTACAGTTTGCAATGCACCCCAGTGGTCAGAAGAAAAACTGCAATGAGGTCTCCTAGAGTTTGCAACACACCCCAGTTGTCAAAAGGCAAACTGCAACCACGTCTCCTAGAGTTTGCAATGCATGCCAGTGGTCAGAAGGTAAACTACAACCACGTCTCCCAGAGTTTGCAACCCACACAGTGGTCAGAAGGCAAACTGCAACCACGTCTCCTAGAGTTTGCAACCACCCCCAGTGGTCAGAAGGCAAACTGCAACCACGTCGCCTTAGAGTTTGCAACGCACCCAAGTGGTCAGAAGGAAAACTGCAACGACATCTCCTAGAGTTTGCAACGCACCCCAGTGGTCAGAAGGCAAACTGCAACGACATCTCCTAGAGTTTGCAACCACCCCCAGTGGTCAGAAGGCAAACTGCAACGATGACTCCTACAGTTTGCAATGCAATCCAGTGGTCAGAAGGCAAACTGCAACCATGTCTCCTAGAGTTTGGAACCATCCCCAGTGGTCAGAAGGCAAACTGCAACAATGACTCCGAGAGTTTGCAACACACCCCAGTGGTCAGAAGGCAAACTGCAACCACATCTCCTAGAGTTTGCAACCATCCCCAGTGGTCAGAAGGCAAACTGCAACGATGTCTCCTAGGGTTTGCAACCACCCCCAGTGGTCAGAAGCAAACTGCAACGATATCTCCTACAATTTGCAACGCACCCCAGTGGTCAGAAGGCAAACTGCAACCATGTCTCCTAGAGTTTAGAACCATCCCCAGTGGTCAGAAGGCAAACTGCAACAATGTCTCCTAGAGTTCGCAACCACCCCTAGTGGTCAGAAGGCAAACTGCAACCCCATCTCCTAGAGTTTGCAACCATCCCCAGTGGTCAGAAGGCAAACTGCAATGACGTCTCCTAGAGTTTGCAATGCTCCCCAGTGGTCAGAAGGCAAACTGCAATGACGCCTCCTAGAGTTTGTAACGCACCCCAATGGTCAGAAGGCAAACTGCAACCACATCTCCTAGAGTTTGCAATGCACCCCAGTGGTCAGAAGGGAAACTGCAACCATGTGTCCTAGAGTTTGCAACCATCGCCAGTGGTCAGAACGGAAACTGCAACCACGTCTCCTAGAGTTTACAACGCACATCTGTGGTCAGAAGGCAAACTGCAACGACGTCTCCTACGGTTTGCAACCATCGCCAGTGGTCCAAAGGCAAACTGCAACCCCATCTCCTAGAGTTTGCAACCATCACCTGTGGTCAGAAGACAAACTGCAATGACGTCTCCTAGAGTTTGAAACCATCGGCAGTGGTCAGAAGGCAAACTGCAATGAGGTCTCCTAGAGTTTGCAACACACCCCAGTGGTCAAAAGGCAAACTGCAACCATGTCTCCTAGAGTTTTCAACGCATGCCATTGGTCAGAAGGTAAACTGCAACCACGTCTCCTGGAGTTTGCAACCCACCACAGTGGTCAGAAGGCAAACTGCAACGACGTCTCCTAGAGTTTGCAACCACCGCCAGTGGTCCGAAGGCAAACTGCAACGACGTCTCCTAGAGTCTGCAGCCATCCCCAGTTGTCAGAAGGAAAACTGCAACCATGTCTCCTGGAGTTCGCAACACACCCCAGTGGTCAGAAGGCAAACTGCAACCACGTCGCCTTAGAGTTTGCAACGCACCCAAGTGGTCAGAAGGCAAACTGCAACAACATCTCCTAGAGTTTGCAACGCACCCCAGTGATCAGAAGGCAAACTGCAACCATGTCTCCTACAGTTTGCAACCATCCCCAGTGGTCAGAAGGCAAACTGCAACGATGTCTCCTAGGGTATGCAACCACCCCCAGTGGTCAGAAGCAAACTGCAACGATATATACTACAATTTGCAACGCACCCCAGTGGTCAGAAGGCAAACTGCAACCACGTCTCCTAGAGTTTTGAACCATCCCCAGTGGTCAGAAGGCAAACTGCAACGATGTCTCCTAGAGTTCGCAACCACCCCCATTGGTCAGAAGGCAAACTGCAACGATGTTTCCTACAGTTTGCAATGCACCCCAGTGGTCAGAAGGCAAACTGCTACGACATCTCCTAAAGTTTGCAACGCACCACAGTAGTCAGAAGGCAAACTGCAACGACATCTCCTAGAGTTTGCAACGCACCCCAGTGGTCAGAAGGCAAACTGCAACCACGTCTCCTAGAGTTTAGAACCATCCCAAGTGGTCAGAAGGCAAACTGCAACGATGTCTCCTAGAGTTCGCAACCACCCCCAGTGGTCAGAAGGCAAACTGCAATGATGTCTCCTACAGTTTGCAATGCACCCCAGTGGTCAGAAGGCAAACTGCTACGACGTCTCCTAGAGTTTGCAACGCACGACAGTAGTCAGAAGGCAAACTGCAACCACATCTCCTAGAGTTTGCAACCATCCCTAGTGGTCAGAAGGCAAATTGCAACGACGTCTCCTAGAGTTCGCAACCACCCCTAGTGGTCAGAAGGCAAACTGCAATGATCTCTCCTACAGTTTGCAATGCACCCCAGTGGTCAAAAGGAAAACTGCAATGAGGTCTCCTAGAGTTTGCAACACACCCCAGTTGTCAAAAGGCAAACTGCAACCACGTCTCCTAGAGTTTGCAACGCATTCCAGTGGTCAGAAGGTAAACTACAACCACGTCTCCCAGAGTTTGCAACCCACCACAGTGGTCAGAAGGCAAACTGCAACCACGTCTCCTAGAGTTTGCAACCACCCCCAGTGGTCCGAAGGCAAACTGCAACGACGTCTCCTAGAGTTTGCAACCATCCCCAGTGGTCAGAAGGCAAACTGCAACAACGTCTCCTAGAGTTTGCAACCATCCCCAGTGATCAGAAGGCAAACTACAACCACGTCTCCCAGAGTTTGCAACCCACCACAGTGGTCAGAAGGCAAACTGCAACCACGTCTCCTAGAGTTTGCAACCACCCCCAGTGGTCCGAAGGCAAACTGCAACGACGTCTCCTAGAGTTTGCAACCATCCCCAGTGGTCAGAAGGTAAACTGCAATGACGTCTCCTAGAGTTTACAACGCACCCCAGTGGTCGGAACGCAAACTGCAACCACGTCTCCTCGAGTTTGCAACCATCCCCAGTTGTCAGAAGGCAAACTGCAACCAGGTCTCCTAGAGTTTGCAACGCATGCCAGTGATCAGAAGGTAACTGCAACCATGTGTCCTAGAGTTTGCAACCATCGCCAGTGGTCAGAAGGGAAACTGCAACCACGTTTCCTAGAGTTTACAACGCACCTCTGTGGTCAGAAGGCAAACTGCAACCATGTCTCCTGGAGTTCGCAACACACCCCAGTGGTCAGAAGGCAAACTGCAACCACGTCGCCTTAGAGTTTGCAACGCACCCAAGTGGTCAGAAGGCAAACTGCAACAACATCTCCTAGAGTTTGCAACGCACCCCAGTGGTCAGAAGGCAAACTGCAACCATGTCTCCTACAGTTTGCAACCATCCCCAGTGGTCAGAAGGCAAACTGCAACGATGTCTCCTAGGGTATGCAACCACCCCCAGTGGTCAGAAGCAAACTGCAACGATATCTACTACAATTTGCAACGCACCCCAGTGGTCAGAAGGCAAACTGCAACCACGTCTCCTAGAGTTTTGAGCCATCCCCAGTGGTCAGAACGCAAACTGCAACGATGTCTCCTAGAGTTCGCAACCACCCCCATTGGTCAGAAGGCAAACTGCAACGATGTTTCCTACAGTTTGCAATGCAACCCAGTGGTCAGAAGGCAAACTGCTACGACGTCTCCTAGAGTTTGCAACGCACCACAGTAGTCAGAAGGCAAACTGCAACGACATCTCCTAGAGTTTGCAACGCACCCCAGTGGTCAGAAGGCAAACTGCAACCACGTCTCCTAGAGTTTAGAACCATCCCAAGTGGTCAGAAGGCAAACTGCAACGATGTCTCCTAGAGTTCGCAACCACCCCCAGTGGTCAGAAGGCAAACTGCAATGATCTCTCCTACAGTTTGCAATGCACCCCAGTGGTCAGAAGGCAAACTGCAACAACGTCTCCTAGAGTTTGCAACCATCCCCAGTGATCAGAAGGCAAACTACAACCACGTCGCCCAGAGTTTGCAACCCACCACAGTGGTCAGAAGGCAAACTGCAACCACGTCTCCTAGAGTTTGCAACCACCCCCAGTGGTCCGAAGGCAAACTGCAACGACGTCTCCTAGAGTTTGCAACCATCCCCAGTGGTCAGAAGGTAAACTGCAATGATCTCTCCTAGAGTTTACAACGCACCCCAGTGGTCGGAACGCAAACTGCAACCACGTCTCCTAGAGTTTGCAACCATCCCCAGTTGTCAGAAGGCAAACTGCAACCAGGTCTCCTAGAGTTTGCAACGCATGCCAGTGGTCAGAAGGTAACTGCAACCATGTGTCCTAGAGTTTGCAACCATCGCCAGTGGTCAGAAGGGAAACTGCAACCACGTTTCCTAGAGTTTACGACGCACCTCTGTGGTCAGAAGGCAAACTGCAACGACGTCTCCTAGAGTTTGCAACCATCGCCAGTGGTCCAAAGGCAAACTGCAACCCCATCTCCTAGAGTTTGCAACCATCCCCAGTGGTCAGAAGGCAAACTGCAATGACGTCTCCTAGAGTTTGCAATGCTCCCCAGTGGTCAGAAGGCAAACTGCAATGACGTCTCCTAGAGTTTGTAACGCACCCCAATGGTCAGAAGGCAAACTGCAACCACATCTCCTAGAGTTTGCAATGCACCCCAGTGGTCAGAAGGGAAACTGCAACCATGTGTCCTAGAGTTTGCAACCATCGCCAGTGATCAGAAGGGAAACTGCAACCACGTCTCCTAGAGTTTACAACGCACATCTGTGGTCAGAAGGCAAACTGCAACGACGTCTCCTACGGTTTGCAACCATCGCCAGTGGTCCAAAGGCAAACTGCAACCCCATCTCCTAGAGTTTGCAACCATCACCTGTGGTCAGAAGACAAACTGCAATGACGTCTCCTAGAGTTTGAAACCATTGGCAGTGGTCAGAAGGCAAACTGCAATGAGGTCTCCTAGAGTTTGCAACACACCCCAGTGGTCAAAAGGCAAACTGCAACCATGTCTCCTAGAGTTTTCAACGCATGCCATTGGTCAGAAGGTAAACTGCAACCACGTCTCCTGGAGTTTGCAACCCACCACAGTGGTCAGAAGGCAAACTGCAACGACGTCTCCTAGAGTTTGCAACCACCGCCAGTGGTCCGAAGGCAAACTGCAACGACGTCTCCTAGAGTCTGCAGCCATCCCCAGTTGTCAGAAGGCAAACTGCAAACATGTCTCCTGGAGTTCGCAACACACCCCAGTGGTCAGAAGGCAAACTGCAACCACGTCGCCTTAGAGTTTGCAACGCACCCAAGTGGTCAGAAGGCAAACTGCAACGACATCTCCTAGAGTTTGCAACGCATCCCAGTGGTCAGAAGGCAAACTGCAACCACGTCTCCTAGAGTTTAGAACCATCCCAAGTGGTCAGAAGGCAAACTGCAACGATGTCTCCTAGAGTTCGCAACCACCCCCAGTGGTCAGAAGGCAAACTGCAATGATCTCTCCTACAGTTTGCAATGCACCCCAGTGGTCAAAAGGAAAACTGCAATGAGGTCTCCTAGAGTTTGCAACACACCCCAGTTGTCAAAAGGCAAACTGCAACCACGTCTCCTAGAGTTTGCAACGCATTCCAGTGGTCAGAAGGTAAACTACAACCACGTCTCCCAGAGTTTGCAACCCACCACAGTGGTCAGAAGGCAAACTGCAACCACGTCTCCTAGAGTTTGCAACCACCCCCAGTGGTCCGAAGGCAAACTGCAACGACGTCTCCTAGAGCTTGCAACCATCCCCAGTGGTCAGAAGGCAAACTGCAACAACGTCTCCTAGAGTTTGCAACCATCCCCAGTGATCAGAAGGCAAACTAAAACCAAGTCGCCCAGAGTTTGCAACCCAACACAGTGGTCAGAAGGCAAACTGCAACCACGTCTCCTAGAGTTTGCAACCACCCCCAGTGGTCCGAAGGCAAACTGCAACGACGTCTCCTAGAGTTTGCAACCATCCCCAGTGGTCAGAAGGTAAACTGCAATGATGTCTCCTAGAGTTTACAACGCACCCCAGTGGTCGGAACGCAAACTGCAACCACGTCTCCTAGAGTTTGCAACCATCCCCAGTTGTCAGAAGGCAAACTGCAACCAGGTCTCCTAGAGTTTGCAACGCATGCCAGTGGTCAGAAGGTAACTGCAACCATGTGTCCTAGAGTTTGCAACCATCGCCAGTGGTCAGAAGGGAAACTGCAACCACGTTTCCTAGAGTTTACGACGCACCTCTGTGGTCAGAAGGCAAACTGCAACGACGTCTCCTAGAGTTTGCAACCATCGCCAGTGGTCCAAAGGCAAACTGCAACCCCATCTCCTAGAGTTTGCAACCATCCCCAGTGGTCAGAAGGCAAACTGCAATGACGTCTCCTAGAGTTTGCAATGCTCCCCAGTGGTCAGAAGGCAAACTGCAATGACGTCTCCTAGAGTTTGTAACGCACCCCAATGGTCAGAAGGCAAACTGCAACCACATCTCCTAGAGTTTGCAATGCACCCCAGTGGTCAGAAGGGAAACTGCAACCATGTGTCCTAGAGTTTGCAACCATCGCCAGTGATCAGAAGGGAAACTGCAACCACGTCTCCTAGAGTTTACAACGCACATCTGTGGTCAGAAGGCAAACTGCAACGACGTCTCCTACGGTTTGCAACCATCGCCAGTGGTCCAAAGGCAAACTGCAACCATGTCTCCTAGAGTTTTCAACGCATGCCATTGGTCAGAAGGTAAACTGCAACCACGTCTCCTGGAGTTTGCAACCCACCACAGTGGTCAGAAGGCAAACTGCAACGACGTCTCCTAGAGTTTGCAACCACCGCCAGTGGTCCGAAGGCAAACTGCAACGACGTCTCCTAGAGTCTGCAGCCATCCCCAGTTGTCAGAAGGCAAACTGCAACCATGTCTCCTGGAGTTCGCAACACACCCCAGTGGTCAGAAGGCAAACTGCCACCACGTCGCCTTAGAATTTGCAACGCACCCAAGTGGTCAGAAGGCAAACTGCAACCACGTCGCCTTAGAATTTGCAACGCACCCAAGTGGTCAGAAGGCAAACTGCAACGACATCTCCTAGAGTTTGCAACGCACCCCAGTGGTCAGAAGGCAAACTGCAACCACGTCTCCTAGAGTTTAGAACCATCCCAAGTGGTCAGAAGGCAAACTGCAACGATGTCTCCTAGAGTTCGCAACCACCCCCAGTGGTCAGAAGGCAAACTGCAATGATCTCTCCTACAGTTTGCAATGCACCCCAGTGGTCAAAAGGAAAACTGCAATGAGGTCTCCTAGAGTTTGCAACACACCCCAGTTGTCAAAAGGCAAACTGCAACCACGTCTCCTAGAGTTTGCAACGCATTCCAGTGGTCAGAAGGTAAACTACAACCACGTCTCCCAGAGTTTGCAACCCACCACAGTGGTCAGAAGGCAAACTGCAACCACGTCTCCTAGAGTTTGCAACCACCCCCAGTGGTCCGAAGGCAAACTGCAACGACGTCTCCTAGAGTTTGCAACCATCCCCAGTGGTCAGAAGGCAAACTGCAACAACGTCTCCTAGAGTTTGCAACCATCCCCAGTGATCAGAAGGCAAACTACAACCACGTCGCCCAGAGTTTGCAACCCACCACAGTGGTCAGAAGGCAAACTGCAACCACGTCTCCTAGAGTTTGCAACCATCCCCAGTGGTCAGAAGGTAAACTGCAATGACGTCTCCTAGAGTTTACAACGCACCCCAGTGGTCGGAACGCAAACTGCAACCACGTCTCCTAGAGTTTGCAACCATCCCCAGTTGTCAGAAGGCAAACTGCAACCAGGTCTCCTAGAGTTTGCAACGCATGCCAGTGGTCAGAAGGTAACTGCAACCATGTGTCCTAGAGTTTGCAACCATCGCCAGTGGTGAGAAGGGAAACTGCAACCACGTTTCCTAGAGTTTACAATGCACCTCTGTGGTCAGAAGGCAAACTGCAACGACGTCTCCTAGAGTTTGCAACCATCGCCAGTGGTCCAAAGGCAAACTGCAACCCCATCTCCTAGAGTTTGCAACCATCCCCAGTGGTCAGAAGGCAAACTGCAATGACGTCTCCTAGAGTTTGCAATGCTCCCCAGTGGTCAGAAGGCAAACTGCAATGACGTCTCCTAGAGTTTGTAACGCACCCCAATGGTCAGAAGGCAAACTGCAACCACATCTCCTAGAGTTTGCAATGCACCCCAGTGGTCAGAAGGGAAACTGCAACCATGTGTCCTAGAGTTTGCAACCATCGCCAGTGGTCAGAAGGGAAACTGCAACCACGTCTCCTAGAGTTTACAACGCACATCTGTGGTCAGAAGGCAAACTGCAACCACGTCTCCTAGGGTTTGCAACCATCGCCAGTGGTCCAAAGGCAAACTGCAACCCCATCTCCTAGAGTTTGCAACCATCCCCAGTGGTCAGAAGACAAACTGCAATGACGTCTCCTAGAGTTTGAAACCATCGGCAGTGGTCAGAAGGCAAACTGCAATGAGGTCTCCTAGAGTTTGCAACACACCCCAGTGGTCAAAAGGCAAACTGCAACCATGTCTCCTAGAGTTTTCAACGCATGCCAGTGGTCAGAAGGTAAACTGCAACCACGTCTCCTGGAGTTTGCAACCCACCACAGTGGTCAGAAGGCAAACTGCAACGACGTCTCCTAGAGTTTGCAACCACCGCCAGTGGTCCTAAGGCAAACTGCAACGACGTCTCCTAGAGTTTGCAACGCACCCCAGTGATCAGAAGGCAAACTGCAACCAGGTCTCCTAGAGTTTGCAATGCAACCCAGTTGTCCGAAGGCAAACTGCAACCACGTTTCCTAGAGTCTGCAGCCATCCCCAGTGGTCAGAAGGCAAACTGCAACCATGTCTCCTGGAGTTCGCAACACACCCCAGTGGTCAGAAGGCAAACTGCAACCACGTCGCCTTAGAGTTTGCAATGCACCCAAGTGGTCAGAAGGCAAACTGCAACGACATCTCCTAGAGTTTGCAACGCACCCCAATGGTCAGAAGGCAAACTGCAACCATGTCTCCTACAGTTTGCAACGCACCCCAGTGGTCAGAAGGCAAACTGCAACCACATCTCCTAGAGTTTGCAACCATCCCCAGTGGTCAGAAGCAAACTGCAACGATATCTACTACAATTTGCAACGCACCCCAGTGGTCAGAAGGCAAACTGCAACCACATCTCCTAGAGTTTAGAACCATCCCCAGTGGTCAGAAGGCAAACTGCAACGATGTCTCCTAGAGTTCGCAACCACCCCCCGTGGTCAGAAGGCAAACTGCAACGATGTCTCCTACAGTTTGCAATGCACCCCAGTGGTCAGAAGGCAAACTGCAACGACGTCTCCTAGAGTTTGCAACCATCGCCAGTGGTCCAAAGGCAAACTGCAACCCCATCTCCTAGAGTTTGCAACCATCCCTAGTGGTCAGAAGGCAAATTGCAACGACGTCTCCTAGAGTTCGCAACCACCCCTAGTGGTCAGAAGGCAAACTGCAATGATCTCTCCTACAGTTTGCAATGCACCCCAGTGGTCAAAAGGAAAACTGCAATGAGGTCTCCTAGAGTTTGCAACACACCCCAGTTGTCAAAAGGCAAACTGCAACCACGTCTCCTAGAGTTTGCAACGCATTCCAGTGGTCAGAAGGTAAACTACAACCACGTCTCCCAGAGTTTGCAACCCACCACAGTGGTCAGAAGGCAAACTGCAACCACGTCTCCTAGAGTTTGCAACCACCCCCAGTGGTCCGAAGGCAAACTGCAACGACGTCTCCTAGAGTTTGCAACCATCCCCAGTGGTCAGAAGGCAAACTGCAACAACGTCTCCTAGAGTTTGCAACCATCCCCAGTGATCAGAAGGCAAACTACAACCACGTCTCCCAGAGTTTGCAACCCACCACAGTGGTCAGAAGGCAAACTGCAACCACGTCTCCTAGAGTTTGCAACCACCCCCAGTGGTCCGAAGGCAAACTGCAACGACGTCTCCTAGAGTTTGCAACCATCCCCAGTGGTCAGAAGGTAAACTGCAATGACGTCTCCTAGAGTTTACAACGCACCCCAGTGGTCGGAACGCAAACTGCAACCACGTCTCCTAGAGTTTGCAACCATCCCCAGTTGTCAGAAGGCAAACTGCAACCAGGTCTCCTAGAGTTTGCAACGCATGCCAGTGGTCAGAAGGTAACTGCAACCATGTGTCCTAGAGTTTGCAACCATCGCCAGTGGTGAGAAGGGAAACTGCAACCACGTTTCCTAGAGTTTACAACGCACCTCTGTGGTCAGAAGGCAAACTGCAACGACGACTCCTAGAGTTTGCAACCATCGCCAGTGGTCCAAAGGCAAACTGCAACCCCATCTCCTAGAGTTTGCAACCATCCCCAGTGGTCAGAAGGCAAACTGCAATGACGTCTCCTAGAGTTTGCAATGCTCCCCAGTGGTCAGAAGGCAAACTGCAATGACGTCTCCTAGAGTTTGTAACGCACCCCAATGGTCAGAAGGCAAACTGCAACCACATCTCCTAGAGTTTGCAATGCACCCCAGTGGTCAGAAGGGAAACTGCAACCATGTGTCCTAGAGTTTGCAACCATCGCCAGTGGTCAGAAGGGAAACTGCAACGACGTCTCCTAGAGTTTACAACGCACATCTGTGGTCAGAAGGCAAACTGCAACGACGTCTCCTAGGGTTTGCAACCATCGCCAGTGGTCCAAAGGCAAACTGCAACCCCATCTCCTAGAGTTTGCAACCATCCCCAGTGGTCAGAAGACAAACTGCAATGACGTCTCCTAGAGTTTGAAACCATCGGCAGTGGTCAGAAGGCAAACTGCAATGAGGTCTCCTAGAGTTTGCAACACACCCCAGTGGTCAAAAGGCAAACTGCAACCATGTCTCCTAGAGTTTTCAACGCATGCCAGTGGTCAGAAGGTAAACTGCAACCACGTCTCCTGGAGTTTGCAACCCACCACAGTGGTCAGAAGGCAAACTGCAACGACGTCTCCTAGAGTTTGCAACCACCGCCAGTGGTCCTAAGGCAAACTGCAACGACGTCTCCTAGAGTTGGCAACGCACCCCAGTGATCAGAAGGCAAACTGCAACCAGGTCTCCTAGAGTTTGCAATGCACCCCAGTTGTCCGAAGGCAAACTGCAACCACGTCTCCTAGAGTCTGCCGCCATCCCCAGTGGTCAGAAGGCAAACTGCAACCATGTCTCCTGGAGTTCGCAACACACCCCAGTGGTCAGAAGGCAAACTGCAACCACGTCTCCTAGAGTTTGCAACCACCCCCAGTGGTCCGAAGGCAAACTGCAACGACGTCTCCTAGAGTTTGCAACCATCCCCAGTGGTCAGAAGGTAAACTGCAATGACGTCTCCTAGAGTTTACAACGCACCCCAGTGGTCGGAACGCAAACTGCAACCACGTCTCCTAGAGTTTGCAACGCATGCCAGTGGTCAGAAGGTAACTGCAACCATGTGTCCTAGAGTTTGCAACCATCGCCAGTGGTCAGAAGGGAAACTGCAACTATGTTTCCTAGAGTTTACAACACACCTCTGTGGTCAGAAGGCAAACTGCAACGACGTCTCCTAGAGTTTGCAACCATCGCCAGTGGTCCAAAGGCAAACTGCAACCCCATCTCCTAGAGTTTGCAATCATCCCCAGTGGTCAGAAGGCAAACTGCAATGACGTCTCCTAGAGTTTGCAATGCTCCCCAGTGGTCAGAAGGCAAACTGCAATGACGTCTCCTAGAGTTTGTAACGCACCCCAATGGTCAGAAGGCAAACTGCAACCATGTCTCCTAGAGTTTGCAATGCACCCCAGTCGTCAGAAGGCAAACTGCAACGAGATCTCCTAGACTTTGCAACCATCGCCAGTGGTCAGAAGGGAAACTGCAACCACGTCTCCTAGAGTTTACAACGCACATCTGTGGTCAGAAGGCAAACTGCAACGACGTCTCCTAGGGTTTGCAACCATCGCCAGTGGTCCAAAGGCAAACTGCAACCCCATCACCTAGAGTTTGCAACCATCCCCAGTGGTCAGAAGACAAACTGCAATGACGTCTCCTAGAGTTTGAAACCATCGGCAGTGGTCAGAAGGCAAACTGCAATGAGGTCTCCTAGAGTTTGCAACACACCCCAGTGGTCAAAAGGCAAACTGCAACCATGTCTCCTAGAGTTTTCAACGCATGCCAGTGGTCAGAAGGTAAACTGCAACCACGTCTCCTGGAGTTTGCAACCCACCACAGTGGTCAGAAGGCAAACTGCAACGACGTCTCCTAGAGTTTGCAACGCACCCCAGTGATCAGAAGGCAAACTGCAACCAGGTCTCCTAGAGTTTGCAATGCACCCCAGTTGTCCGAAGGCAAACTGCAATCACGTCTCCTAGAGTCTGCAGCCATCCCCAGTGGTCAGAAGGCAAACTGCAACCATGTCTCCTGGAGTTCGCAACACACCCCAGTGGTCAGAAGGCAAACTGCAACCACGTCGCCTTAGAGTTTGCAATGCACCCAAGTGGTCAGAAGGCAAACTGCAACGACATCTCCTAGAGTTTGCAACGCACCCCAATGGTCAGAAGGCAAACTGCAACCATGTCTCCTACAGTTTGCAACGCACCCCAGTGGTCAGAAGGCAAACTGCAACCACATCTCCTAGGGATTGCAACCATCCCCAGTGGTCAGAAGCAAACTGCAACGATATCTACTACAATTTGCAACGCACCCCAGTGGTCAGAAGGCAAACTGCAACCACATCTCCTAGAGTTTAGAACCATCCCCAGTGGTCAGAAGGCAAACTGCAACGATGTCTCCTAGAGTTCGCAACCACCCCCCGTGGTCAGAAGGCAAACTGCAACGATGTCTCCTACAGTTTGCAATGCACCCCAGTGGTCAGAAGGCAAACTGCAACGACGTCTCCTAGAGTTTGCAACCATCGCCAGTGGTCCAAAGGCAAATTGCAACCCCATCTCCTAGAGTTTGCAACCATCCCCAGTGGTCAGAAGACAAACTGCAACGAGATCTCCTAGAGTTTGCAACCATCCCCAGTGGTCAGAAGACAAACTGCAACGAGATCTCCTAGAGTTTGCAACCACCCCCAGTGGTCAGAAGCAAACTGCAACGATATCTCCTACAATTTGCAACACACCCCAGTGGTCAGAAGGCAAACTGCAACCATGTCTCCTAGAGTTTAGAACCATCCCCAGTGGTCAGAAGGCAAACTGCAACGATGTCTCATAGAGTTCGCAACCACCCCTAGTGGTCAGAAGGCAAACTGCAATGATCTCTCCTACAGTTTCTAATGCACTCCAGTGGTCAAAAGGAAAACTGCAATGAGGTCTCCTAGAGTTTGCAACACACCCCAGTTGTCAAAAGGCAAACTGCAACCACGTCTCCTAGAGTTTGCAACACATTCCAGTGGTCAGAAGGTAAACTACAACCACGTCTCCCAGAGTTTGCAACCCACCACAGTGGTCAGAAGGCAAACTGCAACCACGTCTCCTAGAGTTTGCAACCACCCCCAGTGGTCCGAAGGCAAACTGCAACGACGTCTCCTAGAGTTTGCAACTATCCCCAGTGGTCCGAAGGCAAACTGCAACGACATCTCCTAGAGTTTGCAACCATCCCCAGTGGTCAGAAGAAAAACTGCAATGACGTCTCCTAGAGTTTGCAATGCACCCCAGTGGTCGGAACGCAAACTGCAACCACATCTCCTAGAGTTTGCAACCATCCCCAGTTGTCAGCAGGCAAACTGCAACCAGGTCTCCTAGAGTTTGCAACGCATGCCAATGGTCAGAAGGTAACTGCAACCATGTGTCCTAGAGTTTGCAACCATCGCCAGTGGTCAGAAGGGAAACTGCAACCACGTCTCCTAGAGTTTACAACGCACCTCTGTGGTCAGAAGGCAAACTGCAACGACGTCTCCTAGAGTTTGCAACCATCGCCAGTGGTCCAAAGGCAAATTGCAACCCCATCTCCTAGACTTTGCAACCATCCCCAGTGGTCAGAAGGCAAACTGCAATGACGTTTCCTAGAGTTTGCAATGCTCCCCAGTGGTCAGAAGGCAAACTGCAACCATGTGTCCTAGAGTTTGCAACCGTCGCCAGTGGTCAGAAGGGAAACTGCAACCACGTCTCCTAGAGTTAACAACGCACATCTGTGGTCAGAAGGCAAACTGCAACGACGTCTCCTAGGGTTTGCAACCATCCCCAGTGATCAGAAGGCAAACTACAACCACGTCTCCCAGAGTTTGCAACCCACCACAGTGGTCAGAAGGCAAACTGCAACCACGTCTCCTAGAGTTTGCAACCACCCCCAGTGGTCCGAAGGCAAACTGCAACGACGTCTCCTAGAGTTTGCAACCATCCCCAGTGGTCAGAAGGTAAACTGCAATGACGTCTCCTAGAGTTTACAACGCACCCCAGTGGTCGGAACGCAAACTGCAACCACGTCTCCTAGAGTTTGCAACCATCCCCAGTTGTCAGAAGGCAAACTGCAACCAGGTCTCCTAGAGTTTGCAACGCATGCCAGTGGTCAGAAGGTAACTGCAACCATGTGTCCTAGAGTTTGCAACCATCGCCAGTGGTGAGAAGGGAAACTGCAACCACGTTTCCTAGAGTTTACAACGCACCTCTGTGGTCAGAAGGCAAACTGCAACGACGACTCCTAGAGTTTGCAACCATCGCCAGTGGTCCAAAGGCAAACTGCAACCCCATCTCCTAGAGTTTGCAACCATCCCCAGTGGTCAGAAGGCAAACTGCAATGACGTCTCCTAGAGTTTGCAATGCTCCCCAGTGGTCAGAAGGCAAACTGCAATGACGTCTCCTAGAGTTTGTAACGCACCCCAATGGTCAGAAGGCAAACTGCAACCACATCTCCTAGAGTTTGCAATGCACCCCAGTGGTCAGAAGGGAAACTGCAACCATGTGTCCTAGAGTTTGCAACCATCGCCAGTGGTCAGAAGGGAAACTGCAACCACGTCTCCTAGAGTTTACAACGCACATCTGTGGTCAGAAGGCAAACTGCAACGACGTCTCCTAGGGTTTGCAACCATCGCCAGTGGTCCAAAGGCAAACTGCAACCCCATCTCCTAGAGTTTGCAACCATCCCCAGTGGTCAGAAGACAAACTGCAATGACGTCTCCTAGAGTTTGAAACCATCGGCAGTGGTTAGAAGGCAAACTGCAATGAGGTCTCCTAGAGTTTGCAACACACCCCAGTGGTCAAAAGGCAAACTGCAACCATGGCTCCTAGAGTTTTCAACGCATGCCAGTGGTCAGAAGGTAAACTGCAACCACGTCTCCTGGAGTTTGCAACCCACCACAGTGGTCAGAAGGCAAACTGCAACGACGTCTCCTAGAGTTTGCAACCACCGCCAGTGGTCCTAAGGCAAACTGCAACGACGTCTCCTAGAGTTGGCAACGCACCCCAGTGATCAGAAGGCAAACTGCAACCAGGTCTCCTAGAGTTTGCAATGCACCCCAGTTGTCCGAAGGCAAACTGCAACCACGTCTCCTAGAGTCTGCCGCCATCCCCAGTGGTCAGAAGGCAAACTGCAACCATGTCTCCTGGAGTTCGCAACACACCCCAGTGGTCAGAAGGCAAACTGCAACCACGTCTCCTAGAGTTTGCAACCACCCCCAGTGGTCCGAAGGCAAACTGCAACGACGTCTCCTAGAGTTTGCAACCATCCCCAGTGGTCAGAAGGTAAACTGCAATGACGTCTCCTAGAGTTTACAACGCACCCCAGTGGTCGGAACGCAAACTGCAACCACGTCTCCTAGAGTTTGCAACGCATGCCAGTGGTCAGAAGGTAACTGCAACCATGTGTCCTAGAGTTTGCAACCATCGCCAGTGGTCAGAAGGGAAACTGCAACTATGTTTCCTAGAGTTTACAACGCACCTCTGTGGTCAGAAGGCAAACTGCAACGACGTCTCCTAGAGTTTGCAACCATCGCCAGTGGTCCAAAGGCAAACTGCAACCCCATCTCCTAGAGTTTGCAACCATCCCCAGTGGTCAGAAGGCAAACTGCAATGACGTCTCCTAGAGTTTGCAATGCTCCCCAGTGGTCAGAAGGCAAACTGCAATGACGTCTCCTAGAGTTTGTAACGCACCCCAATGGTCAGAAGGCAAACTGCAACCATGTCTCCTAGAGTTTGCAATGCACCCCAGTCGTCAGAAGGCAAACTGCAACGAGATCTCCTAGACTTTGCAACCATCGCCAGTGGTCAGAAGGGAAACTGCAACCACGTCTCCTAGAGTTTACAACGCACATCTGTGGTCAGAAGGCAAACTGCAACGACGTCTCCTAGGGTTTGCAACCATCGCCAGTGGTCCAAAGGCAAACTGCAACCCCATCTCCTAGAGTTTGCAACCATCCCCAGTGGTCAGAAGACAAACTGCAATGACGTCTCCTAGAGTTTGAAACCATCGGCAGTGGTCAGAAGGCAAACTGCAATGAGGTCTCCTAGAGTTTGCAACACACCCCAGTGGTCAAAAGGCAAACTGCAACCATGTCTCCTAGAGTTTTCAACGCATGCCAGTGGTCAGAAGGTAAACTGCAACCACGTCTCCTGGAGTTTGCAACCCACCACAGTGGTCAGAAGGCAAACTGCAACGACGTCTCCTAGAGTTTGCAACCACCGCCAGTGGTCCTAAGGCAAACTGCAACGACGTCTCCTAGAGTTTGCAACGCACCCCAGTGATCAGAAGGCAAACTGCAACCAGGTCTCCTAGAGTTTGCAATGCACCCCAGTTGTCCGAAGGCAAACTGCAATCACGTCTCCTAGAGTCTGCAGCCATCCCCAGTGGTCAGAAGGCAAACTGCAACCATGTCTCCTGGAGTTCGCAACACACCCCAGTGGTCAGAAGGCAAACTGCAACCACGTCGCCTTAGAGTTTGCAATGCACCCAAGTGGTCAGAAGGCAAACTGCAACGACATCTCCTAGAGTTTGCAACGCACCCCAATGGTCAGAAGGCAAACTGCAACCATGTCTCCTACAGTTTGCAACGCACCCCAGTGGTCAGAAGGCAAACTGCAACCACATCTCCTAGGGATTGCAACCATCCCCAGTGGTCAGAAGCAAACTGCAACGATATCTACTACAATTTGCAACGCACCCCAGTGGTCAGAAGGCAAACTGCAACCACATCTCCTAGAGTTTAGAACCATCCCCAGTGGTCAGAAGGCAAACTGCAACGATGTCTCCTAGAGTTCGCAACCACCCCCCGTGGTCAGAAGGCAAACTGCAACGATGTCTCCTACAGTTTGCAATGCACCCCAGTGGTCAGAAGGCAAACTGCAACGACGTCTCCTAGAGTTTGCAACCATCGCCAGTGGTCCAAAGGCAAACTGCAACCCCATCTCCTAGAGTTTGCAACCATCCCCAGTGGTCAGAAGACAAACTGCAACGAGATCTCCTAGAGTTTGCAACCATCCCCAGTGGTCAGAAGACAAACTGCAACGAGATCTCCTAGAGTTTGCAACCACCCCCAGTGGTCAGAAGCAAACTGCAACGATATCTCCTACAATTTGCAACACACCCCAGTGGTCAGAAGGCAAACTGCAACCATGTCTCCTAGAGTTTGCAACCATCGCCAGTGGTCAGAAGGGAAACTGCAACCACGTCTCCTAGAGTTTACAACGCACCTCTGTGGTCAGAAGGCAAACTGCAACGACGTCTCCTAGAGTTTGCAACCATCGCCAGTGGTCCAAAGGCAAATTGCAACCCCATCTCCTAGACTTTGCAACCATCCCCAGTGGTCAGAAGGCAAACTGCAATGACGTTTCCTAGAGTTTGCAATGCTCCCCAGTGGTCAGAAGGCAAACTGCAACCATGTGTCCTAGAGTTTGCAACCGTCGCCAGTGGTCAGAAGGGAAACTGCAACCACGTCTCCTAGAGTTAACAACGCACATCTGTGGTCAGAAGGCAAACTGCAACGACGTCTCCTAGGGTTTGCAACCATCCCCAGTGATCAGAAGGCAAACTACAACCACGTCTCCCAGAGTTTGCAACCCACCACAGTGGTCAGAAGGCAAACTGCAACCACGTCTCCTAGAGTTTGCAACCACCCCCAGTGGTCCGAAGGCAAACTGCAACGACGTCTCCTAGAGTTTGCAACCATCCCCATTGGTCAGAAGGTAAACTGCAATGACGTCTCCTAGAGTTTACAACGCACCCCAGTGGTCGGAACGCAAACTGCAACCACGTCTCCTAGAGTTTGCAACCATCCCCAGTTGTCAGAAGGCAAACTGCAACCAGGTCTCCTAGAGTTTGCAACGCATGCCAGTGGTCAGAAGGTAACTGCAACCATGTGTCCTAGAGTTTGCAACCATCGCCAGTGGTGAGAAGGGAAACTGCAACCACGTTTCCTAGAGTTTACAACGCACCTCTGTGGTCAGAAGGCAAACTGCAACGACGACTCCTAGAGTTTGCAACCATCGCCAGTGGTCCAAAGGCAAACTGCAACCCCATCTCCTAGAGTTTGCAACCATCCCCAGTGGTCAGAAGGCAAACTGCAATGACGTCTCCTAGAGTTTGCAATGCTCCCCAGTGGTCAGAAGGCAAACTGCAATGACGTCTCCTAGAGTTTGTAACGCACCCCAATGGTCAGAAGGCAAACTGCAACCACATCTCCTAGAGTTTGCAATGCACCCCAGTGGTCAGAAGGGAAACTGCAACCATGTGTCCTAGAGTTTGCAACCATCGCCAGTGGTCAGAAGGGAAACTGCAACCACGTCTCCTAGAGTTTACAACGCACATCTGTGGTCAGAAGGCAAACTGCAACGACGTCTCCTAGGGTTTGCAACCATCGCCAGTGGTCCAAAGGCAAACTGCAACCCCATCTCCTAGAGTTTGCAACCATCCCCAGTGGTCAGAAGACAAACTGCAATGACGTCTCCTAGAGTTTGAAACCATCGGCAGTGGTTAGAAGGCAAACTGCAATGAGGTCTCCTAGAGTTTGCAACACACCCCAGTGGTCAAAAGGCAAACTGCAACCATGGCTCCTAGAGTTTTCAACGCATGCCAGTGGTCAGAAGGTAAACTGCAACCACGTCTCCTGGAGTTTGCAACCCACCACAGTGGTCAGAAGGCAAACTGCAACGACGTCTCCTAGAGTTTGCAACCACCGCCAGTGGTCCTAAGGCAAACTGCAACGACGTCTCCTAGAGTTTGCAACGCACCCCAGTGATCAGAAGGCAAACTGCAACCAGGTCTCCTAGAGTTTGCAATGCACCCCAGTTGTCCGAAGGCAAACTGCAACCACGTCTCCTAGAGTCTGCCGCCATCCCCAGTGGTCAGAAGGCAAACTGCAACCATGTCTCCTGGAGTTCGCAACACACCCCAGTGGTCAGAAGGCAAACTGCAACCACGTCTCCTAGAGTTTGCAACCACCCCCAGTGGTCCGAAGGCAAACTGCAACGACGTCTCCTAGAGTTTGCAACCATCCCCAGTGGTCAGAAGGTAAACTGCAATGACGTCTCCTAGAGTTTACAACGCACCCCAGTGGTCGGAACGCAAACTGCAACCACGTCTCCTAGAGTTTGCAACGCATGCCAGTGGTCAGAAGGTAACTGCAACCATGTGTCCTAGAGTTTGCAACCATCGCCAGTGGTCAGAAGGGAAACTGCAACTATGTTTCCTAGAGTTTACAACGCACCTCTGTGGTCAGAAGGCAAACTGCAACGACGTCTCCTAGAGTTTGCAACCATCGCCAGTGGTCCAAAGGCAAACTGCAACCCCATCTCCTAGAGTTTGCAACCATCCCCAGTGGTCAGAAGGCAAACTGCAATGACGTCTCCTAGAGTTTGCAATGCTCCCCAGTGGTCAGAAGGCAAACTGCAATGACGTCTCCTAGAGTTTGTAACGCACCCCAATGGTCAGAAGGCAAACTGCAACCATGTCTCCTAGAGTTTGCAATGCACCCCAGTCGTCAGAAGGCAAACTGCAACGAGATCTCCTAGACTTTGCAACCATCGCCAGTGGTCAGAAGGGAAACTGCAACCACGTCTCCTAGAGTTTACAACGCACATCTGTGGTCAGAAGGCAAACTGCAACGACGTCTCCTAGGGTTTGCAACCATCGCCAGTGGTCCAAAGGCAAACTGCAACCCCATCTCCTAGAGTTTGCAACCATCCCCAGTGGTCAGAAGACAAACTGCAATGACGTCTCCTAGAGTTTGAAACCATCGGCAGTGGTCAGAAGGCAAACTGCAATGAGGTCTCCTAGAGTTTGCAACACACCCCAGTGGTCAAAAGGCAAACTGCAACCATGTCTCCTAGAGTTTTCAACGCATGCCAGTGGTCAGAAGGTAAACTGCAACCACGTCTCCTGGAGTTTGCAACCCACCACAGTGGTCAGAAGGCAAACTGCAACGACGTCTCCTAGAGTTTGCAACCACCGCCAGTGGTCCTAAGGCAAACTGCAACGACGTCTCCTAGAGTTTGCAACGCACCCCAGTGATCAGAAGGCAAACTGCAACCAGGTCTCCTAGAGTTTGCAATGCACCCCAGTTGTCCGAAGGCAAACTGCAATCACGTCTCCTAGAGTCTGCAGCCATCCCCAGTGGTCAGAAGGCAAACTGCAACCATGTCTCCTGGAGTTCGCAACACACCCCAGTGGTCAGAAGGCAAACTGCAACCACGTCGCCTTAGAGTTTGCAATGCACCCAAGTGGTCAGAAGGCAAACTGCAACGACATCTCCTAGAGTTTGCAACGCACCCCAATGGTCAGAAGGCAAACTGCAACCATGTCTCCTACAGTTTGCAACGCACCCCAGTGGTCAGAAGGCAAACTGCAACCACATCTCCTAGGGATTGCAACCATCCCCAGTGGTCAGAAGCAAACTGCAACGATATCTACTACAATTTGCAACGCACCCCAGTGGTCAGAAGGCAAACTGCAACCACATCTCCTAGAGTTTAGAACCATCCCCAGTGGTCAGAAGGCAAACTGCAACGATGTCTCCTAGAGTTCGCAACCACCCCCCGTGGTCAGAAGGCAAACTGCAACGATGTCTCCTACAGTTTGCAATGCACCCCAGTGGTCAGAAGGCAAACTGCAACGACGTCTCCTAGAGTTTGCAACCATCGCCAGTGGTCCAAAGGCAAACTGCAACCCCATCTCCTAGAGTTTGCAACCATCCCCAGTGGTCAGAAGACAAACTGCAACGAGATCTCCTAGAGTTTGCAACCATCCCCAGTGGTCAGAAGACAAACTGCAACGAGATCTCCTAGAGTTTGCAACCACCCCCAGTGGTCAGAAGCAAACTGCAACGATATCTCCTACAATTTGCAACACACCCCAGTGGTCAGAAGGCAAACTGCAACCATGTCTCCTAGAGTTTAGAACCATCCCCAGTGGTCAGAAGGCAAACTGCAACGATGTCTCATAGAGTTCGCAACCACCCCTAGTGGTCAGAAGGCAAACTGCAATGATCTCTCCTACAGTTTCTAATGCACTCCAGTGGTCAAAAGGAAAACTGCAATGAGGTCTCCTAGAGTTTGCAACACACCCCAGTTGTCAAAAGGCAAACTGCAACCACGTCTCCTAGAGTTTGCAACACATTCCAGTGGTCAGAAGGTAAACTACAACCACGTCTCCCAGAGTTTGCAACCCACCACAGTGGTCAGAAGGCAAACTGCAACCACGTCTCCTAGAGTTTGCAACCACCCCCAGTGGTCCGAAGGCAAACTGCAACGACGTCTCCTAGAGTTTGCAACTATCCCCAGTGGTCCGAAGGCAAACTGCAACGACATCTCCTAGAGTTTGCAACCATCCCCAGTGGTCAGAAGAAAAACTGCAATGACGTCTCCTAGAGTTTGCAATGCACCCCAGTGGTCGGAACGCAAACTGCAACCACATCTCCTAGAGTTTGCAACCATCCCCAGTTGTCAGCAGGCAAACTGCAACCAGGTCTCCTAGAGTTTGCAACGCATGCCAATGGTCAGAAGGTAACTGCAACCATGTGTCCTAGAGTTTGCAACCATCGCCAGTGGTCAGAAGGGAAACTGCAACCACGTCTCCTAGAGTTTACAACGCACCTCTGTGGTCAGAAGGCAAACTGCAACGACGTCTCCTAGAGTTTGCAACCATCGCCAGTGGTCAGAAGGGAAACTGCAACCACGTCTCCTAGAGTTAACAACGCACATCTGTGGTCAGAAGGCAAACTGCAACGACGTCTCTTAGGGTTTGCAACCATCGCCAGTGGTCCAAAGGCAAACTGCAACCCCATCTCCTAGAGTTTGCAACCATCCCCAGTGGTCAGAAGACAAACTGCAATGAGGTCTCCTAGAGTTTGCAACACATCCCAGTGGTCAAAAGGGAAACTGCAACCATGTCTCCTAGAGTTTTCAACGCATGCCAGTGGTCAGAAGGTAAACTGCAACCACGTCTCCTGGAGTTTGCAACCCACCACAGTGGTCAGAAGGCAAACTTCAACGACGTCTCCTAGAGTTTGCAACCACCGCCAGTGGTCCGAAGGCAAACTGCAACGATGTCTCCTACAGTTTGCAATGCACCCCAGTGGTCAGAAGGCAAACTGCTACGACGTCTCCTAGAGTTTGCAATGCACGACAGTAGTCAGAAGGCAAACTGCAACCACATCTCCTAGAGTTTGCAACCATCCCCAGTGGTCAGAAGGCAAACTGCAACGACGTCTCCTAGAGTTTGCAACCATCCCCAGTGGTCAGAAGGCAAACTGCAACCACGTCTCCTAGAGTTTGCTACGCACCCCAGGGATCAGAAGGCAAACTGCAACTTTGTCTCCTAGAGTTTGCTACGCACCCCAGTGGTCAGAAGGCAAACTGCAACCATGTCTCCTAGAGTTTGCAATGCACCCCAGTCGTCAGAAGGCAAACTGCAACGAGATCTCCTAGACTTTGCAACCATCCCCAGTGGTCAGAAGGCAAACTGCAACGACGTCTCCTAGAGTTTGAAACGCACCCCAGGGATCAGAAGGCAAACTGCAACCATGTCTCCTAGAGTTTGCTACGCACCCCAGGGATCAGAAGGCAAACTGCAACCATGTCTCCTAGAGTTTGCTACGCACCCCAGTGGTCAGAAGGCAAACTGCAACCATGTCTCCTAGAGTTTGCAATGCACCCCAGTCGTCAGAAGGCAAACTGCAACGAGATCTCCTAGAGTTTGCAAGCATCCCCAGTGGTCAGAAGGCAAACTGCAATGACGTCTCCTAGAGTTTGAAACGCACCCCAGGGATCAGAAGGCAAACTGCAACCATGTCTCCTAGAGTTTGCTACGCACCCCAGTGGTCAGAAGGCAAACTGCAACCATGTCTCCTAGAGTTTGCAATGCACCCCAGTTGTCCGAAGGCAAACTGCAACGACATCTCCTAGAGTTTGCAACCACCCCCAGTGGTCAGAAGGCAATCTTCAACCATGTCTCCTAGAGTTTGGAACCATCCCCAGTGGTCAGAAGGCAAACTGCAACAATGACTCCGAGAGTTTGCAACACACCCCAGTGTTCAGAAGGCAAACTGCAACCACATCTCCTAGAGTTTGCAACCATCCCCAGTGGTCAGAAGGCAAACTGCAACGATGTCTCCTAGGGTTTGCAACCACCCCCAGTGGTCAGAAACAAACTGCAACGATATCTCCTACAATTTGCAACGCACCCCAGTGGTCAGAAGGCAAACTGCAACCATGTCTCCTAGAGTTTAGAACCATCCTCAGTGGTCAGAAGGCAAACTGCAATGATCTCTCCTACAGTTTGCAATGCACCCCAGTGGTCAAAAGGAAAACTGCAATGAGGTCTCCTAGAGTTTGCAACACACCCCAGTTGTCAAAAGGCAAACTGCAACCACGTCTCCTAGAGTTTTCAACGCATTCCAGTGGTCAGAAGGTAAACTACAACCACGTCTCCCAGAGTTTGCAACCCACCACAGTGGTCAGAAGGCAAACTGCAACCACGTCTCCTAGAGTTTGCAACCACCCCCAGTGGTCCGAAGGCAAACTGCAACGACGTCTCCTAGAGTTTGCAACTATCCCCAGTGGTCCGAAGGCAAACTGCAACGACGTCACCTAGAGTTTGCAACCATCCCCAGTGGTCAGAAGGCAAACTGCAATGACGTCTCCTAGAGTTTACAACGCACCCCAGTGGTCGGAACGCAAACTGCAACCATGTCTCCTAGAGTTTGCAACCATCCCCAGTTGTCAGAAGGCAAACTGCAACCAGGTCTCCTAGAGTTTGCAACGCATGCCAGTGGTCAGAAGGTAACTGCAACCATGTGTCCTAGAGTTTGCAACCATCCCCAGTGGTCAGAAGACAAACTGCAATGAGGTCTTCTAGAGTTTGCAACACACCCCAGTGGTCAAAAGGGAAACTGCAACCATGTCTCCTAGAGTTTTCAACGCATGCCAGTGGTCAGAAGGTAAACTGCAACCACGTCTCCTAGAGTTTGCAACCCACCACAGTGGTCAGAAGGCAAACTGCAACGACGTCTCCTAGATTTTGCAACCACCGCCAGTGGTCCGAAGGCAAACTGCAACGATGTCTCCTACAGTTTGCAATGCACCCCAGTGGTCAGAAGGCAAACTGCTACGACGTCTCCTAGAGTTTGCAACGCACGACAGTAGTCAGAAGGCAAACTGCAACCACATCTCCTAGAGTTTGCAACCATCCCCAGTGGTCAGAAGGCAACGACGTCTCCTAGAGTTTGCAACCATCCCCAGTGGTCAGAAGGCAAACTGCAACGATGTCTCCTAGAGTTTGCTACGCATCCCAGGGATCAGAAGGCAAACTGCAACCATGTCTCCTAGAGTTTGCTACGCACCCCAGTGGTCAGAAGGCAAACTGCAACCATGTCTCCTAGAGTTTGCAATGCACCCCAGTCGTCAGAAGGCAAACTGCAACGTGATCTCCTAGACTTTGCAACCATCCCCAGTCGTCAGAAGGCAAACTGCAACGACGTCTCCTAGAGTTTGAAACGCACCCCAGGGATCAGAAGGCAAACTGCAACCATGTCTCCTAGAATTTGCTACGCACCCCAGTGGTCAGAAGGCAAACTGCAACCATGTCTCCTAGAGTTTGCAATGCACCCCAGTCGTCAGAAGGCAAACTGCAACCATGTCTCCTAGAGTTTGGAACCATCCCCAGTGGTCAGAAGGCAAACTGCAACAATGACTCCGAGAGTTTGCAACACACCCCAGTGTTCAGAAGGCAAACTGCAACCACATCTCCTAGAATTTGCAACCATCCTCAGTGGTCAGAAGGCAAACTGCAACGATGTCTCCTAGGGTTTGCAACCACCCCCAGTGGTCAGAAGCAAACTGCAACCACGTCTCCTAGAGTTTTCAACGCATTCCAGTGGTCAGAAGGTAAACTACAACCACGTCTCCCAGAGTTTGCAACCCACCACAGTGGTCAGAAGGCAAACTGCAACCACGTCTCCTAGAGTTTGCAACCACCCCCAGTGGTCCGAAGGCAAACTGCAACGACGTCTCCTAGAGTTTGCAACTATCCCCAGTGGTCCGAAGGCAAACTGCAACGACGTCACCTAGAGTTGGCAACCATTCCCAGTGGTCAGGAGGCAAACTGCAATGACGTCTCCTAGAGTTTACAACGCACCCAAGTGGTCGGAACGCAAACTGCAACCACGTCTCCTAGAGTTTGCAACCATCCCCAGTTGTCAGAAGGCAAACTGCAACCAGGTCTCCTAGAGTTTGCAACGCATGCCAGTGGTCAGAAGGTAACTGCAACCATGTGTCCTAGAGTTTGCAACCATCGCCAGTGGTCAGAAGGCAAACTGCAACGACGTCTCCTAGAGTTTGCAACCATCGCCAGTGGTCCAAAGGCAAGCTGCAACGACGTCTCCTAGAGATTGAAACGCACCCCAGGGATCAGAAGGTAAACTGCAACCATGTCTCCTAGAGTTTGCTACGCACCCCAGTAGTCAGAAGGCAAACTGCAACCATGTCTCCTAGAGTTTGGAACCATCCCCAGTGGTCAGAAGGCAAACTGCAACCATGACTC
Organism: Pituophis catenifer annectens; assembly: GCF_029215685.1. NCBI lineage: Eukaryota > Metazoa > Chordata > Lepidosauria > Squamata > Colubridae > Pituophis > Pituophis catenifer. The sequence goes on from NW_027256881.1 coordinate 175,310,443, forward strand.
CGAGAGTTTGCAACACACCCCAGTGTTCAGAAGGCAAACTGCAACCACATCTCCTAGAATTTGCAACCATCCTCAGTGGTCAGAAGGCAAACTGCAACGATGTCTCCTAGGGTTTGCAACCACCCCCAGTGGTCAGAAGCAAACTGCAACCACGTCTCCTAGAGTTTTCAACGCATTCCAGTGGTCAGAAGGTAAACTACAACCACGTCTCCCAGAGTTTGCAACCCACCACAGTGGTCAGAAGGCAAACTGCAACCACGTCTCCTAGAGTTTGCAACCACCCCCAGTGGTCCGAAGGCAAACTGCAACGACGTCTCCTAGAGTTTGCAACTATCCCCAGTGGTCCGAAGGCAAACTGCAACGACGTCACCTAGAGTTGGCAACCATTCCCAGTGGTCAGAAGGCAAACTGCAATGACGTCTCCTAGAGTTTACAACGCACCCAAGTGGTCGGAACGCAAACTGCAACCACGTCTCCTAGAGTTTGCAACCATCCCCAGTTGTCAGAAGGCAAACTGCAACCAGGTCTCCTAGAGTTTGCAACGCATGCCAGTGGTCAGAAGGTAACTGCAACCATGTGTCCTAGAGTTTGCAACCATGGCCAGTGGTCAGAAGGCAAACTGCAACGACGTCTCCTAGAGTTTGCAACCATCGCCAGTGGTCCAAAGGCAAGCTGCAACAACGTCTCCTAGAGATTGAAACGCACCCCAGGGATCAGAAGGTAAACTGCAACCATGTCTCCTAGAGTTTGCTACGCACCCCAGTAGTCAGAAGGCAAACTGCAACCATGTCTCCTAGAGTTTGGAACCATCCCCAGTGGTCAGAAGGCAAACTGCAACAATGACTCCGAGAGTTTGCAACACACCCCAGTGTTCAGAAGGCAAACTGCAACCACATCTCCTAGAGTTTGCAACCATCCTCAGTGGTCAGAAGGCAAACTGCAACGATGTCTCCTAGGGTTTGCAACCACCCCCAGTGGTCAGAAGCAAACTGCAACGATATCTCCTACAATTTGCAACGCACCCCAGTGGTCAGAAGGCAAACTGCAACCATGTCTCCTAGAGTTTAGAACCATCCCCAGTGGTCAGAAGGCAAACTGCAATGATGTCTCCTAGAGTTCGCAACCACCCCTAGTGGTCAGAATGCAAACTGCAATGATCTCTCCTACAGTTTGCAATGCACCCCAGTGGTCAAAAGGAAAACTGCAATGAGGTCTCCTAGAGTTTGCAACACACCCCAGTTGTCAAAAGGCAAACTGCAACCACGTCTCCTAGAGTTTTCAACGCATTCCAGTGGTCAGAAGGTAAACTACAACCACGTCTCCCAGAGTTTGCAACCCACCACAGTGGTCAGAAGGCAAACTGCAACCACGTCTCCTAGAGTTTGCAACCACCCCCAGTGGTCCGAAGGCAAACTGCAACGACGTCTCCTAGAGTTTGCAACTATCCCCAGTGGTCCGAAGGCAAACTGCAACGACGTCACCTAGAGTTGGCAACCATTCCCAGTGGTCAGAAGGCAAACTGCAATGACGTCTCCTAGAGTTTACAACGCACCCCAGTGGTCGGAACGCAAACTGCAACCCGTCTCCTAGAGTTTGCAACCATCCCCAGTTGTCAGAAGGCAAACTGCAACCAGGTCTCCTAGAGTTTGCAACGCATGCCAGTGGTCAGAAGGTAACTGCAACCATGTGTCCTAGAGTTTGCAACCATCGCCAGTGGTCAGAAGGCAAACTGCAACGACGTCTCCTAGAGTTTGCAACCATCGCCAGTGGTCCAAAGGCAAACTGCAACGACGTCTCCTAGAGATTGAAACGCACCCCAGGGATCAGAAGGTAAACTGCAACCATGTCTCCTAGAGTTTGCTACGCACCCCAGTAGTCAGAAGGCAAACTGCAACCATGTCTCCTAGAGTTTGGAACCATCCCCAGTGGTCAGAAGGCAAACTGCAACAATGACTCCGAGAGTTTGCAACACACCCCAGTGTTCAGAAGGCAAACTGCAACCACATCTCCTAGAGTTTGCAACCATCCTCAGTGGTCAGAAGGCAAACTGCAACGATGTCTCCTAGGGTTTGCAACCACCCCCAGTGGTCAGAAGCAAACTGCAACGATATCTCCTACAATTTGCAACGCACCCCAGTGGTCAGAAGGCAAACTGCAACCATGTCTCCTACAGTTTAGAACCATCCCCAGTGGTCAGAAGGCAAACTGCAATGATGTCTCCTAGAGTTCGCAACCACCCCTAGTGGTCAGAATGCAAACTGCAATGATCTCTCCTACAGTTTGCAATGCACCCCAGTGGTCAAAAGGAAAACTGCAATGAGGTCTCCTAGAGTTTGCAACACACCCCAGTTGTCAAAAGGCAAACTGCAACCACGTCTCCTAGAGTTTTCAACGCATTCCAGTGGTCAGAAGGTAAACTACAACCACGTCTCCCAGAGTTTGCAACCCACCACAGTGGTCAGAAGGCAAACTGCAACCACGTCTCCTAGAGTTTGCAACCCACCACAGTGGTCAGAAGGCAAACTGCAACGATGTCTCCTAGATTTTGCAACCACCGCCAGTGGTCCGAAGGCAAACTGCAACGATGTCTCCTACAGTTTGCAATGCACCCCAGTGGTCAGAAGGCAAACTGCTACGACGTCTCCTAGAGTTTGCAACGCACGACAGTAGTCAGAAGGCAAACTGCAACCACATCTCCTAGAGTTTGCAACCATCCCCAGTGGTCAGAAGGCAACGACGTCTCCTAGAGTTTGCAACCATCCCCAGTGGTCAGAAGGCAAACTGCAACGATGTCTCCTAGAGTTTGCTACGCATCCCAGGGATCAGAAGGCAAACTGCAACGATGTCTCCTAGAGTTTGCTACGCACCCCAGTGGTCAGAAGGCAAACTGCAACCATGTCTCCTAGAGTTTGCAATGCACCCCAGTCGTCAGAAGGCAAACTGCAACGTGATCTCCTAGACTTTGCAACCATCCCCAGTCGTCAGAAGGCAAACTGCAACGACGTCTCCTAGAGTTTGAAACGCACCCCAGGGATCAGAAGGCAAACTGCAACCATGTCTCCTAGAATTTGCTACGCACCCCAGTGGTCAGAAGGCAAACTGCAACCATGTCTCCTAGAGTTTGCAATGCACCCCAGTCGTCAGAAGGCAAACTGCAACGAGATCTCCTAGAGTTTGCAAGCATCCCCAGTGGTCAGAAGGCAAACTGCAACGACGTCTCCTAGAGATTGAAACGCACCCCAGGGATCAGAAGGTAAACTGCAACCATGTCTCCTAGAGTTTGCTACGCACCCCAGTAGTCAGAAGGCAAACTGCAACCATGTCTCCTAGAGTTTGGAACCATCCCCAGTGGTCAGAAGGCAAACTGCAACAATGACTCCGAGAGTTTGCAACACACCCCAGTGTTCAGAAGGCAAACTGCAACCACATCTCCTAGAATTTGCAACCATCCTCAGTGGTCAGAAGGCAAACTGCAACGATGTCTCCTAGGGTTTGCAACCACCCCCAGTGGTCAGAAGCAAACTGCAACGATATCTCCTACAATTTGCAACGCACCCCAGTGGTCAGAAGGCAAACTGCAACCATGTCTCCTAGAGTTTAGAACCATCCCCAGTGGTCAGAAGGCAAACTGCAACCACGTCTCCTAGAGTTTTCAACGCATTCCAGTGGTCAGAAGGTAAACTACAACCACGTCTCCCAGAGTTTGCAACCCACCACAGTGGTCAGAAGGCAAACTGCAACCACGTCTCCTAGAGTTTGCAACCACCCCCAGTGGTCCGAAGGCAAACTGCAACGACGTCTCCTAGAGTTTGCAACTATCCCCAGTGGTCCGAAGGCAAACTGCAACGACGTCACCTAGAGTTTGCAACCATCCCCAGTGGTCAGAAGGCAAACTGCAATGACGTCTCCTAGAGTTTACAACGCACCCCAGTGGTCGGAACGCAAACTGCAACCACGTCTCCTAGAGTTTGCAACCATCCCCAGTTGTCAGAAGGCAAACTGCAACCAGGTCTCCTAGAGTTTGCAACGCATGCCAGTGGTCAGAAGGTAACTGCAACCATGTGTCCTAGAGTTTGCAACCATCCCCAGTGGTCAGAAGACAAACTGCAATGAGGTCTTCTAGAGTTTGCAACACACCCCAGTGGTCAAAAGGGAAACTGCAACCATGTCTCCTAGAGTTTTCAACGCATGCCAGTGGTCAGAAGGTAAACTGCAACCACGTCTCCTAGAGTTTGCAACCCACCACAGTGGTCAGAAGGCAAACTGCAACGACGTCTCCTAGATTTTGCAACCACCGCCAGTGGTCCGAAGGCAAACTGCAACGATGTCTCCTACAGTTTGCAATGCACCCCAGTGGTCAGAAGGCAAACTGCTACGACGTCTCCTAGAGTTTGCAACGCACGACAATAGTCAGAAGGCAAACTGCAACCACATCTCCTAGAGTTTGCAACCATCCCCAGTGGTCAGAAGGCAACGACGTCTCCTAGAGTTTGCAACCATCCCCAGTGGTCAGAAGGCAAACTGCAACGATGTCTCCTAGAGTTTGCTACGCATCCCAGGGATCAGAAGGCAAACTGCAACGATGTCTCCTAGAGTTTGCTACGCACCCCAGTGGTCAGAAGGCAAACTGCAACCATGTCTCCTAGAGTTTGCAATGCACCCCAGTCGTCAGAAGGCAAACTGCAACGTGATCTCCTAGACTTTGCAACCATCCCCAGTCGTCAGAAGGCAAACTGCAACGACGTCTCCTAGAGTTTGAAACGCACCCCAGGGATCAGAAGGCAAACTGCAACCATGTCTCCTAGAATTTGCTACGCACCCCAGTGGTCAGAAGGCAAACTGCAACCATGTCTCCTAGAGTTTGCAATGCACCCCAGTCGTCAGAAGGCAAACTGCAACGAGATCTCCTAGAGTTTGCAAGCATCCCCAGTGGTCAGAAGGCAAACTGCAACGACGTCTCCTAGAGATTGAAACGCACCCCAGGGATCAGAAGGTAAACTGCAACCATGTCTCCTAGAGTTTGCTACGCACCCCAGTAGTCAGAAGGCAAACTGCAACCATGTCTCCTAGAGTTTGGAACCATCCCCAGTGGTCAGAAGGCAAACTGCAACAATGACTCCGAGAGTTTGCAACACACCCCAGTGTTCAGAAGGCAAACTGCAACCACATCTCCTAGAATTTGCAACCATCCTCAGTGGTCAGAAGGCAAACTGCAACGATGTCTCCTAGGGTTTGCAACCACTCCCAGTGGTCAGAAGCAAACTGCAACGATATCTCCTACAATTTGCAACGCACCCCAGTGGTCAGAAGGCAAACTGCAACCATGTCTCCTAGAGTTTAGAACCATCCCCAGTGGTCAGAAGGCAAACTGCAACCACGTCTCCTAGAGTTTTCAACGCATTCCAGTGGTCAGAAGGTAAACTACAACCACGTCTCCCAGAGTTTGCAACCCACCACAGTGGTCAGAAGGCAAACTGCAACCACGTCTCCTAGAGTTTGCAACCACCCCCAGTGGTCCGAAGGCAAACTGCAACGACGTCTCCTAGAGTTTGCAACTATCCCCAGTGGTCCGAAGGCAAACTGCAACGACGTCACCTAGAGTTGGCAACCATTCCCAGTGGTCAGAAGGCAAACTGCAATGACGTCTCCTAGAGTTTACAACGCACCCCAGTGGTCGGAACGCAAACTGCAACCACGTCTCCTAGAGTTTGCAACCATCCCCAGTTGTCAGAAGGCAAACTGCAACCAGGTCTCCTAGAGTTTGCAACGCATGCCAGTGGTCAGAAGGTAACTGCAACCATGTGTCCTAGAGTTTGCAACCATCGCCAGTGGTCAGAAGGCAAACTGCAACGACGTCTCCTAGAGTTTGCAACCATCGCCAGTGGTCCAAAGGCAAACTGCAACGACGTCTCCTAGAGATTGAAACGCACCCCAGGGATCAGAAGGTAAACTGCAACCATGTCTCCTAGAGTTTGCTACGCACCCCAGTAGTCAGAAGGCAAACTGCAACCATGTCTCCTAGAGTTTGGAACCATCCCCAGTGGTCAGAAGGCAAACTGCAACAATGACTCCGAGAGTTTGCAACACACCCCAGTGTTCAGAAGGCAAACTGCAACCACATCTCCTAGAGTTTGCAACCATCCTCAGTGGTCAGAAGGCAAACTGCAACGATGTCTCCTAGGGTTTGCAACCACCCCCAGTGGTCAGAAGCAAACTGCAACGATATCTCCTACAATTTGCAACGCACCCCAGTGGTCAGAAGGCAAACTGCAACCATGTCTCCTACAGTTTAGAACCATCCCCAGTGGTCAGAAGGCAAACTGCAATGATGTCTCCTAGAGTTCGCAACCACCCCTAGTGGTCAGAATGCAAACTGCAATGATCTCTCCTACAGTTTGCAATGCACCCCAGTGGTCAAAAGGAAAACTGCAATGAGGTCTCCTAGAGTTTGCAACACACCCCAGTTGTCAAAAGGCAAACTGCAACCACGTCGCCTTAGAGTTTGCAATGCACCCAAGTGGTCAGAAGGCAAACTGAAACGACATCTCCTAGAGTTTGCAACGCACCCCAGTGGTCAGAAGGCAAACTGCAACCATGTCTCCTACAGTTTGCAACGCACCCCAGTGGTCAGAAGGCAAACTGCAACCACATCTCCTAGAGTTTGCAACCATCCCCAGTGGTCAGAAGCAAACTGCAACGATATCTACTACAATTTGCAACGCACCCCAGTGGTCAGAAGGCAAACTGCAACGATATCTCCTAGAGTTCGCAACCACCCCCAGTGGTCAGAAGGCAAACTGCAACGATGTCTCCTACAGTTTGCAATGCACCCCAGTGGTCAGAAGGCAAACTGCTACGACGTCTCCTAGAGTTTGCAACGCACCACAGTAGTCAGAACGCAAACTGCAACGACGTCTCCTAGAGTTTGCAACCATCGCCAGTGGTCCAAAGGCAAACTGCAACCCCATCTCCTAGAGTTTGCATCCATCCCCAGTGGTCAGAAGACAAACTGCAACGAGATCTCCTAGAGTTTGCAACCATCCCCAGTGGTCAGAAGGCAAACTGCAACGACGTCTCCTAGAGTTTGAAATGCACCCCAGGGATCAGAAGGCAAACTGCAACCATGTCTCCTAGAGTTTGCTATGCATCCCAGTGGTCAGAAGGCAAACCGCAACCATGTCTCCTAGAGTTTGCAATGCACCCCAGTTGTCAGAAGGCAAACTGCAACGAGATCTCCTAGAGTTTGCAACCATCCCCAGTGGTCAGAAGGCAAACTGCAACCACGTCTCCTAGAGTTTGCAACACACCCCAGTGGTCAGAAGGCAAACTGCAACCACGTCGCCCTAGAGTTTGCAACGCACCCCAGTGGTCAGAAGGCAAACTGCAACGACATCTCCTAGAGTTTGCAACCACCCCCAGTGGCCAGAAGACAAACGGCAATGATGTCTTCTACAGTTTGCAATGCACTCCAGTGGTCAGAAGGCAAACTGCAATGATGTATCCTAGAGTTTGCAACGCACCCCAGTGGTTAGAAGGCAAACTGCAACCACATCTCCTAGAGTTTGCAACCATCCCCAGTGGTCAGAAGGCAAACTGCAACCACGTCTCCTAGAGTTTGCAACGCACCCCAGGGATCAGAAGGCAAACTGCAACCGTGTCTCCTAGAGTTTGCTACGCACCCCAGTGGTCAGAAGGCAAACTGCAACCATGTCTCCTAGAGTTTGCAATGCACCCCAGTCGTCAGAAGGGAAACTGCAACGAGATCTCCTAGAGTTTGCAACCATCCCCAGTGGTCAGAAGGCAAACTGCAATGACGTCTCCTAGAGTTTGAAACGCACCCCAGGGATCAGAAGGCAAACTGCAACCATGTCTCCTAGAGTTTGCTACGCACCCCAGTGGTCAGAAGGCAAACTGCAACGATGTCTCCTACAGTTTGCAATGCACCCCAGTGGTCAGAGGGCAAACTGCTATGACGTCTCCTAGAGTTTGCAACGCACCCCAGTGGTAAGAAGGCAAACTGCAACGACATCTCCTAGAGTTTGCAACCACCCCCAGTGGTCAGAAGACAAACGGCAATGATGTCTCCTACAGTTTGCAATGCACTCCAGTGGTCAGAAGGCAAACTGCAATGATGTCTCCTAGAGTTTGGAACACACCCAAGTGGTCAGAAGGCAAACTGCAACCACATCTCCTAGAGTTTGCAACCATCCCCAGTGGTCAGAAGGCAAACTGCAACGATGTCTTTTAAGCTTTGCAACCACCCCCAGTGGTCAGAAGGCAAACTGCAACGATGTCTCCTACAGTTTGCAACGCACCCCAGTGGTTAGAAGGCAAACTGCAACGACATCTCCTAGAGTTTGCAACGCACCCCAGTGGTCAGAAGGCAAACTGCAACCACATCTCCTAGAGTTTGCAACCATCCCCAGTGGTCAGAAGGCAAACTGCAACCACGTCTCCTAGAGTTTGCAACGCACCCCAGGGATCAGAAGGCAAACTGCAACCGTGTCTCCTAGAGTTTGCTACGCACCCCAGTGGTCAGAAGGCAAACTGCAACCATGTCTCCTGGAGTTCGCAACACACCCCAGTGGTCAGAAGGCAAACTGCAACCACGTCGCCTTAGATTTTGCAACGCACCCCAGTGGTCAGAAGGCAAACTGCAACGACATCTCCTAGAGTTTGCAACCACCCCCAGTGGTCAGAAGGCAAACTGCAACGATGACTCCTACAGTTTGCAATGCACTCCAGTGGTCAGAAGGCAAACTGCAACCACGTCTCCTAGAGTTTCGAACCATCCCCAGTGGTCAGAAGGCAAACTGCAACGATGTCTCCTATAGTTCGCAACCACCCCTAGTGGTCAGAAGGCAAACTTCAATGATGTCTCCTACAGTTTGCAAAGCACCCCAGTGGTCAGAAGGAAAACTGCAATGAGGTCTCCTAGAGTTTGCAACACACCCCAGTTGTCAAAAGTCAAACTGCAACCACCTCTCCTAGAGTTTGCAACGCATGCCAGTGGTCAGAAGGTAAACTACAACCACGTCTCCCAGAGTTTGCAACCCACCACAGTGGTCAGAAGGCAAACTGCAACCACGTCTCCTAGAGTTTGCAACCACCCCCAGTGGTCCGAAGGCAAACTGCAACGATGTCTCCTAGAGTTTGCAACTATCCCCAGTGGTCTGAAGGCAAACTGCAACGACGTCTCCTAGAGTTTGCAACCATCCCCAGTGGTCAGAAGGCAAACTGCAATGACGTCTCCTAGAGTTTGCAACCATCGCCAGTGGTCAGAAGGCAAACTGCAATGATGTCTCCTACAGTTTGCAACGCACCCCAGGGATCAGAAGGCAAACTGCAACCATGTCTCCTAGAGGTTGCTACGCACCCCAGTGGTCAGAAGGCAAACTGCAACCATGTCTCCTAGAGTTTGCAATGTACCCCAGTCGTCAGAAGGCAAACTGCAATGATGTCTCCTAGAGTTCGCAACCACCCCTAGTGGTCAGAATGCAAACTGCAATGATCTCTCCTACAGTTTGCAATGCACCCCAGTGGTCAAAAGGAAAACTGCAATGAGGTCTCCTAGAGTTTGCAACACACCCCAGTTGTCAAAAGGCAAACTGCAACCACGTCTCCTAGAGTTTTCAACGCATTCCAGTGGTCAGAAGGTAAACTACAACCACGTCTCCCAGAGTTTGCAACCCACCACAGTGGTCAGAAGGCAAACTGCAACCACGTCTCCTAGAGTTTGCAACCACCCCCAGTGGTCCGAAGGCAAACTGCAACGACGTCTCCTAGAGTTTGCAACTATCCCCAGTGGTCCGAAGGCAAACTGCAACGACGTCACCTAGAGTTTGCAACCATCCCCAGTGGTCAGAAGGCAAACTGCAATGATGTCTCCTAGAGTTTACAACGCACCCCAGTGGTCGGAACGCAAACTGCAACCACGTCTCCTAGAGTTTGCAACCATCCCCAGTTGTCAGAAGGCAAACTGCAACCATGTGTCCTAGAGTTTGCAACCATCCCCAGTGGTCAGAAGACAAACTGCAATGAGGTCTTCTAGAGTTTGCAACACACCCCAGTGGTCAAAAGGGAAACTGCAACCATGTCTCCTAGAGTTTTCAACGCATGCCAGTGGTCAGAAGGTAAACTGCAACCACGTCTCCTAGAGTTTGCAACCCACCACAGTGGTCAGAAGGCAAACTGCAACGACGTCTCCTAGATTTTGCAACCACCGCCAGTGGTCCGAAGGCAAACTGCAACGATGTCTCCTACAGTTTGCAATGCACCCCAGTGGTCAGAAGGCAAACTGCTACGACGTCTCCTAGAGTTTGCAACGCACGACAGTAGTCAGAAGGCAAACTGCAACCACATCTCCTAGAGTTTGCAACCATCCCCAGTGGTCAGAAGGCAACGACGTCTCCTAGAGTTTGCAACCATCCCTAGTGGTCAGAAGGCAAAGGGCAACGATGTCTCCTAGAGTTTGCTACGCATCCCAGGGATCAGAAGGCAAACTGCAACGATGTCTCCTAGAGTTTGCTACGCACCCCAGTGGTCAGAAGGCAAACTGCAACCATGTCTCCTAGAGTTTGCAATGCACCCCAGTCGTCAGAAGGCAAACTGCAACGTGATCTCCTAGACTTTGCAACCATCCCCAGTCGTCAGAAGGCAAACTGCAACGACGTCTCCTAGAGTTTGAAACGCACCCCAGGGATCAGAAGGCAAACTGCAACCATGTCTCCTAGAATTTGCTACGCACCCCAGTGGTCAGAAGGCAAACTGCAACCATGTCTCCTAGAGTTTGCAATGCACCCCAGTCGTCAGAAGGCAAACTGCAACGAGATCTCCTAGAGTTTGCAAGCATCCCCAGTGGTCAGAAGGCAAACTGCAACGACGTCTCCTAGAGATTGAAACGCACCCCAGGGATCAGAAGGTAAACTGCAACCATGTCTCCTAGAGTTTGCTACGCACCCCAGTAGTCAGAAGGCAAACTGCAACCATGTCTCCTAGAGTTTGGAACCATCCCCAGTGGTCAGAAGGCAAACTGCAACAATGACTCCGAGAGTTTGCAACACACCCCAGTGTTCAGAAGGCAAACTGCAACCACATCTCCTAGAATTTGCAACCATCCTCAGTGGTCAGAAGGCAAACTGCAACGATGTCTCCTAGGGTTTGCAACCACCCCCAGTGGTCAGAAGCAAACTGCAACGATATCTCCTACAATTTGCAACGCACCCCAGTGGTCAGAAGGCAAACTGCAACCATGTCTCCTAGAGTTTAGAACCATCCCCAGTGGTCAGAAGGCAAACTGCAACCACGTCTCCTAGAGTTTTCAACGCATTCCAGTGGTCAGAAGGTAAACTACAACCACGTCTCCCAGAGTTTGCAACCCACCACAGTGGTCAGAAGGCAAACTGCAACCACGTCTCCTAGAGTTTGCAACCACCCCCAGTGCTCCGAAGGCAAACTGCAACCACGTCTCCTAGAGTTTGCAACTATCCCCAGTGGTCCGAAGGCAAACTGCAACGACGTCACCTAGAGTTTGCAACCATCCCCAGTGGTCAGAAGGCAAACTGCAATGACGTCTCCTAGAGTTTACAACGCACCCCAGTGGTCGGAACGCAAACTGCAACCACGTCTCCTAGAGTTTGCAACCATCCCCAGTTGTCAGAAGGCAAACTGCAACCAGGTCTCCTAGAGTTTGCAACGCATGCCAGTGGTCAGAAGGTAACTGCAACCATGTGTCCTAGAGTTTGCAACCATCCCCAGTGGTCAGAAGACAAACTGCAATGAGGTCTTCTAGAGTTTGCAACACACCCCAGTGGTCAAAAGGGAAACTGCAACCATGTCTCCTAGAGTTTTCAACGCATGCCAGTGGTCAGAAGGTAAACTGCAACCACGTCTCCTAGAGTTTGCAACCCACCACAGTGGTCAGAAGGCAAACTGCAACGACGTCTCCTAGATTTTGCAACCACCGCCAGTGGTCCGAAGGCAAACTGCAACGATGTCTCCTACAGTTTGCAATGCACCCCAGTGGTCAGAAGGCAAACTGCTACGACGTCTCCTAGAGTTTGCAACGCACGACAATAGTCAGAAGGCAAACTGCAACCACATCTCCTAGAGTTTGCAACCATCCCCAGTGGTCAGAAGGCAACGACGTCTCCTAGAGTTTGCAACCATCCCCAGTGGTCAGAAGGCAAACTGCAACGATGTCTCCTAGAGTTTGCTACGCATCCCAGGGATCAGAAGGCAAACTGCAACGATGTCTCCTAGAGTTTGCTACGCACCCCAGTGGTCAGAAGGCAAACTGCAACCATGTCTCCTAGAGTTTGCAATGCACCCCAGTCGTCAGAAGGCAAACTGCAACGTGATCTCCTAGACTTTGCAACCATCCCCAGTCGTCAGAAGGCAAACTGCAACGACGTCTCCTAGAGTTTGAAACGCACCCCAGGGATCAGAAGGCAAACTGCAACCATGTCTCCTAGAATTTGCTACGCACCCCAGTGGTCAGAAGGCAAACTGCAACCATGTCTCCTAGAGTTTGCAATGCACCCCAGTCGTCAGAAGGCAAACTGCAACGAGATCTCCTAGAGTTTGCAAGCATCCCCAGTGGTCAGAAGGCAAACTGCAACGACGTCTCCTAGAGATTGAAACGCACCCCAGGGATCAGAAGGTAAACTGCAACCATGTCTCCTAGAGTTTGCTACGCACCCCAGTAGTCAGAAGGCAAACTGCAACCATGTCTCCTAGAGTTTGGAACCATCCCCAGTGGTCAGAAGGCAAACTGCAACAATGACTCCGAGAGTTTGCAACACACCCCAGTGTTCAGAAGGCAAACTGCAACCACATCTCCTAGAATTTGCAACCATCCTCAGTGGTCAGAAGGCAAACTGCAACGATGTCTCCTAGGGTTTGCAACCACTCCCAGTGGTCAGAAGCAAACTGCAACGATATCTCCTACAATTTGCAACGCACCCCAGTGGTCAGAAGGCAAACTGCAACCATGTCTCCTAGAGTTTAGAACCATCCCCAGTGGTCAGAAGGCAAACTGCAACCACGTCTCCTAGAGTTTTCAACGCATTCCAGTGGTCAGAAGGTAAACTACAACCACGTCTCCCAGAGTTTGCAACCCACCACAGTGGTCAGAAGGCAAACTGCAACCACGTCTCCTAGAGTTTGCAACCACCCCCAGTGGTCCGAAGGCAAACTGCAACGACGTCTCCTAGAGTTTGCAACTATCCCCAGTGGTCCGAAGGCAAACTGCAACGACGTCACCTAGAGTTGGCAACCATTCCCAGTGGTCAGAAGGCAAACTGCAATGACGTCTCCTAGAGTTTACAACGCACCCCAGTGGTCGGAACGCAAACTGCAACCACGTCTCCTAGAGTTTGCAACCATCCCCAGTTGTCAGAAGGCAAACTGCAACCAGGTCTCCTAGAGTTTGCAACGCATGCCAGTGGTCAGAAGGTAACTGCAACCATGTGTCCTAGAGTTTGCAACCATCGCCAGTGGTCAGAAGGCAAACTGCAACGACGTCTCCTAGAGTTTGCAACCATCGCCAGTGGTCCAAAGGCAAACTGCAACGACGTCTCCTAGAGATTGAAACGCACCCCAGGGATCAGAAGGTAAACTGCAACCATGTCTCCTAGAGTTTGCTACGCACCCCAGTAGTCAGAAGGCAAACTGCAACCATGTCTCCTAGAGTTTGGAACCATCCCCAGTGGTCAGAAGGCAAACTGCAACAATGACTCCGAGAGTTTGCAACACACCCCAGTGTTCAGAAGGCAAACTGCAACCACATCTCCTAGAGTTTGCAACCATCCTCAGTGGTCAGAAGGCAAACTGCAACGATGTCTCCTAGGGTTTGCAACCACCCCCAGTGGTCAGAAGCAAACTGCAACGATATCTCCTACAATTTGCAACGCACCCCAGTGGTCAGAAGGCAAACTGCAACCACGTCTCCTAGAGTTTAGAACCATCCCCAGTGGTCAGAAGGCAAACTGCAACGATGTCTCCTAGAGTTCGCAACCACCCCCAGTGGTCAGAAGGCAAACTGCAACGATGTCTCCTACAGTTTGCAATGCACCCCAGTGGTCAGAAGGCAAACTGCTACGACGTCTCCTAGAGTTTGCAACGCACCACAGTAGTCAGAAGGCAAACTGCAACGACGTCTCCTAGAGTTTGCAACCATCGCCAGTGGTCCAAAGGCAAACTGCAACCCCATCTCCTAGAGTTTGCATCCATCCCCAGTGGTCAGAAGACAAACTGCAAGGAGATCTCCTAGAGTTTGCAACCATCCCCAGTGGTCAGAAGGCAAACTGCAACGACGTCTCCTAGAGTTTGAAATGCACCCCAGGGATCAGAAGGCAAACTGCAACCATGTCTCCTAGAGTTTGCTATGCATCCCAGTGGTCAGAAGGCAAACCGCAACCATGTCTCCTAGAGTTTGCAATGCACCCCAGTTGTCAGAAGGCAAACTGCAACGAGATCTCCTAGAGTTTGCAACCATCCCCAGTGGTCAGAAGGCAAACTGCAACCATGTCTCCTAGAGTTTGCAACCGCCCCCAGTGGTCCGAAGGCAAACTGCAACGACGTCTCCTAGAGTTTGCAACCATTCCCAGAGGTCCGAAGGCAAACTGCAATGACGTCTCCTAGTGTTTACAACGCACCCCAGTGGTCAGAAGGCAAACTGCAACCAGGTCTCCTAGAGTTTGCAATGCACCCTAGTTGTCTGAAGGCAAACTGCAACCACGTCTCCTAGAGTTTGCAACACACCCCAGTGGTCAGAAGGCAAACTGCAACCACGTCGCCCTAGAGTTTGCAACGCACCCCAGTGGTCAGAAGGCAAACTGCAACGACATCTCCTAGAGTTTGCAACCACCCCCAGTGGCCAGAAGACAAACGGCAATGATGTCTTCTACAGTTTGCAATGCACTCCAGTGGTCAGAAGGCAAACTGCAATGATGTCTCCTAGAGTTTGCAACGCACCCCAGTGGTTAGAAGGCAAACTGCAACCACATCTCCTAGAGTTTGCAACCATCCCCAGTGGTCAGAAGGCAAACTGCAACCACGTCTCCTAGAGTTTGCAATGCACCCCAGGGATCAGAAGGCAAACTGCAACCGTGTCTCCTTGAGTTTGCTACGCACCCCAGTGGTCAGAAGGCAAACTGCAACCATGTCTCCTAGAGTTTGCAATGCACCCCAGTCGTCAGAAGGGAAACTGCAACGAGATCTCCTAGAGTTTGCAACCATCCCCAGTGGTCAGAAGGCAAACTGCAATGACGTCTCCTAGAGTTTGAAACGCACCCCAGGGATCAGAAGGCAAACTGCAACCATGTCTCCTAGAGTTTGCTACGCACCCCAGTGGTCAGAAGGCAAACTGCAACGATGTCTCCTACAGTTTGCAATGCACCCCAGTGGTCAGAGGGCAAACTGCTATGACGTCTCCTAGAGTTTGCAACGCACCCCAGTGGTAAGAAGGCAAACTGCAACGACATCTCCTAGAGTTTGCAACCTCCCCCAGTGGTCAGAAGACAAACGGCAATGATGTCTCCTACAGTTTGCAATGCACTCCAGTGGTCAGAAGGCAAACTGCAATGATGTCTCCTAGAGTTTGGAACACACCCAAGTGGTCAGAAGGCAAACTGCAACCACATCTCCTAGAGTTTGCAACCATCCCCAGTGGTCAGAAGGCAAACTGCAACGATGTCTTTTAAGCTTTGCAACCACCCCCAGTGGTCAGAAGGCAAACTGCAACGATGTCTCCTACAGTTTGCAACGCACCCCAGTGGTTAGAAGGCAAACTGCAACGACATCTCCTAGAGTTTGCAACGCACCCCAGTGGTCAGAAGGCAAACTGCAACCACATCTCCTAGAGTTTGCAACCATCCCCAGTGGTCAGAAGGCAAACTGCAACCACGTCTCCTAGAGTTTGCAACGCACCCCAGGGATCAGAAGGCAAACTGCAACCGTGTCTCCTAGAGTTTGCTACGCACCCCAGTGGTCAGAAGGCAAACTGCAACCATGTCTCCTGGAGTTCGCAACACACCCCAGTGGTCAGAAGGCAAACTGCAACCACGTCGCCTTAGATTTTGCAACGCACCCCAGTGGTCAGAAGGCAAACTGCAACGACATCTCCTAGAGTTTGCAACCACCCCCAGTGGTCAGAAGGCAAACTGCAACGATGACTCCTACAGTTTGCAATGCACTCCAGTGGTCAGAAGGCAAACTGCAATGATGTCTCCTACAGTTTGCAACGCACCCCAGGGATCAGAAGGCAAACTGCAACCATGTCTCCTAGAGGTTGCTACGCACCCCAGTGGTCAGAAGGCAAACTGCAACCATGTCTCCTAGAGTTTGCAATGTACCCCAGTCGTCAGAAGGCAAACTGCAACGAGATCTCCTAGAGTTTGCAACCATCCCCAGTGGTCAGAAGGCAAACTGCAACGACGTCTCCTAGAGTTTGAAATGCACCCCAGGGATCAGAAGGCAAACTGCAACCATGTCTCCTAGAGTTTGCTATGCATCCCAGTGGTAAGAAGGCAAACCGCAACCATGTCTCCTACAGTTTGCAATGCACCCCAGTGGTCAGAAGGCAAACTGCAACCACGTCTCCTAGAGGTTGCAACGCATGCCAGTGGTCAGAAGGTAAACTACAACCACGTCTCCCAGAGTTTGCAACCCACCACAGTGGTCAGAAGGCAAACTGCAACCACGTCTCCTAGAGTTTGCAACCACCCCCAGTGGTCCGAAGGCAAACTGCAACCATGTCTCCTAGAGTTTGCTATGCATCCCAGTGGTCAGAAGGCAAACCGCAACCATGTCTCCTACAGTTTGCAATGCACCCCAGTGGTCAGAAGGCAAACTGCAACGATGTCTCCTAGAGTTTGGAACCATCCCCAGTGGTCAGAAGGCAATCTGCAACGATGTCTCCTAGAGTTTGCAACCACCCCCAGTGGTCAGAAGGCAAACTGCAATGATGTCTCCTACAGTTTGCAACCATCGCCAGTGGTCAGAAGGCAAACTGCAACGATGTCTCCTACAGTTTGCAACGCACCCCAGGGATCAGAAGGCAAACTGCAACCATGTCTCCTAGAGGTTGCTACGCACCCCAGTGGTCAGAAGGCAAACTGCAACCATGTCTCCTAGAGTTTGCAATGTACCCCAGTCGTCAGAAGGCAAACTGCAACGAGATCTCCTAGAGTTTGCAACCATCCCCAGTGGTCAGAAGGCAAACTGCAACGACGTCTCCTAGAGTTTGAAATGCACCCCAGGGATCAGAAGGCAAACTGCAACCATGTCTCCTAGAGTTTGCTATGCATCCCAGTGGTCAGAAGGCAAACCGCAACCATGTCTCCTACAGTTTGCAATGCACCCCAGTGGTCAGAAGGCAAACTGCAACGATGTCTCCTAGAGTTTGGAACCATCCCCAGTGGTCAGAAGGCAATCTGCAACGATGTCTCCTAGAGTTTGCAACCACCCCCAGTGGTCAGAAGGCAAACTGCAATGATGTCTCCTACAGTTTGCAATGCACCCCAGTGGTCTGAAGGCAAACTGCAATGACGTCTCCTAGAGTTTGCAACGCACCACAGTAGTCAGAAGGCAAACTGCAACCACATCTCCTAGAGTTTGCAATCATCCCCAGTGGTCAGAAGGCAAACTGCAACGACGTCTCCTAGAGTTTGCAACGCACCCCTGGGATCAGAAGGCAAACTGCAACCATGTCTCCTAGAGTTTGCAATGCACCCCAGTCGTCAGAAGGCAAACTGCAACGAGATCTCCTAGAGTTTGAAATGCACCCCAGGGATCAGAAGGCAAACTGCAACCATGTCTCCTAGAGTTTGCTATGCATCCCAGTGGTCAGAAGGCAAACCGCAACCATGTCTCCTACAGTTTGCAATGCACCCCAGTGGTCAGAAGGCAAACTGCAACAATGTCTCCTAGAGTTTGGAACCATCCCCAGTGGTCAGAAGGCAATCTGCAACGATGTCTCCTAGAGTTTGCAACCACCCCCAGTGGTCAGAAGGCAAACTGCAATGATGTCTCCTACAGTTTGCAATGCACCCCAGTGGTCAGAAGGCAAACTGCAATGACGTCTCCTAGAGTTTGCAACGCACCACAGTAGTCAGAAGGCAAACTGCAACCACATCTCCTAGAGTTTGCAATCATCCCCAGTGGTCAGAAGGCAAACTGCAACGACGTCTCCTAGAGTTTGCAACGCACCCCTGGGATCAGAAGGCAAACTGCAACCATGTCTCCTAGAGTTTGCTATGCATCCCAGTGGTCAGAAGGCAAACCGCAACCATGTCTCCTACAGTTTGCAATGCACCCCAGTGGTCAGAAGGCAAACTGCAACAATGTCTCCTAGAGTTTGGAACCATCCCCAGTGGTCAGAAGGCAATCTGCAACGATGTCTCCTAGAGTTTGCAACCACCCCCAGTGGTCAGAAGGCAAACTGCAATGATGTCTCCTACAGTTTGCAATGCACCCCAGTGGTCAGAAGGCAAACTGCAATGACGTCTCCTAGAGTTTGCAACGCACCACAGTAGTCAGAAGGCAAACTGCAACCACATCTCCTAGAGTTTGCAATCATCCCCAGTGGTCAGAAGGCAAACTGCAACGACGTCTCCTAGAGTTTGCAACGCACCCCTGGGATCAGAAGGCAAACTGCAACCATGTCTCCTAGAGTTTGCA
This sequence comes from Pituophis catenifer annectens, assembly GCF_029215685.1. Classification (NCBI taxonomy): domain Eukaryota; kingdom Metazoa; phylum Chordata; class Lepidosauria; order Squamata; family Colubridae; genus Pituophis; species Pituophis catenifer. Next base: position 175,329,124 of record NW_027256881.1, read on the forward strand.
ATGCACCCCAGTCGTCAGAAGACAAACTGCAACGAGATCTGCTAGAGTTTGCAACCATCCCCAGTGGTCAGAAGGCAAACTGCAATGACATCTACTAAGTTTGCAACGCACCCCAGTGGTCGGAACACAAACTGCAACCACGTCTCCTAGTGTTTGCAGCCATCCCCAGTGGTCAGAAGGCAAAGTGCAACCATGTCTCCTAGAGTTTGCAACGCTCCCCAGTGGTCAGAAGGCAAACTGCAACCACGTCTCCTGGAATTTGCAGCGTACCCCAGTGGTCAGGAGGCAAACTGCAATGACGTCTCTTAGAGTTTGGAACGCACCCCAGTGGTCAGAAAGCAAACTGCAAACACGTCTCCTAGAGTTTGCAACCATCCCCAGTGGTCCGAAGGCAAACTGCAATGACGTCTCCTAGAGTTTGCAATGCACCCCAGTGGTCAGAAGGCAAACTGCAACCACATCTCCTAGGGTTTGCAACCATCCCCAGTGGTCAGAAGGCAAACTGCAACGATTTCTCCTACAATTTGCAATGTACCCCAGTCGTCAGAAGGCAAACTGCAACGAGATCTCCTAGAGTTTGCAACCATCCCCAGTGGTCAGAAGGCAAACTGCAACGACGTCTCCTAGAGTTTGAAATGCACCCCAGGGATCAGAAGGCAAACTGCAACCATGTCTCCTAGAGTTTGCTATGCATCCCAGTGGTCAGAAGGCAAACCGCAACCATGTCTCCTACAGTTTGCAATGCACCCCAGTGGTCAGAAGGCAATCTGCAACGATGTCTCCTAGAGTTTGCAACCACCCCCAGTGGTCAGAAGGCAAACTGCAATGATGTCTCCTACAGTTTGCAATGCACCCCAGTGGTCAGAAGGCAAACTGCAATGACGTCTCCTAGAGTTTGCAACGCACCACAGTAGTCAGAAGGCAAACTGCAACCACATCTCCTAGAGTTTGCAATCATCCCCAGTGGTCAGAAGGCAAACTGCAACGACGTCTCCTAGAGTTTGCAACGCACCCCTGGGATCAGAAGGCAAACTGCAACCATGTCTCCTAGAGTTTGCAATGCACCCCAGTCGTCAGAAGGCAAACTGCAACGAGATCTGCTAGAGTTTGCAACCATCCCCAGTGGTCAGAAGGCAAACTGCAATGACATCTACTATGTTTGCAACGCACCCCAGTGGTCAGAACACAAACTGCAACCACGTCTCCTAGTGTTTGCAGCCATCCCCAGTGGTCAGAAGGCAAAGTGCAACCATGTCTCCTAGAGTTTTCAACGCTCCCCAGTGGTCAGAAGGCAAACTGCAACCACGTCTCCTGGAATTTGCAGCGTACCCCAGTGGTCAGGAGGCAAACTGCAATGACGTCTCTTAGAGTTTGGAACGCACCCCAGTGGTCAGAAAGCAAACTGCAAACACGTCTCCTAGAGTTTGCAACCATCCCCAGTGGTCCGAAGGCAAACTGCAATGACGTCTCCTAGAGTTTGCAACGCACCCCAGTGGTCAGAAGGCAAACTGCAACCACATCTCCTAGGGTTTGCAACCATCCCCAGTGGTCAGAAGGCAAACTGCAACGATTTCTCCTACAATTTGCAACGCACCCCAGTGGTCAGAAGGCAAACTTCAACGACATCTAGAGTTTGCAACCATCCCCAGTGATCAGAAAGCAAACTGCAACCACGTCTCCTAGAGTGTGCAACCATCCCCAGTGGTCAGAAGGCAAACCGCAATGATGTCTCCTTGATGCCATGGAGTCTTGTCCAATCATGGCAGAAGCATGATTCATCAGGAATGATGATCCTTTCCTCACCTAACCTCGACACAAACCCAGAAGTGGATGTCCAAAATTCAAAAGAGGCTGAAGCTCATCAGAGAACCTATGTCCTCAGGCAGCACAGGAAGCTCACTGATGTTATGCAGTCAAGCCTGAAGAAAGATTGGGACAAGCATTATCGTCGCAACAAAAGGTATTGGGAGAAGTTGCAACAGATCTGCCCCATGCCCCTGGATGAGCTTTCACATGACAGCATCCGCCTGTTGGTGAATGAAATGGATGAACTTTATAAACAATGGAAGAGTTCTGAAAGCCATCTTGTCAACATCCAGCAGCAGCTAGAAGACCCAGAACTCGTGGGGGACATGCAACGCTTAGAGATGTTGAGTGCAGAACATGGGAAAATATTTCAAAGTTGTAAGGACTCCTTCCACACGGCGCTCCAGGCGAAAAGCATATCAATGGAGAAAGCCTCTTCACCCCAACGCTCACATGTGTCTGCCACTCACTTTTCCAGGAAAGCTGCAAGTGAGAGGGCTGAATCCAAAGCGACTCATTGCTCACACGCATCATCTCATCTATCACAAGTGGTTTCCCCTTACAAGTCATCCCGGTCTTGGCTGTGTAGCAGCGTCTCACAACAATCTTCTGCCTCAGGCTCCTTCCAGCCTTCTAAAGCATCTTCCCATCACAGCCAGTCATCCAGAGCCTCCTCAGGAAAGAGTCTCACTGCCCAGGCCGCAGAAGCACGAGCCGAAGCTGCAGCGGCCAAAACAACTTTGAGCGTGGCAAAGGAAGAATAATTGCAGAAGGAAAAAATGGCTAGACAACAGGAAGAAATGGCCAAAGTTCAGGCCAGACAACAGGACGAAATGGCCAAGGCTCAGGCCAGACAACAGGAAGAAATGGCCAGACTAGACTATTTGAAGTATGAAAGGGAGACACTTGGAAAGGTAGCACTGGCTGAAGCTTTAGAGGCGGAGGCTGAACACGCTTCACTCAACTTCAATCCTGGACAGTTAGAGGAGGAGGACTTGAATGAGCGTGTCAAAGCCTATGTTGAGGACCAGAACTCCCCACAGCAGGGACAAGGAGGAGAACCTCACCCACCGGCTCTACGAACTACTCAGACAGCAGATATCGTAAGATCTAGACCACGAGACTCCTTCTTTGGAAGTGCACAACCTACCCCGACAAACGAAGACATACAGGGCAACCATAGTACTCCTTCAGCAGCAGTGAAGGTGTCTCAAGAGGCAAGCACGCAAACAACCACGATACACCACCTCAGAGTGGAGGCTAAGGAGTTCCTGCCAAACCTGCCAGGCATTCCGAGTGCAGACGTCCAGCCCAATGGAGGTGCTCCACTTGCCTGCCAGGAAAAAGACCTATCATCACCTGTGGCATGGGAAGACGAAATTGTCCGTAAATACTCTATAGGGAACTACCAGCCGGCGTTGGCACTTAATCCTGCCCTATCCAATGCTGTAGGGCACACCTTGCCACCACCCCCATCGTATAACTCTCCTGAAGTCCAAAAGGATACTACAACATCCTGGAGAAGGATGGACCTGGCATATAGAGGAGTGCAGAAGTTCTCTGACAAGTCAGGCATAGATTATATGCTATGGAAGCTTCTTTTTGTAAACGCCATTAAGGGCAAATGATTGGAACCAACCGAGGAACTCGGCCATATGATCACATGGCTAGGCCCATAATCAATACAAGCAGTAAAGGAGGTCTATGCATCAAAAATGTACGAGCCAGTTGAAGCCCTCAAGCTATCATGGGAGACACTTGATGAGCGGTATGGGGCATCTACGATGATGGAGTCCTCATTCCTAGAGCAGGTCGACAACTTCCCTGCCATGGACCTCAGTAACCCTCAAGAACTATGGCACTTCTCCGGTCTCCGTACACAGTTGCGGTCAGCACAAATGGATCCCACCTTGCCGGGACTTAGCTGTCTTGACCTGTATAAGACACAAAGTTCTATCGTTAAAAAACTACCAACGAAACTGGTTGATGCATGGATCGATCTGGCTGATAATTACAGGGCAAAGAACCTTGGCAGAGAACCACCCTTTGCCACCTGTCAGGCTTGCCTCCTTTCAGTATTCAAGAAAGAAAGACCCCGACTCCATTTTCATAGAGAAAGGTACTTTTACTGAATAGGAACTGAATGCAACCAAGGAAAAGCAAGATCTGAAGCATAGGCGTGAAAATCACATATAGAAAGCATCCCCTCCCAACTGTCACATGTAAATCATCCAATCCAAAGGTCCTCCAGGGGTCATGTGGAAGCACACATCTGGCAGTGTCATCATCTTGGAATGCCATGACAGTTGACCTGATATCCACTTCAAAGAAATAAACTGCAGCTAAGATTCACTTTCGTTTCCCCTCCAGCATGCTTCCCCCCAGCTCCCCCTCCCCCCCGTTTCCATGGCAGCCGAGCAAGTAAGCATTGAAGAGTGGAGGCTGACATTGCCCTTCAAGAATTTGTTGCCCACATGTCGAAGAAGTACAATGATCCACGTAATAAAAACTTTACAATACAAAGGACCTATGCCAGCAGAAGAACCAACCAAAGCCTTGGTCCATTCAAGAGCCCAGTGCAGGCCGCAAGAGGAACAGCCTCTGTGTCAGTGCATAGCACAGAGGTCGTCCCCCTGTCAATGAGGAACTCCAATGTAAAGCCATCTAAGAGAGCTGTACATCGATCGCAGCAAGCAAAGGAAGAACCCATCTGTCCACTGCACAAGACCTCGCACACTCTGAATAAGTGCAGAGAATTCCGAAAGAAGTCCCTGGACGAAAGAAAGGCATTGATCAGGGAGTACAAAGTCTGCTTCAAATGCTGTGAGTCTACGGACCACATGGCTAAAGCTTGCACTGTTAAAGTGCTATGTTATCTATGAAAAAGTGACCAGCACCCAACTGCCCTGCATCTAGAGTGTGAGTTGATATCACAGCCGACTCCTACTCCACGGTTGACTTCTACCTCTCCTACGACTAATGAGTCTCAGTATGACAATGAAACGCACCCAGATACGACAACAAGTGTCAACTGCATGTCGGTATGCGGCGACTCACCATCCCCTTGCTCATGCCACCAGATCTGCCTAGTTAAAATCTATCCAGCTGGACGCCCAGAAGAAGCAGTGAAAATGTATGTGGTAGTGCACGTGCAGAACAACCAATCGTTAGCCAAATCAGCTTTCTTCGACCGCTTTGACATTCAAACCGAAGAAACACACTTTACAATTTCGACATGTATTGGGTTACAGGGCACGGCGAGGAGGAAAGCTACCAGATTCTGCATAGAATCAATGGATGGGAGTGCTAAATTCACATTGCCACCACTGCTAGAATGGGATGCTTTACCAGACAACCACAGTCAAATCGCAACACCAGAAGTAGCAAGCAATATACCTCACCTGAGACACATGGCTGATCTCTTCCCTGCCCTAGACCCTGAAGCCAAAATTCTGCTCTTGTTGGGTGTGGATGCCCCTGAAGCCTTCCCTCCCCAGGCAGTGGTCAAAGGCCCAGCAGGCTCTCCATGTGCCCTCAAGACAGAACTTGGATGGGCCATCATAGGACCGGTTTGTATCGACCAGCTATGAAACCCCCCACCCCGACTTCTACCAATCAGTTCTAGACCAGTCACCACCCTGGAACTGCTGCGAAGGCAGACCTTGAAGACTGAACCTCAAGCTTTGCATGAATTGTGTCTACCGCACAATCTGCATTGTTTGATGATATAACCTTGTTTATCTTAGTCAATTAGATAGTTACATTACATTGTTTTCTGCTATGCCTTTGTTTATCTCAGTTAAGTAGTTAGTTAGTAGTGGAATTTTATAATTCCAGGCGGGGAGTGTGCTGTTACAGTTAGTGAGTTGTGATGAGTTAGTTACCTTAAGGATTAAAGAGCTGTCTCCTTAAGAGATTGCATTGTGGGAGATGTAGAGAGAAATTGCATTATAGGAAATGTAGTCCATGACATGTGACCATATCTGTGTGTCTGATTGGCCACTGAGGCTTTCTTCCTGGGTTTTAGAACAAAGACTGGGCCATTTGGAATTACCTCAGAAGAGAGAAACATGCTTTCTGAACAGGGGACAAACTACCATCCTTTTACACTAGGAAATGGGAAAGAAAATCTCATACACGGAAGCACTGTGCTAGTCTAACAGAGGTAATCAGTGCACAATAATGGCAGACAAGTCCTCTTAGTTTGGCAGAGATCTTGACTCGTGGAGCAAGTAAAGCTAGTTGATTTGCAAGCTCAGACTTATTTTTTTTTTACGGGAGTACAACTTTACCCTTCTTACTTGCCTCAATTTACATGGATAGATGAGGATCTTCATTTTATCTGAATTAATATATAGTGTATTGGCTTTCATGCATTGGGAACTGGCAGCCAGAAAAGAATCAGATATGTTTGGCTAAACTGTGGTAGGGCTGCCAGGACTGCAAAAATGACCAAAATGATGGTAGCAAAGAATAATAGAAAAACTCTGACCTCTTTCCTATAGGCTAGGGCTGCCTGATGTTTGCAGTCCATTGTAACTATAAACAAGGTTACAAACTGTTTCCATTATTCTAATGCTATGAAAACATACTAATTTCTAGGGGCTCTGATGAGTGTGTTACCAGAAGTACATGAACTGCAAAGTTAAGCAATCCGTAAGCCAAATGTGCCAACTAATGAAGAGGCTGCCTTCTCTCTTTCTCTCTCTTTCCCTCCCTCCTTCCCTCTTTTGTTTACTCTTCTAGCTCTGTTTCAAACTAAGGGTTTGTTATGTCATGGCTGCAGGTGTGATCATACCATTTACCTCAGCTTAAATAAAGTTTAAGCAGGCTCCTGGACCTCTTAGAGAAGGTATATTTAGCTCAAGCAGTAATAAAAAGAGGCAGACTCTGCTGTGGGTACTGTTGTCATATCTTATTTGTCTTATAGATGGAAAGGTTAGGATTTGTAAGAGTGAAGTGGTCTTCCAAATTGAATTCCTAAGAAAAATAAAAAGTGTCTCCAGTTATCAAAAGTATGAAATACTTCAGTAACAAGACTCTTACTCAGAATTTAAAGTAAAAATCAGGCTGTGCATAATATCCAATATTCTCAGTAATCACACAGTGTTTGGAAACTCCTTCATTTATAATGGCTCTTCTACACCAGCCTCATGCTGTTGCTTATAATGGCTTTATGGTGCCACGTTGACAGTTAGTAATATAGTTCTTTTTCCATTTAAGAACCCCAGTTGAAAATCACAGGATGTGATTGTTAAGATAAAGTCCAAGGAAACATTATTTATTTATTTGTTTGCAGGATAATAAAATATACCCTACCCATCTTTCTAGAAATCCATCAGTCAGCAAGTAATGGAATCAGAGCTGGTAGATGACTTAGTCTAATATATACCTTGGTAAAAAAAAATCAGAAAGTAAAAAACAGGCAGAAATCTTATTTGTGTAAATGTGCCTTTAGAGAAGAATATTTGTAGCTCAAGGTTAAAAAGAAGGGTTCTTGGTGCTCTCTGAACTTGGTTGTTTTCTTGAAGACATTTCATTACCCAAACTAGGTAACATTATCAGTGAACATCACTGAACATCATAGGGCACTGATGATGTTACTTAGTTCTGGTAATGAAACATCTGTAAAAAAAAAGCAACTCAAGCTCAGAGAGCACCAAAGACCCCTCAAATGGGACTTTCATGTATGATACATTCAGATCAAAACCAAGCACCCTCTGACTAAGTATATGCTACAATAGAAAGAAATTAGGGCGGGGGGAGGGGGAAGAACAGGGTAAAAAGGATAACCACATTTCTCTGGCAAACCTTGAATGTTCAATATTACTTAATTTTTAATTGTGTAAGTGATTACGTTTATAACCTTTTAAAAAATAATCATCCTGAGTAATGTAGCGTTATCAGGACACTTGGCAACCTCAAGCTCACTTCTAAATAATAAATCAGAATCAAGATGAGTCTGAAGAACTGGCCATATACTTATACTCTTTGATTATTGTTGGTTGGTTGGTTATTTATTTATTGTATCTCTTTACTATTTTTACAAATAACTCAGGATTATGAACATATCCAACACACCTCCCCTGTTCTATTTTCCTCCCAACAATAACCCTGTGTGGTGAGTTAGGCTGAGAGAGAGTAACTGGCCCATCACTCAGCTGCTTTCATGCCTAAGTCAGAACTAGAATTCACAGTCTCCTGCTTTCTAGCCTGGTGCCTGAACTACTAGGCCACTCTCTCTTGGAAATCTTTTAATCCAAGGGCTAGGGATTTCCATGCATTGCTGCAAGGTCATTGACATGAACATTGGTAAGGGAGGCTGAGAATTATAATTCCCTCAACATATGCCCATATTTTCTTAGAACATAGAATAATAGAGTTGGAAGGGATCTTGGAGGTCTTCTAGTCCAACCTTCTGTAGGAGCAGGAGACCCTATACCATTTAAGACAAGTAGATGACCCTATACCATTTCAAACAATAGACTGATTGTCCAGTCTCTTTTTGAAAGCCTCCAATGATGAAGCACTCACAACTTCTGAAGGCAAGCTATTCCATTGGTTGATTGCTCTCACCATTAAGAATTTACTCCTTAATTCTAGGTTGCTTCTCTTCTTGGTTAGTTTCCATCCATTGTTTCTTGTCTTGCCTTTTGGTGCTTTGAAAAATAGTTTGACCTCCTCGTCTTTGTAGGAGCCCCTCAAATGTTGGAACACTGCTATCATGTCTTCCCTAGTCCTTCTTTTCACTAGACTAGAAATACCCAATTCCTGTAACTGTTCTTTGTATGTTTTAGTCTCCAGCCCCCTAATCACTCTTGTTATAGTGAGGTTGGACTAGAAGACCTCCAAAGTTCCTTCCAACTCTCATTCTGCTATGAGGAGCTATTTTAGACACAATAGAAAATGGCAATGCTGTCTTGTGCATGCATATCTATGTTCTGTTTCCAGTTCCAGCACTGTTAGTAGTTAATTTAGAGAAGAGAGATCTGTTTTCCACCGAGAAGGATAGTTTGAAGAAGCTGGCTGAGCGAATAATTAGGGTCAAGTCAAGATCTGTATGTTCTGTTCAAGAAGCAGATAAATTGTTACCCTCATGGAGGCAATTATGATGGCAAAGCTACAGAGAAGGGTTGGGTTTATTGCTCACGTAATGATTATCTCTGTTGTGCTGGTTGCTGCAGGCTTCATTTTCCTTTCTGGATGCTCTAAATCCTTTAATCTAGGGTTAGAGAATTAAATGCTTTTACCTACTGTCATGTTATATAACTTATGGCAGCTATAGCCATATTGGAACATTTTGATGATGGGTATTTCCTTTTCATTCTGAACTCTAGGATATTTTGCTTTCTCATAGCTACTTTAGCCTGTCACAGAGACAGCCATTTTTTCCACATTAATGGCTGAAATACAAATTGATACAGTGCTCTAAAATCAAATCTGTTGCTGAATTTATTTTTGCAGGCACCTGTCTACCCATTTATTTTTGCAGGCACTGGTCTACCCATTTATCTTTGCAGGCACCTGTCTACTCATTTGTTTTCTTTTAACACTGATCAGCTATAGGGGGGCCCTTTGAAAAAGAGTTTAAACAGTTTTTTTCCCTCTAGCCGATAGCTGGGACTCAGGAGGCAGCAATAGATTGGGGGTGGGGCCAAATAAAAGGTAAGAATAATGCAGGGGTGGGGGGGACAGAACTGGTTCGGTGATGTCATATCGTCACCGCTACCGGCTCGGCGGAACTAGGCCGAACCGGGAGTAACCCACCACTGATGTGGATGTATTGAAAGGAAAATATAAATTAAAAATAGTAGATAATATTAAATATTTAGGTATCCCAAAAATATTCAAGAGTTAAAGAAAACTCTTGCAGAGATGGCGAAGACTTCGGCATATTTAAAAGATTGTTCACAAGAGACTTATGAATGGGAATGGAAAAAGTGGATAGATTATGTTCAGAACAAATATCAAACCAGGAAGTATCAAATAGTTTTTATTTGAAAATGTTATATTAAGATAGAAATATTTTAATGTAATGAAGATGAAAAATTATAAGGGGGAGGGAGGGGCTCAAGTTTTATACAAAGGGGGTTTTTTCTCTTGATCTGAGTATATTGTATGGAAGTCCGGGGGGAGGGGAGGGTTAGGGAGGGTTAGGGAGGATGAGGTTGGGAGATTTGGGTGGGTTGAGGGGGGGGGGAAATGGGGTGAAAATGTAATTGTAAAACTTTTGCAATAAAAAAAAAGAAAAGAAAAGAAAGAGCATGTTTCAACCCCCCTAAAAAAGTAGGGTTGGTGTTTCATTGCTGACGTATAAAGCCCTAAAAATAGGGACAAAGGTTTTTTTTTAAGTTTTATTTTCTTTTATTACAAACATTTCATCATTGTGTGTCATCTGGGTACAAATTTTTTGTGTCATAATTTAAATTTACCACCATATTCATTATTTATGTCTACTCTTATTTTAATACTAATACATAATACTTCACATATCTATTATTACAACATTTCTCTTCTTAACTTATTTAAATTTATAATATCTTTCACATTTATTCTCTAACCATCTATAAAATAAGTCCCATATATTATAATAGTCAGATTCTTCCTTTTCTTTAATTGCAAGTGTTAAATCTATTCATTTCTGCACATTCTAATATTTTCTTAATCATATTCTTCACCCTTTCAATTCTGTGCAAATACAATTCTAGCTGCAGTTATTACCTGAATTATCAAGTATACAATTTCTTTACTGTAATTCCCTGGTAAAATCCCCAGTAGAACTATCTCAGGATTTAAGTCAATATGCTGCTGCGTCATCTTCTCCAACCACATATGAATTCTTGGCCATTATTTTTTTTGCTTCTACACATGTCCACAACATATGATAATAGGATCCTGGTGTCTGTTGAGGACATTGCTATGGCAGTGTCACATGCATTCTATTATCATTTTGTCTTGTTTGTTTTATATAGACATCATTACTATTATTATATTGCGTTGGTCCATGGTGACATTGTCACTACCAGTTCAGGCACTTGACCCAGCAACCCCATCACCAGGGGGCACACCTGATAGCCATGCAATACCAGCCATGGGTGGGTTGGTTCATGATCCCAAGCCTGTAGTTTGGTTTCTTCCTCAAGGTTCCAAAGCCTTGTGTGGGTATCTGTCTGGTTCCCAAGCCAGCAATTGAGCAGTTTATCCTAGGTTCCCAAACCTAAAGTGGGTATCTTATATGGTTCCCAAGCCGAAGTCCGTACTATCCGTACTATGAACTATCAAATTCCAACAATCATTTATTATTGAATTTACGTGCCATGTTTTTTAGCGTCACTTCCAGGAATTAATACTGTCGACCTGACGATGTAACTAAAGGCGTTGGAAGCACACAAATAAGATGTGGTTCTGGAACCAAACAAACATCTTGTTTTTCAGGCCAATAAAATGAATGAGCAGGGCCTCACGGATACATAAATGTTACCAATGCATCATTTTGTTCGATTGAAATTTCCACAACGTTGCCTACCCACCATTTTTTGTCATAAATGCAGGCAACATAACAACCAGGAAATCTGTCAGCCAATTTTAAATTTGGATCCAATTTTGGCCACAAAATTAATCATGTCATTTGAAACTTTGCTGACATAAATCAAACTTGAATCAACTGGCACAAACTGGTGATGATCTCTTGTGCCAGCTATTGTGCTGCTAATTTCCATCTTTCTTCTTGCAGCATCCTGCTGTCTTCGATTTCTTCTTTTGGAACATATATATATTTAAGTCTGTGAATGTTTCTGTCGCAAAAGTTGAACAGGTCTGTCGGCATCAGTATTTGGTCAGTTGATGGTTGCTGGAGGCTGCCTTGAGCAGCCAAACATTTAGTCGTGCTGCCAACTCCATCGCATGGTGATTTGGTGAAACAAAATCACATGGTGAAACATTCACGGAATGTTTGAGGAATACTGGAATTTAAGTATGGCAACAAATGATAAATTAACAACAGAAATTAAATTTTAAAAAGGGATGATTAAAGCAAACTATAATGAAATGTGGGGGGATTTTATAAAAACAGTGTTGGTGGAAGGCAAAGGGAATAAACCTACTCAAGAATATACAGTGGGGCAAAAAAGTATTTAGTCAGCCACCAATTGTGCAAGTTCTCCCACTTAAAAAGATGAGAGAGGCCTGTAATTGTCATCATAGGTAGACCTCAACTATGAGAGACAAAATGAGAAAACAAATCCAGACAATCACATTGTCTGATTTGGAAAGAATTTATTTGCAAATTATGGTGGAAAATAAGTATTTGGTCAATATCAAAAGTTTGAGTTTAGATTTAGATTTATATACCACCCTACTCCCGAAGGACTCAGGATCATCTCAATACTTTGTTATAGGTTCATCTCAATACTTTGTTATATATCCTTTGTTGGCAATGACAGAGGTCAAACGTTTTCTGTAAGTCTTCACAAGGTTGGCACACACTGTTGCTGGTATGTTGGCCCATTCCTCCATGCAGATCTCCTCTAGAGCAGTGATGTTTTGGGGCTGTTGCTGGGCAACACGGACTTTCAACTCCCTCCAAAGGTTTTCTATGGGGTTGAGATCTGGAGACTGGCTAGGCCACTCCAGGACCTTGAAATGCTTCTTACGAAGCCACACCTTCATTGCCTGGGTGGTGTGTTTGGGATCATTGTCATGCTGAAAGACCCAGCCATGTTTCATCTTCAATGCCCTTGCGGATGGAAGGAGGTTTGCACTCAAAATCTCATGATACATGGCCCCATTCATTCTTTCCTGTACACGGATCAGTTGCCCTGGTCCCTTTGCAGAGAAACAGCCCCAAAGCATGATGTTGCCACCCCCATGCTTCACAGTAGGTATGGTGTTCTTTGGATGCAACTCAGCATTCTCTCTCCTCCAAACACGACAAGTTGTGTTTCTACCAAACAGTTCTACTTTGGTTTCATCTGACCATATGACATTCTCCCAATCCTCTTCTGGATCATCCAAATGCTCTCTAGCAAACTTCAGACGGGCCCGGACATGTACTGGCTTAAGCAGGGGGACACATCTGGCACTGCAGGATCTGAGTCCCTGGCAGCGTAGTGTATTATTGATGGTAGCCTTTGTTACGTTGGTCCCAGCTCTCTGCAGGTCATTACTAGGTCCCCCCGTGTGGTTCTGGGATTTTTGCTCACTGTTCTTGTGATCATTTTGACCCCACGGGATGAGATTTTGCATGGAGCCCCAGATCGAGGGAGATTATCAGTGGTCTTGTATGACTTCCATTTTCTAATTATTGCTCCCACAGTTGATTTCTTCACACCAAGCTGCTTGCCTATTGCAGATTCAGTCTTCCCAGCCTGGGGCAGGTCTACAATTTTGTTTCTGGTGTCCTTCGACAGCTCTTTGGTCTTCACCATAGTGGAGTTTGGAGTGTGACTGTTTGAGGTTGTGGACAGGTGTCTTTTTTACTGATAACAAGTTCAAACAGGTGCCATTAATACAGGTAATGAGTGGAGGACAGAGGAGCCTCTTAAAGAAGAAGTTACAGGTCTGTGAGAGCCAGAAATCTTGCTTGTTTGTAGGTCACCAAATACTTATTTTCCATCATAATTTGCAAATAAATTCTTTCCAAATCAGACAATGTGATTGTCTGGATTTGTTTTCACATTTTGTCTCAGGGGGACAGAGGTCGACCCCAAGGCCCCTCATATGTGGGGTGCCACAAGGGTCGGTCCTCTCGCCCCTCCTGTTCAACATTTATGTGAAGCCGCTGGGCGAGATCATCCGTGGTTTCAGGGTGAAGTACCACCAGTACGCTGATGACACCCAGCTGTACATCTCCACCCCAGACCACCCCAACAATGCCCTTGAAGTGATGTCCCGGTGCCTGGAGACCGTGTGGATCTGGATGGGGAGGAATAGGCTCAGGCTCAACCCATCCAAGACCGAGTGGCTGTGGTTTCCGATGTCCCGATATAGTCAGTTGGTGCCATCACTGACTACTGGGGGCGAATCATTGGCCCCCATGGAGAGGGCGCGCAACTTGGGCATCCTCCTGGATTCACGGCTGTCTTTAGAAGAGCACTTGACGGTGGTGACCGGGAGGATTTTTCATCAGGTTTGCCTGATTCGCCAGTTGCGTCCCTTTCTGGATCAGGACTCTTTACGCACAGTCACTCATGCCCTCGTCACCTCCCGCCTGGACTATTGTAACGCTCTCTACATGGGGCTCCCCTTGAGGAGCATCCAGAGGCTCCAACTGGCGTAGAGTGCGGCTGCGCGGGTGGTAATGGGAGCGACATGGCGCTCCCATGTAACACCCCTCCTGCGCGAGCTGCACTGGCTCCCGGTGGTCTTCCGGGTGCGCTTCAAGGTTTTGGTTACCACCTTTAAAGCGCTCCATGGCTCAGGACCTGGGTACTTGCGGAACCGCCTACTACCACCAATAGCCTCCCACCGGCCGGTACGCTCTCATAGAGAGGGGCTCCTCTGGGTGCCGTTGGCCAAACAATGTTGACTGGCGGCCCCCAGAGGGAGAGCCTTCTCTGTGGGGGCACCTACTGTCTGGAACGAGCTCCCCCCGGAGATATGGAGGATCCTGGATCTGCACACTTTCTGCCGCACTCTAAAGACCTTTTAATTTCACCAGACGGGCCTGGCCTAACTTTCTCCCTCTTTTTAAACAATTTTAATATTTTAATATTTTTAATATTTTTTAATCTTCAAAGTTTAAATCTGTTTTAAATTGATTGGAGTTTTAATCTGTCTGGGCCAAACTATTTAATTCCATTTTATTTCTGTTTTTTAAATTTTGAATGTATGTATTTTATTGTTGGCTGTTCACCGCCCTGAGTCCTTCGGGAGTAGGGCGGTATACAAATCAAATAAAAATAAAGTAAAAAGTAAAGTCTCTCATAGTTGAGGTCTACTTATGATGACAATTACAGGCCTCTCTCATCTTTTTAAGTGGGAGAACTTGCACAATTGGTGGCTGACTAAATACTTTTTTGCCCCACTGTATGTTGTTTTAGAGGGGATAAGGGCACAATTGGATTAAAAAAAAACAATATATAGAATGTAATTCTAACTTTATATGAATTTCCTGGTATCAGTTATGATCTGTGAATAAACAGAGCTTCTCATAGATAGAATAGAAGATAGTCTCTATTTACAAAAACCTCTAGTTTTATAGTAAAATATTATTAGAATAATATTCAATCAGCATTCAAGTCATTTTCAAGCAGAAAGCCTTCAGGGATTGATTAAATATCTAAAGAAATGTGCCTACCAACAGAAGAGGAATCAGACGAAGCAATGCCAGCAAATGCCAAGTAAAGGAGAGTTAACCATGTGTGCATCCTATCTAAAATGCTAGCAAAATAATCCTTGGTATCATCCAACATAGAGTGCTATATGGAAAAGGATGTTCAAGCTAATTTTAGATTAGAAGCATGCTGGATAATTGGAAAAAAAAACAGAGAACACCAATCATGATCAATATATGCTTCACTGATTATAGAAAGACCATTGATTGGGACAACAATATCAATCTGTATAATGTCCTTAGGAATATGGGAATACCAGAAGATTTTATTGTCATCATGCAAAACTACCCAACAGGACAGAAAGCCACTGTCTGGGCAGTGTATAGCAAAACCGGCTGGCTTCAGGGCAGCAAAGGAGTGAAATGGCTGTATTCTCTCCCTTTATTTATTCAACCTACTGTATATGCCAAATATATTTTGAGGAATATTGGTTTGGAAGATGAGCATGGTTTTAAAACTAGAAGAAATGTCAATAATGGAACATGCAAATGATCTAGAATTACGAGCAATAAAAGTCAAAGAACAAAGTAAAAATGGAATAAGCTTAAATATAAAGATCAAAATAATGACTAACTACAGCTACCAATGTTATAATCAATAATGGAATTATTGAACAGGTGAATAAATTCTGATTTTTTGGGTCAACTACCACAAGAAAGATACCAGTAATCAAGAAATGTGATGTAGACTAGCACTTGGCAGGATAGCAAATTAAGATTGTGAAAATGATATTCTAATGCTGGATGCATTTATAACTACAAAGCATAGAAATACACAGGCAATGATTTTCCCTTGACAAGTTATGGAAATAAAATTTGACTTTGAAGAAGCAGGATAAAAAAAAGATATTTTTAGTTTTGGTGTTGGAAAAGACTTTTAAGAATACTATGTATAGCCAATAAAACAAGTAAATGGATCTTAAAAAAAAATCAGTCCAGCTTTCTCACTGAAGTAAAAATTAACCAGGATCAAAGTATCATATCTTGAACCTGTTGAGTGAAGGCCTAGCTCCTAATGCTGAGAAAGGTGGAAGGAAATAGAAGAATGACCACCAGCAAAATGGATGGACTTTATTGTAGCAGCAAGGGGTTACATCATTGGAAAACCTGAAGGACCTGTTGGAGATATAATCACCCCAGAGAAGATGATTTCTATGTGGTTTTGAAAATCTGATCCTGACTTGATGGCACATAATAATTTTTTTACTTATACCAAACCTAAGGTTCCAGCAAATTCAACTTTTCTATGTGATTTGCTATCTATTCAGCTGTCACAATAACCTCTTTGTTTGTTTGTTTACATAGAGCAAGCAGAGTGACAAAGAGAGGGCATAGAGTAAATCCATAGTGGCCCCTTGTAGTCAGTAGATCATGAGATCATCGCTATTGGATTTGAATATCCAGTACTGTCTGCATGTGTAACTGATATAACAACCAGTTAGAAAAAGTGATAATTGGTTAGAGGGAGGATCATAGAAAGATCTATTGTTGGAAATCACATGTCCTCAAAGACTCACAGAAAGGAAGAAAAGAGACTTGTGCTTGCTTTCAGGGAAGAGTGAGAGGAATAAAGAAGCAGGTGAATCCACCAATCAGAGACACTGATAATATTAGCGTTTGGACAGCAACCAGGCCAACATAGATGCCAAAACAACATAATGGATTTAAATCCAGGCAGAAATTTCTTACAATCACTTAATTTCTGGCTGGCTTCAGCATGGGAAACAAGCAGCTTAATTAAGTTTGCTGTGAGAAAGAGCTCTATCTTCAATTTTCAACAAGGATGGTCACAAGGGGCTCTGAGGGCTACAACAGAGAATTTCTTGGACTACAGGTCTTCCACTCCTGAGTGACAGGGTAAAATAATTCTTATTTAAAGAACACCGCTAATTCAACTGCTGTTCCATCTCTGCTGTGATTTGATCACATTTTTTCCATGCAATTTTGTTGAGTCTCCATTGCTGCTGATTTTTGAGCACACAGAAAAACTGGACCTTTCATTTAGATAGGTTATCAGCAAAAGTCGGGACAGATGAGTGTTCCAGATATTCTTTGCTCTCCACAACCAAAACAATATATTTCTTGGTAATTCCACCTTTGACATAATGGTTACAAATCCCAAATTCAGAGAAACTGTTCCTGTTGGACTGACCTGATGTCTTGTGTAAATAATAGTCCGCTATCACATTGCTGAAAAAGTGTTTCAGCTAAGTCCTTTGTTTCAAACATATGCTATTATTCATTTTCCAGCTTGTAATCATTTATTTATTTTGATTTTTATACCACCGTTCTCCAACAGGACTCAGGGCGGTGAACAGCCGAGATAAAACTTAACATATAAAATTTAAAAAACAGTTTAAAAGACATTAAATAATTTCGGCCCTCAATTTAAAACAACCCAGTTAAAACTAATTTCAAATTAAAACCGAAAGGATGGGATCAAGCCAGCCCGGCTAGATGAAATAGATGTGTTTTCAGGCCCTGACAAAAAGTCCAGAGGTCTGGTTTCGTGAGTATCTCTGGGGGTAGGTCATTCCAGAGGGCAGGTGCTGCTACAGAGAAGGCTCTCCCCTTGGGGGTCGCCAGCCGACATTGTATGGCCGACGGCACCCTGAGGAGGCCCTCTCTGTGCAAGTGAACTGGCCGGTGGGAGGCTATTGGCGGCAGAAGGCGGTCTCGTAGGTACCCCGGCCCTAAGCCATGGAGCGCTTTAAAGGTGGTCACCAACACCTTGAAGCACACCCGGAAGACCACAGGAAGCCAGTGCAGCTCGCGCAGGAGAGGTGTCACATGGGAGCGCCCCGTTGCTCCCATAATCCCCTGCACAGCCGCATTCTGGACCAACTGGAGCCTCCGGGTGCACCCCAAGGGGAGCCCCATGTAGAGAGCATTGCAGTAGTCCAGGCGGGAAGTGACAAGGGCCTGAGTGACCGTGCGTAGGGAGTCCTGATCCAGAAAGGGACGCAACTGGCGTATCAGGCGAACCTGATAAAAAGCCCCTCTGGCCACGGCTGTCATATGCTCTTCTAAAGACAGCCGTGCATCCAGGAGGATGCCCAAGTTGCGAGCCCTTTTTGTGGGGGATTCGCCCCCAATAACCAGCAATGGCACCAGCTGGCTATATCGGGACGCCGGAAGCCACAGCCACTCGGTCTTGGAAGGGTTGAGTCGGAGTCTGTTTCTCCCCATCCAGGCCCGCACGGCCTCCAGGCACCAGGACATCACTTCAAGGGCATCATTGGGGCGGCCTGGGGTGGAGATGTACAGCTGAGTGTCATCAGCATACTGATGGAACTCCACCCCAAAGCCACGGATGATCTCACCCAGCGGCTTTACATAAATGTTGAACAGAAGGGGCGAGAGGACTGACCCTTGCGGCACCCCACAAACAAGGCACCTCGGGGTCGACCACTGCCCCCCTGCCAACACAGATTGCGACCGGTCAGAGAGGTAGGAGGAGAACCACCCCAAAACAGTGCCCCCACCCCACCCCCTCTAACCGGTGCAACATGATACCATGATCGATGGTATCAAAAGCCGCGGAGAGATTTAACAGGACCAGAATAGAGGAACAACCCCTATCCCGAGCCCTCCAGAGATCATCCACCAACGCGACCAATGCTGTTTCCCTGCTGTGCCAAGGCCAAGACAGCTTCATCCAGGTACTGTGGAAGCTGCCACACCACCACACTCTCAACAACCTTCGCAATAAAACGAAGGTTGGAGATTGGACGATAGTTAGCCAAAACAGCCGGATCCAGAGAGGGCTTCTTGAGGAGGGGCCTCACCACTGCTTCTTTCAAGGCGGCATTAATAATCCTCTGGAGCCAGCCTCATGTAACCTCCCGGGAAGCCAGCACCAACCGGGAGGGACACGAGTCCAATAAATATGTGGTCGCGTTCAACCGTCCCAGAATCCTGTCACGTCCTCGGGAGCCACAGGATCAAACTCCTCCCAGATAACCTTCTCAAGACCTGCCTCAATCATCCCATCCGGACTTACCCAGTCAGAGGCCAGGCCTTCCCGAATCAGAGTGATCTTGTCATACAGATACTGCACAAAATCCTCAGCTCGACCCTGCAAGGGATCGTCCCACGCTCCCAGATGGAGGAGGGAGCGGGTCACCCTAAACAGGGCGGCTGGGCGATTATCTGATGACGCAATAAGGGCAGCAAAATAGCTAGATTTTGCCACTTTTATCGCCACTAGGTAGGTCTTAATATGAGACCTCACCAATGTTCAGTCGGATTCGGAACGGCTGGTCCTCCAACCGCTCTCCAGGTGTCTTTTCCAGCGCTTCATCTCCCTCAGCTCCTCGGAGAACCAAGGAGCTAGGTGAGTTCAGTGCCAGGTCAGAGGCTGCAAAGGCACGACGTGGTCCAAAGCCCTGGCGGCCGCACTGTCCCAGGCGGCTACCAGGTCTTCAGCCGAGTCATGAGCCAGAGTCTCAGGAAATGGTCCAAGCTCCATCTGGAACCTATCAGGATCCATCAGGCACCTGGGGAGGAACCACCTAGTCGGTCCCGCCTCCCTGCGGCGGGGTGTAGCGGTTACAAAGTCAAATCGAAGGAGCGAGTGGTCAGACCATGACAAAGGTTCGATGACTATATCCCCTGTATCAAGGCCACTCAACCACTGATCAGAGATAAAAACTAAGTCCAGAGTGTGCCCACCCGTGTGAGTAGGGCAATGAATTAACTGAGTCAGGTCCATGGCCATCATGGAAGCCATGAACTCCTGAGCCACCTCAGACATTTCACCGATGGATGGCAGGTTGAAATCCCCCATGACCAAAAGTCTGGGGGTATCAACTGCCACCTCGGCTATGATGTTGAGCAGCTCAGGCAGGGCCGTTGCCACGTGGCAAGGAGCCAGGTACGTGATCAACAAGCCCATCTGCATCCACGGCCCCACTTCACAAGAAGGGACTCACATCCGGCTATCTGTGGAACAGTGGTCTCCCTCGGATAAAGACCTTCCTTTATAATAACCACCACCACCCCGCCCCTGCCCTGAGCTCTCAGCTAGTGGAATGCACAGAAGCCTGGTGGGCACATATCTACGAGGGGAACTACCCCCTCCTGGCCCAACCAGGTCTCTGTAATACCTGCCAGGTCCGCTCCCCCCTCCTGAATAAGATCGCAAATGAGGGGGGCTTTATTTACCATGGACCTGGCATTGCACAACAACAGCCGAAGGCTCGGGCCCTGAGAGTCTGAATAGCCTGGGGAACGAGAAGGGCTATGGAGACCGGGGTGTGCCACCACTCGGAGATAGCGAGTGCGCGCCCCCACCACATGATATGGCCCCCTGCTCCCGCCATATCTGCCCCACCCACTCAGCGTATTGATGGAAAAGCCCTCAGCAGAATGAACTCTAATGCCCCCCTTACCCCCGGAATCTGCACCCTCCATGGCCTGACTGGCAGCTGGGCCAGACCCCTCCCCCATGGGTTAACCCCCAAACCCACACAACCCTCCCTCCCCCTAGAAGCCCTTAAAAATCTATCTAAAAATTTCCCCAGAAAACCCCTCAATCCCCTTTTTGCAACATGCCACCTCTCGGGGTGCCAAAGCCCGTCATAAAGGTAGGCCCTCGATAGAGTGGAGGGCCACACCTGCGAGAGGGGGGAATCTCGCAGAATAAGAAGCTCTGCTGGCGAATACATCTAAATAATCGGGGGAGGCCCACGGCCAGGGCGTTAATCAAGTTGGTCCAAATTTCGGAAAAGGGATATCCAGTCAGGTCCAAGTCAATAAACTCTACTGCTCTCTCACAGCAGTGGATGGAGTCTTAAGCCATTTTGGGGCCAGATGTCGACACCAGCCACCCTCTCACGAAAGCTGGGAAGGGCCAAGAACCGCAGTCATCATCCGACTCCATACCAGACTTGAAATCCAGGGTATATCCCTCTACAATTGGGAAGCATTGATGACAACCACCAATCTACAGGACCACGGGCCAGGAAGAGACTCCGGTGGCTGCACCTTAGGTGAATCAGGAGCCATAAAAAAATCCATGGGAGGCAGATGTCACATTGTCCAGAGGCCACCTCCAGATGATAAATAGCCTCGCAGAGGTTAACAGACCACATGAGGCCAGAAGACCTGGCCAGAGATTTTTCACGGCCAATGGGGTCAACAATGTCTCTAGCTCACCCCCATCCACATGAGGGAGGGGGGAGAGCCTCTGGAATGACCAGGGGTGGGCCCTCTCCAAGTGGGTCACCCCCCCATGGCCGCAACAGGCAGTCCCAAAAACAAGCGTTGGTAGCATAGTTGGTATAATGGTCAGAGTGCCCCTCGCTCTCCCAATGCAGGCCTCCTGTCCCTCTTCGCCATCTCTGATGTCATCCCCCACAGCCGCTCGTCCCAGCGACGCAGCCAGCGCCAACATCAACGTCACCAGCCCTCCGAAGTCGCCTCCATCCACCGCTGGGTCTCGCAGGAAGCTCCTGCCATCCCCACGGATTCCCCTGGAGCGCCAATGAGTGGCAGCATCGCCGATGCCGTCGCTACTGTTCTGCCAGCCTGGCGGCCGCGGGGAAACACCAAAGCTGCTCTCACCCGGCTGCAAAGCCACAGCATAGCCGCCTCCGCCCTCGTCCTGGCCGTCACATCCTGGAGAGCAATGAGCTCTCAAGATATCAGAAGAGACCGGTGGGAAGCTCCCCTCACCGGACATGGGGCATAACTAGCTGGTCCGGCCCCCCAAGCCCCCCAAAAGCCAGGAATATTCCCCCTGGCATCGCCGCTGCTCAGCTGAGAGCAGCCATCTTGGAATCATAGTAAATCATGTACAATACTGTGCAAAATAAGAAAAAGTTCATTGGATAAAGGGATGAAGGAATTCACACTAATAGATAGAATATGTATGGGAGGTCCATTTATAGAAATGGCCTGATTATTTAAATGGACAATGAATACTGTGAGGTCCCAGTGAGGTTTATAAACTCTAAGAAAACAGTGGGGATACCTCACTGATATTTTGATACATTGTCTCTTTAAATAGCTAATAATCTGATTATATCCCTTTACTATTCTTTAATTGCTTATTTACTGTCTTAACTCATATAACTCAAGTAGTTTGCCTGTGGTTTGTTTGATATTAGAGATGCTAAAAATATTTATCACATTCATAAAGCATTCACTTTTGTATCTTTTAAATAAGGATATTTGGAATGATTAAATTGGTTTATTTCTGCTTAATATATCACTCTTGCAAATATTTATCCATAAGTCTTGTCTGCTCCATTCCTGCATTAAACTTTAAAAAACTTTCATAACATTGGAATTTAAATACAGATTTGATATTTTTGAAGTAAAAAATTGCGCTATAACTTTCATATTAATATTCTTTCTTGCACAAAGAATTAAAGCATCATGCTTTATAAACAGAATAAAAATCCATAATAAAATTATCAATAATTGTTTACAAAAAGTTTTCTCCTAGATTTAAGAAAATAATTGTGAATAAATACATTTTATGGGCAATGTACCTCTTCCCAATACAAACCTCTGAAACATTTATCATACTCTTAATGTGGCTTTTCTAATGGATTCACAAAGGGAATCTTTTTTTCTTTTCTTTTTTTTTCTTTTGCTTTAATTTATATGCCGCCCTTCTCCGGAGACTCAGGGCGGCTTACAATGCATTAAGCAGTAGCCTTCATACTTTTGTATATTTATACAAAGTCAGTCTGGGTCCTCATTTTACCTACCTTTGAAAGGATGGAAGGCTGAGTCAACCTTGAGCCTGGTGAGATTTGAACTTGCAGTAATTGCAAGCAGCAGATGTTAATAACAGTGCTTTAGTCCACTGTACTACAGGCTCTGTCTTTATCTTATGATAATCACGCAATTACATGGTAAACATGAGACTATTTTAGTGTTTTCTCCTTTGCAGAGGACAGAAAATCTGGTTTGTCCCTAGATGCTGATGGATGTTTCTGAATTATTTGAGCAATTATGGCACATGTGATTGAACACAAAGGAGGCATCATCTATACCACATCAATTAGGGTTGTTTGGACTTATTTATTTAAGCTTTATTAATTTATTTGCTTATTGATTTATTGTATTTATAACTTATCAATTCTGAAAGTTTACAATACTTTAAAAATCAGACTATAAAATATTATACCATTGATATAATTCAGTTAAACCACAGAATATAGTGCCATTAAAATAATTGAAATCTTTGAAAATATGCGTTCTTCCCTAAATCCTGAGAGAAGGTATAAATACAGGGGTATCTTCAGAAAAGCCTCTTCTCCTGAATTAAATAATTGAAAAGTTCATTAGCAAAAAAATAATCTTTTTCAAATAACCAAGACCTAAGCCATTTAGACCTTTAATATTTCTTAAGTGTAAGAAATCTGTATCGTAATCACTTTAAATTCATCTATAAATTGGCCCTATAAACATACTAGAAGGTCAATGCAAAGTAAAGTACAATGACTTCAGATGAATAAAAATAGGGCAAAGACATACATTACATTTTGTACATTTAAAACAACCCTTAAAATGGCATAAGTTCTATAAGCAGCTTAAACATAATTCATGATTTTCTTTGAATATGAAAAATCAAAGATGAATGATAACTTGTTTGAAAATGATCACTTTTGAAAAAGATTTTTTATTCACAAAACCTCATCAATATTATGGAGACCATATCTCTTCTGCTTTTTATCTGTTCTATTTATCTATTTATCTGTTTATGATCTCTAATTATCTAATGAAAAGGTGGCTGTAATTAGCCCTTTTATCTCTTTCATTGTTATTGACAGCCATGAAAGCTTTGTTATATAGCATTAAAGCTATCTAGCTAGGTGATAAGCACCTGGCTGACTTTAACTAATTGCTTAAAGTTAAGCAGAATCAAAACTGTTTTGGTACTTGGATGGAAAAAGGAGGACCATTATTTTGTAAAAACATGGCAAATATACAAGACAACTCAGCAAAACTCTGTTTTTATGACCTACAGTCTCTATTTGGGGTAGAGTCAGGGCAACTGGATGGAGCTGAGCATTTACTGGCTGAATGCCTACAAAGAGTTTGCAGCAGATATTTTTTCATTGAGCTCTAGGGGAGACAACTTGCCACAGTCAACTCGCTGTGGGATAACTTACCATAGGCCAACTAGCTATGGGACAAGAGTTACACTAATAGCGAAGAAATAGTGGAATAGTGTCATGCCCCTGACGGGCATGAGACTATTCCACTATTGGAATTAGTAAGGCCTGCAGGTAGGGAGGAGAGAGAGAGCTCAGACGAGGAGCAAGAACCACCCCCTTCTGATGCAAGGACTCAAAGAGTGCAGAGAAGGCGTGATCAGTGCAGATGGAGCAGGCCACGCATGAGGAGAGTACCCCGCCCAGCTTCACCAGCACACCTGGAGAATGAGACTTAAGGAGATGCCATGGGGAGGGGCATTTGTCAGGAACAAACATTGAGTTCCTGAAGTGTTGTATCCCAATGTTTCAACTTGCCAAGAGTCCTTGCATTCCTTGTTGGCATTCTGAACTAATTATCTAGATCTTATGCTCCCTGAACTCCTTGCTTGGTTCTTGTTTTGCCAAATACATTTGGTATTTATTGCCATGCAGCCTTGGTGCAGAAAGCACTGGGCTGGACTAATTGTAGAAGGCTGCTTGAGGTTTGTGTAGAGGTTTGTTCTCACTCTGCTCTGGGAGTTGCCAGAAATGTGGGACTATTTCGGGAGCTTTGGAGCAATAAAGGGACGGTTTGAACTGCCAGCTGTTTGTGTTATCTCTGTGATGTGCCCTAGGTCATCACAAATAGAATAATTAAAGAAAGGATGCCAAAGGAGGGACAAAATGAAATGTGAATGACAAAAATTAAAATATTTTAAAAATTATTTTAAATAATTAAATTGAATTGTTGAATTGTCCCACAACGAGTTGTCCCGTGGCGAGTTGGCCATGTCAAGTTGTCTCACAGCTAATTGGCCATGATGAGTTGTCCCATTCCTTATGCTACTAGCTGGAATTAAATTCTCAACCTTCTGAGTGGGAGAGAAGCATCTTCACCACTAGGCCACCATGCTGCTTTACAGGACCACTCAATTAAGTTTTCATAAATTTTCATAAATTTCTAAAGAGTATTGATTTTCCTCTAGTTCTTTCTCTTAATTAATGAGGTTTATAATATATTAATGTGAATTACAAATAGTTGTTTCCATATAGCAAAGATATTTAAGGTGTATCTCTTACAGTCAAGTCCAGAAATATTGGGACATTGACACAATTCTAACATCTTTGGCTCTATACACTACCACAATGGAGTTGGAATGAAACAAACACAATGCACGTTAACTGCAGACTGTCAGCTTTAATTTGAGGGAATGTACATCCAACTCAGGTGAACGGTGTAGGACTTACAGCAGTTTGTATATGTGCCTCCCACTTGTTAAGGGACCAAAAGTAATGGGACAATTGGCTTCTCAGCTGTTCCATGGCCATGTGTGTGATATTCCCTCATTACCCCAATTACAATGTGCAGATAAAAGGCCCAGAGTTCATTTCAAGTGTGCTATTTGCATTTGGAATCTGTTGCTGTCAACTCTCAAGATGAGATCCAAAGAGCTGTCACTATCAGTGAAGCAAGCCATCATTAGGCTGAAGAAACAAAACAAATCCATCAGAGAGATAGCAAGAACATTAGGCGTGGCCAAAACAACTGTTTGAAACATTCTCAAAAAGAAGGAATGCACCGGTGAGCTCAGCAACACCAAAAGACCTGGGAGACCACGGAAAACAAGTGTGGTGGATGACTGAAGAATTCTTTCCCTGGTGAAGAAAACACCCTTCACAACAGTTGGCCAGATCAAGAACACTCTCCAGGAGGTGGGTGTATGTGTGTCGAAGTCAACAATCAAGAGAAGACTTCACCAGAGTGAATACAGAGGGTTCACCACAAGATGTAAACCATTGGTGAGCCTCAAAAACAGAAAGGCCAGATTAGAATTTGCCAAACAACATCTAACAAAGCCTTCACAGTTCTGGAACAAGATCCTATGGACAGATGAGACCAAGATCAACTTGTACCAGAGTGATGGGAAGAGAAGAGTATGGAGAAGGAAAGGAATTGCTCATGATCCTAAGCATACCACCTCATCAGTGAAGCGTGGTGGTAGTGTCATGGCGTGGGCATGTATGGCTGCCAATGGAACTGGTTCTCTTGTATTTATTGATGATGTGACTGCTGACAAAATCAGCAGGATGAATTCTGAAGTGTTTCGGGCAATATTATCTGCTCACATTCAGCCAAATGCTGCAGAACTCATTGGACGGTGCTTCACAGTGCAGATGGACAATGACCCAAAGCATACTGCAAAAGCAACCAAAGAGTTTTTGAAGGGACAGAAGTGGAATGTTATGCAATGGCCAAGTCAATCACCTGACCTGAATCCCATTGAGCATGCATTTCACTTGCTGAAGACAAAACTGAAGGGAAAATGCCCCAAGAACAAGCAGGAACTGAAGACAGTTGCAGTAGAGGCCTGGCAGAGCATCACCAGGGATGAAACCCAGCGTCTGGTGATGTTTATGCGTTCCAGACTTCAGGCTGTGATTGACTGCAAAGGATTTGCAACCAAGTATTAAGAAGGGAAAGTTTGATTTATGATTATTATTCTGTCCCATTACTTTTGGTCCCTTAACAAGTGGGAGGCACATATGCAAACTGCTGTAAGTCCTACACCATTCACCTGAGTTGGATGTACATACCCTCAAATTAAAGCTGACAGTCTGCAGTTAACGTACATTGTGTTTGTTTCATTCCAACTCCATTGTGGTGGTGTATAGAGCCAAAGATGTTAGAATTGTGTCGATGTCCCAATATTTCTGGACCTGACTGTATTTCCTCTCTCTCTTGAGAATCTATGACCTTTAAGAAATGTCTGTTATAATCTGGGAAATTGTATACTTAAGCCAGACTTTTCATCTCAGCCCTCGTCATTTTTTAAAAAACCCAAGGGGAATTTATTTCTTCTTCTTCTTTTTTTTTTTTTGTCCTTTTGTATTTATGGACAACAAAAGACATATGCCATATTTATATTTCTTTGTTTAGTCAAATATATTGCTACTATCTTAGACAATAATTTATAGGACACAATAGAAAATGCTTCTAGGCAGCTTACAAATATGGATGACAACTGATATTGTATATATTGTACAGTTATAAAATGTCTGTGATTTTGGAGATAATCAACAGCCAAGACAGAGTCTTAACAGCTCAATCCTATATGAATTGGTCTGGTCCCCTTTTAAAACCATCTAAATTGATAGCTATCACCATATCTAATGATAGTGAACTGCACTGTATGTAAATAATTACTGTTTTGTATCTACTGCATTCAAAATATCCCTCATCTAATGTTAATGTATGTTAATGTTATATGTATAAAGGATTGTGTGTCTGTTAGTATGATCTATTGGATTAGGGATTTTTCTTCTTCTTCTTTCACTTATGAGTCATTGAGATGTATTTTGTGTTTGGGGGGACTGCACTAAAGGAGGCTCATCCAATCTCATTGTACACATGTTGTGCATTGACAATAAAGTTTTGAATTGAGTTGAATTAATGCATATTGAGTTATAACATTATGAAGTGTGGAGGGAATCTGTCACAAGTAAATGCCTTATTCTCCAATAGGGGAACTGTATATACTCGGGGTATTAGGGGTTAATTTATTTTTCCTCTCTTAATATATTCATATGTAACCACTCCCATCCTTTACTCCGCCTTGTGAATATAAAAGGAGCTGCATGCACCTCCTCCTTGCTTCTATCTGCAATTACTCAGTGAATATAGAATGCCTACTGTAAATAAACAGTGTTATGTTTGAATACTTTATACTTAGATCATTTATTGAGTCTGATCCTTAAAATTACGCAACAATCTGGTAGCAGAGGATGGTTGAATTGACTCAATAAAACTTTAGATATGCCTAAGAGAGAAAACTCCAGAAACAAAAGAGAAAGACCCAACACCAGGGCACACAGTAAAGAAATGGAAGCGGATCAAGAAATGATCGATGAATCCACAACTGTAATATCAAGAGAATCTGAAGACTGCACTACAGACAACGAGGAGATAATGGATGAAACTGATGACCAAGAAGAGAATGAGATAGAAAACAACGAACTCAGGTCAGAGATACTGAGACTTTTGAAAAGTCAAAAGGATGACGAAAATCTCATCGCGAACCTCCAAGACATAATAAAAAACAATGGAGCAGCGAGAGAAAAACACATCACAACAGATGAATCTAAAGAATCAAAAATGGTGAGAGAATTGCCTGTAGATAAGAATATAGCAAAAAAGAAGACTAACGGTCCCACACAAAATTTTGAATGGCAGCCATCTTGGTTCCAACAGACCACTAAGATGAGCGAAGCAGAGCCAATCAGAAAACAGAATTCAAAATATCTGGCGCGAAAAGCCTTACATGATGCAAAAAGCAAAAAAGAGAAAATTTACTCTTCAGAAGAATCAGACACAGACATTGAAGAAACTTCAATCGAAATGCAAATAGAATCAGCAATGAAAACGCTTTTTGCAACATTCGGTCCAAAATTAAGAATTACAAAAGAATCAACAAAAGCTAGCAATCGAGAAATAAAGAAAAGACAAGCAAGCAAGCAAACATCTCAGAATCTACCCGCTTCTATCCAAACGACGAGAGCACCGACGCCTGAACCCAGAGAGCCCTGCAAATTCTACCCCACGCCACAGACGATCCCAGGAACCAGCGATCTCAACAAGAATCATCTCAACGAAAAGAAACGAGCGCCTGCTGTCACCTGGACACCCAAGATCGAACCGGAGACCGATTCGTCGGAAGAAGAACGCTACGAGGGAGCTGCAGCAGCGAGAACCTCTCCCGACAGCTCCAGAAGCGAAATGAGTAACGCACATGTGCAAACCTACGCAGACAACTACGGAGGACATAATGAACAGAGAGAGCCATTCAGACTCGTTGCAAGCATACCCACACCATTCTGCAACTATCAACACTTGCAAGATCACGGACTACCTCCAGTTGTAAGTAATGGATCTAACTGTATTGGGAATTTGCCCAATGATTTCCCAAAACTGAGAATAGATGGTATTAATTTGCAGGAATGGTGTCAACAACTTCAGGTTGTTTTTCTAAAAGAAAACTTATTATTCTTTATTACTAACCCCCCCAAAAGACCTTGGACTCTAAAATTGGACTGCCTACACCACAGAGCATTTTACTTATTAATATCCAGTATATCTCCTGCTATGTACCATAGTATTAAGCATAATTTGACTGTCTCAGAAATTATTCAATGCATGTTTAAATTGTTTCATAGTGAAAGTGTAGCGACTACTACAAGAATGTCTAAAGATTTCTTCTCAGCTAGGATAAAGCCAGGGGTTACCATAAGTGAACATTTAATATCTTTAAACAAAATCAGAGCAGAGCTGCATTTAAGGGGAGAGATAATTTCAGATCAAACAATGAAGAGTGTTATCATTAATTCATTAGACCCATCATGGGATAACTATATATCACATTTAGACACAATTAATTTAGGATACTTGTCCATAGAGAATTTATCAAATAAGCTAATAGCTGAAGATAATTCAAGAAGGAGTCGCTGTAATAACCACATAGAACATAGACAACATAAGAGAGTAGCATTCCAAGAAAAATATCGTGAATCAATTGAATGTCACAACTGTGGATCTAAAGAACATTGTAGAAGAGATTGTCCTAAATTCCTTAGAGAAAGGCAAAAACCTGACTATAGAGGTAGATACCATAACAGACAATCATCCATTGATAGACATAGATATAGAAGCTCACCCAACTATAGAGAACATAGAGGGGGCAGGGATAATTCAAGAGATAGAAGATCTGGTTCACTAAATGGATTAAACAAACATAATACAACTAACATACAACAGTCAGGGGACAATGATTGGCTCATTGATTCTGAGGCAACTAATCACACAACACATAACAAAAGTATATTATCTTCATTTATAGAAGATAAATTTGTAATCAAAGTAGCTAATCAAGAAAAAGTCCAAGTTATTGGTAGAGGAAATGTTAACTTACCCGGTCTAGGAAAAATAGAGGGGGTATTACTAATACCAGAAATACCTCATAACATACTTAGTGCAATAAAACTAAGTAGAGATTCTGACATAAATATAGTATTCTCAAAAGGAAAAGCAACACTAGAGAAAAACAAAACAAGTTTAGGTAGTGTGATTATCAAAGGAGGTCTACCATATTTAATCATAAAAGAAAGATGGTTACACAACATTGATTCCAACATGGATGATAACAATAACATAGATAATGGAGACAATAGCAATAGTGATAATGAGGAACATGAAACAATTCATAGCCACAAAGACACATCTATTAATGACACATCCAATAACAAAAAACCTACAATTGGAAAACCAATCCACGATGAATGTGCGCATATTTTACATAGGAAATTAGGGCATGCTAGTTTTCCTGTAGTACAAAAGATGATTGAACATGCTGAAGGTGTTAAAATAAAAAATTGTAAAAACTATTTGGAATGCTCAGTATGTAAGTCCACAAAACTTAGAACTAGCCCCAAACCAAGAAAGGCAACAAGATCAACTAATCAAATTTTTGATTTGGTACATATGGATTTGGTTGGTCCATTAACACCATCAATCACATATAGAAAACGATACTTTCTGACTATTGTAGATGACTAGTCGTTATGGATTTGTCTACACTTTAAAACACAAAGATGAAACCTTTCAGAAATTTAAAGAGTTTTACAAACGTATAGAAACACAACATAATATTAAGATAAAACAAATCATGACAGATAGGGGATCTGAATTCATGTCAAAAGAATTCTCCCAATGGCTAAAAAACAAAGGGATGCTACATTTCACGTCTAGCCCTTTCTCTGCATTTCAAAATGGAGTAGCAGAGAGAAAGAACTCGACATTGCAAACCATGATTAGATGCACATTAGAAGATGCTGGCTTAGGAAAACAATTCTGGTCAGAAGCATTACAATATTCCAATTATACACAAAATAGAACTTGGTCCAGCATTATAAACAAGACACCATATGAATTAATGTACAGTAGAAAACCCAAAATAGCACACATGCACATATTTGGAGTCACAGCGGATGTACACATACCAAAACAATTGAGGCGTAAAGGAGAGAACGTGTCCAGAAGACTTAGATTCATGGGATACGAAACAGGCACAAAAGGGTACAGATTTATTGATAATAATAACAAATTTATAATTTCTAGAACAGCTGTATTTCATGAACAGGCCAATTGGTCTAAAATACATCTTAATGAAATATTCCCAATCACAAATTCAGACACTGAGCATCAAGATAAAATAGATAGAGAAGAATGCAATCACAACACACATAGAAACAAAAATAAAACATGGACAAACAGTCAACACAGAATAAAGACAGATTCTTTAACAAAAAAAGGAGGCAAGATACTTACATGATAATGATAGTAAACCAGAAAAAACAATCAGATGTAACAGAAATCAAGTGCCAAGCAAATACAAAGATTATGTAATGTACATGGATAGTGAAACATCAACACCAAACACATACGAGGAAGTATTAAAGCTTCCCACTGAAGAAAGAAGAAAATGAGAATTAGCCATGACCAAGGAGATGGACAGTTTACGAGAATTAAATGTATTCACACCTACACCTGCACCTAAGGATAAAACTATTATAGGCACCAGGTGGATATACAAAATTAAAAATCTGGAAGAAGGCAACACATTATACAAAGCTAGATTAGTTGCACAAGGTTATGCTCAAAAATATCCTGAGGATTACACAGACACATACTCTCCCACAGTAAGAACTGAGAGTGTCAAAACAGCTTTAGTTATAGCATCTGCACTTAACCTTGATGTATTCCAATATGACATACAGACCGCGTATCTACATGCAAAACTTGATAAAGAGATATATGTAAGAGCACCTCATAGTCAATACACAAACAAAAATGAAACGTGGTTATTAAATAAAAGTTTGTACGGATTAAAACAATCTGGCAAACGCTGGTATGAATGTTTAGTCAAAGTACTCAAAACTATGAATTTCAATGCCACTACTGCTGACAACTGTTTCTTTGTCAAAAAAGAGGGTGACTCCTTAGAATTTGTGTTAATTTATGTGGATGATATTTTGTATATAGGAAAACATAAAGAAAAAAGAGATACATTTGTAACAAAACTAAATGAACATTTTTCTTTAAAATCATTAGGGAAGGTAAATAAATATCTTGGAGTTCAAATCAGTAAAACCAAAAAAGGATTCAAACTTTCTCAGAAAGATAAGATTATAGAACTCCTAAACAAGTGCAATTTAAATGATGCTAAGCCTTGTGACACTCCTATGCAAACTGACTTCTTAAGGAACATAGATGAATCATCCCCTGAATTTAAGGATAATACACCCTACAGATCAGTTATTGGTTCCCTTTTATATATTTCTAATTGGACTAGACCTGATATTGCTTTGCCTCTCAATTTGTTATCCAGGTACGTTAGCAAACCCTTAATGTATCATTGGGAAGCCGTTAAAAGAATATTAAGGTACTTAAAACACAGCTTAGACTTCTGTTTATTACTGGAACCTAATAATGTCAAAGAGCCCATCCTCACCTGTTACGCTGATGCGGATTGGGCAGGTGATACCATATGTAGAAAAAGCACATCTGGTTATATATTTTTCCTTAACGATTGTCCAGTTTACTGGTATACTGGAAAATAGGATTTAGTAGCCACATCAACAACTGAGGCAGAATATGTTTGTTTGTCTAAAGCCTCCAACAATCTTGTATGGTTTAATGATTTATTGTCAAATACTTGGAAGAAACCTTCATTACCATTTGTCATACACGAAGATAACAAAGCTGCTATTGAGATATCTAGATCTGATGCTATTGGTCAAAGATCCAGACATATAGATATAAAATTCAAGCATGTGAGACAATTATCTCAAGATGGATTTATTAAAGCAGTTCACTGCGAAACATCAGAACAAATAGCTGACATATTGACTAAGCCTTTGCCATCTAAACAACACAAATATTTAACTTCCAAACTGCAAGTTTTGTATTGTTCTGAATCTGAATGTAATTATTGTTGTATATCGAATTGGCATTTAGAGGGGGATTTGTCACAAGTAAATGCCTTATTCTCCAATAGGGGAACTGTATATACTCGGGGTATTAGGGGTTAATTTATTTTTCCTCTCTTAATATATTCATATGTAACCACTCCCATCCTTTACTCCGCCTTGTGAATATAAAAGGAGCTGCATGCACCTCCTCCTTGCTTCTATCTGCGATTACTCAGTGAATATAGAATGCCTACTGTAAATAAACAGTGTTATGTTTGAATACTTTATACTTAGATCATTTATTGAGTCTGATCCTTAAAATTACACAACAGAATCCTTTATCCATACCTTCCACACCATCTCAACTCAGGGGACAAGATATTCCAAAGGACTTGGGCCACAGCAGATAAGGCTATTCTCCAGGACCCTGCCAGAATTTCCTGACTGAAGGGGTCTGCAGCCTGCCTCCTATGCTGGTACAGGACTTATATACCACCCCATAGAGCAGCGGTTCTTAACCTGGGGGTCGCGACCCCTTTGGGGGTTGAACGGCCATTTCCCAGGGGTCGCCAAAGCCCTCTCTCGCCCCCCCCCCCGCCTTCACTCACCCTCTGCCTCTGCTGGATCGCCCGGTCGCCGTTCGCTTACCCCGCCCACTCCCAATCTATTGCTGCTCCGGAGTCCCAGCTGATGGCTAGAGGGAAAAAAACTTTAAATTCTTGCCGCGGGGCTTCAAAGAGCTAGCTGCAAAGAGGTAAATTCCTGGAGCAAGTTTTTTTCCCCCTAGCTATACTGAAAAGAGAAAGCGAAAGCAGGGTCTTAGCTGCAACGTGACAAAATGAGGCAGAGAGGTTTCTTTTTCTTTTTCCTCACCAAAAAAGGTAGGTACAAAACTGTAAACAATGGGAAATTTAGGGCAAGAGGAGGTTCAAGATTTTAAAACACAAAAGAAAAAAAGCTCTATTTAACTAGGGAATTGTAATAATTGAGATACTATTAATTGTATATTGTGTTGAAAGCAGAAATGGTTAAGTTGTGGTTTGGAGGAATATATGGGGGAAATTATTTGGTTTATTATTATTGGTAAATATAAATTGATTTGTAAGAAATTGGATTGCATGGAAATAATTGGAATATTCATGTTCATATTGATAAATATACAAAAAAGATAGTTATATAACTAATTGATTTATATTAAAATGTTGAATTTGTATTAAACAACTGTATTACATAATTAACCAATGTGAGGATGGATATAAAAATAGATGACAATGCAAAGGGGTATAATATAGAATAGAAGGGAAAAATTGAATTTGATTAAGATTAGAGATGAGGATGAAGGGTAATATTGGTTTTTTTAAAAAATAGTTGAGGAATAAATATGGTAAAAAGGAAATATAGAAATTGTAAATTTAATTGAAATGACTAAATACTGTGTTGGAAGAAATATCCTTCTGGGTTCTGCTCCAAGTGGGGAAAAAGACACTGGAAACATGGAGACTGTTTGGAAAGATGTTTTAATAGTGGACAGGATCACATGGCTTGATGGGGCCCATTGTGTTAGTTTCTGTTGCTATTGTGTTGCAAATGTCCTTTGACAAAGGATTGACTTTCTGCCTCTGGCCCATTAACAAAGGGTGGGGGGCAGGAAGGTGGGAGCTGCTTTGTCTGTAAAATATGCTTCTCCATTTCTCATCCAGGGAAATATAATATTCTGCCTTTTTAATATTTCCCAAAATATTTCATTCTTCTAGGAAAGGGGTGGCTGCTAACCTCCTACAACTGTTTAAATTTGTGGACCGGCCAAATACTCTGTTCAAAGAAAATATGTTGTATGTTTGTATGTGTGTTTCTAATTATTGCTGTTTATTCCTATTTGTTCTCTTTTATTCTTTAAAGTTTAACCATTCATTCTTTATCTTAATATCTTTATATTTGTTTGGGGTTGGCTTTCTTCCCTTTCATCTTTTTTATTGTACAGCAATCTTTCTCCTCAAACCTACCACCTTTGTCTTTTCTTTCTTACTTACTTTCTCTTCCCCCCCCCCTTCTTCTTCTCCCTACTTCCTCTTTCTCCTTCTCCTCCTCTCTTCCTCCCTCTCTTACCTTCACTCCTATTCTAATTTCCCTTCCCTTCCTTCATCCCTCTCTATTGCTGTATCCTTTTATGCATATGGACTACTCAGAGGGCTGAAAAAGTTATTTTTGACTGGTCCTCGCACTTTTGACCAGTCCTCGAACTTACGACTGTCCTCACATTTTACGTTTTTGCCCTATCTTATCACCATGGTGAAGAGAAGCAGTTGTGAAATGAGTGACATGGTTGTTAAGAATGCTACAATGGGCATAAATGATGACCAGTCATAAGTGCGAAGACCGGTCAAAAGTGCGAGGACCTGTCAGAAATCACTTTTTTCAGCCCTCTGGGTAGTCCTTTTGTGCATATGGACTACTCAGAGGGCTGAAAAAGTTATTTTTGACTGGTCCTCGCACTTTTGACCAGTCCTCGAACTTACGACTGTCCTCACATTTTACGTTTTTGCCCTATCTTGTCACCATGGTGAAGAGAAGCAGTTGTGAAATGAGTGACATGGTTGTTAAGAATGCTGCACAGGCATAAATGTGAGGATGGTCATAAGTGTGAGGACCAGTCAAAAGTGCGAGGACCTGTCAGAAATGACTTTTTTTCAGCCCTCTGAGTAGTCCCTATACACATAGCCATGGCCACCCGGTCACATGACCAGCTAGGCACGCCCACTCGGTCACATGACCTCCAAGCCACGCCCACAAAATAAGCCACACCCACAGAACCGGTAGTAAAAGAAATTTAGAACCCACCCCTGGTTGGGGGTCACCACAACATGAGGAACTGTATTAAAGGGTCGCGGCATTAGGAAGGTTGAGAACCACTGCCATAGAGCTTTACAGCACTCTCTGAACAGTTTACAGAGTCAGGATATTGCCCCCAACAATCTGGGCCCTCATTTTACCAACCTCAGAAGGATGGAAGGATGGGTCAATCTTCAGCCGGTGAGGATCAAACTCCTAACTGTGGGCAGAGTTAGCTGCAATATTGCATTCTAACCACTGCTCCTAAATATATCATTGTATAAATATGGAAACCATTTATATTTTTTTCTACTTTAGGATGAAATTGTTTGTATGTTACGGTTTCCAAGGATGAGAAAAATGATCTCTGTGTCTGAAAATACGGGCCACTCACCCACCCTGGTGTCTCTCACTCTGAGGAATCAAAGTGAGACATCAGAACTGCCAGCAGACTCTGCTGAAATGCTTGTCTCTGATGGGTAAGCTATGAAATGGCCTCCCCTGTGAATGCAATCTCCACAATCCCATTCCCCAAGATGCTGAACTTTGACAACAGATTCCTCAAAACACGGCCCTGGGTGGAGAGTTGGGGAGCAGCAGATGCAGTTCCCTTAGGTTGTGTATTACCTTAAGCCACCATTAAAGGCAATGACAGTAGCTTGCTCAATATTTTTTATTTCTGATTTTTATTGTTGCTGTTGTTGTTCAAAATCCCTATAGGGTAAGAAAAAAGGCTGCTCTTCTTCTATATTCTTATACTACAAAACAGTTTTAGCTGCTTTTTATCACAAACAAATGAGAAAGTTGAGAGATTATATGAGACATTTCCCATGCGTGCTTTAGCTAGATACTTAGAAGAGCTAACTTAAACCCACACATTTGCACTTTTGGAGTTCCCCTCTTTTGTGAGTATGTTGCTGAAGACTCTATTCAGAGCCCTCAAAATGGAGTGAGTCCCTGGTGAAGTGAACAGCTGAATGATAATAGTAAATGACCTTTAAATTCAAAAGACTGTGAAGATAGATATCTGTTAGCAGCAAGCAGCTAAAACACTGCTCTAGGCAGCCACAAGTTGATACCTCCCAGGCTTCTCTTCTATGACTCTTTAACAGCAAACATCATGATGTTTATCTGTGAGATGAGTTCAGATCTCTACATAATTTCACTTTATCTATTGGATATTTGGGTAAGTCCTTTAATTTATACATATACTCATAGATAGAATAGAATAGCAGAGTTGGAAGGGACCTTGGAGGTCTTCTAGTCCAACCCCCTGCTTAGGCAGGAAACCCTAAACCATTTCAGACAAATGGTTATCCAATCTCTTCTTAAAACTTCCAGTGTTGGAGCATATACAAGTTCTGGAGGCAAGCTGTTCCACTGATTAATTGTTCTAACTGTCAGGAAATTTCTCCTTAGTTCCAAGTTGCTTCTCTCCTTGATTAGTTTCCATCCATTGCTACTTGTCCTGCCCTCAGGTGCTTTGGAGAATAGCTTGACTCCCTCTTCTTTGTGGCAGCCTCTGAGATATTGGAACATATTTCTTTTTGTTGTTGTTGTTAAAATAAAAATCTTCCATATTTTTCCTAGAGAAAATTAACTTAACTAAACAACTATTACTGATGTAGAATCGTGCCCTTTCTTTGTATCATGTCAAAGCACATATTGTTTGAGGAATAGACAACATTTTGATGGCCAAAACTTTTATTTAATTATTTTCATCTAGCCTTATATCATCCCAGACAAATGGCTGTCCAATCTCTTCTTGAAAATCTCCAGGGATGGAGCCCTTTATGACTCCAGGAGGCAAACAGTTCCATTCATGAATTTCTTTCACTGTCAGGAAATTATCCTTACTTCTGGGTCAGCCAAGTGTAAGTTCTAAATGCCCCATGCAAAAGTTAGTTTATAAATGAGAAAATGAACATGGCATTATTAATTCTTCAGGAATATAAAATTGGCCAATTTTCCCTAACCTTTTGCATATAGGCATCAACTTCTCTGTCTAAGAGAAAGAGAACCTCTTTCTCATTGAGAAACACTCCTAGCACACAGATACCCCAATTGTTTCCTCTGCTACCATCATGGAATGTAATATCCCTCCTCACATAACAGGATACTGAATAGAGTTGGGCAAACCTTTGAAAAAAGAGTCCCATGCTGAAGTCAATTTGGGAATAGAAACAGAAACCACTTTAATGCAGTGAATCAATCCGAATTCTGTAAACTGCTTTATTAAAATCCTGCATGACTGGAACCAGTTCAATCTCAATAAAGGGGGTGGGGGTGGGGGGTGGAATGAAAGCTACTAATGCCACTTTCTTTGTGCCAATCTCTCTCCTGATCAGAGATTGACTGTTTGTGATTTTGTCAATGCTGATGGTGTTCAAGTGGTGCTTCAGATGTTTTCGGATTGCACCCATGGTGCCTATTATATTGGTACTATCTTTGCTTTCTTTTGCGAAAGTCATGCTACTATTTGCAGATACTTGATTTTCTCTAGTTCGTTCTCTTCTGTTCTGCTGTCTCCATGTACTGCCACTATCCAGACTTTTGTTTTTGCCCTTTTTATTGACAATTGTTAATTCTTAGGTGTTATTTGGCAGATATTTGTTTTAATTTTAAAATCCCAGAATACTTTAGCTTCTTCATTTTCTATTACCTCATCTATTTTGTGGTCCCACCAGTTGTTGTTGTTGTTGTTGTTGTTGTTGTTGTTGTTGTTGTTATTCCAAATGTATTGGCTATGCAGTGGATTATACACATTAGGGAAGGTATCACCAAGTCCTGGATCTGGTTCATGGATAAAAAATGGACAGTCCTTTATTTTCCATGTCAATAGTATGAACACAGTGACTCCTGCATGTTAATTTTTGTGGGTTAATTTTATTTAATCAAATTAGATAAATAGGTGTGCAGAAACCCCCCACCAATAATATGCAAACTCAAAATGACATTTCTTTCTAACAAGAAATTAATCCAACATGGAGGCATTTGCATTCCATTAAATCCTTATAATTCTCCCAGACTACCATCATCCTGCAGTCAAAACAGACCACAACTTTTGAAGAGAATGTGTGAAATTCCTCAGTCTTGTCATAAACAGTTCAGGCTCTTGCTTTTCCTGTTAAAAGAAATGTACAACACAATAGCAAGCTCTTTCATTTCAAGCACTATTCATCTTCTATGAAGATTTTAATAGTTTTCAGATCATTTCTATCTTATCCCTGCTATTTTTGATATATTTGTTCTCTCCTCCCCTCCCTGAAGGGGTTTTTTTTCCTGTTTTGTTGCTATTATTTTTGAAACCTTACTGTACAGAAATGCAGAAATATGAGAGAAAGACATGTGCTTTATTTTACTGGGTTTCTTAAGAGGCATTTTGAAATATTCTCACTGGAGAAGCCTCTGCCTTTGAAGCTGTTGCTGTGGAGTTTTTCTTCCTTCTGAAAAAACTGTTTCATTCTTATTCTCAGAGGAAACTTTGGAATGGTGACTGAAATACATTCTGTCTTGCTAGAGATTATGCCATACGTGCTTTTGCTTTGAGAGGTTGATCAGGCTCTTCAAAGCTTGGAAAGTCTCAGAACTGCATATCA
This sequence comes from Pituophis catenifer annectens, assembly GCF_029215685.1. Lineage (NCBI taxonomy): Eukaryota > Metazoa > Chordata > Lepidosauria > Squamata > Colubridae > Pituophis > Pituophis catenifer. Next base: position 175,368,867 of record NW_027256881.1, read on the forward strand.
CAGAGGATGTTTTCTGTCACCTTGTACTCCCACATAGCAACAAAGCAGTAGGGGTGAATGGCTACTGAGCATGCAAACTCTTCAAAACTGGAAGGAAGTCTTTTCCGAGAGGCCATTGTTATCTCGCAAGCAACAAAATAACACCAGGGGCTGGCTTGAATCCAGGCCTCCACATTTCTCACATAAAATGAGAGAACTGTCAAGGTAATTTTACATAGCTAATAAATGAGAGGGGAAAAAGAGGGGAAAAGAATGAGAAACCAGTAAAAGTGACCAATAGAGTAACAGATTAACAGAGTTGGAAGGGACCTTGTACTGTAGGTCATCTAACCCACACACACCCTGCCTAAGCAGGAGACCCTACACCATTTTTGACAAATGGCAGTCCAATATCTTCTTAAAAGCCTCCAGTGATGAAGCTCCCACAACTTCCGGAGGCAAGCTGTTCCATTGGTTGATTGTTCTCACTGTCAGAAAATTTCTCTTCATTTCTAGGCTGAATCTCTCCTTGATCAGTTTCCATCCATTATTCCTTGTCTGGCCTTCGGGTGCCTTGGATAATGGTTGGCATTCTCTTAAACATCAAGAAATCACTAAATTTGCTTTGAAGAACAATACAAAATGTTAGCTTTCCTAAGGCAACATTTAATTGTTGTTCAAGCCAAGAAATCCACTTGAAATTGGGCAGTCCTTAAAATCTTTTGGGGGAAGTCAATACTTTTTTTTTTTATTGAAAAGTTTTACAAAAAAGAAAAAAAATTTTTTTCAAATATTCCCCCTTCCCCCCCTCCCTTCCTTATTTATTTTATTTATTTATTTATTTATTAAATTTTTATACCGCCCCCTCTCCCGAAGGACTCGGGGCGGTGAACAGCCAAAATTAAAAACACACAATACAAATATTAAAATACATTAAAACAGAATTAAATTATCTTAGGCTTCTCCAATTTAAAACCCCATTACCCATAAAATTCACCAATTAAAAAATTTTTTAACCCAGCCCGGCTTGCTGAAATAAAAACGTCTTCAGGGCCCGGCGGAAGGTCCGGAGATCCGGGATTAGTCGTATCCCTGGGGGCAGCTCATTCCAGAGGGCGGGTGCCCCCACAGAGAAGGCTCTTCCCCGGGGGGTCGCCAGCCGACATTGCCTGACAGACGGCACCCTGAGGAGACCCTCTCTGTGGGAGCGTGTTGGCCGGTGGGAGGTTATCGGAGGCAGAAGGTGGTGTCGTAAATAACTGGGTCCTAAGCCATGGAGCGCTTTGAAGATGAGAACCAACACCTTGAAGCGCACTCGGAAGACCACCGGAAGCCAATGCAGCTCGCGCAGGAGAGGTGTCACGTGGGAGCGCCATGCCGCCCCCATAAGTACCCGCGCGGCCGCATTCTGCACCAGTTGGAGCCTCCGAGTGCTCCTCAAGGGGAGCCCCATGTAGAGAGCATTACAGTAGTCAAGGCGGGAAGTAACGAGGGCATGAGTGACCGTGCATAGGGAGTCCCGATCCAGAAAGGGGCGCAACTGGCGTATCAGGCGAACCTGATAGAAAGCCCCCCTGGCCACGGCCGTCAAATGCTCTTCTAAGGACAGCCGTGCGTCCAGGAGGACACCCAAGTTACGCACCCTCTCCGTGGGGGCCAATGTCTCGCCCCCAATAGTCAGCGATGGCACCAGCTGACTATATCGGGACGCCGGCAGCCACAGCCACTCAGTCTTGGAGGGATTGAGTCGGAGCCTGTTCCGCCCCATCCAGACCCGCACCGCCTCCAGGCACCGGGACATCACTTCAAGGGCATCGTTGGGGTGGTCTGGGGTGGAGATGTACAGCTGGGTGTCATCAGCGTACAGATGGCACTGCACCCCAAAACCACGGATGATCTCGCCCAGCGGCTTCACATAAATGTTGAACAGGAGAGGCGAGAGGACCGACCCTTGTGGCACCCCACAAACCAAGTGCCTTGAGGTCGACCTCTGCCCTCCAGCCAACACAGACTGCGACCTGTCGGAGAGATAGGAGGAGAACCACCGTAAAACAGTGCCTCCCACTCCCAACCCCTCCAACCGGCGCAGCATGATACCATGGTCGATGGTATCAAAAGCTGCTGAGAGATCTAATAGGACCAGAACAGAGGAGCAACCTCTGTCCCGAGCCCTCCAGAGATCATCAACCAACGCGACCAATGCCGTTTCCGTGCTGTACCCGGGCCTGAAGCCGGACTGGAACGGATCTAGATAGACGGTTTCCTCCAGGTACTGGGGGAGCTGTCGCGCAACCACACTCTCAACAACCTTCGCCAGAAAGCGAAGGTTGGAAACTGGACGATAGTTTGCTAAAACAGCTGGGTCCAGAGAGGGCTTCTTGAGGAGGGGCCTCACCACCGCCTCTTTCAAGGCGGGAGGCAAGAACCCCTCACTCAAGGAAGCGTTTATAATCCTCTGGAGCCAGCCTCGTGTAACCTCCCGGGTAGCCAGCACCAACCAGGAGGGACACGGGTCCAATAAACATGTGGTTGCGTTCAACCTCCCCAGCATCCTGTCCACGTCCTCGGGAGTCACAGGGTCAAACTCATCCCAGATAACCGTCTCAAGACAGACCTCGGACAACCCGCCCGTACCTACCCAGTCGGAGTCCAAGCCTTCCCGAATCTGAGCGACTTTATCGTGCAGATAATGCGCAAAATCCTCAGCACGACCTTGCATCCTTCCTTCCCCCCTTACCCTCCCCCCCGGACTTCCCAGAACAAGATGAGCCTCGGTAGTACAGTGGTCTAAAGCACCCTGTTATTAAGACCAGCTGCCTGCAATTACTGCAGGTTTGAATCTCGCCAGGCTCAAGGTTGACTCAGCCTTCCATCCTTTCTAAGGTAGCTAAATTGAGGACCCAGTTGTGGGGGCAATAAGCTGACTTTGCATAAATATACAAAAGGATGAAGGCTATTGCTTAGCGCATTGTAAGCCGCCCTGAGTCTCCGGAGAAGGGTGGCATATAAATAAATAAATAAAAAAAAACAGGGTAAAACAATTAACAATCATATACTAAACTAAGCTAACTAACTACAGATTCCTATCCTCTCTCAACACTTTAACTCGCCTTTTACTTAACTAAATATACATACTCTTAACTTTTCTATTCATTCATAAACTATTTGATACTTTTTAGTCCGATATTTGTTTTGAATATAATCAATCTATCTTCTCCATTCCGATATATATCTTTCTGAATGATCTTTCAAATATGCTGAAATTTTCGCCATTTCTGCCAAATTTGCCACTTTTAATGTCCATTCTTCAATAGTAGGCAATTCTTCCTTCTTCCAGTATTGCGCCACCAAAAGTCTAGCTGCAGTTATTAAATTTAAAATCAATTTAGTCTCTATAACCGTACAATCTGTGATTATACCCAACAAAAACAATTGTGGAGTAAACTTTATCTTCTTTTTAAGAATATTTGGATAATCCACCATATTTTAATCCAAAATGCTTTAACTTTTTTACAAGTCCACCATATATGATAATAAGTAGCATCATCACAATCACATCTCCAACACTTAGATTGCAAATTCAGATACATACAAGCCAACTTTTTAGGATCTAAATGCCATCTGTAAAACATTTTATACAAATTTTCTCTTAAATTTTGTGCTTGCGTAAATTTTACATTTCTAACCCATATTTTTTCCCAAGTTTCCATCATTATTGGTTCCTGAATGTTTTGTTATCATGCAATCCTTAACTAATTCCGTTTCTGAGTCTATTTCTATCAATATATTATATAATCTTTTTATATGCATTTGACCTTGATCTCTAATTTGTTTTACCAAATTTTCCTCCTTCTGCATGATACCAATTCTCTGGTCTTCTTTCCATCTAGCTTGCAACTGTCCATACTGAAACCAAGTTTGAATTACTTTTTCTTCTTTTAATGCCTTTATAGATTTTAACTGCAATATACCCCCTTCCATTTTAAGAAGCTCTTTATAGGTAATCACCTCTTGCTTTTGTTCTACACTTATATTCTCTATCGCATGTCTGCGTATTGCCCATATAGGTATCTTATAATTTAACTTATAGTTAAATTCTTCTTCCAAACTCGTAACAAGGCATTCCTTAGTATATGGCTTTTAAAGGTCTTATTCACCTTTTTGTCATATAATAAATAAGCATGCCAGCCATATAACAAATCATATCCTTCAATATTCAATATTCTTTCTTCTGTTGAATTAATCCAGTCACTAATTATTGTTAGGACAGCTGCTTCAAAGTAGAGCCTTAGATTAGGCATTTTAAGATCTCCTCTTTCACATATATCTTGCATTATTTTTAACTTTATTCTCGGTCTTTTCCCTGCCCAAACAAAATTATTAATACCCTTCTGCCATTCCCTCAAATTATCATCTTTCTTAAGTATTGGGAAGTCAATACTTTTAAAGGTGAGAAAGTTGGCAACAAATGGGTTACACTATCTGTGGCAATACCCTTGCACCAAGTCTTGTATAATCACATCTTACATCTTTTCAAACCCAGATACAAAGCCAGGATGATGCAGTAGCTTTCCTGAGTGCCATTATTAGGTCCCAATAAATATTGCATCCCCAAGTGGGAAATTTCCTTGGGATGCAAGGAATTTTCCAAGTCTTGCTAACCAATTCTCCTTCAAAAGGTGCATATTTCCCAGAAAATATTCCACATATTTATCCCCACCATTTACTGGGGATAGTTGAAGAGCTACCAAGGGATAAGACCTTGAGATTACAGACCTGTTATTGTTGTATCTTGAATGTCATCCAAAGAATCACAGCTATGTTTGAACTAATTTTCTGTAATGCAGGATGGGTATTAAAAGCATAAAAGCCTTGATGCTTTAAATTCTTGAACAAAAAATTGCATGAAAAAGTAATCTTTTTAGTATAATTTTTTGTTCTGTCCCCGTCTCACACACACACACGCACACACACACACAAACAGATATCCAGGGGTTAAATAAAACTGGCAGACAACAAATTCTTTCGATAAGAGGATTGGCAGCAACCCAGTAGCTGCTTGCCAAGAACTTTACTCATAAAGGAGGGGTTGTTCCTCTGACAGATAAACCCAAACAGATACACACAGTTCAAGAATTGTCAAGTCCAGTCCGTATTAAATCCAAGGCAGATAACGTTGTTTCAAAGATACAATGTGACTCGCTAGTAGTTAGTTTTGTCCGTCACAGAGTCTGAATGGCCACCTCACCCCCTTTTATCCCCTGTGGGGTGTGGTCCAGTGACTCAGCTTAATCTCTGGCACGCCTCCTTTTCTGCTGCATGCGCTTGTCTCTCTGACGCTGGCATGGATCCAGCCAAGACTTATCTCCGTCACTGTCTGACTGCGAGGAGATACCTGGCTCCTGGACAATCTCTTCTCCTTCGGGAGATACCTGAGGCATTGCCAGAGAGGAGGATCCTGGAGGGGGAGGCCTGGCCAACTCCTCTCTTTCATGTTCGGAGCCTTCTCCCTCCAATAAGTTGGCCTCAGGGGTCAGAGTCACAACAATTTTTGAAGAAAATGGGTCTACCTACCTTTCCAATGTGGCTCCCAGCATGTCTGCAATTTTCAAATCGGCAGCCCCTGCAACATATGTGTATGTGTGTGTAAGAGAGAGAAAGAGAGATAGAACCAGAGTTGCAGCATTGTGGCATAAGCCCTACCTCTTTTGTACATGCATACAAAATTGAAGCATTTTGGTCTAGTGTTCAAGGCATCAGGCTAGAAACCAGGAGACTGCGAGTTCTAATCCTACTTTAGGCATGAAAGCCAGCTGATTACTTCGGGTCAGTCATTCTCTCTCAACCCAACTCACCTCACAGGGTTGCTGTTGTGGAGAAAATAGGAGGAGAATTAGGTGTGTTCGCTAGCTTGAGTTATTTATAAAAATAATAAAGGCAGGATAAAAGTAAACAAATAAAGGAAAAGCTCCTGCAGACATAATTAGGCTCAGTGCAGAAACTATAAATATATTTACATATTAAACAAATATCTTCATAAACAATAAACAATACAACAAAAAGGTATTCTTTCTTTTAAATAAGAGCTATTATATTTGAACATATAACTGACTGCAAAACCAAGCAAACATTTCTCCTGCTTCCAACAGAGGTAAAACTCAGACTTTTCTGAAATCCTGCAAAATCTGAATGTTTTAACTCTGGGAGCCCCTAGTGATTACATACTGAGCTATGATTTTATGCAGTAAATTATTTTTTAAAAAAATTAATATTCATAAACATTTTGAATACAGTGTATTGTCAGGGTTACAATTTCTTACGAATTTCTTACAGTGTATTGTCAGGGTTACAATTTCTTACGAAATCCTGGCCCGATGCGACCTTAAAAGGGGTGAATCCGGTGCTACTGTGTATGGAATTATTATATGCCACTTCTGCAAATGGCAGAAGTCTACCCAATTGTCTTGCTGGTAATTTACGTAACACCTCAGGTATTGTTCGAGCACCCCATTGGTTCTTTCACAGGCCCCATTTGTCTGAGGGTGGTGACTGGAACTTAGCCCCTGTGCGGAGCCTATCAATATCAAAAACTCTTTCCAGAAACTGGAAGTAAATTGCACACCCCTGTCAGAAATTATTCTTTTCAGAGGTCCATGTAGTCAGTAAATCTGCCGAATAAACAGTTTTGGGAGGGTTTTTGCTGAAGGGATCTTTGAGCAAGGGATGAAATGTACTTGTTTGGAAAACAAATCAGTTACTACCCAAATGACAGTGCAGCCCTCACTCTCTGGTAAGTCCACAATAAAATCCATAGATATTTCCTTCCATGGGGCGTTCGGTCTAGCTACACTTTGCAGGATTTTCCTGGAGGTCTTTTAGCGGAGGCACATACTGGACAGCTAGCCACATATGCCTCTATGTCCTTTTTAAGTGCAGGCCACCAAAATTGTCTCTTAACAAGATGTAGAGTTTTGACAAACGCAAAGTGTCCTGCGGCCTTGGCATCATGAGCATATGTCAATACGGTTGTCCTTAAAGTGGTTGGAACATACAATTTCGATCCAATCCAAGCTAGGCCGTCACGAAGTGTGCATTCATTCGAGTGGTTCTTAAACCACTCGTCAGTTTTTAGTGCTTCTCGCAACTTTTCGAGTAAATCCCCCGAGAGTTCTGGTTCGGTTTTATTCTGCGCTCTGGTAGTGACAGGTGTCGCCAATTGTGTCAAGGGGATCATTGGTTGAACCACTTCCTTCTTGATGCTGTTGTACTGCGGCAATCTGGAAAGTGTGTCTGCCATGAAGTTTTTTCCACCAGGAAGGTAACGTAGAGTGAAATTGAATCACTTGAAATGTTGGGCCCAACGAGCCTGTTTTGGTGATAATTTGCGGGGTGTTTTTAATGCTTCTAGATTCTTATGATCAGTCCACACTTCGGAAGGGTGTTTCGCCCCTTCTAAAAATTGTCTCCATGTCAACAGCGCCCATCTGACTGCAAACGCCTCTTTCTCCCATATGGCCCATCTCCTTTCCGTCTCCGACAGTTTACGGGACGTGTAAGCACAGGGTTGTAATATCCCGTTTTCATTCTTTTGCAAGAGTATTGCTCCTACAGCTACGTCGCTGGCGTCAGCTTGTACTACAAAAGGTTGTTCCATGTCGGGGTGTTTGAGCACAAGTTCAGCCGCAAAAAGTCGTTTCAATTTTTCGAAAGCGGCTTGACAGTCCATAGTCCATTCTAGTGGTTTCGAGGGTTTGGGCTTAACTTCCCCTTTGGTTTTTAGCAAGTCTGTAATTGGTAGTGCGATTTTCGCGAAAGAGGGGATAAATTGTCTATAAAAGTTAGCAAACCCTAAGAAACTCTGTAACTGTTTATGGGTGCGCGGTGCGGCCCATTCCAGCACTGCCCGGACCTTTTCAGGGTCCATCTCTATTCCCTCATGCGAGATACGATATCCAAGATAGTCGATTTTGTCTTGGTGAAATTCACATTTAGAAAGCTTGGCATAGAGTTCAGCTGCTCTGAGTTTCTTCAAGACCGTCCGTACCAACTTTACATGGTCGGCCATGTTGTCAGAATAGATCAGAATGTCATCCAAATAGACCAACACCCCCTTATACAGGTGCTTATGCAATACTTCATTGATCAGCTGCATGAATACAGCCGGGGCTCCCTGTAGTCCAAAAGGGAGTACTCTAAACTGGAAACATCCCAGAGGGCAATTAAATGCTGTCTTCCATTCATCCCCCTCTTTTATTCTCACTCGGTAGTATGCCTCTCTTAAATCAAGTTTGGTGAAAATTTTTCCCTTCCCTAAATGGGCTAACATGTCCTTCATGAGTGGGAGGGGGTAGACGTTTTCTACGCAAATCGCGTTCATATTTCTATAATCAACTACGAGACGAAAGGATCCATCCTTCTTTTCGCGGAACATTACTGGCGCCGCCACCTTGGGTTTGGCTCGTTCGATGAATCCCCGTTCTAAGTTTTTGTCAATAAAATTTCGCAATTCCCCCAATTCTCGAGGTGTCATGGGGTAAATTTTTGGTTTGGGAAGCTTCACCCCAGGAAGGATTTCAATGGTGCAATCGGTGGCCCTGTGGGGAGGTAGAGCATCCGATGCCTTCTCGCTAAAAACTTCCTTGAGATCCCAATATTCCTTTGGAATTTTCTCTTCTCACTCAATATGGCTAATGGCTACTGCCGCCCTTTCTGATTTTAAGTCGTCTCTCAGGGAGGGGCTTTCCTTTTCTGGAGTTGGTTCTGCCGTGCGGATGCACAGGACCCCCGTCTTCCAATTTACCCATGGGTTCCATTTTCGAAGCCAGGGCAGTCCTAGAATGAGGGGTCTCTCCATCCCAGGGGCTACAATAAATCTGAAATTTTCTACATGATTCCCCAACTGCAGTTCAAGGGGTTCGGTCATAAAACTAGCTGGGCCCCCTCCTGCAATCGACCCGTCTAATTGACAAAATGCAATGGGTCTTTTTAAAGTTTTTAGTCTCAGTCCCATTTCCTCCACTACTTTGGGGCTAATTATGCACCTAGTGCACCCCGAGTCCAACAGGGCTAACAATTGCTCTTGAGTCCCTGTGGAGGGCACCCTTATTTCTACAGGGATGAGTAAGGGTTCTTCCGTGTGACTCACCCGATCGTCGGTGTCGGAGTTAGAGTCCGTCTCGCTGTCGTCATCGTTGGTCGGAGTTCCCAACTCACCCTGGTTTTGGGGAGTGAACTCAACGACTTCTCCTTTTCAGGGTGGTGCCGCAGGGTTTGGCGGGTATTTTGTTGCCTTTCTTTTGGTCGGCCCCGGTAGCTTTTGGCGGTGGCTTGGAGAAACATTCGGCAGCTCGGTGATCCTCCTTCCCACATTTGAAACAGGTGAAGGGCTTTGACTTGGGTTTGAATTCGGTCTTCCCGCCAGTCATCTTGGGTGCCCCCTTACGGTGGAAAGAGGATGACTGGTCCCCCATCTGCCTTCCTCGGAGTTCGCTCCATCTCAGCTCGATCTCTACATCCTCAGCTACTATGTACCATCTATCCAAATCATCAGGGACCCCCATGCTTCTGCAGTCTCAATATATCTCTTCATTCAACCCATCCTTGAAACTCTCCAAAAGAGCCATTTCTGACCAGCCTGTCATATAGGGTGCCAGTTCACGAAACTCTTGGATATACTCTTCCACTGGCCTCCGGCCCTGCTGAATGCTCTTCATTCTGAGCCTCGCCTTTCGTTCAGCTAAGTGGTCTTCAAAATGCCTCCTAAGGGCCCTCATGAACTGGTTGTAATTTCTCAGCAAGAGGGAGTTGTTATTGTGGAGAACCACCATCCACTCAGCAGCTACTCCCTCTAGGGCATTCACGACGCTTCTGACTTTAGCCACCTCTGTTTTGTAGTCCTCCCCCCAATCCTGCATGTGGTTCCACACATGAGTCAGGAAAAATCCCAAGGCTTTAGGATTCCCATCAAACTTCCCAGGAAGGGGGGGGGATTTTTGGCTTTTTTCGTCTGCGGGGGGGGCCTGCAGGGCTGGGGTTCTCTGGCCGGCTGCATCTCTCCCTCGAGCTGCCGAAGCCTGGGATGTTTCCTCCTCAAACTCTTCCTCTCCCCCGCAGGCTGTCTCTTCTGGCTCCCCCTTGGGGCCTGCTCCCCCCTTCTCCACAGGAATTCCAAAAGACTCACGGTTTTTTCTGCTTTCTTCTACATCACGGATAAGCTGCAAGGCTTGTTCTATCATGAGACGTTCCTTTTGCTCTTGCATCCACACTGCCTCCTTTTTACGGGGTCTGGAAGTCGTCACTCCCCAGGGGTCCTCCCCCCAGTCCGGCAGTCTCCCCACTCCTTTCAACCATCTAGCTTCCTCCGGCTCTAAACGGAGTCGTTCCAACCATTCTGCAGTCTCTTTCTCTATTTGGAGGGCGGCTGCCGTTGAACTCGCTGCCCCCATTTTCTCTTCTCCATCACTCCCTCGATCTGACATAATTTGGATTTACAGTCCCCTCGGTTTTTGTCCGGGATGACTGGATGTGACTTCCAGCTTAATGTCAGGTATGCTTCCTTCAATATCCAGGAAAGGAAAACCCAAACTCAAACATTTTGAAGAGATTAGTACTTTTACTGAATATGAAATGATCGCAACCCAGGTAAAGCTGGAAGTGAGCAAAACGCGCGAAATGCATCTACTAAGCTTCTCCCCCCCCCTGTGTCCATTGATCATCAGCCAATCCAAAGGTCTTCCAAAGGTCAGGTGGCATCACGTCTGGCAGCGTCATTCATCAGGAATGTAGGGCAGTTGGTCAGCCGTCCCCTTTGAAGATTCACTTTCGTTTTTTATGAAGACACGTCCTACAAGGAAAAAAAAAAACACCTCTTGCATCTTCCCACCCTTCGCCCCATAACTAATCCCTCCCCCGTTTCTTATGGCAGCTGAAGCAGGCAAAGCTGAGGCTGACATTGTATATCATTTACAAAAGAAAAAGAAAAGGCAGTGAAAAATATTAATATTTTTATGAAAAATATTGGTAACAATATTAATAATGTAACAGAATAATTTTGGCTAAATTTCTCTTTATATTGGCTTAGTTATAATTCTGTTAAATATTTGGCATATTTATAGTAATAAATATCTTTATCTTTAATTGATACATAGCAATAATTTTTCTTCATCTAATTTCTACCTCTTATCTCTAACCACTCATAAAATTTATTCCATATCAAGTAATACTCTGTGTCAATTTTATCTTTTATTTTTAAAGTGTCCATCTCAGCACAGTCTAACATTTTCCGAATTACTCTGGTGGAGTATGTTCACTTTTCCAGTATTTTGCAAATATGATCCTTGCTGCTGTCAGTACATGCAAAACTAAATATGTAGTCCTCTTATCATAACCCTCCAGCATTATACCTAACAGAAATACTTTTGGTTTCAGGTCTATACGTTGTTTGTCATCTTTTCCAACCAGGTATGTATTTTGTTCAAATATTTTCTTGCTTTCATACAAGTCCACCACATATAATAGTTAAGTATCTGGGGTCTGATTGCATTTCCAGTATTTAGCAGGCAGATTACTAAACATTTTTACCAGTCTTGCAGGTGGCAAATGCCCCCTATAAAACATTTTATAAAGATTTTCCTTGTCAATTTATAGTTCCTATCCCAAAGTTTTTGCCATTTGTCTAATTCTATAGTATAGCCAAAAAAAATTTGCCCAATCATCGTTTCTTTGACTTGTTCCTCTTCTATTTTATAACTCAATAAGTAATTATATATATTTTTAATCAGTTTTTCATCTGTCCCTAATAAGATCTTATCAAGTGTTGGTTCTTTATAAAGACCTCATGTTTTAACATCTTCTTCGTATTTTGACTGTATTTGCAAATACGGCCACCAAGCTAAGTCCACCCCTTGATTTTGTAATTGTTGTCTAGTTTTAAATTCACCATTCTCATTTAAAATGTCTTTGTAGGATACAATTTTTTCCAAGTTGATAAGATTTGGATATATCAATGTTTCCATTGTGGAGAGCCAGACTGGTATTTTCATATAATTTTGCAATTTATTTTTTTCCCATACATGAAGCAGAGCATTCCTCACATAGTGTCTTTGAAAGTATCTATGCACCGTACTCCTTCTGTACCATAGGAAAGCATGCCATCCTAGTTGGAGATCATGTCCCTCTAATAGTAGCAACCTTCTGTGTTCAAATTTATCCATTGTTTTACCCATGTGAGTACCAATGCCTGATAGTATAGCTCCCAGTCTGATAGTCCAAAGCCCCCATTGCTTTTAGATTCCTGTAGCATTTTCAATTTTATTCTTGCTTTTTTGCCTGGCCATATATACTTCAAAATTATTCTATTTAGTTCTTCAAAGTATTTTTTCTCTAATTTTATTGGTATCATTTGGAATAGGAAAAGTAATTTCGGTAGTATATTCATTTTTATGGAGGCAAAGATAGTTGTAAATTCTTCCATCTCTCCAGGTCCAACTTAATTTGTTGCATTGGTTTTATATAGGTGTCATCTTTAATTGTTGCACATCTTGCTGTTAAGTGGATGCCTAAATATTTAACCTTCTTTACTATCTGCAGATCTATTTTCTCTGTCAATTCTCTTTTTTGTTTATCTGTAAGGTTTTTAACTTTTACTTTGTTTTTTTTTCTTTATTTATTTTCAACCCTGCCACTTCTCCATATTCCTCAATTTTCTCTATCAGTTTAGGACCAGTTTCTAGTGGTTCTTCTAATATAAAAACTAAATTGTCTGCAAATGCTTGTAATTTATATTTTTCTTTTTTGATTTCCATTCCTTTTATTTCTGGAAGAGTTGCTGGCGAAGGCGCTAGGAATAGACAAGCAGGAAATGGAAATAAAAATTAACGAAACTTTTAGAATTTACACAAACTATGCGAGAAGATATAAACTTCCTAGAGAAGTGCATGTAAGGTTTGGCAATTTATGTTGCAACAATTAAAATGCATGGACTTTGGTGAGGAATTTACAAATATGATAAAGGCAATTTACACACACCAGAGAGCTAAAGTGATGGTGAATGGAGATGTGACAGAAAATTTCAATATAAAAAAAGGAACGAGACAAGGCTGTCCTCTATTTTCATTATTATTCATATTAACATTAGAAGTTTTAACCAGAAGTATTAAAAAATCTTTTAATGGTTTCTCCCAATATTGATGATGGAAAACATTCATTACCTGATATAAAGCACTAGATTTAAAGTTGAAATTTACAGAAACTTGCTGATCTACCTGGGCTGAGTCCTAGAAAGGACACCTTTTAACAAAGAGGTCTAAGAGCAATTCTGCTCTTGAATTAATTAACTATAAGATGACTCTTGAAGACAGCTTGATTTTTATTATGAAGACAAATTGATTTTTATTGACTACACAGCCATGGAGATTTCTCGCAAGCAATGTAAAAGTATCATCACTGCTTTCTTTGGGAAGATATTTTTTCAACTTCTCTGTCTAGTCTAGACTTGATGGTCTTCCAGCCATGTAGTAACCTGTTTGGTTTACAGGCCCAGAAGAGGATAACCAGGTACTGCCATCATAGATTCAAATACTGTTTCCTAATAATTAAGCAGTCACTGATAACTTCAGAATAATTTAACTGATGTTTATTCATCGCCAAGTTTTGTAGATTACTTAGAATTGCTATTAAGCACCACTCACAATTCCACTCCCCATTTCAAACAATTGTCCCACTTGCAACTAATCAGAATGTCAATCTTTTTAAAGTGTCAGTGTGAATGAAAGCCAAAAAAAAAAAAAAAAAAGCAGAGAGAAAATCCCAATCGAAATTTGGAGCCTCATGTCCGTTTCCTATTGCTGTAACAAAATGCTTGGCTGACATGCTGAATCAGATGCAGCTGGCAAAATTAGTGCTTTGTTCTAGAGACGCACATGTTAGTTTGATTATCTTAACTGCAGCTGAAAGGACTCTATCTTCAATAGGAAAATTATCCCAATAGAGGATCAAAGTATATACATTATGAAAAAAATATTGTATTATTATAGCTTAAAACAACTCGTACTCATCTGGTGCCCCAGTAGGACTTCCACCAAGCCAGATCTTCCCAGTTCTGTGCTGCAACTGATTTTTCCAATCCAAGGAAACAATCCAAGGACTTTACATGTCATAGATTATCATCAGCCCCATACTCAAGCGAGTTTGAATTCTGATTTTGTTCTCTAAACCAATAATGTTAGCTTGATGGAATTTACAAATCTGATAATTATCCCTTATGTTCCAACTTCTAGGTCATTTATAAAGATACTAAATAAGATGGGGCCAAGGCAGGGGTGGGTTCTAAATTTTTTTACTACTGGTTCTGTGGGTGTGGCTTATTTTGTGGGTGTGGTTTGATGGTCATGTGACAATTCTTTTTTTTTTGCAAAGTATTTTTTTTATTTTTTCCAACATAAAACATAAAATATATCTCTTTCAAGAGCGAAGTCTCAATCCGATCATAGATAGGTACAATCACTTAAATTTTAAACAGTTCCATTCACAATTTCCCATTACATCTTTTAAAATTGAAAATCAAACATAATTTTTTTTTAATATAAATTCTAGTATCTTGATCAGAACCATTCTATTATATCACCACCAATTTAATTTCCACATAGAAACTTAATTCATTATTATGCCCATTTAGAAATTCAATTATATCTGGTTCTTTCCCAAGCTCCCTTCATTACACCTTTTAACATCAATATCAAAGCATAATTTAAAAAAAAAATATTCTAACCTCTTGGTCTGATTATTTACCTTACAATTTTATCACCACACATCTTAATTTCAAATTGACTACAGCTCTATTTTTTATTTCAATTTATAAATCAAAGTTCTATCCATATTTCTTAATCTCTAGACCTCTTCATCAAATCTTTAAATCTTAAAACTTTATCAATTTACCTTTAATTTTACATATTTCATATTACACAGATTTATCTCAAAATCCATATCCTCTTCCATATCTCCTCCTGTTGTTTGGCTGATTTCCAGCATATTCTCCTCCATACCTCCAACTTTTGTTTGGCTGATTTCCAGCATGTTTTATTTTAGCTGATTTCCAGCAGTCACCTCCATACCTCCTTCCATTGTTTGGTTGATTTCCAGCATAATCTCCTCCAAACCTTCCACTGTTATTTGGCTGATTTCCAGCATGTTTTATTTTGGCTGATTTCCAGCATATTCTCCTCCAAATCTCCATATCTTGTTTGGCTGGTATTACCAGCATGCTTTCCTCCATGCCTACATCTATTATTTTAGCTGTTTTATTTTAACTAATTCACAGCATATTACATAAATTGCTTTTTCAACACATTCTCCCACAATTTTTAACTCAACATATATTTTAACAGATATCTTCTCACATATTTTCTCCTGGATTATAAATTCCTTTAAAATCATCTCTGTTCATATTTATTTTAAAACTCAAAAATTCATTTAAGCATTCAAAACATTTAAAAAATCATATTCTCATTCAATCATTTATAATCTTATTTCATGACCAAATTAGTATATATATATATATATATATATATATATATATATATATATATATATATATATATATATATATATATATTTATACACTGCTCAAAAAAATAAAGGGAACACAAGCAGAAGACATCCAAGATCTGAATGAATGAAATAGCCTTATTAAATACTTTGTTCATTACATACAGTAGTTTTGTGTTCCCTTTAGTTGTTTGAGCAGTGTATAAATTACTGTATGTAAAGAACAAAGTATTTAATAAGGCTATTTCATTCATTCAGATCTCAGATGTCTTCTGCTTGTGTTCCCTTTATTTTTTTGAGCAGTATATAATCATATTTAAAAGAAATGGAAGTAAAAAGTAAGAAAGAAAACAGAAAGGGAGAAAAGAGAGAGAGTAAAAGTAGAGAGGAAGAAACAAATAGCAAAAGAAAGAAAAGAAAAAAGAAAAACCTTTTGTTTTCTATCTTTAATGGTCTAAAATTATCTAAACATTAGATTGTTATCTTTAGTCAATACTGTATAAATATCATTGTATCAAAATAATATATTATGTCTTATAAAAATATAATAATTGTGTGTGTGTGTGTGTATGTGTGTGTGTGTGTTCAGTCTTTTCGCCAGATGAGCTGTGTATTTCTTGGTGTTTTTTTTTCACCCCATCAGAATCTAAACCTCCTCTAAATTTTGCAGATATGAAAACCAAGGTAACATGCCTCCTTCCCACTTTCAGGTCCCATCTTTGGTAACTCATTTCCCATCTTCATATTAATTGCATTTATTTGATGCAGAATCCTCTTTTCTTTCTGTCAACAACTTTCATTCCTTGGAGGGCAATGCCCACGCAAAACATCCAAATCATATGAGATATACATATTGGATTTTCTTTTTTTTTCTTTTTTGAGCTAAGTCAATGTAGTATTTTTGTTGTTAAGATTCATTATCAGCTTTGTAAATAAGTGTGAGACAACACTGAATGCAGTAACCCTTGATCTCCCTAAACATATTATTTCCTCAGATCACTTAGCTCACAGCTTGCAGTCTGGATTTCTAATCAGTTTTATATAGATGAACAATAAAACGAACGTGGAAAATAAATCCATCTTGCTTGGTAACATATTGGTGCTTTATTTTGTTTATATTAGACCAGAATATTTAATCTATAATTCAGGACATGAAAGATGGAAGGGGCGCCAGGCTGACAGCTTTATGACAAGATATGACCAAGGGCATTTTTTAGAATAATATATAGGCTTAGAAGTTGGTAAACACAAACTCTTAAATTCTGCACGAATGCTGTGAATGTGGCCACCTCAGAGTTATTATTCCATTCAGTGATGACAGTGAGGCTAGGCCTATGCTCCTGTTTTAATTTATTTATTTATTTATTTATTTTATTTTATTTCTATTCCGCCCTTCTCCCAAAGGACTCAGGGCGGTACAGCCTAATTAAAAACACAAAGACAGACAATATTTAAAAATAATTAAAATTATTAAATAGTTGGCCCAATTTATAAAACCCCGAATTTAAAAACCCAATTTAAAACCAATTAAAATCTTTATATTGATAGCCCAGCCTGGCGGAACAACATGGTTTTGAGGGCACAGCGAAATACACGGAGATCAGAGATTTTGCGAATTTCTGGGGGGGTTCTATCAGTTTAGGAACCTTGGTTCTATCAGATAATTAAGATATTTAAGAACAATTTTGAAACATTGGAGTTTTTTTTCTCATTTGCTCTCCAGGACTGTGCAATGAGGAAAAAAGAGGCAAAATATCCGAAACAATGGGTGTGTAAAAGCAGGTAGTACTAAGATTTATGATAATGAAATAATTGAGCCTATGGAGAGCATATCCAGTTACCCTCACATTTTCCAAACATTACTTGTAGCCTTCTAGTAAAACTCTCCTTCCTTACACAGTGTTTTTGTGACACGGATTCTTCCCATACATAATTTTCTCCTTTGTTTGTTTCCAAAAGATGAAAAATCCATTTTTCTTTGATCAGGAACTTCTATCCCTCTTCAGCCAGCACTCTATTTTCCATAGGAGGGATTTCTCACACTATCACAACATTTCTCCAGGCCTTTGCAAACCTTAGCAATTTCAATTTCATCAGTAATATTCTCCCTCTCCCACTTGGCCTGCACACAGATTCCAGGGTCTTGTAATTTGCTTACAATTGATCTGCATTCATTCTCCTTCCATTTCCAACCCCATTCCCACCTTCACTCCTGCCTCAAAGCATTTCAAAGGGCTTTTTCCATACAGGTTAGCCTCTGCTGAAAGGTTACATTCAAAAAGACCTTGACCACAGGTGATAACTATTCTATCTTATTCTATATAATTTATATATTATTCTATTATTGTTATATCTGGGGTATTTCTTTCCATTTTGTAGATTTAATGTCCTCTCACAATCACTCCTAAATATCTCAGAAATATTTCTGTACACTTTTGAAAAACCAGCAAACAAATCTAGGAAGACTCGTGTAGATCTAACTATGGATGGTGAGGTATGAGATGGTGGTGATGAGAGGAGACTAGCATATTCTTTTCCTCTTGTGCAATAAGAATGGAAGAATTGTTGTTAATTCAAAAGCAATTGTTTAGGGATTACTATCACCTGGCTGGTTCTTTTCACACTTGGTTTATTCATCTCATTCCTAAAGTACATCTTATCTAGCAAAAAAAAAAAAAAGGCTTCAGACTTGCTTAGAGAAGAAAATAAGGTGCTCACAGGGAGGAAAAGGCCATTTGAGGTGGTACTCAGATCCATCTCAGTGGGGATAAGAAGGAGCAGGATTTGGGAAGGAAAGAGAAAACTCACTAAGTTTAGGATGAAGGCAAAAAGAATTCAATCACAATAGAGCTTGGAGGTCTTCTAGTCCAATCCCCTGCTCAATTAGGAGACCCAATACAATTTGAGACAGAAAAACGTGAAATGGTAGGCTAGTCTATGTTAGGAAATGGTTATTGCCTAATTGGTTGGCCAGGAAATATATAAGCCAACATTGTATGTTTGTATTATGTGAATGTATTATGTAGCTTTAAGAACTGTGCTAAGTTATTCTGCTTCCTGATTGGCTGAGCTCTGTAGCCAATGTATTTAAGGAGAGCTAAATTATGGTTAGCAGGAACAGTACACCATTTTTACTGCTGCTACGCTGTAACTCTTTTTGATCTCTCTATGGTCAACTGTTTGATCATGATTACTGCTTTCTGATATTTATTAAACTGTTTTTATATTGTTCCTGATTGTTCCTTGTATTTTTTTTACAAACTGGTAAGAAGATTTTATATCCCTGAATTGATCTTATATTGCACTTTATATGGCTAAGACTTGGATTGTTAAAGGGCTATGATTTTGCTTTTCCCTAAAAGTAAAATACTATAAAACCCAGTTTGTCTGTATGTTATTCACAATTACTCTCAAACCGTTTCCATGCATAAAACCCTTAACGGTACTCTGCTTTATAAGCCACAACTTCAGGTGTAACTCAATAGTATCCTTAACAGTCTATCTCTACACTAAAACAAATGGCAGTCAAGTTGCCTGCAAGGGGTAATGTTGGGGTAGAAGAAGGAAGGATCAATACTGGTGGTAGGTTCTCAATGTAAAATGTGAGTGGGCATGCTAAATTTCTTGCTCTCAGTGTGAAACAAGTGTGAGAGAATAGCCAAACTGAATCAATCCTGGCAGGAGCTAAAACGGATGCAGTGTTAGGACAGTTAGAAATGTTAGCTCAAAAAGGGAACAAGAGTTGACTTGAGTTCAAGGGAAAACTTTGTTGCTGTGCTTTGTGACATCACATTGCATGCTGCCTCAGTTGTACACAACAGTATCATCACTAAGAATCTTCTCTGACAAGGCCCATCAGTTATTCTTCAAAAGTACCTGAAGCAATGTTTGTGAGCAAGCTAGTTTTCCACACTAACAGATTTACTAGAATATTTATTGATTTGATTTATATGGCCACTCATTTCACCATAATGATTCAGGCCAGCTAACATCAGATAAAAAATACATTACAAAAATAAACTTCAAACTACATTAGTATAAAAGCCTACAAAGGCAGCTGAGAGTAAACCCAATCAATAATAAAATAACAGCTTCTCATGGGCTCCACCTAACCTGCTGATCCCTGTGCCCAGGAACACACCCAGGTTGTTAATTTTTTTCAAAAAGCCAGCAGGGTCAGGTCCAGTTTAATCTTGGGGGAAGTGGGACTGCAACGAGATGGTTTCTAAACTGCTAGTGCTATAACAGAAGAGGCCCGCCTCCTGGATCCTGCCAGATGACACACTTTAATCAACAGTCCACGAGGAGTTGCTATTTTATCACTGATTGAGTTTCCCCTCAGTTTTCTAACCCAGCTGATGCGGGAGGATTGGGCCAGCTCAGTAGTAGGTTCCACTTACCTTCGCTACTGATTCGGAACCAGGATTGCGCATGTGCGGCGTAGTTCGATTTTATATGTGATATGCCTATGCTTATTGCATATGTATATTGCATATGTATATGTATATAATAATCTTAGATTAACAGAGTTGGAAGGGAACTTGTAGGACTTCTAGTCCAACCTCCCACCCAAGCAGGAAACCCTACACCATTTCTGACAAATGGCAGTCCAGTCTCTTCTTGAAAGCTTCCAGTGGCATTTCTGTCCATGTGCAAAGTGTTCGTGATGACGTCCGGGCGGGTGGGTGGAGTCTCCCACCACCGCCACTACCGGTTTGCCCCGAACCGGGGTGAACCAGTAGAAACCCACCACTGGGCCAGCTGTTTTTGGCCAAAATAAATCACTAGTAGTGACATAGTTATCTCATATTTATGCCAACCACAAATTCCGGATATAGTTTAATGTCTAGAAATAAAATTCTTTTTTATGACAAAGGAAAGATTGTCCTAGAAGCACCCTTATTTTCTGGAGCAGGACTGTATGAAGTGTGAGAGTTATGTCAGTAGTCATGTGAGTTTGGGTTATTTTGTAAACAATTAAAAGCCATGAAGAAAGGATGCGAATTTTGGAAGAACAGCTGGAACAGTGCTGCTCAATTTTTGCCTCCTCCTACAGATGATATAATCAAAATCCACCCCCCATTGCTTCTTTTCCATAAATGAAAACCTATGGAAAACATTTTCTCCCAAAGCATGAAAGAAATGCTACTAAAGTGGGGCTGAAGTTCCCTTTGACCTTTTAGGAGTTGAAGGTCCAGAAAATGTATATATATTCAGCGAAGAACTATGGCGAAGGACATAATAGTTTGATTTTATGATATGTGATATGCCTATGTACTGTATATTGCATATGTATATTACATACGTATATTGCATATGTATATGTATATAATAATCTTAGATTAACAGAGTTGGAAGGGAACTTGTAGGATTCTAGTCCAACCCCCCACCCAAGCAGGAAACCCTACACCATTTCTGACAAATGGCAGTCCAGTCTCTTTTTGAAAGCTTCCAGTGATGAAGCTCCCACAGCTTCGGAAGGCAAACTGTTCCATTGGTTGATTGTTCTCTCTGTCAGAAAATTTATCCTTATTTCTAGATTGAATCTCTCATTGATCAGTTTCCACCCATTATTCCTTGTCTGGCCTTCAGGTGCTTTGGAAAATAGCTTGACCCCCTCCTCTCTGTGGCAACCCCATAAATATTGGAACAGTGCTATCATGTCTCCCCTGGTCCTTCTCTTCACTAGACTAGCCCTGGCAAGTACTTGCAACTGTTCATTGTATGTTTTAGCCTCCAGTCCCCTAATGATCTTGGTGGCTCTTCTCTGCCCTTTCTTTGTCTACCCATTTATTTTTGGAGCATATGGGTCTACCCATTTGTTTTTGGAGCGTTCCGGTCTACCTGTTTCTTTTTGGAGCGCACTGGTCTACCACCACACTGCTTTTTACTGCTGATTAGCTGTAGGGTGGCCCTTTGAAGCGCTGTGGCAAGAGTTTAAACAGTTTTTTGCCACTCTGCCGCCACCGAGCGCATCGGAAACCGCTTTCAGGCAGCTTGGCCTCAATTGCCAATATACCACTACTGAGCGGTTTACAAGAAGTGGATCGGTTCTAGCCGATCAGTTGGGAGGCTTCTTGGCTTCTCAATTTAAAACTAAGGTGTCTTGCTTTTTTTTTCTCTCTTCTTTGTCAAGTGAGCCCTGATTTTTTCCTTCTAGCCGATCAGCTGGGACTCGGGAGGCAGCAAATAGATTGGGGCAGGGCCAGGCAGAGGTAGTATTTACCGGTTCTCTGAACTACTCAAAATTTCCACTACCGGTTCGCAAGAACCGGGGAGAACCGGTAGCAACCCACCACTGGGCCAAGGGCAGATGCCTCTGGTGCACCACTCAATAGTTTCTACTTCAGAATCACTTACAAACATCCTTTGGGTAAATTGTTCAGTTGGGTGAAGTTCTATTGGTCCTGAAGTAACATCAGGTTATCATAAAGCTGCTAGAGAGAAGTTCCCTGAAGATGAAGTCCAGTATGAATCTAAAAGACAAAACTTTTTGTCCTGGTGACCAATCCAGATTGGATCCTGCAGCATTATCATAAGGGATCTTGTCAGACATTTTACCAAAGAACTAAGTGCACACTATCTCCACAACTTTCTTCTAATCTATCAAAATAGACATTCAGGGTGGGGGTGGGAGTCTAATTTGAGTTATCCTTAAAAAAACTCATGCTGGTTCCTTGTACTGATGTTCTTATAGACATGCTGCTTCACAATTTATTTTGAAACTTTATCCATAGTAGATGCTACACTTGATCTTAACCAAAAGTCTGAGAAGGCCCCACTCAATCAAGTACCGAATTAAGCCTGGGAGAGTTGTACATAGGCTCGGCCTGTAACATAAATGAGAGTGAGATCATCCTGGACCAAGTTCAGAATTGGCTCCCTGTCTCTGTGCAAGAAGTAACCCAATAAATTGAATCCCTTAAATTGAACAAAGCTCCAGGTGTTGACTGTTTTGCCTGAAATAATTAAAAAGAATTCCAGCAGGTGTGTCCCATTACTGGCATTCCTATTTACAATTATAGCTCAGACTGGTTATGTTCCAAAAGATTGGAGGTTGGCAATAATAGTTCAAATTTATTAAAAGGGCAATAAGAACAATCCATGCAGTTATAAGCCTATTAGCATTTTGAGTGTTGTTAGTGAATTATATGCTAAACATCTAAATGACAATCTCCAAGGCTGGATAGACACAGATGGCATAACCCAAGAAGAGCAAGCAGAATTCAGAGAAGGGAAGTCAACAGCAAGCCATATTCTGGTGCGCCACTATCTTGCAAAATATACACCATTAAAAAGAAATCCTCCCTCTTTGTGGCCTTTTTAGGTTTATAATATGCCTTTGGCTCAATTTCCAGGAATCCCCTTTGTAAAAAATTAAAAAACAACTATTGACCTCCTCTTTCTGATATAGAAATACTTCAACACCACCTTAACAGTAAAGTCAGTGGTGGGATTCAGCCAGTTCGCACCACTTTGGGAGAACCGGTTGTTAACTTTCTGAGCAATTTGGCAAACTGGTTTTTGGAAGAAATCATTAGGGCAGAGAACCGGTTGTTAAATTACTTGAATCCCACCACTGAGTAAAGTGTAATATCCAAGAGTCTCTCTCTGGTGCAATGAGTGTCCAGAAAGGAGTGTGACAGGGATTCTTTCCTTCTGTCATCTTGTATGTCAATTCAATGCTGGACTTTCTTCATCATCTAGATTTCCATGCACTTACATTAGCTGGGTGCAAAATTCCTATCCTCCTTTGCGCTATTCATGCCACCATAATTTCACAGACAGGTAGGGCTGGAAAATGCAGCAGTATTTTGGTACTGCAGATAAAATAAGCTGGTGCTTAATTTTGATAAAATTCTGCTAGGAGAACTACCCACCAGTCCTAGAGAGAAGAAGGGTACAAATTAGAGCAGGTTACTGTATTTAAATAGGGGGAGGAGAATTCTCTACTCTAAATACATCTGCATCATTTAGTACAGCTGGCTCTTAGATTTACAAGTGCTGTTAAGCACTTTTTTCATATAAGGAGTAAACAATTAATCCTTGAGGCATTAAATTTTTTGAGGCCAAACCACCAACCAAAATCTTTGCTGGGACGCAAGTAAGAATTTATACAAAGTAGGATGCATTAGAAACAGTGCAAATAACATTTTTCAGTTCAATGAAACAGTAAACATTCTTACCTGTGATCCAGCTAAAGGCCTGGAGGATGATAATAAACTACTGGCTGAAAATCCAACTCTTTCCAATCAGACTGACCCCTTTAGTTTTAATAGACAATTTTCCTTCTCCCTGGAAACAGACTGAAGAGCAGAAGTTTGCATTATATGGGCTTTCTGTACTATTCCTAATTTCTTTAGGATATGACCCAGCCAAACTGCTCATTCAAAGATATGTGATATGGAGCTTCTAACTGACATTAGTAGGCTTCCCCCAATATGGCAGAAATTAGATGAATAAGGGCACTTGGGAATCAGCAATGTATCTACAAATCTAACTTTCCTCAATAGCATTTCTCAAAGCCAGGCATAACATCTTACCATTGCTGCAAGGCAGATACTGCAAAATCCCATCAACTGAACGTACCTGCCCATGTGGTGACAAGATGCTCAAAACCATGTTGCATGTATTATTACATCGCAAATTCTACATGATATCAACTCCAACATTGCCCCAAACATGTAAATATCCAAGTACATTAGACAATTTCTATGTGAAGCCTCTTCTAGAAGATTCAAAACTCTTCATCACCAGTACAGAAGCTAAATTCTGTGTTGCCTCAATGAAAATAAAGCATAACTATAGCAAAAATAATTACATCCATTTTATTTATTGCTTTAGGTTTAACACATATCAGCTATCTTGTTTTTAGATGATATATACTGTAAATATTTACTTCATAGTATGTATAAATTAGATATTTACAGATATTTATTAGCATAGATAATTAATGTACCATTATAACAATGTATGTCACATTTTTGTGCGTTATTTTATCTTTGTTATGCTAGGATTTTATCTCAGTGATTTGACTTTACTTTGTTGTTTTGCTGGTCATTGAACGTACTATTATATATATCTCAAGGACAGATTTTAACCTAACTGGTCTCTAGTTTTTCAGATCCCCTCTTTTTCCAATATTTAAAACTGGAACTATTTCCCAGTTTTCAGGTATTTCATCAGTTCTCAAAAGCTTTCAAAGATTCTAAGATTATACCTGCCAGGTCCTTCTGATCATGGGATATAAGTTGTCTGATTTAAAGACTAACATTCACTAGAAATTAAGATAAGTTCTTACTATGTCATTCATGAGCTGCATTCCCCCTTCCTCCTCCAAAATCATGTATGGAAGGGCTTACTTTCTTTCTTGAAAAGTTAGATAGAAAGAAGGAGTTAAGCAGTTCCACCTTGTCCTTATTCTCCATAATTATTTTCCCATTCTCTCCTCACAACAGAGCAAGTTTCCTTGACTTTTATTTTATTTTGAACACGTCTCCCCAAAGCCTTTCTAATATGTTTTATATTCCATACTACCCTTTGGCTCTTGATGGGCTTGTGCCTTCCTGACTCAACTTATGGAAGTCAGCTCTACCAGCTATCAGCCCTGGCTTCCATTTCTGATAAGATCCTTTTTGCTTCTTCAAGCAGCTGTTAAGTTAGTTTTCTATTTGCCTCTTAGAACAATTCAAATTCAGTTCTTCTACATTATTCTGGGAAGATTTAGGAATACACCCAGTTCTGCATTAAGAGCAGTACTGAAACTGATAATAATGGAGATTGAGACTGAGTTAGTGAAAATTGCTATTTCAGTTTGAAATCAGTATCTCTGATTTTCCATGACAAACCCTCAATTTGGATATATGAAATAGAGCAGAAGATGGCTATTATAGGCCTACACCCATCAACCTTACCTGCCACTGTACTTTCTGAGGCAAAGAAAATAGCACCTATGAGACATTGCCAGACGAATGATAATAAAAAAAGATCATTAATTGTTAGCAATTTAGAGAGTTCCTATAAATTGGCAAACTAACTCTACAGATTTCCTCAAGCCAAATTGAGGAAGGCATGTACATCAGCGCATTTTGATGCTATGCCTGTAAGAGCTTTAGAGGGTTAATATATGGCCAGCCCTTTCTCCAAATGACTTATGTGGTTATAAAGACATGGAATCAATTAGCCATGTCCTAATACACTCCTAATAGCATAGGATGTATGTTTATCACTTGTTATGTTGATTCTAGTAGTTACCAGATATATCTGCTTTCCTTTACATTTTGTTATTATTGGTTGTGGAAATTGGGATTGTAGAAACACCCAGGAGCATAGAAGAGTCCAAAGGCAGATGCATGAATAAATGTGATAAATGTATTTATTCATATAACAAAACATATTAACTATATACAAAGGCTGTCTTAATATCCATTAGGATAGGGGGCACACAGCGTGTGTGACTACCCCTATCAAAGATCATGTCTCATGGAGAACAAACGTAAAAGAGAGCATGGTGGAAAGGTTAGAGGGGGTTTTATACTCAGTGTAAGCCCCTCCTCTCCACATAGGGGTGGGGGCACTTTCTGC
The DNA here is from genome assembly GCF_029215685.1 of Pituophis catenifer annectens. Taxonomy (NCBI): domain Eukaryota; kingdom Metazoa; phylum Chordata; class Lepidosauria; order Squamata; family Colubridae; genus Pituophis; species Pituophis catenifer. The sequence goes on from NW_027256881.1 coordinate 175,394,973, forward strand.
CTCCACTAGTGTCTGTATGATATATGTGCCAATGGCTTGCAAATACTTGACATTGGTTGACACAAGGCACTTAAAATAACATTTCAAATTGCAAAATTTTGCTATCTTGCTTACAAACAATGCAACGTGGTGCTAGGACTTTAATTTATACTAAAGATGTCTATGGTATACTGGGATATATTTATATTTTAATTTATATTTTGTACTGAATTGTACTATTTCTGGCTGGTTTTGGATCATAATAAACTTAATTGAAACTGAAAATAGTATTGGGGATGAGATAAAATATACATAAATTTGCAAGGTTCTCCTTCTGCATATAAAACATAACCATTTTTCTTTTGCTTAATGCGTTTCTTAAATAGTACAAACAGAAATAGAATAAAAAAGCAAATCATTGTAAATGACATTCAAATAACTCACTATGCATTTGAAAGACTAAATATTACAAACTAAAATAGATACAAAATTAGAAGAAAAAAAATAATGTTCATGTGTGTGTGTGTGCAATGGTACATTCAAATTGTGTACAAGTTAAAGTATATTGCACATATACATGCCCAAATATATACATACACACACAATACAATACAATGCAGTGATAAAGCTTAGTATTATTTGATCTTTCCATTGGTTTACAGTTCAAATGCTGAAAATACACAAATTTGGTTAACAGACCAGTCAATTACAATAATGTGGTTCACAGTAGCACGGGACAAAGCCCGTTCAAACTTCGTCCCAATGCCTGAGTATCCAAGGAATCCCCCCTCCTCAGTCAGCTTGACTGATTGGATGTCAACGCTGAAAGCAACCTGAAAGAATGTCAAAAAAGTGCTAGCTAAAGCAGCACAAACCTATAAGAAACAGGCAGACAAACACCGAGCTCCGCAATGGCCATTCCAGTTGGGGGAGAAGGTCTACCTCTCCACAAAATATTTGAGGTTAAAGCTCCCTAGCAAGAAGCTGGGGCCAAAGTTAATGGGACCTTTCCCCATAGTCAAGATCATCAACCCAGTCACAGTGCAATTGAAATTGCCCTGACTGCTAGGGAAGATACACCCAGTATTCCATAGAAGCCTCTTAAAACCCATAGTCAGATCAACCTTGAGGCCACACGAGCCCCACCCCGTGGTCATAGGGGGTCAAACCCATTATGAGGTGCAACGAATCCTCGATTCGAGGTGGCACAGGAGACAACTCCAATACTTAATTAAGGATTAGTCATTTTCAATAATTGAAAAGGATTAGTCCTTTTCAATAATTTTTGGAAAATCACAAATTACAGAACATAATGTTAAAAAAGAAAGAAATCCATAAATTGATAAATTTTCCATGGAAGTCCATTCTCTGGGCATAAGTGGGGCTGCTTTAACCATGGTAATTAACTCTGTTGTTCTTTCTTTTATCCCCACTTCCTTATGAGCACAGGAAATGTTAAATGGGTGTAGAAAGGTTAGATTTATTGTAACTCAAACAACTTCTTCTAAAACAACTCAAGAAGTCCAGTTATGCCTTCTTTCAAACCAAACTATTTTTATTTGGGGCTACATTTCTTTCAGTCTCAGCTGAAAGCTGAGAATATAAGCAGTATTATGAAAAAATACTACTTATATTCTTCTTGAGATGCTGCCAGCACAATTCTGTAAAGGAGACAAAGAAAGGGAAAATCTGAGAAACATGATATTTGGAAATTACTATTTGATTTTATCTCACAGACTACGGATAAGCGATATGCACCTGTTTTATCTAACCTGAATACTACATTACTTGGTAATTTTTTAAAATTATATATACATCAAGAAATGCGCATTGGCTATGTTTACTATACAAATTCAAGTACCAGTACATATTTTGAGACATTTTTTGAAAGCCACAGACTAATGTTGAGACATTTAAAAATTATAAATAAGACTTATGAAAACAGTGTAGAATCAAAACAGAGTGTTTTCATTCATCTACAAAAAACATTACTTTTCTAGATGCCAGCTTTTAATTTCCACACAAGTTCCAGCAGTTTGTGCATGATAAAGTAAAATATAAGCTGAGAGGACATTGGCCAAATATGGTAATTGTGAAACTACAGTTGCCAATATTGTTTATGAGAGTTTGTGTGTGTTAGCAATATTATATTTTAACTCTCCACATTCTTTCATTCCAATAAAGGCTTCTCTCTGAAGATAATAGAGCCATATGTCTTTTCCCAATATCCTTCCTGGTAACCACTTGCAATTTTCAGCCAAGCATATGGAAGGAGATGGTATTGCATTGAGTGAATCTCATTCATTCTGCATGATTAGTCCTAGATCTCCTGATACAGAAGTTAACACATATGGCCCCCATCACCATCACACTAATCACATAAATAAGAAAAAAACTTTTTGTTAATTTTGAGGCTCAAATTGACAGAAGTGGTCCCTAATTATCAGTGCTTGGTACCTTCCCTCCTCTTTTCAGCTGTTTAAATTAGCACATGCTGTTCTGCCAAACTCTGTAGACCGGAAGATAAAAAAGTATTACAATGCTTATTCATTGCAAAATTGGCACTCATAAAAATTGCCAAGGGGCTTATGACTGGGCTGCCTGGCACCAGTTGCAACTGATACAATCTAGTCTCTAATAGATGCTATTTAGAATATAGCTCTTATTTGTTCTGAAGCATGTCATTCTGTTTCGTTTTTGCTTTTATTAATATTTGGATCCAGTCAGTACTAGCTAGAAGAACTGTGCCAAGGGAAAAAAAAAAAAAACTAAGAAGAAAGTAAACATTATTTACTCCTTGATGCCATCATTATTTCACCTGCCCTGATGTATAATAATGCAAATGTTCTTTTATTTTCTCCAAGGCCTTATTGCCACCGAAGTAATAAATCTAGCGTATGGGCTGCATCATTTCAAACTGCTGCTGGGGTTCATATGATATTACTGATTGACCTTCTATATGAACAACAACAACAAAAAAAAAAAAAAAAAAAAACAACCCCTTTTGACATAGAAGAAAGATCTTAGATGTTGAAGTGAACCTCAGGGCTACAGGATCTGGAATGCAGAAGTTCACACTACTAGATGATACCAAATTGCTAAAGTGGCCGGTATCTCTTTGCTCACATCTAATGATTGTATGGATTTTTAGAGCCCTGATCCAATAGCCTAGTATTTGCTTTTTATTCTAAGCTAATTTGTAGCCTAGAATATTAGAAAAAGGACTGACATCATTGAGACACTATTAGATAGCAGCAAAGAGATACAGAAAACTTTCTTTGGTGCCATCTACTGGTCCCCTGGTAGCCTTAATTTAAATAAAACTTATTAAACTCTCCAGTGGATAAAATTCACTTAAGAGCCTTGCAGACATTTTTAAACAAAATAAATTTGCAGTTAAAGAAAAAAAAAAGAGCATTATTCCAATCTTGAAAAAAGTCTTCCTGTGTACTGTTGGTTTCTACTTTTCTTCACAACAGTAATTTTCCTTGTCCCCCGCCCCAAACTGAACTACATGTGGTCCTTCACTAAGATATAAGCACCAATCTTTTCCTTTTTTTTTCCAGTTCTTTTTTTCAGACCCATACTAGTTAATTAATTAATTCAATTTATTTCCCACCCTTCTTGTTCTGAAACAATTTCTTCCTCAGCTTAAGTATTTCAGCTTTAGAATTGACTAGTCTCATCACTTTGGGAAATTCACTTTCCAGGGTTTTTTTGTTTTTTGTTTTACTAAAATTCTACCTTACCCTATGATTCCTCCCTTTGATTATATCAGTTTTCAAGGAATAAAATTCCAATTATATCAGTTTCTAAGAAAATTACAGTGACAAACTTTTCCCATCTTAACACTTTAGCTTTCAACTATTTTCTTTGGGGTAGAATGGGATTACAACTAGTGTTCATTCTCCCCAGTCATCAATAAGAGAATGAAGTGCCAGCTTTAACAAACCTCTTCTGATCTGGATTGACAGACTGGATTACTGTTACAGCCTCTCCCTGCAGCTAGAACTGCTTTTGGAAATCTTTTGATTTGTGTTCAGTCCTAGTTTTGAGCTAAACCTCAAGATCATAAGTGAAGATTCTTCTTTAAGGATTTTTGCTTGCTGAAGTATGTAGGAGTTAGTCTTTATACTTCAACTATTATGCTCTGTTTAAACTAGGCTATTCTCTATAATTCTTACTTGTTGCTTTTAGTTGTTGCATAATTTTTTTTAATATAATTATGTTGATTTGTATTGTTCTATTGTACCATTTCAACATGCATGTTTCCAATTATAAAATGACCATGCATTTTAAAAATAACCAATACACAATTTAAGTTATTTTCACAATTATTGGGAATTTGCAGTTTACAGAGGTGATTTAATCCTCAGAGAGCCACCTGAAATGAAGTACAGGTAATTCTCCACATAGGATTGATCGTTTAGTGACTGTTCAAAGTTACAACCTACCTGAAAAAGGTAATTTATAACCAGGATCCAAAGTTCTGACATCACACAAACACAGTCACATGATGACACTTCAGGCTCAACAATACAGGGGTATTTACAATCATTTGCAGTGTCCTGCAGACATGTGACTGTGTTTTACAACAATTTTACCAAATTGTACCAAAACTGGCCCATCTGTTTCTTGGCAAAACTGCACATATAGTGAATCACCAATTTGCTTAATGAGTACAGTGTTTGCTTAATGACCACCACAAAAAAATTGTATAATTGAGTAGGTCATGTTTTACAATCATTACCATACTGGTCACACTCCATTATGGTCATAACTTGAGGACTATCTGTAAAGCAGTCTAGACATGGGTTGACATTCATCATAAATAACAGTGGATCAAACTGATTGGCTGGTATTATGATCCATTTAAATGACAACAAAAATATTCTGTTCTGAGATTGACACTGGTCTTGCCAATCCTGTTTTAAAACAACATAGAAATTAGACTAGACCAATGCCAGAACTGCTTCAGCAGCTTAGCATACCAGCTGCCAAACTGATTATGTATAGTCTGGATAGATAAATCTTGATTTCACATATGCGTACATTATGTTTTTCAGATTCCTGGCATGCTTCATGTTGTTTAGTAGTCCCAGCATGATCACAATTAAAAAATGCAATCTCATCAAATGCCCATCAGCATGCTAGCCTATAAACATTTTAAATAAGTATAGCTAATAAAACCTAGTTTATTAGCCACCTTTTTGTAATATTTTTTTGCAACCACTTCTGTCCTTCATTGACAAAAATAAATCCTCAGTTATTGCAATGCCAGCTTCATTCACTCCCCTGTAATGTGGCAAGTAATTAAACCCTTACAGGAACAGCAGGGGTTTCATTGCCTAACAGCAGCTCATCTTCTGTTCCTTTGGCTCATCCAGAGAGATAATGTTTAAATACCAGTTCATTCAAAGGCCTCAGCAACAAAACTTTATTTTATGATTCATCAGTTGGACATTGTTGAACATTTTATCTTTCTTGCCTTTGCTTTCTTCACCTTCCCCAAAACAATCCTCACAGGTTATCCCTCTGTTCTTCTAAAAATATCTTTTGTTGAGTCTTTCTTTTCCTCTACCTTAGTTTTTCCATAAGAGATATTTGTTATATTTCTTTCTACATTAATTAGATACAAAAGACACAATAAAGTGAATAAAGATACAGAAAATTTATGGTTTCCTTTCAAAGGAAACAGTGTGATCTGCCACTAGGAAATTCATTGTGGCACCCCGGAGCATGTAATTCACAAGAATTAAAATATTTGCAAATTAAAACTACACATCTTTAATTTTAATATTTATTCTGACAACTATTGAATATTTTATAACAATTGGTGATAGATGTGTACCTGAATGAGCTAACAGGGAAAGCTAACAGGAGCTTGACAAAATAGTTCAAAATATTTTCCCTCAAAGTCCAGTCTTAGATAACCTGAGAGCTTACGTAAGTAATAATAAGAAATAATGTCTTTCTGTTGATAGAACTAACACAACTGAGGGAATATAAAATGACCGTTATGACCTAGAATATGGGTGCCTTTTTTTCTCACTTGAAAATAATTTGGTCCAGATTTGTTGTAAAAGCAAGCTCAAAAGACTGGATAACAATGACCCCACTTTAGTTAATCAGGAAGAACAAGGACGTGCTAGTTCAATGGAAAGGAGGCTCTGTAACAGAAGAGGAAACAACTCTTCATAAGGAAGTGTTGAGCAGAGGATCAGGGGAGCAAACCCAGTGGATGGGAGTAACAATCAGAAGCAAGAGATGTAGAAGGTCTTCACTGGAACTCTGAAGTAGTTTTCAGAAGCCTTTGCAGATGTAACAGGCTCAATTCAGGGAAAGAACAAAAGACATTGCAGACTGAAAGACAAGACAGTCCCTACAGGAGAAACCATGATCAAGGATGTGCCAACAACTTCCAAGAGTTATCAAATCCAGAGGCAGATACCCATCCAGCTAATATAAGCAAGGGCAAATGACACTGTAGACACAACTCTACCACTACTGATTTTGAAAATCTTGTAAGGAAGCTTAAGAATTTGGAGATCCTGGTTGTAATCTCAATTATCCTTTTAATCCAAGAAAGAGGACTAGAATAAAACCTGGTTGTCTCTGTCCATGCCAAACACTCCAATAGAATGGACATGTTCCACAAGCCTTCTTGAAACAATGTCATCTGAAGGGCCCAAAAAGTGTGCCTTTTTCCCCATGGTACCTGCCTTGTGGAATAATTTCTTCCCTGAGATTTGACTGGCCCTGATTCTTCTAACTCTGGGAAGCCTTTGAAGACCTGGTTCTTCCTGCAGACATTGGAGCTAGGATGAGTTCATCCTGAGAGGTATAAATTATGTTGGTGTGCCACAGCTTGGTGCTTTGTTATTGATTTCAGGTTGTTTTGTTATTGGGGATTTTATAATAGCGTTCTTGTTGCTATACATTACCCAGAGTTATACTTTTTACAAATTAAATGGCCAAATAATTTATGTAAAATGAATAAAATTCATGGGAGTTCATAAAGAAGAAAATACTCCCCCCTCCAAAAAAAGCCAAATTTATTATTTATTATTTATTTATTACATGTATTTATATGCCGCCATTCTCCCGAAGGACTCAGGGCGGCGAACACAAGTTAAGAAACAAGTACAATAAAATCATAATTTAATCCAAATAATTAATTAGTAGTAAATAATAAAGCCCGGAATCAGTCTCAGCCTATTTGTTTGAAAAGCCAAGTCTTCAAGTCCCAACGGAAGGAGCGGAGATCAGGAGCCGTCCGGAGCTCAGTAGGTAATTCATTTCAGAGGGTGGGAGCACCCACAGAGAACGCCCTACCCCTGGGCACAGTGACATTGGCTCGCTGTCGGAACCCTGAGGAGGGCGGCCCTATGTGAGCGAACAGGACGGTGAGAGGCAGGCGGGAGAAGGTCATGCAAATATCCCGGACCTAAGTCATGAAGGGCCTTATAGGTGAGGACTAGCACCTTGAAGCGGACCCGGAGAACCACTGGTAACCAGTGCAGCTCACGCAGGAAGGGTGTTATATGGGAGTAACGAGGGGCTCCCATAACAACCCGTGCAGCTGCATTCTGGATCAGCTGGAGTCTCCATGTGCATCTCAGGGGCAGGCCCATGTAGAGGGAATTGCAGTAATCCAAGCGGGAAGTAACCAGGGCATAAGTGACTGTGCAAAGGTCATCTCGGTCCAGGAAAGGGCACAACTGGCGCACCAGGCAAACCTGTGCGAAGGCCTCCCTGGTCACGGCTGTTAGATGGTCTTCTAGGGATAGCCGAGCATCCAGGAGGACACCCAAGTTGCAAGCCCTATCAACAGGTGCAAGTTTTTCCCCATCTATCTAAAGTGATGGAGCCTCTGAAACCCGAGATGCCGGCATCCACAGCCACTCAGTCTTAGAGGGATTGAGTTTGAGTCTGTTTCTGCCCATCCAGGTCCGTACCTCCTCCAGGCAACGGGACATCATGGAAAGGGCATCTCTGGGGTGGTCTGGGGTGGAGATGTATAATTGGGTATCATCAGCATATTGATGATATCTCACCCCAAAGCCACGAATGATCTCACCCAGTGTCTTCATATAGATGTTAAAGAGCAGGGGGGAGAGAACCAACCCCTGAGGCACCCCACAGTTAAGGGGCCTCAAGTAGAACCAGGTTGGAGGAACAACCCCCATCCCGAGCCCACCAGAGATCATTCACCAGAGTGACCAATGCCGTTTCCGTGCTATGACCGTGTCGGAAGCCTGATTGGTATGGGTCAAGGTATTCCATTTCCTCCAGGAATTGTGGGAGCTGTTGAGCCACTACAGTCTCAACAACCTTCGCAATGAAGCAAAGGTTGGAGATGGGATGATAGTTATTAAGTGAGTCTGGATCCAGGGAAGGCTTCTTGAGGAGAGGTCGAACCACCGCCTCCTTAAGAGAGGTGGGGAAGTTCCCCTCTCTCAACGAAGCATTGACAATTGCCTCGATCCAGTCTCTAGTCACCTCTCTGGCAGCCGAAACCAACCAGGAGGGACAAGGGTCCAATAAGCAAGTGGAGGAACTAAGTTTGCCCACAATCCTGTCCACTTCCTTGACAGAAACAGGGTCAAACTCAATCCAGATATTATTCTCAAGACCTACCCTAGTCTCCCGATTGGATTCTGTCCAGTCAGAGTCCAATCCGATCCGGATCTGAGCGATTTTATCATGCAGAAACTGTACAAAATCCTCAGCTCTGCCCTGCAAAGGGTCTTCCCTCGCTCCCTGATTGAGGAGGAAGTGGGTCACATGAAACAGGGCCACTGGGCGGTTTTCTGCAGATGCAATGAGAGCGGCGAAGTAGTGACATTTCGCCGCTTCCATCGCCACTAGATAAGACCTAATATGGGTTCTTAACTGTGTTCGGTCAGATTCAGATCGGGAGGACCTCCAACTCTCCTCTAAGCGTCTTTTCCGACGTTTCATTTCCCGGAGCTCCATGGAAAACCAAGGAGGAATCCGGGATCTGCGTCGGGTTAGAGGCCGCAAAAGTGCGATTCTGTCCAAGGCATTGGTAGCCACCCATTCCCAGGATGCCACCAGAGCCTCAGCTGAATCGCAGGATTGAGAGGTGGGGAATGTCCCAAGCTCCTTCAAGAACCTTTCTGGGTCCATCAGGCGCCTAGGGTGGAACCATTTTATGGGTCCCGTCTCCCAGCGGCAGGGGTTGGCAGATTGAAAGTCTAGTCTAAGGAGGGAATGGTCAGTCCATGACAGGGGAGTGATGGAAAGTTCCCCCTTACCATGACCATTTATCCACTGCCCAGAGAGAAAAACCAGGTCGAGTGTGTGTCCTCCCCTATGAGTTGGGCCCTGAATAACCTGAGTCAGGTCCATGGCTGCCATGGAGGCCATGAACTCCCGGACTGTCTCAGATGACTCACCAATCGAAGGCAGATTAAAATCTCCCACAACCAAAAGGCTGGGGAGTTCAAGTGCCACCTCAGACAAGACATCGAGCAATGCGGGCAGGGCTGTGGCAACATAGCTGGGAGATAGGTATGTGACCAACAAGCCTGACTGAACTCCAGGGTCCCACTTCAATAGAAGAGACTCACACCCACCTATCTGAGGGACAGTGACCTCCCTAGGACTCAGACTTTCTCTAACAACTACTGCCACCCCCCCCACCCCTTCCCTGGTGTCACGGCTGGTGTAGGACACGAAAGCCTGAGGGGCATATATCAGAGAGAGGGATTCCCCCCTCTTGCCCCAACCAGGTCTCCGTGATACAGGCCAGGTCCGCACCATCCTCATCAATAAGATCTCGTATGAGGAGAGCCTTATTCATCACGGACCTGGCATTCACATATATTAGACGGAAACCAGGGTCCTTCGCTCTCATATCCCCAGGAAAGCAGGGTGAGCAGGAGGTATGGGAGCAAGTCACCATCCGAATGCATCTGGTGTGATGCTCCCCATTTAAAACTAAATGCAAAGAATTCTAACAAAAATATGAAGGGCAGCAGAAAAAGGCAGTATGGTTACACCAAACCAACTGCTTAGTAAAGAAGACAAAATAATTACAAAATGAAAAAGACAGAGCTGTTAAACTCCTTGGACAACCATTCATCTGAACTACTGAAGGGTTTCCTGTCTGAGCAGGGGGTTGGACTAGAAGATCTCCATGGTCCCTTCCGTTATTCTGATTACATCCCAGAATAAATGAACAGGTCTGGATCATGTCCCATGTGATCATCCTTACATTATTTTCATATCAGAGGCCTACTTAGTTTTTTTTTTCTTTTTAAGGCTCAATGCTTCAGTTTTCTTCAATCTTTCTTCATATGACTTAGTCTACTGTTTATCTATTGATTAGCCATGGTGGCGCACTGGTTAAAACTCTGCCCACAGGCTGGAGTTCAATCCTGATGGGGCTCAAATTTGATTCAGCTTACTATCCTTCCAAGATCAGTAGAATGAGGACCCAGATTTTTGGGATCAATATGCAAATAATGCTCTGTTTTGTAAATTGCACAGAGAGTGCTGTAAAGCACTATAGAGTGATATATAAGCCTAAGTAATATTGCTATTGTTATTATCCTCATTGGCCTTCTCTGAACATATTTCATTTTCTCAGACATGGTAACTCGAATTCAATAAGGACAAGAGTCTGACCAAAGCGGAATAAAATATAAAAAATTACTTTCTGTGATTCCATAAAATTTCATAATTAGTGAAGTCTACTAATGGGAGAAAATGGCAAGATGGTGATGGGCAGCAGAGAGAATGTGGAACTGCTTAACTCCTTCTTTGCATCTGTCTTCATGTAAAAAGAAAAAATAGTTCAACCTATCAAAGGAAAGCAGGTCAAAACAGATAAAAAATAATAGGAGAACATCTTTCCACTTTAGATAAGTTCAGATCGCCAGGACCAGATGATTTACATCCATGGTTTCTGAAGATGCTGGCAAAATATTTCAGAGACCCTGGAACATGGAGGAAGTGCCAGAGGACTGGAAAAGAGCTGATGTGGTTCTAATTTTCAAAAAAAGGGGGAAAAGTAGAACCAGGAAGCTATAGAGCAATCATCTTGACATCAATACCTGGGAAAATCCTAGAAAAGATAATCAAGCAGCAGATTTGTGAGTGCCTAGAGATGAGCAAGTTGATTACTAGAAGCCAGCATGGGTTCATTAGGAATAGATTATGCCAAACAAACCTTATTGCCTTCTTTGATAAAGTGACTAAATAAATAAATCAAGGCAATGCTGTGGATATAGTATACTTAGATTTCAATAAGACATTTGACAAAGTAGACCACAAGCTACCTCTTAGTAAGACAGAAAAATGTGGGATAGACAGTACCACCAGTTAGATTCATAACTGGCTGTATTCAATGTGTAATCCTCAACAGAACTACATCTATGTGGAAAGAAGCATGCAGTGGGCTACCTTAAGATCTTTCTTGGGCCCAGTACTCTTCAACATCTTCATGAATGATCGAGATGAGAGGATAGAAGGAGAGCTTATCAAATTTGCAGACAAAACCAAGCTGGAGGGAATTTCTAATACTTTGGAAGATAGATTCAAGATTCAGAAGGATCTTGACAGACTAGACGAATGGGTGTTAGTCAATAAGATGCAGTTCAGTGGTGAGAAAAGTAATGGTCTGCACTTAGGAAGGAAAAACAAAATGCACAGGTATAGTATAGGAAGCACCTGGCTCAGCAGTAGTAACTGTGATAGGGATCTAGGTGTCCTAGTGAACCAGTGCTTAAGGATGAGCCATCAGTGTGCTGCAGCTGCCAAAAAAGCCAATGCAGTCTTAGGTTGCATCAAGAGAGGGATAGCATCAAGATCACAAGAAGTGATAGTACCACTCTTTACAGCACCAGTGAGGCCACACTTGGAATACTGCATCCAGTTCTGGTTCCCATGACACAAAAAAGTTGCTGATACCCTGGAAAGAGTGTAGAGAAGAGCAACAAAGATGTTAAGGGGACTGGAGACTAATGAACATACAATGAATGGCTAAGGGAACTAGGTATGTCTAGCCTAATGAAGAGAAGGATTAAGGGTGACATGATAGCTGTCTTCCAGTATTTGAGGTGTAGTCACAGAGAGGAGGTGGTTGACTTATTTTCCAAAAGACCTAAGGGTAGGAGTAGAAGCAATGGGTGGAAGCTCGTTAAAGAGAGCTGCAACCTGGAACTAAGGAGAAATTTCCGGACAATGAGAATAATTAACCAATGGGGCAGGTTGCTCCTGGAGTTGTGGTGCTCCATCACTAGTGATTTTCAAGAACAGATTGGGCATCCATTTGTCTGGGATGATATAAGGACTCCTACTTTGGGCAAGGAGTTCGTCTAGAAGATCGCCAAGCTTCCTTCCAGTCCTATGATTTGGAAATTTGGAAATTAAGAGTCCTGTTGTTGATGTCTAAAAATTGTGTTTGCCTTTTCTGTAGCCACATCATATTGCTGGTTCAGATTTAGTTTGGTGAACACCTACTGCAATATTTTTTTCCTTAAGTCTATGTGGGCCTCTGAAAAGAATGGAAAGGTTACTAGTCAGAAGAAGATACATAGCTGCTTTTTTGTTCTGGGATGTATTCTCAAAAATAATGTATTTATCTTACAATAAGACAGATTCCAACAGATTGTTAGAAAACAATCTTCTTACACTATGATTTGACAGTGTAAATATAATCCAGAGAAGTAGGGTTGGATCTTCTTTCACTGGTCATATTTTAGGCATGCCTGGCTTCACATCAGGGCTCAGCAATAAAACACAGCTCTCCTGACACTTAAGCGCTTCTTGAGCACTTGACTTGGCAGAAGATCCTAATAAATGATTTGAAAAGATTAGAATCTTGACTGAAGACCAGAATGAAGCCTCATACACAGCAGGTAATGCCTACCACAGTGCAATAACGTGTGTGTGGAGTATGTAGGTATGTGTTGTGTGTGTGCATGCACATAGTCCAGAGTTTAAACTCTAGTCTTTTTCCTCCTGCCACTCCAAGTTAACAGATGTTTGGTCTGTCTTATGATGGCCTTGGGAAGCAGCTGGAAGTTTTTTAGATAACTGTTCTGGCTCACCAGAAAAACCATGAGTTTTGCCTTGGCAGTCTCGGTCCTTACAAACCAGGAAGCTAGGCAGTCATCTTGCTGAGATGCTTTAATTTGGATCTATTTCTACACTGAACAGAGAGTTTGTCTGGTTGGCTTAAAAGGCCCTTTCTAACTCTATGATATGGATTCTCTGATATGATAAAAGCACACATTAATTATATACCATATAGCAAATTTGATTTTATTTTAATTAACAAAAGCATATGGTTCTCATCAAAAAATGAAAAAGGATCTCATTGACATCAGCGTAGGTTGTTTTTACTTTTTTGATATTTGCATGCAGGATAATTCAGAACTGAAGCATCTGGGGGTAAGGTTTTAAGCTCCCCCCATTCCCAAAGTGTGCACAATTGTTTCAATTTAAGTTGGATCCTGTGCTCTAGCTAAAATAATATTAACTCTGTAAATTGACTCTTGTTCTGAAGCATCCTTCTCTAATTCTGGTTAAACATTAACATTCAAGCAGAAGTTCCATAAGAGTTCAATGTGTCCTAATTATTTCTTTTATTTTGTTTTCCTGTCAGAGGTAGGCAATATTTAAAGAATGTTCAGAAGCTGTTCTAATCTAAATATAAGGTGCCTTTCTTGTAAAATAAGCAAAAGAAAGAAAACATTATCAGCCACCTTATATTTAATTAAAATAACTCCGTTGAGTTACATTTTCTCAGTGAAGGTTCTTTGTGAAGATTTCTGCAGTCAGACTCATTCGTTCTCAAAATACACAGGGAGAGACAAAATGGACTGAATCAGCACACATTCAAATTGTGTGTGTTTTTTTTTAATGTTAAGAAAAGTTCATACAAAAATGAAATGCAGCAGAAATTCAGACAAAGGTTATGTCAACTGTTTTTAAATTCTTCAGGTAGAAATGGACAAAACTGAGCTTAATGTTGGGGAGGAAGAGAGAATTGACAAATCAAGTGAAGTTGGGGTTAAGCAGATCTGTCTATCACTGGTAACATGCAGTGCAGTAAGCTCGTTTCATCCAATGTGCCTATTTTTATTCTTTTTAAAAAGTTAAATTACATACTTCCCTGTATATTTTTGTGAATATTTTTCACAAAACACATTTTTTAATAGATAAAAATAAATAAAATAAATAAAATAAATAAACTTTATTGTCATTGTATGTGTATACACAGTATACACATACAACGAAATTTACTTGACACCCAAAGACCAGGTCCCACACACATAATCCCCAAACACACTCCCACCCATCACAATTCCCCACCCCTAAACCACGCAAACATCCACACAATACTGTCCAACAGCTCACTGATGGTGGCCCTTCAGTTCATTGTTGAGTGCAATTATAGCTCTGGGATAAAAACTATTCAGAAAACGTGTGGTCCAAGTTTCAATTGTTCTGTATCTTCTGCCAGAAGGCAACAGTCCAAAAAGATTGTAAGCAGGATGGGAAGAATCTCTGAGAATGTTATGCAATTTCCTCAAACAGCGAGATTCGAGGAGGTTGTCCAGCTGGTAGCTGGAGTCCGATAATATTCTGGGCAGTTTTAATGATTCTCTGTAGAGCTTTTTTGTCCGCTACAGAGCTGCTCCCATACCATGCAAGAATGCCGTATGTCAGGACACTCTCAATGGTGCTGCGATAGTAGGACAGAAGTAGATGCTGAGATAGATTTATCTTCCTGAGCATTCTCAGGAAGTACAGCCTCTTCTGTGCCTTCTTCACAAGCATGTTAGCATTCATAGTCCATGAGAGGTCCTCCGAGATATAAGTGCCCAGAAATTTAAAACTACCCACCCTCTCCACCTCCTCACCATTTATGTACAGTGGTAGATGTACATTTCTCTTCCTCCTGAAGTCAATTATAAGTTCTTTAGTTTTTGTGGTGTTAAGTGTGAGATTATTTTCATTACACCACAATGTCAGCCCTTGTACTTCCTTCCTGTAAGCAGACTCATTGTTCTTATTAATGAGCCCCACCACTGTTGTGTCATCCGCAAATTTAATAATTGCGTTGGTGTTATACAGTGGGGTGCAGTCATGCGTGTACAAGGAATAAAGGAAAGGGCTTAGCACACAACCCTGGGGGGCTCCTGTGCTTAGTATCAGAGTAGAGGAATGGTGAGATCCCATCCTTACTGACTGTGGCCTACCTGTCAGAAAATCCCTTATCCACAAGGAAATCCTCTGATTTATACCCAAATTGGACATTTTAAAAAACAACCTGTTAGGTAAAATGGTGTTAAAGGCAGAGCTATAATCCACAAATAACAGCCTTGCATATGTCCCATTGTTCCAAATGATTCAATACAGTATGGACAACAAGAGACATATCATCATCAGTTGATCTATTACCCCTATATGCAAATTGGTATGGGTCCAAAGTAGATGGAAGACTAGCCTTAATATAGTTCAACACCAGCCTCTCAAAACATTTCATGACAACAGATGTTAAAGCCACTGGTCTATAATCATTAAGGGATACCACTACTGTCTGCTTAGGGACTGGCACTATAATAGATGTCTTCAGGCAGATAGGGATAGAGCACTGCGACAGGGATAGATTGAAAATATCCATGAACACTTCAGCTAGCTCTGCAGCGCAGTCCCTGTTTCGGATAAGCTTTTTTTTTTTTAATATATACTTTATTAGTTTTAAAATTATAAAAAAAACATCAAATCTCCATTAACGTCCGAGGTGTCGTATATATACATATTTACAAAATATACATCAGGTAATTTCAAAACTTCACTTACTAAAGATAAGCATATCCTGACATCATAATCTTATCCTATTATTTAACCATTTGTACCACCTTTCCCATACAACATAAAATTTTGAGTTCCCATCATTATTAAAATCACTCGTTAATTTTGACATTTCTGCACATTCTAAGATTTTGTTTATTAGCATTTCCTCTGGAGGGATTACTTTATCTTTCCAATACTTCACGAAAGCTAGTCTGGCCACTGTTATAATATGAATTACGAGATGGATTTTATCTTTGGTGAGTCCGTCTCTGATCATTCCCAATAGAAAAATTTCAGGGGATAAGTCTAATTCTTCTTCTATTATTTCTCGTAACCAATTTCGAGTTCTAGACCAATACCTTTTTGTCTCTGGGCAGGACCACCACATATGAAAGAAGGTGCTGGCCTCCTTTCCACATTTCCAGTAAGTTGCTGAGGCACTAGGAAATATTTTCGCTAATCTAGCTGGCGCTAGGTACCATCTATGAAGCATCTTATAGTGATTTTCCCTGTAGGTTGCTGATTTAGTCAATTTGTAATTCCTATTCCAGGCCTCTTCCCAATCATGAAAATTTAAATTATATCCAATATTTTTTTCCCAGATATTTAATTGGTTTCTAGCTATATTCCCTCTGCCCTATCCTCACCTAATAGAAAGTTATAGAATTTTGCTAACATTTTCTTTTCCGTCCCTAACATAATTTTATCCAAATTGTTGTATTTTGTTTCTATACCATATAGATCTCTGTCCTTTTGATATCTTGAGTTTATCTGTAGGTAATTCCATCAATCTAAATTGAAGCCTTGATCTCTCAGTGTATCCCGGGATTTAAGGGTCCCGTTATCATCCAATATATCCTTATAGATGCCGAACTTTAACTCTCTTCTATTTGAGGTGGCCAGGGCCTCCATAATAGAAAGCCAATTTGGTACTTTCACATAAAATCGTTGCCTAACTTCCTCCCACGTTTGGATAAGGGTCTCCCTTACTTTATGTTTATGGAAATACGATTTTTTTTTATTCTTTGAGTCCCACAGGTAAGCGTGCCAACCTTCTTGTAGATCATGTCCTTCTAACGTCAAAATTCTATTTTGCAGTGTGACCCACTCCTTAATCCATACTAGTTTAGCCGCTTTTTGGTATGTTTCCCAGTCAGGAAGTCTAAAGCCACCCATATTTTTTTTCCCTTGCAACGTCTTATATGAAATCCTCGCCTTCTTCCCCTCCCATAAAAAATTCCTCACCTTTTTATTCAGATCCAGGAAAAATTTTTTGTCAAGACTCACTGGTATGGTTTGGTATAGAAAGATGATTTTAGGGAGGATATTCATCTTTATTGCTGCTATTTTGCCTGTGAAGGATAATTTTAGTCTTTTCCATCTATCTAAATCTTGATATATTTTTTGTAATAATGGGATATAATTGTCATTCTTTAAAGATGAATATCTTGAAGTGATCCATATTCCTAAATACTTTATTTTTTTCACTACCTGGAGAGCTAAAGATTCTTCCAACTCTTTCTTATTTGCATCTGTTATATTTCTCACTATTATTTTGGTTTTTGTTTTATTAAGTTTGAAGCCAGCTACTTCTCCATACTTCTGTATTTCTTGAAGTAATTTAGGGCCGGTTTGCAAGGGGTCTTCCGTTATTAAAGCCACATCGTCTGCGAAGGCTTGGGCTTTAAATATTTCTTTCCTAGTTTGCAGTCCTTTAATTTCTTTATTAGCTCTGATCTTCCTGAGTAAAACGTCTAATGCCATAATAAAAAGTAATGGGGATAGGGGGCATCCCTGTCTAACTCCCTTTTGAATCTGGAATGTTCGCTTCCTTTCCCTGTTTATTAGTATGTTCGCCCCCTGTTTATGATAGATGTTTTCAATCATTTTCCTGAAGTTTGTCCCGAATCCCATTAAATTGATTTGGTTAACCATAAAGCTCCAGTTCAGGTTATTGAACGCCTTTTGGGCGTCCAAAAACACTAGCGCCAGCTGCTTTTCCGGGTGCTGCTCGTAATACTCTATCACATTTATTACAGTTCTCAAATTATCTCTCATTTGTCTCCCTGGAAGGAAACCATTCTGATCGTTGTATATCCAGCCATTTTAAAAAAAATTTAATCTCTCCGCTATTATACTTGTAAATAGTTTGTAATCTGAGTTTAGTAAGGAAATAGGTCTATAGTTTGCTATATGTTTCGGATCGGCACCTTCTTTCAATATGAGTGTAAGATATGCTTCCCTCCATGTGTCCGGGATTCTCGTGCCAACTAAAACCTCATTAAATATTTCTAGTAGTTCTAATTGTAGTTCTTCTTCAAATTTTATATATATTTTCCCTGGAAGTCTGTCTGGGCCTGGTGTTTTATTCTTTTTAATTTTACTGAGGGCCATTTTAAGCTCATCTATGGTAATTTTGTTGTTCAGCATTTCCTTCTCTTCTTCTGTTATATGCGGTAGACTAGCTTCCATGAAGTATTGTTCCACTTTATCTGAGTCAATCTCTTCATCTTTGTAAAGGGCTTCATAGAATTCTCTTGCTCTTTCTAATTTGTCCTCTTCTTTTGTCAGAAGATTACCTTTAGCATCTTCTAATGTATGGATTTGATTTTTTTCACTTTCTTTTTTTAATTTGTATGCGAGCCACCTTCCCGACTTATTGGCATTCTCAAAATAGTAATGTTTTGTTCTTTTAATTTTTTGCGCTAACTCCTCCTGGTCCAGAATATTCAAACTATGCCTCGCCATCATCCACTTTTGTTTAGCCGCCTCGTCTCCTGGATTTTGTTGTAATTTATTGTCCGCTTCTTCTAGTTTTTGATTGTGAGCCTTCCTAACTTTCCTTTTTTCCTTATTTTTAAACGCCATGTACGTTTTCATAGCTTTCATAGTGTCCCATACTATTTCCTTAGCCGTGCCTTACTTACCATTTTCCATAAAGAAGCGCTTAACTTCATCATTCAGTTTTAACACAAACTCTTTTTCATTCAAAAGGTTGGTCCTTAGACTCCATCTCGGTTGTTTTCTTCTATTTGTATAGTGCCAATTTATTTCGAGGAGCTTATGATCTGCCCAGGCGTTTGTACTCATTTCAACCTTTTTAATTTCCAGTCCTAATTTTCTAGTGGCCCATGCCATATCTATTCTAGACCAGGAATTTTGCGGATTCGAATAAAAGGTATATTGGGAATCATAAGGGTGCAGTGTACGCCACATATTGATTAAGTTTACTTCATCTACCAAATCAAAAAAGCTTTTTGGCAAGGGTAACCTTTTATTTATTTATTTATTTTTCCCCACTTTTATAATCTTTGTCCAGGTCTACAATACCATTAAAATCACCCAACAAACATATTTCATTATGTGCCCAATTTCCTAATTGTTCCTGTAATTTTCGGTAGAATTGTCCCTGTTTTTTATTCGGGGCGTATATCCCCACCAACATCATTCTTGAGTTACCTCTCTTAACTTCTATCATTAGAATTCTCCCTTTACTATCTTTATATTTTAAATATGCCTCTATTCCTTTTTTCATATATATGGCAACTCCTCTTCTTTTTTTCTGCCAACGACACAAATACTTTGCCGAATTTAGTAAATTCTAAATAATTGGCCTCTTCTTTTTTTATGTGAACTTCCTGTATACATATTATGTCTGGATTTTGTTTTACCAATTTTGATAGTATTATCTTCTTCTTTTTATGATCATTTACACCATTAACATTTAGGGATAGAATTTTTAGGCCATCCATTCTTAGAATTGGTGTCTAACTCCTAGTTCTTATTTGTTTTTAGTGTTACTGCTCTTACTGGTCTAGTTTTCTTTCCTTTTTCTTCTACTTCTTCTCTTCTATATCTTCCTTTGTACTTTGCTCTTGAGAGGTTTCTTCTTCTGTATTTGCCATTTCAATCTCTTCTTTGCTATTTTGCTCCTCTTCCCCTCCTCTTAGTTGGTCTAGAAAATCCTGTGCTGTGCTTAGACTGTCAATTTTGATTTTCCTTCCCTGCCATGAGATTAACATCCCCTCTGGCAGAAGCCATCTGAATGTGATATTTCTTCTATTCAATTGGCTCGTCAAAAATCTATAATTCTTCCTCACTTCCCTCACTCTTCTTGGTATTTGTTTTAGAATGTTCACCTCCTTCCCTTTGAAAACGATTTGTTCTTCTCGTGCTATGTTATATAAAATATCCCTCACTTTTTTTCTGGCAAACCGTACATGAACTTCCCTAGGTATCCTGTTCCTTCTCACATAATTTGTTTGCACCCTATAAATCTCGTCGATTTCTCTGATAATTTCTTGTTTATCCTGCTGGAGAATGTCCGCGATCAGCTCCACCATCTTGTCACCTAGATCTTCTTCCTTTTCTTCGCAGATATTTTGGAAATGGAGATAGAATGAAGCCTTATCCATCTGCCATGGTGCTATATTTCTTACTTCAAACACTCCACTTTCAGGACCGAACCACTTCTGACACCATGTTTCGGATAAGCTTTTATTAACAAAGTAAAACTAACAAACAACGCTTATAAAGCGTCTTCAAAGGCAACACCCAGGAACTGGAAACACCTCATAGAGGCATATAGAGATAAAGATTAAAAGCAACACAACCCCATAACATCTCCCCTTTTCTAATAACAGCAACACTTTCTACAAATTGAGTCTATCAGGGGGGCGTGAGCATCTACCACTCCAAGTAACAACCGGCTCTCTCACACCTGACTCTCTCACGCAGGGCGGATCTCTTCACTCGCCATTTTCTGAAGCCTCGGATGTTTGGCTATCACCAGACGCACCAACTTGCTCAGGACTGTCATCAATGTCAGACGAGCATTCATTATTATCCTTAAGTAGGTTTGGCTTGGCAACTGGCTCTGACCCACCCACTGGATATGAGGAGTCTGGTTGCTCAGCCACACACAAGTCTGGTTGCTCAGCCACACACAAGTCCACACGGTTCCGCCGATATTGGGTTCCTCCAACCTCCACCAAATAAGAGCGAGGTGCCACTTGTTGTAAACAGGTACCCCTTTCCCAACGGCCAGTCCGATCTCCAGGCAGTGGTCTCATCCGAATTCGTTCTCCCACCTTTAACTCTGGCAAGTCTCTTGCAGATCTATCATATTTGGCCTTCGCCACTTGCCTCCTCTGCCGTAGCCTTTCCGGGACCCCTTGTATCACCATGGGCTCAAGCAACTTATTTGCCACAGGTAAGGACATCTTTAATCTCCGTGACATTAATCTTTGTGCTGGGCTACTGTCCATACCTTCGGTTGGAGTATTCCTCCAATGTAAAATAGCCTTCTACGAATCGCTACATTTGCCCTGTGCTTTCCTACATAAGTTCTTAGCAATCTTTACAGCTGATTCGGCTTTTCCATTCGCTTGCGGATAACGTGGCGATGAAGTAATATGATCAAACTCCCACTCAGCAGCAAATTTCTTGAATTGCAGACTTACAAATTGAGGACCATTATCTGTAATCACTACATTTGGTTGCCCGTAACGTGCAAACTGAGACTTACATCTCTTAATGGTGGTCTCAGATGAAAGGTCTGGAAGGAGGTCAATTTCCCAATAATTCGAATAATGGTCCACTATTATCAAGTGCTCTTTCCCTGCATAATTAAACAAGTCCATACTAATGATCTGCCAGGGTCGGGATGGTATCTCGTGTGACATCATAGTTTCTTTCTGTTGCCAATATGCATATTCATTACAGATGGTACAATTACTGATCCTCAATTTTGCCTCGCATATTCGGCCAGTACAATGTGTCACGGGCTTGTCTATAGCATGCCTCCCCACCAATATGGCTTGAATGGATGCGCAATAGCATCTCCGGTCTCAATAACTTTGGCACTATAACTCTTGGACCCTTATACAGAATGCCATCTTGTACAGCGACCTCATCTCTGAAGGACCAGTATTCCCTTACAATCATGGGAACTGCCTCTTTCACATCCGGCCACCCACTCAGCACAATATTCTTTAGTGTCTGTAGGGCCACGTCAGCGTCCGTATGTTGCCTCAACTGCTGTAACCGCTGATTCGTAACATTAAGATAATCTGCTTGGCTAATTTCAGCAAAACATATTTGCTCCTGTCGCAGCCAAAAAACCGTCTGATATTCATGTTCTCCTCCTGTAGCTGTCTGATCTACTGTGGCTCTACTCAGAGTATCGCTGATATACATTTCACATCCTGGCTTAAAAACGACATCAAGATTATAATGCTGTAAACTGAGCATCATGCTTTGCAAGCGCTTCGGGGCACACAGAAGAGGCTTTTTGAATATAGTTATTAACGGTTTGTGATCAGTTTCAACTGTAATTATATCTCTACCATAAAGGTAATAATGGAAATGCTGGCAAGCAAATACAATACTTAAACATTCTTTCTCGATCTGAGCATAGTTTAACTCTGCTGGCGAAAGCGCTCTGGAACTGGCTGACCTTCTTGTAACAGACAGCATCCCAGACCGTTCTTACTTGAGTCACTTTGAATTGTAACCATCTTTGTGACATCATAGTATTTTAATACTGGAGCAGTAGTAACCAAGCGTTTTATCTCTTGCACTGCCTGGTCATGTTTAGGGAGCCAGTGCCAAACTGCATCTTTATCCAACAGACGTCTCAATGGCTGGCACACCTCAGATAAGTGTGGCAAGAATTTTGCTAGATATGTAACAAAGCCAATAAATCTCTGCACTGCTTTAGCATCAGTAGGCGGTGGCATGTTCACAATAGCTCTGATCTTGTCTGGGTCCACTTTTAACCCTTGTGATGTTAAAATATGTCCATGAAAGCAGACTTCTCGCACCTTAAACTGCAGCTTCTTTATACTGAGCCTCAGCTTCACCTGCTTACACCGCTCCAATAGTGCCATCAATTTCCCGTCATGATCATGCTCCGCTTCATCATCAGTATCGCCACACCCAACTATAAGGATTCTGGTAGCAGATCGGACGGTTTGATTTATGGCTTTTTCCTTGTTTTGTTATTTCTGATAAGAGCGCATAGGCAATTAGTTTTTAGCTACTGAGGTACGCTAATTATATTGCTGAGATGCCGAAACAGAAGTAAAACAAATACAAAATGTATTTTGCTGAGAAGGTGGCAGAAAGGAGGTTTCCAGATTTCCAGCCCCTTACTACAGCCACACGCCTGGAACAAGAAGAAGCCGTGGGAACAGAAATGGAGGGAGATAAGACAGAAGCTGTTTTTGAAGATGATGATTTACGACTGAGGTCAGTAACATTTTCTTCTGATCTTCCAAGCTCTGAAAAAGTCTTCCCAGAACCTTCTGAATTTGTAATGCTCGATGCAAGGCTAAAGCAAACTGCTGAGCAAAATTCCTCCCACGCAGAGAGAGAAACAATTCATTATTCTCCTCGAAGCTCTAAGCTTACCCTGGATGAGCTGGCTATGAAAGCCTATCGTGACCGTATAAAACTCTATGAACAGCAGCTATCCCAGGCAAAAATGGCTATATCTATGTTTGAGCAAGATAAGGGAGACAACTTAAGATTTTCAAAAAGCGCCATATTGCCTTCTTCTCCGGAGCCAAAGACACTCCCCCTGGTGGATTTTGTGTCAGGCCAATTAAGGCAAAGAGCACTGCATACATCACATGAAAGTCTCCCTGATCAAATTACACATGTCTTACATAACCACTCCTACTCTAAAGCATACAATGCCACGTATGCAAAGCTGCCTAAAGGTGCAGCACCATCTGCTGGCAAAAGTAATTTACTACAGGAAGCTGAAATGCCACAAGTGTTTCCACAGGCCCAAACTCAAACACCCCCTGGCGGTGTTGGTGTCCTTTTAGATGGAACACAGGCATGCTTTATGCAGCAAAGGCAAATGACTGCATCTCCAGCAGGTCATGCCAATATTGCAGATCAAGCACAAATGGCAACTGGAATACAGCAGATTCCAGTGCATCAGCCACAGCAGCTACAAATGCCTGCATATGTGCCCCAGCCACAAGTGCAAATGGGGCCACCTCCTGGCCCACCTCCAATGGCACAACCAAGACCATTTTTAGGTCCACAACAGGCACAGCAAATACCACAGGCATTCCTGCCAGCACAGCCAGCATACCAAGTGCAGGCTCCTCACCAGGCATTTTCTGTCTCTCCACTAACTGGTGAGTCAAAACTAAAAATGTCAGGACACAATTACTGGGTCAGTGAGATTACACTATTGCTTCTTAGAGAAGGCACCCATTGTATGGTATTTAACCCTCCTGCACAACCATGGGACTTTGCAATACGAGATCTAGAGATAAGAGCTCGTACAACATTATTGATGTCCATGGATACTGAACTGCAGGTCACTTTTCCACCAAATACAACAGCCCGTCAAATTTGGGCTGAATTGGAAAATTGCTACAGGCCTATCTCAATTGAATCTTCATGTTTACTCATGTCTGAACTTCACGGTTCGAGATTGAAACCCGGTGAACAAATTGGAGGACATTTGACCAAACTGAAAGGTCTGAGAACAGAATTGAGAGAAAGAGGCCATAACATTGAAGATATTCAAATGATCAGCATCATTATTAACTCTTTGAATTATGAATGGAAAGATGCTGTTACAAAAATTAACCAAGTCCCAATTGCTCAACGCACAGTGGACAATGTCTGTAGACTTTTAATTGAAGAAGAGGCATTCATGTTGGCCACGCCACATTTGAGAGGACCACCCGCATCAAGAGCTCCAGCTAGATGCCCCTTCCGAGGAAGGCCCTACGCTCCAAGGATGCCAAGATGCTACACCTGCAATCGTGTGGGACATGCCACCCGGGATTGTCCCCAATGAGTTCCAGCTCCCATCACATACCAGCCCAGAGGAACAGATTCCAGAGGCAGAGGCAGAGGCAGAAGACAAGGTCGTCGTGGTCCCCGGCGTGATCCACAAACTCCACTCACCACACTGGCTTTAACCAATGATCCACAACCTCAACCAGAGTACGACAGACGACTCCTGTGGACTTTGGACAGTGGTGCAGCATTGCATGTTACCTACAGAAAGGAACTTTTCACAGAGATGCATGAGCCTGAACCAGAACTACGTGAACTTTATTCTTTTTCAAATCATCCTTGTCAGGTCAAAGGAAAAGGAACTGTTTATGTTGAAGAGCTCGATGCATTCATTCCTGATGTTTATTACATACCAACAGCAACCAGTAATTTGCTTAGTCAGTGTCACTTGTCTAGAATGTTAAAGTTCCAAGTTCACCACCTTGAAAAAGCAAGTTACATAGTTAAAGATGGAGATATTGTTGCTGAAACCATATTAATTGGTGGTGTTTATTACTTAAAGCCAAAGCCTAAAACACAAACACAGGCAAGTATGCAAACTCCAAAAAGGGAAAGCACAGGCCCAGAGAGAGATGCTCCAGTGAGAGATCCTGTTGCTATTCCAAAGGCTCCTAGAGTCAACAAAAAGAGAATTGGTAAACAGGTTGCTCAGAGCAAGCCTGAGGTTCCACATAAAAATGTTAATGTTGAGAATTCACTAACTGGTAAACCTTTGCATTCCAGGTGTATCCACAAATGGCATAGAAGATTGGGGCATGCCAGTTTCCGTGTTCTTAGGAAGATGCCGGAGTTCGCAAAAGGTTTGGATCTAAAGGGGTGTAAGGTGTTTTTGGATTGTGCTGTATGCAAGAAGGCCAAATCCAAAGCAGCAGCCATTCCCAAACACGCTACACGCCTGTCAACACGCATTTTTGATTTGGTTCACATTGACATAGTTGGTCCTTTCCCGCCATCATTTGGTGGTAGAAAATATTTTCTAACAATTGTTGATAATTACTCTAGATATGGATATGTATATCCTATGAAAGAAAAATCAGAGACTTTTCAGATCTTTAAAGACTTTGCAACCCTTGTTTCTACCCAACACCAAGTTCGCATCGCCAGAATCCAGAGTGATCCTGGTGCCGAGTTCATGTCTCAGCGTTTCCAGGATTGGATGCGTAAGAATGGAATTGTTCATCAGACTTCGGCCCCTTACACACCGGCTCATAATGGAGTCATAGAACGAAGACAAGGTGTACTGCAAACCATGATGCGTTGTCTCCTAGAAGACGCCAGCCTTGGTAAGATATACTGGGGTGAAGCTATCAAGTATGCAAATTACATTGTCAACCGTACTTGGAGCAGTGTAACAAATCAGACTCCTTTCTTCATGTTGTATGGCTACAAGCCCGATCTTAAAAACATTCATATTTTTGGTTCATACGCTATGGTGAACATTCCCTTAGCTCAAAGAAGAAAAGGAGGTCCAACAGCAAAGAGACTGAGATTTATGGGTATTGATGATAACTCAAAATGGAGCAAATTTATTGACTCTAAACATGCAATTGTGATTTCCCAATCTGCTAATTTTGAAGAAGATATTGACTGGTCCAGGATTCATTCCAATGATCCTGGAGTTTATTTTCCTAGAGATGATACTGCTGATGCCACGCAGATTGATGATCAAGATTCCACTGATTCTTCTCAACCCGATATTCCATCTTCGCAAGCCGCGGATGCTGACGCTAGCGACGAAAGTGAGGACGAGGACGAAGAAGAAGAAGACTGGACAGTTGTCCCGAGACGTTCCAAGAGGGCCACAAAAGGAATCCCTCCACAACGATATTCTTGGCAACTGACAAAAGCACCCTTGCCTTTGATTTGCAATGTTACACTTCCACCTGATAATTTCACACAAATCAAGCAGCTCCCTGATTCAGAGCAAGACAAATGGTACGAAGTAATGCAGGTTGAAATGGACAGTCTAAAGAAACTTAAAGTATTTACACCTGCAAAACCTCCAGCAAACAAAAAGGTCATCGGCACTCGATGGGTCTACAGAATCAAAAAGAAACCAAATGGTGAGTCACTGTACAAGGCCAGACTTGTAGCTCAGGGTTTCGCTCAACGTTATCCTGAGGACTACACAAATACTTACTCACCGACAGTCAGAACTGAGAGTGTAAAAATTGCTTTAGCAACTGCAACTATCCTTGGTTTAGAAGTTTTCCAGTTTGATGTTGACACGGCTTATCTACATGCAGACCTAGACGAAGAGATCTACGTGAGAAGTCCTCCAGGATTCCGACAGCAAGAAGGGGATACCTGGTTCCTAAACAAAAGTCTTTATGGTCTGAAACAATCTGGTTTAATGTGGTACTTATGTCTTACTGACAAACTAAATTCAATGGGCTTTATTAAGTCCGAAACTGATGAGTGCGTGTTCACAAAAAGATCTAACAATGCATATGAGATAGTTCTTGTTTATGTTGATGATATTGTTTATATTGGTCCAAATAAGCAAATGAGTGAAATTTTTGCCAAAGCTTTGCAGAGATACTTCACATTGAAATCATTAGGTCACATTAGCACTTATTTAGGTGTTCAGATTGAAAAGACACAGAAAGGGTTTAGTCTTTCACAAGAAGATAAAATTGAACAAATTTTGCATCATTGTAACATGAAAGATGCTAACACAACAAAGACACCCATGCAAACAGATTTTCACAACTTGACACAAGAAGCAAGTCCTGAGTTCGAGGATCAAACACTTTATCGTTCAGTTATTGGGTCACTATTATACATTAGTAGTTGGACCAGACCCGACATTGCACTTAGTGTTAATCTCTTATCTCGACACGTAGGTAAGGCAAAACAGTTTCATTGGACATGTATTAAGAAATTATTGAGATACCTAAAATACACCAAACATTTGAAGTTATTGTTAGAACCAACACATACTGATTATGCAGAATTATGTTGTTATGCAGATTCTGATTGGGCAAGTGATAAGAAATCACGTAAAAGTACTTCAGGTTATATGATGTTCTTAAATGGATGTCCTGTTTATTGGCAAGTACGTAAACAGAATTTTGTTTCTTGTTCATCTACTGAAGCTGAATATGCTTGTGTTTCAGATGCATGTAATTCTCTAACTTGGTTTGATGCTTTAGTCACAGATATCTGGACACACCCGATCCGACCGATCACCGTGATGGAAGACAATGAATCAGTGGTTTATATTTCTGAATCTCATTTTACAGGTTCTAGGTCCAGACACATTGACATCCGTTATCAAAACATAAAACATTTAGTGAAAAAAGGTTTTGTCAAAATGCAATATGTATCTACACATGATCAAATTGCTGATATGCTCAACAAACCACTTCCAGCAGCTCAACACGAGTATCTGCGTGAGAAGATGTGCCTTATTTGATGATGAACTGATATTCGCTCAACTGGCAAAGAAGGGGAATGTCACTGCGTTATTTTATTTGCCAGCTGAACTCATCATTTCTGGACTGTCAGACTCTCCGTAGCTTGCCAACTTCTTATCAGTAAGCTACGTGTTTCCGCATCCACCCACATTCCTTCACTTGCTCTCACACACTCTTCCTTTGTTCTCCTGCCAGCAAGGTCCGGCTTGGACCGGCAGGAGACCTCGCTTGCCAAAATGTAACAATTAACTTTTCTTAGTTAGTGAGGTGTTTTATTTTCTTTATAACAAATAAATGAGTTTTATTAGAAACCTTTCTCGCGTTTCTTTTCAGAATATTGCAACTTGGAATAAGCCACGATACATCTCCTCTAAACCAGGGTAATTAGTCCCAGAGCCAAACATGGGATTAATAAATGCCCTGACAAGGATATCGTCAGCTATAGGCTCAATTCCACTGAGGCCACTCAATAATTCCTGCTGCTTCCTTTGATAGGTCTCTGGTGCTACGGATACACCAAAGGGCAGTTTAAGCCACCTCTTTCTGCCCCAAGGAGTCCAAAACATAGTCATATAACTGCTCTCTTCATCCAGTTTACACTGTAGGAAGGCATCCCTGGCATCAACAAGTGTAAAAACCCGTGCCTTAGGCAGCTTGTGCAAAACATCCTCTAACGTTGGCATTGGGTAATGCGATCGTTCCAAAGCCATATTCAAAAACTTGGGATCGATGCAAATTCGGATCTTTTCCAACTTCCTAATCACCACCATATTACTTATCCAGTCGGTTGGCTCGGCTACTGAAACAATATGTCCCTCTGCTTCATATTTATCCAACTGTGCTTTAACCTGTGCCTTAATGGGTATAGGGACATTGCATGGGGCACTTTGTACTGGAGGGACAGCGGGATCAAGTTGAAAGTGAACCTCTCCTGGAACGGATGCAATAGGGCCCTCAAACACCTCCCTATAAACTTGGAGGACTTGATGCTTTATCAATGGTCTCCCCAAGGCTTTGGAGGAATAGTTTCAACATTATGCAACTCCCTCGGAATGGTAAATTGTATCAGTCCCAAACGCTCACATGTTGAGCCTGACAGTAACAGCTTTTGATCTACATCCACAATTTCAAATTCCAATTTGTGAGTAACCCCACGTATGTTACACTCTGTATAAAATAAGCCTAGTGACTCCATCATTTCCCCCCGAATATAACTTTAATGTGGCACTACTAGGCTGAAGGGGTGTCTCAGGTGCCAATTTCCTTTTATCCTTTAGGCTCATCACTTCGCATGTTGCCCCTGAGTCCAACTGACAAGATTGAGTTATATTGTTAAATTGAAGATTAACAAACCACTTTTTGCCTTTTGAATGTACTGCACCAATGCATTCTTTCGTATAGATCGCATCTGTGGTAAACAGTGATACATCCTCTAAGTCCGGTGTTTGCTCGACCATATGCAACTTCCTTGCTGCCAGATACACTCTAGCAAAATGGTTCAGCCTCCCACATACCCTACAGATTTTACCATATGCTGGACACCGATCTTTCCCACGTGCATGCACATTGTCACAGTATTTACATGGTGTGTGGTTGTCTGCTGACAAATTGCGAGGCTTCTGTTTAAACTGCTGCTGTTACTGACGATTCCTCACATTTGGCTGGTGCCTGGAAGCTACATTAACACAGTTGATCTGTTTATCTCGCTCCAATGCCATCAGCCGTTTATCTGTAAGTTCAGTAGTCCGACATATTTCTATGGCTAATTGCAAAGTTAAACCATGTTCCCTTAATAAACGGCGGCGTGTACTTTCCTTGGCAACACCTAAAACTATTTTGTCTCGGATTAGTTCGTCTCTCAGGGAACCGTAATCACAGCTCGCCGCTCTTTCCTTTAAGCGTGTTACAAAGGCGTCTATCGTCTCCCCTTCTTCCGGCGTGCAGCTGCCAAAAAGATATCTTTCATATATAACATTCTTATGCGGTCTGAAGAAAGCTTCCAAAGCATCCAAAATAGCCTTAGTATCAGTCCTCTGCTCTTCTGTAAGAGTTAAACTATGCTTATAAACATGAAGACATTCTGCACCCATCAATTTTCTTAATGTGGCAGCTTGTACTGCTGCCGGCTTATCATTTAAGCCTGTCGCCAAAGAGTAATCTTCAAACTCTGCCCTAAAGTTTTCCCAATTAGTGCTAGAGTCCTCACTTACTCGCATGGGTTGCGGCAGTGGTATATTATCTGCCATGGTGCTATATTTCTTACTTCAAACGCTCCACTTTCAGGACCGAACCACTTCTGACACCAGGTTTCGGATAAGCTTTTATTAACAAAGTAAAACTAACAAACAACGCTTATAAAGCGTCTTCAAAGGCAACACCCAGGAACCGGAAAAACCTCATAGAGGCACATAGAGATAAAGATTAAAAGCAACACAACCCCATAACAGTCCCTGACAACTCATCCCAGAATTCCATCAGGCCCAGCTGCCTTCCGGATATTAACATTCTGGAAAGTGCGTCTCACATCATAGATCTGCAGTAGAAGTGGTTGTCTATCGATGGTAGATGTTAATGGTGCACTATCAGTGGTAAATACTGGAATGATGGTCGTTCCTGTGTCCACCTCAAAACGGCTAAAGAATTGATTTAGCTGCTCAGCCAGAGTCACTACTCCCAGGCAAACTATTTTTATTGCTTTGTCCTGTGATTTGTCGCAGACCTTGCCATACCCGACGAGAACCCGTCTGAGTTTTCAAAAAGATGTTCAATCCTCCGTCTGTATGTAGCTTTAGCGTCCTTGATACCTCTTTTCAATTTAGCTCTTGCCTTGCTATACTGTAGCGCATCACCAGAATGGAAAGCAGCATTTCTTGCTCTTAATAAAAGACACACTTTTCTATTTATCCAGGGCTTGTTGTTAGAGAACACCTGTACTTGTCTGGTGGTAGTGACAACATCAATGCAGCTTTTAATGTAAAACAGTACTGTTGAAGTGTAAGTGTCAATATTGTCTTCCTCAAACAGTGCCCAATCAGTACTCCCAAAACAACCTTGAAGTTGCTCCAATGCACCCGCTGGCCACACTTGTATTTCTCTAATTGATGGTCTAATTCTGTTGACAAGAGGTCTATATGATGGGATCAAGAACACAGATATATGATCTGACTGTCCCAGGTGGGGTAAAGGCATAGTCCTGTATCCATGCATGATGTTACTATATACCTGATCCAAGGTATTTCCCCCTCTACTGGGACAGTCTACATACTGATAGAACTTAGGGAGGACAGTCTTTAAGTTAGCTTGATTGAAATCACCTGCAACCACCAGCACTCCATCCGGGTAGGCCTGCTGCCGTTTGGTAATAGCAGTTAACAGGTGACTCATGGCTGTGATCCTGTTAGCATCAGGAGGTGTATATATACTGCAGTTGTTATTAACAATGTTAAACTCACGAGGCAGATAAAAGGGGCGGCATTTCACTGCCAAGTATTCCAAATCAGGAGAACAGTGAGTGTCCATTATTTTAACATTTGTGCTCCAGTTGTTATTTATGTAAACACAAAGTTCCCCTCCTCTGCTCTTCCCAGAGACCATGGTTCTATCTGCTCGATAAACTGAGGGTCCTTGTAATTCAATAGCCTCTCCTGGAATGGTAGGGTCAAGCCACGTCTCTGTAAAGACCATAACACAGCAGTCCCAAATGTTTTTCTGCAGAGAGATAGTAAATTCCAGCTCCTCAATCTTATTAGGGAGAGATCTAACATTTGAAACAAAAAGACTTGGCAGTGCAGGCTTGTGAGGATTTTTTCCTAACCTTACACGCAGTCCAGCTCTACAGCCTTGTTTCTGCCTGCGTTTCCTTCATCTCCTTTGTTTCCTTTGCTCTCTAGCAGGGAGAGTAATCCACGGCGTCATTCTAACCAGCTCAGCTGGAATGTTGTAACTTGAGATTCCTGGTTCAAAAATGCAGCCTTCTCTGCCTTCTCTGCCAATGATTAATAACTCTTGTCGACTGTAAACTACTTGTACCTGAACATGCAGAGCACTCACTAAAAAATACACAAACAATAAATTAATTTAAAAATACCGGTCTCTGGAATGTCGAGCCGCTGCATATACATGTGCCACCATCTTGAAGAACAATAATCTTCAAAATGCTATTTTCTCTGCCTATTTTTAACTAAGAACTCTATGGCAAAACCTGGAAAAGATCATAAAGCAAAGGTTAGGCAGGTTTCAATCTATATTCTCTGTGTCAGTTTCCCTAAAAATAAGAACTATGCAAAACTATCTGTGATCTCAGCCTATGACAATACAATCTCGTATTGTAATCATTATACAGATCTTCACATAACAGAGAATGAGGATATTATCTAGTTCCTTGATTTAGCAAATTGCTTTTAAAGACTTGGTTAGAAAGGTTCTCTAAGGTTGCTAAATGAAACACAGCTACAATATCTGAGCAGAAAGGCTGTAGAAACCTCCAAGGGGTGCTTTACATTAGTCAAAAAATGACTTCAAGGCTACTTATCAAGTGCCAAGGACCCAGGAATTTGGGATCCATCTCTATTTCATCACACTTCCAGCAGAACAACCAGATATTTCACATCAAATTTCTCCTTCACTCTAACTCAAGATCGCTCCACAAAGCAAAGTGATGCTGCTTCATATGGACCTCATGTGCAGCTTTGAATTTCTTCACAGGACTTGGCATTTTGCCCAGAAAGACAAATCCAGTGTGTGAAGAAAACTGACTTTACAAA
This sequence comes from Pituophis catenifer annectens, assembly GCF_029215685.1. Classification (NCBI taxonomy): domain Eukaryota; kingdom Metazoa; phylum Chordata; class Lepidosauria; order Squamata; family Colubridae; genus Pituophis; species Pituophis catenifer. Next base: position 175,427,803 of record NW_027256881.1, read on the forward strand.
AATCAAGACAAGAAGAAAGTGTTTCTGTGAGTTTCCAAGCTGACATAAACATTTCCTCCATGGGCACAAAAATGCTCACATACAGGAATTGAACAAAATTAGTTATGAAACAACTATTTCTCACTTGCCTTTTCCACGCTGTGCTTTGGAGTGAGGATATATTTCTTTCTGTCAAAGAAATGTGAAGAAGGTCTCGGCTTTTAATCCTAGGCAGTTTGCTTCAATAACCTAGAAGTCAATTGATTTAAACAGTTTATTTGTACCCAAGGTTGTAGCTATTGCCTCAATTGCTAGATTTAGTTCAAGACTAAAGACCTTTCTTTAAAATGCCAATTGTGTGTGTGAAGAAGAGGAAAGAATCCCCCTGTCCATTGGCAGTGCTCCCTCTGCCTTGCCCTCTGCATGTTGACACAGACAATCCCACCTTTCTTTGGAGATTCTCATAATTTAAACTCCTGATTTCCCCAAAATTTAAACTGTAAAAAGTATGACCACAAAAAGACCACAAAAAATAGTTCCACCATTTCAAAGTTATTCTTCAAAATGGAGAGTGATGATAGAGGAATAGAAGTAACATAGTCAACCCCCTCCTCACATGAACTTCTATGCTTTTTCAGGTAGTCCTCAAGTTACAACCATATTGGGACCAGAACCTCAATTGTTGAGGAAGTGATCATAATGCAAGATGTCCACATAACTGCTTCACTCAACGACAACAATTCTGACATCCCAGCTGTGCAACAGGTTCCTCTGGCAGGCAACCCTTTGAGACCTAAGACCTCTCAGCTGTGAGTGGAGAACAGAGATTCCATCACAGCAGAAAGAACTTCAAGACCAAAAGGGCATGGAGGCAGGGGGAGAAGGATTTGGGTCTCTGTGCAGGCTTGGAAATTCAGGTGTGCACAGACCTTGAGGTCCTTCTCTCCCTACCTTTGTGGAGAGCTCACAGAGGCAGGGAGAGAAGAATTTTAAACTGTGTGCCTGCTTGGATTTCAGCTGTCGGGATCTAAGCAGGCATGGATTGGCAGGGAACTCTTTCAGAGATGACAGGCAGCTCTTTTGTCAGTTGGTAGCAGTTTGCAATCTTCTCTGCCAGCTTCCCCACTGACTTTCTGGGAAGGTTGGCAGAGATGATTGCAAATGGAAATCATGTAATTGTGGGTCACTTGGCAACTGGTCGTAAGTTCAAACAAGTTGTCAAGAACCCAGATCGCAGCCATGTGACTGCAGGGTGGTGGTGTGACATTTTGTGACTGTCGAAAGTGCTTTACTGGACATAAAGCATCCTTCCCAAGGTTGTCATAATTTTAAATAGTCATTAAGTGACTGGTTATTGAGAATTACCTGTATAACTTTTGAAAAGAGCTTAATGCCCTCTTGAAAGGCTTTCTGCTTCAAGTTAAGTTCTGTCCTTTTCTACAAAAATGTCTCAGCCACTTGAGATCAAATGCATGTTGTACTGGCCACGTTGCCTTTTTTGACCTCTCTTGCAGATATCCTTGAATCCATTTATCACTGAACTGATTTGTTGCTTTGTGCAGGTAATTATAGGGAACACTTAAAGAACCACATATTTGTCTGAGATCATGTTAAAGTTATTATTAGTTATCTATATTCTATGACAGTTGTGTTCTATAAATTGTGTCCTATGAAGAAATTCTGTTTGTGTGTGTCTGTGTGTGCATGCTGAATCACTTCCTTATCCATTCCATCTGAACGTCCCAAATTTAGTGCTATGACTCAGCAGTTATATATTATCTGTCCATTATCTAATTCATAATTTTATTAGCAATAATCATACCCAAAGAAATAGTTGAATAGACAAAAAAAAGCAGAGTAGAAGTGATGGAACCTATCATAGTGTTTGTCAGGGCTATAGAATATACTTCTGGGCATCCTTTTATGATTAAATCCAGTATTACCCATTATGTGTATGAAGGCCTTCTTAGGTTGCTTTGAAGAGATAGATAAAAAGCAGAGAGGAAAATTAACAGTAGGAAGTCTTTGAAAACATTCAATCTGCAAATCCAACCTCAATACAGGGAATACTTGGACCTATCTCCCAAGCCCAAGAGAAAAAATCATTAGGAAAAGAAGTTGCTCTTGCGTTACTTCTCAAGCAAGTGCTAAATTACATACTTAAAAAGAGCCAGTTTGTGGAAATACTGCACTGTAATTGTCTCCCTTGCATCCTGTTCTTGGGCCCTCTGATAAAGAGTTTAAATGGGCTGGTTGCCTGGATCCTGATTTTCCTCGTGAACCTCATCTTGATTATTACAAGTTGAATCATCTGTATTTTGATTGCGCTACTCAGTTTGACATTCAGATTGATTCTTATCTATCTTTTCCTTTAACTGTGGCAATCTCAGAAAAAAATTGCACTTTGATCTGGGTTCTGCCAAGCTTCCCATCTGGAACAGGAACCAAATATTCCAAGACAGCATCTCTATTCCAGTCTTCGGCTTGAAGTTTAAGAACCCCATTTGTGCAAGGAAGAGGTATCTTAGCCTTGGATGAGGTTCTAGAGCCCTTTCAAAACTTATTGCTGAACTGTACTTTTTAATGTGTCGAGAGGACAAATTAAACAAAATAATAACATATTATACCAGTATTAATAGTATATTACATGGTGAGCTTTTTCTGCCATGTCGCCCATATTGTGGAATTTTCTCCCCCGAGATAAGGTTGGCTTCATCACTCCTGAGCTTCTGAAGGTCCCTCAAGGTCTGGTTATGCCAGCAGATCTGAAGACCCCAGGGGATGGCTGAACTCATGAAGTGGCTTTGTTATTATTGATATCCCTCCATCTATTGTTTTCTTGTTCTCTTTTTTTAGCTCTGCATTTATAATTCTTTTTAATAATTATTATATAATAATTTTAAATAATGGTTGCCTTATTTATTTACTGTTTTTACTAGTTTGCTGTGTGGCGCCCACTTTCTGTGAGATGGACAGCCATAAATTAGAGGGGGGGGGGAGGGAGGGAGAGAGAGAGGGGAGGAGAAAGAGAGAGAGTTATAGAGAATGTAAATGGAAAAATGTAGTTTTTCTTCAAATTCAACTTTGTTTTTAGTCTTAGCCCATCTGTTTTTGAGAGTGTGGCCAGCTGCAGCCCTCAAGCTAAATTTTGTTTCAACCTCTGATGTAAGATTCTGGGGTGATGTATACCATTTTCATTGCCTTTATTTGAGATAGAGATAATGATGCAAGATGATGAGAGGAAATGATATAGGTTTCCTGACCCTTTAGATATTTTATATCGCTATGTATCAGGTTATCTGAGTAGAACTAATGTCATTTATTGTGTCTACATTCCTCCTTCCCATGATTATTGTGGTCAGAACTTTCATTCAGTGAAAGCACTGCTGTGTCCTTGTTCTTCTAAACCTAATTGAAGATTATTTGCAACATCTGACTTAGAGGGAAAACCACAAAAAAGCACAATCTGTTTTTTCTGATTTAATGTTAAACTATGATTTGTTGCAAAGCAGGTAGGAGGGAGTACGGTTTTTTTTACTGGCTTGTTCCTACTTATCCTAGACATTTGCTTTTTGCTGTTTAATCCTTTGAACAACAATAATTACAATTTGTAATTATTCTGTATTATTAATTAATATCAGCTAAGTAATTATTCTGTATTCTATATTATCCTTCTATATAAAAGGTAAAGGTTCCCCTCGCACATATATGCTAGTTGTTCCCAATTCTAGGGGGTGGTGCTCATCTCTGTTTCAAAGCTGAAGAGCCAGCACTGTCCAAAGACATCTCCGTGGTCATGTGGCCGGCATGACTAAACACCAAAGGTAGTCCCTATTTTTTCTACTTGCATTTTTTACGTGCTTTCGAACTGCTAGGTCGGCAGAAGCTGAGACAAGTAACAGGAGCTCACCCCGTTATGTGGCACTAGGGATCCTTCTATATAGCAATGGCCAAATTCTACTCTTCATTTTTAAATAATCTGAAATATTTTACATTCTTCTTTTGCAATTAAGAGTTACATAGCAAATATATATAAAAGTTTATACCATATAAAGTATACAAAGTCAGTATATCTTATAATAGTGAACATGTATTCACCTTTTATATTTTGCATTCCTCCTGCTTTCCTTTTAGGATTGTGGTGCCCTCAGGTTTTGTCTTTCCTTTTCTCCTGAATAATTATTGCTGTCTATTTTCTTAATATTATTTTGTTTCACCAAAGTTACATAGTATAAAAGCAGAGACAAGGAAAAGGGTTTATTTCAGTATGCCCTTGGGGAAATATGGAAGAACTCCTTACCAAAAGCTACATTTCAGAGAACAGCAGAATGATTGCAGGTAATGACAAAGGGATGCTAGCTCAATAAACCTTACCAGCATCAATTAGTGCAGGGTGACACTTGATGAGCTATAATTAGTCGAAGTTAGAATTGGATACAAGTCTTTTCCATTTTATTTAAAGCCTTAACTTCACCAACTCACAACAGCTGACTGGACAAATAAACCACAAAAGAATTATGCCATTAAAATATAAAATAATGGATGACTCAGGAGATGTTAGCAACAGATTAAAAAAAAATAGGAGTTTTTACACTTCATGGAACAAATAGTTTTGATTTCAAATATCTACTGATCTAGTTGTGGGATTTGTTTCTGGCTACTTAATCATAGGGAATCTTCAAACTTTCCTTAAGATAAAGAAAACCCAGACTTGAAGACTAGGTAAATGTCTGTACTCTTGAAGAATACAGAATAACAGAGTTGGAAGGGAACATGGAAGTCTTCTAGTTCAACCCTCTGATCAAGCAGGAGACCCTATGCCAATCTTCACAAACAGCTGTCCAACCTCTTCTTACAAACCTCCAGTGATGGAACACCCACAACTTCTGAAGGCAAGCCATTCCACTGATTAATTGTTCTGTCAGGAAATTTCTCCTTAGTTCTAGGTTGGATCTCTCTTTAATAAGTTTCAATCTGTTATTTCTTGTCTTGCCTTCAGGCATTTTGGAGATAAGGTTGTTCCCTTCTTCTTTGTGACAGCCTCTCAAATACTGGAAGACTGCTATCATGTCACCCAGTCCTTCTTTTTGTTAGACTAGACATACCCAATTCCTGCAAGTATTTTTCATATGTTTTAGCATCCAGTCCCCTAATCATCTTTGTTGTTCCGCTCTGCGCTATTTCTAGAGTCTCTGTCAGTATATAAGGGTTCATGAATTGGAATAGACATGGTAACAGGTCAGCCAATGGGGACTGTTTGGTGACCCAGAGAGCTCGGAGCTTGGACATGACTTAGATTCACTGATCTGTATATATATGAGTGCTTCTGTGATTCTATAGCTTCTGTGATTATTGATTCTGTACTTCTGGATTCTGAGTTCTGGTTCTGGCTTCTGCTGTATGGTATTGAATATAAATAAGTTTCTTATATAAATGAATCCTGCTGAATTGTTTACTTGTGTGCTGGTTGGATTGCTGCAAACTCTAACAGTCTCAGCATCTTTTTTGTATCATGGTGAGCAGAACCGGACACCATAATCCAAGTGTGGCCACACAAAGGTAGTACAGATAGTCTTCAATTTACAACCACCATTGACCTCAAAATTGATGTTGCTAAGCAAGACAATTGTTAAGTAAGTTTTGTCCCATTTTACCTTTCTTGCCACAGTTGCTAAGTGAAGCATTGCAGTTATTTATTTATTTATTTATTTATTTATTTATTTATTTATTTATTTATTTATTTGTCACATTTTTATGCCGCCCAACTCCTGAGGGACTCTGGGTGGCTAACAACAGAGAATAAAACAATGCGAACAATATCCCATACAAAAGTTTAAAAGAATTAAAACATTAAAACTCATACACTCCAATTCGTGGCCGGATCTCACAAGATCACCGTAGCGAGATCAACGGCCCCAGACCTGCCGGAAGAGCCAGGTCTTCACCGCTTTCCGGAAGGCCAGTAGGGTGGGGGCAGTCCGGACCTCAGGGGGTAATTGGTTCCAGAGAGCCAGGGCAGCCACAGAGAAGGCCCTCCCCCATGGGCCCGCCAGCCGACATTGTTTAGCTGATGGGACCCGGAGGAGACCGACTCTATGGGATCTTACCGGTCACTGGGAGCTATGTGGTAGAAGGCGGTCTTGAAGATAGCCTGGCCCTGAGCCATGTAGGGCTTTAAAGGTAATAACCAACACCTTGAATTGCACTTGGAGACTGATAGGGAGCCAGTGCAGCTCACAGAAAATTGATGTAATGTGGGTGTATCTAGGTGCACCCACAATAGCTCACGTGGCTGCATTCTGGACCAACTGTAGTCTCAGAACACTTTTCAAGGGTAGCCCCATGTAGAGCATGTTGCAATAATCCAACCATGAGGTGACAAGGGCATGAGTGACTGTGAGGAGAGCCTCCTGATCCAAGTAGGGTCGCAATTGGTGCAAAGGGTAGGTTGGAGACTGGACGAAAGTTCTTTAATTCTGCTGGGTCCAGGGAAGGCTTCTTGAGGAGGGGCCTTACAACCGCTTCCTTTAATGGTTGCGGGAAGGACTCCTCCCTCAAGGATGCATTAACTAAAGGCTGGAGCCAGTCTTGTGTCATCTCCCTGCTGGCCAAAACCAGCCAGGAGGGGCATGGATCCAACAAACAAATGGAGGAACTCATCCCCCCTACACCTTGTCCACTTCCTCAGGAGTCACTAGCTCAAACTCCTCCCACACAATAGAACTAAGACTCGCCCCTATCATTTCAGTCGGTGTTGCCCAATCAGAGTCCAGGTCCATCTGAATCTGAGCGACTTTATCCGACAGAAACTGCACAAATTCCTCAGCTCTACCTTGCAAGGGTTCCTCCATTCCCCCTACTTAAGGAGGGAGCGAGTCACCCTAAATAGGGCAGCTGGGCGAGAATCAGCTGATGCAATAAGTGTGGAAAAATGTGAACATTTTGCCACCAGTATCGCCACTAAATAAGTCCTAATAAAGGCTCTCAAAAGTGTTCGGTCAGATTCGGATTTACTGGACCTCTAGCGTCTCTTCTGGCGCTTCATCTCCCGGAGCTCCTCAGTAAACCAGGGAGCTTTCCTGGATCTACTGCCGTTGAGAGACTGCAAAGGCGCAATCCGGTCCAATGCCCCAGACGCTGCCCTATTCCAGGCAGCCACTAGGGTCTCGGCCGGACTGTGGACAAGGGAGTCAGGTATCTCCCCAAACTCCTTCTGAAACCCTTCAGGGTCCATTAGGCATCTGGGGCGGAACCACTTAATCGGTTCCGCCTTCCTGTGGTGGAAGAGTGGCATCTTAAAGTCCAACTTCAACAGGAAATGATCTGACCACAACAAGGGAAAGACCTCTATGCCCCTTAATTCCAGATCCTGTCTCCACTGCCCCGAGAGAAATGCAGGTGTGTCCCCCCTCATGGGTCGGATCCTGGACTACTTGGGTCAGGTCCATGGTTGTCATGGAAGCCATGAACTCCTGAGCCACATCTAAGGATTCACCAAGTGATGGTAGATTGAAGTCCCCCAGTACCATAAGCCTGGGGAACTCCACTGCCAACCTGGCTGTTGCCTCTAGCAGCGCAGTTAGGGCTGTTGTCACACAGCTGGGAGGCAGGTATGTCAACAACAAGCCCAACTGAACCCTTGAGTCCAACCAAGAGGAGAGACTCACACCCAACAGTCTCCGGGGCAGGGATCCTGCGAGGACAATGACTCTTCCGGACAATAGCTGCCACTCCTCCACCCCTTCCTTGGAGTTGTGGCTGATGCAATATCTGAAACCCATCCGGGCACATATCTGAAAGGGGCACACCCCCCTCCTGGCCCAGCCACCTCTCAGTTATACATGCCAGGTCGGCTCCCTCCTCCAGGATTAAATCCCGAATGAGGGGAGCCTTGTTGACAACAGATCTGGCATTAAATAGCAGCAGCCTGAGGCCAAGGCCCTGACATCCCAAGTCATCAGGTATACAAGGTGAGCCCAGTGAACCAAAACCAAAAGGGCTGGAACAAGGGCTTTGAGGCAGCGAGTCCTAGTTCCTCGAGAACGGCCTACCCCTTGACTCCCACCATATCTATCTCTCCCAGTCATGACGTAATATTCCGGCTCTCCATCCCCCTCGAGATCCCATTCCCCACCTCAGCGGGTCCCCCTTCTCTGGCAAGCAAGGCATCCCACTCATACCAAACCGGGGGTCCTGTCGCAGCCCCCATCTGCTTCTGCTTGTACACTCAGCAGAGGGGACTCCATTCCCTGCCCCCGGCTCCCTCATTCTCCCTGATTCCAGCCACTCCAAACCCACTCCTTCCATTCTAATAATTTAAATTCCAATCTATCCCAAACCCACTCACACACACAAGCATGCGCACCCTCTCAAGATAAAATTAGTATATCCCGCAACAAATGGACATCTCGCATCTCATCGGTGTAACAACAGAAAGCTCTTCCGAGTTCGCCCAGGCTTTGTAAGGGACGGTGATGGTGTTGTGGTAAAATGGCTTCACCTCGCCGACTCGCAGGAAGATGCTGTATTTGTTGCAGCCCACGCCAGAGAAGAAGCGCTTGGAGGCCACCGCGATGGAGGTGCCTTCGGGAAACTCATTGTAAAGGCCTCCTCCTCCGCCACTGCCTCCTCCTCCACTGGGACCATGTTCAGAACCCCTGCCACCGCCGCCCAGCTCGTCTTCATCAGCATCGCAGTTGTCAATCAGCCCGGCCAAAGCATTGCGGAACTTGATGAGGCCCTGAGCCAGCAAAGTGACGGTTTGGCCGCCTAGGAGGCCCAAAAGCCTCCCGGGGAGACCGGCCCTGCTGCCTCCGCACCTCCAGGCCCTCGGTTGATGGTTTGGCAGATGCAGAGGGATTTGGTACTGCAGAGGGATTTGGCTGCAGAGGATTTAGTATTTAATGGTTTTCCTTAATTGGAGCTGTACTAAACTTAATTTTTCTGGTTGCTGGGATTTCCTCTTCTTCTGATAAGCCACTAACTTCCAAATCCTCTTTGTCATGATCATAACAGCTGTTATCATCACTATCTTTTTGTTCATCCTCTTCAGCTCCAGCATTCCCCCAATCAGAACCGAAACTTGATTCTATCTTTTTTTTTGCTAAAAAGTTTTTAATTTTTTAAACAAAAACAACATAAAAACATCATCCTTCCAAACAATTACATACAGTGTTTCGATCGGTTAGAATCATTTCGTGCTCTCAAAGAATTTTCACAGTCTCATTATATGACAAATGTTCTTTCCTCTAGCAGAAAACAAATATTTAAACATTTTATCCAAATTTCATTTCATATATAATATTTCATCTCCATGCTTTATTATCTACCCATTGATAAAATAGCTCCCATATCAAATAATATTGTTTATCTTCCTGTTCTCTTATTTCAAATGTCAGTCTACTCATTTCAGCACAATCCAACATTTTCTTAATAATTTCTTCATCAGTAATTCGCTTCTCTCCTTTCCATTTTTTTGCAAATACAATTCTGGCCACTGTTAAAATATTCACAATTAAGTATTGCAATTCTTTATTAAATGTCTCTGGTAAGATCCCTAATAAAAATATCTCTGGTTTAAAGTCAATATGTCTCTTTGTCATTTTTTCCAACCACGTGTGTATCTTAGTCCAAAATCTCCTTGCGTCTACGCATGTCCACCACATATCGTAATAAGATCCTGGGATCTGATGACAATTCCAACACTTCTCCGATTTGTTCTTGAACATTCTGGCTCATTGGGGGTAAATGCGACCTGTAAAACATCTTATACAAATTCTCCTTATATGCTGTAGACATTGTCATTTTGTAATTATATGACCACAATTTTTGCCATTTCTCTAAATCAATACCATAACCCAAATTTTTCCCCCATGCTATCATTGTTCTTCTTCCAATTTTACTTCTAGCAAATATCCATATAACTTTTTAATTATATGGTCATCAGAACCCATATCTTATATCTTATCCAAATAGTCAAAACATTATAAACACCTTCTTGTTTGAGATCTAGAAAATATTTGCATGTATGAAAACCAATCCATCTTAAATCCCTGGTCTTCTAAATCTTGCTTTAATTTAAGTTCACCCTTTTCATCCAATAGTTCACTATATTTGTTCCCCTTTAAATATCACTGAATATGAAAAAGCTTCAATTGTAGATACCCAGACTGGAATCTTCAAATAATGATATTTTTTAATACCTCTCCCAATTCAAAAACAAAACTTCACGTATCTGATGTTTTCTAAAATACCCCTGTTTTTTAGTTCCTTTGTACCATAGAAAGGTATGCCACCCCATCAACAAATCATGTCCCTCCAAATTCAATAGTCTAGTGTTTTTCGATGTTATCCATTCTTTAATCCACATTAAACTAGCTGCTTGGTAATATAGTTCAAAATTAGGTAGACCAAAATCACCTCTCATTTTAGCAACTTGTAACAGCTTAAGTTTTATTCTTGCCTTCTTTCCCTGCCAAATGTATTTCAACACCATTTTATTCAAATCCACAAAGAATTCCTTACCCAGCTTTATCGGAATTGTCTGAAAAAGATACAAGATTCTAGGTAAAATATTCATCTTAATAGTTGCAATCCTGCCAATCAACGATAACTGCAAATTTCCCCATTTCCCCAAATCTTGTCGTATCTGTTGCTTAAGTTTATTATAATTATTTTTTTTAAGTGAACTACACCTCATTGTCAATTGTATCCCCAAATATTTTACCTTATTCGTGACCTGCATATTTGAAATCTCCATCAATTCTTCTTTTTGCTTTTTCAACATATTATTAATTTTTAGACCAGCTACTTCCCCAAACTCTCCAATGCTTTCTAGCAATTTATTTATTGACATTAATGGTTCTTCAATAATAAAGACCAGGTCATCTGCAAAAGCTTGCAATTTATATTCTTCTTTCCAAATTTTCATACCTTTTATCTCTCTTTTTTTCTTCTCTAATATTTCTATTTAAAACTTCCAATGTCAATATAAACAATACTGGGGACAGTGGACATCCTTGTCTAGTGCCTTTTTCTATTTCAATAAAGTCAGACTATTCTCCATTTATCATGACCTTGGCCTTTTGTTTGGAGTATATTGCTTCAATTGCCTGAAGAAATTTCTTTCCAAAGCCCATCTCCTCCATTTGTAACATCATAAATCACCAATTCAAGTTGTCAAAGGCTTTTTGTGCATCTAGAAATATCAAAGCCATCTGCTTTTCAGGATGAGCTTCATAATATTCTAAGGTATCCAAAATTATTCTTATATTGTCTCTGATTTGTCTTTTTGGCAGGAATCCATTTTGGTCAGGATCTTAAAGTTATTCAAATATCTCTTAAGCCTTTCTGCCAATATTGTAGCAAAGATTTTATAGTTCGCATTTAGTAGGGATATAGGTCTATAGTTTTTGATTAGTTGTGGGTCTGTCTCTTCTTTGTGAATCGATGTAATATAAGCCTCAATCCATGTTTGGGTATTTCTCTTTTTGTCATTACTTCATTCATAACCTCCAGCATTGGGATCAATAAAGATTCTTGTAACGTCCTATAATATTCAGCTGGCAGTCCATCTGGTCCTGGTGCCTTTCCATTCTTCTGTTTCTTAACTGCCTCACTTAGTTTCATCATCGTTATATTTCCATCCAACAGCTCCTCAACATCTTTGGGAATTTGTGGTAGTTTTGCTTTTTGTAGGTACCTTGCAACTTTAACCTCCTCTATTATGTCTTGTACAGTTGTGTATAATATTCCTGTATTATTTCCCCCATCTCTTTATTTCCAAATCTACACTGACCTTGATGATCAATTAGTTGTATTATTTTTCTTGATTCTCTTTCTTTTTTCAATTTATATGCTAACCATCTACCTGGTTGATTTGCATTTTCAAAATAATTCTGTTTGGCAGCTCTTATTTTTTGAGCTAATTCTTCCTTCTCCAGTAGACCCATTTTGTGCTTTATAACATCCATTTTAATTTTTACATCTTTCTTATATGGATCTTTCTGGAATTCCTTTTCAAGTCTTTTATGATCATCTATCAATATTTTAAGGGTTTGTCGTTTCTTTACATTTCTTTTCCTTGTATAATCAATAATTAATCCTCTGGCAAAGGCCTTCATTGTATCCCAACAGTTTTGTGTCGATGTTTCTTTCTTGTTTTCCTTGAAGAAAAAATCCAGTTCTCGATTCATTTTCTGTATGAAATCTTGTTGTTTAATGTCCATCTAGATCTACCTTTTCACCCTTTCCAATAGCAATCACCAGGTTATGGTCCGCCCATAGGTTAGTATCTATTTTCACTTGTTCATTATTTAAGGTCAATTCCATTGTTGTCCATATCATATCTAATCTGGACCAAGATAAATGTCTATCAGAGTAGAAAGTATATTGTCTATTTTTTCCATTTCTCTCCCTCCATATGTCTTTCAAGTTTATTTCCTCTATCATTTTAAAGAAAGTTCTCAGCAATACCTTTCTACTATGTTTTGTTGTTTCGTGTGTTTTATAGTCCAATTAAAAAAAAAACTTTATTTACATTTATAGTTAAAAAAGAAGACAACACACAGACATAAAAGAATAAGACAACAAAACAATAAACATAAATAAATGTAAACAATATTTAGTAAACTAATATTTAGCATAAACCTGTACAATAAATTCATAATACATTCCGGGGGAAACAGAACAACCTATTTTAAACTTATAAATCAATCAGGTCTATCCGACCTCACTTTATATATGTAGTAAAATATTTTCAATAAATACAACGCCTATTTATATTATTCTAATTGTTGTTTTCTTTTCAATAGCCAAGTATACCATTTTTCCCAGGATAAACATGTCGGCGTTTGGTCTCTATCTTTGAATTTTTTTGTCAGTCTATCTGCTTCTGCACAGTCCAGTATCTTTTTTATTATTGCTTCATCTGGTGGGATATTTTTGTCTTTCCAAAACTGAGTAAACATTATTCTCGCTGCTGTAATAATATGTAATACGAGATACGACAAATCTTTTTTGATGTTTTTTGATGTTTCCAGTCTGGAGCTGAGCAAGTATGTCTCTGGTCACAGTTCAAACTCCTGATTTAAAATTTCTTTTAGCCATTTTTTAATTTTCTCCCAAAATTTAATTGCTTCTGGACACGTCCACCATTGATGATAATAAGTACCATGTTCAAATCCACATTTCCAACATTCAGTGGACTGTCCAGCAAACATTTTTGCCAATCTGTCTGGCGGGAGATGCCATCTATATAGCATCTTATAGATATCCAACAAGGTATTTTGATATAATATTTTTTACTAATCTTCTCCCAATTCCGAATTAGAATGTTCCTTATATAGTGCTGATGAAAACCATTTACTTTGGGGGGTGCTATCCCGCCAGAGTGCTGCCTGCCAATCTTGTTGCAAATTGTGGCCTTCTATCCTAAGAAGATGATTATTGCTTAAAATGATCCATTCTTTGACCCAAACTAGTAAGCCGGCTAGATAATAATTCTCCCAGCACAGTAGACCTAAATCCCCCCTTTCTTTTGTTTCCTGCATCATTTTCTTTTTAATCCGGGGGTTTTTCCCCTGCCATATGAATTTAATTACTACCTGGTTTAAGTCTATAAAGATTTTTTTAGGTAAGTTCGCTGGAGCTGTTTGAAAAAGAAAATTAAATTTCGGTAGAACATAAGATTTTATTGTTGCTACCTTTCCCAGGAGTGATAATTGAATTTTACCCCACTTATCAAGATATTTTCTTACCTGGGTTAGTATTTTAATATAGTTATCCTCCTGGATGCTCGAGCACCTACACGTTAGCCAAATTCCCAGGTATTTGATTTTACTAACTACTCTAAGTCCTGTTGCTTCCTCTAAATCCTGTTTACCTTTCTCTGAGATGTTCTTGGTTAGAATATTCGTCTTCTTTTTATTAATTAACAGACCTGCTACAGCCCCAAATTTCTCAATTTTCTCCAGCAAGGATATACAAGATTTTAAAGGATCTTCCAAAATAAAGGCCATATCATCTGCGAAGACCTGGGTTTTGTATGTCTGTTCTCTAATTTTAAGGCCTTTTATTCCTTCCTCATTTCTTATTTTATGGAGTAAAGTCTCTAACGATAGTATAAAAAGTAAGGGGGAGAGAGGACACCACTGTCTTGTACCTTTACCGTTAGGGAATTCTTCTGATAAATCACCATTTATCAATAATCTAGGGGTCTGTTTAGAGTAAATAGCTTTAATTGCATTCAAAAAATTTTGTCCAAAGCCCATATGTTTTAATTGTAATAGTATGAACTCCCAACTGACCCTGTCAAATTCTTTCTGGGTGTCAATAAAAACTAAGGCAACCTGTTTACCTGGATGGTTTTCATAATATTTGAGTACATTTAGCATAACTCTCAGTTATACTAAATGTCATAGTTGTCATAGTCGTAGTTGTCTCGACGGCAAGAACCCGTTTTGATCTATATGTATAAATTCATCTAGAAAACCTTTTAACCTATTTGCTAGAATTGCTGTAAATATTTTATAATCTGACTTCAGGAGGGATATCGGTCTGTAATTTTTTATATCTTTTGGAGGGGGATCTTCTTTAGGTATTAAACTAATATTGGCCTCCCTCCATTAATGGGGAATTTCAGCTTTTCCAAGCACCTCATTAAATAAATCCTTCATATGTTCCCCCATTGTTTCAAATAATTCTTTGTATAACTCAGCCAATAGTCCGTCCGTGCCTGGCGTTTTGGAATTCTCCTGCTTCCTTACTGCTTTTACAATCTCTATCAAAGTTATGTCCTCTTCTAAAATTTGTTTCGTCAAATTAGATATCTTAGATAGGTCCAAATTCTCTATATACTTTTTTGCCTTTCCTGCTGAAATCTCCTCCCTCCTATATAATTCCTTATAGATAACCACAGCAATTCTTTCTTTCTTTCCTCCCTTATCTCTTATTAGATTCCCATCCTTATCTTCCAATTGTTCAATTCTTCTGCTCTGTTTTTCCTTTTTTAATCTAAATGTTAGCCATCTCCCTAATTTATTGGCTGACTCGAAATGTTTCTGCTTTGCCGTCTTTATTTTATCCTTCATCACATCAAGATCTAAAAGGTTGAGTTGGTGTTTCAACAATATTATCTGTTCTTTTACTTCAGTGGCCAAAGGGTTATATTGCAATTGTTCCTCAGCCTTTATTAGTTGGCTTAATATCTCACCCCTATCTTGTTCTTCTCTTTTGCATTTAATAGCCATGTGTTTAATAATTAGTCCTCTTATGAAGGCTTTGGCAGCATCCCACACTATTTGAAGGGGCATTCCTGGTGTCCTATTTTCTTGAAAGAAGAAGTTCACTTCTATCTTAAACTTTTGCATAAATTCAGGTTCTTTCAAGATCTCCGGTCTCATCATCCTTCTCTTCCTATTCTTCCCTTCCTTCTTTAAAACAGCTAATACTGGGTTGTGGTCCACCCAGTCATTCGGCATGATCTTAACTTCCATCACTTGAGTACTAAGCTCTTGCGACGCCCAAATCATGTCCAATCTGGACCATGATTTGTGCCTGGGAGAGTAATAGGTATATTGTTCAACCATCAGATTATGCTCACGCCAAATATCTTTTAATCCCAATTCATCCTTCATTTCATTACAAATGGCTGGTAGAATCCTCTTATCTTGTCCTGTTTTCCCCTTTTTGATTTTTCCCCATTTTATAATGCCATGTCCTGTTGACTACTGCATTAAAATCGCCTAAGAGACATACTTGCTCGTATTCCAGATCTCGAATTTTCCATCGCACTTTCCGAAAAAAAGATCCCTGTCTAGTGTTAGGAGCATAGATTCCTATTAATAATACCTTGCTCTGTAATAATTCAACTTCCAATATTAAGATTCTTCCTTCATCATCTGAAAATAATTGTTTCGGTGAGAAATGTTCTTTTACGTAGATTGCTACTCCTCTCTTTCTCTCCTCCGTGGCTGCTACAAATAATTTCCCTGCTTTTGGACATTTCAATAAATTTGATTGAGATAATTTGATATGAGTTTCTTGCAAGCATGTTATATCTACTTTAGTTTTAACAATTTTTGATAAGACACATCTTCTCTTTGTCGGAGCATTGAGGCCGTTGACATTCACCATCAGTAACCTCACTCCTTGGTCCATTTTTATTTATTAATCCCTTTAGCTTTAGATGTCAGGCGAGTCTCTATTCCATACTCTTCTACTCCTCCTTCCTCCTTCCTTCCATCTCGTTTCCCTTTCCCATAATACACTTGTGCTCCTCCCTCAGTTCTTCAATCATCCTTCTGATCCCTCTGATCCTCCTTTACTATTTCTTTATCTCTTTCCTGTTCACTAGGTCCAAAAATATTGTCACAAAAATCCTGTGCATTTTGTAGATTCTCAATTTTAACCTTCTGATCCTGCTACATCACCAGAAGCCCTTCTGGGAGCAGCCATCTGTATGGCACATTATGTTTCTTCAATTGCGAAGTTATAAATTGATAATTCTGTCTCTGCTCCCGCACTCTTCTAGGTATCTGTTTTAAGATTGTAATCTGGCGAACTTTATAAGTAACATTCTGGTCTCTAGCCTTGTGGAAAGTTTCATCCCTAAGCGCCTTTTTAGCAAGCCTCACTTGGATTTCCCTAGGCAAGTTGTGGTGTCCCACGTAGTTAGTATAAACGCGGTAGGCTTCATCTATATCACAATAGACTTCTTCTTTTCTTTTTCCAACTACTTCCGCTATCACTTCCCCCACAATCTCATCAAGCCGTTCCTCTTTATCCTCCACCACGTTCTGGAGACGTAGAAAGAAGGCAGATTTCTCCATCTCCAAAAATAACACTTCATCTTCCAGTTTCCCAACTGCTTGCACACATCTGCATTCGCACCTCTCCATCTGGGTCTCCATTCGTTCAGTAGTTTTTTCCATCTCTGTCAGGCGGTCTTCGTGTTTAGTTAAGATTGATCTCATCTCTCCCAACGTTTCTTTAATTTGTTTGATCTCTCCCCTTAATTCACTCATTTCAGTCTTCAAATCGTCAAAGTTTTTAGATGTTGATTCTTGATTTTTCTCCATTATTTCCTGAATATTTTGAAACATCGCCGGGATTCCTTGCATCGTAACAAGTTTCTCTACTGTTTCAGATGATTTTCTTACCCCTGGCAGAGTTGTAATAGGGGAGGATGTTGCTATTGAGGCTAAATGTTTCTTCATCACTTTTGTTGATGTCACTGTAGTAGACATGTTAGCCAAGCAAAAGAGATTTTTCCAAATTATCATAAATTGATATTAGAGAGTCTCCTTAGGATTGCACAGTCAAATCAGCTTTTCCTCTTATTTAAATCCCTTGTTACTATTCAACCTAATTATTTAACACAGAAATCAGTTCAAAGTTAACCTATCTATCAATAGTTGATTACAAAATATGTTTAGCAAACACTACCTTATAACAGATACTTCGTTCTTAATAAATCTTATAAAGTATACATGCTATATATTAAACAAAATTATAATAAATAACAAATCAAAATAGATAATTAATCAATCAATTAATCAGCAATTATTGTTCGCAATTAATAAGGGTTGATAAGTATAAATTAAGTTCAATTACAGTTAATTAACTTTTACACAATATATTTTACAGTAGAGCAGAAGGGTTAATGGGGATTCAGAAGGAGACCATTCCAATAAATTAAAGTAAAAGGGCTAAGCAGGAGAGAGCTCACTGTTAATAATCCTGGAGAGGAAGGGGGGTCAGGAAGAGAGTCATTTTAACAAAATTTCTCGGCAATACCTTTCTACTATGTTTTGTTGTTTTGTGTGTTTTATAGTCCAATTTTTCATCCACAATTCCATTAAAATCTCCCATCATACAGACATTTTCATACTCCATTTCAATTATCTTATTATGTAGTTTTCTATAAAAGTCACTTTGATTGTTGTTAGGAGCGTAAATTGCTACTAAAAGTAATTTTGTATTGTTATCAATTATTTCCACCATCAAAATTCTACCTTCTGGATCGGCATATTTCTGCTCTGCCATTAGTACGTTTCTGATATACAAAGCAACTCCTCTTTTTTTACTTTGTGACAATGATAAAAAAAGTTTTGCCAAGTTTTGATTGAATCAATAGTTGTTCATGTTGTTGTTTAATATGCACTTCCTGTAAACAAATTATATCAAATTTTAATTTTTCTACTTTGTGAAATACTATTCTTCTTTTACTGGCTGAATTGAGTCCATTTACATTTATTGAAATTAATTTCATTTCTTCCATATTCATACTTTATAAATAGGTTTTGTTGCTCTAATCAATCTAGCTTCACGTTGTTCCTTGTATTCCATAACTCTGCCAACCGCTCCTTCTGTTGCTTCCAGCATTATCAATTCTTCTTCAGTGGATTTTATTGGAACTAATATTGCTTGAGTTTCAACTTCCATTTCTACTTCTTTCTCTTTAAGGACTTCCTCATAGAAGGCTCTCACTTTGCCGATTGTATCTTTGGAATTGCCATGTTAGGCCATCTGTAGTTAATCCCTTTTTGCAACAAAACTTTAGTCAAAAACTTTCCTTGGAATTTGTCTCAGAACTGTCACTTCTTTCCCTTTGTATTTCAAAGCCTTGTCATGAACAGCCTGAAGAATTTGTGTCTTAATTGATTTCTTAGTAAATCTTATATGTACTTCTCTTGGAAGCTTATTACGCATTGCATATCCAGTATAAACTCGATAAATTTCATCAATTCCTTCCATCATCTTCTCTTTAGTGACTTCTAATGCCTCAGCTAGAATCGTGTTCATGATCTCGGCTAGATTCTCTCCTTTTTCTTCCTCGACATTTTGGAATCTTAAGTAGAATTCTGCTTTATCCATTTCCCATCCAATTAGGCCAGATGTTCCTTGTTCTACCTCTCCCAATCTATTCTCAATTTCCTTCATTTTTTCTTCTTTTTGGCCATCTCTTTCCTCCAATTTAACCAATCTTTCTTCATATTTCGACATTGTTTGTTGTATATTGACCACCTTTTCATCTTTTTTTTATTTTATTTTTTTAATTTGATTTATATGCCGCCCTTCTCCGAAGACTCAGGGTGGCTTACAATGTGCTCAGCAATCTGTTTGCAATAATTGCTGTTCCATCCTTTTTTGTTGCTGTCCAATCCTTTTTTGTTGCTGTTCCATTCTTTGAAGTGTTTGTAGAATCATTTATGTCACTGATTCTTTCTCTTTCTCTTGTTGTAACATTGTCTGGATGGAACGTTGGCCTCCAGATGGTGATGAAGATGGTGTAGTCACTGCAGCTCCCACCGTTGCTACTTTTCTACTCATTTTATTCAATCTTTGGCCAAACTCACTTTCAGGTCAGGAAGGAATTTAGAAGATCCAGTTAGACAAAAGGGGGAGGGAAAAAAGAAAAGGGAAAAGAGAAAAAAAAGGAGAAAGAAAAAAAAAGAAATTCCTCAAGTTCTTCAGGTTCTTCTGAAACCCTAATTCAAAGGGATAAAACAAAAAAAATAGGAAAAGACAAAAATTTAATAATATCCTCTTCCAAAAAAGAAAAGAAAAAGGAAATATTAGGCAATAAATCTTCAGGCTCTTGGATGCCTTAATCCAATATGAATGTGTGGGGGTCCCGAATCAAAAATAGGAAAAGGCAATAAGGATAAGGAATTTTTTTTAAAAAAAGGGGAAAGAAAAAATTAAATAGTCCTTCAAGTCCTTTTATATCCAGAGAGCCTACAGGGAGTGACTTTTCCTTTTGCCTCTTTCCAGGCCACACGTCTCACTGGGCATATAATAATTATTCAAAAAAAAAAATCAAAGCCTTCCAGTATATTCTCAGGCTTTGTCAATTTAAAAGGAAGAGGACCTGTGTAAACAACATTCAGTAGCTCTTCAATCTTATCAATCCAAACAGATTCTCTGTATTTGTTTTGGCTACAGTATTTCTTTCTTCTGCTACTTAAGTAAGCATAGAGACAAAGTTTCTCTTCCAGTAGGTGGCAGCACTGCACACTCCCCTAACTCTCCTCCCATTCTTTAAAGAGGAAAAAAAATTTCTTTCTTTTAAAAATTAATCAAAAAGTTGCCTTGTCAAAAATAAGACAAAACCCCATTCCAAATGTTCCAATCAGACAATTGAACAGTCTAGTGCCAAAAACTTTCAAAAGCGTCCCAATACTGTTTTTTCCCCTTCTTTCAATCCAGTCCGGTTATCCAAAGTGAAAGTAAAAACAATTAAACAATTTCAAGTCTTTTAAAACTCATACTTGGGTAAAATAAAATTAACCCACCTTAGGTTCGCCGCTTAATTTCATTCATTCACCATCACCATCTCATTCCTCAATTAGGGTGTTCTTAGTATTATTAAAAAAGTGAAAGTCTCCTACTGATCTGTTCACTGTCATTCCGTTCTGTCTTCCTAAAGTTGTCACAGCCTCTGCAGCTTAATGGCTGCCACTCCGCTACTGGAAAAAGGGCTTTCCTGGATCAACCAGGGACTTAGCGATGTCCCTGGGATCCTCAGGATGTGCACTCCACTACCACAGTCAAAGTGAGACTGTGGGGTCCAATTCGGACCGTCCAGCAGCGGAGTTTTCAGCGGAGTTTCTGAAGCATCAAAAACCCTGCTCATCTCGCTACGACGCCAACTTCCGGCCTCCCCAAAACTTGATTCTATCTTGTGGACATTGCAATTGATGTGCCTAGATCCATAAGAGCTCTGGAAATCATCTTGTTCTCTTTCCACTTCCCTTCCACTTCTATCTTCAACTGAAAATGAAATGACATGGAAAGCGCTGTCATCAATAATGACAGGGTTTCCTGGTATTTCTATCTTCTCAGCTACATCCAATATCTTTTTTGCAAAGAGGATGCTTCAGTTTCTGTCTTACTCATAGTCTCACACAATTTTTTAAAAATTTTATTTCAAATTTATATACCGCACTTTCTCCCGAAAGACTCAGGGCGGTGTACAGCCAGATAAAAACATACAATACAAACATTAAAAACAATTACAAAGATATATATTAATTTGGCCCCAATTTAAAATAACAAACCAATTAAAAATATTTAAAAAATATATTAAGCCAGTCCGGCTTGCTGAAAAAAGAATGTTTTAAGGGCACGGCGGAAGTCACCGAGGTCTTGGATTCTCCTTATCTCTGGGGGCAGCTGATTCCAGAGGGTAGGTGCCCCCACAGAGAAGGTCCTCCCCCTGGGGGTCACCAGCCTACATTGTTTGGCTGATGGCACCCCGAGGGGGCCCTCTCTGTGGGAGTGCACCGATCAGTGGGAGGTCATCGGTAGCAGCAGGCGGTCTCGAAGATAACTAGGTCCTATGCCATGGAGCGCTTTAAAGGTGGTAACCAACACCTTGAAGTGCACCCGGAAGACCACTGGGAGCCAGTGCAGCTCACGCAGGAGCGGTGTTATGTGGGAGCGCCAGGTGGCTCCCGTGATTACCCACGCAGCTGCATTCTGGACCAGTTGGAGCCTCCGGGTGCTCCTCAAGGGGAGCCCCATGTAGAGAGCATTGCAGTAGTCCAGGCGCAAGCTGACGAGGGCATGAGTGACTGTGCACAGGGAATCCCGATCAAGAAAGGGCCACAACTGGTGAATCAGGCGAACCTGACAGAAGGTCCCCCTGGCTACAGCCATCAGATGTTCCTCCAAGGACAGCTGCATATCCAGGAGGACTCCCAGATTGCGCACCCTCTCCGCGGGGGCCAAAGACTCGCCCCCGATTGTCAGTAATGGAGTCAACTGACTATATTGGGATGCCGGAAACCATAGCCACTCAGTCTTGGAAGGGTTGACTTGAGCCTGTTCCTCCCCATCCAGATTCGCACAGCCTCCAGGCACTGGGACATCACTTCAAGGGCATCGTTGTGGTGGCCTGGAGTGGAGATGTACAGCTGAGTGTCATCAGCATACTGATGGTACTTCACCCCAAAGCCATGGATGATCTCACCCAGCGGCTTCACATAAATGTTGAACAGAAGGGGTGAGAGGACCGACCCCTGAGGCACTCCACAAATGAGAGGCCTCGAGGTCGACCTCTGCCCTCCTGCCAACACGAACTGCGACCGGTCTGAGAGAAAGGAGGAGAACCACCGTAATAGGATGCCCCCCATCCCCAACTCCTCCAACCAATGCAGCATGATACCATGGTCGATGGTATCAAAAGCCGCTGAGAGATCTAACAGGGCTAGGACAGAGGAGCAACCCTTGTCCCGTGCCCTCAAGAGATCATCTACCAACGCGGCCAATGCCGTTTCCGTGCTGTGCCCAGGCTTGAAACCCGACTGGAACGGATCTAGATAAGATATTTCCTCCAGGAATTGTGGAAACTGTTGCGCGACCACACTCTCAACAACCTTCGCCACAAAGTGAAGGTTGGAATCAGGACGATAGTTGGCTAATACTGCTGGGTCCAGGGAAGGCTTCTTGAGGAGAGGCCTCTTTCAAGGCAGTGGGGAATTAACCCTCACTCAACGAACCGTTGATAATTCCCTGGAACCAGCCTCGTGTAATCTCCTGGGAAGCCAGTACTAACCAGGAGGGACACGGGTCCAGTAAACATGTGGCCGCACTAAGTCTCCCCAGAATCCTGTCCACGTCATCAGGAATCACAGAGTCAAACTCTTCCCAGATAACGTTCTCAGGACTGTTCCTGAATCTACCCAGTCAGAGTCCAAATCCCCTTGGAGCTGAGCGATTTTGTCATACAGGTATCGTCCAAAATCCTCAGCCCTGCCCTCCAGGGGGTCCTCCCGCGCTCCCGGGTGGAGGAGGGAGCGGGTCACCCTAAACAGGGCAGCCAGACGATTCTCTGATGATGCAATAAGAGTGAAAAAGTAATTAAACTTTGCCGCTTTTATCGCCACTAGGTAGGTCTTAATATGCGACCTTACCAGTGTTCGATCAGATTCAGTGAGACTGGCCCTCCAACTGCTCTCTAGGTGTCTTTTCCGGCGTTTCATCTCCCTCAGCTCCTCGGTGAACCAAGGAGCCGCGAGGGATCGGCACCGGGTCAGATGCCGCAAAGGCACAACTAGATCCAAGGCCCCACCAGCTGCCCAGTCCCAGGCGGCCACCAGGTCCTCGGCCGAGTCATGCACCTCAGGAAGTGGCCCAAGCTCCATCTGGAACCTATCAGGATCCATCAGGCGCCTGGGGCGGACCCATCTTATTGGCTCCGCCTCCCTGCAGCGGGGTATGGTGGTTCGAAGGTCCAGGCGAAGGAGCGAGTGATCTGACCATGACAAGGGTTCCATATCTATATCCCCTATAACAAGACCACTCAACCACTGGCCAGAGACAAAAATCAAGTCCAGAGTGTGACCCCCCCTGTGGGTTGGGCCATGAACTAACTGGGTCAGGTCCATGGCCATCATGGAAGCCATGAACTCCCAAGCCATCTCGGACATTTCACCAATGGACGGCAAGTTGAAATCACCCATGACCATAAGCCTGGGTGTATCAACTGCCACCATGGCTATCATGTCGAGGAGCTCAGGCAGGGCCATTGCCACGTGGCAGGGAGCCAGGTAGGTAAGCAACAGGCCCATCTGAACCCCATGACCCCATCTCATAAAGAGGGATTCACATCCAGCAGTCTGAGGCACAGTGGTCTCCCTCGGACCGAGACCTTCTTTAATAATGACCGCAAGCCCCCCGCCCCTCCCCTGGGCCCTCGGCTGATGGAATGCTCTGAAGCCTGGTGGACACATCTCAACCAGGGGGACCCTTCTCTCCGGGCCCAACCAGGTCTCGGTAATACCCACCAGGTCCGCTCCCCCCTCCTGTATGAGATTGTGGATGAGGGGGGCCTTATTTACCATAGACCTGGCATTGCATAACATCAGCCAAAGGCCCAGATCCTGAGTATCTGTGCCACCTAGCATCCGAGAGGAGCCTTTGGGACCGGGGCATGCAATAGCTCTCAAACAGCGAGTGCGCACCCCCGACATATGATATGGCTCCCTGCTCACGCCATATCTGCCCCTCCCATCGACTGTGCTGATGGTACATCCCTCATTAGGATAGCCCTCTGTCCCCTCCCCAATCCCTCGTCCTGCACCCTCCAAACGGTTACCCTGTGCTGGGCTCGGCTCTGACCTTAGTGGATTCCCCCCCATCCCATTTGGTCACCACCCGCCTCCCGGGTCCCCTTAAAATTTGATCAAAAGCCTTAATTAAAAAACCCCTCAGACCACACTTCGAGGCATGCCACCACTCGGGGTTCCAAAACCCGTCCTTGAGGTAGGCCTTCGATAAATTCGAAGGCCATGTCTGCAAGAGGGGGGCATCTCGCAGAACGAGGAGGGTCGCCGAAGTGTACGCCAGAATAAACATAAAAGGTGGCTGTGAGACAGCGACAGGGAACCAAGATGGTAAAAAGAGGGGCAGATATAATGCCAAGATAGGAGTAAACCAGGCCGGTATAACCACCATTTTTTCACAGCGGTGGAGAAGTCCAAACAGCTGCAGTGAATAGGTCCAACGGAACCGGCCGCAACCATCCTCTCATGGTGGCTAGGCGGAGAACAACCACCAGCGGAGTCATAGAACAGTTCTTAGGAACATAATGCAGCAGCAGTCCACCAGAACTCACGGCTCTTCAGCCTGAGGCTCCATATCTCTGTCCAATACGCCAAGTCCAATAAAGGCAGTAATAGGGAGTAAAAGTATGAGATGTAACACATCATGATGGGAGAAAAGTCAGGGATCAGATAGCAAATCAATAAGGAGGAAGATGACAAAGGTCCCAACAAACAGCTGAAGATGAATAGGCAGGGTAGGCCAAACCGAACCAGGCAGTAGTCCGGGGGGGCGGGCATCAAAGGTGGCGGGGGGGAGGCCCCAGGGAAGAGCAAGGTGTACAATTACCACTTCCCCTCCAGCAAACTCCCCAACCCCCCAGATCTTCTCCAGGTCCACTCACCCCGCAGTCATAGCCTTTCCTCGCAGGGCTATTACAGCCCAGATCTTCCCGGCCTCACGCCCTTCAAGGGCAATGAGATGTAATCCCAGCAGAATGGTCTGCTGGGTCATTCCCAGCACCTTCAGTATGGCACTCTCCGCCATCGACAAGGCCTCCATACTGTCCATGACGCCGCTGTTCTAGCCTCAGCAGATCCTCCAGGGGGGGCTGACGATCTTACAGCAGCCACAGCGCCTGTAGCAGCCCCCCCCCGATCCAGGAGCGCCAAGAGCAAAGCAAACTGCGTCTGGGTAGCCCAATCCGGCCAATGGAACTTTAAGGCTGCGGCGCTATTGCAGAGGCCGGCCGCCGCCCTCCAAGCGGCGCCTAGCTGATGCAATCCTCTCCTCGCCAGTCCCAGGTCATCCGAGAACCGTCTCTTGCCAGAGATGGCTCATTTGAACTGCCGGAGGCTCAGCATATCGGGCAGGGGGCCGAAGAATGGAAAAACAGCCTCCCCCGGTTTCCCGTCGCTCATACTTTCATCCTCCGAACTCAGCCGACACTTCGGGAAACCACCATCTTGTGCATGCGCAGGTGTTGCGTTCCTGTTTGTCATGTCTATCTACTACTATCTCTTGTTCAAGAACTTCAGAGGGGACAGAAGAGGAATAGCAGGCACTTTCAATTTGTGTTTCACAATTTGTGTTTCACTTGTTTTTAAAACAGGGAAAGTGCTTTCTGACTTTTCATTAATTAAAGTAGGGGCTTGTGGAGAATTCTCAAGACATACTGAACTAGTATTTTGTTTTGATAAGGACCAAGCACTGGTATCTTTTAATGGACTAAAGCTATCAAGATTTCCAACTGTGGGAGACAAATTTTTGTTAACTGCAGACAGATTTAGAGGGTAATGGCCAGTTACAGTAAACTCTTCATTGCTTTCTTTTTCTGAAACAACTATATCTTTTTGTGAATCAATGTTTTCAAACACTGAAAGTTGAGTCATAGTTGAAGAAACAGTCTCTGCTTTTGAACTAGAACTGCCCATTGAATCTTCTTGGGCAGTTCCTTTGATGGACTTAAAGAAAAAACATTCATCTTTATCAGCAGAGGCCGTTTTCTCCTTCTTTGGGGAAGAGTGTTTGAAAGACTGTTTCATTTCTTTTACTCCCCTTCCTACTTTCAGTAAATTTGAAAGACTCATCATGCATAGCATCAAATTTACTAATCCTCTCTGAAACAGAAGTTTCTAACTGTACAACTGATCCATCAGCTTTCTCTACAAGCTCGATAGGTCTCTTTCTTCCTTCAAATGACAGTAGACTACTTCTACATCTGACCTTTGTCATTCCCTCAGCATTCTCACTAATCTCTGTAGTATTCATTTGCATGAGTAACTTTTCAATCCTGTTGACATTAGAGCCATAACTCCTTCCCCTGGTTTGCTGAGAAGAGGGTCCTACTATTTCTTGTTCTTCATCAAAATTCTTTCTCAGGGCCTGGAACTGAGCTCTATAAGTATTCCTATGAGGAGAGGGACTTCGGATGGTTGATTTTTCTTCTGAACATTCTGATTTAATGTTTATGAATTTCAGAAAGTTACACCAACATATATAAAAGGTACCTAATTTCAGAAGGTTACACCAACGTATATAACAGCTACCTAACTAAGTCTGGTTAGAATTGAGAATAAACTTAAAAGAAGAGAGAGTCTCTCTAAGTCGTACTCATAGGCAGCAGATAATTTTCCAGAATCGGATCGCAATAACAGGTGTGGAAAAAAAACAGATGGAAAATCAGATGATGTTCCAAAGAAACAATTGGTGTAACTGCCAATTGTTGTATTAAATTAATAACATGCTTGTTGAGTGAATCTGGCTTCCCCATTGACTTTGCTTGTCAGAAAGTCACATGACTCTGGGACACTGTAACTGTCATAAACGTGAGTCGGTTGCCAAGCATCTGATTTTTTTTTTTGGTAAAAATTTTTTATTTTTTCCAACATGAACATAATTTTTTTTTTCCAAGAACGAAGTCTTGGTCTGGTCACAAATGGGTATTCTAGTTTAACAAATGAAAACAAACAATTTTAACATAAATTCCAACATCTTAATTTAAATCTTTCTATTATCTCATCATACATCTTTTTTTTTTAACTGTTTCGCTTCTCGGCAGGACCACCACATGTGGTAATATGTTCCTTTTTGTATTTTACATTTCCAGCAGTGTGGGGAAGTGTTGGGGAACATGCTCGCTATGGGCGCGGGAGGGAGGTGCCACCTTTAAAACATTTTAATAGATGTTTTCTTTGTAGGGTACAGACATAGTTAGTTTACTATTTACTTTCCATAATTTTTTCCATTTATCCAATTCGATACTGTAGCCAAAATTTTTTGCCCATGTAATCATATTTCCCTTGACCACCTCCTCTTCTAATTTGGGTAAATTTTCGCTAGTCTTGGAGGGGCTAGATGCCATCTATATAGCATTTTGTATTGATTTTCTTTACATGATGCTGCTTTTGTCAATTTATAATTTATATTCCAAATTGTTTCCCACTCATCCACATTTATACTATGACCTATGTTTTTTGCCACGCGATCATTTGCTCTTTTACCACCTCTTCTGCCCTTTCGTATTCTAATAGGTAATTATATAGTCTGGCTAGTATTTTTTTTCCCGGGCCTATCAATAATTTATCAAATCTATTTGTTCCCGTCTCTATTCCAAATTCCTCCTTATCTTTTTGATGTCTTGATTTGATCTGCAAGTATGGCCACCAGTCGATGTGGATACTGCGCCGCTTGTGACCGGTGTGTGTAGGCTGTGCTAGCGTCCCACCCTATATCCCACCACCAGTGAGTATAACACCTAATCGCAAAGCTACCCAACTACACCCCCACCGTCACCCATTCCCATGTCCCTCCTCCTGTAGCTCTGGTTTCTTGGTTGCTGTAACGTTAGGGTGTCGAGTATTGCTTGATGCTTAACAGGTGGCTCCCCCTACCAGGCTCCTGTCTGAAAGGATAGAGAAAAGGAAACGTTAATATTTCAGTTTACTCTGGTTTTTTAGGGTGTTTTCTATGAAAATGTTGTAGCAATCGGGGAGTGTTGACATCCCGTTTTGGCACCCAGGACACATCGGTGTCCAGATACCCCTTCCACCTGACGAGATATTTGAGGATCCCCCTATGATATTTGGAATCAAGAGCCTTCTCGATTTCATAATGTTGTCCCAATACAGGAGCTGGATATGTATTAGTGTCCTGGATGTGTGTTATCGGTTTTAGTAAACTGCAAACTTGGGGGCAGGTCTAATTCCATAGTTACTGGATTTATAACCCTCTTTATGGTAAACGGCCAGAGGTACTTGGGACCGAGTTTCTTACTGGGTAACTGTAGGCGTAAGTATTTAGTTGATAGGTATATTCTGTTTCCTGTCTGTAATGGTGGGCAATCTGCCCTCTTTTTATTGGCTTGTTGTTTGTACTCTGTAGACGCTTTTTCTAGGGCTTTTTTCACGTGAGGCCAGACCCTCTGTATGCTCTCTGCCCATTCCGAGGTTGACTTTGGTTCCGGTGTTTGTACATCCAATTCCTGGATGGCGGGAAATTCCTTTCCTGTTACTATTTTGAAAGGGGTGTATCCTGTACTACGATGTATTGAATTATTATACGCCGCTTCAGCAAAGGGTAATAGGTTATACCAATCACTTTGCTGGTACGATACGTAGGACCAGAGATAACATTCCACAATTGCATTAACACATTCAGCAGCACGGTTTGTGCTTGGGTGGAAAGCCAAGCTAAGCCCCTGTTCTGATCCTATAGTGTTTCTGGAGAAACACTCTTCAGAAGTTAGTGGTAAACTGTACACCCCTATCCAATATTATCTGTTTCGGTACTCCATGTAAACGATATATTTGTTGGAGGAAGAGTTTGGCTAGTTTTTGAGCTGATGGTAACCCTTTACATGGGATAAAATGGGCCTGTTTGGAAAACAGGTTGAGCACCGTCCATATTACCGTTTGCCCCTACTGTTGGGCAGGTCTACTATAAAATCCATGGTGATCTCGTCTCATGGTCTACTGGGTTCAGCCACCATTTGTAGAAGACCAAAGGGTTTTCCCGATTGGGAAAACATCCCAACTACTTGTGGTTTGGATGTAGTACAGACAGGGCAGTCCTGGATGTATTCCTCTATGTCCCTATGCATCAGGGGCCACAAAAACTGTCATCTAACCAAATGCAAAGTCTTTAAGAAGCCGAAATGCCCTACTGTCTTGACATCATGACATTTCTGTCGAGTGTCAGAATACCCATCGACACAAGATCCTGGGGAAATGACTTACCTGAACATGAATGACTGGGTAGAACACAACGAACCAGGCAACCAAAGACACGGTGAAGGGGGGTGTTGTTACGTTTAGTAGAACACGGTGATATCAGGTGGTGGACAGAAAGAGGAATAGGGGAGGGGGATCGGTAACCATAAGGACGTAAAGAGAAAGCAGATACCAATGTTACAAGGAACAGCAAATGCCGGAAGTAGAGGGTGATTCGCAATGAATCTGAGTGGGATAGCAAGCATGGTTACTTTAAATTTGTAATAGAATGAGGGCAGGACGCTTGCATAGCGTTCTATAAAACCGAACAACCGGCGGAACCAGCCATCTCTGACTTTGTTTCTCATTGAAGAACTTCAGCGCTTTCTGTTTGACCACCATGTAAGCTACGATTAAACCGGATAGCATCACTTTTGACCATGTGCATGTGGTGTTTTTACGGCGAAGCACAGGGGGTTCCAGAGGATGTTGACATTATCTTCTCCATAAAGTTTTTGGGATGTATAGTCTGTCCAGTCTCCATGCTAATCTGTCTTGACGTGTGACTGTCATTATGTTTGCCCGTAACCAGGGATCAACCTCGAGTTCCTTTTTTAGGGTGTTCATCCAATGAAACCCATTTTGATTCTTATCTATGGCTTGCATTCCAAGCTGTGTGGGCGGTATCAAAGCCTGCATCACCTCGTCTCTCTTACTACCGTACTGAGGCATACATGACAAGGCATCAGCCAGGAAATTCCACCCTGCTGGTACGTATTTGAGAATAAACTTGAACCGTTGGAAATATAACGCCCACCTGACCTGTTTGGGGGACAGTTTACGGGGCATTTGTAATGCCTCTTGATTCTTATGGTCTATCCAGACCTCGAATGTTTTTTCTGTCCCCTCCAGTAAGTGTCGCCATGTTTGTAACACCCATTTAACAGCAAATGCTTCTTCCTTTTCATTTTTTTAAAATAATTTTATTTCTTTAAAAAAATACAAACAAAAGATTTATCGACAAACAGATCATGGTGAGAACATTACACAATACATAACATTCAATCTAAATAAACAGATAAAAAATAAAAGTCTAATCTAGCATTGTCCTCTTTTTATTCTATTATTCAACCAAACATACCATAGGTCCCAACATTGGAAATATGCAGTCTTTTTGGTCTCTTAAAAGTTTAATTAGCCTATTGGCTTCTGCACATTCCATGATTTTCCCTATAATCATATCTTCAGACGGTAGATCTTTACCCTTCCAGTTTTGGGTGAGGCAGTTGTGATATAAACAATCGGATACCATTTGCTAGTGCCTATTTTATCTGGCCTGATGTTTAATAGGTAAAATTCAGGTTTCAGTTGTAGTTTGTAACCAGTAATTTCCAACAACCACCTCTGAATGAGTTTCCAAAATTCAGTTACTCTGGGGCAAGTCCATCATACATGGAAATAGGTACCTAACTCCCCACACTTCCAGCAATTTGGGGAGAGTCCAGGAAACATTTTGGATAGTCGGGCGGGAGGAAGGTGCCACCTGTATACCATCTTGTACAAGTTTTCCTTATAAGTAGTTGCCATCAAAAATTTCAATTGTCTAGACCAAATTTCTTCCCATTTCGCCAGATCGATTGAGTGGCCAATATTCCTCCCACAGGCAATCATTGAGTCTTTGATGATCTCGTCACCTATCCAACGGGTTATTAAAAAGTTGTAAATCTTAGCTAACATTTTTTCCTCCTTCCCTAATATAATCTTATCTAGCTCCTGCAGGGTCCTATCGATACCTCCTTGCTCCTTATCTTTTTTATATTTGGAGTTTATTTGAGCATAAGCCCACCAATCCACTTCTGTTCCCTGCAGACCTAGTTTGGTTCTTGTTTTTAAACAGCCTTGACTATCAAGCAGCTCACAATAAGGTAGATGTTTTTCTTTATTGTATAGTTGGGTATATGTCATGGCTTCTAGCGGGACCAGCCAGAAAGGGGTCAAAGAATAAAATTTGTCTTTAATTTTCCTCCACATTTCGATTAAAGTATTCCTCAAATAATACCTGCAAAGCACGTGTGTTTTTTTGCCCTCTCTTGCCAAAGGAAATAATACAACCCTGTTGCAGCCCCGAACCTTCCAGAACCAACAGCCGTCTCCTTCTCAACAAGATCCAGTCCCTTACCCAAACTAAATTTTCAGCCTGGTAATAATACTCCCATTTAGGCAAACCAAATCCCCCTCTACCCTTCACCTCTTGGAGCATTTTAAGTTTAATTCTAGATTTTTTATTCTGCCAAATATATTTGAGAACACATTGATTTAATTGTTTAAAAAAATTATTGTCCAATCTGGCTGGGGCTGTGTAAAATAAGTAAATCAATTTTGGGAGAATATAAGATTTTATAATCGCAATCCTACCTAACAGAGAGACTTGCAACTTCTTCCACTTCTCTAAGTCTTGTTCCATTTGTCGGAGAAGTTTCAAATAATTATCTTCCTTAATTGTTGAACACTTAGCAGATAGCAGAATGCCTAAATACCGTATCTTTTTTATGATTTGGAATCCCAAGTTTGATTCTATTTCCTTCCCCTGATTTATTGTCAAATTTTTAATCAAGACCTTTGTTTTTTCCTTATTTATTTTTAGGCCCGCCACAGCTCCATATCTTTCTAATTCGTAAGTTAACTTCGGGCCCAATATAAAAGGGTCTTCCAGTACAAACACAAGGTCATCAGCGTACGCTTGTATCTTATACTGCTGGTTCTTGATATGTAATCCTTTTATAATCCTTTTGTAATCCCGAATTTTGTCTAATTTCTCTCAATAACGGTTCCAATGTTAAATAGAAGCGGAGAAAGCGGGCATCCCTGTCTAGTACCTTTCTCAATACAAATTTTCTCAGATGTATCCACATTAATCAGAATTTTGGCAGACTGTTTCGAGTAAATTGCACGAATTGCCCGAGTAAAATTTTCTCCCCAAATTGCATATGATGTAACAAACCTAGTAAAAACCGCCAGCTCACATGATCGAAAACCTTTTGCGTGTCCATGAAGACCAAAGCCAGCTGTTTATCAAAGTGAGCTTCATAATATTCTAGAATATTCATGATTATCCTCATATTGTCTCTGATTTGCCTACGAGGTAAAAAACCGTTTTGGTCTTTGTGGATAAATTGGCTCAAAAATCCTCTTAGTCTGTCTGCCAATACCGCCGCAAATAATTTATAGTCTGCATTGAGGAGTGAAATCGGTCTGTAGTTCTGGATGAGGGATAAATCATTACTTTCCTTTGGCAGGAGAGTTATTAGTGCTTCTGTCCAGGAATCCGGAATCAATCCCTCCCGAGTTACCCCATTAAATAATTCTGCCATATGAGGACCTAGAACTTCCCATAGTGCCTTATAACATTCCATCGGAAGGCCATCCGTACTGGGGGTCTTCCCTATTTTTTGTTTCCCTAAGACCCTTTCATTTTCCCCTTCCGTAATTTATCTATCCAATATTTCCCTGGACATATCCGGGATTTTTGGTAAATCGGACTCTTCTAAATATTTCTTTATTTCATCCTCGGATTTGTCTTCATCTCTATATAGATCGGTGAAAAATTCCTGCACTACTCTTTTCTTCCCCTCTTCTCTACAATCCAATCACCATTATCATCTTTCAAGTTATGAATTCTACTTCTTTCCTTCTCTTTTTTTAATCGATACGTAAGCCACCTTCCTGGTTTGTTTGCACTTTCGAACTGTCTCTGTTTCATCCATCTAATTTTCTTTTCTAGTTCCTCCTGGTCTATAAGATTAATTTGATGACGTTCCATTTTCAAATTCATACCTAATTCTCTGCTATTTGGATCCTGTTGCAACGCAGCCTCACTTTTTGCCAAATCCCCTAATAGCTTATCCCGTTTAACCTTATCCTTCTTTCATTTCCCAGCTATATAGTTTATCACTAAGCCCTGAAATACTGCTTTAGCTGTATCCCAAATAGTCGGAAGATTTGTGTCCTCAGTATTATTTTCCTGGAAGAAAAATTCCATCTCCTTCTTTGCATAAGTTAAATATTGCTCATCTTTAAAAACCCTCTCATCTATTTTCCATCTGGGCCTTGTTTTCAGACTTCCTCATGTAATCCAAAGCAGATGGTGATCTGCCCACTCATTAACACCTATCTCTGCCTTCCATACCCCCTGCCGTAGCTCCCCCGACATCCAGGCTGCATCTATCCGTGACAAAGATGAGTGCCTGGGAGAGAAGTATGTATACTGCCTTCCTTCCGGATGTTTTTCCCTCCATATATCCCTAAGTTCAAATTCCTCCTGTATTTGATGGCAGACAGGTGGCAATCCTTTTTTTACTGTTCTCTTTCCTCTTTCCTCTTCCCTGTTTCCTGTATGTGAATAATCATAATCTGACCATTTATTGTAAAGACTTTGGAAAAAACCTTTCTGGTTCCCGTTAGGTGCATAGATACAAACCAATAAACATTTTTTTTGACAAATTTCTACTTCAATCATTAATAATCTCTCTTCATCGTCTGCGAAAATTAATCTGGAATTTATATGCTTTTGAACATAAATTACTACGCCTCTTTTTTTTTTGTTTCTGCCAGAGATGTATATAAATTTCCCAATTTAGTACAATTTAGTATGTGTAAATGATCTCTTTTCACATGCACTTCCTGAAGACATATTATGTTCAGACCTGCTTTTATCAATTTGTTGAAGACCTTTTTTCTCTTATTCGGCCCATTCAACCCATTAATATTAACTGACATCAAACAGATCTCCTCCCCCATCCCTTCTCCCCTCTTCTACTTCTACTTACACTCTACCTGGAGTTTCTTCCTTGTTTGTCTTGTTTCTCTGTGGCTCAATCCTTCAGCTCCTACCTCTACCTGTCCTCTTCCTTTCTTCTTCTTGCCTAGCTGTTCTGGTTCCCCTCTCTCTTCCTCTTCTAATGATTCTTCCCCACTCTTGCTCTCTGATTCTTCCCTCACATCAGGTTCTAAAGATTTAAGATGTCTACCACGGAAATCTCTGGCATCTCTGAGATTGTCAATCTTCCTCTTTTTATCTGCTCACATAAATTGTAATCCTTCAGGCAGAAGCCATCTATAAAGTACTTTATGTTTTCTTAACTAGACAGTTTAAAAATGGTAGTTTCGCCGCAATTCCCGCACCCGTCTGGGAAATTGTTTCAGAACTATTAACTGTTTGTCTTTAAATGTTATCATTTTTTCTCTTGCCTTCAGAACCACTTCTTCCCTAAGGGCCTTCTTAGAAAGCCTGACGTGAACCTCTTTTGGGAGCCCCTGTCTCCTAGCATAACTCGTATGGACACGAAAGACATCATCTATATCTCTCAAGACATTTTCTTTACCTATATCCAGGATACCAGCCAGAATGTCTGCCACTATGTCTCTTAGTGGTTCCCCCCTTTCCTCCATGACGTTCTGTATCCTTAGGTAAAAAGCTGACTTTTCCATCTCGAGGAAAATAATCTCTTCCTCCAGAGCTCTGTTCACCGAGATCTGCTCTCTCTCATTCCCTTCCAATCTCTCTTCACACCACCCCACTCTCTTCTCTACCTCTTGTACCTTACTTTCCTGCTGCATCATCGCCCCCTGAACACTCTCCAGTCTCTCATTCAGCGTTTTAATATCACTTCTAACAGCTCCCAGTTCCCCCTTGAGGTCTAATGTCAAGTCTTCTAAGTTCTTGGAGATACCTTCCTGATTCCTTGTCATCACTTCATACATTGCCTGCAACATACCCTGGAGACTTGATAATGTAGGGGGTTTCCCCACAGCAACTAAATTGTCCAAAGATTTAGATGGTGAGGATGAAGATATAGATGTAGCCGGGGAGGCAGTCACTGGGAGTGTCAAAACTTTTTTCCTAGCTTTTGCAGTTGTCACAATTGTTGCGCTAGACATCTTGTCCGTAAGGTTACGTCCAACACTTTCAAATTTAATTATGCCAATTATATTAGTCAATTCTGCTTAAATGAAATTCTCAGAATTAACTGGCCAATCACCTTTGGACTAGCCAATTCCAGAGGCAAATTATATATCCAAAACGTTCAGGTCAGTATTAATCAGTGTAGTCCATAATCAATGGAGGTTAATTTCATTCAGCTAGACAAAATTTATTCTCAACATAGAAGCAGATCTGTCTGTAAAGGTGCATTCAAATCTCTTCACCTCTAAGAACTCAGCAGATTCTGTAATTTTGAGTTCGCCACTGGGAAGCAGCAGAGTGATGTTCTATATAGTCAGTGATGATCAAGCAGAAAAGAAAAATCCCGGAAGGAAAGAGTCTGTTCAGTCCACAATTCCCAATCCTCCTAGAGAGGAGTGGTCGCCATACAGCAATGGGGGGAGGAACCCATGCCGACAGTTTCCAGACAGTCAGGCACAGTTCTCTTTTCAGTCTCAGTTCAACTCAGCAGTGGCCAAAAAGTTCATGAGATAGCAAAACAAACAGCTGCTTTCCCCAGCTTAGCTCCAATATAAAAAAAAAAGTGGCACTTGAATTAACTCCTTTTCCGCCACCACACTCACTCAGAATGAGGGAATCAAAAGGATCAAAAGAATCCTAGAGAGGGAGTCCTTGCCCGCCGTGATCAGGTTTCCCTTCCAATACGGTACAATCACCGTTTTGACGCCGCCATGACTGGCACCTTCTTCCTAACCTGTGACAGGAGAGATACGTTGATGCACGCGGGATTGCCACTTCCACATGCACTGTTGCTCCTCTCCGCTTGCGGCTGCCTCTCCGGGGCCACCGCCAACATGAAAGCCGCCCAGATTAAGAAGTTTGCAAGAACAAGGCAGGAGTGAGCTCCATGTCTGTCTTGCTTGCACGATGATGTCACCGGAAAACCGAATGCTACTTTCTCCCACACAGCTGGCGTCAGCCTGTATGACAAACGGCTTTGACAGATCGGGGTGTTTAAGGACTGGTTCTCTAGCAAACAACTCCTTCAACCGTTCAAATGCCCTTTGACATACAGGAGTCCAACTCAACATTTGTTGTGGTTTGGGCTTGGTGGTCATGGCAGTTGTCATCTTCTTTGTTCATAGGAGGTCTGTCAAGGGGAGAGCAATGTCTAATTCCCTCCCAGGTTTGTATTAACATATCCTTTATCTTGTGTCTGTGGAAATATGTTTTTTTCTTCTTTTCCTTGTCCCATAAGTAGGCATGCCATCCTCTTTGTAGGTCATGCCCTTCCAGAGTTAAGGTTCTTTTATTTTCTAGGGTGACCCATTCCCTTATCCAAACTAAGTGGGCCGCTTTGTGATAAATTTCCCAGGCTGGGAGTCCAAAGCCTCCCCTGCTTCTATTATTTTGTAGTGATCGAAGTGAGTTTCTAGGTTTTTTCCCACCCCAAATAAATTTCCTGGTAATTTTATTCAGTTCTGCGAAAAAAATTTTATCTAGAATGACCAGTGCAGTTTGGAATACATATAATATTATATGTACATATAATACATATAATATTATATAATATATAATATATAATATTCAAATAGCCTCTCACCGACCAGTTCGCTCCCATAGAGAGGGGCTCCTCGGGGTGCCGTCAGCCAAACAATGTCGACTGATGGCCCCCAGGGGGAGAGCCTTTTCTGTGGGGGCACCTACCATCTGGAATGGGCTTCCCCCGGAGTTACGAAACATCCAAGACTTACGCATGTTCCGCCGTGCCCTGAAAACATTTCTATTCCAACAAGCTGGTCTGGCCTAACTCTCCCTTTTTAATTGGCTTTTAAACTGGCTTTTAAATTGGGTTTTAAACCTCTTTAGATAAATTTGGATGTTTTTAATCTTTGAGCCTAAATTACTTAATCTGTTTCTTAATAGTTTTTAACTTCTATATGTATTTGTATTTATTATGGCTGTTCACCGCCCTGAGTCCTTCGGGAGTAGGGCGGTATACAAATATGAAAAAATAAATAAATAAATAAATAAATAAATAAATAAATAAATAAATAAATAATAACTTGGTGCAGGATATTCATCTTTATTGATGCTATCCTGCCCAAGAGTGATAGCTGTAGATTCCCCCATCTTTCCAAATCCTGTTTAATTTTTTTGATCAGAGGTGTATAATTATCCTCTTTCAGGGCCGAATTATCCTCTTGATATTATCCAAATTCCTAAATATTTAATTTTTTTAACAATTTGTAAATCCAGTGTCTTTTCTAGTTCTTCCTTTTGCCTTTCTGTCAGGTTTTTGAACAGCATTTTAGTTTTGGCTTTATTTAATTTAAACCCAGACACCTCACCATATCTTCCAAGTTCCTCCAGAATTTTTTGGCCCATTTCTAATGGTTTCTCCATAATCAGCACTACATCGTCGGCAAAGGCCTGTGTTTTATATTCCTCTCTCTTGATCTTTAGGCCTTTTATTCCACTATTGTTTTTGATCCTGTTTAACAAAATTTCCAAAGCCATGATAAATAGTAATGGTGATAGTGGGCACCCTTGCCTTACTCCTTTCTTGATTTGAAATGTTTTGGTCATATCCCCATTTATTATTATTCTTGCCCTCTGTTGATTATAAATTGTTTTTATCATTCTCTCAAAGTTTGTTCCTAATTTCATTGTTTTGATTTGTTCGATCATAAACTTCCAATTAAGGTTGTCAAAAGCTTTTTGGGCATCCAGAAAGACTAAGGCATTTGCTTTTCTGGGTGGGCTTCGTAATATTCTAAAATATCTACAACAATTCTTATATTATTCCTAATTTGTCTGCAGGGCAAGAAACCATTCTGGTCTGTACTGTATGTATCATAGTATTTAATATTCTTTTCATTCTTTCAGCTATTATACTCATAAAAATTTTATAGTCCGAATTTAAAAGGGAAATTGGTCTATAGTTTTTTATTTGTTTTAGATCGGTACCTTCTTTTGGCAGTAATGTAATGTATGCTTCCCTCCACAAATCAGGTATTTTAGCTCCTAGTAGCACCTCATTGCATATCTCAAGTAATTTTGGTAATAATATTTCCTCTAATTTTTTTGTATGTTTCTCTTGGGAGACCGTCCGGGCCTGGTGATTTATTGTTTTTTAGTTTTGAGATTGCCATCTTCAATTCCTCTATCATAATTTCTTTGTTCAGCACCTCCCTCTCCTCCTCTCCTACCAGTGAGGGTTCTTCCTCTGACATATATTGCTCAATCTTTTTTCTTGGGACCTCCTCCTCTTTATAGAGCTCTGTATAATATTCCCAGGCGATCTCAAGCTTATCTTCTTCTTTATTTTGTAAATTCCCCTTCATATCTTCCAATTGTTAGATAATCCTGTTGCAATATTTTCAGGATCAGACTCAATAAGATTAGTGAGAGTTAGAGGTTTGAATATATTTTCTTTTATTTACAGCAGGCATTCTATATTCACTGAATATTCTCAGATAGAAGCAATGAAAAAGATGTAGACAGCTCCTTATATATACAATGGGAGGAGCTAGATGTGGGAGTGGTGAATTATGAATACATTAAGGAGTGAAGAATAAATTAACCCCTGATACCCCGTTCATATACTATTTACACATTGGAGAATAAGGCATTTACATCTGACAAATCCCCCTCTAAATGCCGATTCGTTATGCAACACCAATTACATTCAGATTCAGGACAATACAAAACATACAACTTAGAAGTTAAATATTTGTGCTGCTTAGAAGGTAAAGGTTTTGTCAATATGTCAGCTAATTGTTCTGAAGTATCACAATGCACTGCTTTAATAAATCCATCCTGAGATAATTGTCTCACATGTTTAAATTTTATATCTATGTGTCTGGACCTTTGTCCAATGGCATCAGATCTAGATATTTCAATGGCTGCTTTGTTGTCTTCATGCATAACAAAAGGCAAAGCAGGTTTTTTCCAAACATCTGAAATTAAATCATTAAACCATACAAGGTTATTTGCAGCTTTGGATAAACAAACATATTCTGCTTCTGTCGTTGAAGTGGCCACTAGTTCTTGTTTACCAGTGTACCAGTAAACTGGACAGTCATTTAAGAGGAATATATAGCCAGATGTGCTTTTTCTACATGAGGTGTCTCCAGCCCAGTCCGCATCTGCGTAACATGTAAGCTTTGGTTCTTTATTATTGTTAGGTTCTAACATTAAACAAAAGTCTAGTGTACTTTTCAGATATCTTAAAATTCTTTTAACAGCTTCCCAGTGATACATTGTTGGCTTGCTGACATGTCTGGATAATAAATTGAGTGGTAAAGCGATATCTGGTCTTGTCCAATTAGATATATAAAGAAGTGAACCTATGATTGATCTATAAAATGTGTTATCTTTGAATTCGGGAGAAGATTCATCAGTATTTCTTAGAAAGTCAGTTTGCATAGGAGTATCACAAGGTTTGGCGTTATTTAGATTGCATTTATTTAAAAGTTCTATGATCTTATCTCTCTGAGTAAGTTTGAATCCTCTTTTAGTCTTATTAATTTGAACACCAAGATATTTGTTTACTTTGCCTAGAGATTTTAACGAGAAATGTTCATTTAGCTTAGATACAAAAGTTTCTCTTCTCTCTTTATGTTTTCCTATGTATAAAATGTCATCCACATAAATCAATACAAATTCTATGTAATCATCACCCTTTTTTACAAAGAAACAGTTATCAGCAGTGGTAGCATTGAAGTCCATGGTTTTAAGTACTTTTACTAAACAATCATACCATTGTTTACCAGATTGTTTTAATCCGTATAAACTCTTGTTTAACAACCAAATCTCATTTTTGTTCGTGTATTGACTGTGAGGTGCTCTTACATATATTTCCTTATCTAGTTTTGCGTGTAGATACGCAGTCTGTATGTCATATTGGAATACATCAAGATTGAGTGCTGATGCTACCACTAGAGCTGTTTTGACACTCTCTGTTCTTACTGTGGGGGAATACGTGTCAGTATAGTCCTCCGGATATTTCTGTGCATAACCTTGTGCAACTAGTCTAGCTTTGTATAGGGTATTACCTCCCTCTAAGTTCTTAATTTTATATATCCACCTGGTACCAATAATTGTTTTATCTTTAGGTGCAACTGCAGGTGTAAATACATTTAGTCCTTGTAAACTTTCCATCTCTTTTTTCATCGCTAATTCCCATTTTTCCTTTTCTTTACTAGGGAGTTTTAACACTTCCTCATATGTATTAGGTGTTGTTGGCTCACCATCCATATGCATTATATAATCCTTGTATTTATTTGGTATTTGATTTCTGGTGTTTCTAATAGTTCTTTTAGGTTTACTATCGTTATCATGTAAATATCTTGCTTCCTTTTTTGTTAGTGTATCAGTTTTTATTTTGTATTGGCTATTTGTCCATGTTTTGGTTTTGTTTTTATATTTGTTGATATCTTGCTTTTCTATAGTCTCTTTCTCATGAGATTTTGTATCTTTGTGGTTATTTGGAAATATTTCATTAAGATGTATTTTAGACCAGTTGGCCTGTTCGTGGAACACAGCTGTTCTGGAGACTATAAATTTGTTATTATTATCAATGAATCTGTATCCTTTAGTGCCTGTCTCGTAACCCATAAATCTGAGTCTTCTGGATACGTTTTCTCCCTTTCTTCTTAATTGCTTAGGTATGTGTATGTCTGCAGTGACTCCAAATATGTGCATGTGTGCTAATTTTGGTTTCCTATTATACATCACTTCATATGGTGTCTTATTTACAATGCTGGACCAGGTTCTATTCTGTGTGTAATTTGAATAATGTAAGGCTTCTGACCAGAATTGTTTGCTTAAGCCAGCATCTTCCAATGTGCATCTAATCATGGTTTGTAATGTTGAGTTCTTCCTCTCCGCAATCCCGTTCTGGAACGCAGAAAATGGGCTAGATGTGTAATGTAACATTCCTTTGTCTTTTAACCATTGGGAGAATTCTTTAGACATGAATTCACATCCCCTATCTGTCATAATTTGTTTTATTTTGATATTGTGTTGTGTTTCTATGCGTTTATAAAATTCTTTAAATTTTTGAAAGGTTTCATCTTTGTGTTTTAATGTATAAACAAATCCATAGCGGCTATAATCGTCTACTATTGTCAAGAAGTAACGTTTTCTATAAGTGATTGATGGAGTTAATGGACCAACTAAGTCCATGTGTACTAAATCAAAAATTTTGTTGGTTGATCTAGTAGATTTTCTTGGTCTGGGACTAGTTTTTAGTTTTGTAGATTTACATACTGAGCATTCCAAATAGTTTTCACAATTTTTTATTTTAACACCTTCTGCGTGTTCAGTCATTTTTTGTACTACAGGAAAACTGGCATGTCCTAACTTCCTATGTAAGATGTGAGCACGCTCATCATGAATTGGCTTACCTATTTTTGGTTTTTTTTCATTGTGTGTATCTACGTGATCATGAGATATTTTACATTCATCATTGTCACTGTTGCTAATATTTTCATTATCTACTTCAATACAATCTTCCATATTTGAATCAATGTTATGCAACCATTTTTCCTTTGTTATCAGATAAGGTAGGCCTCCTTTAATCATCACAGTGCCTATATTTATTTTATTCTTCTCCAAAGTCGCTTTTCCTTTAGAAAAAACAATGTTAATGTCAGAATCTCTACTTAGTTTTATGGCACTTAGTATGTTATGAGGTATTTCAGGTATTAACAATACCCCCTCTATTTTTCCTAGACCAGGCAGGGTTACATTCCCTCTACCTAATACTTGAACCTTTTCTTGGTTAGCTACCTTTATTACAAATTTATCTTCTATAAATGAAGACAATATATTTTTGTTATTAGTGGTGTGATTGGTTGCTCCAGAATCAATAAGCCAATTATTGTTCTCATTTTGCTGTATGTTAGTGTTGTCTTGTTTATTTAACCCATTTAGTGAACCAGATTTTCTATCCTTTGAATTATCTCTGCCCCCTCTATTCTCTTTGTAATTTGGTGGGCTTCTATATCTATGTCTATCTATGGAAGACTGTCTATAATTGTATTTGTTTCTATATTCTGACCTATGTCTTTCCTTTGAAATTTTGGGGCAATCTCTCCTATTGTGTTCCCTGGATCCACAGTTATGACATTTAAATGTTTCATTATATTTTTCTTGGAAAGCTACTTTCCTATATGGTTTGTGTTCTATGTGATTGTTAGAACGATTCCTTCTTGAATTGTCTTCTGCTATTAATTTATTGGATAGACTTTCTATGGATAAGTATCCTAGATTGATTGTGTCTAAATGTGTTATATAATTGTCCCATGATGGATCAAGTGAGTTGATAATAACACTTTTCATTGTTTGGTCTGAAATCACCTCCCCCCTCAAATGCAGCTCAGCTCTTATTTTGTTTAAAGATATTAAGTGCTCACTTATGGAAACCCCTGGTTTTATCCTAGATGAAAAGAAATCTTTAGACATCCTTGTGGTGGTAGCTACACTGTCACTGTGAAACAAATTAAACATGCATTGAATAATTTCTGAAACAGTCAGATTTGGCTTAATGCTGTGATACATTGCAGGAGACACACTAGATATTAATAAGAAAAATGCTCTATGGTGTAAACAATCTATTTTTAGAGTCCAAGGTCTTTTTGGGGGACTAGTGATAAAAAATAGTAAGTTTTCCTTCATAAAGACAACCTGGAGCTGTTGATACCATTCTTGCAAATTAATGCCATCTACCCTTAGCTTTGGGAAGTCACTGGGTAAATTTCCGACATTATTAGGTCCATTACTTACAACCTGAGGCAGTCCGTGGTCTCGTAAATGCAGAAAGTTACAAAACGGCATGGGGATGCTCGCAACGAGCCTGCACAGTCTCCTCGCCAGTTCATGTCTTCCCGGGCCGTCTGCGTAGTCTTGCGCATGCGCGTTGTCCATTTCTTCCTTGAAGTCGTCGTGAAAGGTTCTCCTCACCGCGGCTCGCTCGTTCTGCTCCTCCTCAGATGAATCGGTCTCTGGTTCGATTTTGGGAGTCCTGACGGCGGCGGCTGTTCTTCCTTTTCTTCTGAGGGCGTTGGTGCTTGCTTTGGTCTGTGGCGTGGGGCGGTATCGGCAGGGCTCTCTGGGTTCGGGCGTCGGCACTCTCGTAGTCAGGATGGGAGCGGGCAGGTCTTGAGGCATTAGCTTGCTCGCTCGTTTCTTCGTTAGCTTTTTAGTAATTTTTAGTTTTGGCCCAAATGCAGCAAAAAGCGTTTTCATTGCTGATTTTATTTGGTAGTTTGTTGAATCACCTTCACTTTCTGATTCTGATTCTTCTGAGGAGTTTGAATCTTCTTTTTCATTTTCGTTGTCTGATAACGTTTTTCGCGCCAGAAATTTTGAATTGAGCTTTTTGATTGGCTCTGCTTCGCTCACCTTGGAGGCCTGTTGAAACCAAGATGGCTGCCATTCGAAATTTCGCGCTGGATCACCGTTTTTCTTCTTCACAATATTTTTTTCTTCAGTCATATCACTCACTGTTTTTGGGTCTTTAGACTTTTCATTAGTGATGTTTTTCTCTCTCGCTGCTCCGCTGTTCTTCAGCATATCTTGGAGGTTCGCGATGAGACTTTCATCATTCTTCTGGCTCTTTAATAGTTTTAATATTTCTGACCTGAGTTCGTTATTCTCTATTTCGATTTCCTCCTGGTCATCATTTTCATCTATAATTTCTTCGTCTTCAGTGGTGTATTCTTCGGATTCTCTCGAAATTGCGTTTGTGGATTCGTTGAATATTTCTTGTTCTGTTTCCATTTCTTTGCTGTATGCCCTGGTGTTGGGCCTATCTTTCTTAGACATTTTTAAGTTTTTATTGAGTCAATTAACCATCCTCTGCTACCAGCTAGTTGCAATATTTTCAGGATCAGACTCAATAAGATTAGTGAAAGTTAGAGGTTTGAATATATTTTCTTTTATTTACAGCAGGCATTCTATATTCACT
Organism: Pituophis catenifer annectens; assembly: GCF_029215685.1. NCBI lineage: Eukaryota > Metazoa > Chordata > Lepidosauria > Squamata > Colubridae > Pituophis > Pituophis catenifer. The sequence continues at coordinate 175,471,958 of NW_027256881.1, forward strand.
GAATATTCTCAGATAGAAGCAATGAAAAAGATGTAGACAGCTCCTTATATATACAATGGGAGGAGCTAGATGTGGGAGTGGTGAATTATGAATACATTAAGGAGTGAAGAATAAATTAACCCCTGATACCCCGTTCATATACTATTTACACATTGGAGAATAAGGCATTTACATCTGACAAATCCGTTTTTCATTTGCTTTCTTTAACTTGTAGGCCAGCCACCTACCTGGCTTGTTGACGTTTTTGAAATAATATTGTTTGGATTGTTTAATTTTATTTGCCAATTCCTCCTGGTCTAGTATATTCATTTTGTGTCTCAACATTATCAAATTCTCTTTTGTCGCCTTATCTCCTGGATTTTGTTGTAATTTCTTTTCCATGTCCCCAATTTCTTCCTGAAGGGCTTTTTGTGCCTTCTGTTTTTCTTTATTTTTATGTGCATTATAGGTTATTGTTAACCCTCTTAGGTATGCTTTTATTGTGTCCCATAGGTTTGTTCGGGATGTTTCTTGGTTTTCATTTTCTTTAAAAAATAGTTTCAATTCTCCCATAGTTTTTTCTATGTATTCCTTTTCTCTTAAAATTTGTGTTTTAGCCTCCATCTCCTAAACTTTTTTCTCTGTGGGGCTTTCCATTTTATTTCTAGGGGATTGTGATCTGCCCATATATTAGGAGTAATTTCTGCGAAGTCAATTTCCAATCCCAATCTTTTGCTAACCCACATCATTTCTCTTTCTCTGTAAAGGTTTTCCCTAATTTGTTGTATTCTAGATATTTTTCATCTTGCTTTCTTATATGGACTTCCTGGAGGCATATAATATCGACATTTCGTTTGGCTAGTTTAGAGAGTATCTGTCTCCTCTTTCTATTCTCGTTCAGACCATTAACATTTATTGACATTAATTTCCAACCTTCCATTTCTACTTTCCCTGAACGGGGTTAGTTTTTGTTTGCTCTTGTGACTCTTTGAGTTTCTTTCCTTTTGTGTCCTTGCCTTCTTTTTCTTCTGTTTCCTTCCTTTCCAGGGATCCTTCTTTGGAATCTCGTTGCTAGGGAATTTCCTCTTCTTGGGCTGCTGTTCCAGTTTCTTCCTTACTGCTCTGCTCTTCTTCCATCCCTACTAATTGATCTAGAAAGTCTTGTGCAGTTACAAGACTATCTATCTTGATTTTATTCCCGAGCCATGTGATTAGCATGCCTTCCGGTAGGATCCATCTAAACAAGATGTTTCTTTTGTTTAGTTGCATGGCTAGGAAACGATAGTCTCTTCGCAGTTCCCTCACTCTCCTAGGGACCTGCTTCAGCATTATCACTTCCTTCCCCCTATAAATCATTGGCTCTTCCCTTGTTATACTGTATAATATGTCTCTGACTTTTTTCCTGGCAAACCTAATATGGACCTCCCTTGGCAGCTTATGCCTTCTGGCATAGTTTGTCTGTACCTGATACACTTCGTCCAACTCTTTTATTATTTCCAGTTTCTCCTGTTGTAGGTCCTCAGCAATCAACTCTGCGATCACTTGTCCCAAATCTTCCTCTTTGTCTTCCATTACATTTTGGAATCAAAGGTAGAAGGCTGCCCGGTCCATCTCCAATTGAATGATGGAATCCTCGAGTTCTCTATTTTGAGCCATCAATTTTTGGTCTACCAATTCAAGCTTTTTTTCATTTTGTTCCACCCTGGTTTCAACTTTCTCTAATTTTTGTTCGTTTTTATGAATTGACTCTTGTATGTCATTCATCTTGCAATCTAAAAATCGGATGTCTATCTTTAGTTCGTCATGGTTGCTGGACATTTTCTCCTGCATTTTTACCATCGTTTCTTGTATCAGCATCAGGGTGGATTGCATGGCCTGCATTGTTGAAATTACCACAGATTTTTCGGTTTTAGATAGTCCTTCTGTTGATTTTTGAGTTGCGGGTGAGGCCATAGTAATTGTGGGGTTTGAGGTGAAAAAATGAAACAGAATGAAACTCTTGGCTTGTCTTTTGTCTCGAGCTGCGAACGTAACAAAACACCACAAGCAGCGATGAGAATGCAAGTTTTACTCAGGTTATTGTAGATTCACAGCCAAAAGCAAAGCACAAGTTGGATGGTTGGTTCACAGTCAGCGCTGTATGCAACTGCAGCACAGAGCTATTTATCCCACACTAAACTTCGAAACCAACATCTGGCACTTAATACCCAATTACTGCCCCCCTCCAATCAGCTGTGTAGTGGTGGCGATAATTCTGACGTCATCTAACATTGCTGATCAGGAACTGAGGAGGAGGCCGGTGGGTTCAGGGATCACTGTGTGTGTGTGCTGTGCCATCGTGTGCTGGCCGTCTCGCTGCTCGGCTTCCCATTCCACATGGGTGACATCCTGGCAGCCTCCCACACGCCCCCCTAACAATGGCGAGCTCCGGTAGGATTCTCGATAGAAACGGACATTGGTTACCTGAGTGTCCCTTCTAGGCGCGCTGCTGGAGAATCCAAAGCGTTGGTTATCAATAGTGTATTAGCCAGAGACTGAGTGTATGTTTCTTTAAATTTCGCCTTGGTTCCACCTCCTTCACTCGACTGGTGTCAGTTTTGTTCACGAAGATGGAAGATGTAAGGAAAGGTAAGTCATATCAGATAAGTCATAATCGTCAAGTTCTAATCGGTGCCGTCCGGACCGGAAGCCATATGGGTGGGTTGGATTCTCCAGCAGCGCGCCTAGAAGGGACATTCAGGTAAGCAATGTCCATTCTCCAGCGCGCTGCTTGGAGAATCCAAAGCGTGGGATATACCCAAGCAAGTTTGTTCAGGGAGGGTCAGAAGGAAGGTCCGGGGAGGCCGCCAAATATGCGACAGATTGCAGGACTCTATGACCAAAGGAGGCTTCAGCCGAAGCGAAGGAGTCTACCTTATAATGTCTAATAAATGGAGACAAAGTCGTCCAGGTGGCTGCTCTGCAAATTTCTACTACGGAGGCTTGAGTTGCCCAAGCTGCGGTAGTAGAGACGCTTCTCGTGGAATGTGGTAAAATATGTCCTGGAAGCGGTTTCCCTTTTGATGTATAAGCTTTACAGATACATGCCCTCAACCATCTCCCTATGGTTGTCGAGGAGACTTTCTTGCCCAAGGAGGCCGGGAGAAAGGAAACAAATAAGGCCTCTGAGTGTCTAAACGAAGCTGTGCGTCTGATATAATGCCGGAGGGCTCTCTAAACGTCAAGAGTATGCCACAATACCTCAGAAGAATGTCTCGGGTTAGGGCAAAAATCTGGGAGTACCAACTCTTGTGCCCGATGGAAAAGAGAATTGATTTTTGGCAGAAAAGAGGGGTCCATCCTCAGGACAACTCGATTCGTGTGGAAAATGCACAGATTTTCTCTTACTGACAAAGCCGCGAGCTCTGAAATGCAATGTGCCAAAGTTATCACGACCAGAAAGGCCACCTTGAGTGTCAGGAAATGTAGAGAAATAGACCCCAATGGTTCAAAAGGTGTAGAAGTCAGGGCCTGAAGCACCAGTGGAAGGTCCCACGTGGGATATCTGTGGACCACAGGAGGGCATAGATTGGATGCCCCCCGCAGAAAGCTTCTGATCCTCGGGTTGTGGGAGAGAAAGCCGTCCTGGTTGTCTGAGAGGACTGTGCCCAGTGCCGCAACGTGCCTACGCAAGGTGCTGGGTGCCAGACCTTTGTCGAATCCAGAGTGGAGGAAGTCCAAAACCTCAGAAATGGAGGCCGAAGTTGGGTCTGCATGGTGGGAGGTGCACCAGGTGCAGAAGGCTCTCCAGGTATCATTGTATATCCTCATCGTAGATGGCCGTCTAGAGGCCTGGATGATGGAAATCACCCCCCTTGAGAGGTTGTCCTTGGTCAGAAGGATCCTCTCAAGTGCCAGATGGTCAACTGCAGCCATTGGGGCTCTGGATGCAGTATGACCCTCTGGCTCAGAGAGATCCTGTCTCCTGGAATCCTCCAGGGGGGTTCGACCGACAGGCCCTTCAGGTCCGCAAACCAAGGCCTGCGAGGCCAATAGGGAGTGATGAGAAGAACGTCCGCCTTCTCGAGAAGAATCTTTCGAATTACCCTTGGAAGAAGTGGGAGAGGAGGGAAAACATACAACAGACCGTGAGGCCAGGGGCAATGAAGGGCATCGATGTTCTCTGCCGTGGGACACTGGTAATGGGTGAAATACCTCGGCAGTTGTGTGTTGTTCTGATGTGCAAAGAGGTCCAGCACTGGATGACCGAATCTGTCTGCGAGATCGCAGAAGATCGATGGGTGAAGCATCCATTCTGCATGATCTATTTGTTGGCGGCTGAGCCAATCCACTTGAAGGTTGCTGGTACCGGCTATATGTTCCGCTGTCAATGATCTCGTGTGTCGTTCCGCCCAGGCCAGCAGAAGGGTTGCATCCCCCATCAGGGGCGCTGATCGTGTTCCGCCCTCGCGATTGACATGCGCCTTCACTGTCACATTGCCTGTGAGGATTCGAACGTATTGGTCCTCCACGTAGGAGTGGAAGTGCAGAAGGGCAAGCCTGATCGCACGCAGTTCGAGCCAGTTTATATCATTGGCTAACTCTGCCAGGGACCAGCGACCTTGGGCCATGTGGGAGAGAAGGGGGGCACCCCACCCCAGCAGACTCACGTCCATGGTGATTGTAATCCGAGACGGCTCCTGAAGTAGACTGCCGTTGAGCATGGCCAACGAGATCCACCATTGAAGAGAGCTGCGTACAGTCGTCGGGAGGCGAACTCACATCCTGGAGTTGCTTCGGTGAGCCTTTTGGAAAGGTAGAAGATATCATTGCAAGGGTCTTGAGTGGAACCTCACCCACGGGATTATGGAAATGCAGGAGATTATTTTTCCGAGCAACGTCAACAGGATGAGCAAGAGGACTGCCGGGAGCGACAACACCTGGTCCATGAGATTCCGAATGCTGGTCAAACAGTCCTCGGAGAGGAACACCATTCCTTGTTGTGATTCCAACATGGCTCCCAGGTGCAGTATACGGTTCGTCGGTTGGAGATGACTCTTCTTGAAATTTATTGTGAACCCATGGATCTGAAGGGAGTTGGTCACTGCAGCAAGGTCTTGTATCGCCTGGTCATGAGAGGATGACAGAATGAGAATGTCATTCAGATATTTAGGTCTCCCTCCTAGCAGTGAGAGCTTGCTAGGTGTTAGAAAAGAAAAAAGCCCAGAACCGAGTAGATGAGATTCTACTGAGCTGGAGCTGCAGAAAAACCTTGGCTACGTAGGGAAAACCTGGCTAGAAGAAAAACACACATAGCCCCTACGAAGAAGTAAGAAAATTGATATATATATATATATATATATATATATATATATATATTTGTTTTATTATTTATTAAATTGAACTAAGCAGAATCGAAAGGCAGGAATCAGAACAACAGTAGGTCACTTTAAGATAAACTCATCAGCTATAGTGACCAGACTAGCGGCAGTTGACAAATGAGCGAGGCTCGCCGCTTGACTCTACTATGCCGTCAATTGAGTCACCACAGGGCGCGCAGCTATTGCAGCAGCGACCCAGCCAATTTACATAAGCTCAAACCACTGTCAGAAGGTTTGGTGGGCAAATAACGGTCCTGGGCAGGCAGAGCACCTGCATGGCTCACAGCAATCTGTAAATGTCAATAAAATGGCGCCGGTCTGCTTCACAAGCAGCTAGGCACCACTGTGCATGCGCTCCCACTGCGCAGCAAGGAGCAATGGCGGCTGGCAATGTGAGGCAATCCGCTCCTCCACGACAAGCTGGAGATAGTAAAGCCGATGACAAGGTATATGACGGGCGTAGAATCAGGAAAACCAACAGTCCAATTTGCGCCGGGAGCAGATGGGCCAAACAAAGAGCTCGGTTGTGCCTACGAAGCTGTTGGCGATTTGAAAATGGCGGCTGACAGAATCTCCTCAGGAATCGTGCCGCTATGGGAGCCTCGCTTGTAAAACAACAGCGGCTGTCTAGGGATTCCCCCTGCTGTATGAACTGCCTAATAAGGAGAATCCAGGCAGGCAGGCTAGGAACTCTCCGATCTCTAAACTGCTCCACAGGAAACAGTCACAGATTGCCGCAAGAAATGTCATTGGGCAGAGGCTTCCCACACACACACACGCTCGCTAGCAAGGCACAGTGGCTTCAAGCTAAGATGAGCAATCCGTTAAGAGCCTGCTCCAGCCAGTAGCAGGGACTCTAAGCCGCCAAGCAGGTCACCGGAGCAGTGTTAATTATTGTTTGGTGGAGACGGTCGTACCGGCAAGCCGGGAAACCAGAACTCCACCAGCGGCAATTTCAGCGGAGAGATATGGCCCAGCCGGGATAATCTCAGAAATTAAGGTGACCTGACAGGAAAGTTGGCAGGAGGGGCCTGAGCCCCAAAGGACTCACCACCTCTAGACCAAAGTCCCAAAAGTCCAACTTGAAACTCAGAAACAAATCGATGGAAGGATGTGATCAGATCAGAATCAGGTAGAAATCCAAAGCGTGGAATCAATAATGTAATAACCAGAGCAAGCCTAGATCAGTCTCTTCAGCTCCACTGAGTGAATAAAACTGACACCAGTCAAGCGAAGGAGGCGGAGCCAAGGCGAAATTTAAAGAAACATACACTCAGTCTCTGGCTAATACACTATTGATAACCCACGCTTTGGATTCTCCAAGCAGCGTGCTGAAGAACAGAAGTTTCTAACTGTATAACTGATCCATCAGCTTTCTCTACAAGCTCGATAGGCTCTTTCTTCCTTCAAATTACAGTAGACTACTTCTACATCTGACCTTTGTCATTCCCTCAGCATTCTCACTAATCTCTGTAGTATTCATTTGCATGAATAACTTTTTAATCCTGTTGACATTAGAGCCATAACTCCTTCCCCTGGTTTGCTGAGGTGTGGCTCCTACTATTTCTTGTTCTTCATCAAAATTCTTTCTCAGGGCCTGGAACTGAGCTCTATAGGTATTCCTATGAGGAGAGGGACTTCGGATGGTTGATTTTTCTTCTGAACACTCTGACTTCATGTTTATGAATTTTAGAAAGTTACACCAACATATATAAAAGGTACCTAATTTCAGAAGGTTACACCAACCTAAGTCTGATTAGTATTGAGAATGCACTTAAAAGAAGAGAGAGTCTATCTAAGTCATACTCATAGGCAGCAGATAATTTTCCAGAATCAGATTGTAATAACAGGTGTGGGAAAAAAACAGACGGAAAATCAGATGATGTTCCAAAGAAACAATTGGTGTAACCACCAATTGTTGTATTAAGTTAATAACATGCTTGTTTTTTTTTTTCATTTAAAAAGTTTTAACAGTCATTACATTACCACTTTATCATACAGTCCTTAACTAACTCCGTTTCTGAATCTATTTCTAGCAATGCATTATACAACCTTTTTATATGCATTTGACTTTGATCTCTAATCTGTTTTACCAAGTTCTCCTCAATTTGCAGAAAACCAATTTTCTGATCTTCTCTCCATCTAGCTTGCAACTGTACATATTGAAACCATGTTCGAATTGTCCTTTCTTCTCTTAGTTGATTCAAAGATTTTAATTGTAGTATACCTCTTTCCTTGTTAAGAAGCTCTTTATATGTAATCACATCCTGCCTTTGCTCCACACTTATATTCTCTATCGCGTGTCTGGGTATTGCCCACAATGGTAACTTCTCGTTTAGTTTATACTTGTACTTTTTCCAGACACGCAACAGAGCATTCCTTAAGATATGACTTTTAAATGTCTTGTCCACTTTCTTATCATATAATAAATAAGCATGCCACCCGTAAACCAAACCATATCCCTCAATATTTAAAATTCTTTCTTCTGTTAAATTCATCCAATCACTCATTGCTGATAGAACAGCTGCCTCATAATAAAGTCTTAAGTTAGGCATTTTGAGACCTCCTCTTTCATGTGTATCCTGCATTATTTTTTGTTTTATTCTCGGTTTCTTCCCTGCCCAAACAAAATTATTAATACCCTTCTGCCATATCTTCAAATTCTCATCTTTTTTAAGTATTGGTATCATTTGAAAAAGAAACAAAAACTTAGGCAAAACATTCATTTTTACTGCTGCTATTCTTCCTAGCAAGGATAATTGTAATTTTTTCCAGTTTTCCATCTCTCTCTGTATTTTTTGCCACAACGGATCATAATTATACTTAAATAATTTCGCATTTGATGTCATAATATAAACCCCTAAAACTTAAGTTTTTTTACAATTTCAAATCCTGTTAGTCTTTCTAATTCTTCTTTTTGATTTATAATCATATTTTTAATTATTATCTTCATTTTCTCTGCATTTATTTTAAATCCAGATACTTGTCCATATTGATTAATTATATCCATTAGACCTACAACCGACTGTAATGGTTGGGTTAAGGTAACAACCAAGTCGTCTGCGAATGCTCATAATCTATAGTCATACTGCCTAATCTTAATTCCACTTATTTTGTCCGACCCACGTATCTTACTTAACAAAAATTCCAAAATTTTCAAAATAAACAATAATGGAGACAGAGGGCATCCTTGTCTTGTTCCTTTTTCTATATTAAATGTATCTGTTAAACTACCATTAATTATTATTTGCGCAGTTTGTTTTTGATATAGTGCCTTAATAGATTTTATGAAATGTTCCCCAAACTGCATCTTTTCTATTATTTTCAATAAAAATTGCCAATTCAATCGATCAAATGCTTTCTCTGCATCAAGAAATATCAGCACCACAGGGATTTTGTTGTTCTTCCCCGAATACTCTAATAGGTTAACAACTTGCCTTACATTACTCTTCATTTGTCTACCATTTATAAAACCAGTTTGATCATTATGAATCATTTGTTGCATGACTGTCATTAATTTATTTGCTAATATTTTAGCAAAAATCTTGTAATCTGTATTTAAAAGTGATATGGGCCTATAATTTTTTGGCTGGGTGTGGTCTTGCTCCCCCTTTGGAATCAAAGAAATATAAGCTGTCCTCTAAGATGGGGGTACATCTCCTCCAGATTGTATATTAGTAAATAATTCTTTAAGTGGACCCACCATTTCTAACTGCAAATGTTTATAATAAGCAGCTGTCAATCCATCTGTCCCAGGAGCTTTACCCACTTTCAACTGCTTAATTGCAGACATAATCTCCTCAATGGTTATTGGTTGATTTAAACCCTCCCTTTGCTCTTTTGTAATTGTAGGAATATTCTCTTTCTGTAGATATCTATCTATATCTGTACCTTGAATTTTATCACCAGCATATAACCTTGTATAAAATTCTAAAAATGCTTTTTTAATCATATTTTGCTGATAAACCTCTTTACCTTTATATTCTATTTTCTCTATGGTCCGTGACTTTTGTTTTTTCCTTAACAAATATACTAACCACCTCCCTGGTTTATTAGCATTACAAAAAGTATTATGTTTAGCATATTGCAAATTAGTTGCGACCTGATCAGCCATTAACATATTAAATTGCCCTCGCAATAAATTAATTGCCTGTTTTATTTTCTTACCTGCTGGATTCAATATCAAAGCTTGTTCTTTTTTTCTAATTTCCTCTTCTAAATCCTACCTTTTTTTTCCTGTTTGCGTCTATATTTATTATTCAAATATATCAGAATGCCTCTCATATATGCTTTGCTTGCATCCCAAACCATTTCCATAGATGTACCCTTATGCATATTTATAATAAAAAATTATTTCATAAATTTTTTACATTCTTTTACATTTTCCTCATATCTAAACAGATTTTCATTTAACCTCCAAGACCTCTTAGATCCCCTTCCATACTCTAATTCCATCCAGACTGGACTATGATCCGTTAAAACTCTTGGACAAATCTTCGTCTTCTTCACTCTGGAAAAGAAATCATTTGTAATTAGTATAAAATCAATCCTTGAGAGAGATTGATGTCTATCAGAAAAAAAGGTAAAGTCTTTTTCTTCGGGGTTTCTCTCTCGCCAGATATCTCTTAGTTCCATATCCTCCATCATCTCAAAAAATGATTTTGGCAATCTGGCACGCGTTGAAATGTTCTGCAAGAGCCCCTTCTTATCTTTTTTAGTGTCCAAAACTCCATTCCAATCACCCAATAAAATACATGATTTATAGTCCCATTGTAATAACTTGGAATGTAAAAGCTTATAAAATTTTTCCTATTGTTGGTTCGGTGCATAGACTCCAATTAAAAGTATTTTTTCTCCTTTTATTAAAAGTTCAATTGCTTTAAATCTTCCTTGATCATCTGCTTCAATTAATTTAGCAATTAAGTCTTTTTTTAGGTATATAACTATACCATTCTTCTTCTCAGGAGCAGATGCAACAAAATGTATACCTAACCTTGCATTTATTATTTGATCTTTACTTCTGATATGAGTCTCTTGTAAACAAATTACATCATTTTTAAACTGTTTCAAATAATGAAATATTTTTCTCCTCTTTTGTGGTGAATTTAGGCCATTAACATTCCAGGTCAAAAATCTAATTGCCATTCTTGGCCCTCTGAAGCACTTGGAGCATCTGCTGGAAATCTCCATGCATTTTACTTTTTGGTCTTGCTCCTCCCACTGCTTCTGTTTTTGTAGTACCTTGAATCATTTGAAGTTGCTGCACTCTTAATTCCTCTTGACGCTTGGCTGCCACTCGAGTCTGTCTTTGATCCTTAGGTTCTTCTATCTCCAAAGCTTGAACAGTAGTTGAAAATTGTATTAATTCTTCTTGAATAATCAAATCACCCTTTTGGGTCTGTGCCAACAATTCTTCTTTCTTCCCCTTTCTTGCCCCCTCTATTTCCATCTTCCTTCTAGCTTCCTGGGGCTGAGGGCATCCAGCCTTTAATACATTGGTATAGAAATCTCTTACCTTCCACACTGAATTGAGACGGTATCTTTCTCCTGAATAATTCACCACTAGACCAGCTGGAACTTCCCATCTATACTGTATCTGACGGTTTCTCAGTTCTTCCACCAGAAAGGCATAATCCTTTCTGGCTCTCAACATTTGGGGGAGAATTTGTTTCAGTGTTAAAACTTCCTGCCCCTGCACTTGAAGTTTATTTTTAAAAGTTTAGTTTAGTTTTAGTTTTATTAAATTTGTATACTGCCCTACTCCTGAAGGACTCAGGCGGTGAACAGGCACAAGATAAAATACAGAAATACAAAAGTTAAAACAATTTAAAACCAAATTAAATAATATTGGCCCACAACAATTAAAATCCCAATAAATTTAAAACCAATTAAAATTTCAATTTAAAATTTTAAAAAGGGGAGAAAAATTAGGCCAGGCCGGCTTGCTGGAATAAGAGGGTCTTAAGATCACGGCAGAAGGTGCGCAGATCCGGGATCCTCTGTATCTCCGGGGGGAGCTCATTCCAGATAGTGGGTGCCCCCACAGAGAAGGCCCTCCCCCTGGGGGCCACCAGTCGACACTGCTTAGTGACGGCACACGGAGGAGACCTTCTCTATGAGAGCGTACCGGCCAGTGGGAGGCTATTTGTGGTAGTAGGCGGTCCCATAAATAACCAGGTCCTAAGCCATGGAGCGCTTTAAAGGTGGTAATCAAAACCTTGAAGCGCACACGGAAGACCACCGGGAGCCAGTGCAGCTCGTGCAGGAGAGGTGTTACACAGGAGCGCCATGTTGCTCCCATAACCACCCGCGCAGCCGTACTCTGCACCAGTTGGAGCCTCCGCGTGCTCCTCAAGGGGAGCCCCATGTAGAGAGCATTACAATAGTCCAGGCGGGAGGTGACAAGGGCATGAGTGACTGTGTGTAGGGAGTCCCGATCCAGAAAGGGACGCAACTGGCAGATCAGGTGAACCTGATGAAAAATCCTTCCGGTCACGGCCATCAGGTGCTCTTCTAAAGACAGCCGCGAAACCAGGAGGACACTCAAATTGCGAGCCCTCTCCGTGGGGGCCAGCGATTCGCGCCCAATAGTCAGCAATGGCATCAACTGACTATATTGGGACGTCGGAAACCACAGCCACTCAGTCTTGGATGGGTTGAGCCTGAGCCTGTTCCTCCCCATCCAGATCCGCACAGCCTCCAGACACCGGGACATCACTTCAAGGGCATCGTTGGGGTGGTCTGGGGTGGAGATGTACAACTGAGTATCATCAGCGTACTCATGGAACTTCACCCCGAAACCACGGATGATCTCGCCCAGCGGCTTTACATAAATGTTGAACAGAAGGAGCGAGAGGACCGACCCTTGTGGCACCCCACATACGAGGGGCCTCGGGGACGACCTCTGCCCCCCTGCCAACACAGACTGCAACCGGTCAGAGAGAAAGGAGGAGAACCACCGTATAACAGTTCCCCCCACCCCTAACTCTTCCAGCCGGTGCAGCAAGTGACTTGTAGGATTTCATTGCGTAATCTCCTTGTTGTAAAATAAACTACAATGTCTCTTGGTAGATGTTTCTGTCTGGCCACCGATGAATTGATGAATTGACATGATAAATTTTGTCAATTTGCCATTCAAAATTTGCTTTTTGATCTTCCATTATCTGTGCAAATGCTTCTGAAAAGATCTCTCTCAAATTCTCTTGCTTGTTTTCCTTGAGTCCTCTTATTCTCAAAGCAAATTCCATGTCTCTATATTGTATCATTATCACATCCGCCTCTGCTCTTTCCATCTTGTCCTGGACCTCCCCCATTTTATTTTCCAAGTTCTCATTAGATTGCTTAATTTCTTCCACTTTTTTATCTATTGCTTCAATGTGTCCTGCCAATCCTTGTACTGCCATAATAATATCTTCTCTAATTTCTTGGTTTTGTTTTTGAACAGTCTCTTTAACCTGAGCAATTTCTTTAGCAACTTCTCAAGTTTGCTCCTGAAGCATTGAAGCAATTTTTTTTTTCTGTAACAGAGGCTTGTGTTTTGAGGGCTTCCTACAACATTTCAAATGTTAATATTGTTGGTTCCGTTGGAACAGAGAGAGATTGCAATCTGGAAGTTTGAGCTGGAAAGTCCCAGCACTTTTGGGGACAATAGCCTTAATTTCTTTTGAAGCCATTTTTAGTTTCCAATTTAAATTTAATCAGCTGCCAGAACAATAGATCCACCAAATCCAGAAATCAGTCTTTAAATAATATCAATCCTTTTTTAAAAAAAATCACTGCTGTTATCTTTAATCTTCTCCTTTTAAAAAAACAACAACACAAATCTCTAATTTTGAACAGGGGCTGCCAACACTAAAAGGAACGTTCCTTTTTAACTTTTGCTTTCACGCCCCATTAAAGCTCAATCGCCATCTTGGTTTCACTTTCTCCCCTTAATAAGTCAGAAGGAAGTAATACACATTTGGAGTTAAAGTTCAGTACTTGCAGATCTAATCTCTCCTGAGTTTGCTTAGCCTGCTTCCGAATGATGTTTATTCAAGCGTTGTTTGCAGGGGTGGTTGCGGCGTCTGCTTCTGCTTGAAGCAGAAACGTCCCAGATCTGGAGCTCTGTCAGGCTTCCAGGGAGCTCTCACCCTTCGTGAGTTGGTTGCCAAGCATCTGAATTTTGATCACATCACTATGGAGATGCTGAAATGGTCATACATTACTTCTCGGCTCCGCTAGGCTACTGGTGCAGGAAAGACATAATGCCAGAACTCGATCGATATCTTGGTTTATTCTCCCACTACACAGCAGCTGCCAGTCGGCGCCGGTACAATACACGAATAAAGTTGGTGCTGAGAATCCGCCCTTCGGCTGTTGCTTTATAGTTCCACTCTTCGCTTACTGCTAATTGGCATTTACTTTGCCTTGTGCAGCTGCGAGCATTTGAATCCGCTGCTGATGCCGTCGAGCAGTGATGACGTCATTAGGGCTGTGCCGCTTGTGACCGGTGTGTGTAGGCTGTGCTAGCGTCCCAGCCGAGCTGGCAATATATCACACCACCAGTGAATATAATGCCTAATCGTGAAGCTACCCCACTACACCCCCACCGTCACCCATTCCCATGTCCCTCCTCACGTAGCACCAGTTCCTTGGTTGCTGTAACGTTAGGGTGTCGAGTGTTGCTTGATGCTCGACAGGCGGCTCCCCCTACCAGGCTCCTGTCTGAAAGAATAGAGAAAAGGAAACGTTAATATTTCAGTTTACTCTGTTTTTTTAGGGTGTTTTCTATGAAAACGTTGTAGCAATCGGGGAGTGTTGACATCCCGTTTTGGCACCCAGGACACATCGGTGTCCGGATACCCCTTCCACCTGACGAGATATTTGAGGGTCCCCCTATGATATTTGGAATTGAGAACCTTCTCGATTTCGTAATGTTGTTCCGATACAGGAGCTGAATATGTATTAGTGTCCTGGATGTGTGTTATCGGTTTTAGTAAACTACAATGAAACACCGGGTGTATTTTCCCCAATCTCGGGGGCAGGTCAAATTCCATAGTTACTGGATTTATAACCCTCTTCATGGTAAACGGCCCGAGGTACTTGGGACCGAGTTTCTTACTAGGTAACTGTAGGCGTAAGTATTTAGTTGATAGGTATACCCTGTTTCCTGTCTGTAATGGTGGGCAATCTGCCCTCTTTTTATTGGCTTGTTGTTTGTACACTATAGACGCTTTTTCTAGGGCTTTTTTCTCGTGGGGCCAGACCCTCTGTATGCTCTCTGCCCATTCCAAGGTTGACTTTGTACATCCAATTCTTGAATGGTGGGAAATTCCTTTCCTGTTACTATTTTGAAAGGGGTGTATCCTGTACTATGATGTATTGAATTATTATACGCCGCTTCAGCAAAGGGTAATAGGTTATACCAATCACTTTGCTGGTATGATACGTAGGACCGGAGATAACGTGCCACCATTGCATTAACACATTCAGCAGCACGGTTTGTGCTTAGCTTAGCCAAGCTAAGCCCCTGTTCTGATTCTATATGGTGTAGAAACGCTCTCCAGAGGTTAGCGGCAAACTATACACCCCTATCCGATATTACCTGTTTTGGTACTCCATGTAAACGATATATGTGTTGGAGGAATAGTTTGGCTAGTTTTTGAGCCGACGATAATCCTTTACATGGGATAAAATGGGCCTGTTTGGAAAACAGGTTGAGCACCGTCCTTATTACCATATGCCCCTTACTGTTGGGCAGGTCTACTATAAAATCCATGACGATCTCATCCCATGGTCTACTGGGTTCAGCCACCGTTTGTAGAAGACCAAGGGATTTTCCCGGTTGTGGTTTGGATGTAGCACAGACAGGGCAGTCCCGGACGTATTCCTCTATGTCCCTATGCATCCGGGGCCACCAAAACTGTCGTTTAACCAAATGCAAAGTCTTTAAGAAGCCTAAATGCCCTGCTGTCTTGACATTATGACATTTCTCCATTATCCTGATCCGTAAAGGTTTTGGGATGTATAGTCTGTCCAGTCTCCACGCTAATCCATCTCAACGTGTGATTGTCGTTATGTTTGCCCGTAACCAGGGATCAGCCTCGAGTTCCTTTTTTAGGGTGTTCATCCAATGAAACCCACTTTGTTTCTTATCTATGGCTTGCATTCCAAGCTGTGTGGGCGGTATCAAAGCCTGCATCACCTCGTCTCTCTTACTACCGTACTGAGGCATACAAGGCATCAGCCAGGAAATTCCGCCCTGCCGGTATGTATTTGAGAATAAACTTGAACCGTTGGAAATATAACGCCCACCTGACCTGTTTGGGGGACAGTTTACGGGGCGTTTGTAATGCCTCTAGATTCTTATGGTCTATCCAGACCTTGAATGTTTTTTCTGTCCCCTCCAGTAAGTGTCGCCATGTTTGTAATGCCCATTTAACAGTGAATGCTTCTTTCTCCCACACAGCCCAATTCCTCTCAGTGGGTGTTAGTTTACGAGATGTGTAAGCACAAGGTTGGAACTTGTCATGAAAATTTCGTTGTAAAAGAACTGCTCCAATAGCAACATCGCTGGCGTCAGCCTGTATGACAAACGGCTTTGACAGATTGGGGTGTTTAAGGACTGGTTCTCTAGCAAACAACTCCTTCAACCGTTCGAACACCCTTTTACATACGGGAGTCCAACTCAACATTTGTTGTGGTTTGGGCTTGGTGGTCGTGGCAGTTGTCATCTTCTTTGTTCATAGGAGGTCTGTCAAGGGGAGAGCAATCTGGGCAAATGATGGAATAAACTGCCTATAAAAATTGGCAAACCCAAGGAAGCTCTGTAGTTGTTTTCTCGTTTTTGGTGCCTACCACCCCAAGACTGCTTCTACTTTCTTTGGGTCCATCTCAATTCCTTCTCCAGTTATCCTGAAACCCAAGTATTCTATCTCTGTTTGGTAAAACTCACACTTTGAGAGTTTCACGAAGAGATGAGCCGCTAGTAGCTTTGTCAACACTTGTCTGACCAAGCGCGTGTGTTCCTCCATGGTGTTCATATATATTAGGATGTTATCGAGGTATACTAGGACCCCACGATATAAATGATCATGTAGCACCTCATTAATGATTTGCATAAAGACAGACAGAGCCCCTTGAAGTCTGAATGGCATAACCTGGAAGTGGTAACTACCCAGGGGACAATTCAATGTGGTTTTCCATTCATCCCCTGGGCAGATATACACTCTATAGTATGCCTCATGAAGGTCAAGCTTGGTGAATACTCTACCAGTTGCTAAAGTGGTTAACAAGTCCCTCATAAGTGGGAGGGGATACAATGTTTCCACACACACAGCGTTGACATCCCTGTAGTCAACACAGAGATGCAATCCTCCATCCTTTTTCTCTCTGAATAAGACTGGAGCCGTGAGATGAGATCTGCTGGGTTTTATAAAGTCCCAAGCCAGGTTCTTATCAATGTATTTTTGTAACTCCACTAGTTCCCTGGGAGTCGTCGAATACATTCGGGGTTTGGGTAGCCTGGCCCCAGGTATCAGTTCAATAGCACAGTCCATTTCCCGATGGGGTGGTAGGGACTCACATTCATCCTCACTGAAAACTTATGTCAGGTCCTCGTACACACTAGGAAAGTCCCTCTCAGGTAACGTCAAGGAGGCGGCTATGCCTTCTTCACCTTGCTTGGGTGTGTCCATATGGGGTTCTGGCCCTTTTCTGAGTCGTAGTTTGTGAAAACCACCCTCCCACCATATCACCGGTTCCCACTTATCCAACCAGGCAAGCCCTAAAATAACCGGCTCAATTACCACATCTCAACCGGTGTATTACCATGAATTGAATGTGTTCCCAATGTTCTCCGATCTGCAAACAAACAGGTTCAGTCACCTTGGTGGCCGGATGGCCCCCAAGAATTGATCCATCCATCTGTTCAAAGGTGATGGGTTTGTTTAGGTTTATAACACGGACTCCCAGAGCCTCCACTATCGACCAATGGATGAGGCATCAGGTACATCTGGAATCTATGAGCGCCCCAAGGTTGCCCTCCTTCCCCATCCCCAAATGTTTGATGTTAACTGGAATAATGGACGTATCGGGTTGCTTACCATGGGATCCTGTATATCATCCTCTGTTTCGCTTGTCCCAGACTCCGCAGGAACACGAGCCATTCCAGGAGGACTTCCAACCCCAGCAGGCAGGGTCGTGTCAGACATGGAGGTTTGGGTCACAATCCTTGACCTTTCTGGGGTTCGTGGAACCCGATCTCTGGTTTTGGTTCCTGGAGCTGGAGCCAGTGGTGTTGATATATGTGGAGGTGGTAAGGGGCATTCTGCAGCTCTATGGCCCTCCTGGTCGCACCGGTAACAACGGAACAGTCGTTTCCCTGGGTCGATAGGCCTGGAACTCATAGGAAGAAAGAGTTTCACCATATCCCAATCCCCTGCTTGGCGCCCTCCTCCACGTCTCACCTGAGTCAGTCCGGACAACCCCGTCCTGGGTTTGAATTCCCACAAGCCTACATCCAGTTCCACCGCTGCTTTGTACCAGTCGGCCAAACGGGGGGCGAGTCCCCTGTATACACAGGCCTGCCTGAGCTCCTGATCCAAACCCATATGGAATTAGTGTATTAGGAGCCGCTCAGGCCAGGTCCTCATCCTCCCAGCCAGCTTTCTAAACTCCTTCACATATTCTTTGTCTGACCTGCCCCGTTGCTTCAATGCTACCAACTCACCCTCAGCCACTTTGGTATGGGCTTCATCTTCGAAACGGCTGCGTAATGCTTCCAGGAAGAGACCAAGGTTCGTTAGTTCACGAGCATGATTACTGTGGAGGTCAGCCACCCAATTGGCTGCCTCCCCAATGAGCACTGTAGTAACAGCCACAACCATAGTCCACTGGGATGGATACAGGCGGCCTTAAAGGTCCATATGGCTGATTACTTGACTTAAAAACAGGGCCACCCTTTCCAACGCTCCATCAAACGTGGCTTGCAGGGGTGGGGGCCCCCAATGTGGGGGGCCCCATTGTGCCTGCATGGACCACACAGTGCCCAGGGCCCATACAGGCGCAGGGTCCATAAGGCGACCCTCCACCGGCCCATCATGATCCCTCCTAGTCTGCCTCACTTGCTGTCTGTCTGCCTGACCTCTGTCTCTACTGTTCCTTACAGGCCTGGGTTGTGGTTGGGGTTGTGGTTGGCCTGCACTACATATTGCCTCTCCTAATGACGAAGGGGAAGCTTCTTGAAAATGATAGTCATCGTCACATCGGGGTCGGGTCTGCTGTTGGTCTGACCTGAATTTGGGACTAGCCAACCGAAGCCTGCTCTCAGATGCCCCCCTACTACAGACCCCTCTTGCCAGGAAGGGTCCAGTCCTGGTACCCATCATTGCCAGGACAGCACATCCCAGAAGCTCGTCTCTCCGAATCGTTCCCTTAATATGTCCATAGTGGTTGCTCTCAGGCCTGTGGAGTAGCTCTACTCCCCCTCCTCATCTTCAGCCCATTGCCATTCTCTCCATCCTTGGAACTGGGAGCTCACAAACCCACTTTCCCTGTTAAGGCTGAGCTATGCCACCAATGCCCAGATGTGAATTGAGCAGCACCTTGCTCTGGTACACTCTGATTTTCCAACCCCACCACTGAGCAAGCGTTGTTTTGGACGGACCACAGGTTGCTCATTTTCACTAGGCAGCTCTATGGTCTTCTCTTTTTCTACTGCTATGTCTGCCTCTATGACTGGTCCCATCCGTCGTCCCCTCCGCCATCCCTCACTGGGAGCACTCACCAGACAAGAGAATAAGAAGAAATGGGTGTGCCGACTTCCTCTCAGCTCCGCTAGGCTACTGGTGCAGGAAAGACAGAACACCAGAACTCAATCGATATCTTGGTTTATTCTCCCGCTACACAGCAGCTGCCAGTCAGCACCGGTTCAATACACGAATAAAGTCAGTGCTGAGAATCCGTCCTTCAGCTGTTGCTTTATAGTTCCGCTCTTCGCTTATTGCTAATTGGCATTTGCTCTGCCTTGTGCAGCTGCGAGCGTTTGAATCCGCTGCCGATGCCGTCGAGCAGTGATGATGTCATTAGGGCTGTGCCACTTGTGACCAGTGTGTGAAGGCTGTGCTAGCGTCCCACCCGAGCCTGCACTATATCCCACCACCAGTGGGTATAACGCCTAATCACAAAGCTACCCAACTACACCCCCACCATCACCTGTGCCCATGTCCCTCCTCCCGTAGTGCCAGTTTCTTGGTTGCTGTAATGTTAGGGTGTCGAGTGTTGCTTGATGCTCGACATTACTTTTTTCATTGTAAATTTAAACAGTCACTAAATGAACTGTTGTTAACTCAAGGATTACCTGTATATAGTGTCCTGCTGGCTCATACTTAAGTGAGTGTTCACTAAGTCTCCAAATACTATTAAGTATCACCTATTCTATACATATATGACACCAAGCTAGGTACAATAGCCAACATTTTAGAAGATAGGCTCAAAATACAGAAAGATCTTTACATACTTGAACCCTGGACTCTATCCAATAAAATGCAGTTTGGTAGTGAGAAATGTAGGATTTTCCTTTAGGCAAAAAAACCCAAAATGCATAATCCTACATTTCTCACTACCAAATTGCATTTTATTGGATAGGATCCAGGATTTAAGTATGTCAAGATCTTTTTGTATTTTGAGCCTATCTGCTGAAGTGTTGGCTATTGTACCTAGCTTGGTGTCATCTACAAATTTGATGAGTTCCCTTTCTATATTTTATATTCTTCATTTGTTCTTACTTTTAAGCCAGTTTGGTATGTCCAGTACTCATTAAACCATCATGATATACTAGCTTCAATGTATCTTTTTCATTGTCCTTCAGATATTCTTCCAATGCCTTTTCTTCTTCTTCAATTGTCTGGTATACTTGTAACATTCCATGCTGATCTTGGTAAGTAGAGTCTGTCAATATCACTGTCTGGTTGAAGGGCATGATTAATTATTGTTTTTCTGGTCTTCCTACCCAGGACTTTTAGTTCTATTTGAGGCTAGTCCACTATTCCAGCTGTGTATCCAATGACTGGAACTGTTCAGGTATTAATTGCCTTGATAGTACTTCCTCCAGTGAGTTTGGACTTTAAATTTTTCTTCATTTTCTCATGATGTATTCACTTCTAACTTTCTTGACTTCAATGTACTTGATATTGTCAGCTTGTAGAATGTACAGTCAGGTCCAGAAATATTGGGACATCGACACAATTCTAACATCTTTGGCTCTATACACCACCACAATGGAGTTGGAATGAAACAAACACAATGTGCGTTAACTGCAGACTGTCAGCTTTAATTTGAGGGTATGTACATCCAACTCAGGTGAACGGTGTAGGACTTACAGCAGTTTGTATATGTGCCTCCCACTTGTTAAGGGACCAAAAGTAATGGGACAATTGGCTTCTCAACTGTTTTATGGCCTGGTGTGTGATATTCCCTCATTACCCCAATTACAATGTGCAGATAAAAGGCCCAGAGTTCATTTCAAGTGTGCTATTTGCATTTGGAATCTTGCTGTCAACTCTCAAGATGAGATCCAAAGAGCTATCACTATCAGTGAAGCAAGCCATCATTAGGCTGAAGAAACAAAACAAACCCATCAGAGAGATAGCAAGAACATTAGGCATGGCCAAAACAACTGTTTGAAACATTCTCAAAAAGAAGGAATGCACTGGTGAGCTCAGCAACACCAAAAGACCTGGGAGACCATGGAAAACAAGTGTGGTGCATGACCGAAGAATTCTTTCCCTGGTGAAGAAAACACCCTTCACAACAGTTGGCCAGATCAAGAACACTCTCCAGGAGGTAGGTGTATGTGTGTCAAAGTCAACAATCAAGAGAAGATTTCACCAGAGTGAATAGAGAGGGTTCACCACAAGATGTAAACCATTGGTGAGCTTCAAAAACAGGAAGACCAGATTAGAGTTTGCCAAACAACATCTAACAAAGCCTTCACAGTTCTGGAACAAGATCCTATGGACAGATGAGACCAAGATCAACTTGTACCAGAGTGATGGGAAGAGAAGAGTATGGAGAAGGAAAGGAATTGCTCATCATCCTAAGCATACCACCTCATCAGTGAAGCATGGTGGTGGTAGTATCATGGCGTTGGCATGTATGGCTGCCAATGGAACTGGTTCTCTTGTATTTATTGATGATGTGACTGCTGACAAAAGCAGCAGGATGAATTCTGAAGTGTTTTGGGCAATATTATCTGCTCACATTCAGCCAAATGCTGCAGAACTCATTGGACGGAACTTCACAGTGCAGATGGACAATGACCCAAAGCATACTGCAAAAGCAACCAGAGTTTTTGAAGGGACAGAAGTGGAATGTTATGCAATGGCCAAGTCAATCACCTGACCTGAATCCCATTGAGCATGCATTTCACTTGCTGAAGACAAAACTGAAGGGAAAATGCCCCAAGAACAAGCAGGAACTGAAGACAGTTGCAGTAGAGGCCTGGCAAAGCATCACCAGGGATGAAACCCAGCGTCTGGTGATGTCTATGCATTCCAGACTTCAGGCTGTGATTTACTGCAAAGGATTTGCAACCAAGTATTAAGAAGGGAAAGTTTGATTTATGATTATTATTCTGTCCCATTACTTTTGGTCCCTTAACAAGTGGGAGGCACAAATGCAAACTGCTGTATGTCCTACACCGTTCACCTGAGTTGGATGTACATACCCTCAAATTAAAGCTGACAGTCTGCAGTTAACGCACATTGTGTTTGTTTCATTCCAACTCCATTGTGGTGGTGTATAGAGCCAACGATGTTAGAATTGTGTTGATGTCCCAATATTTCTGGACCTGACTGTAGTTGTAGTTATGATCTTCATCAAGGCTCTTGATATTAAGATATCTTGATACCTCATTTTTCACTATTTTCCTCTATTGATGGTAAGAGTGGCACATTTGTCAAGTCCAAACTTCCTTGTAATATCTTGATTGTATGTTCAGACAGTGTTGAGCTGGGATTCTATTTGAAATGTGGGTTTTGTATACAGCTTCAGATCATTCATGTAAAGGAGGTGGGATAGCCTGGCAGATGCTTCTGGTGTTTGGCTTGACTTGTTCTGTCTTGTTGACAGAGGAATCAGTGCAATAACAAATGGCATTGGTGATAATGAGTCTCTTTAAGAAATCTGTAATCTGTAAGCTTCCAGGGAGAAATATGAGTCACAAATGAAAGGGCTGACGATGTTGATAGTGAAGACCTGGCTTGGAGGTTTAGGGCTATCTTCCATTCCAGGACTTGAATGGACTCTAAACATTTTTCTTTCTTTCTTTCTTTCTTTCTTTCTTTCTTTCTTTCTTTCTTTCTTTCTTTCTTTCTTTCTTTCTTTCTTTCTTTCTTCCTTCCTTCCTTCCTTCCTTCCTTCCTTTCTCTTTCTTTCTTTCTTTCTTTAAAAAAAATTGATCAAATCAAAAAAATTTGATCCAAATTCAATTATTTCAACATCTATAATGATTAATATGATCTAGTACAGTTTTACTGTTTTTATGTTTTCATTCAATTATTTGTATGTCAGGAAGAGTTATTGCAGTAATTGGAAGGCAAGCATATGGTTGAAATCAATATTAGAACTGCTTTCACTTTAAGAGTTTTTAAGAACCATACAATAATTATTCCATATCAGTTATAATAATGTATATACAATAGTATAGAGTAAAATAATTGTATAGAGTATAGAGTAAAATGATTGCCTCCAGGAAAAAGCCAGAATCTCAAGCTAGGAAGAAAGCACCAGAAATATTGTGAAACAATAAATATCTGATATTTAAGGTTGTGAAACCTTAAATATCTGAGGGAAGATTGCATTCCAGATTCTGAAAATGAAAGATCTAACTATTAATTTCATAGGCCTCACTTGTTTTCCCTCCCTTTTGGTTGATTCCTTTACCAGTAGGCAGAGAAATGATTATTTACTTGGCATGAATGCATTTTAGGATTTCCTGCCTGAGCAGCGGCTTCGACTAGAAGACCTCCAAGACCTTTCCAACTCTGTTATTCTGTATACTTCAGAACAAGGCATCAGAAGGTGTTACATGGAACAGATGGCTCATATCCACTAAGATTGCATTTGCTATCATTTAATATTGATTTCTTGAGCAAATACATGAGTTTAATTGCTGTCTTTCATTTTTCAGTGCTCAGACTTCTCTTTTTATTACCTCTCAACTGAAGGGTCCTCTTCTTCCTCTCCCTCTAGGCATTTCTGGCTATATTTATTGTTCACCTATGTTGTAGACAAAAAAGAAAAAGAACTTCAAAACCCATATTTTCTGCATGAAGGTTTCTCTGGGTGGAGCCCTGAAAACTGAACTTTTTGAAACTTCATGGCAGGGAGAGGACACCTTTTAATCTGGGCAAAAGGTTAGAAAAAGCATCTCCACTGAACTTTATTTCTGCTACCCAAATGGAAAGAACATTTGTCAGAAAAGAAATGAGCATCCCAAGGGCCGCAGAAAACTGCAACTTTTTTTCAGGCCAGGCCAACTTGAGCAGAAGCAATTGCAAGGAACTTGTTTCCCAGTCACCTAGCCTTATGGAAGAAAACAAAATCCATTTTGCTTTAACTTAGGTAGTTTTGTAAACTAAGAGATTCAACCTAGAAATAAGGAGAAATTTCCTGACAGTGAGAACAATCAACCAATGGAACAGCTTGGCTTCCAGAGTTGTGGGAGCTTCATCACGGAGGCTTTCAAGAAGAGATTGGCCTGCCATTTGTCAGAAATAGGGTAGGGTCTCTTGCTTGGGGTGGGGGCGTTGTACTAGATGATCTACAAGGTCCCTTCCAACTCCGTTAATCTAATCTATGTTATGTATTAAAGATATAAAGAAAGAACAGAAAGCAGAAATGCAACTGATTTTAAATTATTAGCACAGACTGGTGCATTTAGGCACTTGAAAGATTCTCTTAATTGTTTGCTCAGAAAAGGTAATAGCAAGATTACTAAGAGTGTGATTTAACACTGAAAAATGCTTTAGATGTTTCCCAAGCAGAAAAATAGCAATGTGTAAATTGAAAGGTTTAGGATTGCACAAAGCAACTGGACATTTATAAATGTTAAAAGTTATCCAGATAAACTGTGAATTAAACAACCTCAAAAATGCCATATTCAAGAACAGAAGCTATGAAACCTTGTAGTATTTACCAAGTATTCAAACCTGTTCAGCATATTGAAAACGCTGTAGAAAATGTGGCAGACTTAATTTTGTAAAGTTAGGACAAAAGGTACAGAGTTGCAAATTAAAAACATCTGCACTAATGAAGGAAGTGATAGAAAAAGAACCTAAGGAAAAAAATTAAAAAGACATTTATCAGGGCTTTAATTGCAAATGATAAGAAAGAAGATTTGGATGCTGATTTAAAAATGCAACACGCTTTAAAGTAGATGTAGACAACATGAATGTATTGTCTACAAATATTCATAAGATATTATATGTTAAAACTTGGGAAAGGAAGGCAAATGCCAGTTTGGTTATTTACTCTATGGAAAAACAACAACAAAAAGAAGTATTAAGGAAATGTGACGCAGGGTGGGGGCTTTGTGTGTTAATATAGAGAACAGTGTTTCTGGAATTTCAAATTGTGGTTTTTGAAGCAAAAATGGAATATAAGGATAGTAGCTGAAATGAATCTGCTGCCAAATTTAAATTTGCTAGAAGAGAACGATAATAGTTCTGACAGTTTAAAATGTTATTTTAAGGAATGTTTATTATTCTATTAAATCCACATATTCATCCTATGATTTGAATTCCTACAAAGATTGGGTGTGATTTAGTTGCAGACAGTAATGAATCCAGAATGGATTAATCCTATATACGGTAATAGTGAAGAAAGTAAGAAGAGTCCATATTTCAATATGTTTATCTACAAGAAATGTGAACAAAGCTATTTTGGGATAACATTTTAAGTTACCTAATGGAGATGAAATTATTGCAATAATTATAGGTGCAAACTATTTACAGTTTAGATGCTAGCAATGGATTTTGTTAACTACAACTAGAACTAGAACTAATTCAAAATTATGTACAGCGAATATACCTTTTGGTGTTTCCAAACCAAAACAAAGTTTTAGTCTAGCAAAGTTTTTGAGAGCGATATTGATGATATAAAAATAAACAGAATTAATCAAGAGAATAGTAGAAAAGTGAAACATATGCTGCGTGGATACAGGAAAAAAAATTGAAATTACATACAGAAAAACACAATTGAGAGAAATAAAATGACATTGAAATGTAAACTATTGATGGAAATGCTTAATCCACAAAACAAAATTACAAAGACTTTTACGGAAATTTTGCCTCAATCCCCACATCTATGTGACAACTGTTACAAAATATTGAACTTCAGTATTGAGGTATTTGCAGTGTTTACCCATTTAACCAACATAGTGGCTCTGAAATGATACTAGGTTTACAAAATGGTTTCTGTCTCTGTAGAGTGCTGTAGATTTGGGAGCAGAAAAGTATGCTATTTAAATAAATAAAAGGAAGCATAGTGATATGGTTATGTGAAATGTGCACATTCTTGAAATGTATTACTATCTTCGCTTGACTATAGATGAATAACTGGAGATAATTGCATTACATTTTTCTATTTGTCAAAGAATGATGTTGGCTTTTTTAAATGTTTGTCTAAAAAACAAGTAGAGCAGAGTGTGGGTACCACTTATTCACAGCTAACCTTTAATGTGATTCATGTTTTAAGAGTGCAATTGTAATCACAGTCTGATGCTCTACAAGAGGACAATGCAACCAGCTGAATTGCTGAGCAAACTACCTATTCAGTATGACAGGCAATCTGGACAAATATGGTAGGCAGAGTTTTCTCTTGACATAGATGTTGAGAGAGTTACTGTAATTTGGCTTAGTTGTTAGGATGGAGTCAGATGGTTCTTCTGTTCTTAATTTACAGAACCCCCCCCCAAAAAACATGATTAAATTCCTGGCTGTATGTTTTTAAAGCTTTCTACAAGAACATTTTCATGCCTCTTATTAGGAACTAGCAGAACTAGAAAAAGGAATATTTGGAGCATTGCAGGTTTCTGTGATACAGGAGTTTGAGTCCTCATAGAAATTTAGAATGACATGCTGTTTTCTTATTCAGCAGAACAATCATTTGCTGTATGGATGAACTTTCAACAGTTGGAGAAAACCTTACAGAGAATTCTCAAATGATAACTTGTTTAGCATTCATTCAAAGTTACAACAGCTCTGAATCAAAGGACTTTATTTTATTTTATTTTATCTATTTTTATTATTCATATTTCTATGCCGCCCACTCTCTGAGGACTCTGGGCAGCTTACACCAAAGACAGTATACTAAATAGCATATTGCCCCCAACAATCTGGGTCCTCATTTTACCCACCTCGGAAGGATGGAAGGCTGAATCAACCTTGAGCCGGTGAGATTTGATCCACTGATCTGCTGAACTAGCAGTCAGCTGAAGTAGCTGCAGTACTGCACCCTAACCACTGCGGCACCTCTGCTCTTTTAATAATATATTTCTCAACTATGAGAAATGACTTATATCATTTCTCATAGTTGGAGTTGTAGCATCTCTGCAGTCATGTGATTGTGATCTGGGCATTTGGAAACAGGCTCACAATTATAGCATCAGGTAGTCATATGATCACCATTTGCAACATTTACTGCTGGTGTCCAAGAAGCAAAGTCAATGGGAAACTAGCAGGAAGCTGCAAATGGCAATCATGTGACAGGTGAAGGGTGTAACCTTGCCACCTAACTATGGCAACTGGGACTGCCACAACTGCTGTTGCAAATATTACAGAGTCAGGTAATATCATGCTTTACAGCTGCATTGCTTAGTTGATAGAATTGTTGGCCCCAATTACCATCTTCTTTTAAATAATAATTTTATTAAGCATTATAATTGAAAAGATTAAAACTAAATACCAATTAAAAAATGTAAGGGGTCAGGGGTAGCAAACTCAAGGCCCGCAGGCCAGATCTGGCGCATGGGGTGTTTAGGGCTGGCCCACAGGACCACTCTGGAAACAGCAAAGGACTGACCTACAGTGCCTCTGCCAGCAAAAATGGAGCTGTGTGCAGCCCTCCCAAGCTCTGTTTTTGCTGGCAGAGGACTGCAGGAGGCTGTCCCAGCAGAAAATGGAGCTCAGGAGCCTGTTTTCACTGGCAGAGCGCTTGGGCCAGCACAGGAGCCCCTGACACAAGTGATGTCAAGCTTGGCAATGCCCATCCTGGCCACGCCCCCCCCATCCCCGAGATCAAACAAAACCCTGATGTGGCCCTCAACCAAGTTTGACACCCCTATCCTAGGTTTTTGTCTTAGCTAATCTTGTCTTGCCTAATTGTTTATCTGGAGTTTCTGTTTGACCCAGTCTTTCCAAATGGATTACCAAATCTGCATTTCTAAAAGCTGGCCTCCTCAGTTTTTGCTTGGGGGAGGGAGACAGGTCTGATTTCTACCTCCCTTAAGATTTTCCCCATTTCTCCTTTAGGGGAAATATTCTATCCTGCCTTTTTAATATTCCCCAAAATATTTCATTCTCTGGGGTGAGTGCTGACTTTCTACAAAATCCTCTTTCACATAAATTTCAATGTTGATGAATAGAGTGTTGCGTAATTTTAAGGATTAGACTCAATAAATGATTTAAGTATAAAGCATTCAAACATAACACTGTTTATTTACAGTAGGCATTCTATATTCACTGAGTAATCGCAGATAGAAGCAAGGAGGAGGTGCATACAGCTCCTTTTATATTCACAAGGCGGAGTAAAGGATGGGAGTGGTTACATATGAATATATTAAGAGAGGAAAAATAAATTAACCCCTAATACCCCGAGTATATACAGTTCCTCTATTGGAGAATAAGGCATTTACTTGTGACAAATCCCACTCTAAATGCCGATTCGATATACAACAATGATTACATTCAGATTCAGAACAATACAAAACTTGCAGTTTGGAAGTTAAATATTTGTGTTGTTTAGATGGCAAAGGCTTAGTCAATATGTCAGCTATTTGTTCTGATGTTTCGCAGTGAACTGCTTTAATAAATCCATCTTGAGATAATTGTCTCACGTGCTTGAATTTTATATCTATATGTCTGGATCTTTGACCAATAGCATCAGATCTAGATATCTCAATAGCAGCTTTGTTATCTTCGTGTATGACAAATGGTAATGAAGGTTTCTTCCAAGTATTTGACAATAAATCATTAAACCATACAAGATTGTTGGAGGCTTTAGACAAACAAACATATTCTGCCTCAGTTGTTGATGTGGCTACTAAATCCTGTTTTCCAGTATACCAGTAAACTGGACAATCGTTAAGAAAAAATATATAACCAGATGTGCTTTTTCTACATATGGTATCACCTGCCCAATCCGCATCAGCGTAACAGGTGAGGATGGGCTCTTTGACATTATTAGGTTCCAGTAATAAACAGAAGTCTAAGCTGTGTTTTAAGTACCTTAATATTCTTTTAACGGCTTCCCAATGATACATTAAGGGTTTGCTAACGTACCTGGATAACAAATTGAGAGGCAAAGCAATATCAGGTCTAGTCCAATTAGAAATATATAAAAGGGAACCAATAACTGATCTGTAGAGTGTATTATCCTTAAATTCAGGGGATGATTCATCTATGTTCCTTAAGAAGTCAGTTTGCATAGGTGTCACAAGGCTTAGCATCATTTAAATTGCACTTGTTTAGGAGTTCTATAATCTTATCTTTCTGAGAAAGTTTGAATCCTTTTTTGGTTTTACTGATTTGAACTCCAAGATATTTATTTACCTTCCCTAATGATTTTAAAGAAAAATGTTCATTTAGTTTTGTTACAAATGTATCTCTTTTTTCTTTATGTTTTCCTATATACAAAATATCATCCACATAAATTAACACAAATTCTAAGGAGTCACCCTCTTTTTTGACAAAGAAACAGTTGTCAGCAGTAGTGGCATTGAAATTCATAGTTTTGAGTACTTTGACTAAACATTCATACCAGCGTTTGCCAGATTGTTTTAATCCGTACAAACTTTTATTTAATAACCACGTTTCATTTTTGTTTGTGTATTGACTATGAGGTGCTCTTACATATATCTCTTTATCAAGTTTTGCGTGTAGATACGCGGTCTGTATGTCATATTGGAATACATCAAGGTTAAGTGCAGATGCTATAACTAAAGCTGTTTTGACACTCTCAGTTCTTACTGTGGGAGAGTATGTGTCTGTGTAATCCTCAGGATATTTTTGAGCATAACCTTGTGCAACTAATCTAGCTTTGTATAATGTGTTGCCTTCTTCCAGATTTTTAATTTTGTATATCCACCTGGTGCCTATAATAGTTTTATCCTTAGGTGCAGGTGTAGGTGTGAATACATTTAATTCTCGTAAACTGTCCATCTCCTTGGTCATGGCTAATTCCCATTTTCTTCTTTCTTCAGTGGGAAGCTTTAATACTTCCTCGTATGTGTTTGGTGTTGATGTTTCACTATCCATGTACATTACGTAATCTTTGTATTTGCTTGGCACTTGATTTCTGTTACATCTGATTGTTTTTTCTGGTTTACTATCGTTATCATGTAAGTATCTTGCCTCCTTTTTTGTTAATGAATCTGTCTTTATTCTGTGTTGACTGTTTGTCCATGTTTTATTTTTGTTTCTATGTGTGTTGTGATTGCATTCTTCTCTATCTATTTTATCTTGATGCTCAGTGTCTGAATTTGTGATTGGGAATATTTCATTAAGATGTATTTTAGACCAATTGGCCTGTTCATGAAATACAGCTGTTCTAGAAATTATAAATTTGTTATTATTATCAATAAATCTGTACCCTTTTGTGCCTGTTTCGTATCCCATGAATCTAAGTCTTCTGGACACGTTCTCTCCTTTACGCCTCAATTGTTTTGGTATGTGTACATCCGCTGTGACTCCAAATATGTGCATGTGTGCTATTTTGGGTTTTCTACTGTACATTAATTCATATGGTGTCTTGTTTATAATGCTGGACCAAGTTCTATTTTGTGTATAATTGGAATATTGTAATGCTTCTGACCAGAATTGTTTTCCTAAGCCAGCATCTTCTAATGTGCATCTAATCATGGTTTGCAATGTCGAGTTCTTTCTCTCTGCTACTCCATTTTGAAATGCAGAGAAAGGGCTAGACGTGAAATGTAGCATCCCTTTGTTTTTTAGCCATTGGGAGAATTCTTTTGACATGAATTCAGATCCCCTATCTGTCATGATTTGTTTTATCTTAATATTATGTTGTGTTTCTACACGTTTGTAAAACTCTTTAAATTTCTGAAAGGTTTCATCTTTGTGTTTTAAAGTGTAGACAAATCCATAACGACTATAGTCATCTACAATAGTCAGAAAGTATCGTTTTCTATATGTGATTGATGGTGTTAATGGACCAACCAAATCCATATGTACCAAATCAAAAATTTGATTAGTTGATCTTGTTGCCTTTCTTGGTTTGGGGCTAGTTCTAAGTTTTGTGGACTTACATACTGAGCATTCCAAATAGTTTTTACAATTTTTTATTTTAACACCTTCAGCATGTTCAATCATCTTTTGTACTACAGGAAAACTAGCATGCCCTAATTTCCTATGTAAAATATGCGCACATTCATCGTGGATTGGTTTTCCAATTGTAGGTTTTTTGTTATTGGATGTGTCATTAATAGATGTGTCTTTGTGGCTATGAATTGTTTCATGTTCCTCATTATCACTATTGCTATTGTCTCCATTATCTATGTTATTGTTATCATCCATGTTGGAATCAATGTTGTGTAACCATCTTTCTTTTATGATTAAATATGGTAGACCTCCTTTGATGATCACACTACCTAAACTTGTTTTGTTTTTCTCTAGTGTTGCTTTTCCTTTTGAGAATACTATATTTATGTCAGAATCTCTACTTAGTTTTATTGCACTAAGTATGTTATGAGGTATTTCTGGTATTAGTAATACCCCCTCTATTTTTCCTAGACCGGGTAACATTTCCTCTACCAATAACTTGGACTTTTTCTTGATTAACTACTTTGATTACAAATTTATCTTCTATAAATGAAGATAATATACTTTTGTTATGTGTTGTGTGATTAGTTGCCCCAGAATCAATGAGCCAATCATTGTCCCCTGACTGTTGTATGTTAGTTGTATTATGTTTGTTTAATCCATTTAGTGAACCAGATCTTCTATCTCTTGAATTATCCCTGCCCCCTCTATGTTCTCTATAGTTGGGTGAGCTTCTATATCTATGTCTATCAATGGATGATTGTCTGTTATGGTATCTACCTCTATAGTCAGGTTTTTGCCTTTCTCTAAGGAATTTAGGACAATCTCTTCTACAATGTTCTTTAGATCCACAGTTGTGACATTCAATTGATTCACGATATTTTTCTTGGAATGCTACTCTCTTATGTTGTCTATGTTCTATGTGGTTATTACAGCGACTCCTTCTTGAATTATCTTCAGCTATTAGCTTATTTGATAAATTCTCTATGGACAAGTATCCTAAATTAATTGTGTCTAAATGTGATATATAGTTATCCCATGATGGGTCTAATGAATTAATGATAACACTCTTCATTGTTTGATCTGAAATTATCTCTCCCCTTAAATGCAGCTCTGCTCTGATTTTGTTTAAAGATATTAAATATTCACTTATGGTAACCCCTGGCTTTATCCTAGCTGAGAAGAAATCTTTAGACATTCTTGTAGTAGTCGCTACACTTTCACTATGAAACAATTTAAACATGCATTGAATAATTTCTGAGACAGTCAAATTATGCTTAATACTATGGTACATAGCAGGAGATATACTGGATATTAATAAGTAAAATGCTCTGTGGTGTAGGCAGTCCAATTTTAGAGTCCAAGGTCTTTTGGGGGGGTTAGTAATAAAGAATAATAAGTTTTCTTTTAGAAAAACAACCTGAAGTTGTTGACACCATTCCTGCAAATTAATACCATCTATTCTCAGTTTTGGGAAATCATTGGGCAAATTCCCAATACAGTTAGATCCATTACTTACAACTGGAGGTAGTCCGTGATCTTGCAAGTGTTGATAGTTGCAGAATGGTGTGGGTATGCTTGCAACGAGTCTGAATGGCTCTCTCTGTTCATTATGTCCTCCGTAGTTGTCTGCGTAGGTTTGCACATGTGCGTTACTCATTTCGCTTCTGGAGCTGTCGGGAGAGGTTCTCGCTGCTGCAGCTCCCTCGTAGCGTTCTTCTTCCGACGAATCGGTCTCCGGTTCGATCTTGGGTGTCCAGGTGACAGCAGGCGCTCGTTTCTTTTCGTTGAGATGATTCTTGTTGAGATCGCTGGTTCCTGGGATCGTCTGTGGCGTGGGGTAGAATTTGCAGGGCTCTCTGGGTTCAGGCGTCGGTGCTCTCGTCGTTTGGATAGAAGCGGGTAGATTCTGAGATGTTTGCTTGCTTGCTTGTCTTTTCTTTATTTCTCGATTGCTAGCTTTTGTTGATTCTTTTGTAATTCTTAATTTTGGACCGAATGTTGCAAAAAGCGTTTTCATTGCTGATTCTATTTGCATTTCGATTGAAGTTTCTTCAATGTCTGTGTCTGATTCTTCTGAAGGGTAATTTTTTTCTTTTTTGCTTTTTGCATCATGTAAGGCTTTTCGCGCCAGATATTTTGAATTTTGTTTTCTGATTGGCTCTGCTTCGCTCATCTTGGTGGTCTGTTGGAACCAAGATGGCTGCCATTCAAAATTTTGTGTGGGACCGTTAGTCTTCTTTTTTGCTATATTCTTATCTACAGGCAATTTGCTCACCATTTTTGATTCTTTAGATTCATCTGTTGTGATGTGTTTTTCTCTCGCTGCTCCATTGTTTTTTATTATGTCTTGGAGGTTCGCGATGAGATTTTCGTCATCCTTTTGACTTTTCAAAAGTCTCAGTATCTCTGACCTGAGTTCGTTGTTTTCTATCTCGTTCTCTTCTTGGTCATCAGTTTCATCCATTATCTCCTCGTTGTCTGTAGTGCAGTCTTCAGATTCTCTTGATATTACAGTTGTGGATTCATCGATCATTTCTTGATCCGCTTCCATTTCTTTACTGTGTGCCCTGGTGTTGGGTCTTTCTCTTTTGTTTCTGGAGTTTTCTCTCTTAGGCATATCTAAAGTTTTATTGAGTCAATTCAACCATCCTCTGCTACCAGATTGTTGCGTAATTTTAAGGATCAGACTCAATAAATGATTTAAGTATAAAGTATTCAAACATAACACTGTTTATTTACAGTAGGCATTCTATATTCACTGAGTAATCGCAGATAGAAGCAAGGAGGAGGTGCATACAGCTCCTTTTATATTCACAAGGCGGAGTAAAGGATGGGAGTGGTTACATATGAATATATTAAGAGAGGAAAAATAAATTAACCCCTAATACCCCGAGTATATACAGTTCCTCTATTGGAGAATAAGGCATTTACTTGTGACATAGAGCTTGTTCCTCCTCTGTAACATTATTTACACACCATCTATGATGACAAACATTCCCAAAATTGACGAGTCCATTGTTCACAAATATCCTTCAAAATATCAATTGTTAAAAGTGCAATATTTTACTCCATTGTGCCCAACCTTCAAAGTCTTATCCTATCATGTTTTTTTTCCTTAAGGAATCTAAATAACAGCAATATGCCATTGGAAGGATTCCTATATTTAATTTCAAATCTTATTTCAAATCCATCTGATCTCTTAGTCTTTCCAAAATTAACACTCTAAACACACTTTTTCTGTTTATTGTAAAAGTAAATGTTTTCTAGGTCTTTAAACTTGTATTAAAACTTTTGTTAAAATGAAGACTAACCAAGTGAGTATTATTAGAAAAGTATTTCCAAAATGATTAAGAAATGAGATTCAATTGAGCTTTATATTCATATAGCCTACATTGCAACTGTGAGCTTAGATGGAATCCCTAAACGCTCAGTGCCTCGGCTCACAAGTCAACTGCAAAAATCTCGATTCCTGAAGTCTATTTATTAGGAATAACTATCCAGATTACATGTGAGCAATCTCATGATTTGTTCTTTCTCCAGAGAGCTTTTGCTGGTCACAATCCAGCATTCAGCCACTGATTTCTGCCACAAACACCATCCTTGCTCCATCAGGGACCTTTAACTCATTATGTCCTCACCAGAAGTCAGATCTCAATCCTATTGTTAAGGGAAGACTAGCTGTATATAAAACAAGAACAGATCAATTCTGTTTCTTCTGACTCTACCCTATAAATGATATATCAATAGACATTAAAATATCTGCTTTATCATTAATTCCCATCCTCAGGAAGTGCATTGTTGTCTACCCTCTCTACAGTTGACCAAAATGGCCAAGTAATTTGCTTTCCTATGTTCATTCTAGTTGCATCAATTTTCCCATGTGGAATAAAAGCTATTTTTAAAAGCTCAGCTACCTTTATGAGAGAAAAGAGGGTACAATAAAGAGAACAGCTTGCCTTGCCTTTCCCTTCTCTCCTGTCTCCCCCCCCCTTTACTCCACGGTGTTACTTTCAACAGCTGCGAATACTTGAAGTTCTCAGAGTCCTTTTTCAGCCATGTTCCTGAAGGAGAAGATAGTGGAACACAGCTACAATTTTAGATCACTAGTAGAGTGGAAGATTTTAGAAAAATCTTCCCTTCCTTTGCATAAACAACATTGAGTACTGAGGAAAAGAACAATTTCTTTTTGTTCTTTTCCTCAGTACTCAATGTTGCTTATGCAAAGGAAGGGAAGATTTTTCTAAAACATACTGCTTCATTTGGCAAAAGAAAGGTAAATAACCCCTTTTCTGTGTGAATTAGAACAAAAAGTGAGATGGCCATAAAGAACCACAAGATTGTTGATGCCAGAGAGACTTTGGTGTAGTGTATAATTAAAGAGGTGATTACCTATGGATGGTATGCTGAGAGCACCTGTGCCTGCAGGAAGTTTGGCACTCACACAAAATGGCAATGCTGGTATGCAATTAACAAGCCATTAGTGAGCATTCAGCCCTCATCTGTTTTTCAGCTGATTTCCTCCTCCTTTGTATGAGAGACTATGGACACTGTAGAAACTGTTTCGAGTACTTTCAGCTGCGTAGGTAAAGGAAGATGAGGTGTAAGCAGGGTTTACAACTCCTTTCTTCCATTTTGCTTTCCTGGAAAATATTACCACAGACAATAAGCAAATCAAGAAAATGTCTCTGTATGTATGATTGATGGAAAAGTTATTTTGCAGTGCTTTGCACTTTGTATCATCCTTAAAGTACTCTAGAAATAAACTATGAAGTTCAGGTAAGCTTAAGGTGACCAGACGTCCCGCTTTTGGCGGGACAGTCCCGCTTTTGAGCAATTTGTCCCGCGTCCTGCGGCGTTTCAAAAAAGTCCCGATTTTTCTTGAGCCCCAGCTGATGGCTAGAAGAAAAAAAAACTGTTTAAACTCTTGCCCGGGGCTTCAAAGGGCCGCCCTACAGGCAATCAGTGTAAAGCAGTTTTTTTTTCCCCTAGCTAAGCTTCAGAAACGAAACCGAAACCAGGGTCTTTGGTGCAGCGTGACAAAATGAGGCAGAGAGAGATTTATTTTTATTTTTATTTTTCCTCCCCAAAAAAGGTAGGTGAAAAACTGCAAACAATGGGAAATTTAGGAGGAGAGTTCAAGATTTTAAAACACAAAGGAAAAAAAGCTGTATTTAACTAGAGAATTGTAATAATTGAGATACTATTAATTGTATATTGTGTTGAAAGCAGAAATGGTTAAGTTGTGGTTCGGAGGAATATATGGGAGAAATTATTTGGTTTATTATTATTGGTAAATATAATTAATTGATTTGTAAGAAATTGGATTGCATGGAAATAATTGGAATATTCATGTTCATATTGATTAATATACAAAAAAGATAGTTTTATAACTAATTGATTTATATTAAAATGTTGAATTTGTATTAAACAACTGTATTACATAATTACATAATTAAACAATGTGAGGATGGATATAAAAATAGATGACAATGGGAAGGGGTATAATATAGAATAGAAGGGAAAAATTGAATTTGATTAAGATTAGAGATGAGGATGAAGGGTAATATTGGTTTTTTTAAAAAATAGATGAGGAATAAATATGGCAAAAAGGAAATATAGAAATTGTAAATTTAATTGAAATGACTAAACACTGTTTAAATTTGTGAACCAGCCAAATATTCTGTTCAAAGAAAATACATTGTATGTTTGTATGTGTGTTTCTAATTATTGCTATTTATTCATATTTGTTCTCTTTTATTCTTTAAAGTTTAACAATTCATTCTTTATCTTAATATCTTTATATTTGCTTGGGGTTGGCTTTCTTCCCTTTCATCTTTTTTATTGTACAGCAATCTTTCTCCTCAAACCTACCACCTCTCTCTTTTCTTTCCTTCTTACTTTCTCTTCCCCCCACCCTCTTTTTCTCCTCCCTGCTTCCTCTTTCTTTCTCCTTCTCCTCCTCTCTTCCTCCCTCTCTTACCCTCACTCCTACTCTAATTTCCATTCCTTCATCCCTCTCTATTGCTGTAATCCTTTAATGCATATGGACTACTCAGAGGGCTGAAAAAGTTATTTTTGACTGGTCCTCACACTTTTGACCAGTCCTCGAACTTACGACTGTCCTCACATTTTACATTTTTGCCCTATCTTGTCACCATGTTGAAGAGAAGCAGTTGTGAAATGAGTAACATGGTTGTTAAGAATGCTGCACGGGCATAAATGTGAGGATGGTCATAAGTGTGAGGACCAGTCAAAAGTGCGAGGACCTGTCAGAAATGACTTTTTTCAGCCCTCTGGTTAGTCCTTTTGTGCATATGGACTACTCAGAGGGCTGAAAAAGTTATTTTTGACTGGTCCTCACACTTTTGACCAGTCCTCGAACTTACGACTGTCCTCACATTTTACATTTTTGCCCTATCTTGTCACCTTGTTGAAGAGAAGCAGTTGTGAAATGAGTGACATGGTTGTTAAGAATGCTGCACGGGCATAAATGTGAGGATGGTCATAAGTGTGAGGACCAGTCAAAAGTGTGAGGACCTGTCAGAAATGACTTTCCAGCCCTCTGAGTAGTCCCTATACACATAGCCATGGCCACCCGGTCACATGACCAGGTAGCCACGCCCACCCAGTCACATGGCCTCCAAGCCACGCCCACACAATAAGCCACGCCCACAATGGTGTCCTTCTTACCAATGTTAAAATCTGTTCACCTTACCCTATAGACATAGCCATGGCCACCCAGTCACATGACCAGCTAGCCACGCCCACGCAGTCACATGACCAGCTAGCCACGCCCACAAAATAAGCCACGCCCACAATGTCCCTCTTTACCAATGTTAAAATCTGGTCACCTTAGGTAAGCTATTTATTTCCTACTATCTGGAGATTTGAGTAAAATATTCAAGTTTGACAAGCATCATGCACTGACAAACCCAGGCAGTTCTACCCTGTATTAAAAGTTAAGGAATACTTTTTGATTCAGAGGGAAAGACTCCAGCACAGCTCTAAAATAGCTCCTGTATTTTTTTATAAAAGACTATGTGGCTTAGTAAAACAGCAGAAAAAGGAACAGATAGGGGTTCGTCTTCTGTAATAAAGAGGTACCTGACATAAAATTGTGATGGGATTCGCACACTATTACAAATGCCTCTTATTTAACACAAAAGAATGCAGACAAGTAACCTGGAATTGCAGAACTTGGGTCAGGCAAGGAAAAGCTCAGAAAAAGCTGAGGTCAGCAAAGAATGCTAAAAATAACAAATATGACTTAGACTGGAGGTTGAAATGTTCTCTATGTGTGGTCCCAAGAGCAGAAATCCAACCTGAACAATGATTAGTATATCAGGTTTTATAAAGGTTTTATAAAGATTTATTTTTAAGAAATACATTGCAGGCAATTCCTGTGTTAGGGAAGTCTGATTGAAGGACAGCCTTTAGATATGAACAGGTTGCCTATTACTAAAAATGGCAGACACAGCTATCCTTCCTGGAGTCAAGGAAGCACTGAAGCCACACAATGCTTTCGGAAACACTGAAGCCATGTGTTTTTAATGTACATTCTGTTTTTAGCATTTCCTGGAAGCATTGCAGTTCATTGGCTCAAGGAAGGACAACACCATCCACCATTTTTAGCAATTGGCAGTCTGTTTGTAAGTACAAGTTACAATTTAAATACAAATTCAAGGACAGAGTTAGGGAATGCTCATTCTTAACTTAGGGACTACCCTTACAAGGAAGCTTCTAGCTCCTAGCTAACTATTTCCTACTAGAAAGAGTTGCCACAGCAGTGGGAAGGGATTGCAATTGTACTCAGACAGAGAAAATCACAGCATGAAAGAACTGTTTTGTGAACCAGTTCAAATTCTTTATTCATAAAACTGCAAACTAGAAAACTGTCAACCTCTGACAGCTTTACATTTACAGCAAGAGATCTCTTTAAGTAGCATGCAGCTAAGGCAGTTAAGCCATGTAGATAGATTCCCTCCTCCATTCTGACTATATCAAAAGCAGTAAATTATTTTATATATCTAATTGCAATATTTAATGTCTGCATGCTCCAACCTCATGACCTGTCTGCTTTGGAGACTGACATTTTTTTAATTTCCTTCCACATGTGTGGGTTTTCCTCTTGGTGATGTAGGACAGACTTTGAAAATCCGTTTTTTGGACCTCTTGAAGCATCTGGACTACACTGCCTTTTTATTTAATTTTATTTATTAATCAAACTTACCATATTTTTTGGACTATAAGACGCACTTCCCCCCACCCCCAGAAAAAGTGGGTGGAAATGACTGTGCATCTTATACAGCAAATATTGCGGT
This sequence comes from Pituophis catenifer annectens, assembly GCF_029215685.1. Taxonomy (NCBI): domain Eukaryota; kingdom Metazoa; phylum Chordata; class Lepidosauria; order Squamata; family Colubridae; genus Pituophis; species Pituophis catenifer. The sequence goes on from NW_027256881.1 coordinate 175,511,162, forward strand.
GAACGAGCCACAGCAGCAGTGGCAAATGGGCTTGCAGTGGCAGCAGGGAACGGGCTATGGGGAATAGGTGGCAGCAGCAAACGGGCCATGGTGAACAGGCCATGGCAAACAGACTGCAGCAGCGGCAGCAAATGGGCCATGGTGAACAAGCCGCGGCAAATGAGCCACGACAAACAGGCTGCAGTGGCGGTGAATGGGCCGTGGCCAACAGGCCACGGCAAATGGGCCGTGGTGGCAAATGGGCGACATTGAATGGGCTGTGGCAAACAGGCTGCGGCGAACGGGCCAGATGGATGCTGGGAGGCAGAGGCAGATTTTTTTTTTCTTGTCTTCCTCCCCAAAAGCTAGGTGCGTCTTATAGTCTGGAGCGTCTTATAGTCTGAAAAATACGGTATATGGCTGCCTTTCTTGTTAAGATAGAAAAATGTGGAGTAGACAGCATCACCACCAGATGAATTTGTAATTGGCTGACCAGTTGCACTCAATGTGTAGTCCTCAGTGGAACTACATCTGTGTGAAGAGAAGCATGCAGTGGGGTACCTCACAGTGAGGTTCTGTCTTGAGTCCAGTATTCTTTAACATTTCCATAAACTCTTTAGATGAAGGGATAGAAAGAGAACTTATCAAATGTGCAGACAACACCAAGATGGGAGGAAGAGCCAACACACCAACACTTTAGAAAATAGACTCAAGATGCAGAAGGACTTTGACAGACATGAGCATTAAGCATCCAACAAAATGAATTTAAGTGATGAGAAAAGTAAGTCTTACACTTAGGCAAGAAAAACCAAATGGACAGGTATAGAATAGGTGGTACCTGGCTCAACAGCAGTAGCTGTGAGAGGGATCTAAGAGTCCTAGTGGACAACCACTTAAGTATTAGCCAGTAGTGTGCTGCAGCTGCCAAAAAAGCCAATGGAGTCCTAGACTACATCAGCAGAATGATTGTAATCAAGATCACATGAAATGTTAGTACCATTTTAGTAATGCACTGGTAAGACCACATTTGGAATACTGTGTTCAGTTCTGGTTGCCATGATACACAAAAAAAGATGTAAGATTCTAAAAAGAGTGCAGAGAAGAGCAACAAAGATGATTAGGGGACCGGAGGCTAAACCATACGATGAAGAGTTGCAGAAATTAGGTATGTCTAGTCTAACAAAGAGAAGGACTAGGGGTAACATGATAGCAGTTTTCCACTATTTGAGGGGCTGTCACAGAGACAAGGGGGTCAACCTATTCTCCAAATCACCTGAGGACAGGACAAGAAAAAGGAACGGGTGGAAGCTTAACAAAGAATTAAGCAAATACTTCTTTATACTAATTGCATCTGCAAATAATCGACTAGCGACCCTCTTTAAGGAGAGCCATCTCCTCCTGGGGAAGGAGGAGACAGGTCCACCTGAAGGAGAGCACTGAGGAATTTGAGGATTTTCTGGAAGACAAAATTGCTCCACTTCATTCCCAGTTAGATGCTGGCATGGTTGCTGGTCTGGTGGAAGCCCGAGGCAGGTTCTTGGCCTGTTATCTGGGAACAGTTTGACCCTGTTGTTCCTGAGGAAGTGGACAGTATCCTAGGGATTATGCATGCAAGCACCTGTGTTTTAGACCCATGTCCCTCCTGGCTTGTGAAAACTTCCTGGGAGGTGACAGATGGTGAACTCTGATGGTGATTAATGCTTCCCCACAGGAGGGGTCAGTGCCCCAACACTTTAAGGAGGCTGTGGTCCACCCTCTTCTCAAGAAGACATCACTGGATTCCACCCTGTTGGATAATATCCAACCTGTCTCCAACTGAGGAACACATAGTCAACAAAATATTGGAATGCGCAGAAATGTGTAGATTAACATATGTATTAAACGAGAAGGAGGATTCAGAGTTTTATACAGTATGGGATTTGTGGTATAGGTGGTTGGGAAATAAATGCAAAAGTTAACTACTAAGGGGGACAACGCTTAACTACTAACTTAACTTATGTATTATTATATTATAATTTATAATGTATTAATTTCATAAATATCCTATGTTTTAATTGTAAATTATCTATATAACCTATTAGCTACCACATTTATAAGCATATAGTATGACTACACGTTGCCAAACCGAAAAGGTTGAATTGTAATATATTTGTCTATTCAATAAAATTTATTAAAAAAAAAATATCCAACCTGTCTCCAATCTTCCTTTTTTGAGGAAGATTGTTGAGAAGGTGGCTGAGTGGCAGCTCCAGAAGTTTTTGGATGAAAAGGATTATCTAGACCCTTACTAATCAGGATTCAGGCCTGAATGTGGGACAGAAACAGCATTGGTCATGCTTTTTTATGATCTCTGGTGGGAGCAGGATGGGACTAGTGCATCCATCCTTACTCTACTTGACCTCTTGGCGGCTTTCTATACCATTGACCACGGTATCCTTCTGGAGTGGCTTGGGGGGTTGGGAATGGGGGGCTGTGTGCTATCCTGGTTCACTTCCTTCCTCTGTGGCCCCTCTCAGACAGTGTTGATAGGAAGAGAGAGATGCAGCCCTCGCCCACTGTTTTGCAGGTCTGCAAGGCACGGTACTCTCTCCACTCCTATTCAACATCTACATAAAGCAATTGGGTAAGATCATCTGTCACTATGGACTGAGATACCATCAATAATCTGATGATACTGGGGACTTCCGGTGGCTCCACGTTCCCCGATGGATGCTCCTTTAGGAGCTCCAGCCCCGCAATTCCGTTTGCCGCTAGAACAGCGAAAATCAGCTGTCTAGCGGCTCAAAGCTCTCCCCCAGAGAAAAAGGGGGAGAGAAGAGCAGAAGGGTCTGGGTAGAGCTCCCCTAGACCCCCAAGCTTTTTTTTAAGCCTGGGGTTTGCAGGGTGAGAGCTCCCTGAAAGCCCTTCAGTTGCTCCGGATCCGGGACGATTCTGCTCTATGCAGAACAAGGGGTCGCGACCACACCAGCAGTGCAATTTTAAGGACTATGTGAAAATTTGAACCTGGACACTGGCAGAGAAAAATCAGGAGAACAGAAAATGCAAGTATTAAACTTTAACTCCATTTAAAACAAAGAAAAAAGATGGTGCTTAAGGGTGTTAAAATGAAACTTACAAGTGAAAGTGATTGTTAAAGCTGCAACATTGTAAAAGCTACTGGATTACGTGGCAAGAAAAAGATTTAAAGCGCTAGTGAAATGAAAAAGACTATGGTATTGACCTTAACTACTTTATACTTCTAAATTGTGTGGAAAATTATTGGATTTATTGACCTGATAGCTGAATAAACTTAAAGTGGAAATTGAAATATGGCTGACATCAAGGATGGAGGATCATTACTATATGAGCCAGCAAATTCACAAGTTGTGACTGTAAAGGTTTTACAAGAACTTTTAAATTTCTATATTTCTGCTATACTTGAATCAATTGAAAGGACTATTCAAAATTATAATTTGGAGAACAACAATGATTTGCTGGCTGGAAAAGAGGAAGAAAATCAAACCAATTTGTCTTTGGAGCAGGGAAAAGAGGTTGTCAGGAACACGATGGAAATTAGCACACTGAAAACAGAGGTTTTGGCAGAGGCTTCTATGCAGTTAACTGAAAAGCAGCAAATAGACTCTTTCCTGCAGACTGATAAACTTTATCGTGACAATTATTGGTTTTATAGACAGAATCAATTTTTAAGGAAGGAAGTGACTGATTATATAAGCAGGAAGAGTCGAAATGGAGGTTTCAAAATGAAGGAGATAATTTTTAGAAGAGAGCGATTTTCAAAGATGCATCAGTCTCAAATCTACATTCAAAAATGTTCGAAAATAAAAGCAGGGGGAGGAGCAATGCTGAAGGAGAAAGTATTATTGAAGAAGAAGGATTGGAAAAAATATAGAAAGAAAAGAAGAATTGAAGATTAATTTCCTTTGGGGAGGATCTTAATAATAAATTTGAAAAGTCTATTGAAATTAGCATTTCTTTTTTAAGTTTAAGTAAAAATGTTTAACTAAAAATGGATAGCTTTTTAAAAAAATTACTGTGGTATTAAAATGGTTAACTTTAAAGTTAATGGATAGTTTTCTGAAAGTTTTGAAATTGATATTCTGAAGAATGAATTCAAGAGTTAGAAATAACTTAACTCAATGGATTAATAGTATCTTTAAGGTTATATTCTGAAGAATATTTTATTGAAGTATTTTTTTTAAAAAAAACTTATTGAAGTGGTTAATTTAAAATTGAATGGATGCAAAATAATATTTTCTTTTTTTTCTTAAAAAGATATGCTTTAAAGAAAGTTTTAAAATGTTTAAATTAGAATTTTAAAAGGGGAGGCTGATGAACAATTTTTAAAAGAGGAGTTAAAGAGGGCGAGGGAGTTTTGAATCTTGTAGTAAGTTAGTATATTTTAGCTTATGTTTAGTTTAATGGTATACCCTATTTTTGCTCTGAGGGGGTTGAAGGTTGTGTGGGGATAAAATGGTTGTCTAATTTTTAATATAATTAAAAGATAGATTAAGGTATTAATAGAGAAGTAAGAAAAATGGGGGAAATGTTATAATAAAGGAAATGACAATATTAAGATATGATAAATATTGGAGGAGCAAAAAGAAGACTTAAAAGATGTATTCACAAGTTATATTGAATGTTTGATTATGTATTGTTTGTTTGTTTATAAAATAAAAAACTTTTTGATGAAAAAAAATAATTTGATGATACTCAGCTCAATATCTCAGCCCAAGGTGAGTTAAGCGATGCCATGACCTCCCTCTCGCAGTGCCTGGAGGCTGTTAGGGGCTGCAACGGATTGAAACTGCACCCTGGCAAGACCTAGTGGCTCTGGGTTTGGGGTTCTTTGGCCCATGGAGAACTGCTACCTTTGGTCTTGGATGGGGTGCCCCAAACAGACCTTATGCATAAGATGGGCTCACGACTCCTGCTCAAAAAGAGATGGCAGTCATGGACAGGAGGGTCTTTGCACAACTGTGGGTTGTGCACCAGTTACGCCTTGACCAATAATCCCTACTCATGGTCACCCTCTAGTCACCCTGTCTTGACTATTGCAACATGCTCTACATCAGGCTGCCCCTGAAAAGAATCTGGAAGCATCTGGTTAAGTTGATGCAAAATGCAGTGGCCCATATGATTTTATGCAAACCTCAATGTGTACATATATCAGCTCTAATGAGGGAACTGCATTGGTTGCTGATTTGCTTCTGGATGCATTTCAAGGTGCTGGTTGCCACCTTTAAAGCCCTTCATGACTTGGGACCAGGTTATCTGAGGGACCATCTCTTGCTGGTCACATCTGCCCACCCCACTAGAGTGGGAAGGCAAGGATGTTGCAGGTCCTGTCCCCTAAGGAGCTACATCTGGCAGGACCCAGAAGGGCCTCCTCTGTGGTAGCTCCCTCTCGCTGGAATATCATCCGCCCAGGACATTAACACTCTTTTGGAAGGCCCTAAAGACGTGGTTCTGTTAGGGGGCTGGGGGAACCCAGAGCAGGATGGAGCCCATTAAATGGCTAGTATGAATGTGTGTTGTCACTCGGGTGGGGGGTTATTATTTTTCTTTTTATTTCTTTTATATACTGTTTTTATATCCTTGTAAGCTGCCTTGAGTTGCTATGTGCGAGTAGGCAGCAATATAAATTTTCTAAATAAATAGAGATCCAACCTAAAATTAAGGAAAAAAATTCCTGTCATTGAGAACAATTAAACAGTGGAACAACTTGCTTCCAGAAGTGGGTGCTTCATCACCAGATGTTTTTAAGAAAATATTGGATAGTTATACTATCCTTCTGCTTGAGCAGGGGTTGGACTACAAGACCTCCAAGGTCCTTTCCAATTCTGTTATCCTGTTTTCTGTATTAAGTGAGTCACTATGTGTTGTTCATGCAACTGTGTCTTGCAATTTTACTGCTAGCTTCTCCATTGACTCTGCTTGTTGGAAGCCATTTATGAAGCATTCATATGGTAATCACATGACTGTAACAACTGTAAATGCAAAGACTTGTCATAAAATTATTTTTTCAGCATTAGTGTAACTCCGAATGATCCTTAAACAAGGTCCATGTTAAGCAAGATCTACTTGTATTGTTCATCAGCTATAGCTATGAAGTAATCTTTAAGGGCAGCCCTATGTACAACCTGTCACACTCTTGTGAAATTTAATCCTCCTTTTTAATATGATTGTGTGTGTGTGTGTGTGTGTGTGTGTGTGTGTGTGTGTGTGATAGAAAAGAGATTGCACAAATGGAATTCTATTATTAATACATCATTATGAGGTTGAGGTATGGCATACAAAATAGAAATTAAGTCCTGAATAAATTGTTAGGCCTGAAAGTGTATTCACTAACCCTCCCTATACTTTAAAGAAGTCACTTGACCAGGGCAAACAAAATAGGGACATATAAGATCACTCATTGGTCTATTTAACTTGATATGGACTTTTAACTGGAATCTTTTCAATCTTACACACACACACACACACACACACACACACACACACACACACAAAATTTCTCCATCTTTACAAGGAATATGCATGTATGCTTACAAGGCCTCAGTGAAGCTGTTACTGGCAAGAAAATCCTAGTGAAAAAGTATTCACAGATACAAATAGCTGGAAAAGGCTAAATGACTGAACAGCAACAAGGATTCTGTTCTCCTTTGTTTTCTGAGGTTGGCATAGGTTCAAATCTTCTTACTTGAATTGCTTTTAATTACAAAAGAGACTTGTGGAGGAATTGCAATGCAACATAATGAGATAAATTGGGATCAGGCCTCAAATGTATAGAAGACAGTGAGCCAATTCAAGATGAAAAAAAAAGCTGTATTATCTGCCATCAGCTGTTACCTAAAAGCTGGAATTGTCATCGTTTTATTTGAAAGAGTTCCTGTCACATTCATCATATTCAGTAGCAAGTGATTGTGATATTGCTGAGGTAAATCAAGTGGTAGAAGGCTGATTACTGGCTGTAAAAGAGAGGGCAGGAAATTCTTCAGAATGAGCCATGGTGGTAAGAAAATAGATTAAGAGTACATGACACTCAAATGATGGCTCTGAACTATATCTTGTGAATTTTCTGAAAGTATCCCCGATTGCTGAAGGAATATACAAGGTGAATCTTCAAGAAAAGCAAAGGAATATTTTCAAATCAGCAGGAACAGTAACCTGTTCCTTCTTTGACCAAAGGAGTCCCAGCAAACAGTGACTGGGGGTGGGGGGGGGGAAGAGAAATGAATTTAGCTTATTTGTTAAAATTGGAATCTGTGGTAACTTATGCAATTTCACATTTTATGCCAAAAAGCCAATGCAGTCCTGGGCTGCATCAAGAGAGTGGCAGCATCTAAATCACAAGAAGTGATAATACCATTTTATATCATGAAATCACACTTGGACTATTGCATCCAGTTTTAGTCACCCTAATACAAAAAAAATTGCTGAGACTCTAGGAAATGTGCAGAGAAGAACAACAAAGGTGATAAATTGTCTGCAGACTAAATGGTATGATGAATAGTTGAGAGAGCTAAATATGTCTAGCTTACAAAGAGAAGGTTTGACCGACCGGGGGGGGGGAGGGACAGGACGGGATGGGGGGGACAGAGACACATGATAACTGTCTTCCAGTACTTGAGGGACTATAACAGAGAAGAGGAGACTGACTTACTCTCCAATGCACCAGAGGGCAGGATAAGAAGTAATGGGTGGAAGATCATCAAAGAGAGATCCAACCTAAAGCTAAGGATAAATTTCCTGAGAGTGAAAACAATCAATGGAATAACTTGCTTCCTGGAGTTGTGCGTGTTCCATCCCTAGAGGTTTTCAAGAATAGACTGGACAACCATTTGACTGGAATGGAATAAATTCTCTTGTCTTGAGCAGGGAGTAGGACTAGAATACTTCTGAGATCCCTTCCAGCCCTATATTCTGTGTTCTGTGCTTTATTTGTTTATTTATTTATTTTGTCGCATTTCTATGCCGCCTAACTCCCAAGGGACTCTGGGTAGCTTACAACAGAGAATAAAACAATGCAACAATATCCCATACAAAAGTTAAAAGAAGACATTAAAACATTAAAACGTTAAAACACATACACTCCAATTTGTGGCCGGGTCTCGTAAGATCACTATAACGAGCTTTACTCCAGAATTCTACCATCATAAACTTTTATTTTTAAAAAACCAAGTTACTGACTGTGGTATGACATGTGATAAGTCTATTATATGATATTTTGTCATACATGGTGAGGAAGCAAGTGTAGACTATTGGTTAACATATAGGATTGGGACCAGGGAGTCATAGAAGCTTTCTGAGTGTTTGGGACCTATCAAGCTCTTTCAACACAACTTACCTCAAAGGATTATTGCTCTGGACATAAAACTATGGGAAATCCCTCTGCAAGTTGTCTTGAATTCTTGAAGAATAGGCAAGATATAAATCTATTTAAATCCTCAAAACAGATCAGGCTGTTCTAGAATACTTAACAATTTAGAATATTAAAACTATTACAACAGCTACTGATTTTATTTTTTTCACATGCTTAACCAATCTTCAAGATACTCTGGAATTAAATCATACCATAGAAGAATAAAGGTCAAGAACAGAACCTTTTTATTTCTGAAATATGTTGGAGTAATCATGTTTTATTCTGAGTTGCCATAGCTAAGTTGCAAAATTCCAAATTACCCATACAGCAAAAATTAGAGGTTTTTGTAGTTCTTTGTTGTAAGGTAACAGTCATCTCAATTCTTATCACCTGGATGTGGCAACCTTAATCTACCGATGGCTAGAGGTGATGTTGATGGTTGCTATCATATTGGCAGTACAAATCCAGTTTGGGAAAACTGCTTGCATAAAGCTCCAAAGAAGATAAAATGTTGGATATTAATTGAAATTAGGATTTACAAAATAAAAAAAAAATCTCATTCAGGAATGGAATTTCTTCATTGCTGGGAGATGGTTTCTTCTATGCTGCAGTGCTGCTATTCAACCATCTATAGTGGAACAGGCTTTTACAGTCTAGTTTTCCGGAATAATGGAGAGCTTCAGTGAAGAGTTTTGCTACCTAAAACCATAAAATCCATGAGGAGTACAAATGTTTAACAAAACAAATTAATGAGAATTAAGCAAATTCCATCTAAGTGTCATTTATAAATTATTTTCAGCAGATTTTTCCATTAAAAGAATCTATTGTATGGCTGATGCAAAAGATAATTCTTTCCATGTTCAATTTATACAATAATTATGGCTGAGGACTGGGAGGGGAGAGGGATGTGAAAGGAGGAAGGACTGATTTGCTACATTTATTACAACTAACACATTTGAAAGGTTTAAATACAGTCTCCTTTGAGCTTAGCTGAATGCTTAGTGATTTCTATATACCATGTTTTCCCGAAAATAAGACCCTGTCTTATATTTTTTTGAACCCTGAAATAAGTGCTTGGCCTTATTGCCATGCGCTCAAAAGCCCGATTGGGCTTATTATCAGGGGATGTCTTATTTTGGGGGAAACAGGGTAGTTCTTCCTGGCACAGTATGAAAGTGATTTCCCATTACTGTTTTCTGAGATGGTTATGCTGCCCCATCTATTCCTTCTCTAGCCTGCTCTCCTGGTAGATTCTACTTAAGATTCTGCTTAAATTCTAAGCTCAGATCCAGTGAGCCAGAGATGCCACCTGCTAAGAACTGAGAGACTTAATTTGGGTTAAATCAAGCAAACAAAAGACCCAGTCTATCCCACCCCCCCGAAAGGTTCAAATTGAACACAAAATGGAAAACACATATATAATAAAAATAAAATATATAAGATAAAGCAATTATTGAGAATTTGCTATATACTGTATCAATTCTATCTTAATGTCAGCCTTGCTAGATAGTCTAGACATGAAACACAACCAGATGAACTAATTCTACCTTATTTTGAGGTTACATCAATAGAATCCTGAAAGTCTGAAAATATATTTCTCCCCCTGTTGCCTTTATAGCTCAAGAAACTAGGGAGGGTCCCTTCTGAGATGTTTCCCATGTCTGTATTCCTTTTGTGGGCTAATCTGTCTCTTATCCAACCATTGCCTTGGCTGTGGCTCTTTCCTTGTCTCATTCCCGCATACCATTGGCTGTGACTCCTTCTTTCCTAAGATCATTCCTGCATACCATTACATTAAACTATGGCTCACGCTTCTATATAGGTCAATAGTGTGTAACCTGAAATTCCAGAATCTAGCCTGTGATCAAAAGCAAAAAGGGGATAGTAATTCTGAAGAGTAATTATGTTTACTGTTATGCTGTAGTGATGGGCATAAAAATTTTTTTTCCTACTACATGATAAGAGGTGAGAGTCCATGTTCTGCAGTGGTTAAGATATTGGATTAGATCAAGGGAAATCCTGATCTAATTCTGCTTTCAACCATGAAAGCTCATTGGGACAGTCACTTTCTTTCTGACCTCACAGAATTTTTGTGGAGAAAAACTGAATGACATGGAACTATGTATACCTCCATGAAGTGCTGGAGAAAAGGGGCTATAAGTCTAAATAAATAAGTAAATATTTCAAAAGTCAATTAAAATCTTCTGTCCAAACTTGGTCCTTAAAAAAAGTATTCAAAGTTTGTCTGTGATTTAATTCATAAAGAAAAGTGTTCATAGTTGGTTGTTTTTCTTTCTCTTTCTCTTTTGTTACATTTCAAATAAACATATAAATTACATTTTTGTTTGTACACTTTGTTTTCTCTGGGTCAAGTTAAACTATGAGATGGATAAGAAACAAAATGTTTTTCAAGGAAAGAAGAGATATGGAAACATATAAGTGGTATTGTGAAAACTAGTTTGTTTTCTGTTTTCATTTTCTTATCACATACCCTTAATTTCTTCAGTTTCTTTTTACTAATTTTCCTTTTCTGAATTTTGCATGCTGTTGCTTACCCAGAAACGGTTTGGTGTAATAGGTATATGGGTATGTATGTATGTATGTATGTATGTATGCACGCATGCATGCATGTATGTAAGTTTTTGTGTGCGTGTGTGGAATTCCCAACCCCTTTGCCCCTTCCTTCCACAAAAAAGAAACACATTAGGTCTTTGCTACCTAAGGATTCTGTGCTAGTTCGAAGCATGTAAAGAGATCTTCAATATCAGCTGAGTTCAGCAGATGAGCATAAGATGAATTCAGCCAATGGGCTTAGTGGAACTCAAATAAACTTTTTTTTTTCCAATACAGATGAACTGAATAATTTCTTTTACCTATTTCTGTCCTTGAATAGCTTATTTCCCCATTGGAGAAATATTTATTCCTGCATTCTCCATGCCTATCATGTTAGTCACCAAAAGGACAAGTGACCACTAGATGGCAGTTCAACATTAGTTTTCTTTTATCTTTATGCTGCCATCTAGCAGTTTTTTAGATCTTTGCAGCTGGTATCAGAGTTATCTTTTCTGTCCACTCAACAAGTTTTCATAATTCTTGCAGGCCTCCTGGAGTAAAATTGAAGAGTTATATTTTCTCCTTCTTTTGGTCAAAAAACAAGGAGACATGTAAAATCAGGCCAGAAGGTTTGAGAAGGTTTGTATTATTCTAGCATACTGGTGTGGTTCTAGTTACTAGAGTCTAAAATGTGTACAATATTTTTTTTAACATATTGATCCATCTGCCATCATTGCAGCCTACAATCAAAATTGAAAGTACTGTACTGCATTAAGAGCCTGGTTGCAATACCAATGACACATCATGCTAACTTCCTAATTTTTAATAGAATCTATAATAGAATTATGGCTGAGTAATAAAACAGCTTCATCCCATCAAAACATTCAGGTTCATTTGCAAATAATGTGCACAGCTAGCAATTTACTTCATTTTTCTGTGGCGAGTGGAGGGCATTGTTTAATTGCTTTGTTTAAGCAAAACACCAATTGTGTTATAGTTTGGTTTGGTTTTTTTTGCATGTTCTTTTTGGTTAGCTGAAAAAGGCGCTCAAGCTGATAGGATTCAAGAAAAGGGAGGTGAAAAGGATTGGCAGCCCATTTCAAATTGCTTGGGGAGATTTGAGTGTGAAAAGTGTGGTATGTGGAAGTGCCCATGTTGTCCTTTCCTTTTCTAAGTAGTGATAGAGAAAGTGACACTGGCAGGATGCAGGGAGAGGAGAGGAAGGAATGTTCTTCTGTTTCTTTTTCTCTCTGAAATGCTGATGAGCTGTGCACTGCCTAGAGGACAAACACTGAAGAGATAGAGAGGTAAAGTGCTCTCACAGACAACAGGAACATAGGAATGAAGAAAGGGGAAGAGAGCAATGACTTTGCTTCCCTGCTGCTATTGTGTGCCTTCACATACATTCTCTTGTTCTAATTATATCAGCAATTCTATTAAATAGGCTGCTATCATTAGGTCTGTATTGCAGCTAAGGAATAAGGCTTGGGGAAGAGAAAATTTTGCCTAAGGCTATCCAGCAGAGACATGCAGCAGAAATCTCTGGATCAGATTTCAATCTCTATGCCATGTATTAGCTCTTATGGATATGAGTTTTCTGAAAATCAGCAGTCTGTTCTCTATTAAATAAAAATGGTTTTAAAACTAATGTGAAATACAATACAGAAGAAGAAAAGTAGAAGAGGAGGAGAAGGAAGAGGAAGAGGAGGAGGAGGAAGGAGGGGGGAAGGGGAACAACCCTATCCTAAATCAATGAGATTTGGCCACATTTAAAAATAATTTTCTGCCAGACATTGATTAAGGCTTTCAAGTTGGGGTTACTCAATAGGATGCAATAACTGATTCGATGGGACTATGAGAAATACCTGTAAATTAGTGAGGAGAGAGATTCCACCATCAACTGCTGCCCTACGGATTAGGTAATTATCCTGTACAAACTTGGTGTTGTTGTTGGGAAGGTTAATTACCAAGTCTATGCTCCCATCCTTTATGAGCCTGAAAGGAAGCATATATGAGATTAAGAGCTCAAATAAAGCTATCTCCAGTAAATCAAATGCATTTTTTAGAATTCCATCAATACAGGTCTTTGTATTCAGTTGGTAATTTTTTTCAACTCTAAAGCTAGACCCAAAGGCATTAAAGCACCTTGAAACTGACTGCTTACAGTCCAACTCAAGATGTTCTAATTTAAAAGCAAACAGTGTGAGACATAAGCACAGCAGTGGGTTAAAGTAGAGACGTGTCAAACTCATTAAGCCATATTCAGCTCCATAAGAATTGTGCCTTATCTGTAACCATTACAGGCACAACAGCAGCTTAATTTAAACTAATCTGGGATGATAGATCCATCAGAATGGCAGGGAAGGGAAAAAGTTGTGGCTTCTGCAGAGTTAACTGGATTCAGAGTTCCATGCTCTTAAGAGTCTGAAATCCACCTAAGTTTACTAAGGAAGATAATAATTGGTAATAATATTTCAGAATGCTCAATAGTTACTATTTAATACTAAGCAGGTGTAGACAGCTCAGATAATACAAACCAAGTTATATTGACCCCATTTCTCTGATGAAGAGTTCTAAAAAAAGTCAAAAGTTTACAAGTCATTTTCTCTCACTGCTGGTTCTAATGAAAGTTTTGCCCAACTGTGAATATTACCAGTTTGTTGGATCTCTTACTGTCTGACTGGAGGAAGTGTGGATTCCGAGTTCTCCTTCGAAGGCCAGGCAACTGGAGAAGCAGGTATGTCATTACTATTGAGCCATGCTGAAGTTGCTGGTGTAGCATAAAGCTGCAGAAAGAGATTTATGTGCATACATGCATGAGTGTGTATATGCTGTGTAATGATAAAAAAAAAGGTTTCATTTAACAATCAGTGGTAGTGTAGGAGATTGAGCAACTGAAAATCAATGACAAGCTTCCTGTTGAGTTTTAATGACAACAGTCTGAGTAGGTATGAATCAGTTGCTGCCTTTTTAAAAAGAGACATTGTAATATGGTTTGGGATGTCATAGACCACACCCATTTAACATAATTTATCTTTCCTCCAGTTAGAAACTGGATGACAAGGTAAGAGAATAATAATAAACCAGAAAAAATCCATAGTACTAAGGTTCAGCAATGATTAAGAATTCCTTTTTTACTGATTTAGTAACAAAGTATTGTTTTATTACTTCTACTATTGGAAGTCTGACATTTGGATATTATAAAAGGATGCCATCATTGAATTAGTATCTTTTAGAACAGCAGCCCCCAACCTTTTGGGCACCAGGGACTAGTTCTGAGAAGAGAGGTTTTTCTGCGGACCAGAGAAGGCGTGTGCTGCCTGCATCCTGCAGATGGGTATTTGCTTGTTTGCATGGCCCAGTTTCTGGCATGCTGTGGACCGGTGCCAGTCCATGGACTGGGGGTTGGGGACCCCTGTTTTAGAAGATTGCTGTTCTCCTACTTGGAAATGTTTATACAGAAAGATGAATCTTCTCCTATCCAAAGGTCCCGAAACTTTTAAAACTGCCTATTGATTCCTTGCTACATATGAAATAGACAGTTCTACATATTACGTGTGTTTTGGCTATTCATATGGTTTGGTGCTAAAACAATATGAAAAGTCAGCTATCCCCTAAAAGGTTCAGCTACAAGTTTAACAGGTACACACTAGCAGAATAGTAGAAATGTATAAGCAGAAAGCCTTTCATGCTGTTGGGCAGAGCTCACTGGAAGACTTCATGAATAGTTTTTGTTCCAGGATCTGGCAGGATGCCAAGTGATAAAAGCTATCTGTATCCATGCTGTATCTTCTCTAACAGGACCATCCAATAAGAGAGAAAGAATCTGGGTACCTACAGCTGTTGTCAAGAAGTTTTAAATCCCATAGACTCTTCAGGTGAGAGAGTAAAGTAAGGAACAAACTGATGGGTCTGCCATTTGCCACATTCCTCCTTGTACCAAGGGTGACATGGATGGACATTTTCCACTCAGAAAGCTGCTGTCTACAAAAAGAGGGTGATGAAGTGGGGAATGACTACTGTATTTGTCCCCACTTCTCATCTGTGCTGCTTACATGTTTAAGCTGTGCAGCTTAAATGCCAAAAAAATATTTGTGGACCTTTTCTCACATGTCTCTGGCAACATCTGGCAACTCTGGCACCACCTTAGCTGTGATGGTGCTATTCTCTTAAGAGGATAACAGTGGCACTTTAATGGCATGGCCAAGTTGAAGCACTTCATTCACTGTCCATGCTATTGACAGCCAGTCTGGTGATCCCTTGAGAGGTGGGTCAGCCTCAGTTTATTGGCCACTTCAGGATAGTGCATCATTTATTTTTTACTGCCACCTAAGAGAGTGAGTTTGAAAAAAGCAGCAAAAAAAAAAAATCTATTCTATTCTCCCCAAGCAGGAGATTGATTTTTTAAAGATCTAAACCTCCAGAAATCCATGAACAGGCTTGCAGGGATTCAGTGGAGATCCCTGGTTTGGAAAGAGCCACTTGTCAAAACTTGCCATCCTCCCAGCCTGTATTCTTGCATCACTGTTATGATTGTTGGATGGATTCCCACCAGCAGTTGACTTTCTGAAAGAGGTGGATTGGAAAGCTGATCACTTTGCTTAACAGGATGGGAAACAAAACACAACCAACTTGTGAGCTGAAACAGGCAACAGATTCAGGTGAAGGATTGACAGTGGGCTGAGAAACTTTTATACTATTATATAATTTTTATTCCTAGGTGGATATCAGTTTAACTCAGAGGTGATCAGAAAGCTCATGTTATTCCATTTATAGGGTAAAAAAAATATAATCTAAAGATGAGGAATAGATAGTGTATTGTCCCTTATGCCTGTGGAACCAAGATCTATATGTCAGCACTGAACAAGTGGACTTTGAAGAGCCAAATCAGGATTTTGTGTTTTACAAAACAGCTTGGAAGTAACTTTGTCACATGTCGTTTCAGCCTTTGCAGCTGGCAGTATAATAGCTGATACAACAGACTCTTATTTAAAGGTGAAAAGGAAGTATTGATTGGTGTCAGAAAAAGACTTAGCCACTGGGTACTTCAATGTTCACAGCGCTCTATTATTGCTTACAAAAATAAATGGCAGAAGGGCTAATTTTTCAGTCTAGTCAATATAGTTTTTCTTGCTCTTAATAATAATGAAATCATGATATGTACAGATAATAAGACCTGAAGTTCCAGAAAATTGATAATATTTCCTATGCTTTCCCACACAGAACAGCTTTTCCTTTCTCTAGTTACAGTTTGCATGTTTCTAAACACATGTGGAACATCTGCTGTAGAAGAAACATGTTTAGCCCATGTGATATGTGCTCTGAGTGGGGAGATTTGGATATCACCAAATTCAGGAAAGACTAATTAAACCAGAAGCAGTGGTGAAATCCAAATTTTTTTACTACTGGTTCTGTGGGCGTGGCTTGGTGGGTGTGGCAGGGGAAGGATACTGCAAAATGTCCATTCCCATCCCACTCAGGGGCCAGCCAGTGGTGGTATTTGTCAGTTCTCCGAACTACTCAAAATTTCTGCTACCAGTTCTCCAGAACCTGTTGGAACCTGCTGGATTTCACCCCTGGTTTGAAGCTGTTCACAGAATAACCCCAAAATTTGTTCATTCTCACTTGCCCGTGTACTTTACTGTTACCCAAAGTTTCCAAATTCTACTGTGTATTTCACCTATACTCATTGAGTTTTACATGCAGAGATGAGGGAGCAAAGCAAAATCATTTTGGATGAGCCCTTAGCTAAGAAGTATAGCCTTTCCTGAGTTCTCATACAACAAATAACCTACCTTAAAACCTTGACTATGCAGCTGCTCTGCTTCATAAAGAAATTTTGGACGGAAGGAATGCTGAAAGAAAAACAAGAATCAGCTAAGCAGAACATTTTTTTCCACAATGTTTGCAGTGAGGATCATTCACAATATACAGGAAATCTCTGCTTTTACCACAGGGTACATAGTGAAGCTCTGTGTTAAGTCTTTGACATCTGCCTTTTCTTAAAAGTGAATGTCATAGAAAGATATACAATGCATGAGCTTTGCTCTAGTGGAAAGTTATTTTAGATTAATAAGGTACAAAAGTATTGTCTGCAATTGAAGTCCATATCTCACCAATAACACTATGCCTTTCAGAGCCTTATAACTAAGGAGTATGGATTATTAGACAACAGAACATTGCTTGGTCACTTGTTCAGGAAAGTTCATAATTCTTTATTTGGTCCAGCACCAATTGACCCGTGGAACTTGAGGAAAGGAAGAAGAGGAGAGAAAAAAGGGGCAGAAGGGCAAGAATAGAGACTATATCATGTGAAAGCTCAAATTTAATTTGAAACAGTTAGTAGAAACTGACAAAAGTATAGGTCTCTCTCCTTTATAGTAACGTCTAGAAACTTACTTTTTTAAAAGTTAGAGTGTAAAGTGGCTTATTCTATTCTATTCTATTCTATTCTATTCTATTCTATTCTATTCTATTCTATTCTATTCTATTCTATTCTATTCTATTCTATTCTATTCATGGAAGGTCTATTTAAAGAAGCAATGATAAGTCAGTTATTAAAACATACCATCTGATTGAAAAGAGTTAAAAAATCATCAGCTGACTTCAGATGGACCATTTATAACCAAAGTGATAGGGGAGGTTATGGCCTTTAAGACACATTATGCAAGGCATTTTTTGATTATCTATACCTACTGGTTCCAGATTGGCTTTTAGCCAGATTGAGGGACTAAGATTGTGTTGATCAACTTGGTGGACAGCAGACACTGCTGATGGGGTGTGCTGCACTGCTAGTTTTCTTGGTCTTCTTGGGAGCTGTTGATATCTATTACAAGTTGTAAGTCATTGACTTACAACTACAATTGAGCCCTAAATTTATGTTGCTAAGTGAGACATTTGTTAAGTGAGTTTTGCCCCATTTTACAACCTTTCTTGCCATAGTTGTTAAGTGAATCACTACAGTTCTTAAGTTAGTAACATTGTTGTTAATTGAATCTGGCTTCCCCATTGACTTTCCTTGTCAGAAGGTCACAAAAGGTGATCATATGATCCCCGGACACTGCAACTATCATAAATATGAGTCAGTTGCCAAGTGTCTGGATTTGATAATGTGATTATGGGCATGGTGCCACCATCGTAAGTGTCAAAAACAATTATAAGTCACTTTTTTTGAGTGCAGTTGTAACTTTGAATGGTCACTAAATGAACTGTTGTAAGTTGAGGACTACCTGTATAGTATCCATCTGCACCACTAGGGAAATGGGGTTTGGAGAGCACTGTTATGTCACAATTCCTTCTATTAGAGTATGGACAGAAAGTGCTGAGAAATGTCTATTATTTGACGCTTATCCCATGAGTCTGTCTTTCCACCAAGATCTCATCTTGTACTTGTTCTGTTTAATAATTATATAAAACCACTGGAAAGAGTAATTCAAGGCTTTGGAGTTAAATGCACCAGTAAACCAATGACTTCCTATTTTACAGCTCCTTGTCATATACTGTATGTAGCTCCAGGGAAACTAGCTTGGTGGGCTTGATAAAAGTGAAAAAATTATACCCAGACAGACAAGCAAGTTTCAGATGTAAAATTCAGCCTATGTTAATCAGGATTGTATTCTCTTTATAGGAGCAAGTCCACAGTTCCATAGAGATTCTTCACTCCTATTATTTCTAGATCTTCAGTGGCAAGGAGAATATTTGTCCATCTGCAGTATGGCAGTTATGTGAATTTCTGAGCTGACGGAGCCTAAAATAATAAATCATTCTCTATATATTAGACTGCTGCAATGTGCCCTACATCAGACTACCTTAAAAGAATGTTCTGAAATTTTGGCTGATGCAAAGTTAGCATTAGGCTGCTAACTAGTGCATGATACTAGGGTTACATGAATCATAGAATCATAGGGTTGGAAGGGACCTTGGAGGTCTTCTAGTCCAACTCCTTATAGACAGGAATCCTTATAAAATCTCAGACAAATAAATGTCCAATCTTTTCTTGAAAACCTTGTGTGATGAAGTACTCCCGACTCTGGGATGCAAGCCATTCCATTGACTAATTGTTCTGTCAGGAAATTTCTCCTTAATTCTAGGATGTATTTCCCTTGTTGAGCTCCCACCCATTGCTCCTTGTCCTGCCGTCAGGTGCTATGGAGAATAAATCCATCCCTTCTTCCCTGTGACAGCCCTTTAAGTATTGGAAGACAGCTATCATGACATCCCTAAACCTTCTCTTTGTTAGATTAAACAAATCTAGTTCCCTTAGCCATTCATTGTACAGCTTAGCTTCCATACTACTTATCATCTTTGTAGCTCTTCTCTGCCTTCTTTTTAGGAACTCAGCATCTTTTTTCGACACAGTATTCCAAATGTGGCCTCACTAGCATAGTATTAAGTAATACTCTCAATTCTCACAATCTTTTTTTGGCAATTGCAGAACGCTGCTGTCTCATTCTTAACTGGTGGTCACCAGGATCAACACTCAAAACCGTAGAAATGGTGGTAGATTTTAGGAGAAACCCTCCTATACTACCACCTCTTACAATACTAGACGTTATAGTATCAACAGTAGAGATCTTCAAGTTTCTAGGTTCCATCATATCTCAACTTAAAATGGACAGCTAACATCAAAAATGTCATCAAAAAGCACAACAAAGAATGATCTTTCTGCGCCAACTCAGAAAACTCAAACTGCCCAAGGAGCTGCTGATTCAGTTCTACAGAGGAATTATTGAGTCTGTCATCTGCACCTCTGTAACTGTCTGGTTTGGCTCTGCAACCAAACAAGACAGACACAGACTTCTATTCCTGTTCCTGTTCCTGTTCCTGTTCCTGTTCCTGTTCCTGTTCCTGTTCCTGTTCCTGTTCCTGTTCCTATTCTATTCTATTCTATTCTATTCTATTCTATTCTATTCTATTCTATTCTATTCTATTCTATTCTACTCTACTCTACTCTACTCTACTCTACTCTACTCTACTCTACTCTACTCTACTCTACTCTACTCTATTCTATTCTATTCTATTCTATTCTATTCTATTCTATTCTATTCTGGAAATACCAAATGAAGCAAGCTGTATAATAGGAATATGCAGGTTAGTAACAAAAAATTACTGTTTATGCTAGGAGGACAGCCTATACAGCCTCTTTTTAGCATAGAAATGTTCATAACCATGTACCGTTCTGATGTCTCTGTACATCCTGCCCTACTTTATGTACCTATTAGCTCCAATTTTCCCAAGAGGCCACTTCTGTTAACTGTTCTTATTTGCACTGTCTGGTGAAGGGAACAGAAGTAAACTGGTGTGGAAAATGGCTGGTGAAAAAATGAGAATGCAGTGGTGCAAACAGAAAGGGTTAGAGCTAGAAGGCACCTAGGATCTCCTCTGTAATAATGATGGCTGTCAGTTTAAGTAGAAATACAAAGTTGTCATTTATTATTATTATTATTGTTGTCATCCTCATCATCCAGATTATTTTTTATTGTGAATTAATTATGTTGTTTAGCAAGACCTTTCTACTATGGTTCAGATCTTCATTCAGATCAAAGGCAGCAGATGCTGACTTTCAAATTAAAAGCATTTCACTGCTGCCTGAGTTTTATCAAAGAGTGAGGGTATCTGATTTTGCTTTTCTTGGTACAGGTTTACACTGAGAAACCTAACAAATATAGCAAGGAATTTGTAAAGGAAAATGAGCCAATTGTAGTTTCAAGGGTCATTTCTTGAGAAGACATTTCTGCTCTCTAAATTAAGTGGAAAATATAAATATCTAACTTGACAGAGTTGGCAGCTTCTCAACTTTGGAATCGCTCTGCCTTCTGGTCTGGACTTTCATAATAGAATGATAATGTTAGCCTCCGCTTTCACTGCTTCAGCTGCCATAAGAAACGGAGGGGGGGAACTAGCCAGGGGGGCGAGGGGAGGGAAGAGCGCAGGAGGTGTCTTTCCAAGAAACGAAACTTATTCTCCAAAGGAGGCGTTAGACCAACCGTCACAAATTCCTGATGGATGACGTTGGCAGAAGAGATTCCACCTGACCTTTGGATTGGATGATGGATGATGAACACAGGGGGGGGATGCTATCTAGATGCTATTTCGCGCGTTTTGCTCACTTCCAGCTTTACCTGGGTTGCGATCATTTCATATTCAGTAAAAGTACTAATCTCTATAAAATATGGAGTTTGGGTCTTTCTTTCCTGGATTTTGAAGGAAGCATACCTGACATTAAGCTGGAAGTCACTCCAGTTATCCGGGGAAAAAAAAAAAAAAACCCTGAGAGACTGGAATTATGTCAGACCGAGGCAGTGACGAAGACCAGATGGGAGCAGCGAGTTCCGCGGCTGCTACCCTCCAAGCGAAGAGAGAAAGTGCAGAATGGTTGGAAAAACTCCGATTAGAGCCGGAGGAAGCCAGATGGTCGAAAGGAGTTGGGAGATTGCCAGACTGGGGGGAGACCCCCCCAGGGAGTGACCAGCTCCAGACCCCGTAAGAAAGAGGCAGTATGGATGCAGGAACAGAAGGAACGCCTCATGATGGAACAAGCCTTGCAGCTTATTCGTGATGTGGAAGAGAGCAGGAAAAGCCGGGAGAGCCGTGAGTCTTTTGGGTTTCCTGAGGAGAAGGGAGGAGAAGACCCCAGGGGGGAGCCAGAAGAAATAGCCTGTGGGGGAGAGGAAGAAGCTGAGGAAAGAACATCCCAGGCTTCTGCTGCTCAAGGGAGGGATGCAGCCGGCCAGGGACCCCCAGCCTTGCAGCCCCCCCCAGCAGACGCAAAAAGCCAAAAATTCCCCCCCTACCTGGGAAATATGATGGGAATCCAAAAACCTTGGGGTTTTTCCTGACCCAAGTGTGGAACCACATGCAGGACTGGGGGGAAGACTACGTATCAGATGCCGCCCGAGTGAGATGTGTCACAAACTCCCTAGAGGGATTAGCAGCTGAATGGATGATGGTCCTCCACAATAACAACTCCCCCTTATTGACAAATTACAACCAGTTCATGTGGGCCCTTAGAAGGCGGTTTGAAGACCACTTAGCTGAACGCAAGGCGAGACTCAGGATGAAGGGAATCCAGCAGGGCCGGAGACCTGTGGCAGAGTATATCCAAGAGTTTCACGAGCTGGCACCCTATATGACAGGATAGTCAGAGATGGCTCTATTGGAGAGTTTTAAAGATGGGCTGAATGAAGAGATATATCGAGACTGCAGAAGTATGGGGGTCCCCGAAGACTTGCAGAGATGGTACAAAGTAGCTGAGGACATGGAGATCGAGTTGACCTGAAGCCAACTCCGAGGAGGGCGTACGGGGGATCAGTCATCATCCTTCCACTGTAAGGGAGCACCCAAGATGATGGGGGGAGAGCAGAATTCAAACCCAAATCAAAGCCCTTCACCTGCTTCAAATGTGGGAAGGAGGGACACCGAGCTGCCGAATGCTTCTCCAAACCAGTGCCAAAAGTTGCCGGCCCCGGCCCCAAGAAAGGCGACAAAATACCCGCCAAGACCTGCGGCACTGCCCTGAAAGGAGAAGTCGTTGAGTTCGCTCCCCGAAACCAGGGTGAGTTGAGAACTCTGACCAACGATGATGACAGCGAGACGGACTCCAACTCCGACACCGACGATCGGGTGAGTCATACGGAAGAACCCCTACTAATCCCCGTAGAAGTAAGGGTTCCATCTACAGGAACCCATGCCAAAATGTTAGCTTTGTTGGACTCGGGGTGCACCAGATGCATAATTAGCCCCCAAGTGGTGGAGGAAATGGGACTAAGACTAAAAACGCTAAAAAGACCCATTGCGTTCTGTCAGTTAGACGGATCGATTGCAGGAGGGGCCCAGCTAGTTTTATGACCGAACCCCTGGAATTGCAGTTGGGAGACCATGTAGAGAATCTCAGATTTATTGTGGGATGGAAAGACCCCTTATACTTGGACTGCCCTGGCTTAGAAAATGGAACCCACGGGTAAATTGGAAGACCGGGGTCTTGCGCATCCGCACGGCAAAACCGATCCCAGAGAAGGAAAATTTACCCGTGAAGGATGAGATACAACCAGAAAGGGTGGAAGTAGCATTAGACTATATTGAGGGGCAGGAGAAAATTCCAAAAGAGTATTGAGACCTCAGGGAAGTTTTTAGCAAAAGGGCCTCAGACACGCTGCCTCCCCACCGGACTACCGACTGCACTATTGAAATACTCCCCGGGGTGAAGCTTCCCAAACCAAAAATCTACCCCATGACCCCTCAAGAATTAGGGGAATTGCGAAGCTTTATTGATAAGAATCTAGAACGGGGATTCATCGAACGAGCCAAACCCGAGGTGGCGGCGCCAGTGATGTTCCACGAAAAGAAAGATGGCTCCTTTCGTTTGGTGGTCGACTATAGAAACATAAACGCTATTTGCGTGGAAAATGTTTACCCCCTCCCACTCATGAAGGACATGTTAGCCCATTTAGGGAAGGGAAAGATATTCACCAAACTTGATTTAAGAGAAGCGTACTACCGAGTGAGAATTAAAGAGGGGGATGAATGGAAAACAGCATTTAATTGCCCACTGGGATGTTTCCAGTTCAGAGTACTCCCTTTTGGGTTACAGGGAGCTCCTGCTGTATTCATGCAATTGATCAACAAAGTATTGCATGAGCAACTGTATAAGGGGGTGCTAGTCTACTTATCTACTCTGAGAACATGGCCAACCATGTCAAATTGGTGCGAACTGTCCTGAAAAAACTCAGGGCTGCGGAACTATATGCCAAACTTTCTAAATGTGAATTCCACCAAGACAAGATCGACTATCTTGGATATTGCATATTGCATGATGGAATAGAAATGGACCCTGAGAAGGTTCGTGCAGTATTGGAATGGGCCGCACCACGCACTCGCAAACAGTTACAGAGTTTTCTGGGGTTTGCCAATTTTTATAGACAATTTATCCCCTCGTTTGCAAAAATTGCACTGCCAATTACTGACCTTCTAAAAACAAAAGGTGAAGTAAAGCCCAGACCCACGAAACCACTGGAATGGACTATGGACTGTCAAGCCGCTTTCGAAAAATTGAAACGGCTGCTTGCGGCTGAACCAGTACTCAAACACCCAGACATGGAACAGCCTTTTGTAGTACAAGCTGACGCCAGCGACGTAGCTGTGGGAGCAATACTCTTGCAAAAGAATGAAAAGGGGGAACTACAACCTTGCGCCTACACGTCCCGGAAACTCTCAGAAACGGAAAGGAGATGGGCCATATGGGACAAGGAAGCTTTTGCAGTGAGATGGGCCCTGTTAACCTGGAGACAATTTCTAGAAGGAGCGAAACACCCTTTTGAAGTTTGGACTGATCACAAAAATTTAGAGGCATTAAAGACACCATGTAAATTGTCCCCAAAGCAAGCTCGTTGGGCCCAACATTTCAATCATTTCAATTTCACTCTACGTTACCTTCCTGGTGGAAAGAACTTCATGGCAGACGCACTTTCCAGACTGCCTCAGTACAACAGCATCAAAAAGGAGGTGGTTCAGCCTATTATCCCCTCAACTCAATTGGCAGTACCAGTAACTACCAGAGCACAGGCAAAAGTCGAACCAGAACTCACAGGAGACCTACTTAAAAAATTGCGAGAAGCTCTGGAAACTGATGAGTGGTTTAAAAACCACTCAAATGAATGTACACTCCATGACGGACTAGCTTGGATTGGGGCGAAATTGTATGTTCTGGCCAAGTTAAGAGAAACAGTATTGCAATATGCCCATGATTCCAAGGCAGCGGGACACTTTGCATTTGTCAAAATGCTACATTTGGTTAAGAGACAATTTTGGTGGCCTGCACTCAAGAAGGATATACAGGCATATGTCGCTAGTTGTCCAGTGTGCGCCTCGGCTAAAAGACCTCCAGGGAAGCCACCTGGATTACTTCAAAGTGTGGCTAGACCGAATGCCCCGTGGAAGGAAATATCTATGGATTTTATTGTAGACCTGCCAGAGAGTGAAGGGTGTACTGTCATTTGGGTGGTGACGGATTTGTTTTCCAAACAAGTACATTTCATCCCTTGCTCAAAGATCCCTTCAGCAAAAACCCTTGCAAAACTGTTTATTCGTCAGATTTACCGACTACATGGAGCTCCAAAAAGAATAATCTCGGACAGAGGTGTACAGTTTACTTCCAACTTCTGGAAGGAGTTTGAAATTGATAGGCTCCGCCCAAGGGCTAAGTTCCAGTCACCACCCCCAAACAAATGGGGCTTGTGAAAGAACCAATGGGGTTTTAGAACAATACCTAAGATGTTACGTAAACTACCAACAAGACAATTGGGTAGACTTATTACCATTTGCAGAAGTGGCATATAATAATTCCATACACAGTAGTACCGGTTTCACTCCATTTAAGGTTGCATCGGGTCAAGATTTCGTACCAATCCCCGAACTACTGCAAGATGATCCCCAAAACCCTTCTTTGATGGACTGGATTGAACAATTAAAGAGCACTTGGGCAGTAACTCGAAAAGCGTTAGATGAGGCACACCGAGCCCATAAGGCACAAGCTGATAAAAAAAGGTCCCCAACACATGTCTATAAAGTGGGTGATAAAGTCTTCCTCTCTACTAAGTACTTACAAACTACCCAAAAATCGAAAAAGCTTGGTCCCAAGTATGTGGGTCCATTTCGTGTAATCAGATTGATTAATCCAGTAACAGTGGAATTAGAGTTGCCAAAAACGCTGAGACATATACACCCTGTATTCCATGTTAGCTTGCTAAAACCTGAACACTCATCTCCGCTAAGAGCTAACCAAAGCTCCCCTCCAGTTCCCATATTCATAGAGGGGGAGCAACATTTTGAAGTTAAAGAAATCTTAGACTCTAGGAAACACTATGGTAAAGTGCAATATCTGGTGGCCTGGAAACATTTTCCTTTGTCTCAAGCTGAATGGGTAAATAAACGGGATGTCCGGGCGCCAAAGAAAGTACAACAATTCTATACAAAATATCCAGATAAACCTTAATTCTTGTACATATTTTGTTTCCTCTTTCTCTTTTTTCCTTCTATCTAGGACTAACGTCCCTTCTGCAGAGGGGCCGAATGTCAGCCTCAGCTTTCACTGCTTCAGCTGCCATAAGAAACGGAGGGGGGGAACTAGTCAGGAGGGCGAGGGGAGGGAAGAGCACAAGAGGTGTCTTTCCAAGAAACGAAACTTATTCTCCAAAGGAGGCGTTAGACCAACCGTCACAAATTCCTGATGGATGACGTTGGCAGAGGAGATTCCACCTGACCTTTGGGAGACCTTTGGATTGGATGATGGATGATAAACACAGGGAGGGGGGATGCTATCTAGATGCTATTTCGCGCGTTTTGCTCACTTCCAGCTTTACCTGGGTTGCGATCATTTCATATTTAGTAAAAGTACTAATCTCTATAAAATATGGAGTTTGGGTCTTTCTTTCCTGGATTTTGAAGGAAGCATACCTGACAGATAAACTTTTACCAAACATTATTGAATGCTTATAAAAGAGATTCTGAGAGAGAGAGAGAGAGAGAGAGAGAGAGAGAGAGAGAGAGAGAGAGAGAGAGAGAGAGAGAGATTGAGATTACAGCAGTCGTCAAAGCTGTCCTAGATGTCAAGACTGATTGACAGTATCTGAAGTAGAAATCATTCACTGCTAAAAAGTGAGTTGTAACTTGGCTTAGAACTGCAAACTACTGGGATTCTATTTTAAAATGAACATTCTCATTTCCTTCAACTTCCTTTTCATACACAGTATAATTATCCTATGAATAGAGGCTCCTCAGCTGATTCTGGTTTTTATGGAACTATGCCAGTTCAGTTAGTACTAAAAGCAGTATAAGCTTTTCTTACTGCACTTATTAAGACTTTAGCTGTAAATTGAATATGAAATCAAGCAAATTTATATATATATCAAATATCTGTGCAGATTAATCAACAAACTTATCTTTGTGCACTTCCAATTATATTTTGTCCTGAAATCATTTAGATTTTTTTCTCAAGGATTGAAGAGTCTAGTTAATGGAGTGATTCATGGCTGCATTTTCTTCAGCCTCATATTTCTTTTTTTAAAACCAGCTGCAAAGGCTGCAGCTTGTAGTAGAGGCCAGCTCATTGATGGGAAGGTGGCCTAACCTAACCCCTTCATCCTGCACCACAAATTCAGTCTCTTTACAAGTTAGAGATGTCTTTTTAAAATAACTTATTTGGAACCTCATCCCTATGCCTCTTCTCAATATGCCTAAGACTTTAGTGTTTTTTAAAAAATTCTGATGCATGCATTATAAAATCTGTTCAGAGCATATCCCCATGTACTATGCCCAGAAGAAGCAAGCTCATATTTAGTTCCTGCAGCAATATATCATACCTAGTTTGCCTAACAAAGAATATAACTGGCAACAACCATCCAGACATTCAACCATATACTGTCCAGCATTGGGCAGAAGATTTTACTAGATAATCTTAAAAGTCTCTTCCAGTATTTACATTCTATATGTGTCAAGTGATTCAGGAACAGACCCTAGTTAGTCAAGGTTTAAAGATAAGGCATTTCCTGTATGTTGTTAACATGTAACATTTTACCACAGGGATACTACTGCTGCATGTCTTCAATAAACCTTACTAAATATTCTATTTAAGAAAGACAATAAAACAACTAGTCAACTAGTATGTTTTTCTTAAATGTCAGGTTTTCCTCACCTTCCTTTATCTAAACCAGGGTTCTCCAAAGTAGTCAATATGGACCCCCAAGGATCAATGGGATTATCCAAGGATTGTTATCATTGTTATTTGTAGTACTGTTAGTTAAAATAACATTAACAATAAAATTTAAATATTACATTATTTTCATATAATAAAAGTTTGGAGGGTCAATGAACAATCTGAAACTTCATAAAGGAGTTGATGAGCTGAAAAGTTTGGGGATCCCTGATCTAAACTCAAGGACATAAAGGTGGCATAATGGTTAGAATGGAGAATTGCATGCAAACTTTGCCCACAGCCTGAAGTTTGATCCTGATGGGACTCAAGGTTACTTAACCTTCCATCCTTCCAAGGTCAATAAAATGTGGGCCCAGATTGTTGGGGGCAATATGCTGACATTATAAATTGCCCAGAGAATGCTGTAAAGCACTATGGAGCAGTATATACTGTAGGTCTAAGTGCTATTGCTATTGGAACCTGAATGGGAATATCTTCCCATTCTTCAATTAAATTGAGTCAAATTGCTTGCCCTTTTGGCTAAATACTTACAGCAAATTAGGGCAGAGCATTAATGTATATTTGTTGTAAATATGAACTTCAGAACACATACTTTAATATACTCTCTTCTCTCCCATGTACTATTATGTCACTTCATATTTGATGCAATAAAGCAAAACTTGTCTCCATTTCTGCTCCCGGCAAATCTTGGGCTCACCTTGCTTTTGTGTAAAGTATAAAAGGGGACCTCCAAGACCTGGCCTATATTCCTAATTATTGTGCTTTTAGATATATTCAAAAATATTTGAAGGAAAACCAAATATTCCTCACCATAAGAGAGTCAAGTGGAAAGGATATTCCATTGTCCACTATAATGAAAGTAATCACAGTAATGGCTAATGGTATTGCAAAACCAACTTACCCAACCTGCATCTATCATTCCTGCTTCAGTCATTCCCATTTGTTACTTGTCATCCATAAAAGTCATTATTATTATTATTATTATTATTATTATTATTATTATTATTATTATTATTCCTATTTATTTATTAAAATTTACTAACTGCCTAATTCTAATGGATTCTGTTCAGTCTATTTGCGGATATTAAACTTAAGCAATCCGAATTCTTTGGTTCATTTTATATTCATTATTAGCAGAATTCTATCTGACAAGTTATATCATCTACCATTAGTTTTACTGATCTATCCATTTTTATTCTAAAATATGCTTGAGCGTCTGCTTTTTTAAGAAAAATCAAATTTCATCTGCTTTAAAATTAGATTCACTTTTATTTTCCTGAGGCATCCTGAGCACAAGCAGTTAAATGAAGAAAAACTAAAAAAGCAAGTTAATAATATAGTTGATTTCACATCCTGACACTTATTTCTACTTCCCATGACCTTAGGACATTTCTAGACAGACCTATAGTTTCATCATGCAGAGTAGATGCAATGCTCATTAATCATCACTAGGGGATTAGCCAAAAGGGCAAGCAATTTGACTGGGCATCCTCTATCAACAGGTCAAGCATAGCACCTTCATAATGACTGATAGACCACTATTATTTGGGCAGTAGCATCTGCTCTGTGGAGCATACTGGAATAGGTGGCAGAACTCAACAGCTGGAGCAACAGAGCTTATAGTGATAAGAATTGCTTCTAGCCCATTTGTAAAATATTGAATGACCCCAAAGTGAACAGCAGGGACTAACATAATGAACTATTTTGCTTGAGAGAAATATCCGATCGTATCAAGGTTGGGTGACAATATAATTCATTTAAAGGATGAATTAATTGCCAAGCAAACTTCCTGAGCTTATTCTCTCAGGGGTGGGAATGACTTTTAAACCTGTTTAAAGTTATAAGGTAGCATGCACAGGCATTTTTATTAAAGATTGGCTAGTTGAACCCAGTTTTTTAGGCCTTCAGTCACCTGTTTCTGGGAGAAGTAAATAAATGGAAAGGATTTACTTATTGTACTAGAACTGTTACCTTATAGACATACTTGAGAAGGTATTTGACCCTTTTGTTTGCTTGTTTTCGCTCTTCTCTCAGGTCAGTTTCCTGTTGCTAAAAGTTGGGGGCCTAATTCTCATATCCTTTCTTGCTGTCTACAATAATCATTCAAGATTGGGAAGTCAGTATTATTTTTAATTATTTTCTTATTGACTTTATGCGGGGTATAAGCTTATTACGAGCACAGCAGGAGGATTGTAAAAGGCCATCAATTGTTTTTATGAGACCCCTAGCATTTTCCAATCTCAGATCCAGTGACTGATCATTTGGAAAACAGACACAGAGGCCTTGAGGAGATTTATTAATGCATCACCCTTCTTCTGTATCTTCTGCAGCTTGTAATTACCCTGAGGCAGTGAAGAAGCATTGCAGGAAGAGAGGAGTGGGCAGACTTGTAAGGTGGGGGGGGGAGGGAGATTGAGGATTACTTTTATTTTGCAAAATGGGTATTCTCAGGTTTCATTCAAGTATCTGGCTATGTCAAAATAGTCTCAGATAAGATGACATGATCTGTGGGAATATTCAGGACAGCTATTGCTCTTAATAACACAAATTGTTGGCATCCGCAGACTATTTAGTATGCTAAAACAAATAGGATTTGGATTTGTCTGGACAGAAAAGACTTCCATTTGAATGAACAATTACAGCTACACAATGTAGGAGGAAACCTATTAACTCTTATTGTATGAAATAATTGAAATACTAGTTAATAAGTCTAATACATCTTCCCTTTGCTGGAGCAAATACAGGATTTTTCACAGAGATTAAGGTCCCCCCCTTTTCCACTCTAAGTTAACAAGGATATTATAAGCATACAGTATACTCTATTCTCTGAACTGTGGGCCCTTAGAACATTCTAAGGGCCAACTCTGAACTGTGGGCCTTCTGAACCTAAGCACTTAGAACATTCAAGGAAGTTCTTCTAAATGTTCCATATTTTAAGAAGTTTGCCGAAATCCGTTCCTGCACCATCCATAGATTGGTACGTAGCATTTGAATTGTATACTTCTCAGAATTTGATGAAAATAGTTCTTTGCTCAAAAACGTTACACAGTAAATATAAAAATGACAGTCAGGAATATTTCATGGCAAAGCATATTTTAAAAATTGTTTTTGCATCAATTAAAAATTTTGATGATGCAACAGGACACAGAAACAACAAGTATCAGAAATAGATTGACCTCTCTCTTTTACAATGACATGTCTTTGCTCTACACTCAAAGCTGCAGCAGCTCACCTGGACGCCAAGAAGAATTCCCTTCCGTGGCAACTTAAATCCTGCAGAGAGCATTGCTTTCAGGAAGGCTGAGTGAACATTTTCTCCAAAGCCAGCCACCTGGGCATTGGGGAAAAAAACAGAAAAAGATGGACAAAAGAGATAAAGAAGAAAGTTTGATCAAGGACATTGAAACAATAACATTTTTAAAGGGGTCATTTTTTCTCTTTTCTCCTATTTGTAGCTCTTGAACCAGCCAGGAAATGGCAGATCAACAGAGATGAATGTTATATTTTAATTAAGCATTAATGAAGGAATAAGGAATATGTTACTTTGAAACAGCACACCATGGAGCAACTTAAATGGATCCATCTATGAATGATGTAGTTGCCAAGCACAGCTTCTGGTTCATAAGCATGAATACATTCCACAGAACATTGATACTACTTAATGCTTAAATAACAGTGAGAGTTATAAATGCTTCTCTGGACCCATAAATGAATAATATTGCCTGCCATAAGAATGCAGAATTGCTTAGGGAATATAGACATTTCTTGATTATTTGAGAAGCTGTTTCAGCTCAACACAACACACAAAAAGTATAGGTAGGAAGCAAAGGAATGAGATGCATTTTGCATATAGCTTAGTAAATTGTTAAGTCCAACCAATGATATTTAAGTTCCTTTCCAAGTTATATAGTCTATGTGATATGTTAGGTTATCCTTCAATTTCTTTGTTATTATTTGATAGAATTTGAATTTTACTGCAGGTATTGTTTTGCAATCAACTGATGAAAAGAGAATAACAAATCAATTGCACAGTGATGAAACCAGCAGTAGCACCTGCTAGTGTATCTTTTTATGAAGGAGTGATTAGAGGCATCATTCACTGTTGAATGCCAAGCATTAATGCTTTAGAGTACATTATATTGTAAAAATATGCAAACATTTCACAAATCATGGCCATGTCTTCAATTTAGGTAGTCTATCAAGAATATTTCATAGATTTTCTTTCCAAAATAGTGAGATATCCTGCACTATCTTCATAGTTTCAGTGCCTTAGGAAGAGAAAGAAGTAGGCATGTAGGTTTCCTTTGTAATAAGACATTGTTAAAGCAGTGGAATGGAGCTAGACAAACAAAAGAAGTACCAAGCTCTTGATAATATTCTAAATGGAACAAAACAAAAGCTTTACTAATGGAACTGTTTTGGCTTGCAAAATTTTACATCAAATTGCCCGTCTACTTCTCCCTTGAATATATCAGGTTCATGTATTACACTAATCTATAAACCACACTTTATAAATCATGATAGTTAAGGAGATATAATATGCTAAATCAAACCCAGAAATCATAATCTTGAATATAATGGGCCCCAATAATTTTTATGCAACTTTCAAAATAGAAATGATCAAGCTTGTATATTAAATATTGAGAAGGGGAAAGGAAACATTATCTCAAAAGTTTAAGCTACTGCTATTGACACTTATAAGTGGTTGGAACTTCCTATTTAAATCAAAGCTCATTCTGTTTCTATAGCTATTCATTTAAAATGCATTTGTAGAATAAAATGACTGTTTTACCAGTGGAGAGTTTATTACTTTCTATTCACTGGCAAGAAAGACCTTCACAATTTTCCTATTTTATGGCAATTGTGAATATGGATCTTTCTAACTCATAAAAGTTAATAATCTCTCCTTTATGACTAAAATATTCTTTCTCACTATCTAACACTTAGAAAAATAATCTTCGTCCCCCGGCTAAAATATTATTCCTTTTTTCTTTTGTTTCTGATGAAATCGAGCCCCTTCAAAAAGTTAGAAAGACAATCAGCTTTTCTCTCTCCATTAACTAGCCTCAAAGCAAAATTTGCTGCAGTTGTGACTCTTGAGTTCAATTTCAGCAGCAGAGTGATAATGATAATAAAATTCTTGAAAGATATAGGACATGTTCTAGTATTAGCTATACAATATTATAATTTCATGTGGCCTTTATATGTGAAAAATGGACATTGTAATTCAATCAAGTTCACTATAATTATATTGCAATTCTATAATACACTTTTGGAACTAATCTATTATTGAATAGAACTGTGTTTATCATGTATTTGAAGCACTTGGGCGTAAATGTGTTTAGAATCATAAAGGTCAATATAATGATCCCTTCATTTCAATTTACAGTATACTCTAATTTATTTATAACATTTCATCAGTCCTTATTGACTTTAAAACTAATTCCCTTATAAATTTAATCACCATATTCACTCAAGCCAAAACTAATCATAGCTACGTTGCAAGTATAGAAAATTCCTGAGGAGGAAATATAAACTGTGCCCATTTCTGAGACCATACACATAATACAGACACATAGGTGTATGTCAATATTTATTTATTTTTATTTATTTATTGTTAAATTTGTATACCGCCCTTCTCCCTGAGGACTCAGGGCGGTGAACAGTGGTAAAAGTTAGCAAACCCCAGGAAGCTCTGTAACTGTTTACGTGTGCGTGGAGGGTCCCAATCAAGTACAGCCTGCACTTTTAGAGGATCCATCTCAACCCCCTGGTGTGAAATGCGGTATCCCAAATAGTCAATTTTCTCTTGATGGAATTCACATTTGGAAAGTTTGGCATAAAGTTTGGCAGCACGGAGTTTCTTTAAAACTGCCCTGACTAGTTTTACATGTTCTGCTTTGGTCTCGGTATAGATTAAAATGTCGTCCAAATAGACCAGAACCCCTTATATAAATGCTGATGCAGCACTTCATTTATTAACTGCATAAACACTGCAGGGGCTCCTTGTAACCCAAAGGGGAGCACCTTGAATTGGTAGCAGCCGAGGGGGGTGTTAAATGCCGTTTTCCACTCATCCCCTTCCTTAATTCTGACACGGTAGTAAGCCTCCCTTAAGTCCAGCTTTGAAAAAATTTTCCCTTTAGCGAGGTGTGCTAACATATCTTTCATAAGGGGGAGAGGATACACGTTCTGCACACTGATAGTATTAATGTTCCGGTAGTCAACGCATAAGCGTTTTGAACCATCTTTTTTCTCTCTAAACAACACTGGGGCTGCAATTTTTGGTCGGGCTGGTTCGATGAAACCCCTTGCTAGGTTTTTCTCAATGAATGTTCTCAGCTCTTCCAACTCCCTCGGTGACATGCTGTACATCTTGGGTTTAGGGAGTTTCGCGCCGGGTAAGATTTCTATTGCACAGTCAGTGGCACGGTGGGGGGGAGCTCATCTGAGGCTTTTTCGCTAAAAACCTCAGCTAAATCCTTGTATTCTATGGGTATGCCCTCAGTTGGTGTGGCATGACCAGGCATGGCTGTTTCTCGATTCTCTGCCCCCTCAAGTCCTTTATGTGGATACTCAGCAAAAGTCACCTTCCTCTGAAATTTTATGATGCCTTGTTTCCAATTGATTTGTGGGTTCCATCTTTTTAGCCACGCAAGGCCCAGAACCAATGGCCATTCCATGCCAGGTGCCACTATAAAGGTAAGCCTTTCCTTGTGGCTTCCAATGCCTATATGTAGAGGCACGGTGGCCAGAGAAGCTGTCTCCCCTCCTGCTATTGACCCATCTAGTTGGCAGAAAGCAATGGGGGTTTTCAGCTTTCTTACGTTAATCCCTAACTTCCCTACTAAGGTTGGGCTGATCAAACAACGGGTGCACCCCGAATCCACTAGGGTGGGGATACTTATCTCCCTGTCCTGGTTTGGGATAAATAGTCTTAAGGGGAGGGTAAGCGGTTTAATTGGTTTGCTTACCAGTGGCTCATCATCTGGATCGCTTCCGAACGAGTGTGATTCCTCCTGTTCAGATGCCAGGGTTTCTTCCCCAAAGAGGGGAGAGGATGGGACTTCTATGGTCTCCTTGCTCCTCAGGGCAGTCTCCTTCCCACGCCGACCCAGTTTTCCAGGACCCTCCCCCGGTGGGTGGTTCCGGGCGGGTGTTTGTGAACGACACTCTGCAGCTCGGTGCCCTTCTTTTCCACACTTGAAACAGGCTGAAGATCTCGGGGAGAATGCGGTTT
Organism: Pituophis catenifer annectens; assembly: GCF_029215685.1. Lineage (NCBI taxonomy): Eukaryota > Metazoa > Chordata > Lepidosauria > Squamata > Colubridae > Pituophis > Pituophis catenifer. The sequence goes on from NW_027256881.1 coordinate 175,546,004, forward strand.
GTGAGGCTCTTGCTTCCATTGGAGTGAGGATTTCTTCCATGCTCGCCCCGCTCGATACTGGTTTCTGGCCATATCGATCTCAGCTTCTTCGGCGGTGACATACCATTCATGTAGGTCATTCGGTGCCCCTCGGGCCACGCAGGCATTGTATAGATCATCACTCAGTCCATCCTTGAAACAGCTCACCAAAATATCTTCCGGCCAGTGAACACGACACGCGAGGTCCCGGAATTCTTCAGTATACTCTGCTACTGGCCGTCGCCCCTGCCTCACCACCTTAATGCGGTCACGTGCTTTGCGATCTGCCAGTGGGTCCTCGAACTGACGTCGCAGGGCCATCATGAAATGGTCGAAATTCCGCAGTTCTGGTGCGTTGGCATTATGTAGGGTCACCATCCATCTGGCTGCGGCACCCTCTAGGGCTAGGGTCACAACTCGCACTCGGGAGCCTTGGGTTTGGAAATCACGCCCATACTCTTGCATGTAGGTGAGCACATGTGCCACAAAGAATCCTAATTGTTGCGGATTCCCATCAAACTTCACCCCAAGAGGGGGAGTTTCTCTTTCCAGCTGAGGAGCCCGGGGTTGGTTGGGAATGGGCGCCCGTGTGCGTGCTGCCTGGGGGGGAGGGTTTGCTGGGTCTTCTCCCGTAGCTGCTGCACCATCTGCTCGATAGGCGGCCTCCAGGAGGGGGGTGCCTCCCCTGGCATCATCCATGACTGCTGCCCTTTCAGTGCTCTTTGGTTGTTGTCCTGGCTCCCTTCGGATGTTAAGATTTTCCAAAGTCTCCATCACCAATTGGGTTATATGCCTCTTCAGATAGTCCTCCCTCAGGGGTGCTTCGGTCAGCCCCCCCTGGTCAGTAAGGGCTTCTAGTTCCAGTTTCCACCCCGGTTTTCGGTTGCCACGGTTGAGGGTGACTCCTCTGGTTCTCTCATCCCAGCCATCTTTCTTCCCAATGCCAATTGACCAGCGGGGCTTTTCAGGATTCTCCAGGGTTACCTCATCCTCTCCGATGGGTCGCACGAGGCAGGCATCCGACTGGGTGGCGGTTGCTGTCTCTCCCCAGCAATCGGTTTCTCCCAGCTCTCTGCTTTGTTCAGACATGGTTTGCAAGGTCCCCTCAGTAGAGCAAAGATTGCTTCTCTGGGTTGACCGTTTTGCAGATTGTGCTTTCTGTAAGGATCGCCTCTCCTTCCAACTTAAGAAAGTACGAACTCTTGAAACGTAGTTGTTCAAAAGGATTCTTTTATTAAGCAGAAGTGAAAACCATCCAGTTAAAGCACAATCTGAATGCCCTTAGGCAAAGCAGTAGGATTAAAGTGGTAGAGACCCCTCCCTTTAGGTCAGAATGCGGATTTCAGCCAATACACAAGTGTGAAGATGTTTTCTTTACTATTTCCTTTGAGAACCCGAACAAACATGCATTCCCACCACTTCCCTTTAAAGTGAGACAACCCACATGGCTATCATATAAATTCCTGCAGGTAAAGGGAATCTCAGGCTTCCTTGGCGCCAGGATATAGGTTGTAAAATATCTGATGTCACAGGCCATCCAAGTCCCCCCTTCCTTCACTTGAATGGCAGTATCACTTTTAGGGATCTGACAGTAAAAACATAAACTACAAACATTAAAATACAATTAAAATATATATATAAATTTGGCCCCATGATTAAAAACAATAACAAACAATTAAAAACATTTTTAAAAGTGTTAGGCCAGCCCAGCTTGCTGGAAAAAGAAGGTTTTAAGGGCATGGCGGAAGGCACCGAGGTCTTGGATTCTCCTTATCTCTGGGGGCAGCTGATTCCAGAGGGTAGGTGCCCCCACAGAGAAGGCCCTCCCCCTGGGGGCCACCAGCCTACATTGTTTGGCTGATGGCACCCCGAGGAGGCCCTCTCTGTGGGAGCGCACAGGTCGATGGGAGGCCGTCGGTAGCAGCAGGTGGTCTCGAAGATAACTAGGTCCTATGCCATGGAGCGCTTTAAAGGTGATAACCAACACCTTGAAGCGCACCCGGAAGACCACTGGGAGCCAGTGCAGCTCACACAGGAGAGGTGTTGTATGGGAGCGCCATGCGGCTCCCGTGACTACCCGCACAGCCGCATTCTGGACCAGTTGGAGCCTCCGGGTGCTCTTCAAGGGGAGCCCCATGTAGAGAGTGTTGCAGTAGTCCAGGCGAGAGGTGACGAGGGCATAAGTGACTGGGCACAGGGAATCCCGATCAAGAAAGGGCCGCAACTGGCGAATCAGGCGAACCTGACAGAAGGTCCCCCTGGCTACAGCCGTCAGATGTTCCTCCAAGGACAGCTGCGTATCCAGGAGGACTCCCAGATTGCGCGCCCTCTCCGCGGGGGCCAAAGACTCACCCCCGATAGTCAGTGATGGAGTCAACTGACTATATCGGGATGCCGGGAACCACAGCCACTCAGTCTTGGAAGGGTTGAGCCTGAGCCTGTTCCTCCCCATCCAGATCCGCACAGCCTCCAGGCACTGGGACATCACTTCAAGGGCATCGTTGGGGTGGCCTGGGGTGGAGATGTACAGCTGGGTGTCATCAGCGTACTGATGGTACTTCACCCCAAAGCCACGGATGATCTCGCCCAGCGGCTTCACATAAATGTTGAACAAAAGGGGCGAGAGGACCGACCCCTGAAGCACTCCACAAATGAGAGGCCTCGAGGTCGACCTCTGCCCTCCTGCCAACACGAACTGCGACCGGTCTGAGAGAAAGGAGGAGAACCACCGTAACACGGTGCCCCCCATCCCCAACTCTTCCAACCGGTGCAGCATGATACCATGGTCGATGGTATCAAAAGCCGCTGAGAGGTCTAACAGGGCCAGAACAGAGGAGCAACCCCTGTCCGAGCCCTCCAGAGATCATCTACCAACACGACCAATGCCGTTTCCGTGCTGTGCCCGGGCCTGAAACCCGACTGGAACGGATCTAGATAAGACGTTTCCTCCAGGTACTGAGGAAACTGTCGTGTGACCACACTCTCGACAACCTTCGCCACAAAGCGAAGGTTGGAGACAGGATGATAGTTGGCTAATACTGCCGGGTCCAGGGAAGGCTTCTTGAGGGGAGGCCTCACTATCGCCTCTTTCAAGGCTGTGGGGAAGTAACCCTCACTCAACGAAGCGTTAATAATTCCCTGGAGCCAGCCTCGTGTAACCTCCCGGGAAGCCAGTACTAACCAGGAGGGACACGGATCCAGTAAACATGTGGCCGCACTAAGTCTCCCCAAAATCCTGTCCACGTCATCAGGGGTCACAGTGTCAAACTCTTCCCAGATAACGTTCTCAAGACTATTCCTCGCCACCCTGCCCGAATCTACCCAGTCAGAGTCCAAATCCCCCCGGATCTGAGTGATGAGGTTTGCTCAGATGAGGTTCAGGTAATTTTTTTCTTTGAAGAATGTTTACTAAAATGATAAGGGTAGAATTATGCAAAGTCTTCCTTCTGATTCTTGCATATCAGTCAGATGCACCACTTTATATTGATGCTGTGTAGCTCAATCGTAATAGAGCTGGAAGGAACCTTGGAGGTCTATTGGCATTGTTTTCAATGGTATCCCTATTTGAATACTTGTAAACACTCAAATCCCAAAACACAGACTATTATCGTGCTTAATCACCATTATCAAGTTAATATGCACATTGTGCATATGCAGTAACGTTCATTTCCCTCTATCCTCCCTCCTCTCTCCCTCCAATTTGGCATACCTTTCACAAGAACCTAAATATTCAGTCCCTGAATTGGAAAGACTTAAAAGAATGGAAAATTTGGAACAGCTGGTAAAAAAAAGTTTAATAAAAATATTCAGCTGTTAAACTTGTTTATCATATTCCTAGACAGTTGAAATCAATCATCCACCATTGGGTAGCATGCAGTGGTGGGTTTCACTTACCTTTGCTACCAGTTCACTCGCGCGCCACTTCTGTGGCAGATCATTTTTGATGACATCCAGATGGGTGGGCGGAGCCTCCTGCCCAAACTGAGGTGAACTAGTAGCAACCCACCACTGGTAGCATGATGAAATATCTACTTTGGGTGATTTTACATCATTTGCAGTCCTAGACTATAGAGAAGTACTGGTATTGCGCTAAGAATAGACTGCTCCTGGATCAAGCATATTTGGGGCTATATATTTGGCTGAAACCAAATAAAATCTGGAATCCTGTTGAAGTTATACATCTTGGATTCTAACAATAGAAAAAATATACATCCATGTAGAATACATGAAGGGGTTTTTTTTTCACATTCTATATTATGCATCATGATTTAACAAATCATAAATATATCTCCCAGATTTTGTTACCCTGATGTTACTTTCACATTCAAGTTCCTCCACAACAACCCTGAGAGGTGAGGTGGGCTGAGAGAAAGTCGCTGGCCTTGGTCATCCAGCTGGCTTTCATTGTGTTCTGACCTAGGGTTCCTTAAAAAGTAAACAGCACAAACTTAGTCCCGGCAAACCTCTTTAATTCAGACGGCTGTGAATTATTGTCATTCCCAGTCCGATAAGCCAGTCCGAAAGGCTTATCAAACAGTCTTGCAGGGGAGTGTTTACAAACACTCACCTTATCTCCCTTGGAATGCTGCCAGAGAACTAATTGCCACATGCAGGGCAAGGCCAAACTTAGCACAGAGTCAAACAGAACTTTTCCATAGCTTTTACCAACCAGATAAACTAATTGCTTTCTGCAAAAGCTCACGTCCTGTTCGCTTCTCTTTTATGTCTTATGGGAGGGTCCAATCATCTCCAAGCCTTACTCCCAAGTTGACCCTTTTTTCTTAATTGTTCCTGTCTCCTGGCAGCTCTGCGCATGTGCACACTGGGAACAGGCTCACGCTGTTGTTCTGCCTCACTGATGTCAGACTCCAGAGACTCCAGAGCCAGCAAAGAACTACCAGGTGGCCTTGGCCCCCTCTCTGCCTCTGACGTAGAGCCATCATCCGAGCCTTCCCCAGACTCCAAGACTGGCCCAACCTCCTCACTGTCTGAATCTGCTGCCAGCTCTGCTGGCCACTGGTGGGCCACAACAATGGCTAATGCAGAATTTAACTCATGGGCTCTTGCTTTCTAGCCTGGTGCCTTAACCACTAAGCCAAACTGACTAAAACCAATTTGTTTGTTGTTAGAACAAAAATGTTCTAAAGCCTCTGGAACCTGATGTAGACTTTACATCATTGAGGCTATATATTCTATGATATCAAGAAATATTTCATAAAATATTATGTCTGTTATTCTAAAATATTTATTGAAACCTGATACTCTTCTGTGTGCTGGGAGTGGAGGGAGGAGAAGAGAGAAACAAGGTTTTTGGAAGAACTACTGTAAAGAGATAGGACTCAAACACTAATGAAGGGGGACATCCAGTGGTCAAACAAGTTACATTCTATCAGATAAGTTTGATATTTTTTATGTGAAAGGCTGTTTTCAGATAATAAAAAAAAAAGTTTTAAATTGGTTTTTTTTCACTTCAAAGATTCACTACAAAAACAAAGCAACTTAATAATAAAAATATTACTAATGTAGTGTCATGTAAAGGTGGACTGTTCTCCAAGAATCATTTTCTGGTTATTCTGATCCAAGGTCAATAGAAATGATTGATCTTTGTGAGAAAACATCATAAAAGTTGATACCTCCCCAGTGGATGCCATTTCACATCGTAAAATAGGGTCAACATCTCTCAAACGGGGCCAGGAGAACATTGGAGCCTAGAAAATGAGAAAGACATGTGAATTCATTTGCAACATTAATTCTCCAAATACAGTAAACTCTAGCTGCAAGATATAAGTGGGCAACATTTTGGTAACCAGAACGTGATTTGACATTTTGGTAGAATAGGAAAGATATTAACAGGCAGGATATTAGTGGAAGATGAAGCTGTATCACATAGCCAAAATGTTATATTTCCTCAAGATCACAAGAAGTGATAGTACCACTCTATACTGCACTAATGATGCCACACTTGGAATACTGCATTGCTACTATACAAAAGAGTGCAGAGAAGAGCAACAAAGATGATAAGGGGTCTGAAGGCTAAACCATATGATAAACATCTAAGGTACAGTATGACTAGATTAACAAAGAGAAGGATTAGGGGTGACATGACAGCTGCCTTCCATTTGAGGGGAAGCCACAAAGATGGAGGTTGACTTATTTTCCAAAGCATCTGAAGGCAGGGCAAGAAGCAATGGGTGGAAGCTGGTTAAAGAGAGATCCCACCTGGAACTAAGGAGAAATTTCCTGATAGAATAATTAATCAATAGAAGAGCTCCCCTCCTGGAATTGTGGGTGCTCCATTGCTGGAAGTTTTCAAGAAAAGATTGGACATCTATTTGTTTAGGATGGTATAAGATCTCCTGCCTTGGGCAGAGGTTGGGCGGGAGGATCTCTGTGTTTTGTGCATTCTAGTACAATTTAGAATTTGTATTATTTAAAGTTTTGGGTTTTTTTAACCCAGAGAGTGGACAGAATGTGCTGGACAAATCCAATTGTGCCTCAAATTGTGCCTCAAAATTGGACTTATTCTCAAAGAGAATCAGAAATTAGGAACGGGATAGCAGGTGATGCCACTACCAGCAAATGCTAGAAAAAAAGGGATAGAAGGGAAATGGTCCTGACATTAAATCCTGACACTGTACCATTATATTTCCTTAAGTACACCACCAAATGGACAACACCAACTATCCATCCCTATGTGTATGTGTGTGAGTGATACATACATTACATACAGTAAATACATATAGTGTATATATTAAGCCCAGAACTGTCTCACAGATGCATAACAGGTACTAGCATCATTCCATGGTGGATAATTAAAGAAATGAGGCAGCAATAGGACTGTGACTATAGCATTCAGAATATTGGTACGGAGTTAACCACATATTTTACCCAAGACTTGACTCTATTGTCCACTGAGACTTTTATCACCTATATCAATTTCTGAAGGTTTTCTTGCAGGCCCTTTCCCACCATTTGCTTTGAATGACACAATTAAGGAGGACGGAAAGAGGAGATGTAGCTGCCAAGCTAATCCATCCCAGAAAAGCATTATGACTGGTCTCCCATTTTGTGGCCATGAAAAAAGATGGAAGGAAATAATGGACTTTTCCATTTTTGATAAGTCTGCCTTCTGGCAAGATGTTCTGGGGGAAGATTCTTCCCTCTGATGGAAAAGCAACTCCAAACTGGAAAGAAAATATGATTGGGGTGCTCATCAAAGCATTGCAGGAGAAGATAAAATTAATTCATAATAATGTATGATTCAAAAACTTTTCCCCTAGGATCTCTTCAGAACTTTTTAATTATTTCTGGCATTTTAATAATAATAATTGCTGTAGGCATTTACAAGCATTTTTGATGCCTAAAAAAGATTTTGCTTAGAACAGAAGGATTTCCATGCAAATCACTGTGATATTACAATACCTATTTTACAATGGGGAGCAATCAGGGATAAATTTACCCTTTTCTGGAGGTTGGCATTCAGTTTGAAAAAACTAAGGGTAGTAATTTACTGAAAAGGGCCCATCAACTATTATTAAAAACTTCCAACCCTCCATGAAAACACTAAACAAGAGACCAACTTGAACAGTTTGTGAGTTCCAAAATAAATCCCTATTTTGATCCACAAAGAAAACTATATACAGTAACCTACCAAATATTTCATGACATTGTGTTTTCAGTCATTAGCTCTCAGCTAAAATGCAAAGTGCCTTGAACACATGGTGTATTATACAGAGGGACATTGATTATACACACCTGCTTCATTTAGATAGAAGCAATTTTACTAAGAAGAGTGAAGGCTAACCTATTTACAAGGACACTGAGTTATCCATCTTCCAAATGTAATATACTATTCATTAAACTTACCCTTTGTTTCAATGTACAGACTTTGTTAATATGCATTTTATTTGGATGTCTGATTGTGGTTTTTAATGTGGTACTTTAATACTCAGCACAATGTATATCGATGGGGAGGACTATTTTACCTATTTCTTCTCCCCAATTAAATGAATGGATAAAAAGAATGTAACCTTATGAAGTTACATTTATAAGCCACATAAGTGTAATTACCTAATTATTCTACATCACTCCACACATACCTTAATGCCCACATAATTTGATGGAATCATAGGATTTGTCAGTGCAGGAAGGGAGGATTCATGGATCTGTTCCCCAGTCATCACTTTAGTGGCCACATCAATGAAATCCAGGCCAAGGGACTTGGATATAAATGGAATAGATCGTGATGCTCGCAAGTTACACTCTATTACCTACGAGAGAGATTGGAAAAATCTTTTAATGATTGCCTATATATTGATTGTGAAAAAAGATAAATACCACATTTATACCGATAACTATTTATAACCTTACAAATTCTGGACATTATTAGAATATTTATCATATCTTTCTCTATCCTCCTGGCTACAAACATAATGAAAAGACATAATTTACCTACATCCGCAATGGATACATACAATAAGATGGACAAAAGTGTTTTAAATTCCCAGCATTTTCTGAGATTACATTCATTCAAGACAGTCACTAATAGTCTCCAAATTGTTAATCAATACTGAAAAACATTTCCAGCATGGTTTTTATTATTTTCCCAAATCTATACAAATTACATCTTCCAACAAACATAGCAAGTTTAGAAGATAAATACTGTAGATGAAGTATATAACAATATAGATACAAAAGGGTGACACAGGGATTATCAAAGGACAGGAATAGAATTGAATCAAAAGCTTTGGCTTCATCATGAGCACTCTGAAGTTTCTGTTTGCCATATTCGAGCAAGATCACATGTTTGTAAAAGCAGCTCATTGTATATGATGAAGGTATTGTACAAGCTTACCAATAATACATGCAACAGCATACATTCATTTTTGTTTTGTTTTTCCAACTGATGCCATGAACTTATTGTAGGGGGGCTGTGAAATGGGACTGCTTACTGAAGCAGGCCTTCAGCATATCCATAGTGAGAAAGGGTGTGACAGTGGCTAAATTGCTTTCCTGGGTTTTAGGGGAAGATATCGTGGCTGAGGGTAGTGGAACAAACCCAATGCAATTTTAACAGCTGACTTCAACCAACAAGCATATTTGTTAAAAAGTATATACACTAGCTATAGTCTGGAGAAAAGCTAAGAAGTGTTATAGTAAGGAATAGACAGCTGTAATATGTCTCTACTGATGCCTATGATAAGTGGAGTATGTGTAGGTTTCATGAAAATCACAGAGAAATTGAAGTATTAAATAACCCCTCTCCAGCTCTTTGCAGTCCTGACATTCTTCCTTTTCCCATTCCTACAGTTAATATTGTATCTAACATAGTAGTAGGTGAACAATCCCGTAAGCAAGAATACCTGGAAGACAAATGTCTTCTTTGCATTTTCTTCTATCCTATTTGTTTTTGAGTTATACATAATAACCCAAGATTGCAAAATAGCAAGCTCTGTATATCGCAGAGTCAAACTTCTGCCACACCAATAAGATGAGTCGCTTATAATATTCTTACAAATCTTGTTTAGTACTGATCTGATTTAAAGCAAGTGCTGAGCTAACATGCTTGCTGACAGACAGCATTTCTACAGAGCTTGCTTTCCCCTCAAATTACTGTATTATCTGGACAAACGGAGCCATTCTTTCAAAATTGTACCACAAAATGCCTTATACAGCAGTGAATGACAGAATATCAATGGCACATACTGTACACCCATGAGGCATCAAACAAGCCAGGAATTATATGATTTCCTCTAGCCTGTGCTGTACAGCAAACAGCAGCAACAGCCTTGACCGATTTTTGGCGGGTGTGCATGAAGAAACAGAGGGCTTTTTAGAAAATGTGCTATTTATTATTATGATCTACTATTTTCTACATTCAAAAAGGCCTCACCAACACATCATTTCCCCTGATGAGAAACTGGATATTGAATGGTCCAGAGATAGCAAAGGCATCAGCAATCTTTCTGGTTGCAATTTTCACCTATAAGAGTACATAAAAACACCTCATTATTAATTCAGCCAAATAATAAAAGTCCATTAAAGGTAAAATAAATAGAAACAAAAGAAAAAAAACTGTTTAATTTTACCCAAGTAGCCTGAGAAATGTGAGTGTAAATCTTATTACACTTATTCTAATTATAAATATTTAATATTGATCTGATTTGATTTCATATTTATCTACATCATACCTTACTTCATAATATCTGATTTCAAAATTTGAAATCAACAAAAAGAAAACAGAAATCATTAAAAAACTTAGTTCAGTTATATTAATTTCATTCAACTATGTTTATCTAAGGCCTAAATGATGAGCAAGCAAAATAATGAGAACTAACAGGAGGATGCAGGGGAAGGGGCAAGGATGGTAGACGAGTCCTTAGCAGAATTTCTTTCTAAATCAAGAAGTTGTATTAATACTTGCCTGAGAAGAATTAAAAGTTGCACTGTATTTCAAGAATTAAAGTGCAGATAAACTGTCAGAAGACTACAATTATGATATGCAGTGCTTATGCCATGTTCATCTTTCTGCCTGGCAACCACCAGGCATATTTTTGCAGCAAGTGCAAGCTTGTAGCAACCCTTGATGAAAATTAAATTACTGTAGTAGCAAAGGACAAGGATTTATCAGTTCAAAGAAAAGAGGCAAGGGCAGTGACTCTTGATAAGGAGGACAGTCAAACAGATGAGCAAGCCCCTCTGAATGAGGATGAAAATGAAAAGCAAAAGTACAGCATATTCTGCACTGCTTAAAACTCAGAAACAGTTTTAAACTGTTGCAAATGAAGCAGGCTCTGAGAGGGAAAGGAAAAAAAAACTCACTGCCAGGCTTTTAAGATTAATGTCAGCCCTTCAATGTAAACCAGGTCAAGAAATGGACTTCACAAGAAATACTGGAACTCTACTTTATTGAGAGAGGCTACAGAAGAGAATCTTGAAAATCTGACAATATTTTCCTTTTCCTCCCTCTTATACCAAAGAAAATGAAGGTGGGGTCACTTTAAGTTTCTTTCCAATGCCATTTGCCTTCTCTGGCTTAATTCATGGCCTCCGCAAGGTTATCTCTGTAGTTTTCTGATCTTCTTGATGCAGAAGAGAGTTATGGGACCAAGGAATGAGAGCTCTCAAGTTCACTTACTATAAGACTGTTCTACTGCTACACTAGATATTTCACTGTATGCTTTGTTGCTACAACTTTAGATAAAATCAGGGAGGCAACATGATATGCAAGACTAAGTCTATGAATTGATGTATATTATGGAGTGATGAAATACAAATAATATTGCTTTATCCAATCTAGTGCCCAGATATATTGGAGTTCAGCTTCCATCATTTCTCAATTTTTACCACACTGAACTGTGCTTACAGAAATTAAAGTCCAGTATTCTTGGAAGATACCAGGCCGATGAAGGAGGTTCTGAGATAATATGCTTGCTCTAAATTAGAATATATTCTAGCAATTTCAAAAAAAAAAAAGAAAGAAAGAAAAAAAAACTGAGAGAGATACTGGATGCTACTGGATGCCATAAGTAATCCTACAGTATCAGCTGTACTGACCATCAGAAAAGTGTGCAACTACTTTATTCAACATTCAGCTGGCTTAAAATTCTGATAAATACTGTAGTTGAATAGTTTTCAGATGAATTTTTAGGATATCATGCATTTTAGCCCCATGATACCCCTCTGTCTTGTATAGTTAACCAAATATTGACCTTCTCTAAGGCTCCTTGGCTAATTGTTTGTGCAGGAAACATCAAAGTAGCATCTCCAGAATGAACTCCTGCATCTTCCACATGTTCAGAGATGGCATGGCAGATAACCTGTTCCAAAGAGCCAAGAAAATACAATCATTTTATATGGGTTTAGTCAGATCTAAACATGCAACTTATAATAGGTGAAGTTACTATGAAGCCAAAATATGCATGCATTATATGACTATATCTGGCTAACTGGATTATTTTTCTAAATGTTTCCTAGCTTCAGAAAAGTAATTTAGCACAAGGGTTAAGAAACTGAGCAATTGATGAAGGAATTTGTATTTCACACATCTCAGGAACTTAGAAAAGTGATTTTGACTCACTCCCTTCTCCTATGATGATACTGACATTTTTACAAAGTCATCGTGGACAGAGAATGTATGCAGGCTATTTCAAAAACCAATAATGGTTTATTAGCATTAGTAATATTTATTATTATTACTACCAAATATATCTATTAAGTCCCTGGTATATGAATAATGTCAGAACAGCATAAGAGGACTTTGCAGTTTCTAAGCATAATTAATCTACATTGGTGGACTTATAAAATCCTGCTAAAAATACCTCTCCATAAGCATAAATTTTGCTTTATTCAGTAGTAGGGATTAATAGGAGACCTAGAGGGCTCATTCAGCCTCTTTCATTTATTTGTCTCTGCTTCATTTTTCCTGACTGGAAAAAGAATTTCCTCCTTTCTTCTCTTTTGATTCACCATCAGACAAAAAGCTCAGAGGTACATTTTTTGTCATAGTGTGTCACTGCCTTAATAGACCTGACATGATGCTCAATGGGCTTGGTTCTATGTACTTCACATGTATGGTCTGCTAAATATGATTCAGTGACTTAGCTAGAGGATTTCAAGCAGGACTCTTTTTTATGCAGAAGAGAGTTATGGGACCAAGGAATGAGAGAACTGCCAAATTAACTGTGAGAAAAAGAAGAATATTCAACATGATAATCAGACAACTGAAAAATGGCTAGGTTGTGAATTTGAGCTGTAGTCCTTCAAGGTGCAATTTTTCTGGCAAATGAAGTTTGCAATGTTTTGTAAAGTCTGTGATCAGCAGAAGCAGGAAAAATGCTGAATGTCAGTGCTGGAGGGTTAAACCAGGATTATGTTTTGGGGTTTTTTTTCTGTACACACAATTCAGGGAATTCTATCAAATTGCTATGGTCAGTTGCAATGATAAATATCTTGGACTGTGTGAGTTATCAGACTAATCTGGTATAGCACTTCTATACATTATGACATGGAAAGATGCCCAGTATCTAATGGCCCTTGTGAGGGTTTACGAGAAAGGTTATTGGCACTGAACACTACACCCAGCAGTTTACTGTGGGAAGATGAAAGGCAAATAAGCAAAGGTGACAGCTTTTCGATGCATTACAAACAATGTTAAGTAAATGCAATGTTCCCTGCTGAAACTGAAAACAATAAAAGTAATTCCAACAAGCAAGAGCAAGCAATATGATCTTTAAAGAAGCTCATACTGAAAAAAAAAACAGATTACTGACGAAACATTTCTCAAGGCTAGGTGGTTGTATAAAATCTTTGTTCAGTCTACCTTTGTTTAGCTCAGCTGTAAAGAACTTCTATCTAGAGTTGAAATGGAACATTTGTCAAGTCTCTTCATGATTGTTTTATAAATCCTGGGAAGAAAAAGCAAAGCAGAAAAGTGTCTACCTTTCCATTCTTTGCAACTGCATCCATTTCCACCTCTCTAGCTCCTTCAATGAATTTTGTTAGGACAACAGGGTGTTCCTGTTATAAAGAGAGAATATGTTCAGTATTCAAGTTAGTAACTACTTTTAGAAATATTTAATTGAACTGGAGAAGTAAAGTTAAAAGAAAAAAGTGTAAGAAAATTGCTCTCACAAAGCTTTTATGGCTCTAGAGAGTTTAAAATGGAAATAAAAATACTGTAACAAAACTGAAATCAATTACACACATCTCACTAATTCTAAAGGAATGCAGACCTTAGTGTACATTTGGCTGTCAAAGTCTACATTAAATTTCTTCCTGTGTGGAAAGTCAATCACTCCCTATCCTTATCCTGCCACCATGAGTGCAATTGGTAATTGTAGCCTTCAATTTTATATTCCTGCAGAGATTTGTTTTCCCACCATCACTGTTCTTGATCCATGAAACATTGGGAAGAAGGAAGAAAAACAGATAAATTCAAGCCTGCCTCCCATAATTCCTATATACAATCTGCTGTTGAGTTGGTAGGAAATGATATAGTCATTTTTACAGAATCTTCCAGGTGCCCCAGAAATGTTAAATTTTTAAATAAGAATGTAAGTAAACAGTCCTTTCTGCAGAATATAATTTGCAGAGAAAAATGATATTTCAGCAGTTGGTGTTCCACAAATACACAGTCTTTCTTCAGATGGAACTCCATGAAACCTCCCCTATTTTACCATAGAGTCTAGTAGTTGTTGGAAACAAGCTCTAGAAAAAGCTATTCTAAGATGTTGAGGCATATTGGTTGTTAAACTCTTCCCTAACTAGGAGGCTGATTTGTGTTGAGCCAGCCACTTCAAGGACCTAACATGTTTAAGCAATGCAAAATCATCTTGGGCAGCCACATCAATGGCACTTTGTTTAAAAGATTTCCTGGCCTTCAGATCTGATTGGGAATTGGATAGAGAATCTGCACTGTGAGGTGGCATTTGAAAGTAGATTGGCTCAACTGATCAATCAGCAACTGACTGATCTTTGAAGCAGAGTGTGGGTGTCTATCTAAGTCAATAGATAAGATCTTCAGCTATTAGTTGAAAACTTTAATTATTAGATGGCTTTGTATAGGGAGTGTACCCAGCTCTGTTCTTACTGCTGGAGTTGGGGTAGATTTATCCACCCCAAGAATCATTTTTAAATGTACAGTATCTATTCCAGTAGGGAATGACATTGACAGTGAGTGGCATATAAATTTAATAAATAAATAAAATTGTTGCTGTTATATATACACACACACGAAAACTTAAGAAGACAGATAGATAGATAGATATATGTCTTTGGTTATTCGGGTTTTCTTCTGCGTAAAATTGGAAGTGTCTTGGCGACGTTTTGACAAAGTCTCATTCGTCATCTTCAGGCTGGTGTTTTTGGCTTCATGCTTCTAGGAGCAATGTGTGATCGCATCTGTTTCTTCCTTTTAACTGCTAGTGGGGGTGTGAACTGATTGGGTGGGAGCTTGGCTGTGTTCTGATTGGATGGAGGTGTGTTCTGATTGGTTGGGGGCTTGGCTGTGCTCT
Organism: Pituophis catenifer annectens; assembly: GCF_029215685.1. NCBI lineage: Eukaryota > Metazoa > Chordata > Lepidosauria > Squamata > Colubridae > Pituophis > Pituophis catenifer. Next base: position 175,561,036 of record NW_027256881.1, read on the forward strand.
GATTGGATGGAGGGTTGGCTGTGCTCTGATTGGATGGGAGTGTGTTCTGTTTGGGTGGGGGCTTGGTTGTGCTCGGGTTAGTCTGAGTTGCAGGGGGATTTGAGCTGGTGAGCTGCGTTGCTGTTGTTTGGCTTCGCGTTCGTGATCGTGCCACATCTTCATAGTGGGTATCAGTCTGCTTCATGTATGGATTGGAGGGGTTTAAAGTGGCTAATGATGCAGCTGCAGTCTGGCTTCTGGTCTGTGGTTGTGCCTCATCATCGGTGTGGGTTTGAGTCTGCTTTCCGCGTGGATGTGTGGTGGTGACATCCTGTGTGGCCCTCATGAGTGTGGGTCTGGTGTCATTCCTCGTGTTAGGGACTCGTTTGTCAATAAGGGCAGGTTTCCAAATACAGTATAACTCCCCCAAGCACATCCTAGATCTGACCAACCACTGCCTATCCAACGCATACTTCATCTATAATGGACAAAAATGCAAACAAATAGAAGGAGCACCCATGGGATCACCCCTCTCACCTGTCATTGCAAACCTCTACATGGAACACTTTGAAACCCAAGCTCTAGAAAAATCTGATCACAAACCCAAACTCTGGCTCAGATATGTAGACGACACCTTCATAATCTGGCCACACGGGAAAGAAAAACTGGACAACTTCCTCACACACCTCAACAATCTACACCCCAAAATACAGTTCACTATGGAAACAGAAGCTAACAACCAACTTCCCTTCCTGGATGTCTTAGTCTACAGGAAATCCAATGGCTCCCTAGGACACACCATCTACCAGAAGAAAACACACACAAACCACTATCTGCATGCACTTGCACACCACCCAGCACAGATCAACTCCGTAGCCAAGATACTCGTCTCCAGAACAAAATGCTTAGCTGACGAACAACACCTAAAAACCGAACTACACACTCTCACTAACGTACTAACATCCAATGGATTCCAAAGAAATAAGATTACCAACCTAATCCAAAAAGAAACCCCCACTAAAATCCAAGACAGAGAACAAGAAAACGGCAAAGCCCTCCTCCCATACATAAAAGGCACCACAGACAGAATCAGCAAGATCCTCCACAAACACAACATCAAGACAGCATTCTGCACAAACCGAAAAATATCCACCATCCTAAGAAACCCCAAAGACAAAATTGAGTTAGAAAATCAAGGAGTATATGAAATCCCATGCACCGCCTGCCCACCACATACATCGGACAAACCAACAGAAGAATAAGTGCATGCATTGAAGAACACAAGAACTCAGTCAGAAAAGAGGAACCAACTTCTTCCCTGTCCAACACCTTAAAGCCACAGGACATGAAATTGACTTTAAAAAGACCAGAACTATTGCCAAAACTGAACACTAACAACAGAATAATCAGAGAAGCCATCGAGATAGAAAAACGCCCACACAGCATGAATAAACGAGATGATACTTCCCTCCTACCAGCCATTTGGAAACCCGCCCTTTTTGACAAACGAGTCCCTAACACGAGGAATGACATCAGACCCACACTCACGAGGGCCACACAGGATGTCACCACCACACATCCACGCAAAAAGCAGACTCAAACCCACATCGATGATGAGGCACGACCACGGACCAGAAGCCAGACTGCAGCTGCATCATTAGCCACTTTAAACCCCTCCAATCCATACATGAAGCAGACTGACACCCACCATGAAGAAGTGGCACGATCACGAACGCGAAGCCAAACAACAGCAACGCAGCTCACCAGCTCAAATCCCCCTGCAACTCAGACTAACCCGAGCTTCTGCACATTCTAGCACCTTTTTTATGATCATCATATTTGATGGAGCAAATCTGTGTTTCCAATTTTGTGCAAATGAAATTCTGGTGGCTATGATTATGTGAAGTATGAGGTAATAAATTTCTTTCCTAATCTTCTCTTTTATAATTCCCAATAAAAATAATTCGGGTTTCATAGGAATTTTTTCTCCTGTCATTTCCTCTAACCATTTTTGGATTTTTAACCAATATACCTTTGCTTTGGGGCATGTCCACCACATGTGGAAATATGTCCCATGTTGATGATTGCATTTCCAGCAATTTGGTGTATTTTTTTGGGATATCTTGGCCAATCTTGCCGGGGGTAAATGCCATCTATAAAACATTTTGTAAATATTTTCTTTATAGGCGGCCGACAACGTCATCTTATAATTTGTTCCCCATAATTTTTCCCAATACTCTAATTCAATATTATACCCAAAATTTTTCGTCCAAATTATCATCGTTTCCTTTATCATTTCCTCCTCCATTTTGAATTGAACGAGGCATTTATATATTTTGGTAATTATTTTTTCATCGGTCTCAGTATTTTGTCCGTTTCTTGTTGGTCAGTTTGAAATCCATATACTTCTAAATCTTTTTAATATTTTGTTTGTATTTGTAAATAGGGCCACCAATCAATTTTAATTCCTTCATCCAATAATTTTTATCTAGATTTCAAATTCCTTAATCCATCTAACAATTCCTTATATGTTACTATTTTGTTAAAATCAATTAAATTAGGGTAGACCAAGGCTTCCATTGTCGACATCCATCTTGGGATTTTTAGATAAAAGTTCCTTTTAATTTTCATCCAAGTTTCCAATAGTACTTCCCTCACTTGATGCCTCTGGAAATACTTGTGGGCTTTGTCTTATCCATCCCAAATAAAGGCATGCCAACCTTTCTGCAAGTCATGGCCCTCAATTGTTAAAATTCTTCCATTCTTTAGATTTATCCATTCCCTGAGCCATGACATTACTGCTGCCTGATGGTACAATTCCCAGTCTGGAAGGCTGTTATATATTTTTATGATTGGAATTAGATAGACTGGGTAGCTGTGGTTAGTGAACTGCCTTAATGGTGTTGGTATAAGGTATAGCCCTTAAAGAGTCCTTTTTGTGGAAGGTAAAAATTTGTTTCTACAAAACTAAACCTAAGTATTGATAGGACTTAACCTAAACTATGTGTTCACTATGCAGGCTCTACTTATTCCTAGTCCACCTCTTCGAGGAAAAAAACAACTACCTTGGTCCTAGATGTATTGATATTCAAGTAGTTGAATGCACAGTATGAACTAAACCTGTGCAACAGTCTTCTCATCCCTACCAGGTTATATGACATAAATACCATGTCATCAGTATAAAGCAGAATATTTGCATGTTTATTTTTAACTTTAGGCATATGCATATCAGTTAAATGAAGGGATTTTGGGACATGGTTAATATACAGGTTAAATAAAATGAAGCCAATATACATTCTTGTCTGAACCCTTTAACGCTACTAATTTTCTCTGTTAGGGAACAATGTGATCCTCTGCATGCCCTTATGCATGAGTTTAGTTCCTTGATTAAAGAGAGGAGTTTGGGATCCATGCTCAGATCTGTAAGTTTCTTTGAAAGAAACTTTCACTGCTCACTGAATCAAATGTTGCAATGAGGCAGGGGTGAAATCCACTTACCTTCGCTACCAGTTTGGGAACGGGAGCACGCGGGAGTGCGTGCATGCTTCTTCTGCGCATGTGCAGAGGGTAAAAAACTGGGATGTAATGACAGCTGCCAGTGCTACCAGTTCAGCGAGCTGGATAGAAGCAGGCAGATTTCACCGCTGCAATGAGGTCTATGAAAGCTGTGAACAGTTGGCTCCCTTTAGCTGTGTATTTTTCTCTTAGATGGCATAAAATAAAACAGTTATCAATAGTGGAGCTCCCAGACCTAAATCCAGTTTGCTCTTCAGCCTTTTTCAGTTTCCCAGGTTTTTTGTGTCTTTTGTACAAAATTGTGTCTTTTATACAAAAGATAATTGACATACAATTTTGTTATGATGTCAATTAGACTAATCAGTTTATAATTTGAGGGATTACCCTTATCACCCTTTTGGTCAATGGGGACCATGATAGAGAGCTCCCAACCAGTTGGAATTTGGTGGTAATTATTTATGAGTAAATAAACCTGCAAGTAAGGGAGCCCACCAGTTAATGTGACATTTGAATAATTCAGGGTATAGATATTCCCCTGGAGCCTGAATCTTGAAAGAGGCGGTTGTGAAGCCCCTCCTCAAGAAGCCTTCCCTGGACCCGGCTATATTATCAAATTATCGTCCAGTCTCCAATCTTTGCTTTGTTGCGAAGGTTGTTGAGAGTGTGGTGGCGCGACAACTACCCCGATACCTGGATGAAGTTGTCTATCTGGATCCGTTCCAGTCGGGCTTCAGGTCACGATACAGCACGGAAACGGCATTGGTCGCATTGGTGGATGATCTCTGGAGGGCTCGGGACAGAGGTTGCTCCTCTATCCTGGTCCTATTAGATCTCTCAGCGGCTTTTGATACCATCGACCATGGTATCTTACTGCACCGGTTGGAGGGGTTAGGAATAGGGGGCACCGTGCTTCGGTGGTTCTCCTCCTTCCTCTCTGACCGTTCGCAGTTTGTGTTGGCAGGGGGGCAGAGGTCGACCTCGAGGCACCTTATTTGTGGGGTGCCGCAAGGGTCAGTCCTCTCACCCCTTCTGTTCAACATTTATGTAAAACCGCTAGGCGAGATCATCCGTGGTTTTGGGGTGAGTGTTCATCAGTATGCTGATGACACACAGCTATACATCTCCACCCCAGACCACCCCAATGATGCCCTTGCTGTGATGTCCCGTTGCCTGGAGGCCGTGCGGATCTGGATGGGGAGAAACAAGCTCAGACTCAATCCCTCCAAGACCGAGTGGCTGTGGCTTCCGGCATCCCGGTATAGTCAGCTAGTACCATCACTGACAATAGGGGATGAGATCTTGCTCTCCACAGAGAGGGCCCGCAACTTGGGTGTCCTCCTGGATTCACGGTTATCTTTAGAAGATCATTTGACGACCGTGGCCAGGGGTGCCTTTTATCAGGTTCGCCTGATCTGCCAGTTGCGTCCCTTTCTGGATCGGGACGCCTTGCGCACGGTCACTCATGCCCTAGTTACCTCCCGTATGGACTACTGTAATGCTCTCTACATGGGGCTCCCCTTGAAAAGCACCCGGAGGCTCCAACTGGTCCAGAACGTAGCCGCGCGGGTGATTATGGGCGCAGTTTGTTACGCCCATGTAACACCTCTCCTACGCGAGCTGCACTGGCTCCCGGTGGTCTTCCAGGTGCGATTCAAGGTGTTAGTTATCACCTTTAAAGCGCTCCATGGCTTAGGACCTGGGTACCTACGAGACCGTCTTTTGCCACCAATAGCCTCCCACCAACCAGTTCGTTCTCACAGGGAGGGACTACTCAGGGTACCGTCAGTCAAATTATGTCGACTGGCAACTCCCAGGGGGAGGGCCTTCTCTGTGGGGGCTCCAACCCTTTGGAATGAACTGCCCCCGGAGATACGGAATATCCCTGATCTCCGTGCTTTCCGCCGTGCCCTCAAGACCCTGATGTTCCAACAGGCAGGGCTAAACATACGAACATGTGAATGATTTTTTAAATGTTATCTAATTCTGGGTTTTATTTAATTGATCAAACTAAGTCATAATTTTAATTAGCAATTTTATGATGTTTGTGTGTCTATATTTTTCTTGACTGTACACCGCCTTGAGTCCTACGGGAGAAAGGCGGTATAGAAATATAATAAATAAATAAATAAATAAATAAATAAATAAATAAATAAATAAATAAATAAATAAATAAATAAATAAATAAATCTGAATGAGTCCTCTAGTCTCCTGTTCAATCACCAGAGATCAGAGTGGGGTGAAACCACAAGCCTCTTATAGATCATTTTGTGGCTCCTCTAATCCATTACAATTTGGGACAGTAAATAATTGGCTATAATATTCCTCCCACATGGAGCCAGGTATTGGGATATCCAAGAAAAACCTTGCTTGCAAGATTCTTTCCACTTGCTGGACTGGGAATTAACAGGTCTTATTTAAAGAGTGTAAACTGATGTGTTAACAATTTGCACTTTTCTAGACTTCCTATTTCCTACTATAGAAGCAAAACCATTGTAAAATCTACTGAATTCTGGAATTTATTTTTGGAAACTGTCCTTCAAAATCAAAAAGAATATACAGAAGAACATGAGGTAGAATGCAAATAAATTTGGGGCAGTAAATTTTTGGCAGAATGCAAATAAATTTTGGATTGGGCAGTAAAGTCATATTTTTAATATTTCTCTTGATATGAAAAAAATGTTTAGTATAGATAGAGATTTTAACAGACCACAAAAAATGTTGATGTGTGTGTAAATTACATGTTTTAATAAAGTTCAGCCCACTTCACAAGTATTGTAGACCATTCCGGCTTTAATTGCTCCTTCTTCTTATGTATGTTTTCTCTTTTCTTCTCTCTCTCTACCCCCCCTCCCTCCCATTACAGTTCAAGACCAGTGCAAAAATAAGTTACAACAATGTTATATTTCTGTTAGCATCAAGTAGGAGGATATCCTCTGACTGTGCTTTCATCATGTCTTCCCTGGGTTTCTGCATTTTCCCCCCTTCCTGTCATTATTATTATTATTATTATTATTATTATTATTATTATTATTATTATTATTATTATTATTTATTGGTTAATCTTTAGTGAGATTCACAGCCTTTGAGGCTGGTTAATAGCTCAACAGCTCGAGTCCTAACCAAGGACCTAGGAACTGTTAAGGTATCGTCGGAGGATGTAAGCTGTTCCGAGTAAGGTGGTTTTTTGTTTTTGTGTTTTTTTGGTTTATTATTATTATTATTATTATTATTATTATTATTATTATTATTATTATTATTATTATTTGTCATATCATCATCATTTGATAATCTTCCTTAAACTTTTATATCCCCTTTTTTATTTGCCAATGCCTTGATAATCTTGATTCTTTTTAACTGTACATCTTTATCCATTCTCCTTGTTCAAGTTTCATCACTTTCTCACTTCTAAAGGAGTCTGGATATTTTTCCCCGTTGACCGACATGCTTAGAACTTATTAAGAGTGCAACATTGTTCCTTAGAATCCAGTTCCTGAACAGACCTTGGCACCATTTTTCAGCTTTCCTAGCTTTTCTATAACTTGGCCTCTCAATAAATGTATTATAAGCATCCACATTTGATATCCTGGACAACATTAGCCAAAGGTTGCAAGAAGTAAGACTTCTTGCAGTCTCTCCTCCCCTTCTGGTTCTTTCCTCTTTGTGAAAATTTAAATTGCAAACAGCTCAGGAAAGGGATTTATTATTGTTTTAGTACATGGTGTTGGTGTTCTATGGGAATTATAATGCACAATGAACTTGTCTTCAACAAGCAGGATAAGAAATCAGAGCAACAGAAAAATTAACTCTCTGAACTGGCTGGAAAGAAATCTGGGTGGAAAAGCTGAAGAAATAAAAGGTATACCATGCCAAGCTACCAGGACCCTGGGTATAACTCTTTCCCCACCTCTGTTTAGCAGAATTGAGAATAAGTAAGATGCTGATGAGATGTGACAAGGCAAGGACAAAGGAGAGATGAAAGAATAAATGAGAAATGGATGAGAAAAATAGCATAGGAAATAATGAGGGAAATACAGAAAAACGGTGTTTTAAATCTCTCTTCCCAGCAGCACAGTGGTAGGGAGATTCTGGACTTTAGCAGTTAAACTTAAGTCTTCTTTTAGTTCCTGGTGAATGTATGGACATGTCCACTGGAGTATAGTATTTACCACTAATTTGCCATTGCCTTTACTCATTTTTTCAAAATTTCTTAGGCTAGTCTACATCCCTGGGATTTCCTGGTGGTCTCCTGTTCAAGTGATAACCCTATTTAGCCTTTAGAAAACAGTTGAAATTGGCTAGATGCTGCCACCTGCTTTGACTCAATTGAGTTGGAGATGAGAAGTTTATATTTAAATTACTGACTTCAAAATATAGTAAGCTGAGTCTGCAATATCTGGCATTTTTACTACTCATTCTGCTGTATAAGAACCTGATATTCTGCCCAAATCTGGTCCTGCCCAAATCTTATTCCAATATTTCTCCCCATTATGGAGAAATAGCCCTGCCATGGCTATACATTTTCATGGCCTATCATTCAAAACTGTATAATGTCTAGTCAAATAGTTTTTCAGAATTACCTGCTAACAGCTTTTACTTGGAATAATGCCAAAATTTTCTTGTTTGCCACTTTTCTTTGTATCTGAAATCTTGGCAGCATCAGTTAAGAGACTGTGATGGTGAGAAAGCACTGATGGCAATCTCATGGTCCAGGAAGCCAGGCAGGCACAGAAGGAGCTCTCAATAAATCTTAACTGTATTTCTAATTCTCAACACACATTCAGTGTGTGACACTAAGCCAATCACACAGAGCACCACATTTTCTAAAAAGGAGAGTGCTCCCAGCTGGAACCAGATGTCCAAAAGTGATTGGTATGTTGGATGTTAAGCTCTTGAAAATCCAGTCTAAGTGTCTTGATAGAAGCTGCTGGCTGGCTCATTTTTGAAAGCTGAAGTCCTGACAAAAGGTCAGTCTTGGAAAGAATGTGCTGCCTATATTTTAATCTGATCCTTACCTTCTGTACTGTCAAGAGAAAATAAAGTCCAAATATGTCCCTGATGAGGGGAATTTTTATCTTCTGCCCAGTAGTGGCCCTAAGGACATAACCTTATCATCTGCCTATGTATGTATGTATGTATGTAATGTATGTATGTATGTATGTATGTATGTATGTATGTATGTATGTAAACAATTTATTTGGTCATATATTCCATTAAGATTATTCTGGACAATGTACAAATTAAAAACCAAAAAAATCAATAACATAGTTCATAAAACCAGCATTCCAAAACCATGCTCTAAAGTAGTTTTTCTTAAACATTTACTCTCAGGACACCTTTCCACTTTAAAAATTTTTGGAGGACCCCAAAAAAGCTTTTGTTTGTTTGGGTTGTATTTATCAATATTTACCACATAAAAATTAAATTGATGTATTCGCTTCTCATGACGATTTGATTGGATTTTAATATTGTATTATTTTTCAAAGAAGGCTGGCAAATAATTTTGATTGTTGATGAAAGAATCTCTGGGAATCCCCAGGGGTCCTAGGACCACACTTTAGGAAAGAGGATCCCTCTAAAAGATCCCTAGGGTCAAAAAACCATTCATCTTCCAATTACTAAGACAATACAATCAGATAAGGAGGGGTGCTTAACCTCCCCCCAGATGCTCCCCAAATATGGGAACATCTGGATCTTTAACACCATGCAAAAGACCCACAGGAACTGGTCCATGCAAAGGTGCTCCACAAGATAGGCGCAGTAACACAGAAGTGGTTTATTTTAAAATGTAACAGTCATCTACTTAAAGATATATTTAAAATAGGGCTAAACATTCCTCAGTGTCAGGGTTGAAAGACAGATTTTGTTTATTTGCTTGTTTACTACCCCTGAAGTGAATGTTTCCAACTCTATGGAGCCTCTGCTGTCCACTGATGGCTTTGCCAAATCTGATAGAAAAGGGGCTCCGTTCTTCCCTGGTGCCTACTGACAAGAAGTATCAAGTTATCTAATCATGTCTAGCCTTCAGCAAGCTTCTCCCCAGTTCTTTCCCTAAAGAGATTTAAAACAGTCATAACTTTCCAAACTAGCACCAACCTATAAAGTCGACTGCCTGGATGAACATAGGTTGGTCTGTTCAGTTGAATTAGAACTTTCTGCCAACCCTGAAGCAAAATACCTTTGTACTGCAGTTCTCTTCTTTTTTTAAATGAAAACATTGCCTCCCTGTCCTACAGCTGGGTGCCATTGTGTAAAGGATTAGCTGTACATCCTGAACAGGATGGAGGGGAGTGAGAGATGATGTTTACATTTCACAATTCTTTCCAGTTATTCCTCACAACAGAATTTCCCAAAGGGTGTAGTATACACTGTTATATAATCCAGCTTGATTTGGCTTTCTCTACTCAGATCAAAAGCAGTATGTCCAGGTAATTAGAGATTGGTTACGCTGGTAAGCATCCTTAGACATCTTAATCATGTTAAGGGATTACCTACTGATTCTACAGCTTTATCATATATAAAACATCAATGTCAGTGACAATTACAGAAGCAACTCAGCAGAAACACTGCATTGTTGAATGCTGTATAAAAGAAATAGAAGCTAAGTTATTGCTGAATTTCTAAAGTCTTCTCTGAGGCACAGATATGGAACAGGAATATGACTCTGGACTGAGATATGATGATCCCTCCAGAATTTACCACCAAAGTGCTAGTAAGAATATTTTTAAAAATTTAGAAATCAGATGTGTTTCCTGTGAGTTAGCTAGATATAAGGGCAGTATAATACTCTTTATAAATATAAATAGGAGAGAACAATATGGATCAATTAGAAATGGATTATTACGTTAATTGTGTTAAAATTACCTCACATCCTGAAACAATCAGTATTCAAATGTACAAAAAATGAGGATAGTTTAATTGAAAAGATAAGAAAAACTTGGTCTAATACCTGTGAAACTCTGGTTGCCTCTGCCAAGAACCTCTTCATTTCTTTCTCTGTATGTACTACATTCATTGCTGAACCACTAATAAGAAAGATAAAAGAAAACAGTTTTAGATTCAAAAACTTCTTGTATCTAATGATCTGAAAAGCTGAAAGAACTGTTCTCCCCCAAAAAAAAGCAGTACTGTTCCTTACTTATCACTAAGATAAAAATGGGCATAAGATACTCCAAAGGAATAATTTTTTAAAAAGGTGTGTGTGTGTCTGGATTAATAACCAGGAGCTGGTAATCATTCTGCCACATAGGAGATATTCTAGAACAAGGTTTCTCAGCCTTGCTGGGAAATTCTGGGAGTTGAAATCCACATATCCCAAAGTTGCCAAATTTGAGAAACACTTTCCTAGCAAAACTTGCTTGTTCAGACATTTCAAACACAACTTGATGTTTCAATTCCAGTTAAAATTTAGTTTAAAGGTATATGTCAAATGAGAGCCATTTGTAGTGGTATAGTGGTTAAGGCATCGAGCTAGAAACCAGGAGACAGCGTATTCTAGTCTCGTCTTAAGCACAAAGCCTCCTTGAGCCAATCACTTTCTTTCAGCTTTAGGAAGTAGACAATGGCAAGCCACTTCTGAAAAACCTTGCTAAGAAAACTGCAAGGAGTTTTCCAGGTAGTTTCCGAGAACTAAACACAATTGAACAGGAGGGAAAAAAAGGTTTTAAAAATCTTTGAGAATTTCTTTTCAAAACAATTTTAAATAATCCGTAGATTAATATTTTCCATTTTAGGGATATTTGGACTACTTTAAAAATCCAGTTTAAAAATGAATATGATTAAATTATTTAAAGTTAATTCATAATTAATTGAATGATGAAGGCCTTATGTACATATCCTTGTATGTACATAATATGTATTATGTACATATAGTGTAGCCTAGCTACACTATAGCAGAACTGCCTTTAGGGTTGCCAGGTCTGCTTCCAAAAAATAGCGGACAAGCGGAGGGGGGGGGGTTTAAGTAGTAAAAAAAAAAATTACAATTAAATTATATATTTTCTTACAAACATTTTAACACGCCATTTTAGGTCAGTCGACACAAGCTACAATACATTTTAAAAATGTGAACTGTACATAATTTTATAATATATTTTTATTTTAATCTCATCATTAATTTTTTCGGAGAATTGAGTTCAATGGATATTCGATCTTTGTCTCATTCTAACATGAAAAAAAAAACACAAAACGCGATTCTCCTATCCTTATTCTCTTAGACTGTACAGCTTTATATTACGTACCATTTCATCATAAAGCTTTTGAATAAAAAAAATGTCCACTATTTTGTTGAAAAAAAATAGTGAACATAATGTGAAAAAAGCGGACTGTCCGCTCAAATAGCGGACACCTGGCAACCCTAACTGCCTTTTCTTGCTTAAATATTCTTTCTGCTTCATTCAGTGTCCGGGTTGCCTCCTTCAGACTGATAGTTCACTTTTTTTTTCTTATTGGAAAACTTCAACTCAGTATCCATTAGCACTTGCAAACTGTGCTCAACAAACTCTATTTCTCTTCCAATCCTCTCATCTATGAATAAGCTCTTCGCTGCATTAAGCTTTGGAGAGGGATATTTAGAATATTCCTGCACATTAATCCAATTCATTGCCACTGCCTCTCTTTGTTTTTGTCAACTATGTCTTGGAAGAAAAGCAGTTGCCACAGCATGTATTGGACAGAAAATAGTAATGGGGGTGGGGGAAGCATTTTCACATAGCCAAACTCAAAATATTGTCAGCAGGATGTAGATATACCTGTTTCTAAGAGGTAGCAAGAAATGAAACTGGAAAGAGAAGGTTGAGAATATGAACATTCTTAGGGCTGTTTCAAAGACACCATCATTCACAGGGGTTTTTCCTCCCATCCTCACTTTTTATGAGTTAATAGCATGCTATGATAAATTACCAGAATGCTGAAGGCTGCTGACATTTAGAGGTAATTCTTCAGGATTCAGGTTCTTTCAAGTGTCAGGAAGTCTGTTTCTGACATTTATCTGCCTAATTTTGAACGTGGCTAATCACTCAACAGTCTTTTGTGGTCCTATCCATGCATATTCACTGTCAGATGGGAAGTAGGAAGAGCAAGGACAATCAAATTGGTGAGTCATACTAGGGACAAACATTCAGAATATATTCTTCAGATTTTGAACTTTGAAAGAGTTCCTTTCTACTATTCTTTAGAGTAGCTTCCATTTTAGGGTTCTGTGAGATTTTAAAAAAAGAGATGCTACAGCATGAAGAACTCCATTAAGATTGGTTAGATCAGGGGTGTCAAACTCACAGCCCGCAGGCCAGATGCGTTACACAGTGTCCACACTCACCTCCATTTTAGCAAAGGGGGAAAAAGTTGCAATATGTCACGTGGTAACAACGTGATGATGCAAGTTTGATACCCTTGGGTTAGATTATTCCTTATTGCAGCAGCATCCTTTTTTTAAGGCTTACATTTTTATTTGGGAAACATCCTAGACTAGAAAATTATCAGAATGATATTATAGATTACCTAAAAGCATATTAATCAGAATATGTCAGACCACTGTAATATATTTCTCTGATTTATTTAGAATTTTAAACGTTATGGAGGATTATCAGTTCCATTAATTTTTTTTTTTTTTTAATCCTTATTGCAGGTTCTGTTTGGGGCATCTGAAAATGGGAACTTCATCTCGGAGGTAATCTCTAAAGCTTGTCCACATGAAGTTGGGGCCTAATACAAAATGTGATTTGAGTCTTCTGTGGAGTAGCATGGAAAAAACACAAACTGCTATGTTTTTTTGTAAGAACAAAATGAGATGAAATGTACAGAAAGCACAGCAAGTGTCCACAAAGAGCAGTAAAAAAGTCACAATGATGGCCATAACAATATGATCAAAGCCCCATCCCTTACATCTCTTGCAATGCACATGAAGAATGGCAAGTGCTGATCACATAGTTGTGGCTGCCTTCTTGAATTTTTTGACCCCCTACCTTCCCCTCCACCCCAACCTTCTGAGAAGATAAAGACCACCCAGTTTCAGAAAAACAGGTACAGAAGTTTTGTAATTTTGTTTAAATTCTGGTTTCTCCATGTTAAATATTGTCCATAAATGTGTTGCTTTTAAAGCTACACAACATCTGCCTCTCCTCTGGAAATAATCCTGTCAATTTCAGACCACAAGGGTGCCCTTATGCAAAAAAAAAAAAAAAAGTCTTACCAATTGGTAGACAAAGAGGATTGGTTAGACAACAATGTCAGTGAAATCTGCAATTTTCATTACACCCTTTGTCTTTGTCTTTTGTTTTCACAACATACAAAAAAGATGTATTATTCTAAGACATCTGTCATTTTTGCTTTGGGTATAGTTCCTAAAATATAGCATCACAGATGATCCCTTGCAGGAAATAGCTTGATTTGGAAATCATACATAAACTTCTACTAGTGATTTCCATGGCTTTACAAACGGCATTGCAATTGCCATCTAGTGTGTTTCTTTATATCATATTACTATAGGCAAATGTTGACTGTAAAACAGTAATTGGGAAGCCCTTGAAGAATCATTCTATACAATTAGAAAGTAGATTTGTTAGTAATTTGAATCCACTTTTTTTAATTACCCTCCATATCCTGCTTTTTGGGAAAACATGGAAGAACTGTTGCAATTTTTTCAAAGTCTGTCTTCTGCATTTCTACAGCCATTCAAAGTGCCCCAATCTGAATTGCTTTATAGAAGTTCTGGTTTGGAAAAATTACAAACTTGGTTCAAAGCAGGCCACTTGAACTTGATCTAGGGTCCAGCTGCCTTATATCAAACAGGATAATATATTGTAAATAAATCCCTGCTTTTTTTGGGGGGGGGAATAATATGTAGAACCTCCGTATATGCAACTTAATTAACATTTATTACCGTACTTAAATGTGCTGCTTTTCCAGATATTAGTGGCTAGAGCTAATGTTTATATGAGTCAGGAAAGGATAGATATTGTCCCAATATGTCCTTATTATGCAATAGACATAGTCATGGATATTTGAGAGATCAAAGAAGCTGCTGATCAGACAAACAAAATAAGCCCATCGGGTAGGAGCATTAGCTACAGAGAATGATCATTTTATTGCCAGTACCTTCCAGGGCCTTGAAGCTACAAAACTCAATTTTCCAGTTAAGAAATCATCCTTTCCTGGCATTGGAAAGAGAGATTTTGTGGACTATTTATAGGAACCAATTTGACGCTGTTGTTTTTCAGCTTGAGTTTCAAGCTATAAAAGGCCTCAGAATTTCTCAATATAAGCTCTTAAGGCCTGGTCAGTCATGCCATCAGGTACACCACAGTGTTAGTAGCAATCATGAAAGGCCTTGTAGACTGATTTGCTCAGAGAGATGTGAAGAAAGTGAGCAGAGAGCAAGAAAGTGAATGGCTCTGAATAAGTTCAAGGCAAATGGGACTAAAAAATGAAGTAAAGATGGTAGAAGGAAGTAAAAAAGTAGAAATAAATAACATTCGTGCAGATGTTTATTATATCATATGTACATGAATTTGTCCAATCTCTCTCCTATGTATATACAAACATACACATAGACAAGTTTATGGATAATTTTTTTTAATACCTATGGTAGCTATATGGAAAGCCCATATTTGGAGTAAATGTCCTTTAGCATGCCAGATATGTCTGGGGTCAAAGAGTATAAGAGCATGATTGCCTTTATGTGCTGCACATTGGATTTTTAGAAGCATCTAGGTAGCTACCACCGGAAATGGAACTAGAAACATTATTTGATCCTCCTAAAACATCTATTGTGTTTTTGTGAGTATATGTCTGAATATTTTAAATTAAAGATAAGAGGAAAATGAGGACACAAAAGAGAAGAACAGTTTCAGGGACAAGTAGACTCTAGACTAGAGTTAGCTGGATATAATGAGGATACCAGGAAGTAGATGATCCAAAACTACATTGGTAAAGCTGGCAAAAAAATAAGCACAGTTCACTATTTGTGTTTGAAGAGTATACTTTATCTAATATACCTTGAGGTTTTCATTACAATGTTAAATCTAAAAGGCATATTTCCAGTTTACTAAGCAAGCAGCCAACAAGACAAATATGCCAGTCTCTACATTAATTAGATGTCCAGCTGCTGAATGGTGAAACTGTTAAGTTTCTAAGTATGACACTCTTAGTATCACAATCTATTCAGTAATCAATCAATGCAGGAATTTCAGCTTGTGCTAATAGAACATGCTTTACCTCAAAACATAAGAAGGTCTCAACAAGCAAGGGTAGCCCACTGAGTTTGCAAATTCCGCAGCATCTTCCTAAAGAATAGGAAAATATACTTTATTTATAAAATTGGTAACATTAAACTCAACCTTCCCCATCCTGAAGATTTTCATATCACTGCATTTGGATATATCTGCAGAAAACTTGAGTCCTTCAACATTTTCTATTTCAATAAGGCTCAAACTCATTACTTGCATTTCTGTTAATTGTTCTGTCTTTCTACCTTTTTAAGTTAAACCCTCTGGCAGTTGGAGGTTGCTGAACCTTCTTCCTATGCAAAAGGAGGCTTTTTGTTATTTCTTTATACTACAGTATTGCCAAAGATAAATGCAGCCTTCCAATTAAGCAGATAAAAAAATAGGTCATGGATGTTGGCTTCAACTAGTGACTAAACCCAGCTTCCAAATAGATCTACCTACCAAGGAACTGACTGCTTTCCAGGGTGCCTGGGCCACCTGCAACTCATCAAGAACAGCTGAGAATACAGATCTGTCTTCTGCACGATCAATCTGCAATGGATTGGTACCCATAATTTTAACTCCATTTCTGTAAAGTGGCACAGCTAGGTTATTTGGGATCTGCCCTCCTACAGAGATGATGCAGCCATCACATGCCTAGGAGCAATCCAAAGAATACAAAATGTTACATACATTTGCTAACAATTACAACATTTCATTTCTCCAACTGCCGGTCTCTTGAAATGTTTGGAAGCAAGGGAAGAAACTCTTCCTGCTTCTGGCAGAATCCTTCACCTCCCTCCACCAAAATCTATCCAAAAGGATTGGGTATTCATTGCAGCTCCATATTTGGTTTATCTAAGCAGTGCAGCCAAATGCATAGCGGTAAGACAATATGATGAAATCTTATTTCACTTTTGAACAGATCCCATTAATAATAGTATCGATAGCTGAGTTTTTTTAAGTGCATCCATTCTCATAGCCCCTTAACCCTAGAAGCATCTCTTAATGAAACTAAGATTCATGAGTCTCTAGTACATGATCCATCTCTATCTTTTTGGAAAAGCAGCTGATCTTATTTGCAAATGGCCTCTCTTACATAGTTAAGCTGAGAACTCTTCCACTGGTTTCCCTGAAAACACAGAGAAAGCTGAGCAGCTATTATGAACTGCATTGTAACCTTTTAGGATCAACCAGGTAAGAAACAAGTATAGAGAAATGTTCAGAAACATGGCAATGTTTGTTTGTTTCTGCCAATTTGTATTAAAAAAATACAATAATCTTAAGGAGCCCTAAGACTATCACAAAAAATCAACACTTCTCATGAAGTTATTATAATGCCACATATACATACATGTATGATGTCCTTAAGTTTATATTTCACAGTTAAAAAAATACATCCATATCAACACTATTGTCCTCCAACATAAAATTAAGCATGTGTGTAATTGCTTTCACTGTCACAGGTTGAAATTAAGCTCAGCAAGGGCAGGACAATTCATTCCATAAATAACTGTGAAATAATTAAATTAGCTTATAAATATTGTGCAATATGTCATCTTTGAAACACAGTTATATATTTATTTGGCATTCATTACTGAACTAGGTTACTAGGATTAACTATGTGTTGTAAAATATGAGGTCAGTATCTAAAACTAGTAACTTTAAGAAATGCCCTGATAAAAGGGGAAATAAAGCTTTGATTTCACAAATGATTTAGCTTATTTTATGAGGTCTTGAGCTTCCTTACGTTGAAAATATTTGGACCATTTTAAAAATGAATTACCTCCTGTTGGTAGATATCTAAGATCCTCTCAAGTGATAATTCCTCAAAGTAAAGCCTGTCACATTCATCAAAATCGGTGCTCACTGTCTCTGGGTTGCAGTTTACCACAACTGTCTTCTTGGAGAGCTGACGCAAGGTACGGATGCAAGAAACAGCACACCAGTCAAACTCCACACTACTTCCTGCCAAAAATAGAGTTGGAGTTTTTAACAAACAACATTAGCCTGGAGGTTTAAAAAGCAACTGCTATGTCAAGGTCAGAGGAAGGAAGTTTGCAGCTATAACATCATGTCTGTATCCACTGACAATATGTATTACCTTGATAAAAGAAGTGCCTTTGTGAATTTCTGGGTAGTTAATAAATCCACTGAATAGCAGCTTCTTAAAATTAATTTAACATTTGATGGGTCAGGCTGTAAGCTATTTATATGTCTTAATAGAGAATGTTTATCTAAAACCATAGCTAAAACATAATGAATAAATATATTTTCTCCCCAGGTATTCACCATGCTTATGGAAAATATTTATAGGTTCTGGCCTTACATTTGATCTCCACATTTTTGGTGGAATTTCCAAGTGGGTTTAATATATAGATATATGTACTGTGCACTCAGTTCAGGAAATCAGATATAGATTTAGCAGAAGCTGTCCTTCAAAATATGTGGTAAACATATCAATGAAATATGAAAGTAGTTTTAGTCATTTCAAATCCCAACTAAATGGTAATGCTAGTTAACACTATTTGAAATAAATGTTAATGCCATACATATAAGTATCAAGTCTGTTGAAGTATAAAGACAGATAAATCAAAAAGGGTGAGTATTGCTATGAAAAAGTGAAGAGGTAGAGAAGATCCCCTGGCCATTTACTATCATCACACCTTCATGATCCTTAAGATGTATTTCTATACAAGCTTTTTCTGGATTTCTAAATTACATTATTAGAAGTTTTCCATCTGGAAAACAGTTCTTTCATACTAAACCTACAAAACGAAATGCTTGAGAACACTGAAATAGCAATTATTTGGCATATAGAATTCAAGTACTACAAGAAAAGATATTACACAAGAGAGTACCAACTAAAGAAGCTTCTCAGTTGGAAAAATATGGAGAAGCTATAGAAGCAAGATTTACCTATATGATATGGTCCACAGCCCAGCACCATCATTCCATGGTCATCAAATTTTACATCATGTTCCTAAAATAGAACACAATAAAAGAAGTCACCAGAAATTATTTTCAGCAGTATCCTCTGGGCTCATGGGAATAAAACATTTCTGGCTCACAGTTCTTCATCTAAAAATAAAACAGTAAGGGATTAATTTGGTCTTATTTGCTTTACTTTATTAATTTTTTTAATATAGGGTCCTTTTAAAGAAGTTGGAATAGTAATGTAAGACACAGTATAGGGCTTGCTGAAAGATAATAGCATGAATAAATGACCTTGTAAAAGGAGCGTTATCGTCTTGCAGTATATATTTAGTATTAGTATTGTCTTGTGGAATGTTGGAATCATAAGGAATGCTTATAGAGGGCATAGCCCAAGATGAAGTAGAACCATGGGGTTATGATACAGTTAACCACTTTGTTGCCGAAATTAGGATTATAAAAGAGGACCATACCTAAAAAAATTCATGGGTGGGAGATACTAAAATTGGGCTTGTTTCTTGGAGTAGCTGATTTAATTATGGTATTCATATGACACCCATGATTCAGTTCAATGTCTGTAGTGTGAACAGCATACAGTATATGACTGCTTCTAAGTTAGTACCATAGTAGTAGGCTATTCTGATCAGATAATATTATTTTTTTATCCCAAATTTCCTGTCAGAAGTAATAGTCTCCACATATTCATTGAAGATAAAAATGAGCCAGGAGCAGCTCCTTATTATAGCTCTTTGCCTGAATGCCAGAAATGGGAGTTAAACAATGTCTAACCTCAGGCATTGTTTGTGCGATAACCAGAGCCTAAAAGTAAATAGCCTAAAAGAAGCCATAGTCTGTTACTATGGACTTCACTATGACACAGTAATGGTCACACATTAAGTCCAACCATAGCCACTGAGGCAACCAAACTTACATGTAGATAAAGAGCATATAGAATTGCAGGCTAAATAATTGGTCTGTTACTGTCATTGCCTGCTGTTTTCTTTCTGACCTCCACTGCCACAGACTTATGGGACAACCCATGCTAACTGATTTCCATTTCATCTGGTCTTGACTAAGGCTAGACTAATTACTGTTCCGCCTACAAGAATATTGCATAAAAATTAATTGTCTCTGCCATGCTTGGCTGAAAATTTATCACGATTCATTCTGCTAACTTTGATGGTAGGTAATTCATTCTCCAGTACTTTATGCTCATCCTTCTCAGCTTCTTTAGCTAAGATTGGCCTCCATTCTTCCTTTTGCTTTTACTGTTCAGTTGCCTTTCCCTCAAATAATTAATTACTGGTCTGCAACTCTTTCAAACATAAATCCCAGATTGAGTTGGCATTACGGTTCTCTAGTATTTTTGTGGGTGCCTAATGGCTTGGTGGCATGCTAGCAGAAAGGTAATACTGGGAAATAATACTTCCCACAGAATCTTTATTAAGGAAGGTTTTTTTTTTTTTTAATTTGATTTATATGCCGCCCTTCTCCGGGGACTCAGGGAGGCTTACAATGCGTTAAGCAATAGCCTTCATTCTTTTGTATATTTTATACAAAGTCAGCTTATTGCCCCCACAACTGGATCCTCAATTTACCTACCTTAGAAAGGATGGAAGGCTGAGTCAACCTTGAGCCTTGGCGAGATTCAAACCTGCAGTAATTGCAGGCAGCTGGTCTTAATAACAGGGTGCTTTAGACCACTGTACTACCAAGTTAGTTTATCTCTTCAGCCAAACTCTGTCATTCACGCGATAACCATTCTGCTGCATTCCTCCAATGCTACCAAATTCTTGAAGTAATCATCCTTATCAAAGCCATTTGTACAAAGATCAAGGGAATTAGCTTTTTTCATTATACAATTCATTGTCAATAATCAGCATGGAATGAGATGGGACAGTACCACCCATTGCACTTGCAACGTATTGGACTTCACAAATTTATTTGATAATAAGAGATTAAATTTCCCAAAGAAAAGAATCTTCCACAGTGCAAACTAGCAAGTAATACTTATATCGCTAAGATATTTTGTTGTAACCTGCCCCAAGTCACTTTGAAATGAGATGGGTGGCAAATAAATTTAATAAATAATAACTAAAATCATTATCATCCTCTTTGGCCATCTACAGCAAAGAGAAATAATGTATATTATTATAGTCGTTCATAGAAGACAAAACTATGGTGCTATGGATAAATTCTCATTCCTTATCTGTCTACTCTTCTTGTTCAACAGGACTTTAATGCCCCCAGCTATATTTTTACTTGCTCAATAAAAATAACAGAAAAACATTTCCACCTGTACTCCAATGGGATTATGCTTCTGCCAACTGCTGTAAACTATAACTGCCTACAGAGTGAGTGAATTTGAGTTGCAAGGTCAGTAGATACTAATGGGAGAAAATACATCATAATACACAATAGCTGTAACCTAATAAATGACAGTACTTACCTGGCCATTGTAAGTGACATAGAGGTAATTAGTTACAGCAGGGTATTCTCCTGCCAGCGTATCAATCTGCAAAAGGGGAGAATTGTCAGTATGAAAACAACAACTATTTGTCAGGTTCGTGCAGTACCATTCCTTGGTTGTCCTGTTTCCCTCCAGGGTGTCTGTGTGTGTGTGCGTGTGTGTGTTATTCTCTCTGTTCAGATATTTACTGACACAACACAAGTAATCATCAGCCAAATATTATTTTAACTGAATAATTTCGATTTAAGCATTAACTGAAATTCATTGCCTCCTTGTTGATGCCTATATGCAATAATATGTATGCATAAGAGGCTCTGGAGACCACCAAGGTTTGCCCAAGAACAAAGAGTCTTCAAAGAATAAAACAAGAGGAGTCAAAGTTACTGTCTAATGTGGATGAAGAGTCAACCATAAGCCTGGAATGTGGTTGGCTGACCCTCCTCCACATAGCAATATTGGTCTCATTTTAAATCAAAACTAAAAGGAAACCTAGTTTTTTTTTTTCTGCAGAAAAAAGCTGTAAATTTAACCATTCATCATCCTTCTGTTTTATTTAATACACTTCAGGCAATAGAATCCCACCCCCACCACAGTGCACACAGATATATTTCATTTTGCAGGATTAGGAGTTCTTCTGCTTCTCAAATGGTAATGTCATGCTTAATAATTATGGAGGAAACTTTCAAATGCTTTTCTTGATATCTGGATTAGAAGTTTCAAAAGTCTACATGGTTAAACTGTGGACAGACGTACCCTAATAAGCTACCATTTTGCCAGATGTAGATAAATAGATTCCTAATTTCTCAAAACGGAGTCCCACTTTATTCAATGGGGTTTGCTCTCAGGTAAGATGAGCAAAGCTAATGCTCAGCAGTAAAGGTGGTTTTAATATTAAACTTATGCCATGATCAGCTGCAGCTACAGCTTGTTATTCAGGTGTCCATATCACTTCTGTAACTTTTGACTCTTTATATACATCTTTATGTACATTGAGAGCATATGCACCAAGACAAATTCCTTGTGTGTCCAATCACACTTGGCCAATAAAAAAATCTATTCTATTCTATTCTATTCTATTCTATTCTATTCTATTCTATTCTATTCTATTCTATTCTACATCTTTCTTCTTAGAGCGTAGAATGCGGTCTGACTCTGTAAGAGACAATATTTTGTTCTGACTCTATAAATATCTTTCCTTTTTAAATATCTTTTGCTTCTTCTTTCTCTCCCCCTCCCTCCCCTCCCCCTCCCCCTCCCCACACACATACACACACATTGAGACAGAGAGACAGACAGACAGAAAAACAGAGAGAGACTTGGGAAAGGATAAATTGATGCTTGTCATTCAAGGAACACTGCACAGTTACCAATGCTGCAGAGCCAGAGCACCACAAAAATTTTCATGCTTGCTTTAATGAGACCAGAATGTACTGGAAGTGAAGCAAGAAAGAGGACAGTATTTGGACAACAAGCTTTTAGATATACATGGATCCTCTAATAACTTCAAAAAAAGTCAATAATCTCTAAAAGAAGGAGAAAAGAAGCACATAGAACATTCATTTCAGTATCCCTTAACTGAACAGCAACATGAACACCTTTGAAAGCGACTGTGAGACTGTCACAAATAGCTGAGGAACATATTACACAACTATAATAAATACCGAATGAACCTGCAGTGATGGAACACTTACAATACTACCCTACAAAATGATAGGCAAAAGGAGTTACACATATTGTGGTCACAAAGAAAAATGGATCATCTTTTTTACTTCACTGCTTAAAACCAAAGCAGCTCAGTTCAAAGTGAGATGGAGAACCAGATTTTCCTTTCATTAAGTGAAATTTATTTAATGTTAATTGTTATTTTGACAAAGAATATGCATGATTGAATGTGAAACAATCTCATGCTGAAGTAGACTGGTGCTCAGGTATTAAACAATGTAGAGAGACAGCTGACTATCTTGGAAAAAATCCTTTGGTGACAAGTCACAGGAGACAAATCCTATAGGCTAACAACAGCAATGTTCAAAATATTGAATTATATTGATTTTATTGTATAGCAGTCCAGATGACTATTTATGGCTACGTACTGCTAGGTGTGTCCAAGACTGAAGGCTGATTTAAAAATTTTTTTAGATCAGTTGCTAAATCACAGAACGACTACTTGGGATGCTTCAGCTATTTCCAGTCATGCATTCTTTCACCCATTTCCAGTTTGAATCAGGGAAGTCATTATCTAGGAGACACGTCTGTTGCTGAAAATAAAGGCTAGACCTGCTGGGTAAATATAAAGGCTCCCTCAAGCACATTGAACAGATGTGCTTATACAGTTTTCTTGGCAGCAGTATGGAAGTTGTTTGCCATTGCCTCCTTCCCAGGGTGTTTTTGTAACTTCCCAGAATAGCCAACAGCCCTTAATTGTCTCATACCCACTAGAAAACAGGCCAGACCCCGCTTGGCTTGTAGCATTGGACAAAGTCAGCCAGGAAGCTGGTTTTCAGGATAGATGTGAAACATTTTGACCTTGAAAAGGACTCATTCAGAACTCAAAACAGACGCTTCCATGTATACCAAAAGTGGTCCAACCTCTTGGTGTTTCAGCAATGGTAGATTTTTTACCAGAACTTTCACAATAGGTCTTTCAAAGTTCAGAAGTGAAGTCAGACTACTGCTAGAACATTTGAATATCGTATATCAAAGTCAGGACATTCCATGACAAAATGCTTCTATTAACTGAGGTTTGGGGTCTTACCTTTTGTAGGATATAGACCTACCACTATATCTCTGCCTATAAGACTGTTGTTTTTCTCTTTCAGCCTAAATGTTTCTAGACAAACTGATTTAATGAAATCACAAGTTAGCATGTCAATGGACCACTTTAGTACTAAAGAAAACTGTTTATGAAAACAGGGACTGGATTTGACTAATCAGGAAATGATGAAATGGAACCGTTGCTTGTAGTAGAAGTAGCTTGAAAAAATTATAGGTAAGTGTTCACATGGCCAATGATGAAATGGTAACTAGTTAACACTATGCAATGAAGAATTTCAATTTGGTTTACAAAAAACAAATATCTGCAACTGAACTGATCTGTTCTTCAGTTTCATTAACCATAGACAGTAGGGTACAGAGATAGAGAAGTTTAAATCCTATTTAAGTCTGTGGGATTCCTGGATGGTCTCAAGTAAATAACAGAATAAAAGAGAATAACAGAGTTGGAAAGGATATTGAAGGTCTTCTAGTTCAGCCTCCTGCTCAAACAGGGGACCTTATACCATCTGGACAAATGGCTATCTGTTATGTCTAGCAGGGTTTAGTTATAGTTGTAGTGTTGTTATTGGATGAAACCAATGACGTCATGCGCACGGGAGATTCTTTTGTTAGCCATTGGCTGGAGCAGTTGAGCTGTTCATATATAAGAGCTGTCAACTGCCATTTCTAGCTGAGCCGTTACAGTTACAGTTACATGGTGAAGCAATAAAGAGTTACAGTTACAATCGTGAGTTGCCTCAGTATATATTGCAACAATTTAACACTGGCAACGAGGATGGGATATTCCTGAGGCGAATTGAGAGCAGAATCAACATTCAGAGAGTGTGAGTCACCCAATACACAAACCACCGATCCACGAAATGGCTCCTCCAACTTTCGCCCCATACAATGCTGCCGCTGAGACGTGGGATGCGTACGAAGAGCGGTTTGAATGTTTTTTAGAAGCCAACGATTTTACTCTCAGGCAGAAAGAAAAGGGCTCATTTTTTAAATGCTTGTGGCCCTGAAGTATTTGCTACTGCCCGAGCGTTACTCGCTCCCCAGCCTGTGCATACTACTTCCTGGGAAGTTTTGAGGCAGAAATTGAGGGCTCAGTGCGCTCCAACTCCGTCTCATATAGCCCGTAGGTTTAATTTAAAGCAAATACTGCAAGAGGAAGGGGAGCCTGTCAACCGTTATGTCACCCGTCTGCATACAGCCGCCCTCAACTGCGAGTTCCGGGATTTAGATGACGCTTTGGTCAAACAGTTGGTTTGTGGGGTATGCGACATAAACTTACAGAGGCCTTTGTTAGCGAAAAAAACCCTAGATCTTCAAATGGCCATGGAAGAGGCCCAGGCGGCAGAGATGTCAGATAAATCCGCCGCGGACATCCGTAAGTGCCATTCCTCTGCTAATCAAGCCACAGCTGTCCATAGTGAGGAGGTTGTTTCCGAAGACGATGAAGAAGAGCCGGAGGTCAGTCGTATTAAGACGTTTACTGAAAAAGGTGGGCGGCCAACCGGAAAAAAACCTCCTCCATCCTCCTGCCTCAGCTGCGGTGATCAGCACCCCTGAGCAACTTGCCGGTTCCGTTCAGTGACATGTCGACGTTGCAGCAAACTTGGCCACCTCGCACGTGTCTGCCGCTCGGGTCGCCAGAGGCAATCTACGTTTCGACCAAAAGGTGCTGCAGTCAACAGTGAAGACTGTTTTGCGATATTCCGCGGCCGGCGGGTCACTGAAATAACGACCCACCGTGACTCCACTACACGTTCAAACAAGCTTTTCCTGACTGTGAAGATCGAAGGTGTTCCTTGCAGGATGGAAGTCGACACCGGCTCATCTAAATCCATTGTCTCCTGGACTACCATCAAAGAAATGATGCCTAGCCTGCAGAAAAATCAGCTTCACCCCAGCCCTGTTAAGCTTAGAGATTATCAGGGAAACCGGATTCTAATTATTGGGCACGGTTGTTTCCTAGTTGAATATG
Organism: Pituophis catenifer annectens; assembly: GCF_029215685.1. NCBI lineage: Eukaryota > Metazoa > Chordata > Lepidosauria > Squamata > Colubridae > Pituophis > Pituophis catenifer. The sequence continues at coordinate 175,586,879 of NW_027256881.1, forward strand.
ATAGTTTCACTGGCCGCCTCCTCTTAATCATGGTGGATGGCTCCCTTCCCAGTCTGTTAGGCTTAGATTGGTTTGGATCCCTTGGCCTTGCCATCATAGGCATCCACTCAACAACCTCAGAGAGTGATTTCGATATGTTGGCTAGCGAATTCAAAGATGTGTTCAACGATGCTCTGGGTAAATATGTGGGTTCCCCAATTTCACTGAACTTAGACCCGAACGTTGCCCCTATTAGGCTCAAACCCCGGAGAGTACCTTTGGCCCTCCATCCAAAAGTAGAAGCCGAGTTAGATAAGTTGATTGCCCAGGGAGTTTTAGAACCCACTGACCATTCCCGGTGGGAGACCCCAATAGTCATTCCTATCAAGCCGGACGGGTCGGTCCACATCTGCGCGGATTTTAAAAGTACGTTGAACCGGGCATTACAAGCCAACCCCTATCCTGTTCCAGTAGTCCAACACTTGCTCCACTCCCTGGGTTCAGGCTCCATTTTTGCTAAGCTTGATCTAGTTCAAGTGTATCAGCAGCTTCCGGTGGCTGAGGCCTCAGCTGAGGCCCAAACGATTGTAACCCACCGGGGAGCTTTTAAGTGCAAACGGCTTCAATTCGGTATTAGCATAGTCCCGGGGTTATTTCAAAATTTAATGGAGCGCCTCCTACAAGGACTTCCCGGGGTAGTCCCATATTTTGATGACGTGCTCATCTCCACGTCTTCGTGGGATGAGCTCGTTGGCCATGTTAGGGCCATCCTTCTACGCTTCAGGAAGGCCGGCCTAAAATTGAAGAAATCTAAATGTTTTATTGGTGTGCCACAGGTTGAATTTTTGGGGTATTTAATTGATGCCACAGGTATCCACCCTACTCCCTCAAAGGTGGCAGCTATAAAAAAACGCTGCCGTTCCAACGTGCAACACTGACCTGCAAGCATTTCTGGGGCTCCTCAATTTTTATAGCGTATTTTTACCCCATAAAGCCACCTTGGCGGAGCCTCTTCACCGTTTATTGGACAAAAATACGCCATGGTCCTGGGGCGAGGCTGAAAACCGTTCTTTCCGGGCTGTCCAAGACCTACTAACATCCTCTGCTGTCCTGGTACAATATAGTTCTCACCTTCCTCTGGTAATAACAGCGGATGCATCCCCTTTTGGCATCGGTGCCGTCCTTAGCCATAGGTTTCCAAATGGAATAGAGGCACCTATTGCCTATTATTCCCATACTCTTTCCTCCACGGAACGCAAGTATAGTCAATTAGACAGGGAGGCCCTAGCCGCAGTGGCTTCTGTAAAGAAGTTCCACGATTATATTTATGGCCGCCATTTTGATTTGGTCACTGACCATAAGCCTCTTCTGGGGCTCTTAGCTGGGGACCGTCAGACTCCTTTGATACTTTCCCCCAGGATGTCCCATTGGACTGAGTTTTTAGCGGCTTATAATTACACCTTAAGATACCGCCCGGGTAAGGAGATCGCGCATGCTGATGTGTTGAGCCGCTGTCCGTTGCTCTTGCCCATGGAGGACCCTGCACCGACCTCTTCTGTCCTCCTTGTAGAGGAGCTGCCCATTCCCTTATCTGTAACCGACGTTGCCGCCCACTCTGCACTTGACTCTTTGTTAGTGCAGGTGCTCGACTGGGTGGCAAGGGGGTGGCCATTGGGACAAGTGGCCAAGCAGTTCAAGCCGTTCCGGCTCAGGCAACATGAACTTTCTGTCCTCCGGGGTTGCCTTTTGTGGAGTCATTGGGTCATTATTCCCCCAAAATTGCGTAACTCTATTTTGGAGTGTTTGCACGAAGCCCACCCTGGTATCATCAGGATGAAGGGGCTTAGCCGAAGTTATGTGTGGTGGCCAGGGATCGACCAGGATATAACAGATTGGGTAGCAAAATGCCAAACTTGTCAGCTGTCGAGGCCAGCAGCACCATCTGTTCCTCTCAGGGAGTGGGAATTCCCAAGGACTCCATGGTCACGGGTCCATCTGGATTTTGCTGGCCCCTTTATGGGCCGCCAGTTCCTTATTGTGTTGGACGCGTATTCAAGGTGGGTCGAGGTGGAAATAATGCCATCCATCACATCAGAGGCCGTCATACGTGTTTTAAATAAATTATTTGCTACACATGGCCTTCCGGATGTTCTGGTGTCCGATAATGGCCCACAACTGATATCTGCCCCATTTCAAATGTTCCTGGCCAGTTTAGGAATCTGCCATGCCCGGATTGCCCCTTATTGTCCCTCCAGTAATGGTTTGGCAGAAAGGGCTGTGAAGTCAACTAAAGAAGCGCTGGCAAGACTAGGACCACGGGGGTGGCAAGAAAGGGTTTCCACATATTTGCTTTCTCAGCACACAACACCTTGTTCAAGCACTAATCGAAGTCCTGCTGAGATGCTGATGGGCCGCCGATTACGAACAACACTTGACCATCTGCATCCTTTATACAACTCAGACCGGCCTACAACAGGCTATTTGCCACCTAGGGTGTTTAAAGAGGGGGACCAGGTTTTTGCACGAAACTATGGGGGCGACCCCCGTTGGTTGCCGGGACAGATTATACAAGTAACGGGTCCCTGTTCTTACAGGGTCCTGCTCGTTGATGGCAGAACCTGGCGGAGACACGTGGACCAGTTACGGAAACGTGTGTTAGAAAAAAACCCGGCAGAGGTCGTGAGTCCGTCACCTACAACACCGCTAAGTTCCATGCCAGGTCCAACGCTAAGTTCACAAGTGAATGAAAACTTAACGCGGGGCGCCGCAAGGAGCCAGCAGTGGCTCAACTTACCTGAGGTCAAGTCCGAGGCTGGGAAGTCTGTTCCAGGGAACACTCCGTCAATTGTACAGTTCTCTTCTCTATCCATGCCGGAATCAGCTGCACCTGTTATCGAACCTGAACTACGACGGTCTGGACGAACACGCAGGTGCCCAGCGTACCTTAATGATTACACTTGCATGATCCAGGAGGGGAGGAGTGTTATGTCTAGCAGGGTTTAGTTATAGTTGTAGTGTTGTTATTGGATGAAACCGATGACATCATGCGCACAGGAGATTCTTTTGTTAGCCATTGGCTGGAGCGGTTGAGCTGTTCATATATAAGAGCTGTCAACTGCCATTTCTAGCTGAGCCGTTACAGTTACAGTTACATGGTGAAGCAATAAAGAGTTACAGTTACAATCGTGAGTTGCCTCAGTATATATTGCAACAATTTAACACTATCCAATCTCTTCTTAAAAACCGCTAGTGATGGAGCACCAACAACGTCTGAAGGCAACCAGTTCCACTAGCTAATTGTTCTCATTGTCAGAAAATTTCTCTTTAGTTCTTGGTTGCTTCTCTCCTTGATTAGTTTCCATCCATTGCTTCTTGTCCTGCCCTCAGGTGCTTTGGAAAATAACCTTTTCCAAAGGTTCTTTTTTGTGGCAGCCTCCAAATATTGGACCAGTGCTATCATTGCACCCCTAGTCCAGAGGTGGGATTCACTTGCCTTCCCTACCGGTTCACAAATGTGAGCACGCATGCGCATTTGCTGGCTTTGCTCGCACATGCTTCCTCTGTGCATCTGCATGGCTTTCTGTGCATGCTCATTGCTTGCGCATTACATCTGGGCAGGTGGGCGGAGCCTCCCGCAGTTGCCACTACCGGTTCGCACGAACTGGACAGAACAGGCTGAATCCCATCTCTGCCCTAGTCCTTCTTTTTACTAAACTAGTAAACCCGTTTCCTGCAACCGTTCCTCATATGTTTTAGCCCCCAATCCCCTGATCATCTTTGTTACTCTGCACACTTTCTAGAGTCTTAGCATTTTTTTATATTGTGGCGACCAAAACTGGATGCAATATTCCAAGTGTAGTCTTACCAAGGCATTATAACATGGCATTAAAACTTCATATGATCTTCATTCTATCCCTCTATTAATACAGCCTTGGATTGCATTGGCTTTTTTGATAGCTGCCAACACACTACTGGCTCATATTAAAGTCATTGTCCATTAGGACTCCAAGATCCCTCTTGCAGTTACTATGAAATTAGGTGAAAATAAAAATGTGCAAAGGCTATTAGCAGATCCATTACTTTAGACCTGAGAGTTATTAAAGAAAAAAGGCATTTGAAACTTGGCAAGTCAGATCACGCCATGACTGGCCTGATAAGAAACAAGATTGGAGACAGATTAGTAACTCAGATCTTTTCTTTTACCTGATAGAAAAAGAGTAAAAGTGAGAAGCATTTATTTTCTTTTAAAAAGATAATTATAGATTTTGGTATCTTCTTTCTTTCTGCTACAAAAATGTCCCATGTGCTCCCAAATGGAAGACTGAATATTATTTACACTATTATCTGAAACAACCAAGAAGCAATACAAAAGACAATCAGCCTCTGAGGACATAAGAAATTAGTTCAATTTTCATTTCTAAAGAATGAACACAAGCTATACTTGTCTTGTTAGAGATCTACTCCCAAGATCAGTGGCAGAATCCTTGTTTATTCATAAGGCTCAAAGACAGCCTGTGACTAAGAACATTTCTACACTTCACCTTTAAGTTGTCATGGCAGCTGAACTTTAAGCCACCTTAAAACTTCTTTTTGCAAATGTTTAAAAAGTATTCAACTGAAGACTTCTATTGAACAAGTCCCCTTCTGCTCTCCCATCTTTTCATACAAGAAAACCACTGTCAATCACTGTTGCTTCTGTAAGATCCATCCATCCATCCATCCATCCATCCATCCATCCATCAATCCATCCATCTATTAAATGTATGTGTTATCTATCAAGTGACTCTGGGTGGCTTACAACATGATAAAAGCAACAATAGAAAACCTTAAAGCATTAAAAATTAAAATGTAAAAATGCCAGTAGTGATTATAGTGATTATAATATTGGCCTGTCAAGAGGAAGACCACTGGTTTGGAATCCAGCACAAATATTATTCTATTTTATTTTTATAATTTCCCTGTCTTTTTTAAACAAATTCATCAGTGTTCTATTTCATCATTTTTTTTATTACATTTGACAACTGCTTGGTTTTTAACTAAAATCAATTACAACCTAAATGAAAAAGTACTGTATTTCTCACACTATAAGACGCACTCCCCCCACTCCCCAAAAGTGGGTGGAAATGTCTGTGCGTCTTATAGAGTGAATGTTGCCAAAGCCCTGCCCACCCACCGGCCCCCACCCTTCGGCCATTTTCAGCCTCCACGTGCTCCATTTTTGGCCTCCACACACCGGCGGTAATCGGCAGCACCTGCAACCCCAACCGCCTGGAACGGGCCAAAAACGGGATGCATGAGGGCTGAAAACGGGGCATGTAGAGGCCGAAAATGGGCCTCCACACGCCCATTTTAAAAGAGCCCATTTTAAAAGGGGCGCAATGGCTAAGACCCTGAGCTTGTCGATCGAAAGATCGGCAGTTCAGCAGTTCGAATCCCTAGTGCTGCGTAATGGGGTGAGCTCCCGTTACTTGTCCCAGCTTCTGCCAACCTAGCAGTTCGAAAGCACATAAAAAATGGAAGTAGAAAAATAGGGACCATCTTTAGTGGGAAGGTAACAGCGTTCCATGTGCCTTTGGCGTTTAGTCATAACAGTCACATGATCACGAAGATGTCGTCAGACAGCGCTGGTTCTTCGGCTTTGAAAAAGAGATGAGTACCGCCCCCTAGACTCAGAAATGACTAGCACATATGTGCAAGGGGAACCTTTACCTTTATCTTTATTGTTGCTTTTATCATGTTGTAAGCCACCCAGAGTCACTTGATGGGTAACATATAAATTTAAGATAGATAGATAGATAGATAGATAGATAGATAGATAGATAGATAGATAGATAGATCTTACAGAAGCAAAAGTGATTGACAGTGGTTTTCTTGTATGGAAAGATGGGAGAGCAGAATGGAAGGCGACTTGTTCAATAGAAGTCTTCAGGCTGAATACTTTGTAAACATTTGCAAAAAAACACACGGAGGCTGAAAATGGGAAGTTCGGAGGTGGCGATAGGCAGAGGTGGCAATGGCGGCGATGATCCCCGCAGCCTGGAACAGCTGATTAGCGGTATTCCAGGAGGCCAATCCAACCACCAATCAGCTGCTGGTGCTAAATCAGGCTGCGATAATGTGCTGAAGCTGACCAGGCTGTTTGCTATCTGCTGCAAAAAATAGTACAAAAAATACCCTCCTACAAGAACTGATCACTACATTTTTCTGGGACATTTTAAAAAAACTAGTATTTTAAGTAGTAATTTATTTTTTAAAATATCCAGTAAATAGTTTATATTTAATATTTAAATAACAAGACCTGGCAATGACTTGGGAACTTGAAGAAAGCAGGAAACTTGAAGAAAGAGACAGAGGTGTAAATTCTGGCTACACAGGATCAAGGCTTAAGAACAAATGCATATAAAGCCAGAATTGGGAAGACAGCAACAGACAGCAAATGCCAGTTCTGCAAAAAATGCTGAAGAAAAGTGGACCACCTTGTTAGCTGCTATAAAACTACAAATAATGGTATAACACAGTAGCAACAATGGTGCATTGGGAATATCTTCAAGAAATACAGTTTGCCTCCTAGCAAGAATTGGTAGGACCACAAAGTAGACCACAACAGGAAATGAAATCATTAAAGAGCTCTGGGATTTTAGAATTCAAACAGGTAAATTCTGCCACACAACATCCTGTCATAAGTTCAGAACTGGGTTGTAAGTAGCTTTTGGGGAATCCATTGTAATTTTGTACGGTCACTAAGCGATCGGTCATAAGTTGAGGACTACCTGCAACAGAAAATGAAGAAGCTAAAGTGCTCTGGGATTTTCGAATTCAAACAGACAAGCATTTGCCATATAACACCCCAGACTTAATAAACGTCAATAAGAAAGAACAAAGTCTGCCTAGTGGATGTGGCAGTACCTGGAGACAGCAGAATAGAACACAAGAAACTGAAGAAAATATAAAGACCCACAAGTAGAAGTAGAATGAGTGTGGCAAAAGAAAGCAAAGGTAGCACCAATAGTAAAAGGCTGCCTTGGTTGTAATTTCAAAACATTTGAAGCACCATTGGCATGGACAAAATCAGTCAATTGCAAAAGGTAGCCTTATCTGGAACAGCTTACATTCTATGAGAATACTTTTAATATTATTAAATAGCAACATCTGCCTATTGCAGGTCCTTGGGAAGGACCAACTGGCAAACAGAGTCTAAATACCAGGCAACCGAACACAGTATTATTTCTGGCAAATTTCAAACTACTGATTCTTGATTGTCAAGCAAATATTCTAACCATTCTGCTACAGAACACTACTCTTGTGGACCCCATTAGTCAAGGAATTTTGGCTGGTGAGCAGGGGTGAAATGCTCCCGGTTCGGACTGGATCGCCCAATCCAGTAGCGATGATGGGTGGTGGTTCGGAGAACCGGTAGCAAAAATCCCTGACACACCACCCCCCATGCCCAGCTGAGCCACGCAATCATCAAAGGCTTTTAAAATTATTTTTAAAAGCATTTTTTCTACAACCTCTTCGGCCAAAAAAATGCTTTTAAAAGTAAAAAAAAAAGCCTCTGACGATCAGGCAACTCAGTTGGGATCATCAGAGGCTTTTAAAAGCATTTTTTTAATGCTTTTAAAATGCTTTTAAAATGCTTTTAATGCTCGGCCGAAGAGGTTGTAGAAAAAATGGTTTTAAACGTAAAAAAAAAAAGTTGGCCATGCCCACCCAGTCACATTACTCCTCACCAAGCCACGCCCACAGAACCGGTAGTAACAAATTTTACATTTTACCACTGCTGGTGAGGTCCAGAAAAAGAGACTTTTTCTGCTGTGGCTCCTGACCTCTGGAACAATGTGCTTCCCAAGGTAAAATAGGCACCCACTCTTTTGACCTTCCAAAAGGACTTGAAGTAATGGATCTGCCAACTAGCCTGGGCTCCAAATGAAGGTGTGGAGATTGTTAATATTTTAGATATGACTCACCTCGCTGTGCTCACTTGCTCCCTTCCTCTTCATCATGGTCTGAATGTTAAATATATGGCCTCTATTTTATTGTTTTAATGTTTTATATGCTATTTTTATTAAATGTTTGCATGCTGTCTAGAGTTGCCTAAGTTTAATAAATAAATAAATTGGTAATAGTAACTTCAGTAAAGATTAGAGAACTGCAAAGTTGGCCATCACTGAGAGGGTCTTTCTGCTGCAGTGTCCACTAGACTATCAATGCAGATGCATTGAAGAGGATAAACTGAACAGAAGCATTTGAGCTGCCAGAAGCCAGAAAACATCCTGTTAAATGCAAAGCAGGAGAACAACTGCTAGAGCAGCAGTCCCCAACCTTTGCGGTTTGGTGCCCTGGCTGGGGGGGGGGGGGCGGGGAGAGAGGAACCGAGCTGCATGAGTGTCTGCCCGGCACACGTGTGCAGCTTGACTCACGTGAGGGTGGCCCAGCACACACATGTGCATACAGCTTGACTTGCACAAGTTGAGCTGCACATGCATGCTGGCCTGCCACTCATATGAGTTGAGCTACGCGCATGTGCACTGGCCCACCACTCACATGCCCCAGTTGCAAATAGGCCATGGCCCAGTAGTGAGAAGTTGGGGACTCCTGTGCTAGAAGTTGCATTCAATATGCTAGAGATGAGTAGAGGATGTCATCTTCCATTTCTGCTCCCCAGCAATGTTTGATGGCCTATTTTTTTTTTTAATTTGATTTATATGCCGCCCTTCTCCGGAGACTCAGGGCGGCTTACAATATGCTAAACAATAGCCTTCATCCTTTTGTATATGTATACAAAGTCAGCTTATTGCCCTCACAACTGGGTCCTCAATTTACCTACCTTACAAAGGATGGAAGACTGAGTCAACCTTGAGCCTGGCGAGATTCGAACCTGCAGTAATTGCAGGCAGCTGGTCTTAATAACAGGGTGCTTTAGACCACTGTACTACCAAGGCTCTTCTCATAACAGGGCAATTTGGCAGTATGGGTATAGCCTATGCAACCAGGTTCTTGTAAATAGCAACACTGTTCTTGAGAGATGAAAAGTTAACAATGTCAATGTTTATCAAATGTACGTATTTCCACTTTGTGTTATATCTTCAGTGTTTACAGAAAATAGCAATAACAACAGCAGCTAATGTGTATGTATTTATACCTGTTTCACCCAAGGTATTATGTTCTTCTTAATTCTCAGTTCCCTGCTCTGAGCTTCACTCAGTCCTAGACATTTCCCAATCTGCTTATCTGAGAAGCCAATCTGCTTCGCTCTCCTCAGGCTTTCTTCTGGAACAGAGTCACTGTAATCAACATAAAAAAGAATGCATAATGGATACAGGTTTCATGTTCTGCTCGTATATTTTTCAGCCTCAAGGGAGGATGAAATGTACATTGAATAAAGTAAAAGGCAGAAAAAATGGTGGAGAGCGGGAGCCAAACTCAAATCTTTTCTTATCAATAAATCCCACCCATTCTCTTAAGCTGCTGAGTGCTTAAAATATTGCTGTTTACTTGGAGAAAGTATGTGATCCAGAACAATAATTGGCTGCTAACCCAATTATCTGGGATACAAACAGTTTTCTCTGAGGTCAAGTCTGACCCGTAGCTTGCCAAGAGAGTCAAAACTATTTCTTTGGGTATCTCTCACAAGTAAGCAATTCTGGAAGGAATTATTCCACTGTTATATTATACTCTTCAATTCCAAAAATGTGGAGATTATATTTACTATCCGTTTTAATTATTTATTAATCAAGAGAAAGCTTTAAAAGGCATCATAAAACATTATACACTACAAAATTCAGTTTGTATTATTAAAATAAAAGCAGAAATGGTAGTTATACCCAATAGTTACCTCATACCTAATATCTTTTAAATATTCCTAATTCATTTATTCCATATGAGTTGATTAAATCTGTTGCAGTATTAAAATACTTTATATTTTTTTACCTAATCCAAAACAATATGTAAAGGTTTTCCCTAAAATATCATTATCTGTGTCCAGTTTTATATAACCCACCCTCACTCTCATGTCCTAGTTGCTAAAATCCTGTTCTTTTCTCATAAATTCCATTTCCACCAGCAACTTTTACCTGCAATATAAGAACAATTTGTGCATTCACCAACATATTAATATTGTATACTAATTACATCAGTTTATTATGAAATAGGACCATGAAAACTTCTGAAATGGTGCTTGGTTTCTTTAATAATTAGAATAGAATAGAATAGAATAGAATAGAATAGAATAGAATAGAATAGAATAGAATAGAATAGAATAGAATAGAATTCTTTATTGGCCAAGTGTGATTGGACACACAAGGAATTTGTCTTGGTGCATATGCTCTCAGTGTACATAAAAGAAGAGATACATTCATCAAGAATCATAAGGTACATAAGATACAACACTTAATGATAGTCATAGGGTACAAATAAGCAATCAAAACATATTAGGAAACAGTCAATATAAATCGTAAGGATACCAGCAACAAGGTTAAACTCATACAGTCATAAGTGGGAGAAGATGGGTGATAGGAACGATGAGAAGATTAATAGTAGTGCACCAATAGTACACCAATCAAGGTTTCCACCTTCTCATACCTTCTGCCTGAAATAATTGCTAGATTTAAATTGTCATTTTAAGTTACCAACTTCAAGTATGCACAGCTGTTCCATTATGAAACAACTGTAAAAGTAAAATAGCAATTTCAGGGTGATGAAAGAGCTGGCAGGTGTGTTTTTAAAGACACTATCTATAATTTTTAAGAAATCCTGTAGAACAGGTAAGGTGTAAGAATAACAGTGGAGACAGATACTTTCTGTTTCTATCCTCAAAAAAAAGAGAGAGGAACTATAAACAAGGCATTATTTTAGAACTTATTATTTAGCAGTATCTCTGCAATTGTCTAGGAAACAATTCATTGATTACTGGAAACCAGATAAATGTATTAGGAATAAATCATGCCAAATGACATGTGTATATAAATCAATTTAGATTTACTAATATAGTAAATCATGGGCATGAGTTCATGATTTACTATAAAGTTTTTCATGATATCCTTATAGACAAGACTGTAAAATACAAATTTAAAAAATAAATCCTGGATCAAGAACTGGTTAAGTAAGTGTTCTCAGTGAGTTCTCATTAATGGCTCTATGTTAACATAAAATAAAATCTTCAGTAGAATATGATAGCATTTTGTTCTGAAGCCTGTGTTATTCAGTATTTTATAAATGTTCTTAGCAGGTAAAGCAGATAATATAGCTCTGGCCTCTTTTTATCTGGGATCAGAAGCTAAGTAGAGTCAGCCAGTTTAGGACTTCAGCCAAGAAATGCCAGGGCTCCGGCTAGACAGGAAAGTTTAGTGGGGGAGTCATAGGGCACAAGAAATCATAACCATGAGAGAATTTCTTTGGCAGCACTACCTGTGATCTGATCCAAGTAATGGAAGATAATCTGAAATTGAGCAAATAGTGAGACAAAGCTGCTAAAAAAGATCATGTCGTCTTGGTTTTGTAAGGAAATAGATATACTGAAATACTAGAATTAGTAGAAACTTGTTATTTGTTTCCTGCAACATATATATGTATGATATATGATGTCTTTGTATACCTGCATACTGTAAATATTTGTTTCCTGGAACATATACATATATTATGCCTTTGATGTTGTAACACAAATATCCACATTGACTAACTTCCTGGAACAAACATATACTGTTATTTTAAACAGATTAAGGAATAGGAGAAATAAAACTCCTCTGCCTTCAATTTTCCTAACCAACGTACGTTAACTTGCTAATAAAATGGATGAAATACTCCTTTTAAACAGATTCAATTCTGATTTTTACAATTCAGCAGCCCTATGCTTCTCTGAAACTTGATTAAATGAATCAATTGAAGTTAGCAGCCTGCATATCCCAGGATTTCAGATTCAACGATCAGACAGAATTGCAGAAACACCTGGTAAAAAGAAGGGAGGAGGATTATGCTTATATATCAACAACAGCTGGTCTCAGGATATAACTATAATATATAAATTCTGTGACGAAAACCTAGAGGCATTATCAACTGCAAACCATACTATTCGCCTCGTGAATTTTTCTCATTTTTTCTAATTGCTGTTTATGTCCCACCACAAGCCTCTGTAAACAAGGCATTACGAACTCTAGCTGACCAAATTATGGAGGCTGAAGCCAAATACTCTGATTCACTGGCCATTATTTTGGGAGATCTAAACAAGGCAAACTTAAAGAAAGAGCTACCAAAATACTTTCAGCATGTCAACTGTCCCACTAGAGGCACGAATACTTTAGACCATAGCTACACAACACTAAAAGATGCTTATCGGTCTTTACCATGAACAGCTGTAGGACACTGTGATTATTGCATGATTCACCTTGTACCTGCTTACAGGCAAAGACTTAAAACCACAAAACCAACAATTAAATCAGTGAAGACTTGGATTGAGGAGGCAAAATTAAAGCTACAGGCTTGTTTTGACTGCAGTGATTGGAATATTTTTGAAGATACCTCTGCAGACCTGGATGAACTCACAGATACTGTAATCATATGTCAGCTTCTGTGAAGACCTATGTGTACCGACCAGGAACTTGCGAATATACAATAACAACAAACCTTGGTTCACAGCTAAACTTAAGCAGCTACGTCGTTCCAAAGAGGAAGCCTACAGAAAAGGTGATAAAATGCTGTACAATCAGGCCAGAAATGTATTAACAAGGGAGATCAGAGCAGCAAAAAGAAGCTACTCTGAAAAGCTAAAGTTCTCAACAAATGAACCAGCAAACATGTGGAAAACTATTAAAAATATCACCGGCTACAGCAAACCTCCTTCCCAGGCTGAAGGAAATGAGCAACTGGCAGATGACCTGAACATGTTTTACTGCAGGTTTGAAAGGAAACTACAGCCACCTATCTCTACAACCCTCATCTCAGACACACCAGCAACAGCCAAACCTCCTACAACTGACCCCATCCTATTGGGTTCATGACCCCTAGTGATCACAGAAAAGGAAGTGCAAGACCTATTTCACAAACAAAAGCCAGGAAAAGCTCCAGGCCCAGAGAAGATAACTCCTTCTTGCTTAAAAGTCTGTGCTGACTAATTGGCCCCCATCTTCACCCGTATCTTCAATAAATCACTAGAGATGTGCCATTTCCTTCTTGCTTCAAATTTATTTATTTATTTATTTATTTATTTATTTATTTATTTATTTATTTATTTATTTTTCAATTTATTTTTCAATTTATATACCGCCCTTCTCCCTGAGGACTCAGGGCGGTGCACAGCCAGAATTAAAAACATGAAATACAAATATTAAAAACAATTAAAATCTATATAAATTTGGCCCAAAATTTAAAAAACCACAAACCAATTAAACATTTAAAAATTTTAAAAAATTTCTTCCTAAGCCAGCCCGGCTTGCTGGAAAAAGTGGGTTTTAAGGGCACGGCGGAAGGCACTGAGGTCTTGGATTCTCCTTATCTCTGGGGGCAGCTGATTCCAGAGGGTAGGTGCCCCCACAGAGAAGGCTCTCCCCCTGGGGGTCACCAGCCTACATTGTTTGGCTGATGGCACCCTGAGGAGGCCCTCTCTGTGGGAGCGCACGGGTTGCTGGGAGGTCGTCGGTAGCAGCAGGCGGTCTCGAAGATAGCTAGGCCCTATGCCATGGAGCACTTTAAAGGTGATAACCAACACCTTGAAGCGCACCCGGAAGACCACTGGGAGCCAGTGCAGCTCGCGCAGGAACGGTGTTACATGGGAGCGCCATGCTGCTCCCATCACTACCCGCGCTGCTGCGTTCTGGACCAGCTGGAACCTCCGGGTGCCCCTCAAGGGGAGCCCCATGTAGAGAGCATTGCAGTAGTCAAGGCGAGAGGTGACGAGGGCGTGAGTGACTGTGCACAGGGAATCCCGATCAAGAAAGGGCTGCAACTGGTGAATCAGGCGAACCTGATAAAAGGTCCCCCTGGTTACAGCCGTCAGATGTTCCTCCAAGGACAGCTGCATATCCAGGAGGACTCCCAGATTGCGAGCCCTTTCTGTGGGGGCCAAGGACTCGCCCCCAATAGTCAGTGATGGAGTCAACTGACTATATCGGGATGCCGGGAGCCACAGCCACTCAGTCTTGGAAGGGTTGAGCTTGAGCCTGTTCCTCCCCATCCAGATCCGCACAGCCTCCAGGCACTGAGACATCACTTCAAGGGCATCGTTGGGGTGGCCTGGGGTGGAGATGTACAGCTGGGTGTCATCAGCGTACTGATGGTATCTCACTCCGAAGCCACGGATGATCTCGCCCAGTGGCTTCACATAAATGTTGAACAGAAGGGGCGAGAGGACCGATCCCTGCGGCACTCCACAGACGAGAGGCCTCGAGGTCGACCTCTGCCCCCCTGCCAACACAAACTGCGACCGGTCGGAGAGAAAGGAGGAGAACCACTGCAATACGGTGCCTCCCACCCCCAACTCTTCCAGCCGGTGCAGCATGATACCATGGTCGATGGTATCAAAAGCCGCTGAGAGGTCTAACAGGACCAGAACAGAGGAGCAACCCCTGTCCCGAGCCCTCCAGAGATCATCAACCAAGGCGACCAATGCCGTTTCCGTGCTGTGCCCAGACCTGAAACCCGACTGGAACGGATCTAGATAAGATGTTTCCTCCAGGAATTGTGGAAACTGTCGCGCGACCACACTCTCAACAACCTTCGCCATGAAGCGAAGGTTGGAGACAGGACGATAGTTGGCCAATATTGCCGGATCCAGGGACGGCTTCTTGAGGAGAGGCCTCACCACCGCCTCTTTCAAGGCAGCGGGGAAGTAACCCTCACTCAACGAAGCGTTGATAACACCCTGGAGCCAGCCTCGTGTAACCTCCCAGGAAGCCAGTACCAACCAGGAGGGACACGGGTCCAGTAAACATGTGGCCGTACTAAGTCTCCCCAAAATCCTGTCCACATCATCAGGAGTCACAGCATCAAACTCCTCCCAGATAACATTCTCAAGACTATTCCTCGTCACCCTGCCCTGATCTACCCAGTCAGAGCCCAAATCCCCCCGGATCTGAGCGATTTTGTCATACAGGTATTGTCCGAAATCCTCCGCCCTGCCTTCCAGGGGATCCTCCCGCACTCCTGGATGGAGCAGGGAGTGGGTCACCCTAAACAGGGCGGCCGGATGATTCATATGCATATGCACCAAGACAAATTCCTTGTGTGTCCAATCACACTTGGCCAATAAAAAAATCTATTCTATTCTATTCTATTCTATTCTATTCTATTCTATTCTATTCTATTCTATTCTATTCTATTCTATTCTATTCTAGCTCTTGCCTGCATGTATCTTGTATGTGTTTGGAACAGCTAACCATTTAAGCTTGATCAAGATTAAATGCTATGTTATTCAAGCCTCTGTTTATGTTTCTTGTTTGGCATTTATGAGCTTAAACATATTATTATTGGACCTTACAGTTTCATTCACTATAGCATCATTTCCCAAACCAGAGGAAATGATTCTCCTGCTCTTTTTTATTAGACAAGCTACTCTGAAATTCTTCTAAGTTCCACATCTTAAGAAAAATATTAACCACAGAAGCACATCCAGGGTACAGCAAGCAGGATGGGGAGGGAGTTGAGATGGGCTGCAAACAATGGTTACATGAAATATTAAAACTGAATTTGTTTGGCCTGAAAGATATCAAAGAAAACTGGACAAGAGTCTTCAAATATCAGAAATTGAGAATTGTTTTCTGTTTATCTTGTGTTTTGCTTTGCTTTGCTTTGCTTTGTTTTGTTTTGGAGCTACATTTTAACAAAAAAAAAAGAGAGTGAAAAGCTCGCATAGATTTTGAGCTCTTTTGCTACTTGTACTTCTTGTTAAGAAGGTCTTTGCTGAGAAATTTAACTTTCAAGTATATAGGCTTCACCACTTACATTTTCTTTCTCCTTTATATCTATGGTAAGGAGCTTGAAAAACTTGTGAAAGCCTATGGTAAGATATTCCTACACATACAATAAAGAAAAATGACTTCCTTTATAAAATTGTAGATGTTTAGTAACATGTAAAATGATTTGTAAGTTGCATAAGCAGGAGTAGAAGCATGAAAATAAAATCATGCAGGCATTGTAAGATGACCCTGGAGGAAAAGGAGAGCGATAACAGAAACCAGCCTACTCTCTTTTCTTTGGTGTGAAGGAAGTGGTATAGGACAAATCAACTTTTGCACTAATAAAAGTAGTAGTAGTAGTAAAGTTGGAAGATGTGCAATCTCACCTTTACTTCTAAGAAAGTATCACTTAATTCAGATAAAGAAAATGCAGAGTAACATGCTTAGAATTATCTCCCCTCTCTGTTACTTTCTGTATTTTAATAAGAATGTGCCTCAATGAAAACAATTGATACATATACTGATTGGAACTTAGTTCCAAATCTGTTTGAAGTTCAGTTCTCCAAATATTGATCATTAAAGTATAATTTAGAAACTTACATCATCATCATTAGTAGTAGTAGTATTTATTATATTTTTATGCCTTCCATCTCTGCTACAAGACGACTCTGGATGGCTTTATATTATATGTAAGATAGAATGACAATTTGCAAATGAATTTTTTAAAAAAATCAACCCAATGTATCAATTGGTCACTAGCTGTTAAGGGAAGTTCAAAGTTCATTATGATGCATCGCTTAACTTTGGTATAAGTATGGTCTCAGGACACTTGGGCTTGTGCTCCTGTCTTTTTGCTGACTCAAATAGATTCTCAAGAATAAAGCACTCTCAATGCAAGAGAATTTTCATTCACTATACACTACCTGTATATACTACTTGTAATGAATGGCCCAAAGCTGCTTGTGTTTTCAAAAGGCAACTGGACTTTGTTTTCCTTGGGTGTTTTGCTTCTCAATCAAGAAGCTTCTTCAGTTCTGACTTGGATGAGAAGCAAAACATCTTCAAGGAAAAGCAAAGTCCAGCTGCCTTTTGAAGGGAAAAAAAAAAGCACCTTTGGGACAACCATGACCTGGATGACTGAGAATCTCCATAGACATATACCTGTAATGGAATGCATATTGTGATAGCCCAACACTAATCACATCTTCCTTACTTGTGTCCATTATTACAACCCAAATACAGGTAATCCTCTACTTACAACCATACATTTAGTGACTGTTTGAAGTTACAACGGCACTGAAAAAAGTGATGCATGACCATTTTTCACATTTACAACTGTGGCAGCCTCCATGTGGTCGTGTGATTAAAATTCAGATGCTTGGCAACTGATTCATATTTATGACAGTTCTAGTGTCCCAGGGTCATGTGATTATCTTTTGCAACCATCTGACAAGTAAAGTCAATGGGGAAGCTAGATTCACTTACCAATCATGTTGCTAATTTAACAACTGTGGTAAGAAAGATTGCATGTGCAGTGCGTGCCAAAAGCACACTGAGCACACATGTGCAGTACACACCAAACGCACACTGTGTACATGCATGCATAGTGTGGGCCAAATGCACACTTTGCACAGAAAAAGGAGGCTTAACAAGGTAAGTAGAACAGCAAGGGGGGGAACAGTTGTGCCATGTGATTTAGATTCGCTAGAAAGCAGGATTTCCGGTTCACTCGAACAGGTGCGAACCGGTAGCATTTCACCACTGACTATGGTGTGATACAATCACATAAAGATCAGAAATTAACATTTTAAACACAAATAATTTTGGTGCTTCATTGTTTAATAGTAGGAGCAACAAAGTTATAACCCCACTGCTCCCAATTATTTTGAAAGTTTGCTTACTGGGGATTATAACTTCTACTTAGTTCTGATACACAAAGCAAATCCATGACCTCAAAAGTCTAACTGTAGTTTTAAGTATATATCCCTTTTGCACCAGATTTCAGTTGGTGAATCCCTTAATTTTAATTAAAAAGTAGATCTCACAAGCCTTAGTTTACATTATTTACCACCAGATCTGATACCGTATGAACCCTGATTATCCTGAGAAGTGCCAAAGAATGGAAAAAAGTGTGTGAAAAGCTCATTGCTGCAGTTGATACCTTTTAAATGTATTTCTTTTGTTTTAATGCAATGCCAGAGTCCAAATTAGAGTGAAACAGACATTTAAGAAGCAGCCGAAATGCTCTCGAAAGTCTCAGGCAGAGGGTTTTCTGATCACATGACCTTTTTCATTGTTGAAGATACCACAGACTTAACTGGAAATTAATTGCTTGGAAAAGGTAAGCATTTCCCAAGTTGATACAGACAGATCAACTTAACCAAAACTGGAATTCTATTGGCATAACATGAGCATGCACACTTTACATGGCATATGCTCACTACATCTTTATAAACATGCAGGTATATTCACCCTGTCACTGTCTTAATAAGGCTAAATTCACTTTTTCCACCTTGTAACTGAATTAACCCTTTATCATGCTAAGAGGCAGTGATCAATATGTTTGGCACCATTTTGTTTTCTATATTTGCTTACCTAAAGGGCGATTTGAACTTTAGGGCTAAAAACAGGTGTCCTTAAGTGAGACAATCAAGTATTTTACCCACTGCAATAATCGTTTAGTGGTTAGATGCTGCTGCTTGGTCTCTAACAAAAAGAAGCCTCCTATGTTTTCCTCTTTATAAACAATGCAGACTATTCCCTTTACACTCACAGCCCCCTTCTCTTTTCATCTTTGAGGACAGGTCTTTATTGCTGCAAGGCGTTGTTTTGTTTTGTTTAAAATTCTACCCTATCATCTCTGAAACTCCATCCACTCACATTTCGTCTTCAATAATAAATGATAAACGGAAATGGAATAAATTCTCCTTAATGAGGAAATTTTCACCTAGCACAGAGGAACTGAGGAAATCTATTAACTGACTCAAGGAATGCTTGCTGCATTGCAATTACTGAAGGGAGCCAGAACTCTGCAGTACACTCTTCTCTTCCGCTTGACTGATTTTCATCTGATCCACTGGTGCCTGCGTAATACCAAACCATGCTGTAATATGCAACTGAGCACCCCACACTGAAGGGCTTCACAAAGTTATTATTAATAAGGGAGGAGGATGAGGCGCTGCAGAAAACAGACCAATGGTCAAACTCGGAACATATGACCCAGGTGTATAACCAAGTGCTTAGTATAACCATACTTAAAAAAGCCTTTGTTTTTTTAAAAAAATTTTTTTTTTAAAAAAAAAGTTGCGTCCTGCAAGGAAACTACAAACTAGAATTCTGCAGGGAAAATGGTCACTAATTAAGTAACTAATTAATGGTCCTAATGTCCTTTTTTATTCGTATCCATTTCATGTATCCATTTCATGTGTTATTTTATATATGCTTGACAAATAAAATAAATAAATAAATTTTATCAAGCAGGCTTTCTCAGGAAGATGGCAGACTAAAGATGGTTCCACAAAGAGTGGAGCTGATGATTGTGGCTAAGAAGAAGAAGCTGATCAACAAGTAAGATTGCCCACATTGTGTTGCATACAGCTGCTCCAAAGCAGTGTTCACTAGAGGGTGGGGGAACGGGGAGATGAGAGAATTTGCCATTCTGATCTAGCTGCAGTAAAATATTTAAAGGACATTAAGTTTGCATTTCCTTTACTAACCATTGTTGCAAATTGCATATTAATTACTTTAAAGAAGTTTGACACCTTCAAAATGACAAGACTGGAAATGCATTCAATCCTTAATATAAGAAAATTAAGATGTATATTTATAAGATTTTCTGAAGGCTTGCCTTCCTACTCCATCACAGAGGATTTTAAGAAAAGATTGGGCAGCCATTTGTTGGACATGGTTAGGGTCTCTTGCTTGAGCAGGGGGTTGGACTAGAAAACCTCCAAGGTCTGGAGCTCACAGTGTTGTGTTTTCTAAACTGGTGCCATAATCACTAGACCAAACTGGCTGCTGTTATGTTGAGTGGTTCTTTTTGAACTTGCAAAAGATGGATTGCAAAAGATGTTGCATATTGTCTATGGAGATTCTCAATCTCCAGGTCATGGTTGTCCCAAAGACACTTCTCAAAAGGCAATTGGGATTTCCTAGTTTTTTCTTGAAAACATTTCTTCAGAATTGAAGAAGTTTCTTGGATGAGAAGCAAAACATTTTCAATGAAAATACTAAAAAAGTTGCCTTTTGAGAAGCACTTTTAGGATATGTTGTGTATTGGATTTGCTTACAGTTAAGAATTGAGATATGGAATGATGAGTTTTATATTTGTTAACTAATGTCATTATTTTAGGTCCCTGCTTGGACTTTTTGCTGACACTTGCATTGGAAAAGATGTTGCTTATTAGACTCACCTATAGTTGAGAATTAAGTTATGGGATGAAGAGCTTTATACCAATTAATTAACAGGAGGTAAATAGATTGTGAGGTTGTTTATATTTGTTGGATATAGGAGTGGGAATTGTTTAGATTTTCAATTCTCTTTCTAAACTTACTTTTCCTTGCTTTTTTCATCTTTTATACTTCCTACTTTTTTTTTCACTTGCATTATCTTTTACTACTGTACTTAAAACTTTTAATTAAAAAAATCTTACAGAGAGGAAACACCACCAGATAAACATTCAGGGAAGAAATTCTACCTTGATCAAGAAACAATTAAGGAGGAAGCCACAGACACACAGACACACACCCAACAAGACTGAAAGAGTAAGCTACTATATAGGAATAACCAACAAATTCCATTCTCCCTGGGATGTAATGTCTAAACTCTAAAGAAAAGCAATCGCACTCAGATAACACCAAAAATTCAACAGTTCAATCTTGAGCTAGATATGTTTAAAGTCTAACGTAGCTAATATGTAGCTCAACCTTGAGCTACATATTATTCAACTCTAATGTAATCAGACCCAGGAATTTACTAAGAGGTAATTTACTAGGATGGGCAGCTGCAGCAGTGATTGGTCCCTTCCTCTGTATCTTGAACAATGATAGATAAAACAGGCAAAATACTTGGAATGACAAGAACACGAAAGGTTTCCACACCCAGGTATGACCTTGGAAGTCAGTGAAGTAATCTATTCTTGTATATCTCAGTATTTCAGAAATGGAACTTTTCTCCTTCCTTTGACTGCAAAAGCATGGGAGAGCAGAAAAGAAAAAACCAGCCAATGTGGAATTATTTGCAGAAAATGTAACCTCTGCATATACATGTCCATCCATCCATCCATCCATCCATCCATCCATCCATCCATCCATCCAAAGCCCCCAAATTCTGGGATAGGCATGCTCATTTTATGTATATTTTGACTGATATGTAATGCAATCCCATTTTTTAAAGTTTATTTTGTTAGATATTATACTGGTTTTAATTATACATCATCCAGAGTCAATTTGAACGGGGGTAATATTATACCTTGAAATTATAAACAAATATAAATAAATATACTAGGAACTGAATTTATATTCCTGGAAACATGACTCCACAAATAATATTTCCTTTCTGTTGCTTTCTCTGCGCATCTCCTTATGCACCTATCTCCAAGTCAGAGAGAGAAAGAGAAATTATAATATCACAGCAGCTGATCTGCGATTCTCAGTGTTTTCTTTCAAGTTTCAATTTTTTTAACTTGAATAACTGTTAGACAAAAGTAAAAAAGGCATTCTCTTGCCTTTCTTCTTCCTGCCAAATTTGCTCCTCAGAGGTTCATGTGGATTTACTCAATCAGTTCTGATGTTTCACACACTTTAGAATAAGCAATTACAATAATGAAATTGGGGCAAAGATTGTTTGTCTCCTTGTGTCAAGGAGACAAGGTATAACTACTTTCCTCAAGAGGAATCTTATTTAAAAGACAGCTTGTCAGGTTATGTCAGGGCCCATTACAGTAATGGAAGGTGTAAAATAACAACAATCCTCACTTTGTCTTTTCAGCATTGATCACTGTAATTGGGTAGATTTGGGTCATAAAAATATTCATTTGTATTTTTAACACTTTTTAAAAATATATATTGTTATTAATTTTTAAACATGTGGAAATCCTTAATATATATCACTTATCAATCAAATGTCAAACAGATTTCTAAACCTAAGGGGGGGAAAGTAATGATTATCAAATGTTACAAAATATCACTTAATCTATGCCACAGAAAAATATACTGCTCTTTCATTCATTCAGATCTTGGATGTCTTCTGCTTGTGTTCCCTTTATTTTTTTGAGCAGTGTATATTAAGTGATTTATTGACAAGTAGATAAAATTGGCTTTTCAAAAATGAATAAGTTGTATATCCCTTGAATACAATATTTAATATTAAAAATATTATTATTTTCCCCATTTTTCAGAATTATTATTTTACCAACAATCCAAATCTTATACAGCCATGACTCCTCAAAAAATAGTAAGATTCCAAAGTTTTGGGACATAATTTAACATAGTACTGATATTTACCAAAAGATACTTATTTTTTAAAAAAAACAAACTTGAAATCATTAGCTAACACCACATATCAGATGGGATCAAAAATTAGAAAAAAGTACCTAGAATCCTTATGAGTCCAAGGTTAACTCAGCCTTCCATCCTTCCAAGGTTAATAAAATAAGAGCCTTGATAGTACAGTGGTCTACGCACCCTGTTATTAACACAGCTGCCTGCAATTTACTGCTGATTCGAATCTCTCCAAGGCTCAAGGTTGACTCAGCCTTCCATCCTTTCTAAGGTAGGTGAAATGAGGACCCAGTTTGTGGGGGCAATAAGCTGACTTCGTATAAATATACAAAAGTATGAAGGCTATTACTTAATGCATTGTAAGCCGCCCTGAGTCTCCGGAGAAGGGCGGCATATAAATCAAAAAAATAAAATAAAAAATGAGGACTCAGATTGTTGGGGGCAATATGCTGACATTGTAAACCACTCAGAGACTGCTGTAATGCTATCATTTCAAAACAGAAGTAGTTTCTCACTTTTTTCCATAGTGAATGGGTATTGGCCCAATCCTCCCCTTCCCCCCTTGAATGCACAGAATAGACTTTGTTGGCAAGTAATCTGTACATTTATCTGTACAATATGTGTACGTGGAAGGACAAAAGAAGACACAAGGCTGCTTTTCACCTGTAACTGTAGAAATAGTTCTTTCATATAACATGCTAAACTTCTGCAACTAACTCCTATTGCAAAGATTTCAGTGGTTATTAAAATGCAAATCTGGTTATCCCAAGGCTATCCTTTATTATCCTGAAAGCTTTGTATTTCTCAACTCTGTGGAAAAATGGACATGTTTTCATAGGTAGTTAAGGATGAATAGGAATCATAGCATGTCTCAAATATTTATCAAGAAGGGGAGCAAACACCATTCTTAGGATCACACATCTTAATCAGATATGATTGAATCAGTATCTATATTCTTAACTTGCGTACATTGTAATATAACTCTTGTACAATATTTAAATTTTAGATTGCAGCTCATGACTGAATAATTTGGAACCAATTTTAGCTCATAGAATAGACCAGTGATGGCAAACCTTTTAGACACCGAGTGCCCAAACTGCACATGCGCGCATGCCCAAACTGAAAGGTGTGTGCGAGAGAGCAAATGTGCACATGCATGGACATGCATGCACACATGCGCAGCAGAGACCCAAAGACCAGCTGGCCGACCGGAGGTGGGGCATCACCTGGCAGCGCAGCAAGATCTTTTTCTTTCATGAGCTTCTGTTTCGTCATTTGCAGGGAAACATAAGCTCATGAAAGAAACATCAAGGAGATCTGACCTGGGGCAACGGTGCATGTGCCAGCAGAGAGGGCTCTCCGTGCCACCTCTGGTACACATGCATAGGTTCACAATCATGGGAATAGACACTGGATTAGCATCCCCTATTGAAAATAAATTATCTCAATTATCATTAACATTATCCAATTTCAGCTAGCAAATAATCTCAGTAATGAATAAAAGCATGGGTTTATTTTTCTTTGTTCCTTTTTTAAGGTTCAGATTTAAAAGAAAGTGCCTAGATGTTCAGGAATAGCTCAGCAAATAAAGCTCCAGATGGCAATATGATTGAAGACTATATTCTTATTGGCAAACATGGAAAACCTTTTGTTAATGTATTTCTGACAGTTGTGTGCATGAGCCTAGGACTTTTACAAGATTGAGATATCATCCCCAAATAATTATATTATCATATCATTTGGATATAATTGAATCATTTGACCTGATTTCTCCCGTTTGATGTTGTAAATGAGAAAAATGAAGTGACAAATATACATCAATTGATTCTATGTCATCAAGTTATCATTGACAAAACAAGTAGATTTTCTCCTTAAGATAAATAAACATGCTCCTACCTTTACTTAGACCCTGTTATTTTCCAAATATGTAAAACTGCAGAAGCACACTCATAGCAATCATAGCAGCTATTTTTTCTCTGAAACTAAAACTAAAGTTATTTCCATCGGATGGGACTCCTTTATACAGAGGCAAGAATATCAGCAAGGACCTTCTGATGAATCATACGTTATTCTCTTATTTGCAGATATAGAATTGATTTTTTTTCAAAGCAGTGTGACACCCAATTGGAAAAGCAATTATTTATTGATGATCCTTTGATCTTCCTTTCATTCTACTGTTTTCATCTTGCAAAGTCTGAATCTGGGGTTTTCATTCCAATTTTTGTACCTTTGCAAACTTCATACTGAAGGGTTTTTTCAATATGTGGAGTTGTACATAGAAATAAAGGTTTCATTTTAAAAATCCTTCTATTTCCCAAAGTAGTCCTATAGTCTCTTGAACCAGAATTGCTTGGTTCTGTTTGGCTCCCATGATTGAAAACATTGGAGTTTGGGAGAAAAGTGTTAAATTGAACCCTCAACATGATTCAATGGAAAGCTCATCTTGGTAGGTACCATTGCTGAATCCTTAAATATATTTATGTAATCAGAATATTAAAGTTAATTAATAAGTTAATAAAAATTCCCAAAGGTATCCCTTCCTTTTAATTAGAGCCGTGGTGGCACAGTGGTTAGAGTGCAGTATTGCAGGCTAACTCACTGCTCACTGCCAGGAGTTCAATCCTCACCAGGCTCAAGGTTGACACAGCCTTCCATCCTTCCAAGGTAAGTAAAATGAGGACCCAGATTGTTGAATATGATGATTCTGTAAACTACTTTGAAAGTGCTGTAAAGCACTATGAAGCAGTATATAAGTCTGAGTGCTATTGCTAGTTCTATTAGTTATTTCATAAAGTGACAAAAACATACGAAAGTGTTCTTGGACTGCTATAGATCTCTCTCTCTCTCTCTCTCTCTCTCTCTCTCCCTCCCTCCCTCCCTCCCTCTCAAATGTAGAGTTATAGCTTACATTGCACCAAAAATATAAAAGAGAATATATCACCATAGTAAGAGGCAATGCATTTATACATGATAATTTATCCTAGATATACTCATTTGGGAATAATTTCTATATTCTATAATTTTATAGAATTTCTTCCTTTTATATATGCATGTATTGTTACATATGAATGTGTAAATGGTGTGTTGCATTTTACATTTTGTGATTTGATCGTGGACTGTAAATAAATAATTTAAAAAGACATGTTCTCAAGTCCATTCTTTGAGGGGACAGGCCCAGCTGAACCCACCAGCATCCTGTCCTCTGTAAAAGCATTCTGTCTTCAATGGACATTCAGAGATGTTTCCCAGCACCTCTTTTACAGACATTTTAAACATAAAGCATACAGGGAAAAAGATACTACATTCTTTTTAAAATTGTCCTTTCATACATCAGTATACAGGTCTCACAAAAATGTCTAGTAAAATTCCATTTAGAAAGAAAAAAATCTGGGATAGTAATCATTCCATATACTTTATATCACCACTTTTATACCTACTCATGTTTTATCTGCCTGCCTGCCGCCTGCCTATCGATCGACCAACCGACCGATCGACCAACCGACCGACCGACCGACCTACTGACCTACCTATTTTAATAAGTCTGGGAATACTATCTTAATAAATATAGTTGTCACAAAAGCTGGAACCTAACTAATGCAAGATAATAGGAATTATAGATGTGCTTTAGCAAAGATAATCTACTAATGCAAATATTAATTTCAGAAACTTCAAACAGAAGAGTTTAAACGCTCCAAGTCTGACTTTCTATTAGATAGATGATAGATAGATAGATGATAGATAGATAGATAGATAGATAATTATATAAACATACCCCCACACAAAATTAAATTTAAAATAATATAATAATGAGAGCAAGCAAAGAGCCTTGGTAGTACAGTGGTCTAAAGCACCCTGTTATTAAGACCAGCTGCCTGCAATTACTGCAGGTTCGAATCTCACCAGGCTCAAGGTTGACTCAGCCTTCCATCCTTTCTAAGGTAGGTAAAATGAGGATCCAGTTTGTGGGGGCAATAAGCTGACTTTGTATAAATATACAAAAGAATGAAGGCTATTGCTTAGCGCATTGTAAGCCGCCCTGAGTCTCCGGAGAAGACTCAATAAATCAATTTTTTTTTAAAAGAAGTCTCTATTCTATATCTTTTTTAGATCTGAAATATTAATCTTATTAATCTAAACATAATTAAATTACTTTTCAGTGATATTAAAGTAAGGAAGAACTTTTCACTCTGTATTTGTACAGCAATACGTATACAAAATCGCTCTGAAAAGTGGTATTTTAAAAGGCTGGTCACACTTGTTTACCTGCAGATAGATTTTATGCCAGCTCAACCATCTCCCTGGACACAGAGTAAACATAGATCTAAAATGCATTTGCCAGATCAGCTATTTTTGCAGTTTTGAAACCAAGGCCCCTTTCTCAGCAGAAGGGAAGTCCACCAGAAAACAACTCCTTTACAGGTTTGTTTGAAGTAACCAGAAGATAGGAAATAGAAAGGATTTTAATCTATTGATTAAATCACTGACTTAAGTTTGGCCTTAAACTGTTATTAATGGAATATTCAAAAATATTTTGGATTATATTCTCATCCTTAGCAGTGAATTTCTATCCATTGGTAACTTTCTTTCTGCCTCTCTAGCTACTTCAAAGGAACTTGAAAATATAATGTTTTATAGTGATCTTCCTTCTTCTGACAGACTATAGTTTCAGAAGTGGAAAACAGATATTAGTTCTCAATTTTTCTAACTGTGTTTGCATTTTCCCATTTCTTGGGGTGGGGGAGAATCAGCTTCTGCTTTATAATATTCTTGTTCTATACTTCATTTAAAATTACAATATACATAAAAACAAAACACTTGAAGTCCTTCTCTTTTTTGTTATCTCTATAACAGAATAACAGAGTTGGAAGGGACATTGGAGGTCTTCTAGTCCAACCCCTTATTCAAGCAGGAGACCTTATACCATTTCAGACAAAAAAAACTCTCCAATTTCTTCTCCTTCTTCTTTTTTTTTTAATTTGATTTATATGCCGCCCTTCTCCAGAGACTCAGGGTGGCTTACAAAGTGCTCAGCAATAGCCTTCATCCTTTTGTATATTTATACAAAGTTAGCTTCTTGCCCCCACAAACTGGGTCCTCATTTTACCTACCTTAGAAAGGATGGAAGGCTGAGTCAACCTTGAGCCTGGCGAGATTCGAACCTGCAGTAATTGCAGGCAGCTGGTCTTAATAACAGGGTGCTTTAGACCACTGTACTACCAAGGCTCTTAAAAACCTGATGGAGCACCCACAGTGATGGAGCACCCACAACCCACAAGATAATCCTCCAATTGTTGCAATTTATTTATAGCAGGAGACATGGGCATTATTTCCATAGTTGTGAGAAATTTCAATTGTTCTGAGCTGAAAAAAGAGCAAAATAGCTCTCTTTTTAAATCTTTTCTAGCTTTTTAAAAAATATCTTGTAGCTATAGAATCATAGAATGACAGAGTTGGAAGGGACCTTGAAGATCTTCTAGTCCAACCCCCCTGTTCGAGCAAGAGACCCTATAGCACTCTGAACAAATGGCTGTCCAATTTCTTCTTTAAAACCTCTGGTGATGGAGCACCCACAAGTTCTGGAAGCAGGCTCTTCCACTGATTAATTGTTCTCACTGACAGGAAAATTCTCCTTAGTTCTAGGTTGGATCTATCTTTCTAAAGCTTCCATCTGTTATTTCTTGTCCTGCCCTCAGGTGTTTTGGAGAATAGGTCAACCCCCTCTTCTCTGTGACAGCCTTCAAGGACTGGAAGACTGCTATCATGTGCTGTCTATTCTTTCATTACTTCTAATCACTGAAAGGATTGCACAGTTTATTCAAAAATAAAAAAAACCAAAGGGACATCTTTGGCATGACCTCATGGAAAGAACAAGTTCCTTTCTTCTAAAGTGAGAGAATATAAGGGCCTAAGAGTTCAGATTTACAAACAACTATGGAACTTATATAGTACTACAAAATATTTTAATAAGTGTCAGATATTGCCTGCATATGATGCGCCAGAGACTAGAAGGGGTTAAGTCTTTACAGACATCACATGCGATGTATCATCACATCACATCACATGTATCACATGTATCAGCCAATGAACTTTCTTATTGGACTCCTACCTAGAAACCACTTGGACATCTTCCCCTGTTTTTCCTCTCTCTCTCATCTATCTCTCAGCGAGACAACACGTGAACTTCTCTCTCCTCTCAACATCTGAGTCATACAGTTAGGGTAAAAATGTAACAGGACACCCTGTTCATTATCGTATGCATGTATGTATTTGTAAATAATAAAAACAACCTTTTGAACCTGAAGCTGTATTGACCAAATAACTTCCTCATAGAACCAAATGAGCACGACCATCAATATATATCTGATAATAAGAATTACAATAGTTCAAAGCTTCCCTCCTTTAAACCTGTGAGAACAGCTAAATCCTGGCTACCCGATCATCCATCTGATTTACAGGACAATTTAAGAGAAGCCGAAGAAGAGATGAATTAATTGCCCAGTCTCTACTAGTTATAAATAAAACAAGAACATCCTTTCCCCTTTTGCTATTGTTTTTTTAAATCTGAATTAAGTAAATTAGGATGCTCTAATTGACAGGTTCTGTGTAAAATCTGTTCTTTTGTTGATAAAGGAAGAATAATGCTATTTCATCCAAAGATAAACCCAGCCATAAAAGACAAATTAGTAGTGGGGCAATTATTGAAGCCCTGAAACCCTGTAAAACTATTTGTTCAGCAGAAACATATTATTATGGTTGGTCATAAAGTCAGCCAAATGTTTAGACAGGATTTGGCATTTTTATCCACCCATCGAATCCTTCACAAGGACCTGGGATAGGCAGATGCTCCTAGCAAAGCTGCCTTTTGCAATTAACTCATGATGACTGTCAATGCCAAAGGTATTCAACTGGTGCTCTAATTGTTTTGGAATTATTATTCAGAATCAGCTGGAGGATTTCTCCCGTACCATTGCCATGATTGCTTGCTTTTGAGTCAGCCAAGTATACGTTCTAAATGCCCCATGCAAAAGTTAGTTTATAAATGAGAAAATAAGGAAAAACAAGAAAATTGCATTATTAATCCTCCAGAAATATAAAATTGGCCAAGCCATTGTGACTTCTTTTTCTCTGATAATCTTTTGCACACAGGCATCAACTTCTCTGTCTAGCTACCATAGTACCTCTTTCTCATTGAGCAATTTTCCTAGCACACACACACACACACACACACACACACAATTGTTTCCTCTCCTCACATAACAAGATATAGAATAGAGTTGGGCAAACCTTTGAAAAAGCAATCCCACGCTGAAGTCAATTTGGGAATAGAAACAGAAATCCACTTTAATGCAGTGAATCAATCAGAATTCTGCAAACTGCTTTATTAAAATCCTGCATGACTGGAACCAGTTCAATCTCCGTAAAGAGAGAGAGGGAAACAAAGCTGCTAATGCCACTTTCTTTGTGCCAGTCTCCCTCCCTGTTGCTTGACCATTGCTCTGTGTATCTCACTGCACTTCTCTGCCTCTGATGCCTCTGCTAACTGAATCACTACTAGAAATAACCCTAGCAGCATAACTATGGTACAAAGAAGAAGTGCCCAGGAAAAGCTTCAGTGACCTGATCTTCTCTACCCAGCCTGAACCCAATGAAGCCAAAAATGAGAGGTCTTTCCCAGGAGAAGTAAGCTTGGCAATTAGCTCTATCAACCTATCTGGCATCCCACAACAATCAAAGCAACAAAGCTAGACCATTCCATAAGGGAAAGTTAGAGGTCATTCTGTAGGAATATGCTACACCTGGCACAAAACCTCAATATTTGGACATTTTGAACTTATCAGACCGAAACACGCTGACATTGCAAAACAACAACAACAACAACACCCTGCGAGGAACTGCCTATATTCTCAGACACTACCTTAAAAACTCTTAGGTCCTTGGTTAGGACTTGATTTATTAGGCTTCCACCACTCTTTGACTGTGATAAAATAGTACCAATAGTAATAGGTGCACTGAGTGCAATTTCGAAACAACTTGAACATTGATCAGCATTGACAAAATCACTATCAGTCAATTGCAAAAGGCAATGTTACTTGAAAGAGTTTACATCTTGTGATGATATCTTTAACACCATCAAACAATGACATTTGCCTATCTCAGGTCCACTCAAGAAGTAGATAAAATGCCAAATCCAATCTAAACAACTGGCTGACTGTGCAACCAATTATAATAGTTCTTATCAGTGAGAGAGGAAAAACATAGTCAAATATTTTTGAAAGCCAATCAGAAACTCTTAAAACCAGCTTTACAAGGAAGAATTTTCAGAAATCATGTCTGTAAAGGAGGTCTAAGGAGCAGAGACAATAGGCAGCATCTATCCCTAGCTATGCTGGTAGCGTTAGGAAAGAAGAATTTAGACTTTCCCAACACTGGAAAACTCTTTAGAATATGGAAAGTGTGTCAAATACAGACTTTGAGTGAAATATGAAATATGATTTTGGAGGAGATTCAGGCAGAATATTGGAGGGATTTCTTCATGTAAGGGTTGATTAAGCAGAGAAATTGTCTCCCAATTACAGTCATGGACTCCCACCTCACTGGTGATTTTCAAACAGGAGCTGGATGAAAAATTCTAGAGATGATTTAAACTGATATTTCTTCTTTAAACAATATTTTTTAAGCTGCAAAAAGAGGGGGTCAAATTATTCTCCAAAGCATCGGAGGGCAGGACAACAAACAATGGTTGGAAACTAATCAAAGAGAGAAGCAACCTGGAATTAAGGAGAAACTTCCTAACAGTGAGGACAATTAACCAGTGGAACAGCTTTCCTTCAGAAGTTGTGGATGCTTCATAACTGGAGGTTTTTAAGAAGAACCTCCTGTAACCTTTTTAAGAAGGTTTTTAGTCACTTATCTGAAATAGTATAGAGTCTCCTGCTTGAGCAGGGAGCTGGACTAGAAGACCTCCAAGGTCCCTTCCAGCTTATTCATTCTGTTCTATTCAATTCTTCTGTCTTGATTCTATGTCCAGAATGACTTAAATACACATTAGTCCCAAATACGTTTCAGTTGAGTTCAGGTGGAATCCATCATCTCCCAGGAAAAGCCATTTAAGAGAGAGAATAGAACTTTTGTTCTCTTTCTTTGCTTCTTCCAAATTATTTCACATATTTACTCTTTTTATACTATAATCTCAGAGAGGAAACATTATCAACTATTGTAAACATATATTTCTCCTTTTCCTAAATGCATACATATACACACACACACTCAGGAGGAAGAAAAACCACTTACTCTATGCGTTACCTCTTTGCTTTCTTCTGACTGTATAGTCGTAATACCAAACTTATATTTCCAAGATAGAAATTCACAATGTGTCATAATTGCTCTATCTCTCCAATAGTTGCGTGAAATACAAAGGACAATTTTGTTCCACAATATGGACAGGGAGTAGTAAAGTTTTCTTCTTAGTGGGACACATGTATGGAGTCATAGAATGAAATGTATATTTGCATGGCAAACAAGTGAGCCACACAAAATCAATAACTTTGTGTATTTTGGGGAGCCTCCAGAGTATAATTGCCTTAGAAAATAAAATAAGCAGATAACGGTAGATTTGGTCCAGGAGATACAGATTACAAACTGACCATCTGAGATTAGCCAATTTTCTGTGAACTATAAACCCATAACTGAACAAGCATCTATAGCACAGGCCAATCATGCATAATATGTGTAATATTCATTTTCTTACTATAGTTATTTCATTATATTTAATCTCTTCTTTATCTTTATCTGCCTAACAAATCAAGTTGCCAAATTTTTTTTAAAAAAGTTATATGCTCCAAGTTTCTAGACATTTCTATAATGCAAACATAAATAATGGTAACAGAAAGAATGTTGCAGATAACAGAGATGCAGATCAAGCAGTAAGGAAGTTGCCATTGTGTCTCTAGTCTAGTATTTCAACATTACAAAAATATCTAAAAGAAAGTTTATCTTACAATAAGTTATTTTTATGTTGAAAACAGTTCTCCAGGGAATATAGTACAAAATGAATTTGGGAAGGTGAGGTTGGAATGGTGAATGAAATCAGCAGGACACCAGGGTAGCACAAAAATGCCATAACCAATTCATTAATTTCATTAATTTTCTTTGGCAATAATTTAAATGTAAAAGTGCTATCCAAGGTGCTATCTCTCCTAAATTGAAATCGTATTTACTTTACATTTCAGTACATGCTCTAATGCAAAGACCTTATTAATATATTTCTCTCTTCACACTATTATCTCCACAGAAACCATGGTGGATGGTGGATGGTGGATGGTGAGTGTATGTCTCTAAGGAACACTATGGCTTAAAACCAAATAAATGGGTCGTTGTCAGATTCTCATCCAAACTTTTTGCAAAGCAGCAACAGAAGGAAGGACAGGAATTAATCCTGAATGCAATCTAAGATGGTCTGCCAAACTATAGTTAAAAGAAGAATATCTGTATACTGCCCTCTTACTTTTCTTTTCCTTCCTTCCTTCCTTCCTTCCTTCCTTCCTTCCTTCCTTCCTCCCTCCCTCCCTCCCCCCCCTCCCTCCCTCCCTCCTTCCCTTCCTTTCCTCTAGTCTGTGATCACTATAAACCCTATTAATTTCAGTCATCAGTGCTGCTTTTTATTCTCTTGCCTCTTCTCTCTTCTATTATACTTTCTGATATGAAGGAGATTACAAAGAGGCACATGTTAAAATACACACCTTCCAGAATTTTGCAATATAATTTGCAGCCAACAATATGGATAAAATATTCTAGGAAAATGACCAGATATAGAAAAAATGCATTCAAAATTAGCATACAGAAGTATTTCTGAATATTTATGTGGGCTTTTGCTGCTAGCACCAATAAAGGACATGTGAGTAACAAAATGAGAATTTTTTTCAAAAATGTGAAAGCAATTGAACATTTTATAGACGCATTAATGTCTAATAAAATTGTGCTATAGAATTTAAGCAGCAGCAACTGAGAAGAGGGTCAAAAGGGCTGACCAAAATCATCAAGCTGGCTGTCCACTCCTAGATTTCTCCTTCCTAGATTGATGCATACACTTGTACTTCATTCATTGTTCATTCATTTTCTTACATCTGGTGCCAGTGTAGAAAATAGCATTAATATTATTTCTCCTTAAAATATATCTTATAGACACTAGCACAATGGAAAAGGCATTAATAAAAACAGCTCAAATTGGTTTTGATTCATTTATGGGTGCAAGTTTGTACAAAAGGCTAACTATAATCAATCACTGTGTCCAACAAAAGAAATGGAACTTAACAAAAATATGGGTAATTGAGTGCATTTGGCTATTTCCGAAAGACAGTGTAACAAAACATGGAAGTTAAAGGGGAAATTACCTGAGATATATGTGCATGGTAAATTATCTATCTAACTATTCTTCCATAGTTGCTTAAGCTTAGCTAAAGCTCCAGCTGACTTTCTGATGAAAACTACTCAATTAAAAATTTACAGATTGTCAAAGGAGCAGAACAAAGATTAGATGAAAAGCTTTTTTCATAACAGTAATTCAAACCTTCTGCGAAGTTCCTTCCTGACAGTGGAATGTATTTATTTAATTATTTGATAGAATGTGAGTTTCTGGTGCCCTCATGTGGTTGCCAAAATTTATTGGCATCTCTAGGTTAAGAAAAATGCCCTAAATATGCAGGCAATAATTCAATAAAAACCCTTTGTAGACCTCATAAAATACAAGAAAGGAAAAGGGAAGGGAAAATGGACCACAATAGCAGAGCAGAATACTGACTGACAGTCTTAATCTTTGGTTTGGCACTTTCTATTCTATTGTATTTTGTGCATTCATGCTCCACAGTGTATTTGAATACTGTTGTATTCATGATACAACAGTGATTGCTCTCATTTGAGACAACAAATCTGCATACAGACGGGAGGTTGAACAACTAGCCTTGTGGTGCAATTGGAACAATCTTGAACTAAACAATCTTGAACTAAACTCAAAACTGTAGAAATGGTGGTAGATTTTAGGAGAAAACCTCCTATACTACCACCTCTTACAATATAGACAACACAGTAACAACAGTATCTATCAAATCTCAAGATTTAAAATGGACAGCTAACATGAAAAACGTCATCAAAAAAGCACAACAAAGAATGTTTTTCTGTGCCAACTCAGAAAGCTCAAACTGCCCAAGGAGCTGCTGATACAGTTATACAGAGGAATTATTGAGTCTGTCATCTGCACCTCTATAACTGTCTGGTTTGGTTCTGCAACCCAACAAGACAGACACAGACTTCAGAGGATAGTTAGAACTGCAGAAAAAACAATTGCTACCAACCTGCCTTCCATTGAGGACCTGTATACTCCACGAGTCAAAAAGAGAGCTGAGAAAATATCTACAGACCCCTCACATCGTGGACATAAATTGTTTCAACTTCTACCCTCAAAACGACACTATAGAGCACTGCACACCAGAACTAGACACAAGGACAGTTTTTTCCCAAATGCCATCACTCTGCTAAACAAATAATTCCCACAACACTGTCAAATTATTACTAAGTTTGGATTACTATTATTCTTCTCATCCTTTCTATTACCTATCTCCCCCCACTTATGACTATAACCATGTTGTTTGTATTTTTATGATTTATATTGTTCTGTTTGTTTCCTATTATGATTCGATTGCTTGTTAGTAACCTATGGCTATCACTAAGTGTTGTATTTTATGACTCTTGATGAATGTATTTTTTTTCCTTTTATGTACACTGAGAGCATATGCACCGAAGACAAATTCCTTGTGTGTCTAATCACACTTGGCCAATAAAGAATTGAGTTCTATTCTATTCTATTCTATTCTATTCTATTCTATTCTATTCTATTCTATTCTATTCTATTCTATACTATACTATACTATACTATACTATACTATACTATACTATACTATACTATACTATACTATACTATTCTATTCGAAAAATACTATTTTCTATCTAAATATATTTTCAATTTTAGCTGTCCCAAAAGAGAAGGTTTGGCAAGATGATTAAGATATCAGACAAGGGGCTCATCTAGACACCTTTTCTGGCCTAGATTAGAGTGGTCATTTACTTGCGTACATCCACAGGATGGGCAGGATGATAAAAACATGTCATATGATGGGGAAAGATGGATGCCATGATCTTGCTTTCATGATTTTGATAAAAACCACAAGTTCCTGCAGAACCATGTCCATGACAGAAACTCTATCAATATAGTGATGTTTTCCATCACAAAGAGGAGAGACTTTTCCATATCACATGGAGAAGGAACTTGAAGGTTGTCAGTTATCTGCAGGCCCACTGTAGGATTACTTCCTCCTATATGACTCCTATTTCTATGGCTATGTCTACTCTGGCTGCTAGAAAGATCAGAACTCCCCTGCAACCATAGATGTTTTCCTGGGCTCAGAGGAATATCAAACTCATGAAATGCTTTCTACAAACCTGCTACTCCTACTAGTCACCTCCGCAAAGCTTTATTTCTTGGTCCCCTGGGCAAAACTGCATTTGCTGTCAGCATAGCAAGGAGCAGAGAAAGGGGAAGTTATTTTTTTGCCTTCGCTAACACTTGCCTTTCCTCCCTGCTCCCTACCCTCTGTCCCGGCCACAAGAGATCCTTTACATTCCCTGCTCCTGTCTCATTTGCTTCTCTCTGCTCTCCAATGGCTCATGAACCAACATTTACTAGGCTAATCAAATTTTCTGGATTTCCATACTACACTGAATCATTAAATAACATTATGGTCTGGGTTTGTCAACACAGTAAACTAAAATGCAAATGACTAGTTGAATGTTATGTGAAGTCAATTTATGCAATCAGTTTACCAGCCTTCATCAAGTGTTTCATCTTACATCTTTAGCACATCTGGTTTTGAGATATGATTCAAAATTAGGACCTTAATGATTGAGAATGAAGGTACATGAAAGAGATCACATATTCTTACCTCAATTTTCAATCTTTTCAATCCAGACTCAAGTGAGGTAAGGAGTGACTAGAATTTTCATACTGATAGTGGACTAGAACATGGATCCAGCACTTTTACCACTGTGCTATATATCAATGGGTGGATATTATATTTTGGAAAAGTATTCATTTGTTTCTTTAAATCAATTTTTGGTGTGACTTAATAGTCTTATATAACATACTGTATAGTAAATAAATAAATAGGAGAGCCTGTTTGGTATAGTGGTCAAAGGCAAAAGGCTAGGAACAGCTGGGTGTTCCTACAAAGCTGGATCTTAGTCCTACAAAGGCAACAATGGCAAGCCACTTCTGAAAATGCTGCCAAGAAAACTGCATGGATTTGTCTAAGCAGTCAACAGGAATAAAGGCGGACTTGAAGGCACCACATAAAATAAATGATAGATTGAACTATAACTATAACTAAAACTTGAAATTCTGGAGACCACAAATACCATATACTTCATGAATCTCTTTCAATTAATGAATTTATCTTTCTTGGCAGTGCCAAAGCTGCCCTCTCACTTATCCTGCCCTTTTGGATTCAGTCTGACACAACATCTAAAGGAGGAGTCAAGGGAAGTGAAGGACAGGAACTATGGGTCAATTGTGGACCCTAACTGGAGTATACACCTTGATAAATGCCTGACCATACTAACATCCATTCATACTCATTTTAAAGAAGATAAAGATATTTATGTTTCCATTACTGGATGGAGACTAAATCAAGAGTGAAATCTAAATCCTCAATAGAGTGTAGAGAAGGCAGTGGAGTAATAAAAATAGGATGATTAGTATAAGAGTAGAGAGGGGAGCAGCAATTCAAGCAGCCCACTCAGCAATAGCCATGTGTTTATGGTTGCATTCCCATGACCACCCTTAGTACACCAGTTAACCATGTAAAAAAAAGTGGGGGGGGGGGAGAATATGCAGACATTTTTGCTGACCAGCACTTTCATAGAAGCAATTATCTGACATTAGAATAATACAATATAACATACTCGGCTGTCTTTAAAAGAAAGTTTAATAGACTTACCAATCAAGAGCTTTTAAGTTCTTCTCCGTGTTCACGATATTACGCATTTTTAAGATGAACCATTTATCAATATCTGTAAGTCTATGGATATCATCTACAGGGAAGTTTTCATTCAAGGCCTACCAGAAAGGGATGTTGATTAGTCATGGTTTCATGAATTAACTGACTTATTCCAGAACACTGCATTGAATAAAAATATTTAGCAGTTATTTCTATCTCAAATCTATTCTGAAATTTAGCTCTTTCTAAATCTAACTTTCAGCAATAGTTTATAAATATTGACTGCTTTTTAACTGTAGTCCATATCATCTGTTAATTTAACTAGTTTAATTCTGACTTTATTTCACTTTTTCTATTTAAAAAACCCTTCATACTTAATATTCCCTCCAGTTTCCTTTAAAATTGCATACTCTTTATCTTAATTCCAGATGTTATAAATTGTGTTCAAAAGTTTCATTTGTGTTCAAAAATTCATTTCAAAATGTTCAGTCTATACGAACTGGCCTATATACTGTAATTGCAGCCCAGCATAGCTTTCACCTAATAATATTGTATTATTATTATTAAGCTTTAGCTGGAATTATGTAAGGAGATTAGTTAAATAGGTTCAAAGACTTCATATTCCTTTTGAAACAAAATGTTGAATTGTTTTCCTGTGCTTTAATTTGAAGATTTGCAGGTTCCGTGAAGCCTTAAGAATGAGCTTCATAAAAACCAATCCAACCTATGATTATTGTCATGGATCTGGCTAAAAAGTAGAGAAACACTGTTAACTTTCAGCAATTTGCTTACATGATCAATTGAAAGTTCCCCATCTCAATTGAATGGGCATGAAAATTCAGTTTAAACCAGTTTAAATCTCATTAGAATTAGATTTCTTCCACAAAACTGATTTTCAAATACACATTGTCTATAGCTTTCAAACTAAGTTCTAGGGAGTCCAGTGGCTCCTTATAAAAAGATAAATTGCAAAAGACCAACTTTGTTGGACAGCTTGTTCACTATTTCAAGAATCCTATGCACTTCTGGAGACTAAAAGAAGCAACACTGAGGGCCAACAGATCTGATTATGGCCCAGGTGCACTCATATGGCATGATTCTGTGATGATGATTCAAAAAGTTGGCGAATTTGTCAAGGAAGGAAATATTCCTTGAGAGAAACAAATGTGACAATCTTGATATAATATTTTCAAGGAGACCCTACTGAAATATTACTATCTGATAGGCACTACAGCAACAGCATTCTTTTCAATCAGTCAAGTATGTAAACAACCTATTGATATCAATCTCTTCTTTCTCATGAAATCTTGTATGACCAATGAAGCAATTGGTTCCTTTCAACTGAGAAAATACATGCATCCATACAAAACATCTTTTGGCCAAATTAATGAAGGAATCAAGATAAAAGAATATTAGCAACTACTTAAATTATACAAAGTTCCTTACTTATAAGTTTTTGAATTAGATTTTAAGATACCAACAAATATGTAAACAATATTTTCCAGGAAAAAAGGACCTTGGATCATCTGAGGCACAAAAAGATAGTCGCCTATTAAAACCTATACAGAAATATGACTTAATTATTCGGACTATGCCCACTAAGGAATAAGTATTACGATAGCTAATTTTCTTCATAGCAAACTAGTTTTCTTTGTCAGGGATTTGCACATCCATTCATATAAATCTCTACATCAAGCTTGATATACCCCAGAAGTATAATTAACATCTAAGTCCTGCAGCATTAGTGTTGGCAGTTTAGGAAACAATCAGCAGCATCAAATACATAGCGTGTAGTAATGAATCATGTAATTTGAATGTGACTCTGCAATTGTTTGGTCCTATCTCTATCTTACCTCTTTTTAAAAATAGGAAAGTAACATCATGGTACAAAGATTGTAACTACATTTTTTCAAAGGACAGTGTCAAGACTCCTCCATCTCCAAATGTTGGATTTTGAGAAAAGTGAGAGTTAAAGGATTTTTGACAAGCTTAGCAAACAGACTTAATGTGGCATTGCACCAACAGGAATAAATAATTCATTCTTTAAGTGTCATAACAATTGTTAAAGATTTCTGACCAGCAAGTTCCAGACGTCTAGATGAATTTTAACAAGTAAAGAAAGCTGAAATGTCAAAACAGAAAAGAATATAATACATATTTGAATAATTCCACATTCTGGAAGAATCAGTGTCTATTCTTCTTAGGTTGATGCTATAAACAGACTGTATAATGGCCTAGGGGAATCGGAAAAGTAGTCTATTTCAGAGAAAGAAAATTAACAACAAGTTTGTTCTTCCTGCTTCTTAATTATTAAGGATTTAATGGAAAGACTGCCACCCAGACTACCTATATTCTTGATCATCACAAAAAATACTTGAGAATGCTGGAGATTTTGATACCATGAGATAATTTTAACAAAGGTCTTGTTTGGCATGAATAGTTTGCTCTTTTAAAACAAGTATTCTGCCACATTGAAAATGTTGTAACTGAATATTACATTACCTTTGTTTAAGAAAAAAACATGGAAGGTGCTGATCTTTATCTTGCTGCTATCTATCAGTTAAAACAATGCTTCATCTTTTAGCTAGTGACAAGATGAAAATTCAATTGCTTCTCACAGTACCTTGGCCACTGCATACATTCGTGTACTGGAGGCTTCAGATAGTTCGCTTCTGAGATCCACCTCACCAGGCCAGTCTTTATTCATTGGCAAGCATGATGTGAAGCCATCAATGGATGGGTGGCACATTCTTAAAGCCTTCTGGAAGCTCTCTTCAAAGGTCCGTCCAATAGCCATAACCTGGAATAAAGAAAGTATTAACACGGTCATGCATAGATTCTGTTTCAGATTTCTCAAGAAAAAAAATTCAAGTTGCCACCTTAAAAATAAATTAAGTCGGTGGGACTTCCGGTGGCACCGCAGGCGCCAAAGACGCTCCTTTTGCAAACGCCAGCCCTGTGATCTCGTAAAGCCACTAGAACAGCGCAAATCAGCTGTCTAGCGGCTTGAAAACTTTCTCCCCGGGAAAAGGGGAGGAAGAGAGCAGACGGGCATAGGTAGAGCTCCCCAAGGAGCCCCAGGAACAATTCTGGGGCTCGAAGGGTGAGAGCTCCCTGGAAGCCTGACAGAGCTCCGGATCTGGGACGTTTCTGCTTCAAGCAGAAGAAGACGCCGCGACCACCCCTGCAAACAACGCTTGGAATAAACATCATTCGGAAGCAGGCTGAGCAAACTCAGGAGAGATCAGATTTGCAAGTACTGAACTTTAACTCCAAATGTGTATTACTTCCTTTGGATTCATTAAGGGGAGAAAGTGAAACCAAGATGGCGACTGAGCTTTAATGGGGTGTGAAAGCGAAAGTTAAAAAGGAAAGTTTCATTTAGTGCTGGTAGCCCCTGTTCAAAATTAGAGATTTTTGCTTTAAGAAAAAAAAAAGAAGATTAAAGGCTAAAAAAACTACAGCAGTGATTTTTTTAAAAAAAGGATTGATATTATTTAAAGACTGGGAATTTTTGGATTTGGTGGATTTGTTGTTCTGGCTGCTGAATAAATTCAAATTGGAAACCAAAAATGGCCTCAAAACAAATAAAGACTATTGTCCCCAAAAGTGCTGGGAGCTCGCCAGCTCAAACGTCTAAATTGCAATCTCTCTCTGTTCCAACGGAACCACCAATATTAACACTTGAAATGTTGCAGGAAGCCCTTAAAATACAAGCCTCTGTTACAGGAAAAAAAATTACTGCGGTGTTTGAGGAGAAAATTCGAGATGTTGCTGAGGAGATAGTTCAAATTAAAGAGATTATTCAAAAACGAAATCAAGAAATTAGAGAAGATATTATTATGGCAGTTCAAGGTCTGGCAGGCCATATTGAAGCAATAGATGAAAAAGTGGAAGAAATTAAGCAGTCTAATGAGAACTTGGAAAATAAAATGGGAGAGGTCCAGAATAAGATGGAAAGAGCTGAGGCCGATGTGATAATGATACAATATATAGATATGGAATTTTCTTTGAGAATAAGAGGCCTCAAAGAAAATAAGCAAGAGAATTTGAGAGACATCTTTTCAGAAGCATTGGGAGATCAAAAAGCAAATCTTGAATGGCAAATTGACAAAATTGAACGTGTCAATTCATGGTTGCCAGGCAGAAACAACTACCAAGAGACATTGTAGTCTATTTTACAACAAGGAGAATACGCAATGAAATCTTACAAGTCACCTTTAAAAACAAACTTCAAGTGCAGGGGCAGGAGGTTTTAATACTGAAAGAAATCCCCCCCAAAATGTTGAGAGCCAGAAGGGATTATGCCTTTCTGGTGGAAGAACTGAGAAGCCGTCAGATACAGTACAGATGGGAGGTTCCAGCTGGACTAGTGGTGAACTATTCAGGAGAAAGATATTGTCTTAACTCAGTGTGGAAGGCAAGAGATTTTGTACTAAAGGCTGGATGCCCACAGCCCCCAGAAGCTAGAAGGAAGACGGAAGCAGAGGGGGCAAGAAAGGGGGAGAAGGAAGAATCGCTGGCACAGGCCCAAAGGGGAGCTTTGATTACTCAAGAAGATTTAATACAACTTTCAACTACTGCTCAAGCTTTGGAAGTGTTCGACAAAATAGAAGAACCTAAGGATCAAAGACAGACCCGAGCGGCAGCCAAGCATCAAGAAGAATTAAGACTGCAGCAACTACAGATGATTCAAGAAACTACAAAAACAGAAGCAGTGGGAGGAGCAAGACCAAAAAGTAAAATGCATGGAGATTTCCAGCAGATGCTCCAAAAGCTTCAGGCGGCCAAGAATGGCAACTAGATTTCTGACTTGGAATGTTAAATTCACCACAAAAGAGGAGAAAAATATTTCATTATTTGAAAAATAAATTAACTAGATTTCTGACTTGGAATGCTTAAATTCACCACAAAAGAGGAGAAAAATATTTCATTATTTGAAAAATAAATTAAGAGAAGCAGCATAAGGCAGAGTGACTTCTTGGCAAAAACACATGTGCTGAAGAAAGAAGAGTACAAAATTTTGGAGATAGAGTTTAACAGCTTTGAGCTACACCTAAAATTTGATTGACCAACTAGGATATTAGGAATAAAAATGGCCTACAAAACTCTGCTTTCCTTCTCCTAAGGGGAAGACTTTCAGGCAGGGGTGAAATGTAAAATTTGTTACTACCGGTTCTGTGGGCATGGTTTGGTGGTGGTGGTGGTGGTGGGGTAATGTGACTGGGTGGGCATGGCCAACTTTTTTTTTTTAACTTTTAAAAGCATTTTTTTCTACAACCTCTTTGGCCAAAGAGGTTATAGAAAAAAATGCTTTTAAAAGCCTCTGACGATCCCAGCTGAGCCGCACAATCATCAGAAAGTTTTTTTTTTTACTTTTAAAAGCATTTTTTTTGGCCGAAGAGGATGTAGAAAAAATGCTTTTAAAAGTAAAAAAACATCCTCTGATGATCGCGCGGCTCAGCTGGGCGGGGGGGCCCCAGAGATTTTTGCTACCGGTTCTCCGAACCACCCCTGCCATCGCTACCAGATTGGGTGATCCGGTCCGAACTGGGAGCATTTCACCCCTGCTTTCAAGCTTTTTCTCCTACAAGAACAGAGTTTCATATTTCCTTTTCTCTGGAAGCATGTAAAGTTTATTCTTAATAAACTTTGCTTATCTTTTTGGACCTGAAGACTTAACCTCTATTTTCTGTTTGTAGGCTTGGTTGTATTCATTCAGACATGCTCTGCTACCCACCCACAACCACAATT
Organism: Pituophis catenifer annectens; assembly: GCF_029215685.1. Taxonomy (NCBI): domain Eukaryota; kingdom Metazoa; phylum Chordata; class Lepidosauria; order Squamata; family Colubridae; genus Pituophis; species Pituophis catenifer. The sequence continues at coordinate 175,630,041 of NW_027256881.1, forward strand.
AATTAATTGGAGAATTCAAACCAACGTTCAAATATTTCACTAATGTACACAGTTTCCCTCCGAAGAACAGGGGAGCAAAAGCCAACTCATGTAGGGCTTTTGAATGCTTTCATTCTGAAACAAATACAGTTTTGCTCTCTCCTCTATCCCTCTTCATTCTTGGCTGATTTCAAGATCCAAATCATCATCATCATATTAATACCAACTCTGCAACAATAAAAATATACCTTTTAATATTGAAATAAATCAATCTGTCATAAAAGCTAATGAGGATCCTATGGTGAAAATTATAGAAAGCCTATGGTGAAATTATCCTTTTTTCAAATCCTATGGTGAAACTATAGAAAGCCTGACAGAGCAAACTAAGTTCAGTTCCTTATTGAAATATTGACACTGTTAATATTTTTTCCTCAGTTTTTCTGATAAAATTCAGCCCTATTTTTTAAAACATGGGTGGGAACATTGCGCTCCAAATGCAGTTCACGCATGCTTAGTTAATCCAGGATGACTGACACAGTTAAGCACAAATCGTTTTTACATCCTCTAAGATGCAAAGAAGGCTTACTTTTTTATTTTAAAAAAATGAAACCAAAATTAATATAATAAAATAAAACACTGCAGTGGCATAATTAGGGTTGGCACCATGGCAGATCAATCTCACCCTTTTCTGTTTTGCTTTGTGCTTTTATTAATTTCCCCAGGTACTGCACAAGGCAAATATTAGAAGGAAGTGGAGGTGGATATACTGTTTCTCTTAGGTCTTTGGTTCTCCGCTTGATTAGAACAAGGAAGGGACTTTTAACCCTTCAGTAAATACTGTGCACAACACAATGAATTGGAGAGAGTTAACCAAAACCTGACAGCTTTTTCTGGTGTTTATAGCACTTGCACAAGTTAAATTCCTGGATTAGGGTCTTCATAAAACTCAAAATTCCCCTATCCTGGTAAATGAGTCATGCAAATAGGGCAATTGATATATACTTAAATCCAGTGGTGAAATCCATTTTTTTTTTTACTATCGGTTCTGTGGGCGTGGCTTGGTCAGTGTGGTGTGGCTTGGTGGGTGTGGCTTGGTGGGCATGGCAGGGGAAGGATACTGCAAAAACTTCATTCCCACCCCGCTCCAGGGGAAGGATACTGCAAAATTTCCATTCCCTTCCCACTCCATGGTGAAGGATATTGCAAAATCTCCATTCCCACCCCACTCTGGGGCCAGCCAGAGGTGGTATTTGCCGGTTCTCCAAACTACTCAAAATTTCTGCTACCAGTTCTCCAAACTACTCAAAATTTCTCCTACCAGTTCTCCAGAACCTGTCAGAACCTGCTGGATTTCACCCCTGCTTTAATCCCTGCACTGTGCTCAACAGCCTGGCTAAATTCAAAAGTTAACAGCAACCCCCTTCTCCACACACAATAGCCACATTAATAATATACAGTAACTCAGTTCCCCACACAGCCATGTCACATAGCAGCTGACTTCACATAGTAGCTGGGTTCATACATTACATGATAATTTTTAAGCAAATTTTATTGAATAAGCCATGGATTCATGAATAGAACTAGCTAAAATCAATGTGTGAATTATGTCAGAATGTACTGCCACCAACATTATCACTCCAAGTGGAAGCAATACTAGGGTCATTGAAAATTAAATATATTGTCCTCTGTTCTTGTCTCCCATCTAGTCACAAGAAAAGTCAAAGACACACAATGCTGGAAGAAAGCAATTACACTACACATTTTTCAATGGCAATATTTCATGAATAGACTGGGTTTTACTTAATATAGCATAGAACTGAATGACAACATTTCAAAGTCTGAAAATGTTTTAGTTCTGAAATCTGCAAAAGAAAATTGCATCAGTTTTTCAGAGTCAGGAAAAGATAGGAAAATATGCTTAATTATGTAGCTAATACCCCACTAGTTATAAATGTGAAATTAATCCACAATGGAACTTCAATTATTGCTTCTGCCTTCACCCTTTTCCAAAGAAGAATGTGCATATGACCCATATTAGAAGAAATGTGAACTATAGATACAACAAAATATCACAGATATGGAAGCAAAACTGCAATCATATTTCCATATACTGTAATGGAATTTGATAATACAATAAGAAAAAAACAATCTCCAGCTCTGAAACCAGGAGAGTGAAACTTCCTAGATATATCCATTTTAGCAAAAATTGCTTTCTATGAGGGTTTATTTAAAATGCTGCCAAAGGGGGAAAAACATATTTGGAAATAAATGTTTCTCCCAGGTTCTGCACCTGATATAAACAGGTGTCAGAATTTTGTCCTCCAGAATTGGCAACCTGACTATGAAGCAAGCTTGATGAATCCAATGGACACTGTTTTTACACTTTTGCTTGAAATAATATTTGATACACTGCTAACTGATTTGAACTCAAAGTAAAACAAAGATAGAATACAACTGGACCTGTGCTGACTAGTGAAGATCCACCTCAATTAGTCATCTTGGCTCCTGCAAGCAATTGGTTCTGCCTCAGCGCAGCAATGTCTAGAGATGAGATCTATCTGCCTGAATCACCTGCTTCAGTTTGGTAATATGGACTGTATTCAGGGTCACAGTAGCCCCTATTACAGATCAAAGCAACCCAGTTGTGCTCTGACAATTGGAAACATAACATTGTTTCATTTTATATCAAAGAGCTGTTTCAATGAGGCAAAGTACCCTGTCAAGATTGAAAAACGCTTAAGCTTCCTGTGATTATTATTGCTTTTCAACTTGCCAACAAACTGGGGGAAGGGAAGGAAATGAATGTGGAGGCTACAATCTTCAACCATGAGAGCCAAGGACACTTTTGCGGGTGTCGGCCAAGACGTCGACTGTTATCAAAACAACTGGCTAATTCTTAATTGGACAGTGTGACCCACTCCATGGGAGTAGGGGATGAAACTCATTTTTAACTATGCAGGATTGCGCGGGGAAATGTAGAATTGGTTTTGCTTTCTTCTGTGCCGGAATGATGTACTCAATAAATACTTTTGGGATTTTAAAGTTCCTGAAGATGCCTGCTTTTATTGGATCTATTAATCGGATGGTTGACACACCCATTTATACATCATAAACAAGTTTTGCATACCCTTTTTTATAAAACAAATAAATATAAAACAAATAAGCTCAATAAAGCCTTCTATAATGGAGTTGTGTAGCTTTCTTTTTTCTACGAAGGTAGAAGGGAAAGAAGATTTTTTTAAAAAACCCTAAAGCTCTAAAGAAAGCCTTGAATGTCAAAATAGTATAGCCAAAGAATATGTTTTAAAACCATTAAGAAAAAAGTCTGACAACAAGCAAATATGTTATTAATTAGTATATTTTGCAAAACTGTTGGATAATTAGTTAATTAACTGCATGATTTACCCATTATGTCACATTCCATTCTTCTTAAAACCTACAGATGAATGTGTCAATATTACTCTAGAGAGTCCTAAATTAAAATTTTAAATGCCATGCTCTTTCTACTATGTTTAATATAATGTTTTATTAGAAGAAAAAAGAGAAGTGGAAGTTTAAAAATGTTGACAATATTGAATTCAGTTTAGTCTTTAATATTCAAAGTATTCCTCTGCAAAGGTCTTAAGAATCCAGAATAACAAGAGTTGGAAGGGACACTGAAGGTCCTCTAATCCAACCCACTGCTCAAGAAGGAGACCCTGTACCATTCGAGATGTGGCAACTATATAAAAAGAGGAAATATTAAGCAAATGCCATACCACACATGGGTTTACTAAAATCATCGTACCTTGCCAACAAATAGAAAGTTGTCCTCTCAAATACTTCCTAATATCGAAGGAAATTAACTAAAGATTTCTGTGATTATCATAACTTGGGAAACAATAACCAAGCTACAACTCCAATAGTATGATAAGGTCTGATCCAAGTTTTTTGTTTGTACAAATTAATAATTGTAAAATAGATACATCAATGTCTATGGAGGCAGGGAGCAAGGGATGAAACATGTGTCATAATGTTGCATTGTGCTGTGATCTTTTCATCATTTTGATGTCATCGTGGTTAGGAATAGATGCCTATGGATGGATGTTTAAGTAGAAGGAATAGCAGAGGCAGTAAAGAACCTTACTTGGCTTGTTAAGAGAAAAGATGTTCAGAATAAACACTTGGTCTTTGGCTGAAAATGGGAAAAATCTAATCCTAAACAAATGTTCGTGACAATCTAAACACACAGAGTACTGTTATTTCATTTTTTCAAAATTATCCTTCCCATTTTTGACTTGTAAAATTCAGAAAAGAGATTCACTGAATATTCTCTGTAAGGATGGTATACTTCCCCAACAGTTTTTGGAAGTCTGAAAAAATAAAATGTATTTCTCTTGTCATAATTTTGGGCTATAGAAATATAGACTGAATGTTAATGTTCTCATTGAAAAATAAAGGCAATAACAGGCAATTTTTAAAAAAACACAGAAAAGACCATTGCTTGCTTCAAGAATGAAGCATGAGTGCGATGTGCAGTTACACTTTTATTAAAAAGTACAGAAACTGAGAGGCATTTCTAAGGAAGGCTGAAATTCCCAGCAGTTTGGAAATGGTTGAAATAAAACAAAATTCAAACATTTATCGAAAGATCAATCCTATTCTAAGTTATTTCATGAACCTATTCACTCATCTATGGAAGCAACAAGCAACTCCATTGTTCTCATTGTTAAATATTCATGTATTTGATGGACTGTTATTAAATAAAAATTACCATATGCATGAGCCCCTATTTATCTTTATACTTTCATGTCACCTTTCTTATCTCAAAATGATTCAGCACATTAATTTGTCATAAAATGAATTAATAGTCAAACATAACATTCATAGTAAGAACTATTTAAAAGAATTCATTCCAAAATTAACAGAAAAATAACTGCAAAAGTAGATAGTGTCATTCTAGCTGTTATAAGCAAATAGATAACCTATGACAACTAGTCAGCAAAGGCACCCACTCCGGGAGGAAGAAAAAGCCAATGGATGTATATACAAGGAAGGACCATGCTCTGCATCATGTATGCAACAGTCAGTGATAATTTTGTTCTCAGACTTCAGTAAACAAATAGGCTTGAACTGCTCCATTTTACCAGTTAATATGAGAACCTGGAATTTTAGAGATATTTGCACAAAGAATGATAAAATTCTTCCACCGTTTCTGGCACAACTAATAAGAGTATTTCTTTCATACACAAAGCTTAAGTCAACTTTCCTCAAGTTGTCCTTGAGAGCACTATAAAATTATAATGGGTGGCATTCTACTATTTTTCTTTTCTACTTTTTACATCATACTCTTTGACTTTAAAATTAATTCTCTATTCCTAGGAAGCCTGGTAATTTTGTGAGAGAAATCAAGTAAGAAGAATCCTTGTTATCTCACAAACTTTGATGTAGAAGATTCTGGAAAAAGAAAGCTATCATTATTTAAAGCATAGGTATATCACATAGATTATCTTCACATAGAGGATCTTCAGAGATTTCAGATTATAACTCTTATAAATCCCAGACAGATGACTAACGGTTCCCACCAATTGGACTGATGGTAATTGTAGTCTAAAACATATATGAGGGTGGTATTCCCTCATACAGCTTCCAATTCCCTAGCTATGAATTTAGAATACCTCCAAAAAGGTTACCAAATGGTAATCTAGATAAAGGTGAAATAATTCAATATGTGGACAGTCATACAATTATATTTAAATACGTTTTTGTTTTTATTTTGGCCTCACCTACTTGGTCTCACCCACACACATGTACACACACATGCAAACACAATTTCTAAGCTTGGAGCTAAGAGCAATCCTGAGCCTGAAATAAGTTATTCATTGCTGGTAGAGGGTGTTTATTGTGGTTATGAATGTAAAATGCAATGGTTAATGGGTAGAACTACAACTCAAAGAAGAGTTCTAATTCATCTTACTTCTGCCATGAGTTATACAGCTAGTAATCTTAGAGTACGGGTGTGTCTGAGAAACATTCTGAACTACTGCATCTTCTTCCCCCTCCTCATTTTCAACATTATCCTCAACATTGCCAAATGATCTCAATAACATTTTGAGAGGAATATTATTTCTTCAGAAAATGAGGAAAGCAGTGGACTCACCTCACCCACACTCTTCATTGAGCTCCCGATCTTGTTGGATGCACCTGGAAAACGATCAAGATCCCAGCGTGGTATCTTGGTTACTATGTAATCTAAGCTTGGTTCAAAACAGGCAGTGGTGTTTCCAGATACTACATTCTCAATTTCTGGTAGTGGGATCCCAAGAGCTATTTTGGCAGCTATAAATGCCAAAGGATACCTGGCATTAAGAACAAAAAGAAATATTTTCATAGGTAATCAGAATCATAGGTTGGAAAGTACTCAGGTAATCCTCAATTTAGGACCATAATTGAGCCCAATATTTCTGTAGATAAGTGAGACAGTTGTTAAGTGAGTTTAGCTCCATTTTATGACCTTTATTGCCACAGTTGTTAAGTGAAATACTGCAGTTGTAGTATGATTGTAAAATGAAACTGGCTTCCCCATTGACTTTGCTGGAACACTGCAACTGTCATAAATATGACTCAATTGCCAAGCATCTGAATTTTGATCACATGACCATGGGAATGCTGTAATGATTGTAAGTGTAAAAAACGGTCATAAGTCACTTTTCTCAATGCCGTTGTAACATTGAATGGTTATTAAGTGAATGGTATTGGAGATCTTCTAGACCAACCCTCTGCCCAAATCAGGAATCTTCAGACCATCCAAACATTAGTAGAAAACTTCCAGTGATATAACACTTAAAGAATTGTTTATTTAAGTGACATTATATTTCAGTTTATTGTTCACTGCTTGGAAATGCAGTTCATTTAATAAATATTAAACATTGGGCCCAGCTCATAACAAATTAGTGGTGTAGCTTCTTTTGCCCATATTTCTTCAGTATGTTTGAAGGACAGAAACATTGTATAATGTATATTTCTTACAGTTATTGTCTAGACTACTGAAAATGTAGAATGCTGTAGTAGACAGTATTCATTTGATCTTGAGTACAGCAAATAAAACCAAGTATGGTTGGTTAATGCTTGGAAAACCATATACATTGTAAAATTATTCTATGTGCATTTACACATGAAATAATGAATCAAAACAAAAGAGGCTATTGGAGGAAAAGCACAGAGAATCAAAAGCTTTTGCATATCACAGAATTGTAGAGAAAAGATCACAAAGATCATCTAATTCAGTATTTCTCAGCCTCAGTTACTTTGTAAGATATGTGAACTTCAACTCCCAGAATTCCCCAGCTAACATTCCCCAACCAGCTGGAATTCTGGGAACTGGAATACACACATCTTACAAAGTTGCTGAGGTTAAGAAACACTGATACAGTTCAACCCTACAGCAGCTGCACAAACCCCTTAGGTTCGGTCCAATAAGCACATAGAGACCAGACAACTTATTTTTCTTCAAGACAGACAGAACTTTATTTTGCTCAATATTTTTCTTCAAGGCTTCAGAATCTTTTTAGCTTCCTCATGATTTCTGGAAGACTCGGGGAATATCTAGTAAGGTCTGCTTGAGCTGTGTTCAGCATTTCCATTCCCGAGGAAAAGAAGAAGAAGAAAAAAAACCCCTAAGGTTACAGCATACTTTGTACACCTACAGAATTTAATTTTTCACTCCAGGCATGAAAGGAATCCTTGAAGAAAAGACATCAAAGTTGACATGCATGACATACAGTACTGATAATCAAGCAACTCTAGAAAGAGTGTCCAGCCTGAGGGTGAAGGCTGCATGCAGCCCTGGGAAGTCTCTTCATACACTTAATTATTAATTTTAACACAACAGAATTAGAAATGTATTAAATATATGAAGAAGGCATTCATGAATTTAACTGAAATTGACGTATGTTTGGCTACGTACTTAAATATTTCCAAAGGCTTTTTTTTAAAAAAAAAAAAATTCCAAATGCTTCCTTTACATACTGTCCACCCATTACTGTTTCCAGACTTACCCTGTGGCCTTCGATGCCAAGGCAGAGCTTCTAGAAAGTCGAGCATTAACTTCAATGATGCAGTACTCCAGAGAGGTGGGATTTAAGGCATATTGGATATTACACTCCCCCACAATGTTCAAGTGGCGGACAACGTTGATGGTTGATTTCCGTAGCATCTGTAATTCTTCATTTGAAAGGGTCTGGCTGGGAGCCACCACAACAGAATCTCCTAATTGAAGAAGAAAAAGAATTGGATAGCAGTGATCATGATTTAGTCTAACCGTGCAATGTTTGATCTGTATTAATGCTAGAGACATATTTTAAACCAACAAATAGATTATCAATAAGCATGCACAGAACTAAAATGCAAGGGAATAAATGTACTTAGTACTGTAAGCAAATTTATTTATTTGATACAATTTAAAATAAAATTTAAATTGAGCCTTTGGAAGTAGACAATGTACAAAAAATATACATACATGCATGTGTACACACATGCATTATAAGACACATTAAGTAGAAAGATTCTAACATGCTGACCAACTTTTAACAATCTTTTGTTCCGTGTATCTTGAATTCCACATAATTTTGATGAAACTGAATCTGTAATAAAATAACTGCATTCTACTGTATATATGTACCTACCTGCTGCAATAATGCTCCAGATGAATGAGTTATTCCTTACAATTTCAAATCTTTTCAAGGTTCCTTGAAGCTATTAATACATATTAGTTTTGTGCCAAATATTTGAAAGAAGTGATTCATGAAATTCGGGAGTGCATTAAAAAGACTTTTTTGTAATAATTAAAGCAGCTTTTTCATTTATATACCTCAAGCAAAACAAAGCTCAAGCTTGCAAACAACATGGCTGTTTTAATGATTCTAACCAACTAACCAATCCTCTCATATCCCTATCTGGCAATCTCTGAGGTCAAAATGTCCAAACCTTGGACAGAGATGGAGGTTAAAGGGGGCATTTGGTGTTAAGACTGGATTTGGGACATTGGATCAATACTATAGTCCCACAGATGTCAGAATTAAGCCTTGGGACTCCAATGACAAAGTTTTAAATAACAATATGACAATGAGCTAAGCAAACATACCTGTATGAACTCCCATTGCATCAACATTTTCCATATTGCAGACAGTGATACAATTGTCAGCTGCATCTCTCACAACTTCATATTCAATTTCCTTCCATCCTACCACTGATTTCTCCACAAGAATTTGATTGGTCATTGCAAATGCCTTGATGATTATAGAGAAGAGAAAGTCATAAAGTTTTATAGTTCTGCTAAAAAAATTAACATTTCCTAGTGCTCTTGAAACAGTTGTGTCAAAGGGCTATTTCTATGAATAAAAACAGACTTGCAAGAGCAGCTGGACTACATAAAGAAATGCACAATACTTTCAGTGAAATTTTCCAAAAATCTGTTTATCATCATGAAGCATAGATGGGTGCATGCTGCAGGATGGCAAGAATATCACAAACAAGACTCTGGAGTGTGGGTGGCTACTGCAGGGAGCATGGGGGTCGTGTGGATAGGTCTCTGAAGTACAGATGGATGTCCTTTTTCAGCACCATTGTAACTTTGAATGATTGCTGAATGAGTGGGCATGAAGCAAGAAATATCTATAAAGCTAATGAACACACTAAGTTTTCTTAGTCAAAATACATTCCAAATCTAGAGTTTCATGATACTGTATCAGTCACTATTTAGATGGCTTTTAGATGAACAAAAACAAAGGGAACAGGTCTGTCAATAGAGACCAGCCTTGAAGCTTAAATTGATATTTTATATTCAATAGTATATTTTATATTTAAAAATATGCAAGAAATAAACCTCAGGAAAATAACATTTTCTCCCCAGTTAATCACATATATTTGGCTTGCTTGTTGTATTCAAATCTAACTTTACCATCTGGCAGAATGAGGTGGTCACCATAGATGGCAGAGAGCCAAAGCCTTAACATCATAATCTGGCCAGAAGCCTATGGTGAAAGCATTAATCTTTTGCCAGCATTGAAAAAAAATTCCACTGTCAGCTATTTGCATATTGAACTAGAATAAGATGCCTAATAATCTACTTTGGGATGATTTCTGTTTATCTAGTTACAAAAATGGTAAATATGCTTTACTTTATTTTCTGACTCTAAATTTCCAGAGGCTACAATTTAATAGTATTATTTTGTATATAATGTAAGTGGGCATTATAGTATTCTGCTTCCTTTCAATAATTCTCATAGTATGGTTCAATTAATCATGAGTACACAACAGTGTTCCCATACATCATCTAAGTAAAGATGTCTCTCTTCCTTTGCAAGCAGGCTATGATCCTAACATCTTTCAGTGACAGAGGCCCTCCCTATGGCTAAATTTTTTGTTATTAAGGCAAAGATTTCCAAAGGTGAAAAGCTCATCCATTCCAAAGGATGAGAACTTCAAAGAATGAAAGTGTTTCCATTTCCATAATCTATTGAGGTTGTCCCCTTGTTCATATTTTCAGATACCAATGACATCCCCCACATAACCCATCAGTTCTGAGGATCCATCCATCACTTTTCAGAGTTAGCAAGTTTTATAAACTCCCTAGGCAGAAAAAAATGCTTTATTCTACAGAAGATTATCCATCAACACAAATATAATAAAAATATTAATATTTTAAATATTATTGGATACTGATTGTTTCATTATCCATTATCATAAAATATATCAATATGAAAAGGTGAAATTGGATAAATGGATAAATGAATTTTCAGGCTGAATTTGCTAGTTGCTTAGAAAATACATGGACTAGGGTAAAAGGAAATGGAATGCTAGTTTCCTTTGTAAATTAATTTATTTTTAAAAAAATAATTTGTGAACATTCTGTTCAAACCTTTGTTATTACTTTGGAGTGATGATTTTTAAAAAAACTTCCAATTTTACATGTTTTTCTTGTTATTGTGTGTTATTATAAAAACTTATGGCAGTTTTTATATCTATTTTATAGAATAATTATTTATTTGTTATAAATTACAGTTATTTATTTTTTGATTAATTACAATTATAAGGGTATAGTTATATATACAGATGTTATACTTATATGTTCTTATTTAACATAAAATAGCTGTAACAATGAGGTAATGTCTAATGTACAAACCTATTTTTTCAGTATCTGATGGATTCAAATCAATGTTAAAGTGCTAATTATTATATTATTTATATATTTGTATAATTATTATATAATATTGAGTATTTACACTAATAGTCAGATGGAAGTACTGCTGGTGTTTGATGTTCCCATCGTATACTAACAAAGATGCTGAAACTGAATTTTCAGGGTACACACTGTCCAACCTATGGCTTATGACTCTGCCTGCTGTGCCCCGATTTCCACCTTGGATTTATGTATTTCATTTATTAAATGTTATGCTGCCCATCTCCCCTGCAAGGTGACTCTGGGCAGATGATCCCTGAGTTTCAGGTGTGATACCAAAATACTACCAAAGAACAACCAGAACAATACCTTGGTAGTAAGATCCAGGAGACTTTCCTTGTCAATGCATAAACCTGATCCTAGTCCTCCCAAGGCATAAGCTGAGCGGATCATAACAGGATAGCCAATTTTTTCTGCTGCTTCCAAAGCATCTTCTATCTGCCACAATACAAAAATGAACAGAAAATAAGATAACAGTAGATAACATATTCCTGTGTACACACTTCATGGGAATAGATAAGATTCTCTCAGGATATTCAATAACATTGACTTTTCCTCACCTTATGACTAACTGACCACAATGGGTAATGGTAGGTAGAGATTTAAGGATTTACTCTCTGCTCTCTCTTTCTCTATCATTCTCCCCTATTTTTATCTAAGAAATTGCTAACTTCTACTCCCTTGCCTTTGCCTTTCTTCTCATGCATCCATACATAAAGCATGGACTCTCATTCATCTCCTGGTAGGATATCATTAGCTAACTGCTAGACTTTGTTTATTTTTCCTTAAATAAATCTTTTTTCTGTTATAATTGTGAAACCTGCTTCACTAATCATTGCTCAAGATCTGCTCTCAGGAATTCTTAAGTGCACACATAGAACAGTTCTACCTGTAATAGTATTATTAACCCAGACTAAAATGAGTCTGCAAAAGGATTCCATAAAAGAGAGAGAAAGGGTAACTCTCTTTAGCAGTTAAAAAAAAAGGGATTAGAAAATAAAAGTCATGACAAAATTAGAATGATTTATCTGGGGGTGAACAAATTCATTGTCCTAACCCCAGTAGTGGGATTCAGCCAGTTCACACCACTTCAGGAGAACCCGTTGTTAACTTTCTGAGCAATTAGGCAAACTTTTTTTTTTTTTAATTTGATTTATATGCCGCCCTTCTCCGAAGACTCAGGGCAGCTTACAATGTGCTCAGCAATAGCCTTCATCCTTTTGTATATTTATACAAAGTCAGCTTATTGCCCCCACAACTGGGTCCTCAATTTACCTACCTTAGAAAGGATGGAAGGCTGAGTCAACCTTGAGCCTTGGAGAGATTCGAACCCTGCAGTAATTGCAGGCAGCTGGTCTAAATAACCAGCTTAATAACAGGGTGCCTTAAACCCCTGTACTACCAAGGCTCTTTTTCCAACTTGGTTGTTGGAAAAAATCATTAGGGCAGAGAACCAGTTGTTAAATTACTTGAATCCCACCACTGCCTAAACCTAACCCTATCAATAGAGTTGTTCATTACTTTATAATCAATGGACTTTAATAGGACAAAAACCATTTTGAGTTAACTGTTAAATCATGTTAGCATTTAAATAATATTAAAAATTGAAGTTATTTGCTCAAAAACAATTACCCCCCCCCCCCAGTAAAATATCAGAATGGTATTTTCCTCTGTATTCTGTATTAAAGTTCCTCTGTATTTAATGTACTGCAAATGCTCAATCAAGTTATCTGACTTTTCCATTAACAGAACTAAGTTGGGGTCATGAAGAAGAGAAGTGGGTAGGCTCTGTAGTGCTTCTTCTCTGCTTGTCCTACCCCTGGCCAGAACTGGATAGATCTGCCTGTGATGAAGAACTGTGAAGAAATGGCACCTTCTCTAGCTGGAGGCAGAGACTAGGGTGTATGGCATGGTGATACCTTTACCTTTCAACTTGTAAGGTCTTTGGAGAGACAAAGTTTGCTGCAGCAGCACCACTATTCATACAAAGACAGTGGGACAAATGATAGACTGAAAGGGAAAACTTTCAAAATATACTCTAGACCTGCCTGCAAATGGGATGCCATATATTCCCTTCACTAGAATTATGCTTTATTCCTGCCTTCTTCATATATATTTGTGAGTTAAAATATATTCAGAGCAATGATAAATGGAGAATTATATCCTGTCCCCAGTTAGGATGACATGGCCTCCACACTTAGACACATCACCAGTTCAGCCATTATAAACTATCACCAGATTTATTATTTGAAATTTGATTTACCGATTCCACAGCATAGCTGGGAGCAATCTTCTCATTAATTTCATTCAGTTTGTCTGAAAACATCTGTCTGTCCTCAGTAGCCATGATAGATTCAACTGATGTTCCAAGGACCTTCACTCCATATTCCTGCAAAATGCCACGTTTAAACAGCTCCACTCCTGTACACAGAATGAATTGGATCAATTAGCATTCACAAATGTTCAGAAATCTTTTCTCCTTAGCAACTGATTCCTTAGCTATGATGGGGAAGTGAAGGCAGGCCATCGTGTTACATATAGGATCATATAGGGCCAGCTAGCATGAATGTGCATCAATTCAGTTCTGGTGTAAGAAAAGTGGGAGTTAGTTATTTCTACAATTTATGTGCCATTCCATTTCCAGAGACTCTGAGGAAAATATAATATTGTTTGAAAATTAAAAACAAATATTGGTTAATGAAACGATAACTAATGCACCTTTCCAGTTACCATGATCTTACTCATCCCCAAATGCCTTTCTGAATAAGCACATTTTTAAATCACTCTAAAAATGTAGCGGGGGAGGGGGGTAATCAAGATATCTGAGAGTAAGCAGAATTGGAAGGGAGAGACCCTGAGAAGGCTCAAGCCCGGAGTCCCTGAAGGAGGAATTCCTTTAATGATGGAACCTGTCAAGCCCACACAATTGACAAACCAAAGAAACAGAACCACATGGATTCCAGAAAAAGTTGAATTCCCAGCCACTGAATTAAGACACAGACTCTTTGAAATGCTTCCTTTCCTGTATTTTACATTTGGTCTGTGTTACCTTTTCTCACAGATACAGGAAGTCCTCATCTTATGATCATAACCAAAATTTGTATTGTTAATGGTTGTTAAGCAAATTACTGTATCCCTTAAGTGAATCTGGCTCCCCCACCCTGCATTGACTTTGCTTATCGGAAACTGGCTGGGAAGGTTGCAAATGGTGATCACATGACCCTGGTGATCTCTTGAGGCCTGAGCCTTCTCAGGGACTCTCCCTCCCAATTTTGCTTATTCTCAGATTTCCTGACTACCCCTTCCTTGCTACATTTTTGGAATGATGTAAAAATGTGGTTGTTCAGAAAGGCATTTGGGGATGAGTAAGATCATGTTATCATATTTGTTTTTTATTTTCAAACAATATTATATGTTCCTCAGAGTCTCTGGAAATGGAATGGCACATAAATTGTAGAAATAACTAACTCCCACTTTTCTTACACCAGAATAGAACTGATGCACATTCATGCCAGCTGGCCCTATATGACCCTATACATAACAATTCTGCAAAAATTGTAAATACATGTCAATTCCCAAGCACCCAAATTTTGATCACTGTTTCACTTGTAATGATCTTAGGGCAAGGGCTAGTCGTAAGTCAGTTTTTGACTTTTACCAAGTCAAGGGTTGTAAATCAAGGATTACCTTCATAGGATTTTCTCTGATGCATTAGAGAAATCCTATAACTTACCACAGTTCAGAGCCGTTTGTCCACCCATGCCAAGAATTAATCCATCTGGTCGTTCTGTTTTGATGACTTCTGTAACAAAATGTGGGGTGATTGGAAGGAAATAAACAGTGTCAGCCTGCTTTAAGCCAACTTCATTTGTCTGAACTGATGCAATGTTGGGGTTCATCAGAACAGTTTTCACATTTTCTTCCTGGAAAAACAAAACAAAATGAATTTACATAAGTAAATCTAAAGTTATAAAGTAAGTTTAAATAATAAGCCAGTCAACACTTTTATTTATTTTTTTTAAAGATAAAAGTGGCTTTTTGAGTACTTGGGAGTGCTCAACTAGCAGCTGGCTGCATTTCCTTAAAGGAGCCGCATCATTTCATAAGTTTGTGTAGCTGCCTTATTAAACATTTAAAATAATTCAGAGGAAGGTCTGCAATGGCAATTGTACTTAGGCATACTTATCATTGCTCTATTATGCATCACTTTAATCAGACATTGAAACTTTAGCCTAGAGAATTCAGGGCTTCCCAGCCTTCATAATTATGAACATGTTTTCCTGAAATCAGGAAAAAATGTACCCCATGCAGACTATTAGTAGAAAGGATTTTTTGTGACTGAAATATTATAATCCAAGTTCCCTTGTCACACATGACATAAAAAACACCTTTAACTCACTTGTTACATCACAAAAGGTAACAGAAAAATATCTAGACAATGTTAAGCTTCTTTAAATGGCATTGGATTCAATAGATTAAACACCCCAAAAGTCTTTAGCTTTCATATTAAAATCACTAGAAATGAAAAATATTTCACTTGGGTGCATCATGCACATTTTCTCAGAAGGGAGAATTGCTCTTAGCAACCAGAAATCCGATGGGCACTCTCTTTCACTCTCACTCTCTCTCTCAAAAACATAAAAATAAAAAATGAAATCACATTTTGTAATCCATACCTCATACTGTGCTATTATAATTTTAATCTCTTTATTAGAAAGATATTATGTAAAAATCCAAACATGAAGACTGGTAAAAGATTCCTTTATCCCTAACTGCATGTACAGTGAGAAACCCAATTATTATCCCATTTATAAAGCTATTTCCTGTAAGATATCATATTTCATAAATAATTCAAGGATTTCAAAGTCTGTTACTTGCTTCTGCAAATATGGGTCTAATGCAAAGTTGCAGATAGTACTTGTAATGCAGCAAAAATACTTTATTTTTACTGCATTACCAAAATTACTGGAAGTTTATTTTACAGTAATAGCATACATAAACCCTGAACATCTCAGTAAATTTAGCCTACATGGTGATTTGTGCTCTGGTTAATCCAGAGATCTGTTACCTGTCCGTTGCCACATCATTTAAAATATTATTTGCACTTCCATCCTCAGAACAGAGTAACAGATACGAAGCTGACGTAGAAAATAATAAAATGCATTTATTCACAATCAAACACTCTTTTTACCATTTATAGTAAATCACCTTAAATCATTTATGTGAATTATTTCATTGCATGCTTATTAATAATGGAATCCACTTAGAAGTTCAGGGGAGGTACAGAGTTCATTCTCAATGAATAATAGAGGCAGTTAGTATGTCATGTTTCTATATTGTGTCAAAGATTTTATAAAAGCAGAACAAAATCTTCTTGTCTGAAAGAGCAGGAATGGCTATGGCACATGCCAGCATTTCAATGTCCTTGTTCTTACCTTCATGGCTTTCACAGCCTGGGAGCCAGAATAATCAAATTCTCCTGCTTGACCAATAGACAAACCACCAGATCCTAGGATGAGGACTTTGGAAACCTTAAAATAATCAGAAAAGTCCGTTTTTCATTCATTCATTCAATCAATCAATCAATCAATTTCTATGGCAGTCCATCTCAGTCAACAATTTGGGGTTATATTAGCACATACATTCTCAGCCTTTTTAAATCAAGGAAGCTATGCCCTAACTTCTTTTTTTCTAACAGGAATAATTGATGCTTCCCCTTTCACTCTGTTCCTGTTGATTATATAATTGCAATGAGAAGGACATTAATTTTCAAGCATTTCAAATACTAGTAACCATTATGGGTAGCTAGACAGCTGGAAATTCTTGAAGCTCTAATCTCAAGTGATCTAGAAAAGCTACACAGTCTACCTTTTGGATGGAAAGCACCAAGGACTTCACAGTTCAACCCTAAGCTACAACAATACTGATGGACGCCAATCATGAATTTGAGCTTTGTTCAAAGGAACACATTCTGTGATAAGGGGCTGGAAAGTTAGACTTTATGATTCTCATGTCAGATTGCTAGGTTGCAGCATGACTAAGTCTGTGGTACAAATGGTTTAGGATTGGGGGGGTGGGGGGATAAAATGCAGTAACAAATATAATTTGTTAAATCAGAATGTCTCCACAATGGTAGAAATGAAATGTTTAGTCAGGAAACTCTTCTTACATGAGCCCAGGTAAGAAGAGGCTGATTGCTGCATTCTGGAATATAAGCAAAAACCTTTCTTGTGACTAGTAGACGATTCTTGCCATTCAAAGCAAGTTCTAAAACAGAACCATGATGAACAGTGGCTCAGATTACACCTCAAGGAGACATGTCCTAAGTCATGAAGATCTAATAGATTATAACTCTAAATAAACCAGTAAAAAATTATCCTTTATATACTAAAAGGATGCATTCCAACCTTCATCATATTAATAATCATTTGTAGCAAAACTAGTGTTAATGTAAATTTCATGTGTAACAAAATCAAGACAATTTTAGCAAGGAATTTTGGTTATGCAGATTTCTAGTAATGTTTCTATCCAGTTCATATAATAACAGCAATAATCAATATGGCTAATATTTCAGATAAAGATAAAATAAAGCACAGTAATATACAGACCTCAACTCTTGAAGTTGCAGCTGTGATTTTGGGCAGCACTGAAGGAATGCTTGTATCTTTTCCCTTCTTGATGAGCGAGATAAATGAATCAAATATGAACTAGAAAAATAAACAATAAAGTATAAGTAAAGGTAAAGGTTCCCCTTGCACATATGTGCTAGTCATTCCCGACTTTAGGGGGCAGTGCTCATCTCCATTTCAAAGCCAAAGAGCCAGCACTGTCCGAAGACGTCTCCATGGTCATGTGACCGGCATGACTAAACGCCGAAGGTGCACGGAACGCTATTACCTTCCCACCAAAGGTGGTCCCTATTTTTCTACTTGCATTTTTTGCGTGCTTTCGAAGTGCTAGGTTGGCAGAAGCTGGGACAAGTAACGGGAGCCCGTTACACGGCACTAGGGAATCGAACTGCTGAACTGCCGACCTTTCGATCGACAAGTTCAGCGTCTTAGCCACTGAGCCACCCCATCCCTTATGTATAAAGTATAGCAGTCTCAAAAAAGACTATATTCATTATTCATCCCATTTGAATAGAATTCTAGAATTATAATTGGCACAATAGTTAATTCAAACTAGTGTGTATTTGTCATGTTTCATAAAGTGTGACCCTGTACACAAGGAGAAAAAGAACAATTCAAATTGTGTGGTAAAGGAGGACAAATTATTATTGGCTATACTGTGGAGCCACTGATCTAAAACAGTCCTAAACATAATCTCCTTTAAGAGTATTTCTGATTTTGTGATCAAACATGCTTAAATTATGCAAGTCTCCTAAGTCTTATGAGTTTTTTCTTCACCCATTTCAATTTTTCTTCTCTCATTTCATTCTGTTCTTGAGAGATGATCTAGGTCCAGGGCTCATTTAAATTCCCGAAAAGAATTAAAAAGCAAAAAACAAAAACATACCCACACAAGTCATTCAGGAGGCACAATTTCAGTCTATTACATTTAACCTCTATTATTTGTCAATCATCTTCTTCCACATACACAACCTTACTTCAGATTACTTATCCTAACCATTTTTTCCCCAAGTATTTTAACATAAAAGCAAGCAAATGTCTAGGGAGATTCTCAATCATCCAGGATTGCCCCAAAGTTGCTTTTTCAAAAGGCAACTGGACTTTCTTTGTTTTTCCTTGAAGACGTTTCGCTTCTCATCCAAGAAGCTTCCTGAGTCCCGAGTCAGTTTGGAACCAGTTTGGGACATCAAAGCAAGCAGTTAGAAAAAGTTAGATGCTGTATTTTTTTTCCTCAAATGAATATACATAAAGAAGCGCTTCACATAAATTCTGTTATTACTATCATAAGCAAAGGATTTGAATGTTTTTATTACAATAACTTAACAAGCCAACAAAATTATCCCTCCAGAATTTGCTATTTAGTTTCATTAGCATTCTCTTGATAATTAGGTTATGAACTTAATTACTTTAATTAATAATTAACTTAATTAATAAATAAATTCTTTGCATTATATCCCAAGCAAACTAAACAACCAAGGGCCTGAGAAATTTAATGCACACTTCTCATACAATCTGCATGAAAATCTAAATGACAACTAGGAGCTTCGGCTGTTGATTTACAACAGAGTCTCATATAAATGTGGATTTCTATTGTGTGGGTTTTTATTGGCCAATAACTTTGGCTTGCTCATATCATGGACCAAATCTACCCATCTTTAATTTCTTGTTTATTACAAAGATATAATAACAATCTGCCTCAGAAATTTAAACTGAATAATGTGGTTGTCCATTACGAATCTTGTGAAATTTTCCCTAGCTGTATTTCCCAGGCTTGAATTTACTGCATTATTTATTCACTTCATTCTTGCAGGTTAAAGTCCTCTGTGTAGTGAATTTCTTGAGGATGAAAATAGTATCTCACCAAGAATTAGTAAAGCATGTTTTATGATAGAAATAGTGTTAATTTTAAAAGAGACATATTACAGGGATAAATAAAGTCTGGAATCTAGCTACCGATGTCCTGCCTGTGGCCAGTAGATCATAAGGTGCACTGAAAATTTGGTATCCCTGGATTTGGGCCTCTAATATCCCTTCTCACTGACTCATACACCAATCACAATTCTCATAATTTATTGAGGGATGTCATACCAATCTTGGAGTAAAGGCTTAATGAATTCATCTGCCAGAATCTCATTTAGTGAACAGAATTTTAGTTCACTGAGTTCCTTTTCTTGAGCATCTTGCACAAAGTGGTGATTGGGTCTATATATTTTGTTTTGAAGGTAGGTTTTCTTCATTTGGGAGAATTGAATATATCCTGTATTTGTCATTCCTCCGTTTCCATTCCTTTTTGTTTTAGGAAGTAATCTCCCATAGGTCTTCTGAGGCAGATAGCTTTAGTTAGTCTTAAGAATTCAAGATCTTTTATCTTCTGTGTTTGTTTCAGGAGATAACTTTCTCACTTCTTTTCTTCTATCTAGCTGTCAAGGTAGTCAGAGAAGCTTCCCAAATTTTCCAGGTCTGCTTCCTTGTTAGGTTCTCACTCTCTTGCCTGTTCCTCTTAGCTTGGCAACAATCACATAGATAAGAAAGTATGGCTAATTCTCATTTCTAAATCTGGAGGAAACAGTTGAGTTTGAGGGTTGCAGAGAAGAGTGGTGGATGAAGGGAAATATTACTTATATCTTAAACTCATTGCTCCTCCTGTGTAAGTTGGACATCTGCATCTACCTGCCCTCCTCACATATAAAGTTTCAGTCTTACAGAGATTCCCAAATTCAGACTGGAGGATTAGCTCAACATTTATAAAGGGTTTTTTTCTGTTCCATTGAGCGCATTTATTACTTGTCTTTGATAAATTTCAATCTTTTTTCAGTAAAGTAAGAAAGTCAGTAAGCAATTAAAATGCATTTTTTTCTAAAATGTCTTTTGAATACAATAACTCCAATGAATACTATTAGGTCCCTTTTTTACCTTTCTTGTACATTCTGAAGCTGTTTTCTTATTACACTCACCAAATTACTCAACATATTGCTCATGGGATTACCAAGACAAATCACAGGCGGGGGCTTAAGCTTCATTTTCAAATATGAGAACAAGAAAATGTGCATGTGAATTCATTTACATAATTCTACAACTTCAATAAGGAAAAGGTATTCAAAATGCATTTGAAAAGTAATAGGTCTTTTCAAGGGGAAAGAAATATAGTAAGAAATATACTGTGTTTCTTTCACAAAGATCAGTAATTGGGACCCCATTCTACCTAAATTGAACTGTAAAGTTTAATATAAAGTATTACATAGAACTAAAAACTTAGCAACAACTAAGCCTAAATTGGCATTTCCCATCTTAAGTCTCCCAAGTGATGTTTGACTACAACTCCTATAATCACATCAGCCTCATCAATGTTCAGAATTGGTAATAACTGGAGCCCAACATCTGGAAGTCAAGACCAAAAAAAACTGCCCTAAGTAATTAGACAAATCAAATACTTATGCCTGCCTGCCTGCCTGCCTGCCTGCCTGCCTGCCTGCCTTCCTGCCTGGCTTCCTGCCAGGCTTCCTTCCTTCCTTCCTTCCTTCCTTCCTTCCTTCCTTCCTTCCTTCCTTCCTTCCTTCCAATCATTGATTTTACTTTTGTAAATTGTAGGGTTGTGCACAATGGCAAATTGCACCTCTTTGCAAAGCTGTCTTGAGTCCAATTGCTGAAGTGACCTACTTTGAGGCAGGGCCTTTGTTGAGCCGTCTATCTGCTGCTGCTAACGGAACTCGACAATGACTGCTGAAAGCGGCGTGTGTGTGTGTGATCGGGAGGGCGTGGTCGCGCGTCACGGGTGTTGGTGATGGGTTTTGGGGTGTGGATAGGGCTCTGCTTGCACGGTGATGGGCGAAGCGGGATCGCGTGGGGCGATGGGTGTGGGACTGATAGGGTTAACAGATCCGGGCTGACGTCAGCACGGGACACCCCTAGAAGCCGGAAAGGTGGAAACGGATGCCGGCTTCTCAGTGCGCTATTTAAATAGCGCTAAACGCCAATGCAGGAACTCTGACTTGATTGCTGTTAGCATATCGGTAGCAAGCTATTGCTGTTAGCTGCAAATAAACCATCCTCGAACCACCACCCAAGCGTGTTTCTTTGTGAAATTGCTCTGGCAGCCAGCGTTGCCGAGAGGAAGTCAGAGTTTCCCCCCCCCCCCGCACTCCTTCTTGCCTTCTTGCCTTCGAGGCGCCGGGATGGCCGAGGGAACAAGCCCAGGAAAGGAGGCGGCAAACCAGCAGGCTGTGGAGGAGGAGGAGGACGTGCCGACATCAGCACCGGTAGCGGAGGCTGAGCTGGTGGTATGACTGAAGCAAAAAGAGGCGCAGCTGGAGGCAGCGACAGATGGACACAGCACCCAAGGGGTAGCCGATAGTTCGCTTGGCCATTGGTGGAAAAGCCCCGTATTAAGGGACACTGGAGGTAGTAGAAGCCAATCCTCAGCGCCCGCCGGACTCCAGTTCCAGGGGTGGAGAGAGCGACGATGGGCGGAGGATGAAGACAGTGACTGGAGCTACTCCACAGGGCTGGGTGCATCGACGTTGGATATCTTGAGAGACCGCTTCGGAGAGGCAAGCTTCCATGATGCCCCATCCTGGCAGCCCTGGGCACCCAGGGAGGAGCGACCCGATGGGTGGCAGGGCGCCAGCAGTTTGGGGTCAGGGCCAGGAAGTAGAGTCCGTTTGGCCAGTCCTAAGTTCAAACCCAAGCTGGCTGCTGTAAGGAGTGAGGCGAGAGCAGGGCCATGGACTCCCAAAGGTTTTCCATCAGCAGTGGGAGACATCGACCGTGGGCAAGACCAGGCCCCTGCCCGACAGCAAACGGAGAGAGAAAGAGGCATGGGGTGGCCACCGGGGCAACAGAGTGGGCCATGGGACGGGGAAGCAACGAGGCAGATGGTAGACCCCTTTCCCATGTGGGCACCCGGGATGTGGGCTCCACAAGGCCAATGGGGCCTTCCTCCTATACAGGCGACCTTTTACGGGGCACCTGGAAAAGTGGCTCTGTTCTTAAGTCAAATCATTAGCCACATGGACCTTTACGGTCACGTATATCCATCCCAATGGTCCATGGTAGTCGCTGTCACTGGGGTGCTAACAGCCGAGGCAGCGGATTGGGTGGCCGACCTGCATCGAGACCATGCCCAAGAACTGACAGACCTGGGTTTGTTTCTAGAAGCCTTACGAACGCGGTTTGAGGACGACACCCAAATCCAGATAACAGAGGGGGAGTTAGTGGCCCTAAGACAAAGAGGCCGGCCTGCCAAGGAATACGTAAAGGAGTTCCATGCGTTAGCTGGAAAACTCCGGACATGGCCGGAACAGCTCCTTGTTCATCAATTCCATATGGGGCTTGACAGGGAGATCAGACAGGCCTGCGTCTACCGCGGGTTGCCACCCCGCCTCAACGAGTGGTATAAGGCTGCTGTAGAACTAGACATTGGGTTACGTGAATTCAGAGCGCAGCCCGTCAGCCTAGAGCAAAGCCGACGGGGTGGCCTGGAGACTGGGAGAGAGGGGAGGTGTCAGGCCCTTCGCAACCCCGGGGGGGGAGTTCCACCACCCTCCAAAGCAGTAGGCCTTTCCGCTGTTACCGGTGTAACCAAGAGGGGCATAGAGCAGCGGAGTGTCCGCTGCCACCGCCACGGATGTCCACCCCTCGAATGCCTGTTCCTGGTAGTGCAGCCAAGCCCACGTCTCCTGGAGTGTCCGAGAGGTCTTGTGCTGCAACATCGCAGATGGATACACCACGGTCGGCAATTGGACTCACCCCTAATGTGGCTCGCATGCCGGATCCCAACGAAACGAGCGGGGACGAGGACCTGCATGATCAAATGGTAAGCGGTCCGATACACCCGTTCCTCATTCCGGTGATACTGGGTCACCCGGGGTCGGGGAGGGAGAGTGAACAAAAAGCATTAGTAGACACTGGGTGCACTCGTTGTCTTATCCATCTTTCCGTTGTACAAGCCCTGGGAGTACAAATGGTACCTTTACGCAGGCCTATTACATTCGAACAAATGGACGGATCAATCCTAGGCGGAAAACCAGCCACCCACATGACAGAACCTCTTTGGTTAACAATGGGAGAACATCGAGAACGCATCCGGTTTATAGTAGCAGCTCATATGGTTGAATCTCTCATCCTGGGCTTGGCATGGCTAGATAGGTGGGAACCAACAAATGTGTGGAAGGATGATTTCCGAAAACTCCGTATTCCTATGCGGGGAATACCCAGGAATCAATCTGTGGGGTCAGCGCCGAAGGAAGCAACCTTGCGAGCTCCGGTTAGTGCATACCCTTCTGAATACCGGGATTTAGAGTTAGTGTTCAATGAACAGGAGTGTGATGTGTTACCACCCCATAGAGACACCGACTGCACCATCAAATTAATTCCAGGCGCGCATCTACCCAAATCACGTATGTACGCAATGTCCCCAAAAGAACTAGACGAATTACGGCAGTACATAGATAAAAATCTAGCCAGGGGTTTCATAAGCCCAAGCCGTTCCCACATGGCAGCTCCCGTTCTCTTCAGGGAGAAAAAAGATGGTGGCCTCCGCCATTGTGTTGATTACAGGGGATTGAATGCCGTTTGTAAGGAGCCATTGTACCCTCTCCCGTTAATGACCGACCTGTTAACCACCCTAGCGACTGGTACTTACTTCACGAAGCTTGACCATCATGAAGCTTACCATTGTGTACGCATACATCCCGGAGATGAATGGAAAACAACGTTTAATTGTTCTCTGGGTAGTTATCAATACCAGGTGATCCCTTTCAGTCTACAAGGCGCTCCGGCAGTTTTTATGCAACTTATTAACACCGTGTTGCATGAATTTTTATACCGCGGAGTTTTAGTATATCTGGACGACATACTGATCTACACCCGAACATTAGAGGAACATATTCCTTTAGTTAGACGAGTGCTGTCTAAGTTGCTGGAGTCGCAGCTATACGTGAAACTGTTGAAATGCGAGTTCCACCGGACAGAAATTGATTATCTAGGATTTCACATCAACGGTGAAGGAATCAGTATGGACCCCAAAAAGGTAGAAGCTGTGATAGAATGGCAGGCCCCCAAAACCAGGAAACAACTACAAAGTTTTTTAGGATTCGCCAATTTCTATCGGCAATTTATCCCTTCTTTTGCTCGGGTGGCGTTGCCATTAACTGATCTATTGCGGACCAAGACATGCCAACCCAGAAAAGCTAAATCAGGCCAACCGCTTGATTGGACGTCAGCCTGCCAAAAAGCCTTTGAACAGCTCAAACAGCTGTTTGCTCAAGAGCCCATATTGAAACATCCTGACACCACAAAACCATTTATTATCCAAGCTGACGCTAGCGATGTGGCAATCGGAGCCATCCTGCTCCAACGGAACAAACAACATGCTCTACAACCATGTGCTTACACGTCCCAAAAGTTTACGTCCACTGAAAGGAACTGGGCAATATGGGAGAAGGAGGCGTTTGAGGTGAAGTGGGCGCTGCACACATGGAGACATCTGCCAGAGGGGAGTGAGCACTCCTTTGAGGTCTGGACAGACCATAAAAAACTGGAGGCCCTCCAAACGCCCCGGAAGTTATCCCCGAAACAGGTACGATGGGCCCAGTATTTTCGTAGGTTCCGATTTACTCTCAAGTATGTGCCTGCAGGTCGGAACTTCCTAGCCGATGCCCTCTCCCGTTTGCCTCAATATAAGAGTAAACGGGTTGATGTGATGCAAGCCCTCATACCGTCTTCACAACTAGGGTCCCGAGCTATTGACCAAAACAATAGCCCATGGCAACGCGAATTAAAAAAGGAATTAGAATCGGATGCTTGGTTAAAGACCAACCGGGCGGAGGTTACCCAATGGAACAGCCTCGTCTGGTGAGGTGACCGTTTGTATGTCCCCACTGTAATGCGGGATAAGGTCCTAAAAAAATGCCATGACGTGAAAACGGCGGGTCACTTCAGTTTCCTGAAAACATTACATTTAGCCCGCCGGCAGTTCTGATGGCCAAAAATGCGCACGGACATCGAAGCATATGTGAAAGGATGTCCTATCTGTGTCATGGCAAAACCAAAACCAGGTAAACCTACAGTCTGTAGCCAACCCCAGTACCACTTGGGATGAAATAGCTATGGACTTTATTGTAGACCTACCCTCAAGCCGAGAACACACAGTGATCTGGACGGTTATAGACCTGTTCTCAAAGCAGGCGCATTTCATTCCTTGTAAAGGGCTACCATCAGCTTGCCAGTTGGCACGTATGTTTGTGCACCATATATATCATTTGCATGGAGTGCCTAAGCGGATTATCTCCGACTGGGGCGTCCAATTCACCGCAAGGTTTTGGCAGACATTTCTACATTATATTGGTTCTTCACAAGGCCTCAGTTCAGCCTATCATCCCAGTACAAACGGAGCTGCAGAATGAGCAAATGCGATGGTAGAGCGATATTTGAGAACCTATGTGGCTTATCAACAAGACAATTGGTGTGAGCTCATTCCATTCACAGAGACAGCATATAACAACTCGGTACAGGGTTTACTTCAAGATAGTTACCGGAAAGGAGTTCCCTGCTATACCTGACTTGGACATGTCACGAACAGATAAAACTGTACCATCTGAGTGGCTGGAAAGAATTCCAAAAGTATGGCCACAGGTGAAAAAAGCTCTGGAACTAGCTGCAAAGGAATACCAGATCCAAGCGAATAAATGAAGAGACCAAGGCCCACCGTTAAAAGTGGGTGATAAAGTGTACTTGTCAACGAAATACCTGAAACTCCGATCACCAAGTAAAAAACTAGGTCCCAAGTATATAGGCCCATTTCCTATCCAAAAGATAATAAATCTTGTCACCGTAAAATTGTCCCTACCTCCTCGTCTCGGGAAAATACATCCCGTCTTTCATATAAGCCTATTAAGATCAGCAACAGGTATTAGGGACCATAGCACACGGCCCGGTCCCATCACTGGGGAACAATATGAAGTTAGAGACATAATCGATTCCCGTCACCATAGGCGGCTACTCGAATACCTCATACGGTGGAAGGGGTATCCAGATTCCGAGGCATCATGGGTTCGAAAAGAGGATATTAACGCTCCCAGATCATTATGAAAGTATCATAGAACGTACCCTCAGAAGCCTGGGCCCTAATGTGATACCTACTAATTTGTCGTTTCTTTTCCCATAGGCTGACGCCTGGTGAGGGGGGGCCGCCTGTCGAGCCATCAATCTGCTGCTGCTAACAGAACTCGACAATGACTGCTGAAAGCGGCGTGTGTGTGTGTGTGATCAGGAGGGGGTGGTTGCACGTCACGGGTGTTGGTGATGGGTTTTGGGGCGTGGATAGGGCTCTGCTTGCACGTGATGGGCGGAGCGGGATTACGTGGGGCGATGGGTGTGGGACTGATAGAGTTAACAGATCCGGGCTGACGTCAGCACAGGACGCCCCTGGAAGCCGGAAAGGTGGAAACGGATGCCAGCTTCTCAGCACGCTATTTAAACAGCGCTAAACGCCGATGCCGGAACTTTGACTTGATTGCTGTTAGCATATCGGTAGCAAGCTGTTGCTGTTAGCTGCAAATAAACCATCCTCGAACCACCACCCAAGCGTGTTTCTTTGTGGAATTGCTCTGGCAGCCAGCATTGCCGAGAGCCTTGATGTAGAAAAGAGAATTGTCCCATCTCCAATCAGAAGAACAGAAGCAGGCCACACATTTCACCCAATTCTTTGTTTTCTATCCAAGAGACTAGGAATGGTCAGAGAAGTGGTTAATATGATGCAATGTGATGGGTCCACTATAGCACTTTGAAATAGAGTTAATTCATGGAACCACACCACACACAAAAAGAACTTTGATCAAACCAAAGCATCATTTCTTGGCATACTGAGTGTGACTAAATTATTGGCATTCCAAGTCTAGGGATGCCAACTCATCACCATATCATGACTACCTGCCCACAATATGCAGACAGATGGGAAAAGTATAAATAGAGAGTTAAAGATTTACTCTGTGTCTCTTTTTTCATTATGCTTGCTCTTTCTTTTATGAGATAACTACCATTTGCTTTCTCCCCAGATGGACAGAGTGCATGCCTCTTCACTTTTTTTTTTAATTTGATTTATATGCCACCCTTCTCCGGAGACTCAGGGCGGCTTACAATGCGTTAAGCAATAGCCTTCATACTTTTGTATATTTATACAAAGTCAGCTTATTGCCCCCACAAACTGGGTCCTCAATTTACCTACCTTAGAAAGGATGGAAGGCTGAGTCAACCTTGAGCCCGGTGAGATTCGAACTTACAGTAATTGCAGACAGCTGGTGTTAATCACAATGCTATCAGTCTGCTGAGCCACCAGGCCCCTTTTCTAGAACAATGTAGCCAGCTAAGTGCCAGGCTTTGCCTATCCCTATAAAATACTTTTTGTAAGTCTCCATTCTGCTCTGGTTATAAAATCTGCATCACTAATCGTTGCTCAGGTCAGATTCTTGCTCTTGGGATTGTTTAGATGCACACACAGAATGCTTAAACCACCAACAGGGTTGTGCTCCAAAAACTTAATTACGCAAAGTTCTATAAAGAAAAATAAGGATTGAAATAAGAGAAGATTGGAAAATAAAGCTAATGACTTTGAAAAATGGGAATCAGTAAAGTTTCCACTTGCGTCTTGTCCCTGGTTTAAGATACTTCTTTAGATATAGCTGGATATGAGGAGAAGGCAGGTTCCTTAGGAGGTATGAGCTCTAGTAGCCCTGACGCTGTGAAACCAATTCCTGCCTTGCCAGGTCAAGTGACCAGACTCTGATCTGGATCCAAACCTTGGGAGAAATGTAGAATCAGATATGAAATCAGAAGACTGCACTCAACAGAAAGATCAGGTTCTGGGAGAAGAACATATGAGCTATTGCTCATATCAGGATTGATGGTTCTCCATTGTGTGCTGGGAACAGGCTCAATATGGAATATTTACACCCTGTCTTACAGCTGCTGGTTGCTGTTAATAATTTTTCTGGTCCAGCTATTGGTTGCTTCACAGTTGTTGCCATGTTCCTATTGGTCCCTTGGCCTGTCATTTGATCAAACCTTTGAAATTCCTCTCCATTTTGGCATTTGTGCTATGTTTTTGAAATTCTCTTCTCTTGCTGCTGTGTATGTTTGCCTGAGGCAGTAAAAACAAACCTAATTCTTTCCATTCTTGCTGATGCTGGTTTTCCTCCAATGTCTACTGCTCTGCTTCCTGTTATAGGCCTGTTTTAGCTGATCATTTACAATCATGTAATTAGCTTGTTAACAACCAAACTACTGCATTGGATAGTTGGGAAAGTTAAGGTCAGAATTCTCCTTCTATGTCTTGGATTGAATCTCTTGGAGCTTGGAGATCTTCAAGCCCAACCCCCTGCTCAAGCAGGAGATCCTATATAATTTGAGACAAGTGGCTGCCAGTCTCTTCTTAAAAATCTCCAGTGATGAAGGCAAGCTATTCCACTAGTTAATTGTCCTCACTGTTAGGAAGTTTCTCCTTAATTCCAGGTTGCTTCTCTCCTTGATTAGTTTCCATCCATGGTTTTTGGTCCTGCCCTCTGGTGCTTTGAAAAACAAATTGAATTCCCCTCCTCTTTGTGGCAACCTTTCAAATACTGGAATACTACTATAATGTCCCCCTTAGTCCTTCTTTTCTCTAGACTAGCCAAACCCAGTTCCTGCAACTGTTCTTCATATGTGTTGTTCTCCAAGTCTTTAATAATCCTAGTTGCTGAGGACTTCCGGGTTGGCTCCGCAGCGCCATTGACGGTCTTTTAGACCGCCGCCCCCGTGATTCCGTTGAGCCGTTCTGACAGCGTTAATCAGCTGTCAAACGGCTTGAAAATCTCCCCTTCGGGAAAAGAAGGGGAGGAGAGCAGGTGGGTGAGGGTAGAGCTCCCCGAAAACCCCTGGATTAATTCCAGGGGTTAGGAGGGCGAGAGCTCCCCGTTCAGCCCACTGAAGCTCCGGATCCGGGGGGACTCTGTTTTTTTTACAGAGCTAGGCATTGCGTCCAATTTCTGCTGTCAAACAGAAGATCAAATGATTTCAAAAAAGCAGGCGGAACAGAAGCAGGAGGACAAGCTTTTTGCAAGTATAATACTTAACTCCGGGGATACAATGTTTCTAATTGGATTTTCTGAGCTGGAAGTTAAGATGGCGTTTCTTTGTTGCGATTTTAAAACTGAAAGTTAGAAAGGAAAGTCTTCGCTAATAGACTCGTGCTCAGAGACTGGTTTTAAGTTGCTGGAATAGATTTTGAAGAGCTGTTTGGGAAAAGATTATTTCGTTTGGTGATTTATAAAGAAATTGCTGAAAGCTGCTCAAAAGGATGGCTCTGACTTTATGATTTTATGGTTGTGGGAAGAAAGAAAATCTTTTTAAAATAAAATGGCTTCTAAGAAAGGAGATCTTGAAAGTGCTGGAAGCTATTGGAGGTGTCAGAAACGAAACAGTTGTTTGATTTACAGAGTTATAAGGATTTTGATGCAGAATTTACAGAATTTATAAAAGAAGCCATGAATAATCATACTGCAGCTATAAGTAATCAAATAGCAATTCTTAAAGGGATAACAACAGAAATGACTGAGGAGACTAAAACAAGTACGGAGCATGATGACAATTCAGGAGATATTCTGATTGCAGCAGAGAGGGTGGAAGAATCTTCTCAAGAATTTTCGAGCTTATTCTCTGCTCTTTTCGGAAAAATTGATAGAATCTTTCAAAATTATGACTTGGTTTGGAAAAAAGTAGTAAATGACCAGACTTTCGAAGTTTCAGAAGATGAAGGAGATTTGCCAGTGGCATTTATACATTTAATAGAAAAGAAACAACTGAACTTTTTTTCACAAACTCTTGGCAAACTTTGGTTTTACAGACGAAGGAATGAACTGATTTATATAAGCATGAAGAGGCGATTTGGGGGCTCTAAATCAGAGGAAATTTTCTCAAAAAGGGGACAATCTTTGCAGTTACATCAACCTCAAATTAAAATGAAAAACCTCCTCAAAATAGAAGTAGGAGGGATGCAGAAAGACTGGAAAAAATATAAAAAGAAAGCAAGAATGGAAGATTAACCTTTTCTTTTGGCTTTGCAGTTGTTCTACTTATGGTTAAAAATGATTATGTTTTAGGTGTTATAACTACTGAGGGGGGAAAAAGTATAAAGTTAAATATTGATTTTTAAATATGATGCATTAATGGTTGATTAATCCTTTTTGGTTTTCTAGTTTATGTACTAATGGTTAATTATGTTGATGATTATCTTTTAAAAATTTTAAAAGTTGGAGGGAGGAATAATGAAGGGGGGAAATTTAGAAATTTAAAAAATGTAGAAATTTAATTAGTGAATATCTAAGGTTTATTTTTTGTTATGAGATTTCAAAATATCTGAACTTTGAGAAAAGTAGGAGGGGGAAAAATGTTTTTAGGTTTGAATGTTTAATATTTGTTAATGGTTTTAAAACTCTTAGAGTTATTGGATTACATGCTATTTTGAGTCTATAAAAAGGGAGGTTGATGAAATTGTAAAAGGGGAGTTAAGGGGTCTTGGGAGTTATTAAATCTTGCAGTTAGCTAGTTTATTTTAGCGAATGTTTGGTGAAATCTATGCCCTGTTTTTGTTCTGGGAAGTCGGGGGTGTGGGGTGGTGAGGAGGGGTTGAAGATTGAGTTTACCAAGGATTGATTTTTTTTTCTCTTTTTCTTGATGATAGTTTGAATGATTGTTTATATTGTATACTTGTTTGATCAGAAAATAAAAACTTTTTATTAAAAAAAAAATAATCCTAGTTGCTCTTCTCTGCACTTTTTCCAAAGTCTCAACATCTTTTTGGTAATGTGATGACCAAAACTTGATGTAGTATTCCAGATGTGGTCTTACTAAGGTTTTATAGAGCAGTACTAATACTTCACAGTCATCCTTCTTGTCATCCAAGTAAAAAAAATATCCTGAAGTCTCAAGAAATTGCCTTAGACCCCCCCCCCAAAAAAAAAAAAGAGAGAGACATTCTGTGTCAAATTACATGTAGCTGGCAAGTCTAATGAAGCAAGGATGACCAGATTTCAGGACAATATCTTTACTGGGATGAATACAGAAACCTGGGGGGAAAATGTCAGAGTACATTTCCAGTATTAGTTAAAGTGAGTTAATTAAGATGGAGACCTTTTGGAACACTTTTTCTCCACATTTCTTACATCTGGACTTAGTTGCCTCTTCTAAGATAAACTTTCAAATGCCTCATTCCTCATTTTGTCATAATCTATCACACAAAGAGACAGAACAAGAACAAAGAGCTTGGAACTGGGGGGAGGGAAAGAAGTGAGGATGATCTACCAGGCAGTGAGTAACTCCCATTTTTGTGAATTGAAGGCATTTAGATAAAGTCAATGGAATTTGGAAAAGCCACTCAGATTATATAAACAAGATTGCTAGTCTTAAAATTCTCTGATTTCAGAAAAGTATGTCTCAAGTATCTGGAAGAATATAAATCTGCATACACTTTTTAAAGATGACCATGGTCATGTGACTGGTAATGAAGAATTGCCTATGAAATACATGCTCCAGGAAAAATGGAATCTTTTAATTAGACTGCGCATATGATAAACCAACAACAGCAAAATATTGCAACCATAAAATTGATTGAATGTGTGGCACAGAAAAACGGGACATAGAGATCCGGATGCTATTATTAATTGGACAGACAAGGCATGATTCCGGGGCCCTGAGAAATGACATTGTTTAATCGAAGGAACCCATAGTGTGCCAACCCTGCCAGATCAATTCAACCAGGCAAGTACTATAGGAGACAGATGGTTCCTTAAGCAACCAAACCATATGCCATGTAGAGTTTCATAGGTAATAGCCAGCAGCCTGAATCACACCAAGAAACAAAATAGCAACCTGTGTAATTCACAAAATATCAAGATATGCCCATCACTGCTTACACTGCTGTACTTTGGAAAAGTTGGATTGTCAAGTGGTCTTCAAGGGCAGCCCCAAGCAGAGCACATTGCAGTAGTACATGCAGCAGAAATGCTTCCATGCCAGTATTCTGAAGTAATAGAATGGTGCTACCTGATTTTTTAATATGCATAGATCTACATCCTGATGTTAGAGAAGGATGTTATGTAAAATGTTTTGAACCAGCTTTGTTCAGGCAGCAAGCATGACCTTGCCCTCCACACTGCTGCAGCACTGGGCTCAGCAGTCTAAATTCTGAACAAAGCTGAATGCGTACAATATGCAACATCTGGTTTCAGTTGGGAGGCATTGTTGTGGAATAAGGTTCTGATGTTTGACCATTTTATTAATATTTTCTCCTAATCACCCCATCAAATACCTCAGTGTCAGTTGGCCCTGGATTGCCTTCTGGATAGAACTGCACTGTGAAAATTGGCTTGTTTTCATGCATAATTCCCTGCAGGATTAAAAATAAGTAATAATGTTAGTCTTCTTCCTGACAACAAAAATAATTTTAAAATGCTCTTCTTAGCAAACCCCACATACAGTCAAGGCTAAGTGTTTGATACAATTTAGATGGAGAATTGAAATTTATTACATCTTCAAACTGGTCCAGGAAACAGATGAGCAACTCTAGTGAACATTTACAGTAGATTCATCCCTGAAATGAACATCACAGCATCTGTAAGATTTATTGAGTTTTGCATAAGTTCTGAATCTGTCATTCATACAATCCTAACAGAAATATTACCCAATCCTATTTCTATTATAGGAAAATCACCTATGTATATTGAGTCCAGAATCTAAAAATAAACCCTGGTTTACTAAGAGAAATACTACCAGTTGTTTTTCAGAAAAGGCCTCTGAGCTCCATTTATTGCAGGTTGCACTTCTGAATAACTTTCAAAGAAACAAAAATAACTTCATCCTTCTTTTCCCATGCCTTGCCGCAACTTCAGTTTCCATCAAGAATGTTCTATAAAATGCCGCTATTTCAACTGAAGGGTTTTACTAACTACAGAGGGATTGCCACCTTGCCCAGAAGCATTTCTCCTCTCTCCCTTTCCAACTTACATGCAGATGAATAGGAAATCATATGGCTAGATACCATTTTAGATTTTTAACTGGTCCCTATAAACTATTGCCTTGTATTCTGTATATAATTCCAGTATAATTGTCCAGTAATTCACCAAAGATAAATATTTCAGTGAGAAGTGGGCAAAGTATCTCTAAGAATTCATGGGATTGATAATCCAAGCAATACTGATGCCAGCCTGTTCTTTGATGAGCAGACATCAGATACCCAGAGAAAGAAATCTTACCTCGTTGGTTTGATCATTTGCATTCACAAACAGAGGCTTCCAGCCTGAAGGGAGAGAGTTGCCATCAATTGCATATCCATGATTCTGAGCAGTAATGAAAGCTTGTCCATTTAACAGATTCACAACTGGCTGATTCTGTCCTCTGAAGAATCAAGGAGAGAAGGAATGGTTTGTTAAGGAAATCACGTGTGTGGAGTGAAAGGCAAGGGAAGATTACCATAGTTAATTGATATTCTGCCAAACTTTGCTTTGCAATTTCCCTTTGTGAAAGGGCCTGTTTTATTACTTTATTCTCAGATTGCTTGAGAATTTCTTTCAAATTTCTTTTGAGTGCTGTTTTTGAGATTATTTCATTGGAGGAAGTGAAGGAAAATGAGATTACATAAATCACACTACTTACCATTATTTTGAAGCATTCCTGTTTCTCACACTTTTTTGGGGGGGGGGGGCGGAGGTTCGGGCAGGAATCATTGTTGACTCCTGGTGACTGCCAACTACCTGGATAGCCCCTGAAGTTTTCTTGGTGAGATTTTCAAAAGTGGATTGCCTTTGCCTACTTCCTAGGGCTGAGAGAGAGTGACTGGCCCAAAGTCGCCCCCTGACTTTGGGCCTAACGTGAGTAGAACTAACAACTGCCTAACCTCTAACTTGATGCCTTAACCACTAGGCCAAACTGGCTCTCCTATTCAGCAGCCTATTAAAAAGCTCCTTGGTGACATTTTTCCTTCCAAGAATGGGAAGCCAGGAAAGTTGCATAACTCTACAGAAATGGCTGCTCACTGAGAAACAGGAGAGCACATGATTCTTGTGGTGACTTTGCTATCCAAAGGGCAAGAACACCACACTTCATATCTGAGAACTTTTCCGTGTTTTCTTTTGAAATAGATTGTTGAAAGGAATTTTTATTTCAATAAATTGAATGAGAAATAGTACTGTAGAATAAATATGTGAGAACATTTTTCTGCAGCAGAGCACTATATTTAATCATATTTAAAGGCCAGAAATTCTACTGTTTGCTACTGCTTCTGATCTGCAGGAAAAATGTCAAACCTAAACTAAAATTATTTCTCCAAATTATACTCTGGTCATTCAGTATCTTTGTAATCTTTGATACTTTTTTCCCCCAAGGCCAACACAATTAACCATGATAACTTTCAAATAACCCAGATTTCAGTGATACAACAGAAGGAAACTACACAAAATCCATGAAATGAGCTTCTGAAATCATAGCAACTTTTTCACTAGATGTCTATTACTTGATTATTTGCTTTTTGGCAGTGAAGGGGCCAATTGTTGCTATGGCTACTGCACTAATGGAAAAGGTAACTGCAAATGCTACAGGGTAGAAGTTACTGACTAAAATGAGTGGAGAGTTTTGGCAAATGGGACTTGTCACTAAGTAAAACCTATATTATAAAAGAAAAAGTGTTGTTCAAATTCTGCATTTTTAAGTGCTCTAGGAACCCTTGTTCTGCCTCTGTAGAGCTATCATATGCTACTAGTTCTGTTCCTCCAGCAGGTCTGTCCACTCTACTCTTACTACAGGGGGAGAGTTTTG
This sequence comes from Pituophis catenifer annectens, assembly GCF_029215685.1. NCBI lineage: Eukaryota > Metazoa > Chordata > Lepidosauria > Squamata > Colubridae > Pituophis > Pituophis catenifer. The sequence goes on from NW_027256881.1 coordinate 175,665,705, forward strand.
ACAGAGAGTTTCAGGAGTTTCTGTCTGGCCAGTAACAGATTGTCCTTATTTAACAATCTCTTGCTCAGCAACTATCCAAAGTTACAATGGTGTTGAATGAGGAGGCTTAGGCTGCAGTCATTGCATGATTGCAATTCAGGCACTTGGCAACCGGCTCGCAATTATGATAGTTACAACATTCCACAATCCAATGATCAATGTTTATAACTTTCCGCAGGATCCCCACAAGTCAATGGAGAAGTCACAAAAGGCAACTTTACTTAACAACCACCTGGGTTTCACCTAACAATTGCAACTGAAACACAATCATGTGACATCAAGCCTTACAACTGCCTCACTTAGTGATGGAATTCACATTCCCAATTACAATTGTTAATTGAGGACTACCTGTAACATAAAAGAATAGCAAGTGTAGACCAGACACCAACTTTGGAGGAAATGGAATGTACAGTAAGTAGCAGAAAACATGATTCTCATAAGGTGCATAAATTGCTTTTTAGTAAATATGGAATACTTTGGCTGAGTTTCTCTTGAAAAGATTGGTGCTGGATGATCATTAAAAACATTCCTGCCTCTTGGTTCCTGAACCTGTGCACATATATGTCTCATACCTGTTTGCCATGGTCATTTTGTAGGATATTGCCCCAGCTGCCAATCCAGTAATGAGATTCCCCATACTGGTTCCAAGCAAAGGTTCCTGGCGATCATTTTTAAGAACCTAGACAGGAAAGACTGCTATCAAAAATGACTAAAAATGAGCTTTTACCTGCAGAGATAACAAAAAAAAAAATACTCTTTCTGGTTATAGACAGTATTTTAAATTGATTTCTAAACAACCTCCTTTTTAAAATGATATTGCCAGCTTCTTATCTGACAGTAATTTGCACATATTTAATAACTATGGAAAGAGAAATTGCATCGGCACCTTTTTTTAGTTCAAAGAGATGCAGAAAATCTGCCTTTAAAAAGGCTACTGTTTCATGCATTTTCATGCAGAGGTCTGTAGAAGCAGCAGAGCAAGCAATCCTAATTTGAAGTGGGCTAGTTCTTATGCTCCCCATCACTATTGAAGTAGGATGTGAGAACTTGACATTTTTAAAAATGCATATATTGTTAGATTATAAGCAATTGCAGTGCAGTATCAATTAATATGCTATTTAGCAACCATTCAAATTAGAGCTTGTATTGTTTTGTCATATTAGTGCTACATATTTCAATCATCCTGCTTTTGTGTACATTTCAATTGTTTAGAATTTTATTTCCTGATTTGGTCTGTTGAAAACAATTCCAGGAAAATACATTTTTGAAGAGGATCATTTGCTGTTCATTTGGTTCCAACTTTTTATGATCCCGTGGACATCAGTTTACCAGAACCAGAATCAGTTTATCTGTCAGTACAGTAACTGCTGTTTGGTTTTTTCCTGTGCTCCTGTTTATGTTATCTGTAATAGTATTAGCAAACCTGACTTCTCTTAACCTCTTTTCATCTTATTTTTCAGCCTCTTTTTCCATTGTTTTTTTTTTTCAAATATTTCCCAAAATACTCAAGATTAGCTCAATTATTAGTGCTTTCAATTAATTGTTCTTCTTGTGATACAAGACTTTTGCAGCAATTTTCTCCAGCATCACAAGGCATTCTTCCTTGATCACCTTTTCTGATGATCTGGTTTTCATAATCATATGTTAAAATCATAGCCTTGGCAATACAATTTTTGTTATTGTGGTATCTGTGCACTTGAGTATTCTGACTATTTATCCTAGTAATAGAAGTTCATTTTTTTTCTTGTATATATTTCTATTGTTCAGAATGCTATTTGCTAATTTAAAATTCCCTATGAATTTAGGAAGATAAAGTCTATTATTCCTCCACCTTCTTCTCTGTCAACTTCTACTGGGTTGGCATTGCTTATTGACATACTGTAATCTTACAGATTGTTACAGATATGTTTAGCAGCAATCTAGCTTCTGTATTGTATTCTTTGCCCTTCAACAAAAAATTCCTTATCTTCCTCACAACCAGCCACTGAAGTGTATCACCAGCATATGTGAGCTCAGTAATATTTTTTCCAGTAACATTAACTGCACTTTCCATTTCTTCTCATCTTATACTTCTTATGATATATTCTGCATATAAGTTAAACATGCTGACAGCATGCAACGTTTAATACTCCTTTCAATATTTTGAGCCATTTGCTCCATTCTAATTGTTGCTTCCTAATCATACAAATTCTTCAGTTAGCAAAAGAAATAGTTTGCAAGCTCATGTTTTGAAGAGTTACTCCCAATTTGTTGTGGTCTATACCACAGGAGTCAAACTCGATTGCGTCACGTGACGTATCATGATGTATCGTGATATTTTTTGACTTTGCAAAGCTGAGGTGGGCGTAGCCTGCATGTGACGCATCTGGTCCGCAGTTGCCAGTTTGACACCCCTAGTCTATATAGTCAAAAATAATCAGTAAAACAAAAACAGGTATTTAGGTTTTTTAATATACTTTGTCTTTTGTATTACCTTGGATATTACCAATGTAGCCTTAGATGTTCTCAGATTCCTCTTCTGAATCCAGGTTGCACTTCTGGCAGTTATTGTTAAAATCTGGATTGCATGATCTTAAGCAGTACCTTACTAATGTGTGGATTAAATGCAACTGTTCAATCTTCAAGCACTCTTTAATAGTGGCCTTTTAAATATAAATTTAGAATATAAATTGATATTTTCCACTTTCTTGGCCACCATTGGGTTTTCCATACTTGTTTTTTACAAATCTTGAGTAACTACAAAATGTTACATAGTTTTAAACAGTTTGGCAATGCGAAATATTATTAACAATATTTCTAGCATCATTTGATGTCATTTTCCAGAATGTGTGATTCTAACCTTAGTAGCTATCAGCAATTTGGGGATCATTTTGGACACTACTGCCACCATTTGTGCCAAATCTTCTTTGTAAACTATATCTTTGCCTTTAACTGTGTTCATCTTTGCATAAATACTTTCCCTATTTTTTTAAAAAAAAATCTTAAATATCTCTTTTCTTTTCCTTCATTTGTTACCCTCAGTTTATTTAGTTATAAGTCATGTCTATTTTTGTTCTTCTCTAGAATTTAATTGGGCAAATCTGTCTCTATTTGCAATCTGTTTTCTATCTTCATATTTTTTCTTTTCTTATATTTTTTATTAAAGTCTTATGATAAAAAAGCTAACACAAACTAACAAAAATATAAAAAAAGAAAAAATGTAGAGAGAAAAAGGGGAAAGAAAAAGTATTAAAAAAAATAAACATCAAGAAAGAACTTCCCTTGATCAAGACAATTACAAAGAATTTTAATGAATTATTGCCTTCTCTAACTTTTTAATCAAACATCTCTTCATCCCATATCATCTTTTATCCCTTAAAAAATAATAAAGTCCTTTTTTTAAAATAAAACCTTTTGATAAGAAATTAATTTAATTAGCGAACATCCATTTATACACACACACGTTTGTTTGTGTGTGTGTATATAGCATATACATATATGTATATATACACCTTAAACAATAAGTTATTTTCATGTTCCTTTCCTTTTTTTAACACAATAACATTTTTTCTCTAAAAATAAAACAAAAAATATCTTCTTCCTTTATCTCATCTCATATATATAAACAATTTTTAAGCCTCATTATTCAAACTTAATCAAGAAAAATTCCATTAAGACGTACTAGAAACAACATATTGAAAATCTTGATCTTTAATCCCTTTAAATACTGTCCACAAGTTAATTTCTTATCATTTTTTTTCCATCTCTTTTCAGTAACTCCTTCACAAGTTTAACAGCTCCGGTTCGGCGAATCAGTAGTGATAAAAACTACCAGTTTGGGCGAACCGGTAATAAAAAAAGCTACCGGTTCCTCCGAACCAGTATTTCCGACGATCAGCTCTGCCGTGCGATTTAGCTTCACTAGAAAGCAGGAAAGCTAAATCGCACAGCACAGCTGATCCCCCCCTCACTGTTCTACTTACCTGCCCAAGTGTCCTTTTGGCACATACTGTGCATGTGTGTACGCGGGACACATTTGGTGCGCACTGCACAGGCGCACACATGCAGTGCGCATTTGGTGTGCACTGTGCAGGCATGCGCACGCAGCACGTGTTTGGTGTGCACTGTGCAGGCATGTGCATGCAGCGCACGTTTGGCAGACACTGAGCAGGCGTGTGCAGAGTGCGCGCTTGGTGCACAGCGCGCATGCCCAGCCAGCCAACCAGTAGCAAATTGGTTCAGATTTCCCCACTAAGGAAAGGGCATACTACTTTCTCTAAGAAACAAAAAATATCTTTTTTTATATCTTATCTATAACCAAATCTTTAAATCCTATATCCCAGTCAAGAAAAACTCATTTAACACTGCTAGAGAAAACATATATTTTAACCTATTAAGCCAATTTTATACTCCTTATTTCTGCTTTAAAAATCATTTTAAAATGTTTATTCCTTTTAAGTAGTGTCTCAAAAGCTGATTTCTTTTCATTTTCTTTTGATCTTTTCTCAGGAATTCTTTCATTACACATCTCCTTTGTAAATCCAAGATAAGTTGTCCAAGTCATTCTTCTGAGTTTAACTCTACATGCATCCAAGTCACTTGTAATTTATTTGTGTGTCCCTTTTAGCTATTAAAACATCAGCTGGTTTCATTCGTAAATCCTGTGTAACATCTTTGTCCATATCATTACTGTAGGCTGCCGTTTTTAAATCATATCCAAAACAGGCTGATTCTCAGTTGTATTCTCTTCTATCTCCTTTTTAAAACCCTTTTTTATAGTAGCACACAATCTTGAGAGAAGTTTTGAGTATATTATTGTCAGATATTCTTGAATTCTTTCAGAGTTAAATTATTCTCCATTTTGTATAAGTGGATTTCTTCTCCTTTAATTGAAATCTTTATTTTTTCTGGGTGCCTCTAATGACTTGCCTTCATGTCTCCTTTTATAGTGTTTTGCTGTAATCTATCACTTTCTTCATCTTTATTTCAAGGGTAGTATTTTAATGAAATGCAAATAAAAAAACAAACCATGGGTAATGTAAGTCAACAGCATCCTAACAAAAACATTTATTCCAATATATACACTTTACCTTCCTGACATTTTCAATTAATTCTGGTGCTCGGGTTGGATCACCAGGGCCTCCAGAAATGAAAAGTCCATCATAGTCCATTGAGGTAAAATCATGATTCCAAGGCACTAAATGAACTTCAGCACCTCTCTGACAACAAAAGAGGATGGACAGCATCAAAGGTTGTTAGGCAATTAACTAGGTTATATGCAATGCAGCTAATAGAATACATTCTTAAGTCTGAATATGAGGAAAAAACCATTCCAATATAGCCAACTTAGATTTGATTGGTTGCAAGCAAATGGAAAAAGGAGAGTTTTCTCTAGTCTTAATCACTATGGTTGTCTCTGAAAATGAAGTATAAATAATTGAATGTAATATTCACTTTTAGAGATAGCCACAGTATTAAATAGTATCCCACTTCTAGAGCATTTCTCAATAAATAATTCTTGATCAATTGTATAGTAGTGGTAGAGGTTACAATAATGATATACAAAGAGGTAGTTCTTGCTTAACATGGGTTTAATATATATTTAATTATTCTCAAATAAAGGTAGTTCTCATTTAGTGACCACAATTGGGACTGGCAATTCAGTCATTAGGCAAAGCAGTAGCTAAGTGAAACTGCAACTGTGCTCATGATTTTACTCCAGCTTTCCTTTGCTTTGCAGGCCTGCAAAGATCATCAATAAGAGGATTGGTATCAAAGTTGGTTTTGAAACCAAAGATTGGTTTCATCACCATTGCAACTGCAAACAGTCACTGCCTAAGGCAGTCACTGAACAAGGTCTATCCATAATGTATTTAAAATGAAGTCTTTAAAATAGATTAATCTTGCAAGGTTGTTTTCAGGATAAAATAAAGTGAAAACACATTGTATATAAGTATGAGCCCCTCAGAAAAGTGGATCACATCTCTGGAGTGGTCAAAGATGTTGGCTTTCTCAATATGGTAGTCCATCATGAGAAGAAGCCTTCCCCTCCCCATTATGTATGTGCATATCCACATACAAATACACACACATTCAAACAACTCCAATAAGAATTTAATGTGTCAATGTCAGTATTTCAGATTGCTGCAACATCAATAAAATGCTGTTTGAGAAATTAGCAAGACAGGCTTTCCAGTTAGTCCTGAACAAACTAATAAACCACAGATACATAAAAAAGGAGTCAATATTTTTTAAGAAACATGTTGATTTACCTTTACTAGCAAACGAACAGTATTGTGCTTCAATCCACAATCCACAGCTACAATTTTGATTGGATTTCCTTTGCCATATATTCTGACCTCCTTCACATATGTTAGGAAAAAGAAAAACATTATTGGATGCTTATTTGTTAACTAGAGATTTGCATCAGGTGAAGATATCTCACACCAAATCAAACTCTTTTTTAATTGTTGTTTAATTGATTAGACTGGTTGTTTATGCAACTCAGAGTCACACCTGTGAGATGGGTAGCTATATAAATCAGATGAACAAATAAACAGGTTAGGACAGAGTCAACATTAATTCAAAGCATTTGGTGAATTTTGCTTTATCGGAATTACTCCTGAATTTATCTGGTTTTTTAAAAAAATTGAGAATCAGTTCTCCCTGAAAATCATCACCTTCTGCAATGTAATGTATATTCTGGTCCTCTTCTATTAAGAAGCTTACAGCATCGGGACTTCCGGTTTGTTGCTTGTCGCTGCCAGATGTTCCTTTGGGATCGTCAGCTTCCATCGCCTGTCAGAGCCGCCTTCACAACGGAATGGCAGCTCAAAAAAACTCTGTTTCCATGAGGAAATGGAGATAAAGCCGGCAGGGGTGGGTAGAACTCTCTGCGGAGTCCCAAAAGTTTTTCCTTTACTTTTGGGACGGAGCGGATGAGATGCCCCGTATCCCCAGCCGCTGCTCCGGGCTTTGGGAGACCTCTGCTGATGCAGAGCCAGGCGTCAAAAGCAAGCCTGCAAATTTAACAGACTACTCAAAGAAAATGTGAGCTGGACCTGTAATACTGAACCGCAAGTATTTTACTGATTTTTTAAAAGAAATTACTTAAGAGAGGAGAGGAAAAGAAAGAGGAAAAAAAGCCTTTTAAAATGGCGTCGGCTGGAGGAGAGGCTGAAAGGGAAAGTCCTTCCGTTTTTTATTACTACAATGTAGCGGAATAAATACCACTGGCTACATTTGTAGACAAAACTTCGCTCCTGTGTCTTTTTTTCTTCTTCTCTCCCTTGGAGACCTGATATTGTTGTTGATTGGAAAGAAGTCTTTCTTGCTTTTTTTTAACAAAGCCTGCCTGGGCGGAAACATGGCACTGAGACTCATAAAGTCAGATAAACAAGAAGGGGGGGGATTCCCCCACCAACAACTTAAAGGAACAAGTCTTAACTCTTCAGTCTGAGAAACCTGATTTTAATATAATAGAATTTTTTATAGAAGAGATTGAAAGAAGGGAGGAGATTGTGAATCAGCAATTTGAAAAATTTAAGCAGGAAATTAAAGAATTGGTGAAATCTAAGTTTGATTTTTTGGAGAAAAAACTCTCAAAAATGGCTAATGGTTTTACAGAATTTATGATACAGTTGGACACAAATACTAATGTACTAGAGTCTAAAATGGAAGAAATTCAAGATAAATTGGACAATAGAATTCAAAAAATTGAAAATGACTTGATAAACATTCAGGATAATAGCTTAGAAGAAAAACCTAAAATGGATGCTGATCAAAAGTATGGTAATGCAGAAAATCTGCAACAGAAGATTGAAAAAGAGATTTTAATGGTACAATATAATTTCACAGAATATGCGATAAGATTAAGAGGTTTGCAGGAAAATAATAGAGATGATTTAAGGAAAATATCTTCTGAATTTCTAGCTGGGATTCTAAAGGTTCAACCTGACGAAGTGTTTTGTAGGATTGACAGAGTTTATCGAATCAACTCTTGGATTGCCAAGCAAAGGCAATTGCCTAGAGATGTGGTGATTTATTTTACAGATAAAGAAATTAGGAATAATATCGTGCAAAATTCCTTCAATTCTAATTTGCAACTGCATGGAAGAAAGATTTGGATTTACAAGGAACTCCCACCTAAGATATTGATGGAAAGGAAGAAATTTGGTTTTCTGGTGAATGAGTTAAAAAAGAGAAATATCTCATTCAGGTGGGACGCCCCAGTTGGTATTATATTTAGATATCAAGGAGAAAGATACCAGCTAAATACTGTTGAAAGAGCGGAAGAATTTTATCAAAATAGGTTGAAAATGAACTTAACATCTTCAGGTATAATACAGGATAAGCAGAAGGAGCCGGAAATAAAGGTAAAATATCGAAATATAGAGACTGTACCAGATGAATTGCCTTTGGATTCATTGGATACCCCAGCTGGACTATCTACAAATCTGAGAGAAGTGGCATCTAACCTTAATGTGATGACTTATCAAGGCAAGGATAAGCATGGAAACCAATTAGGGGAAATACAAGGGATAAAAAAGAAATATGAGATACAAAAACAAAACCAACAAGACCAATCTACAAAGCAGAACAAAATCCAACCAGATGATACACAATTTGTAGAAAAGAAACCAGGATGGAAACCAAACCCACAAAAAGAAAAGAAAAAAAGAAATAGGTGGCATAAAAATAGAAATTTCTAAATCAGGCAACAGTGAAGCCAGTGACTTTAAAATATGAATGATTATGTGTAAACACAAAAGAGGCGACGTATTGGTTAATATCATCCTGAAGATTGTGGCAGATCTCTGCATGGCCGTAATTTGGGGACGTGAAATGAGCCTTAAACTGATGGATTTGAATTATCCATTTTGGAATTTTTTTTTTTGTGTTGATAAATATATTATATTATCTTGAATTACAAGGCAAGAGAATTATGCTGGGGCATGCAGAAGATCGGGTTGTTACCCACTACGATGATGGGAATTAATAATCCTGATGAAACCCACAATTATTACTATATGGAATATAATTATAATGTCACTCGGGTGGTTGTTTTTACTTTTATACATATAAGAAGATATTTACTACTGATGGGGGCAGATATGATTGAAGATTCTGAATAAACTGTTGCACCAGCAAGCTATGTTACCCGATTATGGATGTTGGTTCTACCAATCTAGTGGAAAGACCTTAAAGAAGATACTATATGGATTATAAATTTAAAGTCATTGTCTTTTCTTTTTTTTTATTTAGATATAATGGAAAATATAGACATATATTTTTAAGTAGTGTGGGCAGTGAATCAAAGATATTAAGAAATGTTGTGTATGGTAATTTTGCATGATAGTGGGTGAATAAGCTAGTTAGTAGACTGATTAGTCTAAGAAAAGGGATTTTTAAGTGATATATTTAGGGGAGTGGAGGAAATGGATAGAGTGGAATAAATGTTAAACTAGATTTTATGGGGAAGGCTGCTTTGAAATGTTATAGTAATATACATAGAAGATTAAATGTTAAAGTAGGACTTATTGTATAGTTTTAAAGTGGAGAAGTTATTTTATAATGTCATAGTATAATGTCTTTTTTTTTTCCTTTTTTTTCCTTTCTTTTCTCTTTTCTGAAATGTATGGATAAAGGGGGATGTTATAATATTAATAATATTTTTAGTAAGTAAAGGTCAATATCTAGAGGAGGGAGTAAGTAATCTGTTATGAATTAGGGTTTTTTTGTGTGTTATGAAGAAGTCACAGGGGGGATGGGTGGGGTGGGGAGGGGGGGTTAGGGAGGGGGAGGGGGAGGGGGGGAAAAAAGGGGGAAAAATTTGTATTTGAAAACTTTTTCAATAAAAAAAAAAGAAGCTTACAGCATCCCACAGAGAATCCACAGCAATGAAGCCTTAATCCAAATACTGGAAGAATGTAGGCTTCCTCAGCCTGAGGAAAGGTGCCCCGTTGTATACCTTGGGATGTACCTCATGCTACAAACATATTGAGAGGTCCTTTATACAGACAGGTATAAATAGAGGTATAAATTAATCTCTTCATTTAGTTGAATCTGACTCTCAGAAACAACACTATAATGACTTGCTATTCTCTTCTTCTAGGGTTCACATGAATATGGTTCCAATTAATATCATCCCTGTAGTCTGTTTGGCATAAAAGGGAAGAGGATATGGAGGAGGAGAACCAGTAATAGTATTAGTTGTAGCAGAAGCTACTGTGAGAAGCAGAAGTGATTTTCCCAGCAACTTCTTCAATCTTTTTTTCATTTCATTATCTACTGACTCAGTTTGTGAAATGCCCATAAGATCTATGTAATTATGGAGGAAGGTAGTACTGAAAATGTCGAATTTTAATATTTTAAGCTGCTATCTTCTTTTTTTAGCATGAATAATGAAAATAGAGTCCTATTGGTTGAGAATGAGGAGCCATCTACACCAGATTTGTCTTCACTGGAATGGCTATGCAGATCCACTTCATGAGTAGGACATGGAAGCGCCCTCTATCAACTCCTCTAAACCCTTTCCAAATAGTCAAACATACAATTTTTAAATTTAATTTTATTTATGTGAGTTACCACTTCCTCTTTCCAGAGCAGGTTAAGAGAATAAAATGCATAGTACATACAGTATTTAGCCTTAACTAAAATGCTGTGTATTCCTCCTTTACACTTTTTTCCTTAGCAACAACCCATCCACTTTATGCTCAGTTAGAACTTTTCTTGGCTCCAACCAAAGTAGGTGTCTTTGCTACAGATAACAGGGTATGTAATTCAAGATATCTAGTGGGCACCAGGCTACAGAAGAGCCATCAACTATCTTTTACACATCTATGGCCATCATTTCATTACATCTTATATAGGAGACCTTCGTGGAAATTATGTAATGTGCAAAAAACATACACACACACACACACACACACACACACACACACACACAAAATCTCTTTGAAAATATTTTCTGAATCTACTGCCCAATGTTAATTTCACTGAGTGGCTGTCTTCTAGTATTAGGAGAAAAGTAAAAAGGAATTCATTCTGTCCTATTCTATGTTTTCATTCATGTTTTAATAATCTTCTAATATGATCAATGTGGTTATACATAAATTCTGCTCTTTTGGGAACTTTGTGCAAAATTATCATCATATGCTCAGTGTTCATCCTTACTGCCCCCACATTGATATAGATCAATTGACAAGTTATTGGTAGTTCTTAAGGCTGCCTATATTTTGTTTCTGTTCCAGCAATAAGCAAGTCAGCATTCCTCCTCCTCATCAAATCCATTGGACCTAAGATAACTATGATTTTAAATGCACGTTTTCCCAAAGTCCATGTCTGATCTACTGCTGAGCAAACTATTTTTATCTGTTTAATAACCCCCTTTTAATCAGGCTCTTTTGCCACACCAATATTTCACAGCTGGAAGGCTTCATGAAAAGATGATAATCTCTTAAGGAAAGGGAATCATTTCACAGGTGGATTACCACTATTCTGGAGGAAAATAGAAGCTTCTCAGAGGAAAAGAAAGAAGCAGACCTAAAGAGAACATGTGAACTACTAAAGCAGAAGTTCTCTCTGCAATTTAAATTTTTGGCCTCATCCAGAAATTTATTGCACCATACAATACAGAGCTTCTCAGTCCCTTCAATCTCCAACATATCTGGAATGCCAAGGGCTACATGTCAGAGGAGGTCTCAATGATTCCAAGACAACAACTACAGACCCATATCTTTATAGTTCCTATTATGAAGAAAGAAGAGATGTCTTACTGTGACAGTTCTTACATAATTTACATTTACATCTTTGGCTGACATCTCTAGTTCCTTGATAAGCAGGAAATGACACAAATGGACTTTAACCAGTAATATCATGAACTTCCAAGAGATGCCTTTAATATAAGTTCAAGAAGATACCACACAACATTCCTTTTTTCAAATGTTACTTAGTAAGGGACAACTACCACCTAATATAAAAGAACAGAACACTAAGATTTATTACTCCTGATCTGTTCACACTGTTTGACGTAAAACTTTCAAACTTCATATATGGGTAACCAGATTAAAAGGAAAAAAAGACACAAGCAAGCCTCTATCACATCTAACCTGACCTTCATTCATACTCTGTGGAAATAACCTCAGCCCTTTGAAATGTCAAGGAAATTATTAAATTTACTCTAGTCCCCAGACTCTGAAAATGCAGAAAAAGAAATAAGGAAAATTAAATAATTTGTTGCAGTTTCAATATATTCTGACAAGAGCTGCCTATTGCCTCTTTAAAAATATTATCAGATTCTTCTAACCTATTTTTGCTAATAAAAATTCTTAAATGTTATCATAAATTGATTTATATGAAAACCATTTCTTGATAGAAGTGCTGGGCTGGGCAGCCTTATAATTATAAATATACACAAAAAAATAAAGATCATTGTGTGCTATAATTGAATAGCTTGGTTAATTGTCAGCTTTATTTGTGATGCTACTTTATAACTCTATAAAATAAAGTTGTAAAGATAATGGGATCACAGGAGTTCTGTTCATCTCGCATCTACACCTGCTAGTTTCAGTGTCTTTTTGGCACTCACTCTTTGTACTAGCACAGATTATCAACAGCATCCACTTCTGGTGATAATTAATTCTGTGAAATAGTTAAAACTGGAACATATTTTTAGATCTCAAAGAATCTTCTTTTCATTTTATACTCTTTAAGTATTTTTAAAAGATACCAAATAGAATACTCATTTACCTGATAAAAGAAATCAGTTCTACATACAATTGTGAAAATAATCCAGCCAGCTATTTGGGAAAACATTAAATTCATTCCCTCAGATGTATATCCTACAGGGTGAACTGAGCCTCTTTTCTGTCCAATATTTTTAGAACTTCAATCATTCCAACATGCTCCTTTCTGGGTGCAATAGCCTTAAGGTTAAAAACCAATATGAGGAGATGTCAAGTTATTCAGGAGAAAAAGATTTAGCTTTAAAAATTATATGAACTGGCACATTTCAGGTTCAATATAAATCTATAACTGAAGACTCAGGTTGAATGTTCTTGAATGGATTTTTTATCAATACCCTGTTTCCCCCAAAAATAAGCCCTCCCTGAAAATAAGCCCTCCCCAAAAATATTTAAACGCATGTGCAGCCGGTCCCCGCCATTTCCTCTGGTTAGGGTTAGGAAAACAGAGCTGGAAATCAGGTAAGATGGCAAGAAGAGCCCCATCTTGTTCCTTGCGCCCCAAAATAATAAGACCTCCCCAAAAATAAGACCAAGTGTTTATTTCGGGGTTCAAAAAAATATAAGACAGGGTCTTATTTTCGGGGAAACACCAAAGTCAAGCTTCTTGAAGATGATGGGAATTAAACCATGTGGCCTCACAAATGGCATATATGCAGCTGTAAATGTCAAAGAAACCAGCTTGTTATCCCAGCTTGTTTGGAAAATATATAATTGATATTATACTTCTGTTTCATACAGCTGTATTTGCTTCACTTTGAAAAAATAGAATTCTATGTCACAAACATTTACCCTTAACTGTATAGTGCATTTTTTTTTTTCAGGATAGTTGAGGGCTACTTTAATTTCTGTCATGATAATTTAAAATGTATCACACAGTTACAGCTTACTGTTCACTTATATGAAGGATTTTGCTGCATGGAGCATAATGAGTTGAAAGGGAAATTAATGGGAACAGGATTTGTTCTAATTCAGGAAAATTGAAAAATTACCAATTCAAAATCGGTGCTCTAATTAATTTAAGCTAATTTCATTGGGAAATTAATAAACTTGTATTCTGGAAAAAAATAAGCAATTATGTCAGATTTTGGATCTATACCTATAAATTTGTATTGTGCCATTCTTTACCTTCTGTAAAATGTTTATCTCATTATGCTTGGCAGGACAGACCTTGGCAATAAGCCTCCCTTTTGCCATGTTGTCTTTTTCTAACCTAACATAATGGGGAATAGTTCACACAAAATTGCAATTAGTAGTAGCAGTCTAGGACAAGGCAAACCTGTATATAAATTATTGCAATAAATAAACAAACAAAATTGTGTTGGTTTTTCTACTGATTTTTGAAGGTTTTATTAAGTCCACATTTTTATGCAAACATAATTAATAAATGTAGTTCCAAAACTAATATAACAACATTATCTTTCAGTTTTTGACATGTTTCATTACTCCAAAATCCACACAAGATTGTTTATTTACTAAATATTTCAGCATGTATAAGTTCCTTTCCCATGCTAGATCAGTCTTCTAAGCAGATGCATGAATAGATATAACTAAATCATATCCTCCCTAAATTCATGCATAAGGCTGATTTTCCTGAGGAGCTAGCTAGCTTGCTTGCCGATTTGTTTGTTTGTTTGTTTGTTTGTTTGTTTGTTTCTGATTATATGGCAGCCCACTCAAAACCATGATTCTGGGTGACTAATAACAATTAAAAATTCCATAAACAATAACTTGACAATAAACACATAATTGGCAGCTGAGATAAAAAAAGTAAAATCATCAGATCAGCATCAACATAACTATTTCATAACCATAAACTATTTAGCTTATGTTAAACAGCTACTATAGAAACATCTGGAAGACCCTTATAAGGGTAACAAAGATGTTGATTGATCCATTTGAATTTCCTTTTGCCCTATAAATTCTCCCATTTAATTAGTCTTGCATTGTCTTCAATGGTTGCACAATTCAACGTAGTCTAGATAATGGTTTTCAGAAGTGAAGGTTTTAGTAAAGTTTCATTTTATTTTTAAAAACAACAGACTAGTTTTGAAAGTAAGATTTGGCTCTTTTCACTGTAACAAATGTAACCAAATGGAAATTGGGGTTGATTTAATCTTTCTCTCTAACTTGGAAGTAATATTATACATGTGATTGTTTGCATGATTGTCAAGTACATTTTGTAGAGGCTTGGGGAAATAAGCCATTCTGGGTTTGTAGTATACAAAAACATGGGTATGGCATTCAGTAAGACATCCAATTTGATGCAGGACATGAATAAAAACTATCATATTTCTTTTCAAATAAAACAGTGAATAAATAAAATAGAGAATGGTCCATCATAATAAAGACAAACCTTCTGATTCAATAGGTTTACACCCACACCCACAACAGTTTTATAATTGTGTAGTAACAGCAGAAAAAATTCCCTGTGACATCTTCCCTTCATAGCCAAGTTATCAAGAAACTTGAAGAAATTCTCTCCCACTTCCAGGATGAAGATAATTCATTTCAGAGGAAACAAAGATCACAAACTGTTGATGAGAACCTATGGCCTGGCCTTCTTTCCAAATTAAACTTGTTCTAATCACATAATCATGAGGCCCCATGATGGTACTTGGCTCATCCCAAACAATATACACAGCTTTCAAAATTCTCATCATCATGATAATCTTAGACAACAGAAGGAAATGTCTTGACTGAGAATGGAATCTTTACCTTTGTTGATACTTCAGCAATTAAGTTTTTTTTGTTTGGATCCAAAAATTCCACAGGCTGACCCTCAAATTCGATCTTCCCAAGAATAGTTCCCTGTTCAATTAAAAAAAAAATTGTTATCAGATATATAAGGACAAAGGACATTTTCATACTGCTATCTTTCTATTTCCCAAACTTCCAAAGCAATTTTGTGATGACTCTGCATTGCAAAGAAAACATCACCTTTGTCCCAGCCTCATATAAATCACAGCAAAGCAAGAAAAAAATTCTCAGAATCATTCAACATAAAGTAATTGCAATAGTCCAAAGCTGGTTCCAAGTCAGCACTAAGTGCTTATGTGGAGCACCCAAAATCTATTACAAGTCAAAATAGTTGCCTTACTTAATCTTTCTATATATAAGTTAAAGACAACTGAAATAAGAAGCAGAAATAATCTGTCACAGATTTAACACCATTCTTATTGAATTATCTCAAAATCCCCAATTCTTCAGATTTTTTGGGAAAAGGTTGGGGGAGAAACCTATGAGGCTTACTGACTAGGTGGCTCAGTGGCTAAGACAATGAGCTTGTCGATCAGAAAGGTCAGCAGTTCAGCGGTTCGAATCCCTAGTACAAGTCTCCTGCATGAGCAGGGGGTTGGACTAGATGACCTCCAAGGTCCCTTCCAACTGTGTTACTGTTACTGCTTAATGCCACCATTATCTGATTTGATATAATTCACATGGGCCACCCTTTAAAGAGAAGAAAAAATATATTTGCCTTGAATTCTGTCCAAAAGCCCATTTGTTTCTAATTTTAAAAAAACCTGAAAAGTATCAAGAAACAAAAAAAAATATTCTGTTTTACAAGGTATAACGGATGTAGGTGAAAGAGTTCAATTCAGCTTAAACCAAGCAAGAACCATTTTGAAATTTAATATTAAAAGTCCTGGGTATGGTTTACTTCATATTTGAATGAAGTTTATGATTGTTATTTTCATGTGCTAAATTATTTCAGTTTGATCTTTTGAAGCATTTTTTTTTAATCTGGGGATTTAATGTTTTCAATTTTCAAGGAAAAAGCAACTTTACAATTTAAATTCAGGAAAAGTGTCAATAGAAAGGAAAATATTTTCTCGTCAACCTTATTATTTTGTTTTTTACTTTAATATCCACTTAGAGAAGATTATGATTAAGTCAAAGGTTTGGGAACTGTTTTGTAGTTTTCACTTATCCAAAAATAATTTGGAAAATTTTGTTATAACAGCCATCTACAGGGACTTTTCAATAACTTGGTTTTGTCTACCTTGTCTCGAATTATTTTAGAAAGCATCCTGGTGTCAATCCCATAAAGAGCTGGTATCTGGAAAAAAAAACAAATGCTAGCATACTAAAAATTAAAAATAGAAACTTCTGGTAATTCCATCTGGTTGTGGAAGTTAATTTATTAATTATAAATATAACACAAATATAATTTCTATACATCATACTAAAATACCCAATCTGTGCTATATGTTGAATATTTTTAATATTCAGTGAAAGCTGCTATCAAAGATGGACTTTAGCAAAGAAACAACCCATCAACTTAGAAATATTTAGGATATGAACCCATATGATGACTAATAAATCAACAATGTCATAAAAACTAAGCTTGAAACTGGCACAGATTTACCTCAATCCTTTCATCTACAAACCAATCAAACCAGTCAAAATAACATAACATCAACATGATCATCATAACATAAGAGAAGGCATGTAGGTTTTTGTCTTGCCAATATTTCTGTTAAAAGAATCCTGGGAAATGCATTTCTTAGGGAAGATAGGATTTAAAGGGAAGTGTACTTTATAAAGTTAATTTGAACTGATAACACATAATTTCCATAATTTCTCTCAAAGATTCTGGACTCTGTACAGAACGAGGAAAGAAGTTGTAATATCAAGCTATGTTCTTCCCCCACTGGTGTAAAGAGAAAGAGAAGGATAAAAACTCTTGATTTTTTTTGTTTTAAAAAAACCTTGCAAAAAGTCTACTGAAGTGAACAGTTTCCAGGTTGTTTTTGTAATCTAGTAAATAAGAATAGAAAAGAGACGTCTTCTATGATTTCTACAATACAGTAAAACACAAATCACTATTAAGATTATAAAAATATTTTCCGTAGGAAATATATTCTGCCTCACCTTTTCTTCTTTCAGCCATTCAGCCAGAGTCTTGACTGCCTGCCAGTGACTATATTCATTGCTGTAGTCCAGCACCAGCAGGCCTGAAACCTATGAAGAAAATGTGACTCTAAAACTATTTTAAAAGTGTTTTAAAATAATGCTTAGCAGTAAAGGATTAATTCCGAGTCTGTTTTACTAAGGGCATGTTCTAGAGCAGGGGTCCCCAACCCCCAGTACTGAGCCATGGCCTGTTGGGACCCAGACAACACAAACAGCGGGCAAGCATATGCTCACACAAAGCTGCATTTGCACAAGCAATGTTAAATTAGTAACATGGTTGTTAAGTGAATCTGGCATCTCTGTTGATTTTGCTTATCAGAAGGTTGCAAAAGTTGATCAAATGATCCAAGATACGGCAACTATTATAAACATATTCCAGTTGCCAAGTGTCAGAATTTTGACCATGTGACCATGGGGAAGCTGCAATGGTCATAAGTGTGAAAAACAGTTGTAAGTCATTTTTTAAATGCTGTTGTAATTTTGAACAGTCACTAAATGAATGATTGCAAGTCAAAGACTATTTGTAATGCAATCACTATTAACACCATCAGGAATTTTTGTTTAAATAAAACAAGGAGGTTTTGAATGAGGTGTTAGGGGTTTTTTGCTTACCTTGATGCCATCAGACTCCAAATATCTCCTGAGGCCAATTTCATCTGAAGCAGCTGTGTCAGGGACACCACCATTTCCTATGATGGGATTGACCAGTGTGAGGATCTGCCCATGGTAGCTGGGGTCAGTCAGACTTTCAGTGTATCTGGATTTAGCACAACAGGAAATTATTTTTCTAGATTAAAATCGACACAAAATTAATATTCCCTGCCAGATCAGCAGGCTGGAAGACAGAATATAAAAAACTGGATTAACTGTTTTGTTGAACTGTTTATTTGGCTGGGAATATTAGCACTTTCTAATTGGAGAGAGGAAGTTAAATAATGCCATTTTTGCTATTATGACAAATTGACTGATGAAAGAAATTGTAGTCAATTAATTGTCTGTAAACAATATGTACCTAAAGATTTGAAGGGGAAAATTCCCATTCAGTCTGATACAACATTTTGTGCAAGTGATAGCTACTAAGAAATGTACCCTTCCAACTCATGAACTTCATTTTTATATGGATATATATTACAGTACTCAAAAATGAAGTATTCTTGGTGTCTTTGTAAAGGCACCAGCATTCTTCAGGATGATTTACATAGGCTAAATAGAATTTATTTCATTGTTATTTAAATTATATATAATTGAAGTGCCATATTATTTCTCAAATATCAGCAAATTGCAAGAGGCATTTTTATGGAATGTAGACTTCCCTGTGAAAAGATGGATTGTTGCACACAGGAAAACACTTTAACTAATCCAGAGTGGTAGTGGGCTGATATCAACAATTAAATGTATTAATCAATTGAGAGAAATTATGTGTCAGATTAAACAATTGGTATGAAATATGTCAGACTATGATTTTGTAATTTTTGATATGCAGATTTTGCCAATGACTAAAACTAATTAGGTCCTTAGTTTTAATGAATGATTTTTGTAACCCTGGAGGCTTATAATAAAGTAATACTGTTGAAGTTAGTTGGGCAGTTTTGAAGTACATAAATTATTACTGCAGACCTAGTCTCCTATTAAGTGTGAATGCTTTTTTATTCATTATAGTCACTGGGCCAAGAGTTATTGTAATAAAGGTATGGATACACAATTTCATTCCTACTTTCAGTCTCCTTGCTATATTTCAGAAAAGTATTTCAGTAAAGCAAAAATCATTACAAAATATAATATACCTATCAATGCTTTTTTGTATCTCCCTGCATTGATATGCTATGAAATCCAGAATAAAAAAAGACAGTAGATTTCTATAAATGCAGGGAAGATCAGCCTTTTTACTAGTGCTGGCCAAAAAAAATGGTTAAATATTTTCTGAATATTGATGATCTGAAGAGAGCAGGAAAACAAAGTGCCTTAAAGTATCACAACTTGTTCCTAAGCTTGTGGCTTGTAAACATATTGGCAAAATACTAGTGGGTGGATTATCAAGCACAATTTACATATTCCTTAATGACTGCAGCCAGTTCTGTAGTTATTTAGAGTTATTTGAAATATATTGGTTTTGGCTCATATCCAACAAGGAAATCTCACAAGGAGTCTCTCTGATCAGGCATATCTATTTGAATAAATGTGGTTTTATAATTTGTAGCTGGACCACATACCTCTCTATACTCCGGTTTCTATGTTCTTCCTAATGGGGATTGCTCTAGCCTTGGTATTAATACCCTGTCATGTTCAGCCACATTACATTTATCCTAAGTGACCTCAATACAGGTAATCCTCAATTTATAATCACAAACGGCCTCAGGATCCTGCAACCATCATAAATACAGCCCAGTTGTCAGGAACCCAAATTTTGATCATATGACTGTGAGATGCGGCAAAGGACATAAGTGCTAAGACTGGTTGTAAGTACATTTTTCCAATGCTGTTGTAACTTTGAATGGTTATGAATGGTTGTAAATTGAGGACTACCTGTAGCACAGATTTATATTGTGCCAAAGATGCTTTTCAACAGCTCATGCAAGCTCTGCTGGCCATTCTCCAAATTGGCAGGGTGTACTTTCTCACAATCTCTGGAGCTCTGATATTGATTCCTATGAGAAGTATTTTGAATACAGTGAGTTGTTCATGAGAAGCTGTGTGAAACTGAGATCCATTTTGGGAAGCAGATGAGCAAATGCATTTGAAAACAAGCTCATGCATAGTTTGCAAACAACATTTCTGCCAATAAACCATCATCTTGAAGGGAAATTAATCCTTCTGGTGCAACTTGGCAGTGGTGATGCAGCAAAATATATTACCCAACATCTATCACAGTAGAAAAATTAGTAGTGCTCTCCATCATTCTGATCTATATGAAGCAGTTGTGAGCTGGCAGGTATATTAAAAGAACTAGTATTTAGCATGTCAAAGAAGCACAAATAATTATTTTGAGATGCAAAACCTTGCAACCAAATTTATGTACTTTAATGTAACTGCTACTAATCCCAGTGAGCGTACTGTAGGCTCTTTCTATGGTGTGATGATTTCACAGAAAAGAAAGCAGTTTGTACAGAATGTGGCAGTAATGCTTTCATTATCTTCCCACTGTACTACCAAGAGCCTTGGTAGTACAGTGGTCTAAACTGCACCCTGTTATTAAGACCAGCTGCCTGTAATTACTGCAGTTTCGAATCTCGCCAAGGCTCAAGGTTGACTCAGCCTTCCATCCTTTCTAATTGAGGACCCAGTTGTGGGGGCAATAAGCTGACTTTGTATAAATATACAAAAGAATGAAGGCTATTGCTCAGCGCATTGTAAGCCGCCCTGAGTCTCCGGAGAAGGGCGGCATATAAATCAAATTTAAAAAAAAAAAAAACAACTGATCAAATGGTCTGGGTTCCCTTAAGTTGCAGTATTTCAAAAGATAGAAGAACTTATCCATCATGTTAAATATTTCTAAAGCATAGAATAGGTAGAGATAGAAAAATAGAAAAGTTGGCCAGAATTGAACATACATCATTTAAAGGTGAAAGAAACCCTAAATATGTTTTGAATATTTTATTTTATTTATTTTTATTTATTTATTTGTAGCCCACCTTTATTTTTACAACTATCTCAAGTTGGCAAACCTAACCAATACTTCTTCCTCCTATTTTTCCCACAACACCCCTGCGAGGTGGTTTGGGCAAAGAGACAGTGACTGACCTAAGTTTACCCAACAGGTTTTCCTGGCTAAGACAGAACTCATAGTCTCTTGGTTTCTAACCTGGAGCCTTAAATACAAACTGGCTCTCAATTAATAAGCATCTCTCCTTGATTAATAAGCACGATTAATGAATATGATGATAGATTGACTTAAAGTCATTATAAGATATCATTTTAAACCAATTTTTCATATATTTTGGTTGAATTAACAGGGTGATAGATAAAAGAATAAGATATGTTAAAGGCCAAATTACATGTAACTGGAAAAACAAGTAGCAGAACCTTGCACTGAAGCCGATGAAAGGGGAAAAAGTAGTATATGTAGATGTACTAATATCTATATATTAGTAGTATATAGAGAAAGAGACAGCATTCCATGAGAAATGGTCAACAGCACATGAGCTGACAACTGGAAATTATTTTCCAACCATAACAAGAAAACACATTTGAAAGTTAAATTTCAAAGCACATGGAAGTGAGTCAAGGCTGACACTGTCACTTCTGCACTCCAAAGATAGTTGGGGTCTCGTTCTGATGATATGGCAACTAGGCAGTGCAGGTAAATTCTAAGTAGATTTCCCCAATCTCAATCCTGTCTGGAAGAGTAGCTACATTTTGCATTGTTTGCTCCCTTGCAAATAATATACTGTAAAAGTATTCAATTTTTTAAAATGCTTCATTTAACTAAATCAGTTTCTGTTATAAATTTCTTTTTAGAGTCAACTAAGAATGAATAAAACAAGGTTACACTAAATAGACCAAAGATACAACTGGCAGAGATCTGAAAAAAATAGAATGCACAGACAATAGTTCTATATTATTAGATAAAAAAAGGGCAAGGGAAGGCAGGCAAAAGTGAACAGCCAAAGACATGATAAATCAAGATCAAAACAATTCATTAGGAATCCAGATGAAAAGCAATTAAATGGGCTAACCCAAATAACAGCATAGAAGTCTGGTGAAGAACAGCAGGGGAGAGAATGTTTTTGAGCAATGTGCTGAGGGAAGGAAGTTGCTTCACAGCAGCTAAATTAGGCAATCAGATAAACCTGGATGAAGTGTGGTAAGGGGGGAAGCTGCTAAATGCTATGAAAAACATATTCCTTCCCCTTTTCTCCTTTTTTTTGGGGGGGGGGGAAAGGATTGTTGAGCTGAAAAAGGGCTTGGCAGCAACATTTTCAGCCAACATTTCCCCCATAGTCAATGTAGAAGGACAGCTAGCTTGATCTGTGGTAGGAAATAATCGGAAAGAATCTGGGTAGCATTTTTTCTCACTAAAAATTTTATTAAAAGGCATACACTTTACTTTCACTTCACAAATACTTTTTCTTTGGACTTTCCATTATTCAGCTTAAAAATGTATTTTCAACTCTTTCGGTTAGTAAGACTCTTCTAAACCATTTCAACTGCAGATGGTTTTTCATTTTGTTTTTAAAAATAACAGTAAGCTTTGTTTTTAAATAGGTTCATTGGCTGGATGGAAGAAGAGAGGAGATTATTCCAATTTTCTCTTTTATCTCTACCTTTACAGCTTTTATCCATTCCCAACCAGGGGTGGGTTCTAATTTTTTTTACTACCGGTTCTGTGGGTGTGGCTTATTTTGTGGGTGTGGCTTGGAGGTCATGTGACTAGGTGGGCGTGACTAGCTGGTCAGAGTTATTTCTGGAAGGTCCTCGCACTTATGACCAATCCTCGCACTTACGACCCGACTCATTTGTTTGCTTTTAACACTGATCAGCTGTAGGACAGCCCTTTGAAGCCCCGCGGCAAGAGTTTAAACAGTTTTTTTCCCTCTAGTCATCAGCTGGGACTCAGGAGGCAGCAATAGATTGGGAGTGGGACCAAATAAAAGGTAAGAATAACGTGGGTGGGTGGGGGAGTGGGAGGGCGGGGGGCAAAACTGGTTTGGTGACGTCATATCGTCACCGCTACCGGCTCTGCCGGACCAAACCGGGAAGAGCCCACCACTGTTCCCAACCCTTTTCTCACACACAGGTACATATTACATATATGTATGTATAATTATTTCCCCTTGTTTATAAAGAAGAAAGGGAAAATGAAAAATTTCAATATTAGTTTTAAGTTGTGAAGAGTTGTTGTAGCAGACAATTTTTAAAAAACTGGAGTGGGCTCCTTCTGGAAGATGTGGAAATACTGTCCTGGTTCAAGCTTAAATCATGATGTGATTTTTGTATTTGAATAATTTAACTGTACAACCATGTTTTTAAAATCTACTGTAACATTACATGTGAAGATTATTATTATATTTTTGAGCCTTGAATGCTGATTTTTAAAGCACATTTATCTATAGGACAACTTGTTAATTTTCATTATGACACTGGGTTCAAGTGACACTGAATCACAAAGTTGTCAACAACATATGTGAAGTACTTCTCTATAGTTAGTTACAATTCACAGTGTCAGAACACAGAACATAGAATAGCAGGGTCAGAAGGGACCTTGAAGGTCTAGTCCAACCCTATGCCATTTCACAAAAATGGTTATCTAATCTCTTCTTGAAAAACTCCACTGATGGAGCACCCACAATTTTTGGAGGCAAGCCATTCCACTGACTGTTCTCAATGTCAAGAAATTTCTCCTTAATTCTAGATTAATGAACTTCCACCCATTGCTTCTTGTGCTACCCTCAAGAGCTTTGGAGAAAAGTGTTAGATCAGGCGCAGGAAATGAAGACGTGACCAGCTCGATACATTAAGTAACTTTATTAGTTACAAGTAACAAACAAGACAAGACTGAAACCGCGCTGCGGGAGCTCTCCTTATATTCGCTCCGGCAGTCGCACCGCCCCTGACAGGGATTCAAACTTTCCCGCCCGGTGGCTGGCGGCCAATCCGGGTGGATGTCCTTATAAGGACATAACACTCCTCCCCCCTTAGTCCGGGAACTGTCAATCTTCATCAATAAACGTCACGTAATCAAGCAGGTACGTAGGACGCCTCGGCACCCTAGTTGACCTGCGCGGTCTCACTTCTTCCTCGTCCCCGACCTGGACGGACGGGGCTTCTGTCTCCTGGTTCCCTCCCGGGAACCGGGTTCGGTTCGGCTGGCGAGTGTGCGGGGTCACCCTCAGCGCCTCCGGCCGGGCTGCAGACCTTGGATGGCTGGTTCTGATGGTCTTCCTCCTGGCCTGTGGATCTGTCGTCTCATCGCGGCTGCTCGGTTCCGACCCGGGAAGAGCGTCTGAGTCTCGGTAAGTCCCAGGCTGTCACTTGCTCCTCCCCGGTCTCCCGGGTACCGTGGTTCGGCTGCGGTTCGGCTGGGTGTTGTCTGGTGGGTGGCCCGGATCGGTGCCCTCGGGTCTGGTCTGCCAGCTGTGGGTGGTGTTGTCTCGTGTCGCGTTGTCCGACCTTGCAGGGGTGGCGCAGGTCCCCTTGGTTGGGCTGGCGTTGGCCTACCCCGTCGGGTCGGCGGCGGTCGACCTGGCCGGGCTGTTGTTGAGCGGCTACCTCTGCGGGTCGGCGGAGGTCTCCCCTGCTGGGGTGGTGCAGGTCTCCCTGGCCAGGTTGTTGTTGGCTTCCCCTTCGCCCTAGTCCCTGGTCTACCGCCGGTTGGTGACTGGGGTCGTCTGGGTCGGGTTGTTGTTGCCGGGCTGTCTTCTGTGGTGGGTGGGGGTCCCCCTCGCCGGGGAGTCGTATGCCACCCTCACCCATGGGTAGTGGGGTGCCCGTCTTGGCTAGGTTCCGGTCTACTCGCCTGGAACGGAGGTCTCCCTGGCCGGGCTGGCGTTGGCTGCCTTCACTGGTGAGGTGCGAGGCTTCCCCTCTGGGCAGGTCCCGGTCTACTCGGGGGCTGGGTTGGTAGTCCCTTGCCCTGTCGTGCCGGGTGCCCACCTCGCTGGGTTGGTGTTGCCATCCCCCATGCGGCTGGCCCCGGTCTACCTCGCTGGACTGTCGACGTGACAGTGCCTGGTAGTGTGCTTGGCCGGCCTTGCTGGGATGGCGGTGGTCTGCCTCGTCAGGGTGTTGTAGGCCTACCTCGTCGGGGTGTTGTAGGCCTACCTCGTCGGGGTGTTGTAGGCCTACCTCGTCGGGGTGTTGTAGGCCTACCTCGTCAGGCTGGTTTTCGTGCGCTCCCCCCCACCTTTTCCGGAGCTGGTCGATGTGACGTCTACAGACCTGTCCATCTTCCAACTTCACGGTGTAGGACTTTGGGCCGGTTGTGCTGTCTATCTTCCCCTTCAGCCACTTAGGAGAGCCATTGAAATTCAGCGCGAAAACCAAATCTCCCTTGCTGAAGGCGCGAAGCGGGCGGCTGGCGGTTGCGGTCACTTCTGGGCTGTATTGGGGGTGCAGCCGGTCCAAGGGTGACCTCAACCTTCTGCCCATTAGCAGTTCGGCTGGGCTCTTGTGGGTGGTGGCATGCGGCGTGATGTGCTGGGTGAGGAGGAAGTTGTCTATCCATTCCTGCCAGTCTCCCGGGCCCATCTTGGTGAGTGCCTCCTTGGTGAGCCTCACCATGCGTTCCGCTTGTCCGTTTCCGGCCGGCCTGTACAGGGCGGACAGGGCATGGCGGATGCCCAGTCCTGCCAGGAATGATTCCATGGCCAGGGATGTGAGTTGGGGGCCGTTGTCAGAGACCAGCACGTCCGGTAGTCCATGTGTGGCGAAAAGGTGGCGCAGGGCCCGGATCGTCGCTTCTGTTGTGGTAGATGCCATGGGTACCACCTCGAGCCACTTGGAGAAGGCATCTACCACGATGAGGAGGTGTCGCCCTTGCATCGGACCCGCGAAGTCGATGTGTATCCTCGACCAGGGGTTGCTGGGGGTCTCCCACTTCGCTGCTTCGGCTTGTGGCGGCGCTGGGCGAACTTCTTGGCACGGGTCACATCTGGAGACCCATTGTTCAATGTCTCTGTCCAGGGAGGGCCATCAGACGTAACTCCGTGCCAGGGCCTTCATGTGGACGATGCCCGGATGCCCTTTGTGCAAGGTCTCTAGCGTCCGCCGTTGCAGAGTGCTTGGAATCAGCACCCTGTCTCCCCATAGCAAACAGCCCTTTATGGTGGACAGCTCCTTCTGCTTCCTGGCGAACGGGCTGAACCTCTCCTCCGTCTTCTCCGATGGCCACCCCCTGAGGATCCAGGACTTCACTTGACGGAGTGTGGGATCCTTTTGGGTGTGGACGGCCACATCTGCGGATGAGACTGGACAGCTGGCGTCGTCATCTATGTGGAATAGGTGGAGCGTGGGGGCTGGGTCTTCAACCGGATCCTTCAATGGGCATCTGCTGAGTGCGTCGGCGTTTCCTATGGCTGTGCCTGGCTGGTGCACGAGCCTATAGGAGTAGCCAGCTAGGAAGATGGCCCATCTCATCATCCGCGGGGACATGAAGGTCGGGGTGGGTTGGTCGCCTGCGAGGAGCCCCAGGAGTGGCTTGTGGTCGGTGACTATGGTGAAGCGTCTTCCGTAGAGGTATTCATGGAAACACTTCACTCCTGCCACGATGGCCAGGGCTTCTTTGTCCAGCTGGCTGTAATTTCGTTCTGCGCCGGACATGGTTTTTGAAAAGTATGCGATCGGGACTTCTGTGCCGTTGGGCAGTTCGTGGCTGAGAATTGCCCCCACCCCGTAAGGCGACGCATCACAAGTCAGCTTGATGGGGAGCGTCTCGCTGTACTGGATGAGGACGCTTTTGGACGTCAATAGTCCTTTTATGGCCCGGAATGCCACTTCCTCTTCCTGGCCCCACTTCCAGGAAGCCGATTTCCCCAGCAGGCGGTGGAGTGGCTCAGCAACGGTGGCTTTCTGTTTGAGAAAGATGGCATAGAAGTTGAGCAACCCAAGGAATGCCTGAAGCTCCGTTTTGTTTTTTGGGCTTGGAGCTTCATGGATTGCTTTCACTTTTGATTTGGTGGGGTGGATGCCAGTGCTATCTATGAGATAGCCCAGGAACTCGACTTCCTGTACTCCTATAATGCACTTATCACGCCTGACCCTCAAGCCCTTAGCCTTGAATCGCTGCAGGACAAGCCTGAGCCTTTCAAGGAGTTGTGCTTGTGAGTCTCCGGAGATAAGCACATCGTCAAAGTAAGGCACCACCCCTGGAACGCCTTGGAGAAGGCGTTCCATCATGGATTGGAAAATGCCAGGGGCAGCGCTGACTCCAAATTGGAGGCGGTTACATTTGAATGCCCCCCTGTGCGTGACAATTGTTTGTGCCTCCG
Source organism: Pituophis catenifer annectens (assembly GCF_029215685.1). Lineage (NCBI taxonomy): Eukaryota > Metazoa > Chordata > Lepidosauria > Squamata > Colubridae > Pituophis > Pituophis catenifer. The sequence goes on from NW_027256881.1 coordinate 175,693,306, forward strand.
CCGTTTTTTCGTCCACTGACAGTTGCTGGTAAGCCTGGGCCAGGTCCAGTTTCGCAAAAATTGAGCCAGATCCCAGGGAATGCAGCAGATGTTGCACTACTGGGACTGGGTATGCGCTCTGTGCCAACGCCTTGTTGATGGTGCAACGGTAGTCGGCGCAGATGCGCACAGACCCATCATGCTTCAGTGGGGTCACAATGGGGATCTCCCATGAGGCATGATCGATCGGTTCCAGGACGCCCTGGGCGATCAGCTTATCCAGCTGTTCATCTACTTTTGGCCGCAGGGCAAACGGAACTCGGCGGGGCTTAAGCCTAATTGGGGTGATTCCCTTGTCCATATTAAAGGAGATTGGCCTTCCCACAAATTTCCCCAGCTTACCATCGAAGACTTCTTTGAACTCTTTGATGAGGTTGTCGAGTTCATCCCTGTGAATTTGGTGGATGCCTTCGATGGAAAGCCCCAGCGGCTTAAACCACTCCACTCCTAACAGGTTCGGTCGGCTGTTCTCCACGATTGTGATGGGCAGCTCTCCTTTGAAGTCCTTGTATTGGATGCGGATGGTGGTTCTGCCCAGGACTCCGATGGGGTTTCCGTTGAAGTCCACCAGCCTCGACTTCGGGGTTTTCAGCTGGGTCTTCTTACAGGATGGCTTCAGCTGCTGCAGATGTTGCCAGTCCATGATGGAGTAGGCGGACCCGGAGTCTACTTCCATCTTGCACGGTGACCCCTCTGCCAGCAGCGTCACGTGGAACTTGGTGGTCCCCTCGTCACTCATGTGGGCGATGGTGGTCTGGTGTACTGCTTTGCTGTGGGAATATTCCTCCTCTCTGCGCCGGGGCTGGTTCGAGGACCGTTTGGATGTCCTCTGGGTTTCTCTGCGATTCTCGCGGAATCTTGGCCTGGGTGGTTCTGGGGCTGGATCTGCTGCTCTGCAGGCCTCGGCGATGTGTCCCCTCTTCAGACATCGGCGGCAGGTCGCGTCCCTCCATCTGCAGGTTGCTCTGGGGTGGTCGCCTTTGCAGCTGCCGCATCGTTCTCCCCGGTCGCCATGCTGCGGGTTTTCCCGCCTGGGGGGGCGGGAAACCTTGTGGACGGCCATTTCCTCATCAGACTCTGATGGTGTGGTTGAGTCATCTGATGAGTTCAGGCCCGACTTGTGGATCTTGTGGATCCCTCTTGCCTTTACCATCGCGGCGGCTGCTTTCTCGGATGTTTCGGCCGCTGTTGCCTCGTCGAGGACTTCCTTGAGTGGGATCCTCTTTCAGCTCAGGAATTTCTTCTGCAGGCCCACATCTCGCATTCCAAAAACAACGCGGTCTCGGATGGCGTTGTCCACGTTGTCGAACTCACAGTTGGCAGCGATTTGGCGGAGCGCTGCCACAAATTCTTTAATGGATTCACCTTCCCGTTGGTTTCTCTGCTGGAAGGTGAACCTGTTGGCGATTGGGGTGCCTGTGGGTGCGTAGTGCTCCTGTAGGACTTCCTGCAGGTCATTCCAGGACATCTCCTCGATGTCCCTGGGTGCCACGAGGTCAATTGCCATCTCCAGGACATCCGATCCGCAGTGAGCCAGGAAGAGGGCTCTTTTCCGCTCATCGTCGAGGTTCTGGTAGCCATTCCCTCGCAGAAATTGCCGGAATCGGACCATGTACGACCTCCACTTCTCTCGGGACGGGTCGAATGGGTTCAGCGAGGCAATCGGGGCTTGCGGGGTTGCCATTCTGAAGGTCGCTGTAGTTTAGTGACTTCAGCTCGGTGGGCGATCGTGCCACGAGTCTTGCTCAGGTTCTCTTCTCTAGTCCTTCGTCGCCAGTGTTAGATCAGGCGCAGGAAATGAAGACGTGACCAGCTCGATACATTAAGTAACTTTATTAGTTACAAGTAACAAACAAGACAAGACTGAAACCGCGCTGCCGGAGCTCTCCTTATATTCGCTCCGGCAGTCGCACCGCCCCTGACAGGGATTCAAACTTTCCCGCCCGGTGGCTGGCGGCCAATCCGGGCGGATGTCCTTATAAGGACATAACAAAAAGACCTCTGTCATAGCCCCTCAATTATAAGACAGCTATCATATCACCCTTTAATCCTCCTCTTAATCAGACTAGACATTCCTAGTTCCCTTATATATTTGTTGTACAGTTTAGTCTTTAAAAAACCTCTAATCATCTTTGAGCTCTTCTCAGCGTTTATTTTGTATTGTAGTGACCAGAACTGGATGCAGTACTCCAAGTGTGGTCTTACCAATGAGGTATAAAGTGGTACTATTACTTCACATGATTTTGATATTATCCTTCTGTTGATGTAGCCTAGAACTGCATTGGCTTTTTTTAGCAGCTGCAGCACATTGCTGGTTCATATTGAAATGGTGGCCCACTGGTATGCCTAGATTCCGCTCATAGTCACTGCTGTTGAGCCAGGTACCATCTATTTTGTACCTTTGCATTTGTTTTTTCTTGCCTAAGTGTAAGACCATACATTTCCCACCACTTAATTGCATTTTGTTGGATAGGGCCCAGTGTTCAAGTTTGTCAAGATACTTCTGTACTTTGAGTCTATCTTCTAAAGTGTTGGCTATTTCCTCCAACTTGGTATGGTCTGCACATTTGTTGACTTCCTCTTCTATCCACTCATCTAAATCATTTATGAAGATGTTGAAGAATAATTGGACCTGAAGACAGAGACTTGAGGTACTGTGATGACTCCCCTGGATGCTTCCCCAGATAGCTCTCTAGAGGTCAGCTCAAGGGAGGATGAACCAGTTCCTGGCACGTTATGAGCAGAGTTAATTGATGGCTCCGAGCAGCCATCAGTGAGGGATTTGGCTGAGGCTCCAGGTGGAAAAAGCATGCAGCTGTAGTCAGTCAGCAAGGAGGAGAAGGAACTGCCTTCTGCGCCTGATCCAAGAACACATAGGGCAAGAAAAGGCAGGAGCAGAGAAGATGAACCAGACTATTTGTGAGGAGAAAGCCTCACCCTTCTTGATGGACTGCACTAGAAGCTGGCTATTTAGCACAGCAGACAGATGTACTGTACACAATGCTGGGAACAACATGTTGTACACCAACTCTTATTATATATATATTATTTACACAGCAAGGAAGGTTGTTCTCTAAGTTTGTTGAAGTCAGGTCTCATAAGCCTAAAATACTGATTTGACTTTGTTTGATTATTTGTACCTGGAATGTTGAATTCCAGTATGATATGGTTATTCCCCCCCAAAGTTTCTGCAACTTCAACCCCTTCTAAAATTGTATGCCTGTTGATAGGAATTAAGTTCAGTATAGTTGATTCTGGTTTTTTCACAACAAAAAAAACTGAATAAACTTTGGTTAAATTAATAACAAATAAACATGTTGCAGAGAAATAGTCTTTGTAGATGACTAGAAAGTAAAATGTTATGGTGCTCTGTTCCTCTAGCTCTCATTAGGAAATTGGAAAGAAAGTCAACCCATTGGTGAGTCATTACTTGATAGTGTTGTAGCAATTTGAGCAGGCAACTCTCCAAACTTCTCATATAGAAAAGATGAAAGAAAAGTGAAGAAATCACCAGAAGTTTCTGCTATAAGCTTAATGGGATGTTTTACCCCTCCTTGGAGAAAATGTAGAGAGAAAATCAATGTTCCCAGCACCACTGCTCCTTCCTGCCACAACTTCTCCTAGCAAACATAATTTTGTAGATGAGGCTTAATCAAACATGACTATGGAAAGTTAATCATAAGTATTTCTAGAGGAGAAAGCAACATCAGGCTGGTTTAAACTCCCACCTCTGTTTATGGAAGCCATCTGCATTATCTTTTTTTTTCTGGCTAAAAGGAATAATATTTAAGTCCAGATGTAGTTTGTGGTTCATAGAGAAATTTAGAGAGCAGGGAGACAGATTTACAGAACTGAACTAGGGATAATTGAGATCATATAGAATTCCACAGTAAAAAAAAGAATTGTCCAAACTTTTGGGTCGGAAGCATTCTAATGTGGATACCATTTTATTATCCTGGTAGTATGACAAACAGATTATGTGCTCTTACCCAGCAAGACCAGTATTGAATACAACTTCTCCAGCTGTAGAGGATGGATGCCCAAAAGAGTAGCCGCTCATCCTAGTACCATCTTCCAGCACCAAACTGGCAGTCTGTGCCTAGAGGAAATAGTCCATGATAATCAGCATTTCTTTATTCACATATGTATAGTTACTTCTAAGTAATACCATTCTACTTTTTATACAGTAATTGTGTCTTCTGTAAGTGAGATGAAAATGGAAGACTTTTTGTTGCTGTGTTATATTTTACAGTTAGGTGAGGAAAAAAATCATATTTTAACAATAGCATATACTAGTAAAATTCAATATAGCACATAAAATTAGTTAAGTATACCTTAACAGAATTCAGTTTGGACTCCATATTTTCAGCTTTAAAACAAAACAAAAAAATCTTCCTCAGGTGAAATGGAAGATTTGGTCAAATAAACAAAAGAAATGCAGTACAATACAGGCAACACTAAAAACAATAAAGCCTAAACAATATAACAAATGCTGCAAGGTTGTTTGTAATAGAATAATAAATATTGTCCCAAAGGACAATATTTAGGTGGTAATTGGACTTTCTTGTTTTTTCTCTGAAGATGTTTCACTTCTCATCCAAGAAGCTTCTTCAGCTCTGACAAGATAGTGGGGAATGGAAGGATTTGTATTTCTTGCAGACAGCTGGTCATTTAGAGGGTCATTGAAGCACTTGGATGTTTATCTGTCCTCAGGGTCACCTGTGTAGTGCTCCTGGTTCCTATAGTCTGCAGGAGGGTTTTTGATCTGGAAATCCATTTCTACCCCCACCCCATTCAAAGGGTGTTCATCCCGAATTGTGTAGCTAAATATGCAAAGATTCTCAGTCATCTAGGTCATGGTTGTCCCAAAGGTGCTTTTTCCTAGATGACTGAGGATCTATACAGACTTTCAGCTATACAATTTGGGATGAACACCTTTTGAATGGTCAGAGAGTAGTAATGGGTTTCCAGAGAAAAAAGAAGAAAAAAACCTTGCAGACTACAGGAACCAGGAGCACTATTCAAGTGACCCTGATCCTGTCAGAGCTGAAGAAGCTTCTTGGATGAGAAGTAAAACGTCTTCAAAAAAAAAAACCAAGAAAGTCCAGTTGCCTCCTGAAAAAGTACCTTTGGGACAACCATGACCTGGATGACTGAGAATCTCTACAGACTTTTAATAATAAATATTGTTGCTAAAAATACAGGCCGTATTGATACTTTGCAGAAAGACAATGGCTGGTGCAGGAAAGAATTGTGGGACATTTCTTGAGCCTCATCCTGGCCAATGTATATGATGCTTAATCTGAAAATTAAAAATGTATGTTGCAAATGTAAGATTACTGACATAGGGATCCTGTCTAACCTGGGGATAGGATGATAGATATAACCACAAGAGAACCAGGAAACCAAACAGGCCTATCAAATGATGAACAGAAACGAGACACAGCAAGACAAAGTATTGCATGCCAGTACATAAAAAAACAAACAAACTAGCAGGCAAAGAAATAACAAGACCTGGCAATGGTTAAGAATGGGAAAGTTGAAGTAAGAGACAGAAGGGCTAATTCCAGCTGCACAAGACCAAGCCTTAAGAACAAATGCATACATAGCCAGATTTGAGTCTTAAGATAGCAAATGTCATCTCTGTAAAGAAGTTAAAGAAAAAGTGTACCACATAATTAGCTGCTTCAAGAAGATTGTATATATTGTTTGTTGGGAGTGGTATCTTGGGAGTGGTACCTTGCTTGGACATACATATATGAGAGCCAGTATGGTGTAGATGAGGGGTGTCAAACTCACAGTCCGTATCATGATTTTTTTCCCCTTCACTAAAATGGGGGAGGGCATGGCCAGCACGTGACACATCCGGCCCGCGGGCTGCGAGTTTGACACCCCTGGTGTAGAGGTTGAAGTGCTGGACTAGGAGTGGAAAGGCCGAGGTTTCAGTCCTCCTTTAGGCACAGAAGCCAGACGTTTGCTTTGGGCCAATGACATTTACCAAGCCACATTGGACCAGTATGGCAGATTATGGTAGATAAATTACAATAAAGAGGCTGCATCATATAGTGAATTCATTTGGGCTGTATATGCTTTTTTGGTTCATTATAGCAATAGAATAAAACATGTCCACAGCTTCTTTCCTTCATATGGCCTCATATTTGTACTCATGAATCATATTCTTATTTATCAATCACATGAGGTTTTTTTAATGTGATTTGGAAAGATATAATTCAAAATCTCCAGCCGGCCAAAGATGAGACTGCCACATATTTACAACAAATCCTTCAGGTGTTTACAGTGCGTAATTTTTGTTGAAATGTTTCATTATGCATATATGACGTATATGTCAGCTTCTAGAGAAGCTTATGTTCCCACTTCATTCCTTGGCTTGACTTCATTTAATCTGTCCAAAAGCCAGGCAGGGAGATATATTTCACAGGGAAGAATGGCTGTAGGTTAGAAATCAAGAAACTGTGAGTTCTAGTTCCACTTTAGGCAGCTGGGTGACCTTGAGGCAGTCACTTTCTCTCATCCCAACTCACCTCATGTGGTGATTGTTGTAGGGAAAATAGGAGGAAGGAGGAGTATTATTATGTTTATTGCCTTGAGTTGTCTATAAAAATAAAGGGGAATTAAAACATTAATGAAAAAGTAATAAATTCTCCATTTGCATGTTCTTAATCAAGGATCTGGTGAATGTGTTGCCTTCTTTCTCCTTAAGTAATTAAAACATGAAACATCTATAAGCAAAGTTTGCATTACTACCTAGCGCATTCCTGCATTTTTCTAACACAAAGAACCACACATTTTCTTGCTCTATGTGCTCTAAGGTAAAGTGCAAAATTCTGGCCAAGAGTTGCAAAGATCCTTTGAGAAGCAGGCCAGGAACTACATTGCAAAAATAGATAGAATCAAGGCCAAAAAAAAATTAATCACATGATTTTGCATTACATTTATATTTAATTAAGCATTAAAATACAGTTAATTCAATCTCTCTCCAGTTATATATTTAATGATTTTCCCTGTCTGTCACATTCAATACTGCGATCAAGTAGCAAAGTTTGGAATTTTCCAGGTTCTGTAGCCATCATTTTCACCAGTTAAATGCAGCCTCAGATTATCCATCTTTGATCTAGTGGATCAGAAATTGGCCTTTCATGTTGAAAGCTTCCATTTCAATCCACTCACTTTCATCAACAGTGACCTTCACATGACCAGAGTCTCCCTCTTATACTCTCCTTTACCTACATATGAAAATTACATCGGTTTAATTTCTAAATCTTTCTTCTGAGTTAGCAGCACTATTCTCTGGAGAAAATCCCTTTGAAATCAATAGTAGTTATTTTGAATAACTACAATCTAGACATATAAGTGTATTATAAAATTCTGATTGGTGTCAACAAGCAAAAGGTTGCATTATTTGATCCTATTATTACATTGCCCAAAGGGCCTTGCACAGCATCTTAGCATATTTCTAGACAAGCAAATGCTTTCATGTTTCTGATTTAGCACCATCATTATTTAAGAACAGACTTGATTATGCAGCATTGCTGAAGCAATTATTTTTCCTTAACATACAAGACCTTATGAGTCCCTCAGTTGATATGCTGCTGTTTTTTTTAATGCATTTGGTCTTAATTTACAAATTACAGTAGAACCTCTGGTCACGAATGCTTCTGACCATGACCAAATCGGGTTCTGACCAAAAAATTCACATTTTTTTTTCACAGCTGTTTTCCCCTTCCACACCATTTTTTTTTGTAAGCGCCAAATTTCCAAAATTAGGTTTGGGTCAGGACCAAATTGGGTTGTGACCAAAGTTATGGAACTAATTATGGTCATGACCAGAGGTTTTACTGTATTAAAAACAAATTATACTGGCTAACCAGTTTCCTAAGGAAAAGAGATGGTGGTTTCTACATGGCTAAAATGTCTCCTGCAGAATCATGTTTGCTGAACTAAGCTGCTCTTCCTTGCATATGAAATTGGCATGTGCACTAATCTTTATACTGTAGTATGGACTAAGAAAAGAGTACTCTTATTACTGTTATACAATTCTACCATTTTTTTAAAAATTTATACTTTAAAATTAAGGTGACCAGATTTTAACATTGGTAAAGAGGGACATTGTGGGCGTGGCTTATTTTGTGGGTGTGGCTAGCCGGTCATGTGACTGGGTGGGCGTGGCTAGCTGGTCACGTGACTAGGTGGGCGTGGCTAGCTGGTCATGTGACCGGGTGGTCATGGCTATGTGTATAGGGTAAGGTGAACAGATTTTAACATTGGTAAGAAGGACACCATTGTGGGCGTGACTTATTGTGTGGGCGTGGCTTGGAGGCCATGTGACTGGGTGGGCATGGCTAGCTGGTCATGTGACCGGGTGACCATGGCTATGTGTATAGGGACTACTCAGAGGGCTGAAAAGTCATTTCTGACAGGTCCTCACACTTTTGATTGGTCCTCACACTTATGACCATCCTCACATTTATGCCCGTGCAGTATTCTTAACAACCATGTCACTCATTTCACAACTGCTTCTCTTCACCATGATGACAAGATAGGGCAAAAATGTAAAATGTGAAGACAGTCGTAAGTTCGAGGACTGGTCAAAAGTGTGAGGACCAGTCAAAAATAACTTTTTCAGCCCTCTGAGTAGTCCATATGCACAAAAGGACTAACCAGAGGGCTGAAAAAAGTCATTTCTGACAGGTCCTCGCACTTTTGACTGGTCCTCACACTTATGACCATCCTCACATTTATGCCCATGCAGCATTCTTAACAACCATGTCACTCATTTCACAACTGCTTCTCTTCACCATGATGACAAGATAGGGCAAAAATGTGAGGACAGTCGTAAGTTCGAGGACTGGTCAAAAGTGCGAGGACCAGTCAAAAATAACTTTTTCAGCCCTCTGAGTAGTCCATATGCATAAAAGGATACAGCAATAGAGAGGGATGAAGGAAGGGAAGGGAAATTAGAGTAGGAGTGAAGGTAAGAGGGGGAGGAAGAGAGGAGGAGAAGGAGAAAGGAAGAGGAAGTAGGGAGGAGAAGAAGAGGGGGGGAAGAGAAAGTAAGAAGGAAAGAAAAGAGAGAGGTGGTAGGTTTGAGGAGAAAGATTGCTGTACAATAAAAAAGATGAAAGGGAAGAAAGCCAACCCCAAACAAATATAAAGATATTAAGATAAAGAATGAATTGTTAAACTTTAAAGAATAAGAGAGAACAAATATGAATAAATAGCAATAATTAGAAACACACATACAAACATACAATTTATTTTCTTTGAACAGAGTATTTGGCCGGTTCACAAATTTAAACAGTGTTTAGTCACTTCAATTAAATTTACAATTTCTATATTTCCTTTTTGCCATATTTATTCCTCATCTATTTTTTTAAAAAAACCAATATTACCCTTCATCCTCATCTCTAATCTTAATCAAATTCAATTTTTCCCTTCTATTCTATATTATACCCCTTCCCATTGTCATCTATTTTTATATCCATCCTCACATTGGTTAATTATGTAATTATGTAATACAGTTGTTTAATACAAATTCAACATTTTAATATAAATCAATTAGTTATAAAACTATCTTTTTTGTATATTAATCAATATGAACATGAATATTCCTATTATTTCCATGCAATCCAATTTCTTACAAATCAATTAATTATATTTACCAATAATAATAAACCAAATAATTTCCCCCATATATTCCTCTGAACCACAACTTAACCATTTCTGCTTTCAACACAATATACAATTAATAGTATCTCAATTATTACAATTCCCTAATTAAATACAGCTTTTTTTTCTTTTGTGTTTTAAAATCTTGAACTCTCCTCCTAAATTTCCCATTGTTTGCAGTTTTTCACCTACCTTTTTTGGGGAGGAAAAATAAAAATAAAAATAAATCTCTCTCTGCCTCATTTTGTCACGTTGCACCAAAGATCCTGGTTTCGGTTTCGTTTCTACAGCTTAGCTAGGGGGAAAAAAAACTGCTTCAGGAACTCTTCACACTGATTGCCTGTAGGGCGGCCCTTTGAAGCCCCGGGCAAGAGTTTAAACAGTTTTTTTTTCTTCTAGCCATCAGCTGGGGCTCAAGAGGCAGAATGAAAAATCGGGACTTTTTTGAAACGCCGCGGGACGCAGGACAAATTGCTAAAAATCGGGACTGTCCCGCCAAAAGCGGGACGTCTGGTCACCTTATTTAAAATTAATGTCAGTAATATGAATACAACACAGTGCATAGGAATATGGCTGCCCATCTACAGTGGGGTTTTTTTTCCTCTTGCCAACTGGAAAGAACCTATGGCTATATTTAGTTTTTAGACAATAGGTTTCTCATGCTTGACTTTAAAAAATGTAGTCTAAAACCAAGGAAATCTTAAATTAATACTCTTCTGGGGCAATGCTTTCAATCTCTCGTAGACTATGAGTGGAAGTCAAAATAACAACATCAGGATAATTTTTTCTACACTTTACAAACCTTAAAAACAAATATACTAGGAGCACATATAATAACACATCTTTTTACATGAAAATGCAAATGAGACTTTCCCTCTTGAATCTTTTGAGTCTCTTCTTCTTGTTAATAACAATTGACTTTCTACTGTCTAATTGGAATAGAAGAACAATACCAGACCATTATTGATTAATTAAGGTTCCTTTAATGAGGAAACAAAGAGGAAGTATCAGAACAAATAAAACCACTCCCTATGTTTTAACAATGAGTTCCGAAGCCCTACAAATCAAGAACAATACAAATTGGCTTGTCTAAAGAAAAGTGTACCAATGACCAATGAGAATGTACTTCTTGAAGTACTGAGTAAAGTATACATTTATTGGAGCTGTTAGTAGAGATTAGGATGCTTCTTCCTGTCTGGCTGTATAATAATTTTTTCAAGAAAAGCATCTTAATTCTACAAGTCCCCACTAACAGTTTTCAAGTAGGCAGTGGTTTATCTCTCCTCTCCAGTTGTTTCCTTCCATTGAGATGGACACACTTAAATTTTCTGATCTCTATTGACTACAGCAACTGCCATTTCATCTCACCCTCCCATTAGTAATCGAGACCTGGCACTGCTACCTATTTTTCCCTCACTGATTAACATTTGACAAGTGGTTGACATATGGGAAGGAGATCTTTTCCAATGGGCCCTCTTTTCAATATGGACTCTTTTCTCCCTCCCCCTTTCCTTTCCTTAAAATCTCTACTGTCCTTTTCAGATCCCTTGAGTAGGAAAAGCAAGATTAGCGCGAAAGTGCCCATTGACTGACCTCTTTACCTCTTTCATCTCTATTCAGTACCTTCTTTCCTGTTCCTGCCCTCATCCTTTCCTTATTTCATTCATTTCAAACATAAAGGTTAACTTTAAAAGACAGCTTGTTTTACTCTCTTTGGATGTTATTAAAATATTTGATAGAACAACTTTCTAAAATGTTTGTATCTGGAAATTGTATGTAGACATAATACTTCTGCTTGGCTATAGGAGTAATATTAATTGACAAAAAAGGGAGTTAAAACAAGCATGCCTATTTTCTTATTTCAGACTCATCATAAAATTATCAAGGAATATTAAAATATATATTCAAGTTCTTAAATGAAAGAATATAATGCAATAAATGTAGTTTTGGTTTTGCTTCAAATCCTAGAGATTTACTCAATTACAATTCAGATTGAATATATTTTATACTGCAGTGGGATCAGAAGTCAATTTTATTAAATCATTTGGTATTATTCAACTTATAAAGAAATGTAAAAATGACTTCACAAAACTACTGAACATATCTCAGATGGATTTAGATGCTTAAGAGCAATTATTACCAATAATGGTACTAATCAAGATCATATAATTATGACCCTCTCTTGTGAAAGATAAAGGAGAATTTATGTAATGGCACTTTTTTATCATTGCTCCTTAGAATACTAGTAATTAAAATTACTAAATTCCTGTTTCAAACACTTCCAGTTCCGTTAGTCTATTTCTTACATGATTTCAAAACTATCTTAAAAGTTTTAAAAGTAGATGTGAAGAAGACTTGGGAACTGAATTTGATGGTTCAACTTGTTAACTTTATATTGTTTTTAGCCCTATTTCAACAAATCATCAAAAAAATCAACAAAAATATGTCATGCATGGCAATAGATCCCTTAGAATCTAGGCTTTCTGGATTCATTGGAGAGTGTGTAATAAAATTGGTACATATTACCATCTCTAATGGCAATGAATATTTAGTCTTTCTCTTTGGCTGAAAGTTTGTAAGGAAATCAGAAAGATTATATAACAGTGTTGAATAATTAATGACAGTTAAGTTTTGTTGTCAGTTTCGTAGGATATATAAAATAATCCAATACCAGGATTAAACATTGTAAAAATTATTAAAATGGATTCTAAAGATTAAAATACATACTGTAGTTTATAAAAGACTAGAAAATATCATTGGCTGTAAAATGAACCCAAGGGCAAAGAGTTTTGAAGAATTTTTAATCTATAATTAAATAACAACACTCAAAGGGCAGACTCAATGAACCATGAGGTCTTTTTCTGCCATCTATGTTTCTCTGATTACTGTATTTGGCTCACTTTTGATCTTAATTTTTTAGGTATTCAAAAAAGTAATTACAATTAAGTTTTTTTTGTTTTTCTGTTTTTATTTTAATATTTTGTTAATTAACTTGCTTTATTAAGTCCTGAGCAATATTTGATTTTTTTTAATACACATGTGCTAATAATCAGATCCTGCTGGGTAATTGTTGAAGGGGCAATAACACTGACTAGTGAAATATTATGATAGATAAAAGACAGACTAACTTTTGTAAACCATTTGTCTCAACAAATTCATTATCCCATTGCAATGTTTAGCACTCCTAATTTTGGTAAAGAAATCATAGTTCAGCTTGAACAATCGCTTTAATGCTTTCCCCATGCAACACTGAGCCCACATCTTTTGCTGTCAACTTCCATCCTCTGTCTCTAGAAATTTGCAGAAGGTAGAAGCAGAGAAGTCTAAATAATGCAGTAGATCACTGTGGCTGAGGAAGTGGTTAGGAGGAATAATTTACAGTGTGCAGTATTAAAAGTCTCTTAAAGAAATTTCACATCTGATGAAGAAATATGCTAATCCTAGTATTAAGGCTATGCAAAAATATGACAACAATGTTTATTGAATAAACTCCTGGATTGCCAAGCAAAGGCAATTGCCTAGAGATGTGGTGATTTATTTTACAAAGAAAGAAATTAGGAATAATATCGTGCAAAATTCCTTCAATTCTAATTTGCAATTGTATGGAAGAAAGATTTGGATTTACAAGGAACTCCCACCTAAGATATTGATGGAAAGGAAGAAATTTGGTTTTCTGGTGAATGAGTTAAAAAAGAGAAATATCCCATTTAGGTGGGACGCCCCAGTTGGTATTATATTCAGATATCAAGGAGAAAGATATCAGCTAAATACTGTTGAAAGAGCGGAAGAATTTTATCAAAATAGGTTGAAAATGAACTTAACATCTTCAGGTATAATACAGGATAAGCAGAAGGAGCTGGAAATAAAGGTAAAATATCGAATTACAGAGACTGTACCAGATGAATTGCCTTTGGATTTATTGGATACCCCAGCTGGACTATCTACAAATTTGAGAGAAGTGGCATCTAACCTTAATGTGATGACTTATCAAGGCAAGGATAAGCATGGAAACCAACTAGGGGATATACAAGGGATAAAAAAGAAACATGAGATACAAAAACAAAACCAACAAGACCAATCTACAAAGCAGAATGAAAACCGACCAGATGATACACAATTTGTAGAAAGGAAACCAGGATGGAAACCAAACCCACAAAAAGAAAAGAAAAAAAGAAAAAGGTTGCATAAAAATAGAAATTTCTAAATCAAGCAACAGTGAAGCCAGTGACTTTAAAATATGAATGATTATGTGTAAACATAGAAGAGGCGATGTATTGGTTAATATCATCCTGAGGATTGTGGCAGATCTCTGCATGGCCGTAATCTGGGGATGTGAAAAGAGCCTTAAACGGATGGATTTGAATTATCCACTTTGGAATTTCTTTTTGTGTTGATAAACATATTATAATTATCTTGAATCACAAGGCAAGAGAATTATGCTGGGGCATGCAGAAGATCGGGTTGTTACCCACTACGATGATGGGAATTAATAATCCTGATGAAACCCACAATTATTACTATATGGAATATAATTATAATGTCACTCGGGTGGTTGTTTTTACCTTTATACATATAAGAAGATATTTACTACTGATGGGGGCAGATATGATTGAAGATCCTGAATAAACTGTTGCACCAGCAAGCTATGTTACCCGATTATGGATGTTGGTTCTACCAATCCAGTGGAAAGACCTCAAAGAAGATATTATATGGATTATAAATTTAAAGTCATTGTCTTTTCTTTTTTTTTATTTAGATATAATGGAAAATATAGACATATATTTTTAAGTAGTGTGGGCAGTGAATCAAAGATATTAAGAAATGTTGTGTATGGTAATTTTGCATGATAGTGGGTGAATAAGCTAGTTAGTAGATTGATTAGTCTAAGAAAAGGGATTTTTAAGTGATATATTTAGGGGAGTGGAGGAAATGGATAGAGTGGAATAAATGTTAAACTAGATTTTATGGGGAAGGCCGCTTTGAAATGTTATAGTAATATATATAGAAGATTAAATGTTAAAGTAGGACTTATCGTATAGTTTTAAAGTGGAGAAGTTATTCTATAATGTTATAGTATAATGTCTTTTTTTTCTTTCTTTTCTCTTTTCTGAAATGTATGGATAAAGGGGGATGTTATAATATTAATAATATTTTTAGTAAGTAAAGGTCAATATTTAGAGGAGGGAGTAAGTAATCTGTTATGAATTAGGTTTTTTTTTGTGTGTTATGAAGAAGTCACAGGGGGGATGGGTGGGGTGGGGAGGGGGGGTTAGGGAGGGGGAGGGAGAGGGAAAAAAAGGGGGAAAAATTTGTATTTGAAAACTTTTTCAATAAAAAAAAAAGAAATATGCTAATCCTAATATTAAGGCTATGCAAAAATATGACAACAATGTAGCTAAAACATAAACTGCAGATAAAAATACTTTTCTTTTCTGAGTTGAAAAAAATCATTTACAATTTGACCTTCAAAAATGTAAGGACATGATTCTATATCTGCTGAATTGTACTGATCATACCAATAAAATAATAATATAATTGAAGTAGTTTGTTACATGTATTTGAGCACAAACAAAGTTAGTCTATATTTTAGGTGGTTTAAGATATAGCAACTGAAAGATTTGGGTAAGTATAAACCAGTGATGGAATTCAATTTTTTTTACTACCGGTTCTGTGGGCGTGGCTTGGTTGGCGTGGTGTGGCTTGGTGGGTGTGGCTTGGTGGGTGTGGAAGGGGAAGGATACTGCAAAATCTCCATTCCCACCCTACTCCAAGGGAAGGATATTGCAAAATCCCCATTCCCTTTCCACTTCTAGGGGAAGGATATTGCAAATTCTCCATTCCCGCCACACTCTGGGGCCAGCCAGAGGTAGATTTGCTGGTTCTCTGAACTACTCAAAATTTCCGCTACCAGTTCTCCAGAACATGTCAGAACCTGCTGAATTTTACCCCTGGTATAAACTGATATTACAATGAATTGGTGGTCTGTGCCCAAAAAAATGAAGCCAGAAGTAGTCCTGGAAAATACAGCTAGGGAAATTGTCCCTTGCATTCCACAGTTAGATGTTGCTGAACATTTGAGAGTTATTAGAAAATATATGAATTTTTTCCATATGGTTTTTCCGTTGCTGTCTTTCTAAGGATGTGCAATCTAGATCTGTGAAAAGAAATAAGGAAGCAAACTAAAAGAAGAAACAGGAATAAAATAAACTTTAGAAACACTAGGGAGCCTGGCTGTGTCTCTGAAAACCTGATAGGGAATTGTCAATTTAACTTACAACATTAACATTGGTTGACACCTTATATGTTTGTAAATAAAGTCAAATATTTAAAAACACCACAAGCTTCTAGTGCTTTCTTTTCAAAGGGAAGCAGATAAGCATTGTGCCCATATATCTTTTCACTAGTCAAAGAAATGGGGGAATATATTCATTTCCTTAAAAAGAAATAAAGTGGTTCGCAAACAACAACACCAAGTATTATGGCTTTTAAACTGTTTTCTGACCATGTGTAGGAAGAAAGATAGAAGTTAGCCCTGAGACAGGTAATCCATCTGAGAAGGACAATTTAGAAAATCAATAGTGGGATTACACAAGCATTTTGCCTCAGGGCCCCAGTTAGTGCTGGCTACAAGGATGAAGATGATAAAGAAGAGAGTGAGGAGGACTAGGGAGGCTTCAATCTTGGACTAAATTTCTCAGCAAGGGTGAGATAATAGAAAAAATAGGTATGCTTATGATTATTAACCAATTTGAGAAAGACTTTTATCACATGGAAGTGAAATAACCCAAAGCAGAAACAAGTTTGATATCAGTAAGAAGCACAAATCCAATTACTTTCATGATTTCAGATTGGCCATATTATCTCATAAATACTCATATTATATAAATGCTTATATGTGAGGTCATATATGTACCCAAGGACAATGGTTTGCAATTGTCTCAATATACTTTTAATCACCAAACTCTCTGTGCTGTCCATAGAACATTCTCATAGTGTTATCCTGAATTGAACATCCAGATTCTATCAGAAAAAAATGAAAACTCTACAATCATGTATTAGTATTAGATAGTGTAGGAGTATATAAAAACTTCATAAATGTAATCTTTGATGTCTAATAATTCCACATTAACTTTAAACCTATTGTTAAGAACAGTTATCTCAACATCAGTATGCCCAGATTACATAGTTCAATACATTTAAACAGGATCTCAGAACCTTCACCTTTCAAAATAATTTAACCTATCATTTAAAACTCAGTGTACACACTAGTATTTGTTAAGTCAATACATCTGCAGTCAACAGTCTCTAATAAATCAGAACTTGAAAACCTAGTTTTGCTCAATAATTTTCTTATACTTGCTTTAAGAAAAATTATCTGCAGACAAGAATTTTTCAGCACATAACACTCTGCACTGAGAGAAAGAATTGGTCAAATGTTTAATGAAAAATTGCAATTACCTTCATAGAGAGTGATCGGATACCAATTCTTGAAACGTACTGATTATGTTGAATGGTTCCATGGACAACACCAAATCGTCCTTCCAAAGTTTTCACAATTTTGTAGGTTCTCAGCATTCTTGTCATCTTGAGGAAAGTGATTATTTTTTTCCAGGATGGATTGTATACAAGCGTGCACAGAAACAATGCTAAAAACTCAACTGTGCTACTTTTGCTTTGTGTTTTTACTCAATCTTCCATTAAAAAACTTTAGCTTGACTCCTCCTTCCTTGCTCCTCCTTAAAGGAGGGTCCAGTACAATACTTACAGAAATATAAGCATAGATAGGGAAAATGTGAATCCTAGAACAAGTATGAAACAAGGTCCAACTGCTGGAAACAGAGGTAGAGATGCAGAGATGTGTTGTATCAGCTTTCTTCTGGTACAATTTATTAAGATGTAAAAATCACATAATTCTTGCTGAGTTCTATTGATACGTCAATTTTGTAAATTTGGGGAATATCTGGTCTAAGAATCTTGATGGTTTAACTAAAAGTTATTTTATTCAGTATTTTACAAGTATTCAAGCTTTTAACCCAGTATCCACTTTCTATTTACATTTAGTTCCTGACTTAATTCAAGACTTATTCAGGATCTTAATTCTAATTATGTTTAGAAAAACAGATAACACATTATGGCACAGGTTCCAAGTTACCAATAAAAAGACATGCACTGTCCTTATTTTTCACCTTAAGAAATTATGGGGTGTTTGAGTAGGAGAAAAGAGATTTTTCAAAATGGAAGCAGCAATGTGAAAATATGGGAAGTTACAAATAGTCTGAATACAATTTGTAACTGCATGATATAAACCTGAGCTGCACCAATGAGAGGAATGACAAAACTTGCTTTTCATCAGCTTAACTCCCCATATCAAACATTTCCCTGAGGGTATAATTTTGCATTCCTACATAAGTACAGCAATTGTGTTTTATTGGCCAAAGGGAATGATAAATAAAGCTGTTGTATAGTTTCTTATTATAACCTCATAACAATACAAAACTCAATACTCTTCAGTAATAATGTAATAACTGAGGCATATTTAGTTTGTGCTTAATTGGACAAATTCTTCAAACACTTTAGTAACTTTTGCTTACAACTAAATACAGAGCTAACCATTTACCTGATAGCATCCAACAAGAAAAACTGTATAGTTAATTTCTAATTCAAGAAGAAAGGTATATTGAGCTTTCCTGAAAACTGAGCATTTCAATATATTTTTCCATAACATATTCAACACTGGTCCATAGTATGATCTGCATTTAAACATTAAATAGAGAAAATTGCTGTATCATTTTCATGCTTTGTAACTCATATCTGTTCACATGTGAAAGTTGATAGATTTCTTCTGGGGCGTGGGGGGTGGGAACAAAGCAAATAACTGTCCTGTTTCATGCATGAAAAATACTAGCAAACAGCATGAGAGGGTCAGAGTGTTAAGCAGTGGTGAAATCCAATTTTTTTTTACTATCGGTTCTGTGGGCGTGGCTTGGTAGGCATGGCAGGGGAAGGATACTGCAAAATCTCCATTCCCACCCCACTCCAGGGGAAGAATAGTGCAAAATCCTCATTCCCTCCCCACTCCTGGGAAAAGAATATTGCAAAATCTCCATTCTCACCCCACTCTGGGGCCAGCAAGAGGTAGTATTTACCAGTTCTCCGAACTGCTCAAAATTTCCGCTACTGTTCTCCAGAACCTGTCAGAACCTCCTGTATTTCACCCCTGGTGTTGAGGTCTTACCGGTATAACATGTAATCAATAGGACATAAAAGAAGTATTGAGAGTAGGTGTATGATCATTACCAGAAAAGACTCCTAACTGGAAGAGACAATTTACAGAGTCTAGAACAAGGGTGACAAACTGGTGGCACAAGGGCCAGACACATCACACTCAGGCCACTCCTACCCCAGCTCCACGAAGGGGAAAAACATAGCAAAACATCATATGGACACTGGTAAGATCTCATATTAAGAATTACCTAGTGGCGATAAGAGTAGAGAAGAGTAACTACTTTTCTGCTCTTATTGCGTCATCAGATAATCGCCCAGCCACCCTGTTTAGGGTGACCCACTCCCTGCTCCACCAAGGGGCGCGGGAAGACCCCTTGGAGGGTAGAGCTGAGGATTTTGTACAATATCTGTATGACAAAATCGCTCAGATTCGGGAACAGCTGGACTTTGACTGGGTAGATCCAGGGGAGATGACAAGGGCAGGTCCTGAGAATATTATTTGGGAAGAGTTTGATCCTGTGACTCCCGAAAGCGTGGACAGGATACTGAACAGACTGAATGCGACCACATGTTTATTGGACCCGTGTCCCTCCTGGTTGGTACTGGCCTCCCGGGAGGTGACGTGAGGCTGGCTCCAGGAGATTATAAATGCTTCTTTGAGTGAGGATGTCTTTCCCGCCGCCTTGAAAGAGGAGGTGGTGAGGCCCCTCCTCAAGAAGCCCTCCCTGGACTGTGTTAGCAAATTATCGTCCTGTCTCCAACCTCCGCTTTGTTGCGAAGGTTGTTGACAGTGTGGTTGCATGACAACTGCCTCAGTACCTGGATGAATCAAATTATCTAGATCCGTTCCAGTCGGGCTTCAGGCCCGGGTACAGCACAGAGACGGCATTGGTCGCATTGGTTTAATTTAATTTAATTTAATTTAATTTAATTTAATTTAATTTAATTTAATTTAATTTAATTTAATTTAATTTAATTTAATTTAATTTAATTTAATTTAATTTAATTTAATTTAATTTAATTTAATTTAATTTAATTTAATTTAATTTAATTTAATTTAATTTAATTTTTTAATTTAATTTAATTTAATTTAATTTAATTTAATTTAATTTAATTTAATTTAATTTAATTTCCAATTTATATACCGCCCTTCTCCCTGAGGACTCAGGGCGGTGTACAGCCAAGATAAAAAACATAGAATACAAATATTAAAACATTTAAAAATATATATAAATTTTGGCCCGAAAGTTAAGAATCACAAACTAATTAAAAGAATTTAAAAATTTCTTCTAAGCCAACCCGGCTTGCTGAAAAAGATAGGT
Source organism: Pituophis catenifer annectens (assembly GCF_029215685.1). Taxonomy (NCBI): domain Eukaryota; kingdom Metazoa; phylum Chordata; class Lepidosauria; order Squamata; family Colubridae; genus Pituophis; species Pituophis catenifer. The sequence continues at coordinate 175,713,579 of NW_027256881.1, forward strand.
TTTCAGGGAACGACGGAAGGCATTGAGGTCATGGATTCTTCTTATCTCCGGGGGCAACTGATTCCAGAGGGTGGGAGCCCCCACAGAGAAGGCCCTCCCCCTGGGGGCCACCAGCCTACATTGTTTGGCTGATGGCACCCTGAGGAGGCCCTCTCTGTGGGAGCGCACGGGTCGATGGGAGGTCATCGGTAGCAGCAGGCAGTCTCGGAGATACCGTTGATGATCTCTGGAGGGCTCGGGACAGGGGTTGCTCCTCTGTCCTGGTCCTATTAGACCTCTCAGCGGCTTTTGATACCATCGACCATGATATCATGCTGCACCGGTTGGAAGGGTTGGGGGTGGGGGGCACTGTTTTACAGTGGTTCTCCTCCTTTCTCTCTGACCGGTCGCAGTCTGTGTTGACAGGGGGGCAGAGGTCGACCCTGAGGCCCCTTATATGTGGGGTGCCGCAAGGATCGGTCCTCTCGCCCCTTCTGTTCAACATTTATGTGAAGCCGCTGGGTGAGATCATCCATGGTTTTGGGGTGAAGTACCATCAGTACGCTGATGACACCCAGCTGTACATCTCCACCCCAGACCACCCCAATGATGCCCTCGAGGTGATGTCCCGGTGCCTGGAGGCCGTATGGATCTGGATGGGGAGGAACAGACTCAGGCTCAACCCATCCAAGACCGAGTGGCTGTGGTTTCCGTCGTCCCGATATAGTCAGTTGGCGCCATCTCTGACTATTGGGGGCGAGTCGTTGGCCCCCACAGATGGGGTTCGCAACTTGGGCATCCTCCTGGACTCGTGGCTGTCTTTAGAAGAGCATATGACGGCCGTGGCCAGGAGGACGTTTTATCAGGTTCGCCTGATTCGCCAGTTGCGTCCCTTTCTGGATCGGGACTCGTTACGCACGGTCACTCACACCCTTGTCACCTCACGCCTGGATTATTGTAATGCTCTCTACATGGGGCTCCCCTTGAGGAGCACCCGGAGGCTCCAACTGGTCCAGAATGCAGCCGCACGGGTGGTGACGGGAGCGATGTGGCGCTTTCATGTGACCCCCCTCCTGCGCGAGCTACACTGGCTCCCGGTGGTCTTCCGGGTGCGCTTCAAGGTTTTGGTTACTACCTTTAGAGCGCTCCATGGCTCAGGACCAGGGTACTTACGAGACCGCCTCCTGCCACCAGTAGCCTCTCACCGACCAGTTCGCTCCCATAGAGAGGGGCTCCTCGAGGTGCCGTCGGCCAAACAATGTCGACTGGCGGCCCCCAGGGGGAGAGCCTTCTCTGTGGGGGCACCTGCCATCTGGAACGAGCTCTCCCCGGAGATACGGAGGATCCAAGACTTACGCATCTTCCGCCGCACCCTAAAAACGTTTTTATTCCAACAGGCTCGTCTGGCCTAACTCTCCCTTTTAAATTGGCTTTTAAATTGGCTTTTAAATTGGGTTTTAAATCTCTTTTAGATAAATTTGGATGTTTTAATCTTTGAGCCTAAATTATTTAATCTGTTTTTTAATAGTTTTTAACTTTTGTATGTCTTTGTATTTTATTTATGGCTGTTCACCGCCCTGAGTCCTTCGGGAGTAGGGCGGTATACAAATATGAAAAATAAATAAATAAATAAATAAATAAATAAATAAATAAATAAATAAATAAATAATAAATAAATAAATAAATAAATAAATAAATAAATAAATAAATAAATATGATGGCAGCGTGATGTCGCGAGTTTGACATCCATGGTCTAGAAGATGACCCAAGAAGAGACTACTAAGTCAACTGGCTAATGTAGATACTCTTTCAGCATGAGACTTCTTTCAAATAAAAAATGCTTCCACAGAGTCTCAGCTGTGGCTCCTTACAGCTGCTTAAAGCACAGAACTATTCAGCAGGAAGGACCAACTTTTAAATAGACATATAATTTAGCCCTTCTTCATCATTTGCCTTTAGCTCATAATTCTGAGCTGCTTACTGTATATTCAGGAGAGTTTGGCAGATGGGTGTTCTCTGTGTAGGATCAATTTGGCTATCAGAATTCTCACAAATTAAAAAAAAGGGGTCCAATGATAGCTTAGCAACTAAATGCTTGGTCTTATAGTCTTATAAGTTCTTATAGTGGTCTTAAGGAACACATGAACACAGCTAGGTTTTTCCCACTGAAATGGAATTTATCTCCTTGCAATCTTGCATGCTTTCGAACTACTGGGTAGGCAGGAGCTAGGAATCAAATGGTGGGAGCTCACTCTATCTCCTGGAGCTGGGCTTGAACTGCTGAAATGCAGATAATTTCTGGCTGGCAGTTCCAGCATCATTAAGCTGCTGCACCGCCATGTCAGCCAAGTCAGAGTGAGTGCTGCACTTCAAAAATATGTTTTGCAAGTTAGGGAGGTCATTAGAAACAAATTATAAATAATGTTTACCATGTCATTTTTATAGTGTTAAATTATATAATTATTTTTATTTTTTAAAAAAGTTTTTAGTGTTTTGTTTGTAGTATATTTTTTGAATTGTAAGTAGCCTATAGCCATTGACTTTCTTATTTCATCAAGCTGGCCTGACCTAAGTCTTTCCCCTTTTTAAATGGAAATTTTAAATTTGGTTTTAAATTATTGGGGTTTTAAATTTGTTCAGCCAAATTATTTAATTCGTTTTATTTTATTTTAAATTTTGTATTTATATGTTTTATTCTATGGCTGTTCATTGCCCTGAGTCCTTCGGGAGTAGGGCGGTATACAAATTCAATAAAATAAAAATAAATAAATAAAATAAATTGACTGAGATGAATGGCTATAGGGAAGGAGGGAGGGAGGGAGGGAGGGAGGGAGGGAGAGAAGGAAGGAAGGAAGGAAGGAAGGAAGGAAGGAAGGAAGGAAGGAAGGAAGGAAGGAAGGAAGGAAGGAAGGAAGGAAGGATCCTAAAGAAATTGAACTAAAGCAGACCCATCTCTAAAGAGTGCTTTTAAAAAATTTCCAAATACATTTGGCTTTCCACATTGTATGTACTACTACTAAGGAAATGGCTTAAAATTAGTCTTTTAAGGGATATCATCTGTTTTCATTATCAAAGAACAAATGTACAAAACTTCATTTTTATAGTTCTGTTTTGAATCACTATCAGTGGTTTTGTGTAATATCTATAATCTGATTGATATCATTATCTTTAGGAAGTCACATGACCCACGGCAAATAAATTAGGCAAGACTTGGTCATGATGGTGTATCATGAGGTTAAATTATCTGCATATATCAAGAGGTCAGTTTCCAGAAAAATAAAAATTATCACTGTCCTAAAACAAACATACATAGCTTAAGAAATACTCCATAGGCATAATCAATTAAATTCTCCCAGTGTGAATTCTGTTTTTTTTTCCCAGGTAGCATCTGGGTCATCTTTACACAACCTCATATTGGTAACATTATTTTCTTAACATTACTGGGTCTTCTTTTTCTTCTAAGAAAGAGTTGCAAAGCTAGTTCTAGCCAGTCCAGGATACTGAGCTTAATAAATGATTGTCCATATGCAACGTAATTTGAGACTGGGTACTCCATCAGTTAGGATCAGTATTGACCCCAAAGGTTAATGGATCTATCCATGGAGTCAATTGTGTTATTATTTATAGTACTACTAGTTAAAGTACTATTTATTAAATTATTGTCATATAATAAATGTTTGGGGATTGATGAACAATCTTAAATTTCACGAAGGAGATCCATGAACTAAAGAATTTGTGAAGTCCTGGATTATACAAAGACATTGCTCAAGACAAAGTCTTGAGTCTTTTCAGAGAGAAAGAGAGCAATTCTAGTTGGATTGATTGACTAGCTGAGCTCTTTCACAACAATTGGGTGAAAAAAACTTCACAAAAAGCACTCCCATTATAGGTCATTTATATGCTATAAGCCATTGTTAATAAAACACAGTGATTGAAATAGCACACTATGCTAATCTAAAATCAAACAAAGCACATTATGGTTTAGCTTTTGATTAGCTTGTCTATGCTATAGTTGAAATCCAGAGCAAGGCTTATCTTAGTTTTTAGGAATTCATTCTTCTATTCAATGTTCAAGCTATAGAGCATTTCTACCCACTTCTATCATATCACTTCCTGATTCACAGTTTTATGGGAGATCCAAACATTGTCATTTTCCACTTGGCACCATCCCATATTTTCCAAACCATTTATTTCATCTTTTTACCTCAGAGAACACCATTTAAAAGGGAAAAACAGAAGATGTCTGCAACAATATTGTTAGGAACACCCTGGAAACATCCATAGTTCATCAGGAGGGTGGATGTGCAACATAAACTTTTCTTCCTCAACCAGAGGTCAATATCTGCATGCAAAATAATTTTACTACTAATAATTTCTAATTCTTTAATAATTTCTCCATTTAAAAATATCTGATGACAGTGACAGTTCACTTGAGCAGCCTTTTAATAAGCTATTTGTATGAAGTCCATAGGATTTTTGTGATGAAGTGAAAGATTTTCTTTTTAGCCCCACAATTTCATTACATGGGTGACCTTTGAGATTAGAATAGAAATAACAACAACACTGGTGTATCTACTGATAGCATGATGGATAGTTTGCAGTAGTTCCACAAGGGTCTCTGGATCTCAGGTGTTTTACACAACAATCTACACTTGCTGTGCCAATGTAGATGGTCCCAACCCTTGATCCACTGATTTATATTTGGGCCCAAGATTAGTAGACCTTCTAAATTGAGTTAAAACATTTAAAAGAAACACTTCGGATAGACAACTCCTTTGTCCATGAATTAAAGTGTTTTCTTGCTCTGGATGACATTGCACTAATGGATGAAGCAACCTGGATTATGTGGTTGCTTCATCTGCCCACATAAACAGATGAAGCAACTACGTAATCCAGGATAATCCTAGACCATTTATTCATGGGGGTTCAAATAACTCCCACATCTAGGAGGGTTTTTACCAGCTTTGGCTATTTTGTCAGTGTGATTTGTTCTTTCACAGAAATTTATTTATTTATTTATTTATTTATTTTATTTTATTATATTTCTATACTGCCCTTCTCCTGCAGGACTCAGGGCGGTGCACAGCCGAGATAAAACATAACATATAAAATTTAAAAAACAGGTTAAAAACAATTAAATAATTTCGGCCCAATAATTAAAATAACCCAATTAAAACGAAATTCAATTAAAACTGAGAGGATGGGATCAAGCCAGCCCAGCTAGATGGAACAAGTGTGTCTTCAGGGCCCGACGAAAAGTCCGGAGGTCTGATATCGTGCGTATCTCAGGAGGCAGGTCATTCCAGAGAGCAGGCGCTGCCACAGAGAAGGCTCTCCCCCTGGGGGTCACCAGCCGGCACTGCCTGGCCGACGGCACCCTGAGGAGGCCCTCTCTGTGTGAGCGAACTGGTCGGTGGGAGGCTATCGGCGGCAGAAGGCAGTCTCGCAAATACTCCGGCCCTAAGCCATGGAGCGCTTTAAAGGTGGTCACCAACACCTTGAAGCACACCCGGAAGACCACAGGAAGCCAGTGCAGCTCGCGCAGGAGAGGTGTTATATGTGAGCGCCCCGTTGCTCCCATAATCCCCCGCACGGCCGCGTTCTGGACCAACTGCAGCCTCCGGGTGCACCCCAAGGGGAGCCCCATATAGAGAGCATTGCAGTAGTCCAGGTGGGAAGTGACGAGTGCTTGAGTGACCGTGCGTAGGGAGTCCTGATCCAGAAAGGGATGCAACTGGCGTATCAGGCGAACCTGATAAAATGCCCCCCTGGCCACGGCCCTCATATGCTCTTCTAAAGACAGCCATGCGTCCAGGAGGACGCCTATGTTGCGAGCCCTCTCCGTGGGGGCCAGTGATTCGCCCCCAATAGCCAGCGATGGCACCAGCTGGCTATATCGGGACGCCAGAAGCCACAGCCACTCGGTCTTGGAAGGGTTGAGTCAGAGCCTGTTTCTCCCCATCCAGGCCCGCACGGCCTCCAGGCACTGGGACATCACTTCAAGGGCATCATTGAGGTGGCCTGGGGTGGAGATGTACAGCTGAGTGTCATCAGCATACTGATGGAACTCCACCCCAAAGCCACGGATGATCTCACCCAGCGGCTTTACATAAATGTTGAACAGAAGGGGCGAGAGGACCGACCCTTGTGGCACCCCACAAACAAGGCGCCTCGGGGTCGACTGCTGCCCCCCTGTCAACACAGATTGTGACCGGTCCAAGAGATAGGAGGAGAACCACCGCAGAACGGTGCCCCCCACCCCCAGCCCCTTCAAGCGGTGCAACATGATACCATGGTCGATGGTATCAAAAGCCACTGAGAGGTCTAACAGGACCAGGATAGAGGAACAACCCCTATCCTGAGCCCTCCAGAGATCATCCACCAACGCGACCAATGCCGTTTCCATGCTGTGCCCAGGCCGGAAACTGGACTGGAGCGGGTCCAGATAGACAGCTTCATCCAGGTACCGGGGAAGCTGCCGCGCTACCACACTCTCAACAACCTTCGCAACGAAGCGAAGGTTGGAGACTGGACGATAGTTAGCCAAAATAGGCGGATCCAGGGAGGGCTTCTTGAGGAGGGGCCTCACCACCGCTTCTTTCAAAGCGGTCGGCAGGACCCCCTCACTCAGAGAAGCGTTAACAATCCCCTGGAGCCAGCCTCATGTAACCTCCTGGGAAGCCAGTACCAACCAGGAGGGACACGGGTCCAATAAACATGTGGTCGCGTTCAGCCGTCCCAGGATCCTGTCCACGTCCTCGGGAGCAACAGGATCAAACTCCTCCCAGATAACACTCTCAAGACCTGCCTCAGTCATCCCGTCCGGACTTACCCAGTCAGAGGCCAGGCCTTCCTGAATCTGAGCGATCTTGTCATACAGATACTGCACAAAGTCCTCAGCTCGACCCTGCAAGGGATCATCCCGCGCTTCCAGATGGAGGAGGGAGCGGGTCACCCTAAACAGGGTGGCTGGGCGATTATCTGATGATGCGATAAGAGCGGCAAAATAGCTAGATTTCGCTGCTTTTATCGCCACTAGGTAGGTCTTAATATGAGACCTCACCAGTGTTCGGTCGGATTCGGAGCGGCTGGTCCTCCAACTACTCTCTAGGTGTCTTTTCCGGCACTTCATCTCCCTCAGCTCCTCAGAGAACCAAGGAGCTAGGTGAGTTCAGTGCCGGGTCAGAGGCCGCAAAGGCACGACACGGTCCAAAGCCCAAAGTCCAAATAACTTTGCCACAGTGATTTATGCAGTGTTTGCCTCAAGGCTGGTTTACTGAAAGGAGTTCTACATAGAACTGCCTTTGAAATTGATCTGTAAACTGAAGCTTTTGTAAAATGCCACAGTTTTATTGCTGGAATGGGAAACATCCATGGAGATTAAGGCTGTTTCTGAAAGCACTGCACAACTGCCTCCCCCCCCCCCCAGTGGTGGGTTTCAAAAATTTTTACTACTGGTTCTGTGGGCGTGGCTTAGTGAGTGTGGCAGGGGAAGGATACTGTAAAATCTCCATTCCCTCCCCACTCCAGGTGAAGGTTACTGCAAAATCCCCATTTCCTCACGATCAGCTGGGACTCGGGAGGCAGAGAATAGATGGGGGTGGGGCCAGTCAGAGGTGGTATTTACCGGTTCTCCGAACTACTCAAAATTTCCGCTACCAGTTCTCCAGAACTGGTCAGAACCTGCTGAAACCCACCCCTGCCCCCCCACAACCACTCTTTTGGTAGGCCAGACCATGAAATCAATTCCATAGGATGTCTAAAACTAATTCTATTGAAATTGGCTGTAATAATGAACAATAATGAAATAAAGGGTCTGACAATCAGAAAAGAGATATATAAGACACAGGCATTTGCAGATGATGTGGTATTAATCATGGAAGAACCATTAGAATCAGGCACTAAAATTCTGGAAGAATTGGGCAATTACGGGGAGGTAGCAGGCCTTAAATTAAATAAATCCAAAACTAAATTATTAACAAAAAATATGACGGAGGCAAGGAAAAAAGTACTGGAAGAATCAATGGAGATCCAAATCGCCAAGAAGGTAAAATACCTGGGGGTCTGGATTTCATCAAGGTGCTCGGCCCTCAGAGAGGATAATTATTTACCATTGATTAGAAATATTAAACAGGATCTGGAAAAGTGGGGAAGACTACAGATATCATTATTAGGCAGAATCGCGGCAATAAAAATGAGCATATTACCCAAGTTATTGTATCTATTCCGAACGGTCCCTGTTAAATTAGATAAAAAATTCTTTCTGGAGCTCAATAGCATCATCAGGAAATTTATTTGGGAGGGAAAGAAACCAAGGATAGCAATTAGGAATTTACAGGACAAGAAGGAAAGAGGGGGTTTCGGATTACCTAAATGGGAGTTATATCAAAAAGCTGCAAACCTAGTATGGCTGAAAGAATGGGCAACCCTAAGAAATAAAAGACTGTTAACTCTAGAAGGGTATGATCTCCAGAAGGGTTGGCATGCATATCTCTGGGATACTGGGAAGAAGATAAAAACTTACTTCCATAGACATAAAATAAGGGAGATCTTGATACAAATATGGGGAGAGATGAGACAGAAGCACTATAGGAAAATTCCGAGATGGCTTTCCACCATGGAGGCTATAATATATCCAAATGTATTAGAAATGGGTAAAACGTTCAGATACAATGAATTATTAGATGGGGGAGGGAACCTTAAAACAAGGGAAGAATTGATGGAACAAGGTATTTCTATAGACTGGTGGCCATATAACCAAATTAAATCCAGATATAAAAAAGATAAGGAGGAATTTGGCATTGAAATGAGCATAAATGGATTTGATAAGATATGGATGGGTACGGACGACAAAATTTTAGCTAAATTATATAATTACTTATTGGAGTACGATATGGCAGAGGAAGTAGTTAAAGAACCGATGTTAGCATGGGCCAAAAATATAGGACAGAATATAAATTTGAACGAATGGGATTCAATATGGAATAATAACCTTAAAATGACAAAGGCGACGGCTTATAAGGAAAACCAATACAAGCTGTTTTATAGATGGCATATGGCCCCAGCCAGGATAGCGAAGATCTACCCCAATTCGAGCCCTAAATGTTGGAAATGTGACCATCAGCAGGGTACTTTTTATCATTGCTGGTGGACATGTAATCAGGCACAAAAATTCTGGAGGATGATATGGGTGTGGATTAGAGAAATAATAAAAGAAAATTTTGATTTTGACCCAAAAGCTTTTCTCCTGGGAATTTTGAAAACTGAATATGCAAAAAAGAAAAAGTATTTAATTATACATATTCTGACAGCCGCTAGAATTTCCTTTGCCCAGTATTGGAAAGAAAAACAAATACCACCTCAAGAACATGTTATTGGAAAAATATTGGAGTGCGCCGAAATGAACAAATTGACTTCAGAAATTAATGACAGAGAAGATTCAGAATTTTATAGCATGTGGGACATGTGGTACGAATGGATGGGGGAAAGAAATAAAGAAGGTAATAGAGATTAAATTTTAACTAATTAACAAAATCTATATGAATAGTATTAGATTTAGTCTTAGGGAGTTGAGCACTATTATTTTTAAGTGTTTGAAATTAAATCTAGCTTCAAGAAACAATATCAACAAAAGACAAGCAATAATGTATGTAGATGTATATATGTATATAACTGCACCAATGAACCGAAAATGTACCGATTGTATCACTATATGTTATAATAAAATCAAATTTAAAAAAAAAAAAATGAAATTGGCTGTAATAGTAGAATCTTGCCTGTATGATTGTGCTATACCTCCAACTACTACTTAAAGTTTAGTGACTTACAGGGGTGTTACTACTTTTAAGCATTATCTGGAATTACGGACATTATGGACTTTAAAATTATTTTGGGGTCTTTTGCTTAGAGAATAATAGCTGTATCTGTCAAAAGCACTTTTCTACTCCTTCCATATAAGCTATATGTTGTCAAACAGCTAAATACTGTGGAACAGTTTACCCACAGTGAATACTGATCATCAGCTCTTTGGCAAGTTTTCACAAGCTATGAAAACATGGCTCCTTGATAGAACATTTGGAGGCCATTGAATTTAGGCTTGCCTGTAGTTGATGGCACCCCCACCATTGTGATGCTATGGTTTGACTTCACTATTTTTAATTCTCTGTCCTCTGGAACTAGTTGGAATGGCATACAAACCATAGTAAATAGTACTAAGTAAATAATCACTATGCTTAAACTAACATACAAAGCCCTGTGTGTTTGACACCTGAATATTCAGTATCTTCTTAGCAGCTATGATCAAATATTCTTGCAAATCACTTGCAAATATATGTTGTGATATAATCCTCAGAAGTTTGTTCTTACAACATATTTCTAAATTGTAGGATTTAACTGGCTTTCAGCTAAACTAAAGACCTGCCTGTTTTCCTGGCTTTGGTTTGATCACATGCTCTTTGCAATTAATGTAATTTTGTTACTGGTGTCATTATGGCCCTTCTATTTAGTTTTAATTGTTGTGATCATACTTATGTGGTTTCATTGCACGCTGTTGTGGATAATGGTTTTTCATGAAACAGCAGTTAAAGTCTCCAAGTCTCAAAAGGCTATATTTATACCCACAGTATTAGAGACTCCTAGTCCCTTCCCTTAAACGTAGCCATTTTATGGGATCTAAGGATCTAAAGAGTGTACTTTTTCTGTGACAGCCCCCGACCTCTGGATCACCCTTCCTCTTGATGTTTGGCAGGCCACTATCCTCCTAGCCTTCAATAAAGCAGTGAAGACCTGGCTTTTCCCACAAGCACTGAGAACCCTAGGGGGAGGTGGATGAGAAGTTTTAATGTTAGAAGTTTAACTTCAGTGCCAAGTTTTCAATATTTATGGTTTTAATAGATTCGTGTTATATCATTTTTAATGATGTTGTTTTAATTGTTGATTGAGAGCTGCCCAGAGTTCAACTTTGTAAAAGTTGGGAAGCTTTGTAAAAGTTTTAAATAAATACTGAGTGGGGTGTAGCAGAGTTAAATCCTAGACCCTTTACCTTTCAATATTTTTACTGATGTCTTGAGTATGGATGGCAATGCTTATAAAATTTGCAAATAACTCAAAATTACATGATATAGCTAATACCATACAAAACTGAAATAAAATTCAAAATGACTTTGACAAGTTACAGAATTGGGTTGAAAATAATAGAATGAATTTTAACAGAGACAAAGTTCTCCCAGTTTGGGCATAGTTCTCTTGAAAAGTATCTTGGAACAGTATTGATTACAAAATGCATGAGTCAGTAATATGATGTGTCTACCAAAGAAAGAAAGAAAAAAATAAAAAATGCAATTTTATATTAAAATACATCAAATCACAGAAAGTAATAGTTTCATTTTGCTCTGCATTGATCACTTCTCAAATTTATGCACAGTTCTGAACACCCCATTCAGACGAACTTCAGAGCACATTTAGAGAAAGGCAGCAAAAAATGACTAGAGAACTAACTGCCTTGTGAAGAGAGATTGAAGGTGCTGGGAGAAGAGAAAACCAAGAGTGGTAATGATAATACCTTTAGAAAGGATGCCACAGTGGATTGAATGTCAGAAAAGGCATAACTGAATATTAGGCAAATAATGTTCTTCCTAGCCAAAAGAGAGCAAGTTAAGTAGAGGAACTAATTGCATAGGGAAAAGTGGTACACTCATCTTCGCTGAATGTGTTCAGGTGGAAGCCAGATAACCATCTCTTAGAGAACATTTAATTTGGATTCCTGCACTAGTTAGTAAATGGGAAACTATCTGGAAATTCTAGAGTTGTTGGCAGGACTAGGAAGTCAAAAAGCCAAAAAACAAAGGAAGGTAATGAAAAACCCTTCTGTAATGATGCCAAGAAAACTCTATAGACATAATAATTAGAAAATAATAAGTGTTTTCTATACACACAAACACATATGCATATGTATTCACACACCCACACAAACCTATCTCAGCAACAAGTTGAATTCAGTGGCCTAAATAGCCTTTTCCAAATGGATTGATTATGTGCTATCAAGTTGGTGTTGACTCTTAGAAACCACATACATAGATTTCATCCATGATGATGTCTCTCTAAAACAGTCCTTCAGGTCTTCTTGCACCTATCGACACTGGAACGTTTCTGCTGGTTGCCCTCTCCTCCTCCTTTCCACCTTTCCCAGCATTGGAGCTTGCTCCAGAAAACTAGGTCTTTTCACATTAAGTGTCCAAAGTAGGATAATTTTCCAATTTTATACTTTTAGTGAAAAGCATACTAAAATATTCTTATTTTTAATCCACATACACTATAGTGTGCACTGGCCAGTTGAGAATAATTTCCATGAACTTGGAATTAAAGACATTTGCCTTCAGGCCAGATAGCAAATTTTTCATATTTGCTAGCTTTACTTAGAAAAGAATCATTCTTTTCAAGCAAAACAGCAATAACCCATGCTTTCCTGGTTTTATATTCTTAATACATGCATAATTCACTTATATAACCAAATGTTACTACTTCTAAAGGATTATACATAACTCAGGTAAGATATGTCAACTGCCATAATCATAATAACAATTCAAAACATGTGTTCAAACATTAAAAATCTGTAAAAAGTGAGGTACTCCTGTATTATCATCCCAAATCTTATAATATATTTTCCTTACTCATCTCCAACTCTCCAATGTTAAAGCAGGGTCGCCTACACAGATATAAAAACTCATATACGTTTCCAGTATGTCTTAAAATATTCTTATACAAATTATAATTAGTGGGATGTCCTCACTATTTCACACAAATAATTGGTTTGTACATGAACATATCATTGAAACATTTTTGAAAACATCAGCCAGTTGTAGTGTACGTACACAGAGAATCACCTTCCTTTACCAAGTGGAATTACCCACTCACCTCCAGAACAACTGAACATATTCCTATTTGCATACACAGAACAAAAGGCAAAAACTGTTTTCGTAATCATGAAACAGATAATCATTTAATAGGTAACTTGACATAATCAACCACTTCCTTGGAAATGTCCTAGCTATGTTCATTATGTGTTGTTTCCTTCTCAGGTTAGTAAAATAAAATCCATGTTCAAATATTTTTTTTGGTCACCAGAAGCTGATTGTTCTTCCCTGGACATGAGAGCAATATTCCTTCCAGGCATAAGAAAGATAAGACCCTTCTGTTATCTTCAGCAGAAGAAAATGAACCAACGTATTGGTCAAACTCCATTGCCAATAGGATTAGTGGAATCAGATGACACAGGAAATAAGCACTTTAACACCCAAAGCACTCTTGCATGGGTTGATTTAGAAGGGGTTAAGAGGACCACAATTAGACATTCTTATTTAAGAACAGTCTTTATTACTTAAATTTTTTCCATTCAGTGTGACCAGATTAGCATGTATTTCTGTTGCAGCTCCTGCCCTGTAGAACACCATGCCCCTCCCTGAAGTTAGATTGGCCCTGACTATGTTGACCTTCTAAAAAGGTTGAATGCTTGGAGTTGGGAGCAGGGCTGGGAGTTGGGAGGTTAGTTGGCCAACGGTATATTGTGCCTTTTGAGTATTTATTGAGTTTGATCCCAGCAACCATTATAGGTTTTATTGTTTTTGTCATTGTTCTTGCTTGTTGTTGTTGTTGTTGTTGTTGTTAGACATCCAGAGTTAAATTTGCAAGATGGGCAGCGATATTTGTTGATTTAATTAATGAATTAATACTTAATATATAAAGTAGGAGAGGGAAATATTGTAATATTGAATGAAAAGTAAGCAATTATTTCCCCACATGTCCACATTTCTTATGTCTGGCCTTGTTCTGTCCATGCTATTTTCATGGTAAATGATATAGTTGGACATGAGTAAAGCCAATCTTATATGCCCTTTCAAAGCATTCACCCTTTGGCCATTGGGGGAATAACATATAAAGATTCCCCAAAATTTTGTACCCAGCTTTGTTGACCAAGATTCCGTCTAGTCTGTAGATAAAATTAAAACATCTGCAAAGATATTTTGTTATCTACATTGCCACATATTAAAAGGATGATGGGATCATAGACTTGGAATTTACCTTTGAGGTCACCTAGTCTAAGATGTTCCGCAGCTAAGGGAGCATTTATGACACAGAACTCTAAAGACTCAGTTTGAAAACTTCCAGCAAAGGAGAGCTCCTTTTTATATATCTGATCCACACACAGTGCTTACTGCAACATAAAGATGCCTCACTCATCATTTACCAAAGACATGTCCACATAATCGAGCCTCTGCCTGGCTGACAGTTTAAAGCTCTTTAAGGATATTCTGCCATGAAAGTAGTATTTTCCCTGGGAAAGTTCTCCCATCCAAGCAATCTGTGGTTTAAGGAGGAGGAAGACACTTGAGAGGAAGTGCTCAGGGGCAGGGATCTCCTCCCCTACAATAAGGGGAGTTAGGAGGTTAGACAGCCTGTAGCATGTTGTCAGGTTGCTGTGGAACTTCCCTTCCATCCATTCTCTAGTGTGCTGTCCTGCTCGCTCTCTCTCTCTCTCTCTCTCTCTCTCTCTCTCTCTCTCTCTCTCTCTCTCTCTCTCTCTCTCTCTCTCTCTCTCTCTCTCACACACACACACACACACACACAACTGTGGTTTAGTGAATTTATTAATATGACCTCGAAACTCCCTTCACCAAAACCCCAGAACTGTCCCAATTAAGTCCAGCCAGAAACAGACCTATGCTAGTTCACAGAGCAATGGCCAATGAGTCCACAAGGCATCTGAAAGTTTCCCAATCAAAATAAACCAATCAAAACTTGGCAAAATTAAATCCACAATACAAGAGGGCTTACAAGGGGGGAAAAAGTCCAGGGTTCACAAGGCATGGTGTGAATCCAAAGCAAAGCAAGAATCAAAACAACCAGCAAACACATAGCTAGGAAATAAACATGTTGTTTCCAGCATCACTTCCATCTGTCTGCTGGTGCAGCCCATCAAAGATGAAGCCTTTTCCTCATAAGTAATCTAGCTGATCTTCTCTGCTCCTGCCTTTTCTCTGCCCTATGTGTTCTTAGATCAGGTGAAGGCAGTTCCTCTTCCTCATCACTGACTTGCTCCAGCTGCATGTTTTCTCCACCCGTCTCTGGGCTGCCCTGCTGCAGCTGTGTTTTAGCCAAACCAAGATGGCTGCTTGGACCCATTAGATTTTAGATTTAGATTTTATTACACTTCTATACCATCCTTCTCCCAAAGGACTCAGGGCGGTGTACAGCCATCTTAAAACACATATACACTTACAAAATTTAAAAACAATTTAAAAAACAAATATATAAATTTAGCCCACAAAATTAAAAGCTAACAGACACCCAATTTAAAATCCTATTAGGCCAGCCCGGCTTGTTGGAATAAAAGAGCCTTCAGGGCGCGGCGAAAGGTACGCAGGTCAGGGATCATGCTCTAGGGGCAGCTCATTCCAGAGGGCTGGTGTCCCCACAGAGAAGGCTCTCCCCCTGGGTGTCGCCAGTTGACATTGTTTGGCTGACAGCACCCTGAGGAGCCCCTCTCTGTGGGAGCGTATTGGCCGGTGGGAAGCTATCGGTGGCAGAAGGTGATCTCGTATATACCCCGGTCCTAAGCCATGGAGCGCTTTAAAGGTGATAACCAACACCTTGAATCGCACCCTGAAGACCACTGGGAGCCAGTGCAGCTCGCGCAGAAGAGGTGTTACATGAGTGCGCCGTGTCGCCCCCATAATCACCTGCGCGGCCGCATTCTGGACCAGCTGGAGCCTCCAAGTGCTCTTCAAGGGGAGCCCCATGTAGACAGCGTTACAGTAGTCCAGACAGGACGTGACGAGGGCATGAGTGACCGTGCACAGGGCATCCCGGTCCAGAAAGGGACACAACTGGCGTATCAGGCGAACCCGATAAAAAGCTCCCCTGGCCACAGCAGTCATATGATCTTCCAAAGACAGCTGTGCATCCAGGAGAACACCCAAGTTGTGAACCCTCTCTGAGGGGGCCAAGATCTCACCCCCAATAGTCAGCAATGGAACCAGCTGACTATACTGGGATGCCGGGAACCACAGCCACTCGGTCTTGGAAGGGTTGAGTCTGAGCTTGTTTCTCCCTATCCAGATCCGCACGGCCTCCAGGCACCGGGACATCACGTCAAGGGCATCATTAACCAACACCCCTCCAGACGTGCCTGGAATTGGTTTATCTTCTTCTGAGCTGACATCTGGAGAGATAACTGAGGACAAATCCAGGGGAATCATCACACTTGGCTGAGCAGTTCTGCAGTTCTGTTTTGGGCCTAAGGGAGACCAGAACTCTAGTTTTGATGTCCACTTCTTTTTTTGTTTTTTTCTTTAATGGGTTAGTCTGGCTCAACAGTGCGAGGTCTTGAACTGACTGACCCTTTCTTGGTTTAAGACCTGTAAGGACATATTTCTTATGATTCTATGGCATTCCCTTTGCCAGCAGTTATTGTTCCTGACAAACCCGTTTCCTCATTTCTTTTCCTCATATAATGCTCTTCTTAAACATGCATTCCATTGTAAAATATATCTTTCAACATAGAGTCCCCATCTTTTTTCTCTCCTACCCTTTTGAATTATCAGAACTATATATATTCTGTCATTTCACACAAGAATCTATAAAGTGTTTTTTCAATCTCCAGTCCTTCACCAACACTATCCAATGGCTACATCATGGTTGCACATATTCATGCAATCAACAGAAGGGAGCCAAGAAAGACAAAAATCAATCAAAATAGAGCTGGAAGGGACCTTGGAGGTCTTCTAGTCCAACCCACTGCTCAAACCTATACCATTCCAGACAAGTGGATGTCCAGTCTTTTCTTAAAATCTTCCATTGATGAAGCACCTGCAACTTCTGAAGACAAGCTGTTCCATTGGTTAATTGTTCTTACCAGGGGTGAAATGTAAAATTTGTTACTACTGGTTCTGGGCATGGCTTGAGGGGTAATGTGACTGGGTGGGCGTGGCCAACTTTTTTAAAAAAAAAAACTTTTCAAAGCATTTTTTCTGCAAATGCAAAAAAATGCTTTGAAAAGACCCTGCCGATCAGGCAACACAGCTGGGATCGTCAGAGCCTTTTCAAAGCATTTTTTAAACCACATCTTCCCCTGAAGAGGTTGCAGAAAAAAATGCTTTTAAAGTCTCTCTGATGATCCCAACTGAGTTGCCTGATCATCAGAGAGACTTATAAAGCATTTTTTTCTGCAATCTCTTCCGGGGAAGCTGTTTATTCCCTATTTTGTTCAGTTTGGGTATATGGGTTTTCTTCTTTATGTTCATATACGGGGTCATTTTTTAAGAAGCTGTTTGTTCCCTGTTGTGTTTTATTTTCGTGTAGTCTTCTTGTTTAAGTTGGGATTTCTCACTTTGTTCATTGAGTTTCAGAGTGGCTAGAGTTGCCACTAGATTTTTTTAATTTTTCTTCTAGTAATTCAAGTAGTTTACATTTGATACATACATAGTTTCAGTGGGGATAAGCTGAAACATATGGCACAGTTTGCAAGTCACTATAGTGTCAGTCTCTATTTTCGTGACTTTTTTGGTTAAAAAATTTCTAAAAATTAAGTATCTTCCCTGTTTTGAAGTGTCTGTCTCTTTTTCCGTGGTTTTTTTCTCTTAGATCATTAAAATTTTTATTAATTCTGGAGAATTAAAACAAGTAAACTGTTTTTAATTTTTTAATTGAAAAAAAGAAATTGGAAATTGAAAAATTTAAATTGAAAATTGAAAAAATTAAAAATTGAAAAAGAAATATAAAATTGAAAAAGATTTAAAAATTAAAAAAAGAATTGAACATTAAAAATGATATTTAAGAGTTGAAAAATTAAAATTTGAAAAAAAATTAAAAATTGAAAAAATATTTTTTTTAAAGAAAGGGATTCAGAAATTTTAAAAAATTAAGAATTTACAAAAGTTCTTGGCCCTTTATGAAGTAATATGCACTTCTTTTTGCACTCTAACACTGTCTAGTCAAAATGCTGAAATACAATAATCATTTTGGAAAAATTATATGGATCTTAGAGCCTCCCATTATCTCCATCTCATCGAAATCCCTTCAGGGCTGCAGAAATCTGTCAACTCTTTGCTGCCATCCACTGGTCATTAGGTTGATAGGTCAACAGTAAAAAAAAAAAATGGTACAAAAAATGATTGCCCAGCCCTGCACATGTTCTGACTACTACCCTGCACCCCTGGTGATTTATAACTGGTAACATTCAAATTTAAGCTTGGGAAAACTACCAATCACTGTCTTTCTAATGTCACACACGTAAACCATAGAGTCCTAGAAATAAGGAGAAATTTTCTGACAGAACAATCAACCAATGGAACAGCTTGCCTTCGGACATTGTAGGAGCTTCATCACTGGAGGCTTTCAAGAAGAGATTGGACTGCCATTTGTCAGAAATAGTGTAGGGTCTCCTGCTTGAGCATGGGGTTGGACTAGATGACTACCAGGTTCCTTTCAACTCTGTTAATCTAATCTAGGTGGGTCAGCAGCACATTAAGAATAGAGTCAGGATTATGTGATTAATGCCAATATTATCTTCTCCTAGCTTCAGGAAGGAAGGAAAGCATAGGATGATATGGGTGAGCTGCATGTGATGATATCGTATTTCCCTTAAGCTATCCCTTTTGTAGGCTAAACATAGTCAATTCCCTTCCTTAACAGTTCCCTGGTAGAACTTAGTTTCCAGACTCTTTACCTTCTTGGTAGGCCTCATTTGATTTGGTTCCAAATTATTCCTACATTTTTTTAATTGTGGTGCTCAGAACTGGTCATAATATTTCAAATGATGTCTGACTGGGACTGGGTAGAGCAGAAAAATTATGTCTCATGAACTGGTTTCTATGCTCCTATTAATACAAATAGCCCTCCATTTATGATCACAAAATGAACCCAAAATTTGTTAAGTGAGACATTTGTTAAGTGAGTTTTGCCCCATTTTACGATCTTTCTTGCGACAATTGTTTTTTTTTTTGAACCAATTTTTTTTATTGTTTTTAAAATTCAAACAAATCAAACAAATCACTTATCTAATTAAACATTTGTGCAACCCCCCCCTTCCCTCCCCCCTCCCCCGACTTCCCAGAAGAAAAACAGGGTATAGGTTTTACCAAACATATGCTAAAATATGCTAAATTAATGCAAGACATTAAAACTCCCTAGACCCCTTAACTCCTCTTCTACAGATTATTCATCAACCTCCCTTTAAACACAAAATAATATATAATCCTTTAGCCCTAAGAATTTTTTTTTTAAAAAAAAACCCAATAACAAACACTAGTGGATAATACATACTTAATCATTTGGCTATTCCTCCTGCTTTTGTTCTCAATATTCAAATATTTTTAACAATAACTAAACCTTAGTTAATCATTAATTGAACTCTCAATTCATTTAGTTAATCATTGTAGTTAATCATTAATACATCAATAATTAGACCAGAAAAAATTAATCTTCCCTTCTTCCTTTCTTTCTGTATTTTTTCCAATCTTTCTTCCTCCCTCCTTCTTTTATTTTGAGGAGGTTTTGAATTTTAACTGGGGGTTGATGTATCTTTAAGACTTGTCCCTTTCTCAAAACCATTTCCTCTGGTTTAGAGCCCCCATCTCGACTCTTCTTGCTTGTATAGACAGCCAGTTCATAGAACAAAGAATTAACTCAATCAGTTTGCAAAGAAAAATCCAGTTGCTGCATTTCAATTAATTGTGTGAAAGTCTCTGCCAAATCTTCCGAAACCTCGTAGAGCTGATCAGTTTCTTCTTCTTTCTGCTCCAAATTATATTTTTAAAAAGTTCTGTCAGTTAATTCCAAAAGGGCAGGAAGAAGGTTTGAAGATTCTTGAGGGTCAGCCAGTTCCAGCTTCTCTGTCTTGATCAAAATGTCTCCTGCATTGTCATTATGCTTTCCTTCAAAAACATCCTCAGTTGCTTTTTTATCCTCCACCAGTTCTGTAAATTTTTGTTCCATGATTGCTGTAAAGTTATTAATAATTTCAATTTCGTTATTCATGGCTTCCTTTATAAATTCTGCAAGGTCTCTAAAAAAAGCCTCCTGGCTCTGTGTTTCAGTTCTCTGTGTCATTTCTGATGCCATTAAAGAGCCTCCACTTTCAGAAACTCCTTCCTTGGAAGCCATATTATTTTAAAAGAATTTTTCTTTTCAGAGCCATAAAGTCTCTCAAACAGCTTTCTCAGATTCATTTGTAGTTTATCAAGCAAGATAGTGTTTTCTGGACCCAGCTCTCAAATCCAGCAGTTTAAATCCAGTCTCTGAGCACAAGTCTATTAACAAGCACTTTCATTTCCTACTTTCACTTTCACACCCACAACAAAGACGCCATTTCCAGCTCCAGCTCAGCAAAATCAAATAGAAACAATGTATACCAGGAGTTAAGCATATACTTGCAAAAGCTTGTTCTCCTGCTTCCGTTCTGTCTACTTTTTGAAATCAGTTGATCTTCTTCTTGGCAGCAGAGTCGGTCGCCGGCGTCTGGCTCCATTTAAACGGAGTCGCCATGGATCCGGAGCTTCAGTGGGCTGAACGGGAGCTCTCACCCTCCAAGCCCCTGGAATTGCTCCAGGGGCTCCCGGGGAGCTCTACCCTCACCCACCGGCTCTCCTCTCCTTCTTCTCCCGAAGGAGAGGTTTTTAAGCCGTCTGACAGCTGATTAGCGCTGTCAGAACGGCTCGAATGGAATCGCGGGGCTGGTGGCCCAAAAAGACCATCCGCGACGCCAGGCGGTGCCAACCGGAAGCCCTCTCTTGCGACAATTATTAAATGAATCATGAGGAGAAAATTATTCAAGTCTTTCCGGATATATCAAGAGAAGAAAGGGCGTGGAGATTTTTTTTGAAACCAATCACAAAGGTTCTGAGAGACAATGGAATTAAATATAACTGGAGACCGCCACAGCAACTAAAATTTTTTTATAAAGGAAGAATGCAAATAATTACTTTGGAAACAGATGCAGTGTTATACTTACATGAACTTGGATTGATTGTAAAGTATGAGGACGTAACAGAGATAAAAGATCAAATGCTCAAGATGGGTGGAACATATACAAAAACATCAACACCAGAAGAAAAAGGGGCTGCTGGAGGACAAGATCCTAAAGGACTAAAGCGGAAGGAAATCTCACCTGCGATGGTTGAACAAAAGAAAAGTCGTGATGATATAATGGGAGATGGAGCGGATAAGAAATTCAAGGATCTTGAAAAAGAATTGCAGGAAGCTGAGTGCAGGGAGAAGTTACCACCCTTTTCTCTGAGAGATGAATTTAAGTAGACTACCCGAAAGAAGTGACCTGACCATTGGCACGTCCCCTCTCCCCCACTCTCTTTATAGAGGCGGAAACCAATTGAGGATGTGGGGGACGAAGATTGTTTGTTATTCAATGTTTGATGTGTTTTTTGTCCTTTTTTGTTTTTTTTATTGTTTTTTTTCTTCTATGTTGAATGTTGTTTGGAATGTGGGAGATTGGTGTTGGGATCTGGGCACAGAAAGGAAGAGGAGGGGAAAGGATTAAAAAAGTTACAGTTTAAATGGGTTTAATAAAAATAATGACATGGAATGTGAAGGGTACAGGGAATCAGATCAAGAGAAGACGATTGGAACTTAAAATTAAAAGAGACCTACCAGATATATTATTTTTGCAAGAAACCCATCAGAAATCTGAAGACTCAAATAAAATGTATATAAAGGGTATGCAAATTTATGAAAAATCTTTTGGAACTTCAAAAGCTAGAGGAGTTGCTACATTGATATCAGATAGGGTATATTTTGAAAAAGAACAAGTAATTGTGGATGAAGAAGGAAGATATGTAATACTTGTGGGAAATATTAACGAGGAAAAAGTGACACTGGTTAATTTATATTTACCAAATGAGAAGCAAAAAGAATTTCTTGAAAAAATAACTAAAATTTTGGAAAGTGTAGGGAAAGTAATTGTGGCTGGGGATTTTAATTTAATTAGAGATAAAATAGATAGTACTAACCCCACTCGTTGTGGAGGAGCAAATAAAATGGGGACCTTAAATAAATGGATGTTTCGAAACGGCGTGGTGGATGCCTGGAGAGAAGTGAAAGGAACTGAAAGAGTGTACACTTTTTACTCTAAGATACATAATACATATTCAAGAATTGACTATATCTTAGTTTCTAAAGATTTGTTGAATAATGTGGATAAGATAGATGTGGGAATTTTTAAGGATTCTGATCATGCAGAAGTTACGATGGAAATAGATTTTAATTTTAAGAAAAAAGGAAGTTGTTGGAGATATGATGAAAAACTGTATAAAAATGAGGAGGATAAAAAATGGATTTTTAAAAAATGGGAAGAATGTTGGAGATTGAATGATAATGGAGAGGTTAAATTTGAAATTGTTTGGGATGCGATGAAAGCAGTGTTTAGAGGGGAAAGTATCAAGTTATCAAGCAGAAAATATAAAAATTATAAAAATAAAATTGAAAAAGATAAAAGCCAGATTAAGGAATTGGAGAATCAATTTTTGCTTACTAAAGAAAAAAAAATTGGAGAAACTAAATTTGCTAAAAAATAAATTGATAGAAGAAGATATAAAATTGGTAAAAAAGAATATGAGATATTTAAATAGGAATTTTTTTGAATTTAGCAACAAAAACTCTAAGTTATTGGCAAGGATGGCGAAAAATAAAAGAGAGAAGAGAGAAATTGGAGCCTTGATAGATGATAAGGGTATAAAATGCTATAAAAAATTAGAAAAATGCGAAGTGGTCAGGAACTTTTTTCAAAATTTATATTTGAAAAAATTAATTGATCGGGAAAAACTGAGAAGTTATTTAGAAAAACATGTTGTGAAAATTGACCAAACATATAAAGACTTGATGGAAGAAGATATAACACAAGACGAGATTAATGGAGTAATACAAAAAATAAAATTAGGGAAAGCTCCAGGTGAAGATGGATTACCTGCTGAGTTTTATAAAGAATTTAAGGAAATAATAATACCAAAATTACAAAAACTATTTAACGGAATTTTACATGGTGGAGAAGTTCCGTTGTCATGGAACAGAACGGTGATATCTATAATCCCTAAACCAGATAAAGACTTAGAAAGGATTGAGTCCTATCGGCCCATCTCTTTGATTAATCAAGATGCAAAGATATTTACTGCCATTATAAGTAATAGATTAAGTAGATTTATAGATAGATTATAGTTATAACCAAGTAGGTTTTGTGAAGGGTAGATACATGAGTGATATTGTCAGAAGAGTATTAAATATTATAGATGTTGCTGAATATAATGCTGATAAAATAGGTATAATATCATTAGATATTTTTAAAGCTTTTGACTCTGTACAATGGGAAACTATTAAAACAATTGTTGAGGTACTAGGTTTTGGTAATAAGTTTATACATGTTATTTCAAAACTGTATCAAAAAAGTAGTGCAAGAGTGAAGGTGAATGGAAGGCTGACAGAAGAGATAAGATTGGAAGCGGGTACAAGACAAGGATGTCCCCTGTCTCCAACATTATTTTTATTGGTTATGGAAATTTTGACTAAAATGATAGAAAAAGATGAAGAATTGGAAGGGTATAAGGGATATAAGATAAATCTGTATGCGGATGATACTTTGATTATTTTGAAAGATATAGAGAAAGATTTGAAAAAGATACATAAGCATTTGGAAGAATTTGAGGAAATGACAGGTTTGAAAATAAATTGGTCAAAATCTGAATTATTAATGAATAATAATGGTAAGGAGTGGGAGAATATGCAAGAACAATTTGGGATAAGGATTAAAAAACATTGAAATATTTGGGCATAACACTTTCACTCAAAGTTAAAGAAATGAAAAAATTAAATTATGATGTGGTGATGAATGAAATTGAGAAAAAGATAGATAAATATAAAATGATAAAGTTGTCTTGGTTTGGTAGAATTGCAATGTGTAAGATGATGTTGTTGCCAAAGTTTAATTTTTTATTTGAGATGTTACCGTTAAACTTGACAGAGAAAGATATTGAAGGATATCAGAAGAAATTGGACAAATTTTGCAATGGTGGGAAAAGACCTAGATTAGTGAAGAAAATGTGGTATCAAAATCAAAAGGAAGGTGGATTAGGAATCCCCAAACTACTCAATTATTATTGGGCTTATGCTATTCGGACTGTGGTAAAAATATTTAAAGGTGAAGATAGTCTTTGGAGAGATTTAGAATTAAAGGACATCAAGAGATTTGGCTCAACATGGTTTTTAGATAAAGCAAAATCAAAATGTGTAATTAATAGCTATTGGTTAAAGGGACTGAGTAAAATTTGGAACAAATTTGTTAAAATTTTAATTCCAGATATAATTTTCTTAGGGAAGACAATTGAAAATTGGCCGATTAAAACTAATATAAGTCGTGATAGGGTAATGGAAGATGAAAATATACAAACTATAATAGATTGGTTAAAAACTTCAGAAAATGAAAGGAGGAAAAAAGAAATCATTGAAAAATTGGGTTTAGGCTGGTTTGAAAAAATACAGATAGAAAAATGGACTAAGAAGGTAAGGGACAATTGTTCGATAAGTAGAAGTAAAACTGAATTTGAATATTTAGTATTCCAAATTATGAAAGATGAAATTGGGCTAAAGGGACTCGTTAGTAAGATATATAAGATTATAAATTTTGATGGAAAACCACAAAGGGTGATGAAGATGAATTGGGAAAAAGAACTTAATATTAAAATATCAGATTTAGATTGGAACGTGAATTGGAAGAGTAGAATTATGAAGACTTTATCTGTAAGAATTAAAGAGCATAATTATAAGGTTGTTTGGAAATGGTATTTGACTCCATTAAGATTGTCATTGATGGATAAAAAAATTAGTAAACAATGTTGGAGATGTGACATGGAATTAGGGACTTATGAACATATGTGGTACAAATGTGATAAAGTAAAAAAGTTTTGGCAACAATTGGAGGAAATGATATTTGAAATGATGGGGAAAGCAATAATATTGAGACCAGAAACTATATTACTGTTGATAATTAAGGAAATAGAACCAACAAAATATGAGAAAGAATTGATTAGAATTATGATTATAATGGGTAGAATTATAATAGCCAGATATTGGAAATTAGATGTGAATTTTAGAATAGAAGAATGGTATTGTGAAATGTGGAAATTAGCCTTAAATGATAAAATGACATGTGATATTAAAATTAGAAATGGTGACTATAAAGAAGATATTTTCTGGAAAATTTGGAAACCATTTGTGGACTATGCGCTGGGAAAATTGGATGCTTCAGTACCTGTACCCCGAGAACGTGGATTTTGGCGATCATGAGGATATATCCGAAGAACCAAATCTTCCTTTCTTATGTATAGCACAGGGTGAAATATTGTATATGTTGTTTGTAATGTTAGTAATTTAAAATATAAAATGAATAAAAAAATTAATAAAAAAAAATGAATCACTGCACTGGATAAATTAGTAATCCGGTTGTTAAGTGAATTTAGCTTCCCCCATTGACTTTGCTTATCAGGAGGTCACAAAAGGTGATCACATGACCTTGGAGCACTGCAATGGTCATAAATATGAACCATTTGCCAAGCATCTGAATTTTGATCACATGATCATAGAGATACTGCAAAGGTTATAACTGTGAAACGGGTCATAAGTCACATTTTAGTGCCGTTGTAACTTTGAATGGTCACTAAATGAATTATTGTAAGTCAAGGACTACCTGTACTTCCCACTGACCTTTTTAGTAGCTGTATCATACAGCTGGCGCATATTTAAATGTGTTTAACCAGGACACCCAGAGCCTTTTCGCCCTGCCACTGCCAAACTAGATCTCCCTCATTCTATATGTATGCCTTTCATATTCCTATCCAGAAGTCAGAATAGAACTGGAAGGGATGTTGAAGGTCTTCTAGTCCAACCTCCTCCTCAAGGAAGAGACCCCTATACCATTTCAGACAGGTGGCTGTCCGGTCTTTTATTAAAAACCTCAAATACAGACACACAGATACAGACCTGTATATTTCTGCCTATTTAATTCCATCCTATTCATTTTAGTCCTATGCTCCAACCTGTTTACATCTTTTAAAATCTGTTCTCTATTGCCCTTAAACTGTTAAAAATAGGAATCAAGTAATAATAACCAGAGAGCCAGTTTGGTACACTGGTGAAGGCATCAGATTAGCAACCCAGAGACTGTGAATTCTAGACCACCCTTAGACATGAAGCCAGCTGGTGACCTTGGGCCAGTCCCTCTCTCTTAACCCTAGGAAGCAGGCAATGACAAGCCTCTTCTGAAAATCCTTGCCAAGAAAACTGCAGGGGCTAGTCCAGATAGTTGCCTGAAAGACACGCACACAAAAACATTACAGTATTAAGCAAAATAAGATAAATTAAAATGCTTTTAAAATGAACAATAATATTTTCTGAAATCTAAGAAAACTTGTCAAATGCAATTAAGTCAAATGAATTTGTGTTGAAATGCACTCTGCTGCATGGAAACAAAAGCCGCTTGCTATGTCAGCTTCATAAATGGTGATAAGATTATGACTTTGCACCAACATTCTTACCTCTGAACCAGTGGAGTTTATAGGAGCTTATAATTATCTTCATTTCCCACCCACCCCCACTCTGTAATTTATTGAATAATTTTTTTTAGCTAGACAGGGTAGATTATAGAAAGAAGAATATTATGCTGTAATTTCAGAAAGAAAGGTTAAAATAAAAGGTTGGATCAGGGAGAGATTCAGCCTAGTAAGGAGTAATTTCCTAATAGAACAATAAACAATAGAGCAATAAGCCTTCAGAAGTTGTGAATGCTCCATCATGAGAGATTTTAAGAAGATATTGGACAGCAATTTGTCTGAAATGGTACAAGGTCTCATGCAGGAAGATGGACTAGAAGACCTCCAAGATCCCTTCCACTCTGTTATTCTGTTAAAATATAAGTGTGCATATAACTGCTGTAAAGAATATTGGAAGCTACATCTTTGTACAAGTAATCCTGTACAAAGACCTTGGGGATGCTGCAACAGCCATAAATGTGAAAAATGGTCATAAGTCATTTTTTTCAGTGCCGTTGTAACTTCGAATGGTCACTAAGCAAACTATTATAAATTGAGGACTACCTGTATCTTTCGTTTCTATTTTCCTTAAACTTGTTTGTTTTCTAGCACTTTTTGCTTTGTCTTTGATTTTTTTCCTTTTTTTCCCTCCCTTTATATGTGTTAAAATACAATTTCTTCAAGATAGACATCCTTTTATAAAGAAAGAGATGAACACAATAATCCCAATTACAGCTTGCAATACCAACTAATTTAAACAAAAATGTCTTTTGTTTTAATGACCCTCTCCTCCTGATACTGGCTTATCTTAGAAACAAGGACTTTGCTCACTAAGAAATCCAGAGGTTGGAAGCATTTTGTATGCAAAAGATCTTTTTTTTAGAAATATGCATTTCTAAAGCTATGCATTTCTTTTGACACTTGAAAAATAATATGTCCTTCCCACATCTTGCTCAAGGTTTGTACTATTCTCTTTCTTTTCTTAAACCAGGGTATTAAGCACTTAAAAGACTTCAGTGAAGAATTCCCTTCATTTGTTTGCTGTTCCATCTAGAAGCATTTACAATTTTCACCTTGACTACACCATAAATGCATGGGCATTGGTTGGCAATAGTTCAATCATGTCAGCCAACATGTCTACAAAGACATCTGATGAGGAAACATATTATGGAAAGTCACCAAGAATTTTCTTCCACTAGATTTCATTCTCTGGATAAGAGGTTCTCCAGAAAGAAAAGGCAAATAAAAAAGATAAATTATCTATCAAGACTGAACAAATCTTTTCAAGAATTATAGAGAGGGGAGGAGGGGAGTCAAGGGGTAAGACTTGATCATGTGGTTGTGGCCTTCATCTTGATTTTTTTTGTCCCCCTTGAACACCCAGAGAAGAGGCACAAGGTATTTTATACCATATGTTCTCAGAACTTTGTACACTTTAAAATAAATTAGTGTTTCAAAGTTGAACAAGCATAACATCTTTCTGTTAGTTTTCATGAACCATAATAAATGTCACTGTTATTCATTACAGTTAATGCAATGTTTGTGTATCATTAAATCTGCATGAATGAGTGCATGAAATCACCAGGGATGGAGTTTGACTTCACTTTGTTGAGACAATTAAAGAAAATGCCCATTTTCTCTGGTATATTCATCTATGTATATTGGAGTAGTAGCTAGCTTATGTTGGCATTTATAAGTCTAGGAACAAAGACAACATTGTCCCACATTACATCCACCCAGCCCATCAGGATGGGAAGGGTGGATGTAATGCATGCTATGGATCCCATTAAGGATGTACAACCAGTGGGATCACAAAAAAAGACCTTCTTGGTGGTGACCCCTTCCACATAGAACTTCATTCTCTCTGAGATGCAGTTGGCCCATCTTGTTGCTTTTCTAAAAGGCCCTGAAGATATGGTTTTGTCAGCATGCCTGGGGACCAGAAATGAAGATGGAGCTGATAAAGTGGTTGATCTGATTGTGTTGCTGCTGTCATAGGAGTAGGGGTGGGCTGGGATTTTTATATTTGTGGATTTTTAATGTTGTAAGTCATCTGGATTTACCTATGTGTGAGTTGAGAAACCATATAAATTTATTAAATAAATAAATAAACATTGATTTTTTTAAGCAAATGACTATAAAAGATAATAGTGTAAATTCATACTAAGGCCTGCCTTTTCTCCAGATGTTTTCTCAAATCATTCCTGGATCTTTTTTTCAAGGTAATAAACCTATGATAGTCTGCCACATGGCAGCCCAAAATCATCAAGTTCTAGCCTGAGAGTTGGCTGAACATCACCCTAATGTATCTAATCGTGCCTCCTGAGACAATTGTGCACTGTGAGAGATGGATGGCTGTGCAATAGCAGTTATTACATGATTTGTGCATGACACATCTCTATGGAGACCAGTGTTGTGGGGTGACAGTAGATTGAGAGTTGACTATTTCACCTCCATATTTAGAATAGCCTTCTGGACTCTGTGTAAACAAAATAATAGCTTGATAATCATTTTACACAGTACAGATAATCTGTAATTTACAACCATTTGTATAGTAACACTTATAAAGGCACTAAAAAAGTTACTTATGACTGTTTTTCACACTTACGACTGTTGTAGCATCCCCAAGGTCATGTGATCAAAATTTGGCTGCTTGGAAACTGGCATATATTTATGACAGTTACAGTCTCTTGGTTTCATGTGAACATCTTTTGCCACCTTCTAACAAGTGAAGTCAGTGGAGAAGCCAGATTCACTTTACAGCTATATTACTAACTTAACAACTGCAGTGATTCCCTTAACAACTGTGTCAAGAAAGGTCATAAAATAGGGCAAAACTCACTTAATAGCTTTCTTGCTTAGCAACAGAAAGTTTGGACTCAGTTGTTGTTGTAAATCGAGGGCTACCTATGTTTCCTTTCCCATGTTCTGATGAAGAAGAAGAAAAGGCAACATTTTGTTTTCTTTCTGTTCTTGCCCCAGATAAGCCTGAAAACAAGCTGCAGCTGTGGTTCACAATAAATATATCCATGCAGTCTGTTGGTTTAACTTATACATAAATACAGAGTAGGCAGAGATGTGCCTTAGGCAATAGACAACTGTTTAAATGGGACAACATATAATATGCTGTTTACTGGGAAGGGAGGCAAATTTTGATTGACTGGTAAAATGTTCTCTTGGGGGGAAATGTAACAAATCTACTAACTCAGCTGAAATGTTTGCTGCAATTTTTTAACAAATTTATCTGTGTCCTCCCACTAAGGAATTGTAACTTAGTAGATAAAACAACCTTGCATGTTAGGAAATTCATGTGACTCTCATTTGCTCTTTCCAAATACAGGGTTATTACTACCAGGACATTTCAGACATAGATCTACACTGCCCTCCACTGACAAAACTTCCAAGGGCTGCTTATAGGAAAGGAGCGAAATGGCTTCTGTGGAAAAAGAATGGAACTTATCAGTACATGACTCTGCTCACACAGCCCTGTAAGTCAAAACCAAGCTATAGCAAGCTCACCAGGCCAAGCTAAAACATATTTTACTCATAAAGCAAAAAGACACTTCCTAGTAAATCTTGGAAGAATTAAGATTATCTAAAAGGAATAGAGTAGGAATCCATTCAAAACCCTAGCTCTATGTTTTACATTATGCCTGTCCAACATGTGGCCATGAACAGCTAGTGATATGGCTCCACAAGATTATAAATTTTTAACATCATTATGTAATTTTTAGTTATTTTTATATACATTAACTATATTGCATATTGTATATGCAGTCCAAGACAATCCTTTTCACTCAGTGTGGCCCAGGAAAGCCAAAAGTTGGACACCCATGCTCTAGTCTACATGGTATCTCTCACTGCCAATTGTGAGTCCTCCAAATTAAATAAACATAAATAACATTTCATAAACATCTCAACTATCTTGAGAATATCAAATATTATGAGATGGTTGCTCTTATCACTGATTTTGAAAAGAGCCGAGGTGGCGCAGTGGTTAGAGTGCAGTACTGCAGGCTACTTCAGCTGACTGCTAGCTGAATCTCACCAGCTCAAGGTTGACTCAGCCTTCCATCCTTCCGAGGTGGGTAAAATGAGGACCCAGATTGTTGGGGGCAATATGCTGACACTGTAAAGCGCTTAGAGAGAGCTGTAAAAGCACTATGAAGTGGTATATAAATCTAAGTGCTATTGCTATTGCTATTTCAAGAAAGAATGAAAAAATCTTGCTGGATTTTCAGTCAGAATGCCAATGTCTTAAAGAGATTTGGCTATTTTACAAAATTCAGCCACTTCCATAAGCAGTGTTTTGGGACAGTATGAGCAGTAAAGTCATATGTTGGTATCTAGCACCTGAAAAAGATAACCCACCTCTGGATTAGTATATGTACAGAACTAAAGAATAAAAATGTACAGCAACTAGTAGCTTTAAAGCCCTATAAATCCCAGGCTAGTGGAACTGAGCTTTCCATGAAACCCAGCAGTATTGATTTATCACATTCTAGAAGAAATGTCTACAGAAATGGCCACCTGAACTGTAAAAGGTAGCTAGAGAACCAAGAGTGGAGAGATGGCAGCATTTTTTTTTTTTTACATTTAGTTATCCTTTTTGTCCTAACTTAAACTTTACAGAAATTCTTCCTTTTCTTTGTATGGGTGGGTTAGAATTGGCTGATGCACAGAACCTAAAGGGTTCATTATGCTTTTATATACATTGCATAGAGTTCTCATGCAGAATTCTCATCAATATTACAGAGTCAGCAGGTTAAGGGATAATCACAGATGATCACAGATGGTCCTCCGGGTGCGATTCAAGGTGTTGGTGACCACCTTTAGAGCGCTCCATGGCTTAGTACCTGGATACCTATGAGACAGCCTTCTGCCGAGATCCTCCCACCGGCCAGTACGCTCTCACAGAGAGGGGCTCCTCAGGATGCCGTCGGTCAAAAAATGTCGACCGGTGGCCCCCAGTGGGAGAGCTTTCTCTGTGGGAGCACCTGCCCTCTGGAACAAGCTCCCCCCGGAGATACGGAAGATCCCAGATTTACGTACTTTCCACCGGGCCCTCAAGACTTTTTTATTTCAACAAGCCGGGCTGGCCTAACTTCTCCAATTGCTTAATTTTAATTTTAATTTTAAAAGGGGTATTTTAATTGTTGGGCCAAAATTGTTTAATATGTTTTTAAACTGTTCTTAAATTTTTGTACTCTATGTGTTTATCTTTGGCTGTTCACCGCCCTGAGTCCTTCGGGAGAAGGACTGTATATAAATTTAAGTAAATAAATAAATAAATAATCAACAAATTGCCTTTGAATGCCTATGAGATGAAAGTCATGGTGGTGTAGAAATGTTGCTAATTTTCTGTTTTAAAATGTTAAAATTCTTCTGTGTTTTTTTCATTTTTTCTTACATTGTATGTATGTAGTTAAATTATAAAAATAAATAATAGCCAGTTTAAAACCAAATCAATCCTGGTTAT
This sequence comes from Pituophis catenifer annectens, assembly GCF_029215685.1. Lineage (NCBI taxonomy): Eukaryota > Metazoa > Chordata > Lepidosauria > Squamata > Colubridae > Pituophis > Pituophis catenifer. Next base: position 175,745,616 of record NW_027256881.1, read on the forward strand.
CTTTATTTTGCATACTTATTTTATTTATTTATAAATCATATTTATATATCTGCCCATCTCACAATCAGGTGATTCTGTCTTGGTGGCATATTTTTTCTTACTAATTCAATAGGAATAAAACTCTGATATCTTTAGGGCTGATTTTATAGTGTTGCAGAAACTTATTAAGGCTAGATTCATACAGCAAGTTAAATCACACACAAATCAAATTGTCCAGTGTATAAATTTAGTCAACATAAATATTTTATATCAAAAACTTATAAGTGAGCATCGATACTATTTTGCAAACTCTGAATGGTTGAGAGAATTAGGGATTTTAATACTGTAATCAATTACCAAGAATTGCACTAAGCAAATGGGCATCATTCCTAGTAGCCAGTGTAAGGCACATATATTTTAGTACAAATTATCCAAGGAAAAACCTGGAGTTCACTGATATGGCCTTAGGAGATATAGATTTAGGAGTCAGAAAGCTTGTCACTCAAAGAAATAAGAAAAGGCAAAGTTATTAGAGTTTGCAGCAATCCAAACAGCACACATGTAAAGAATTCAACAGGATTCATGTATAAAAGAAACTTCTTTATATACAGTAATATAATCATGATGCATGTATACAATAGCCATGCAGTAGAAGCCAGAACCAGAACTCAGAATCCAGAAGTACAGAATCTATATAATACAGAGGCAATAATGCAAGGACAAACCAACTCTTTTATACATAACAGTTAAGCTAAGCCATGCCCAGGCTTCAAACTGTCTGAGTCACCAAAAAGTCCCCATTGGCTGATCTGTTGCCATGTCTATTCCACTTTATGAACTCTTATACACTGACAAAAGTATCCATATATTTTTCTTTTCCTGAAACTAATTTAAATGGGAGGGTACCAAAACATGGAATTCTTCCTATCATGACACCCAATGCAGCCTTCTCATTCTCAGTTTATTGAGAATTTTATTAATTTTTCAAGGTATGCTGGTAACAGTCCAAAAGAGAGACTGAGCTGAGTTGCCAACTGACAAAGATTGCATTTTTAAATAAGAAATTATGCATGCTGAAAGATGAGACATAGAGGCATAAGGTTCCATGTCAGTTGAGGCACTTTGGAGGGGATGCATTTCAAATGACACCTTAAGGAAGTTCATTTACTAATACCTCTGCTTCAAGAAACCAATAACTGGTAAAGTAACATGAAAGGAAATAAAAAAAGTAATATATTTTCAGTATTTTTATAATTCAGATTATAATATGTGTTTATCTACATCCAATGTCAACCCATGTAATTCAGACATAACTAATTGTTTTTTTCAAGTAGGCTAGACATTTAAGCTAAATAATGCTTCTAAACTGAGCTTCCAACAGCCGTTTTATAGGGGAAATTATGGGGGGTATTCTGTTCCTGCAATGAACATGTTTTTCCAAACTATTGCCCTTATTAAAAAAGTGATCAAGCACAATTAATAACCCCCCTCCAATCAAATATCCCAGCCAACCAGAACCTTTTATTTATAATCATTACTGTCTGATCAATGTTCAACATTATTTCTATGTATTTAGCTAAATTTTACTTCGTGTTTGTACCATCATATTTTGACCATTTTTGTTTTATAATTACATTTTATTATGAGGTTTACTCATTATATCAAAACCTTTTTTTCTTTGTTTTTGATCAATGATCATAATAAAATATTATTGCTGCTATAATTCAGATTAATTAGCCCTTAAATTAATTTTGTCCAGAATATCAGAATTCTTTGCTTTTGGTATCTTTTTGTATTTTATATTAGAACAATCTTTCTAATATACATTGTTCAATAAGACAAATCCACTAATGAAAATCAGGGAAAGAGAAAAAAAAAGAATAAAATAAGTTATGGTTTGTTTCAACTATCCTTTTTTTAGCAAACTTCAAACAAAGGTTCACAAACTACAGTAATTAGGTTCAGAAGCATATAGAACAAAAACCTAACAAATCATTTCATGACTTAATGTGACAATATAAAGCCAAACATCAAGGAGAGAACCATATCTGGGCTGCAATTGGACAACCAAAAGATAACAGTGAAGTTTTCGGAATCACTTTGCTGCCATCTAGGGGTTATATGATCTAGATGTCTGCAGTTCAGATCTGGTAGCTTTATTATATACATGTAGGTTTGTGAGAAGAAAGCTGCACACTTTGTAGAAATATCAAATCTGAGTTTATTTCTAACAGATTGAAACCTGTTAAAGACCCAGATTTCTAGACAGGATCACAGCTATTAACTTTCAGGTTAGATTGGCTGTGTTAAGGAAAGAGATTCCCAAGGAAGTTTTCATCTAGTTGACCAAATTGACTGCATCAAAACAAAACTATTAAGTATTAGAAATATCATATTTTTGAGGAATAGTTGGAAGTTATATATAAATATAGGATGAAGATAAATACCAAGAGGAGAACTGATGTCATTCTTTAACCTTTGTGTTGCTTACTTCAAGATTCAAGATTAGTTCTGATTTTTCATTGCAACTTTAGACTAGCCAATTAAAAGATACTGTCAAGTGTTGGCTGGTTATGATAGCGATTTGTTGGTCAAAAAGGCATTTATCTTTATTTGGAGTTTCCAAGCTTTGCAAACTGCAACAAAACAATTATGTTTTTAGTCAATGAGCTTGTGTTACAATAAAGATAGTTCCTTGAAGAATCCTCTTGCTCCTAATTGCCCCTCTCCATAGAACTGCAAAACAAAACACCAGTCACTCAAGAAATGCCAACAAAAATAAAGAAAATAAATTAGATGTGTATCGTAGCCACCATGGCTAAGCTTCTCAGTAATGTGAAATACTAGAGGAAATTAAAAAATGAGTAAATGTGACACAATGGATAAGAATAGTTGGAGCACAATATGCTTTTATATTAAGCATAACAAAAAAAGAACATTTGAAGAACTCTTGCTGGAATCTATGCATTCCCTCATACAAACAGATAAGTTAACTTGATGAGTTAGATAAGGAACTATTCTTTGACAGATGTCACTCCGTGCTCGAAAGGCCCTATCTCGAAATTTGATCCAAAGGGTCTGTCATCTGCCTAGATTATATGATGATGAACTGGATCATCTCCAAGAGACACATAAGCAATTACTTGTGCAAAAAAAAAAGCTACATCTACCTGCTTTCAGTTACCAGAAATAGTATAGTGCCTTCTCCAGCTATGGAAAATATGGAGTGCCTCTTGGAGCACTTCAACTGCTGCATATTTTCTCTAAGAACACAATGGCATTTGAGGAGCAGGCAGAAGTGAGGTAATTTCTCTTGAGACCCTGGGAATCAGCCTCATAATATGGAGCTTTTTTTTTAAAAAAAAAAAAAGCCCTCTTTTTATGACCATGTAATCCCTTAATTCAAGGTAGAGCTGGGGTGTCTGGATGGATCTGAGCATTTACTGGCCAGATGCCCTCCCTGACACCATGCAGAGTTCACAGAAATTTTTATCTTTGTGCCCTAGAAGAGAAACATCTATGTCTAGGATTGAGCTCTCAATCTTCCAAGTGGAAGGTGAGCGTCTTCACCAGTAGGCCACTACGCCATTCAAAATATGGATATTCCTATCCCTACATTACACATGAATGTAACATCAATTGAACCAAAGAGTGGACTCATTCCCAGAAATTTACATGCCCTCAGTCAGAAGCTGTTTCTACAAAGCAAATCTTTAAAGCTAAACCATGCATAATAATACAAATAAGCATTTTTTTTTAACTTAGTGCAGTTATCCTTTTTTTACCCAAACACAGTTAACTGAACTCTTACAGAACTTTTATGAGTGTGTGTGAGAGAAAACTGTGTAGGGAAGCTCAAAATCATTTTTGACCACAAACATATATAAACCTCAGGAAATAAATAAATACTCTATAAATAAGCATCCATAAGATAGCTGAGTTGGGAAGCAGCAGGCAAAAGATTATCAAAAAATGAACACCCTACCAGATTCCAGGTATTCATTTCATAGCAGATGTGTGATGTTCCAGCACAGAAATATGCAAAGTAACTTCCATCTTCTCTTCTTTGATACAAGCAACAAAGACACCCTTCCCAGTAGAGGGTTTCAGATATTCTAAGGCTGAAAATTGTCATTGTCCTCTGACTCATATGTCAGGAGATACTTTCCAAAAATTGCCATGCTTGATATCAGAATAAAATTTAATTTGAATCCAATTTAAATGGATCTTAATTATAGCTATTTTTAATATGAACACTTATTTCGTAGATTTAATTTGTAATCTCATGGGGCTACCTTTAAAGACCCCTCCGTAAGTGTAATTGGTCCAGAAAGCTGTGGCCTAGGTTCTGTACAGCACCTGGTATCAACAACATATCCCATTTGTTTGTCAGACCCTACACTGGTTCCTTATCAGTTTCTCGGTACAATTTTTCAGGGTGCTGGTTTTAACTTACGAAGAGCTTCATGCTTGGCATCTAGTTAGCTCAAGGATGAATTTGCCAACCAGAATTGTCCCAAACCATGAAGACATCTTGTGAATAACTGCTTCTGATGTCTCACTTCCCAAAAAGTTTCAGGGGCTGCTGCCAAAAGATGCTGCTTTGGAGGATTGTCTCTGAAACAGCCTCTCTGTTGACATCAGGCACACCCCATCCCTGACAACATTCAGGAAACCACTAAGGTGGAGCTTATCCATTAATGTATTTCCCTTCATTATAGATATAATCAGATTTTCTTAATGATTATTTCCAGGGGTGGGTTCTACTTACCTTTACTACTGGTTCGCAACGGGATCGTGCGCTCTTGCTTGCTTCGCTCACGTTTGTGCCTTGCTTCTGCCCATGTTGCGCAGATCGCCGATGATGACATCTGGGGTGGTGGGCAGGGCCTCCCACCGGTTTTACTACCGGTTCTTACGAACCGATCCGAACCGGGGGCAACCCACCACTGATTGTTTCACATATTAAAGTATTTTAAGTATTATATGCTATACTACTGCAGATAGCATAGCATTTAGACTTATATACTGCTTCGCAGTGCTTTACAGCCCTCTCTAAGCGGTTTACAGAGTCAGCATATTGCCCCCCACAATCTGGGTCCTCATTTTACCCACCTCAGAAGGATGGAAGGCTGAGTCAACCAAACTGCCAAATTGCAGGCAGTCAGCAGTCAGCAGAAGTAGCTTGCAGTACTACATTCTAACCACTGCAACACCACAGCAGTATACTGCAGATACTGTACTTTACTGGTGTCGTTGCTTGAGTCTTGTTATATTTTATGGTTCCATGCCATTGAGGTTTTCTTTAATTGTCCTGTAAATGTCAAAAGACAATTTGTTGATATCTACAGAATGCAAGTTTAACAAATAAATAGGCAGCTTGCTTCTCTACTGAACTTCTGTATTTAATGTGCAGCATTGTTAGCTACTGTTTTTTTATTTTAGATTTTAGAATCATCCTGTCTATCTTGTTTTTATGGATTTCTTTATTTTTCTTTGTAAGCTCTCAGAGCTGTTAAGGTAGTATTAGTTTATAGGTCTTTAAAATAAAACTAAACCAAACCAAACCAAACCATAACATGAAACATTTTTAAAAGGTTTCAGCCTTAAAGCCAGCTGGGTGACCTTGGATCAGTCACTCCCTCTCAGTTTAACCCACCTCACAGGACGGTTGTTATTGTGGGGAAATAGAAGTAGAAAGGAATACATTTGCTACCTTATTTATAAAAATAATAAAGCAGGATTAAAAAATAAATAAATAAAAATAAATACCCTGACTTGACAGATAAATCCTATCAAATAAGAGAAAATACACAAAGAATGTAAATTTAAAATATATATTTTTAAAGTTAATCTCACAAATTCCCCACTACTCCTACATTATATTTGCCCCCTTGAATATTTTGTTTAAAAATCCGTACCCAGACTTGCCTTATATACCCATAACAAGTTATGGGCATTAAGAGTAGTAAATACACCCACACTGCCAAAGCAGTGTGTTTATACAAGAAATCACATTTTACTATTTTAAGAATTAAAATATTTTATTTTAATTTAATTCTTAAATTAAGAATTATAGACTAATAACCTTGCTTAATGCCGATTACAAATTGTTTGCATCCATCCTAGCAAAAAGACTACAAGTTTTTTTAAATCAGTTCATACATAGAGACCAGAATGGTTTTTTACCACATAGATTGCTGAGAGATAACCTGAGAATAATATTAAATGCTCTTGAGTTTTATGAACATCACTCGGACAAACAGATGGCACTTCTCTTTTTAGATGCTTACAAAGCATTTGACAGCGTGAGTTGGGAATTTATGTTAACCCAGCTTCATAAGATGGAATTTGGCAAAAAAATTACACAGACGATACGAACAATTTATTCTTCCCAGGTGGCATGAGTTTTAGTTAATGGGGAAAAAACAAAGGAGGTTACAGTTAGTAGGGGAATGAGACAGGGTTGCCCGCTTTCCCCGCTTTTATTTATTTTGACTCTGGAGCCCCTTCTCAGGGAAATTAGGAATAACTCGGCAATTAAAGGACTTAAAGTACGAAGGCAGGAATTTAAAATACAGACATTCGCGGACGATCTCATCTTCATTCTAGAAGACCCTCAGGAGTCGGGCCCAGAGTTGATAGAGATGATAGAAGAATATGGTAGAGAGGCGGGATTAAAAATGAATAAGGACAAAACTAAGATATTGGTCAAAAATATTCCAAAGATGCAGAAGGACATATTAGAATCTAGATTGGATGTTCAAATTGTAAATAAAATTAAATATCTAGGAATTTGGCTAGCAGCCCGATGCTCTACACTTAAGGAAGACAAGTTTGTTAAATTATATGATCAGACTGTAAGAGACCTGGAGAAGTGGAAAAATTTACAGTTGTCTTTGATGGGACAGATAGCAGCAATTAAGAAACATGTTTTACCCAAATGGCTATTTTTATTTCAATCAGCTCCGGTGAGGCTAGATAAAAGGTTTTTTAAAGGTTTGGATCGAGTCGTGCTGAAATTTATCTGGCAGGGGAAGAAGCCTAGGGTGAAGCTCAAAATGTTACAAGAGCATAGAGGGGGTGGGGGCTTTGGTCTCCCCTGCTGGGAACTATACTACAGAGCTTCACTGCTAGCCTGAATGAAACAATGGGTGTTATTGAAGAGGAGATCTTTATTAGATTTAGAAGGACACGACCTACAACACGGTTGGCACGCACTGTTATGGAGAGAGAAAGCTCAACAGTATAAGTATTTTAAGAGGCATTATTTAAGGTGAATATTGCTGGAAACCTGGGGCATAATTAGAGGAAAATTTTATACCAAGATCCCAACCTGGTTCTCAGCAACAGAAGCGACGATATATCCAACAACTCTTAAACAGGATAATATTTATAGATATAAAGAGCTTGTGGATGCCCAAGGGATATTAAGATCTAGGAAAGATTTGGCTGATAAAGGAATTAGGCTAGATTGGTGGACCTATGCTACAGTTCAATCTCATTACAGGAAGGATAGAGATAATTACGGGATACATGTGATGGAACAGAGTTTTGATAAAATATTAATGGGAGAGGACCCTAAATACATAACCAAAACGTATGCACAATTGCTTGAGCGAATGATAGGAAAGGAGGTTGTAAAAGACACTATGATTGCCTGGGGGAGGAATTTTTGGTACTCAATTCCTTTAGAAAAATGGCAACAAATGTGGGGGAAAATATTAAAATGACTACGGCAACATCTTTCAAGGAAAATGCATATAAAATGTTGTATAGGTGGCACCTCCCACCAGCAAGAATTGCTAAAATGTTTCTGGGTGCATCAAAGTTATGTTGGAAATATGGGAAAACCAGAGGTACGTATTTCCATCAATGGTGGACTTGTATAATGGCAAAGAGATATTGGAGAAGGATTAGGAATTGGATTAAGGAAATTACTAATGTGGACCTCCAATGGAAACCTGAGATATATTTACTAGGTATTCGCCCAGAGGGGCTGAGTAAGAAAAAATGGTATCTCACTCTACATATTTTAGTTGCAGCTAGAATAGTGTTCGCCCAACAGTGGAAAGAAAAAGAGGTACCAGCTAGTGCCCAAATTATAAATAAAGTATTAGAGTGCGCTGAAGCGGACAGAATGACATATAGGTTGAAAGAAAAAGGATTCTGAATTTTTTCAAAGTTGGGACAGTTGGTATCGGTGGTTGAATAAAAGGATTGAGATGAAGTGAGGGCCTAAGTCAATATGAGGAGAGATACACTTATCTAGAATGAAAGATCATTGTATGAAAATCATATTTGGGGACTATTTACTTTATTCTGTGTTGTGGGCATAATTATTTATTAATGAGGGCAGGAATATTGCTGGTGGCTCAGCAGACTAAAAGCATTGTGATTAACACCAGCTGTCTGCAATTACTGTAAGTTCGAATCTCACCAGGCTCAAGGTTGACTCAGCCTTCCATCCTTTCTAAGGTAGGTAAATGAGGACCCAGTTTGTGGGGGCAATAAGCTGACTTTGTATAAATATACAAAAGTATGAAAGCTATTGCCGGAATAGACGTGTTTGTATGTTTAGTGTTATGAATGGGGGAGGGAGGGAGGGGAATGTATGGTTTTTGTTTTTATGTATAATCAATGTTTTTGTCTTATGTTGATTTTAACTTGGAAAACTTAATAAAATTTATTTAAAAAAAAAGAAATCACGTTTTACCTTCTCCTTTTGTTGCTAGCTAGCTACAAGGGAGGAAAAAAATGAGCTCTGGTTATTTTTAAAATACATTTTTAAATTATATTTTTCACTGATTTCACTGTACACTATCCATTAATCTTTGGAATGAGCTGCCACAGTGTGATAATAGCCAATGATATCAGAGAGCTAGGAAAAAAAATAACTTTTTGGTACTAGGGCTACTGAACCAGCCTTTTACTTATGATTTATTTGATAGATGATCAGAACAATAAAACAAAATTGTACAATAACATAACATAATAAAGTCATAGATTATAGCAACTCCTTTTTTATAGCAAACCCCTTAAATCTGTATACCCTTGCCAGGTGTCCACTATTTGAGCGGACAGTCCACTTTTTTCACATTATGTTCACTATTTTTTTTCACAAAATAGTGGACATTTTTTTATTCAAAAGCTTTATGATGAAATGGTACATAATCTAAAGCTGTACAGTCTAACAGAATAAGGATAGGAGAATCGTGTTTTGTCTTTTTTTTCATAAGTTAGAATGAGACAAAGATCAAATATCCATTGAACTCAATTCTCCGAAAAAATTAATGATGAGATTAAAATAAAAATATATTATAAAATTATGTACAGTTCACATTTTTAAAATGTATTGTAGCTTGTGTCGACTGACCTAAAATGGCGTTGAGTGATGAGAGTGACAGCGGCGAGATTTAGAATTCTTTAAAACGAAAGAGAGGAGTGTGCAAATACACCAAAGACTGGGAAGCTACTTTTGCATGGATTACCAACAACGAAACTGACAGAACAAATACGACGGCCTACTGTAAATTGTGTCAGAAATCGTTCACAATTGAATATAATGGTATAAAGGCTGTCAGACAGCATGCAAGCACAAAAAATCATTTAGATAAGGAGAAAATAGCTTCCAGCAACAAGCGAATCAATTCATTTTTCATTGTTAAAGACTCCTCTTTCAGTGAGAAAGTGACTGTAGCTGAAATGGCTGAAATTTACCATGGGATCAAACATCATATTTCTTTCCTGGCTCAAGATTGCAGTATTAAGTTAGTGAAGCAAATTTTTGATGATTCAGAAATTGTAAAAAAGATGTCTTGTGGAAGAACCAAATCATCAGCTATTGTCAATGAGGTTTTATATCCTTTTTCTATGGAGTTGGTTCTCAATGATCTTAAAACTGGAATTCCATTTTCTCTCTCCGCTGACGCATCAAACAAGGGAAATCGCAAAATGTATCCCGTTGTTGCACAATATTTTACTTGTGAAGAAGGACTGTGTGTGAAAATTTTAGACTTTTATGAGGATTCTTTCGAAGATTCTACATCAATAAAAAATCAGCTGTGTCGAATTCTTAGTGATAACGAATTGGAAATAAATAATGTTTCAGCTTACTCAGCAGATAATGCATCGGTCAATTATGGAGTGAACAAATCTGTTTACCAAAAATTATTGCTGGAAAATGACAATATTGTAGCTGCTCATTGCAATAATCACATTTTACACAACAGTGCAAAAAATGCATTTTAAAGCAGTTCTCTTTTGATATTGAAAATGTAGTGCTGAAGGTTTTTGCCGAATTTTCGAATTCTGCAAAGAAACGAGAAGAGTTGAAATCATTTTTTGAGTTTTGCGAGTCAGAATTCCATGAAGTTTTGCGCCATGTTCCAACACATTGGTTAAGTTTGTTTAAAGCGGTCGAAAGACTTCTTTTAAACTGGATACCTCTAAAATCGTATTTTATTTCTCTTGGATCTGATGAGTGCCATAAGGCTATCTGGAACCTTATTTCGGATCAGGAAAATGAACTCCTAAAGGACGATGAACCAACAATTTCAGAATTGTATTTATATTTCACGCACTTCTTCATGTCAATAATGCAAGACACCCTACAGAAACTGGAAAGCAAGAAAATTATTGCATGTGATCTTCACATTATCATGTGTAAGCTGCGTGATTCTTTGCAAAAAAAATACGATGAGCAGTTTTTTGGAATGAAAGTTTTATTTGCCTTACGTAAAAAACATTTGCCTGAGAATGCCGTGCAAAAGTTCAAGAAAGAAGCCATTGACGTGTATCAAAGAGCCATTGCGTACCTAGAAAAGTGGTATAATTTCACCGATTCAGTATATGAGATGCTAAATTGTTTCAATCTAATTGATCGCAATAATCCTCCAACTTTAGAAGAAATGACGAACATCGGTTATTATCATCATGGCGAGAAGAACTTCCACCCAACACTCTCTTCGATGAAATTTCTGCCTTAGAAGAAGTTTATGTTCATCTGCAGGGCGATTCATCCCTTGATAAGTGGACGTACTTTTTCAAGAAAGAGCCAGCTCCGAGTTTACTGAAACTGTTCCAGTATTGATGTATTGATGTTCCAGCATCAATTCCGGTATCAAATGCAAAAGTTGAACGAATTTTCAGCGTCATGGGAAATTTGTGGACTGACGAACGTAACCGACTGCTTGTACCATCAGTTCGAAGTGAACTTTGTATATTTTTTAATATTTCTCAACATTGTACTGAAATTAAAGAATTATTCCTTAAACACAAAGAATTGATCAAAGCTGCGCAGTCAAATAAAAAATACACACGACAGCAAAGTAAAATGTAATTTAATATTTTACATATTATTATATATTTGATGTTTTGAATTTTAAGTAAAGTTTTGAAGTGATTATTTTAATACGTGTTAAAATGTTTGTAAGAAAATATATAATTTAATTGTATTTTTTTTTATTTTTTTACTACTTAACCCCCCCCCCCGCTTGTCCGCTATTTTTTGGAAGCAGACCTGGCAACCCTAAATTATCTGTAGCTAAACTCATATTTGAGTCAGTCAAAAGTACTCCAACCTTGTAATGTGTTGCATTCCTCTTTGGATGAGCATATGAATCGACATGTGTACGTATTTAAACTATAGGCCAGAATGAGGATAGGGTTTTTTTCTGTAAAAATGTGGTATATGCACAGACTTCCGAAGTGATATTTTACTAATTTTGGGAAGACTTTTCTCATTTTCAATATGGGGAATGATATCTCAAAGGCTGACTTGAGTTTACACATGAAGGGAAACAAGATAAGGAAAAATGCCTCTCAAATTCAAATGTTGATAATATTTATCTAAGATAAGAATTTACCTTCAGTGTGATATATTTGTTTTACAGATTTAAACAAGAACCCAGTTTTTGGTTATTGCAGGATAAATTGTTACTTAACATATTTGCATTCTAACATAGGAATAGAATGCTGTTGATAATTTTAGGAGGAACAGGAGGAAGATGTTCAAGGCAGTTTACGGGGTGGGGGTGGGTGGGTGTTCTCCCCTTCCATTTTATTTCCATAACAATCAGTTCGTCTGAGACAGACTTGACTTGCTGTAACTCATACACTTAGTATTCATGGTTTTAGAGAAGGCATACACGTTTTTTTTTTCTTTTTATGACCCAGTTTAATCCCTTTATTCGGAGTGGAGTTGGGGGCAACTTAATGAAGTTGAGCGTTTACTGGAAGCTCCATTCAGTCGCTTCAACTCCACCCGGAATAAAGTGATTAAAAGCAGGGGTGAAATTCAGTAGGTTCTGACCGGTTCTGGAGGACTGATGGCGGAAATTTGAGTAGTTCAGAGAATCGGCAAATGCCACCTCTGGTTGGCTCCAAAGTGGAGCGGGGGAAACGGAGAATTTACAGTATCTTTCCCCAAGCCACGCCCACAGAACCTGTAGTAAAAAATGTGAATTTCACCACTGGATTAAAGGGTGATAAAAAGAAAAAAAAAGTTGCCCCCAAAATATGGAGCCAGCCACCTCAATAGACTCAGGAGAGGCCATGCCAGAACTAACCCAAAGCTCCTTAAGTGGGCAATGGCTGAGAGTCTAAGTCCCGTTAGGGAGACGCTCTTCCAAATACAGTAACGCGGGTAGAATCCGGAGGACAACCGTGGAAATCCGGTGGGGGCACTCCATTACGCGGAGGGGGGGGGGGCGCTGCCCAAATCGCTCAGCGAGGAGCAGCAGAAGGAGCCGTCACCCCATCAGCTCGCGAGGGCGCCAGACTGAAAGGGTGCCGGCCCCTTTAAGAAACCGACGGCGTGGAGTAGAGGCCCGAGGTGCCGATTGGGCGGCGTGGGCCGGAAGTCGAAGGAGGGCTGCCGTTTGGGTTTGGGCGCAGGGTCAGGATCACCCGCCGCCCCCTTTTCTTCTCCTGGCAGGTGGAGCAGCCGCCGCCGCTGCTGCTGTTCGGGGGTGGCCGGGCGGGCGGGGGCGGTATTTGCAAGGGGTGCAGCAGTGGGCGCTGCTCCTGCTCCGCAATGCCCGCGGCGGTTTGCGATTGAGGCAGGAGCAGTCTGGGTGGGTGGCGAGTGGGTGAGTTGCTCTTTTTCTTTTTCCCCGGCAGGCCTGGTGGCACCATGGCTGAGAGGGCTTTCCAGAATCCCTTTGCAGACTATGACAAATCCTTGGCCGCAGGATATTTTGATTCTTCAGGGAGGGTGAGTGCTTGGATTTTGGCTTCTTCTTGCTGCTCCTTTTAAGCGGTTCTTTCCCTGAAAGATAGGGTGTATTTTGGTAGCAGCCGCGAGGGAAGAAGGATGCATTAGGGCTTTTTTCTCTTAATAACGCCTGGCGGCTATAAGCTATATAATAAATGTAAATAAGCTGCCATTTTTATTGTTTCAGTCTTGCCTTCGTAAAGACCTTTTTAAACATCGTTTGCCAGAGTCTCTAGGTCGTTAATCTTACTTTGAACTCAAGGTCGGAGTTTGTCAAAAAGAAGCATTTAAAAATATTCCTAGTTGATTCTCATACAACTTCTAGTTAAAAATAGAAATCCATTATTTTTCTTTCCAAAATTATATGCATTATTCTACAGCATTGCTTGGTTTCTGCTTATGTAATGCCCATCCTTGTACAGAGTGTTTGGGGGGGGGGCGTACATGGCAGGTGGACATTCTCAGTGTTTTTAAGGAAAACTGTAAAGACATCCCCTCCCCCCTCAAAAAAAATCAGGTAATGTTGTGGGTTAAGTTTAAATATGTTTTCTATAAATGAAGATAAATCTTAGTGTCACCTACTGTAGTGCGGAAACACAGTTCCATAATATTCTTTAATGACTTGAGTGGTGATGGAAATTACGGAAAAACTTTTAAAAAGGGTGCTCATTGACTTAGCTACATTAATAGGTCATGCCATTTGTGAGGTAAAGACAGAATTACTTTAATTGTGTTAAATTGATTGAGAGCAGAATAGTGAAATTCTTTTTCTTAAGTGCATCTCCTATGACTATGAAGAAACGGAAGATTCACTCTCATACATTTGTACATGGAAAGCATAGATTCAGAACCATAGCATTTCTTTCAAATCCCAATTAAGGAAGCCTTCTAAATATTGAGATTGTCTTGATTATGAAACATGGATTAAAATATATTTTTGCGGCTGCTGCTCACTGAATGCAACTGACATCTTTAGAGAAGGGTGTGTCATGAGAATATCCCTAAGAAAGCCAGAAACTCTGAATTGTAATTACTCTGTCAGTACCCTTAGGCAGGATACTTGGCAACAGCTTTAGTTTTTCAAAAGATAATCTACATGCTCACAATAAGATTTTTGGCTAGAGTATAAAGTATTTAATATGCTGTGGAGAAATGTGTGCTGTGCTATCCACAAATAGTGTAAAAATCCAGGTGTGTTATAAACAGCATTGTGTTTATCATATCTCTGAAATCATAAAAATGTCAGGCAGAAGAGTGTTAAAGGAACCAGTAAATGCTGAGTGAAGCATCTAGCTATGAAGTTTATATAGCAGTACTGAAGAGACATCACTGACTGTGTCTTAGCTTTAAATCAAGATAAGGATCTTGTTATTGACGTATAAAGGCCTAACTAACTTGGGAGAAGACTTTGGTATCTCCCACTTACTTTCCAAAGAATCACAACATTCAAGAGAAGAATCCTTTTTTGTTGATGTTATTGTGTAGATTACCCTTTGGCAGTAACTGCTAGGACCTGTTTCAGATGCCTCCTAGAGATGAATCTTTACCCAAGTCTTCCTTGTATGAATATTGGCTATTATATATGGATGTGTATATTTACTGATTAAATGGTTCCACTTATTGTATTTTATAATGATTTTATATACCTAACACTTTATAAAAATGTATTCTTTTTCAGGATAAATAAACATCAGTTATAAGCACATGTATCAGTTGTGTTGCATTTGTTTTTAGCTGTGTATGGATGGCCTTCATTTAGCAACCACAGTTGGGGCTAGCAACAAAGCTAACTGATACAGCAACAGTGCTTATGATCTTAAGCCTTTCTGTGCTTTACAGACTGGTCTGAAGAAATTTCACCAGAACCTATTTATTTCCTACTGTCAACATCATTATGATGCTTGTGGATTTTCTGAAAAACAATTTAAATGTTTCTGTAGGGGAATTAACAAATGTTACGTTAGGATAACCAATTCTTGGAAGTTGACAAAATAAAACAGAAAAAAAAATCTTAATGCTTGTTTTAGTCAACTGGAATGTAAAGTGGCCTATCATATTTAGATATAATTGGACTTCTTTGCATAAGGCATAACTAGTGTTCTCCTTGTCACAGGGTAGCTATATTTATTTATATCCATGTAAATAATGAAAGGGATGTGGTTCAAGAGTTGGGGTGGAGAGTTTCAAGCATTTTTCATCCAGTATGGTTCCAGTAACAGAAATGAACATATAAATCAGATTGAAGAAGAAGTAATGCTTCAAGCAAAGCAGAGAAGGATTGACTCTCTGGTATGGTCTTTAGAATATTAAAAGTAATTCCTCCTCAACCTTTGTTAACAAGGCAAAATAAGCAGAGAAGAATAAATATGAATGCTCCTAACTAGCTAATGCAGGCTTGCTTAATCTATAAGGGCTTGTTTCAACATGAATTGTATTAGTGCAATTTATTATATACCAAAGCCCAAGCTCCCAAGATATTTTTGTGGTAAAGGCAGTGTGGACTGGATTATGTTATCTGTAAATGGAGACAGAGCAGCTTAAACAATGGCCCCCAATGAGTATGTAGTGATTTGGTGCCCAGCTGGAAATGTCAAGTGATGTACTGTAGGGTTCAGTTCTAGCCCCCAGCTAGTCAATATATTCATTATTTGGATGAGGGTTACAAAATATAATTAGCAAATATGCAGACAACATAGGGAGGTAGCAGATACCTTGGAGGACAGTCTCAGGGCTCAGAGGGATTTTGACAATATATAAAAACCACATGAATGAATTTCAGCAAGGATAAATGCAAAGTCCTATATTTGGTTATGGACTTTCAAATGGTGGGAGGAAAATGCTGGGTGGAAGTACAAACAAAAAAGTTCTGGCTGCTTTGATGATCACAAGCTCTATATGAACCAACAATGGGATGCAGCTATAAATAATTGCAGTCCTAGGCTGCATGAACATAAATAGAAATGATGGATGACAGAAGTCTTCAGAGTTGTACCAGAGTACAGGTCAAGAAATAATGGGTTTATAAGGAGGTGGAATTCGGTTCTATATGAGGTAAAATTTCTTGATAGTCATAGTTCAACAATGGAACAAACTACCTTGGGCTCTCTTTTGCTGAAGATCTTTAAACAGGATGGATCTCTATGTCATGGATCTCCTGTAGTAATGGACTCCTGCGTAATTTCCCCTTCCCTTTCAACCTTTACATTATGTATGTATTTCTATATAATGCCAGTGTTCATCACAAAGTTTCAAATCTGAAAGGGTTTTTAGGCTTAGTTTTTAGGCTAAAGCAGTCAAATATTTGACTGCTTTAAGAAATAGATATCTCCTTCAAGCTTTTTATGCTTACCACAGCAAATGTTAGTTAATCTATAGTGCCCTGTACAAAAGCTTCCATGCGGTAGAATTATGGTGAGTCAGCGCAGACTGTCAAGTAATATTGTACGATGCTATTTCTGTCCTATTTATCTAATGGCAATCATCTAGCAGAATCTACTCTTAAAAATTTGAGTAGCCTTCAAGGTCCCCTCAGGGGAAAGTACAGCACTGGCTATAACCTCAAGGTAATAGGCATGGATAGCCAATGTATCACCAGGGGAGAGAAATACAGTTTTAAATATTTAAGGTTAAATTCTTAATTAATAGTTACTTGGAAGAAGTATGGCTGAAGTAATAGGGTTTTCTATAAAAAATGAATTTGGATTCTAATTTCCCTTTTTGAATTACTCCTTCCAGTCTGGCAGCTGTTTATTTCCTTTATACTTTTAAAAAGGTGGTTCTCTTAAAAGTATAGAGCACTTCAAAGTACTTAGTTTGGCACATCTTGTCTGCTGAGATATAACCACTGTGTTTTTATTAACATCTACAGCTCACTCCTGAATTCAGTCAGCATGTGAATAATAAAATCAAGGAGCTTCTCCAACAGATGGAAAGAGGTCTGAAATCTGCTGACCCCAGGGACTGTACTTGTTATACTGGCTGGGCAGGTAGGATGGAAGAGCTGAAAAAATGTGAATGTTAAATAGTATGTTTTAAACTGGAATGGCTGGAGGACATACGGTCTTATACTGCTGGGATTGAATTTGTCTCGAAGAAGGAAACACTTGGGGAATCCTGCAAATATTATTTATCAAGGATTTGTAAGCTATCCGGGGTTTTTTTTCAGGGTGGATTATCTCCTGAATTTCCAAAGTATTCCTGAATGTGATAGTAATGTTTTGGACAGAAAAATAAAAAAGGGGGGGTGGGTCCACTGGTGGGTTGCCCCCGGTTTGGACCGGTTCACAAGAACCGGAAGTAAAACCAGCGGGAGGCTCCACCTACTGACCCAGACATCATCATAGGTGATAGCGATGCGTACCGGTAGTAAAGGTAAGTAGAACCCACCCCTGGGGGTTTCCTCTTTTTGTTGTTGTTGTTGCAGCCGATAGATAATGGTTGCCAACCTTTTTGCCTTATCAGAAATGTCTCTATGCTGTTATACTGGAATTCTAATCTAGTTTACTGTTACTTTGTTTTTTGATAAGCCAGTTTCACACTATTCTTTTGAAATATATTAGTGTGTTTGCACACATCACATTTAACCATGATTAATGAATAAACTATTGTGGGCTTGAGTTTTAGAAAAACGAAACCCTGTACTGTACAATCTTGTCACTTGATTCACGTAATAGCTATATGACCTGCAATGGTTCACAGTACGCTTCTGGATGCAATTCAAGATCACTTTAAAGCCCCACAGGCATGAGACCAAGGATTGCCTCTCTCCAGTGGTTTCTGCCTGCCCCACCAGATCTAGCAGTGTGTATGCTCCTGGTACCATCAATAAAATAATGCCATTTAGCAGGTCCCTGGAAATATGCCTTCATTGTCAGGGGGACAGCCTTGACTGTCCCCCTGACAGCCTCCCCCTGTAATAACAGTCCCTAGGCCTTTCACTAGACCATGAAGACCAGGCTGCTCCCTCACGCATTGGAAGCATTTCGGAGCTCCAGCATGGATGTATATATCTAATGGTTTGTGTTTTTATTGAGCCGTGAAGCTGTTTTAGTTGATTTTCATTTTAATGTATACCACTTTGTAATAATATTTGACTCAGATCAATACATTAAGTTCTTTCTCATTTAGGCTACTGTCCTTCTCTTTATGTCTTCTTCTCAGACAAAAACATTCTCAGTTCTCCTGTTCTGAGTTGGTGGCACAACTTTGGTTTCAATCTGTTGGTGGCATGGGCATTTCCTTAGACCAGCAGGCTAGCTGGGTAATTCTGTGAGTTGAAATCCACGTATCTTAAAAATTGCCAGGATTGAGAAGCACTGCCATAGACATTAAGGAACATAAAGGCTCAATAATTTTGCAATCTTTACTTTCTAGGATATTCTTTACTCAGTGAAACCTCCTTAGGCTTTTAAGCTGAGTGTTTAAAATAGCTTCAATGGTACATTTTTCCCTTAGGGCACACACTTCTTAAATGATTAATACTTCAATGAAACATTACATTTTAAGTATTAGCTTTGGCGAAGTCTTAAATAAATACTCAATTGTCAATTCTATTTTTTCCTTTTTTCTAAAGTACTTGATTAGAGGTAGGAACATTTTGTAAACCATGTGAGCAAGGAGTAATGTTTAAACTTCATTCACCCCTTTGCATAGTTTCAGTCATGATTGGTCCCACATTCTTACTAGCAGTACAGATTACTGTTGGGTAGTGGGGATATTCTGATTCTCACACTCATATGTGCCCATGCATAGTTCGTTTCAACAATATTTTGTACTCGTAGTGCTAATAAAATGTGAATTTTGATTATTGCTTGATTAAAGAGATCATAGACAATACCTCTAAATTTCCACTCTAAACAAGCCCATATAGAGAGGGTGGGAGGAAGCATTTGCAAGTACTTTTATTGAAAATCAAGTTTCTAAAAATGTCTGCTCAGATCATGAGTAGGGGGCGCATTCTCTTCTTAATCAGTCATACTTTTAATTAGTTTGTAAAGCTAATCAATAAATCATAATGTTTAATTTAAAATGAATTAGAGAAGTTTATGCAAATAACAATCTACATTTGTTGAGTAAGGGTTGAGTAAGGGAGCTTTTTTTAAAGCAGAATTTGAGTTTCTTGAATACAGCTGATGAAATGGAGGAATTTATTACAGTATTTGTTTTGACATACAAAATCTAGCATACACAACATGTCATATACACAATACATGTTTTGTCATATATGATATATGCCATAAACATGGCATACAAAATCTTATATGATTTGTGTTAAGGGTAGAATTGTCTCATAGAATAACAGGGTTGGAAGGGACCTTGGAGGTCCTGTAGTCCAACCACTTCTCAAGCAGGAAACCCTGTGTAATTCAGGAAAAATGGTTGCCCAATCTCTTGAAAACCTCCATTGATGGAGCCCCCACAACTTTTGGAGGCAAATTGTTCCACTGATTAAATGTTCTCACTTTAAGGAAATTTCTCTATATTTCTACGTTGGATCTCTCTTTAATCTTCCACCTATTGTTCCTTGTCCTGCCTTCAGGTGCTTTTGAGAATAGGTTGGCCCCCTCTTCTGTGACAGCCCCTCAAATATTGGAAGACCTATTCACACCTATTTTGACTTGTATTCCTATTGTGTCTCCCACAGTACTGCTTTTGATAGGTTGGATTATTTTTTCCTTTTGCATAAAGATAGATGGAAAGAATGAATTAAGCTGTTACATTTTTCCTGCCATCTATCACCTCCTTGCCGTCTTCTCCCATAAGTGGATCAATTGTTTACTTGACTTTTTTCTTGGTTTTTTTATATATTGAAAGAAATCTTTATTAAAACCAAAGGAACAAGTACAGATTAGGCAAAACCTGGCTCAAAATCAGTAACTGTGAGAGGGACTTTGGAGTCTTAGTGGACAGTCACTTAAACATGAGTCAGCAGTATGTTGCAGCAGCCAAAAAAACTAATACAATTCTTTGTTCTATAAACAGAGGCATAGAAGCAAAATCACATGAAATATTACTATTGCTTTATAAAGCCTTAATAAGACCACATCTATAATACTGCATCCAGTGTTGGTCACCACATTATAAAAAAGATGTTGAGACTTTGGAAAAAGTGCACAAAAAATCAACTAAGACGATTAAAGATATGGAGATTAAAATATATGCAGAACGGTTGCAGGATTTAGGTTTGACTAGTCTAGAGAAAAGAAGGACTAGATGAGACATGATAGCAGTATTCCAGTATTTGAGAGGCTGCCACAAAGAGGAGTTAAAGGGTTCTATGAAGCAACGCTGGTTTTGTCTATGGTCTCTTTTTTTATTCTTAATGGTATTGTAGTAGATGGGGCTTTTATAATCTAATTTTAGAATCTCAGTGCTTCTGTCTCATTTATTTATTTATATTTCATACATCTTAACCATCTATCTCTCTCAAAGAGGGTCTCAGGGCAGTATACAATTTAATCAATGAAATTAAACATTAGAATCAAAATAATGTGACCCCCCCCCCATGCAAGCAGGTTTTGACGCCTTTGTGGAAGGTCAAGAGATTGAGGGCTTTCCTCACCTCTAAGGGCAAGATGTTACACGATGCAGGGGAAGCAGCAAAAAAGGCCTTCTTCCTAGGTCCCACCAGTCAAATTTATTTTCTGCTTACAGATTTTTCTTTGCAAACTTGGCCATTTCCAATGAAGTGAAATGTGTTGTTACCATAAGATGTATTCTCCTTCACTTTTTTATACCCAATGCCTTCCAAGATTCTGGATTTACTAAGGTATTCAGTATGATTTCAGGTTACAAGAAATGAATTGGACCAAAATAAGTGTTCTCTCTTAATTGCCTCTGTAAGAAAGGCTTGTTGAGTATCTTTTCATGTAGTTAATTCTGTGGCAATCTGAAAACAATCAACATTTATACGCTAAGTTACTTTTCTAATAAATAATACTGAGAGAGACCATCCCCAATCCTTTCTGTCACAGTTCAACTGTTGTAGAGACTGATGCCATTTAGACATATGCTGGATCTGCGGTTAAACAGCAAATTTAACTCTACATTTCCTCCCATCTTATTGTTACCAAGCAGTAGGCATCTGTATTAAAAAGGTGCTCTTTCTTCCTCATCATAGGTTGGGTGGGCAACCTGCAGACTTTCATTTTGTAGCCCTTGGAATGTTCTCTGATTATGATTGCTGAAAATGACCAGTGTGTTTCCCTCCATTTTTGACATTGAGGACTGATGAAAACTGTAATGTATCAAACCATATCAATATAGATTTTTTTTAAGCAAGAAACTTCCCAAAGGTTTTCCCAAATCTTGGCCTGCCCAGAGGTGGTATGGCCTTACCTATTTTATAGCCCTCCTCTGTTGCCTTCCTTTCCCCTTAAAATCCTATCCCTGTCTTTTATCTTTGAAAGTTCTACCCCTATGCTAGAGGCCTAGCAGAGTTGCAATGTCAGCAGTATAGGGCTTTGTTTCCATCTGTTTAACTAACCAAGCAGGCAGCTTTGTTAAATGGGTAGTTCTGTAGAATCAACGAAAGCTTGAAGACATGTCATGCTAGAATTCTATAGAGAGAATTTTAAATGGATAGAACTCTCTGCCAACAGACAGAAAAGGCTGGAACATGATCTGTGCAGATCAGCCAGGTTTTACCTTGATACAGTAATAATATAGCCTCTTTGGTGTTAACTTCGCTTGTTCCCCCTGTCACTATGCCAGCAAGCATAGTTTTGTTAGTTCCAAAATTTTATAAAAAGGACTTCTAAAAAAATCAGATTTAAAAAAAAGTTATTCTTTTAGAAGCATATACTCCCTCTGCAAATTGTATCCCATTTTTTAAATTATAGTTTTTAAATTATTTCCTGTCAGGAAAACAGAACCAGAAACTTAAGTTCTGATTACAGTTTGGTTCCATTGCAGTTATCTGCCTTCTAAATTGAGCCATGAACAAAATTGTGATCAGTTTCTATCTCTACTTTTTATCTAAAAACCAATAAATTAAATGTATGCTTCGGGGTAGAAATTTAAATATCTACATATAAACTGGTTTCTTCTGTATTGCCAACTCCAAGAACTGTAGAAAGCAATTCCTATTTGTATGTTCAGTGGTTTTTAGTGGATATTTTTATTAGTTCCTCTTTTGGCAAAATATATACTGTAAATTTGTATATACCTTTGTGCTTTCTTCATTTGGTATAAGCTCTCTGTAAACAAATGCACAAGAAAGGGTTCTTTGGATCATTTGTTAACCAATTATGATGGGGGAGCAGTATAAACGGCTACATTGTACTGTACCAATTCAAGAGAAATTAGCTGCTCAAGAAAAAAAACAACTTTTTATAGATAAGATTGGGGGGACTATTAAAGAAATACATAGTGTCATACTAGTACCATTAGAGGCAGTTAAAATAATGAGAGTAAGATTTGATTGTAACCATAGTGGTTTAACTGTCATGAAACATTCAGTACCTTCTGCAGTATCATAAACATCTCAGCCTTTCTTTAAAAATTAAAAGATGTAAATTCTTACGATTCTGAAAGAAAAGGCAACAGTTTTTACTTTCAGATTCAGAAAAAGCAAAAATCTGGATACTGCTAGATTTTGAGTATCAGTTATTCTCACAGGCCTATATAATACATTTTTCTTACCTAGTTTTCTATTTCAGCCCATTTTTTATTTCATCTGCAAACTTCAACCAAAAGTGACATCTAACCCTAAAGTCTGCAAACTCCATATCATACAAATTGAAATGTGGAAATATGGCTTATTCCATGCTGCTGTTAAAATTTTGATACTGTGCTGTGACTTAATTAGCTCATAGAAATTTGGTGATATCCAGAATAAGACATTTTCTTCTTAAAAATAGTTTCAGGTAAATAGCATTGCAGATGAGACTTACAATAAAATACCTTTTCACGGTCTTCATTGATAGTACTAACACAGAAACTGCCTAGAGAGTGGGCAAGGTTATTAACTTCAGCAGAAAATGGAGATTTGTCCTTAATATTCATGCATAATTGAATTGGCTGTAGTATGACGCTTGGGAGATTACCTATGCAGAATGAGAAAATGATCTAAATTTAAAAATATCCGATGAGCAAGAAAAAGTAATTTTGCAAGTAGCTCTTCTTTCTCTTTATTTTTTATTTTTTTAATATAAGCTAAAATACAGAGGTCTGCATTCTCTTAGCAATGGTTAATGAGTTTGAAAGTACACTATAAATCAAAAAAATGAAAAATCTGGAACTACCGTGTGTCACTCTTTCCTACAGTGTTATTTCTGTCATACCTCTAGAATGCATACTGTATCCTTGAAGACTTCAGACCAACATTAATAATGTTTCCATTTGTACTTAATATTTTTACCAACTTCCCCTCTTTACTGGCAATAATCCCCATTTTCTAATGTCCTCTTTTCAGTAAATCACTGTCCTGTTTTTGATCTTGGCATTTTATGGCTTGCTAGGTTTATAATTCTTATTTCCTGCTGATCATTCTTGATTCTGTTACTGTTTTTTCCGATAAATGATTATCGTTGCATTTTGGCTACAGTGAAAGAAGGCCATTATTCCAAAGTCTCCAAGTCTTTGTCAGTATTTGGATATGAATCTAGATCTATTTTGGCCTCTAAAATTAGTTGACATAAGTAGATCATGATACTGGAAATGTAAGAATTATAAAACAAACTCATCACCTTTTGACATATCTTGTGTTACGCATCAAATATTCAAACTCTCACTGACACAAACTTAGAAATTCTGAATAATGATTTTTTGCTGCTGTTATTGTTAAACTGGAATATGGATTTATTTTTTTTAATAAAAAGAGGCACTTCCTTATTTCTGTGTGAAGTCCTTTAATTGATATTTCCCAAGTGGGGGCACAGGCACATTCCTCTTTTTTTTTTTTTCTTAGTCATACATAGTTTAGGGTTTGGTTGTTTTCTATTTTGTTTTGTTTTGTTTTTGCATTATACTACTTCTCATCGACTGTATTGATCTTATATATCCCTGGGTCCTTCTGCAGTTGATGAATGGATTTAGAAATGTGATGTGATCAAAGTTGTCTAGGGCATTAAAATTTTAGGTTTAAAAGTTATATCTATTAATGGCATCAGCATCTGAGATGAAAATGCATCAAGTATAAGTTCCTGTCATGACTGTCAGGAATACAGACTGTTTGTCCATTTCTAAGAGTATTAACCCAAAATTACTTAGAAATTATCTTTCAAATGTATGACAATGGATATTTATGGTTAGACTTCAGATAATACATTTAATATAACTTTAATGTATTTTCTTATTTTCAGAATGATTTTACGGTTTAGGATTATCATAAAAATACTAGTACTGTAATTATATGATTTTGTATTACTGTGCAATTAAAAAGGCTTTGTCTTAATAGACAATATAATTTTATAGATAGTCTTTGGCTTATGACCGCCGTTTAATTATTTTTCAGAGTTAACAGTGGCATTGGAAAAGGTGCTTTACGACCTGTAAATCGCTTCTAGCCGTCATAAATTTTACCATTCCCCTCCTGCAGAGTCACATGATTATATTTTGGGCACTTGACAACCAGTTCATGTATGACTGATTATAGCATCATAGTCACATGATTAGGTTGGCTGTTTTTTGTTGGGTTTTTTTGGTAAAAAGCCCCCATGAATTCAGGAGCATGGATTTAGATTTAAGACCATGTGATTTGCTTAACAGAAGGTTTGCTTAACGTTGTAAAAATGGTCATAATATCAGGTCTGACCTTGTGGGTACCTTGACATATGACCATCAAAACTTATGACCAAAATTCCAGTTCCAATTGCCATCGTAAGTCAAGGCAATTGTAATGAATGAAATGAAATTATTATTAGTTGTTAATGGTTAAATAATAATAATAGTGTAATTTGTAATTCCTTTTTCAGGCATTGCTTTGCTATATTTTCATCTACATGAGATATATGGAGACCCATCCTATCTTCAGATGGCTCAAGAATATATAAAGAAGAGTCTTAGTTGCTTGACAAAGCGATCAATCACTTTCTTATGTGGTGATGCTGGACCTTTGGCCGTGGCTGCAGTTGTATATCATAAACTACACAATGACAAGCAAGCAGAAGATTGTATTGCTCGGTAATGTCTCAAAATATTTGAGTAAATGCTCAGTGACACCTTAAACTCTCCATGATATATATTGCCTTACTTATGAGGAGGGAAAGCTGTTTCCAACAGAAGGTTGATCTTTGGAGTTCAACATCTATTATTTCAGACATAATAGGATGATGACTAAAGCTGTCACTCTTAACTAAATTGTAATATTTAGGAAGGGAAGTATATTCATTTATAGAATGATTAATTTTGACACCAGCTCTGATGTTTCTGAGATCTATTGGTGCCACTGTTCCAGCTTAGGAGTTACAGGCCTGAGTGTTTCCAGCCCTACTGGCCTTTACTTTCCACATACTCTCTAGTTTCTTCTTCAGGCCCTGTTATTTCTCCAGCTTCTCCTACTCCTTCCTGATGTTGCTGTCACTTGGAACTGCTACATCTAACATCACCACTGTCTTCTGGTCCTTGTCTAGAACCACAGTGTTGGTTTATTGGTTAGTACCTGCCAATCTGTCTGGATCAGTCCCACAGGACCTTAGTCCTCTTATTCTCCACCACTTTCTGTGGAATCTCCCATCTGGACTATGGAGGGTCTAAGTCTAGCCCATAGACTCTGCAAATGTTTATATGTAGTTATGCTCTTCAGTGTATGCTGTACCTGCCTGCACCTCATACCCTGTCACTTTGTGTTGGACTTCCTCTCCTCTCCTTCCCTCCCGTCCTCTCTTCAAAAGATAAGGATTCCAGGTTATCCCTCTTCTCTGTTGTCCCAAATTCTGGAAGTATATTTAGGCAGCTTGCGTAGTCTCATATGACTCTGGCTTATTATAAACAGAACTGGAGAAAGACACATATTCTCCATCAGAACAGTATTTATTTAAATGCAGTTATATTCTTTGTTTCATTTGGGAAATCTTTCTTTTGTTTCTTCCACACTTAACTTGTGTTCTCAGAATAAGAATTCAGTGTAATCACATAGTGCCCTCTAATGGTATTATTGGAATAAAGCATGAAATTGTAAAATAATTGTCCTTGAAGGCTGAGGAGCTCTAAATACCAAATATTAACCAAATATTTAATATTTGCTTAAAAACTGACTTTAAAAAAACTTAAATAACAATCTTGAGTTTGTTTGTATAGATACCATTCAAAGTATGCCTAATTCTCTATATTTTCCTTACATGTTGTGTTGTTATATTGAAAACTACTGAGAATTTATCCTGACCATAGAAACGTATAAATTCAAGCAGTCAGTGAATATGGGAATTATGAAAATGAATGCTTAATAAGTAAAAGAAGTTGCAGAATGTTGCAGAAAATAAGGTTGAAAAAGATATTAAATGTACTGTGAAGAAAAAATGTAATCAAGAAAAAATTAATAATAAAAAGTTCAAAATCACAGTGATTGTAACGTGAAACCCCCCCTCACCCCCGCCAGTGATTTTGATGGAAAATAGTGTGTGTGTGTGTGTGTGTGTGTGTGTGTGTGTGTGTGTTGTCTGTCTGTCTGACTGTCTGACTGTCTGACTGTCTGTCTGTCTGTCTATCTATCTATCTATCTATCTATCTATCTATCTATCTATCTATGAAGAGAGCTAAATAAGAATAATGTAATGTACAGGTAATTCTCGATTTACAACAGTTCATTTAGTGACCGTTTAAAGATACAACATCACTGAAAAAGGTGACATGATCATTTTTCACACTTACAATCATTAAGCATCCCCATGGCCATGTCATCAAAATTCAGTTGCTTGGTACCTGACTCACATTTATGACTGTCGCAGTGTCCTGGGGTCAGGTGATCACCCTTTGCAACCTTCTGACAAGCAGTCAATGGGGAATCCAGATTCACTTAACAACCATGTTACTAATTTAATAAGTGCAGCGATTCACTTACCAACTATGGCAAGAAAGGTTGTAAAATGGGGCAAAACTCTCTTAACAAATGTCTCAGCAATAGAAATTTTTGACTCAATTGTGGTCGTATGTCGAAGACTACATGTAATGCAATGTAATGTAACATCACAGTAAAATAAACTATAGCACAATTTAAACATGCTTAGAAAGCCTTCTCAAATTGGAGGTGGGGGGAACTTTCCTTGCCATTGAATTATAAAGTCTAATAGACCTTTTTTCCCCTCCAAGCTTATTGCATCTGCCCAAACCAGATCCACGAATCCCTGATGAAATGCTTTATGGACGTATGGGGTATTTATCCGCTCTGCTGTTTGTGAACAAACATTTTGGAGAGGAAAAGATCTCTCAAGATCACATCCAACAGGTATTCTATCCTTTTTTTTTTTTTTTTTTGGTATCCTGAGCTATTCAAATACAGGTAGTCCTTGACTTATGACCACAATGACCCCAAAACTTGCATTGCTGTGCGAGACAGTTGTTAAGTCAGTTTTGCCCCATTTTACAACCTTTCTTGCTTCAGTTGTTAAATAAATCAAAGCGGTTGCTAAGTTAGTAACATGGTTGTTAAGTGAATTTAAGAGCCTTGATAGTACAGGGGTTTAGTGCACCCTGTTATTAACACAGCTGCCTGCAATTTCTGCTGGTTCGAATCTCTCCAAGGCTCAAGGTTGACTCAGCCTTCCATCCTTTCTAAGGTAGGTGAAATGAGGACCCAGTTTGTGGGGGCAATAAGCTGACTTTGTATAAATATACAAAAGGATGAAGGCTATTGCTTAACGCATTGTAAGCTGCCCTGAGTCTCCGGAGAAGGGCGGCATATAAATCAAATTAAAAAAAAAAAAAAAAATTTGGCTTCCCCATTGACTTTGCTAGTCAGAAGTTGCAAAAAGTGATCACAGGACGCTGGGACACTGCAACCATCATAAATACATGCCAGTTGCCAAGCATCTGAATTTTGATCATGTGACCATGGAGATTCTGCAGCAGTCATAAGTGTGAAAAATGATCATAAGGCACTTTTTTCAATGCCATTGTAACTTTGAACAGTCACTAAACAAATGGTTTTAAGTAAAGAACTACCTGTATCTATAAACTCTTTCTATGGTTAATAATGCAGCCTTCTAATGTTTGCTAACCCTATTTAAAAAAAACAAATTGGCCAACATTTCCCAAATTGGCCAAGATCTCACATGTTTGGTAAATTCCTCAAGATTTGAAGAGTATAATTGTGAAATCTCATGAGATTTGGAAAGTCCCATTTTTTTTCTTTTCTTTTTTTTAAGGAGGGGGGGTGGAGTTTGCCTGGAAATATTGTTGTCCATATCTGTTCTCTCATTTATTAAAAAAATACAGCACTGTTCCTTATCAATTAGCATAATAATTGTAAATTAAGAAAAATATATATTCAAATCCCACTTGGCTGTGAACAGATTAGAGATGTAGATTATATAATCATTTTATCTGTGAGACTCCTGTGAGGCAGTTTCTTAGCAAACTTGATGGAGGAATACTGGAATATTTAAAAGTTCAAGTCCACCCTGCTACATAAAATACCTAAAATAGATTATTGTCATCCCCTTTTATTTATGCCAGCTATATATTTGAAGCACAGCCATTATTATTTCTGATTTTTCCTGTAGGTTTGTGAGGCAGTTATTGCATCTGGTGAGAATTTGGCACAGAAGCGGAACTTCACAGCTAAGAGCCCACTCATGTATGAGTGGTACCAGGAGTATTATGTAGGAGCAGCCCATGGTCTAGCAGGAATTTATTACTACCTGTTGCAGGTGAGAGGCACTCTGCAGTAAGAAAAAGGTCTGTTTAGAAGAGTACAGCCATTCATGTATGGCTTAGATATGGCCAGAGATTCCATTATCATTAATGTGGCACAAATTGTAAAATAAAACTCTGAGTTTCCAAATGGGGCAAATATTCTTTTTCCACAGACATTTATATCCTATGTACAAAATCGTTACAACCATAAGCTAAAACTATAGCTAGGTTATTTTAAAGTTTTAAATAGCAATACATGAAACATAAGACCAGTGTAATAAACTCAATAGTTTAATTGAAACCTTTTTAGGTTAAAATATGAGAAAATAAAAAAGCCATCATGGTCAGAGCACCTTGCTTTGATTCTCCTTCTGCTAGCTTCTTCAGATAATTAGTAAATTATAATATCTTTTTCTTCTGCTTTTAATAAGACTTGATAGTACTCTTTTGAATTATGATATTACTTTTTAATAAAATTGTCACTTTAATTTGTTATTAGGTATTGAGAACATGGGCATGCATATCTTATATTTAATGTTTGGAATATTTTATAGTCCCCTCCAGAGTCAGACAATTTAGGGGCAGTTGCATCTTTTATATTTTTAAAGCCATGCTTTAAAACCCAGATGAAGTAGCATCTTATGGCTGATTTAAGATCATGTGTATTTTCTTATTTCAGCCTGGTCTTGGTGTGAGTCAAGCAAAGTTGCATAACATGGTCAAGCCAAGTGTGGATTACATCTGCCAGTTAAAGTTTGTCTCTGGCAATTACCCCCCCTGCATCGGAGACAACAGAGATTTGTTGGTCCATTGGTGTCATGGTGCACCCGGTGTTATCTACATGCTCCTTCAGGCCTATAAGGTAGGTAGTAACAGTTAGACAACCAAACAAGATTTTATCCCTTCCTGTCCGATTGTTTAATATTTCTGTTCTAACTAAAATGGATATTATATGTCCCTGCCATACATTTTGGTGGTCTTACTGTTGTGTAATAGTGACAGCTGGTAGTGACATTGCTTCCATTTATTGCTCGAGATCTTTTCAAGGAAAATGACAAAGTCAGAAGAATCAGAATAGAGCAGAAAGGGACCTTGAAGGTCTTCTAGTACAGCCCCCTACTCAAGCAGGAGATCCTATACTATTTCAGACAAGTGGCTGTCCAGTCTCTTCTTAAAACCTCCAATGATGGCACCCACAACTTCTGAAGGCAAGTTGTTCCACTGGTTAATTGTCCTGACTGTTAGGAAGTTTCTCCTTAATTCCAGGTTACTTCTCTCCTTGATTAGTTTCCATCCATTGTTTCTTGCCCTGCCCTTTGGTGCTATAGAAAATAAATTGACCCCCTCCTTTTTGTAACAGCCTCTCAAATACAGAAATTCTGCTATCATGTTCCCCCTATCATTCTTTTCTCCAGACTAGCCAAACCCAAATCCTGCAACCATTCTTCTTATGTTTTAGTCTCCAGGCCTTTAATCACCTTGGTTGCTTTTTGCACATTTCCAAAGTCTCAACATCTTTTTTGTAATGTGTTGACCAAAACTGGATGCAGTATTCCAAGCGTGGTCTTACTAAGACTTTATAAAGCGGTATTAATACTTCACGTTTGGCATGATCTGTTTTTAACAAACCCGTCCTGGCTACTAGTTATAACTTTGTTTCCAAATGTTCACAGATCTGTTTTTTGATTATCCTTTCCATTATCTTCCCAGGTATTGACGTTAGACTGATTGGTCTCTAGTTTCCTGGATCTGGGTTTTTTTGTTTTTGTTTTTTTTGTGGTTTTCCTCTGGTAGTTCCCCGGTGCTCCAATATTTTTTTTAAAGATATTATACAATGGTTTTGAGATAACATCTGCCAGCTCCTTCAGAACTCTAGGATGTAATTCATCAGGTCCTGGTGATTTATATTCATCAAGGTCAGACGGGTGTTCTCTTACCATTTTATTGCTTATTTTAATTTTTATTTCTAGTCTGCCTTTTACAGTTATGATTTTGGTAGGTTGGCTATAGTTTCTTTTTGTGAGAAGGCTGATGCAAGAATGAATTAAGCAGCTCTGCTTTCTCTCTACTGCCAATTACTTCCTTGTCATCTTCTCTCTTTAATGGACCGACTGTTTCTTTGGCTTTTTTTTCTTGTTATTTACACTATATGTTGAAAGATTTTTGTTTTATTATCTTTGACTTTTTTGTAAGTCTTTGTTCATTCTGAGCCTTTGCTTTTCTGACTTCATCTTTGCCGATTCGGGCTATTTGTTGATATTCTGTCTTAGTTATGTGTCCCTCTTACCATTTTTTGTAATTATCCGTTTTATCTTTCAGTTTATGAGAGATCTTTGTGCAATCATACTGGTTTCTTCTTGGATTTCTTGTTTTTCTTTTTCAGTGTTTGACTGGGCTTTTATGATCATATTTTTCAGTGTTTCCCACGCTTTCTGTTCTTGTTCCAATAATAAGAGAACAAAATGCTGCTTGTTTTTTCAGATGTTTGGGGAACAGAAATATTTCAGTGATGCCTTGCAATGTGCTGATGTGATATGGCATTGGGGGTTGCTGAAGAAAGGATACGGACTGTGCCATGGTACCGCAGGCAACGCATATGCCTTCTTGGCACTGTACAACCTTACTCAAGACATGAAATATCTCTACAGAGCTTGCAAGGTGAGCACATGTTTATATGGGACAAGATGTCTAGCTTGGCCTGCAGACACAACTTCGATTATCTGCCTTGAAAGGCTGGAAAATGGACTGTCTTATTCTTATTTTTTCTGGATTTTTTTTTTTTAAAAAACCTCAAACTGTTGGGAAAAAAGGTAACAAATTGCTTGGGATTCAGATCTGCAGAACTTCTGAACTGCTGCCTTTTTTACTTTTTTTTTCTTTTGTAAATATTCAAAATACAGTTTACCATTGAAAGTTGTTGATATTGCAAATTTCCTACACAGAAGCCACTTTTGTCAATCTTATCATTTCCCTATTACTCACAGAACTTAAAGTGAGGTTACCTGTTTTTCTTTTCTTTTTCCTTATATAGTCACAGGCTTTGAATTTTGGTGGTGGTGGTGGTAATTGAAATTTATTGTCAATATTCCATGCCTTTGTAGGAGAAAGAGGTTACGTTTACCATTTGTCCTATTTTCTACAGCCCTTTCAATCTTAAATAAAAACCTGGTCTGGAGGATATGAGACCCTCTAGTACAGTGTTTCTCAATCTTAATAATTCTAGGTTAATTGAATTTAAATACCCAAATTCCCCAACCAAATTCTAAGGCTTGAAGTCCACCCATCTTAAAGCTCAAGAATGGTCAGGGTTAGGAGCCTGAATGTGAAAAATTCCCTCAGCCTTCTTGTTTAATCTGCCTATCCTAACCTTTCTTGCCCCATATGTGTGCTTCTATTCGGCTTTTGGCTCAGAAGGCTTGGATTTGCGCCAAAAAGTGGTTATTCTCTCCCAAGCCCAGCCTGAGTTTCTTTTACCAGTCATTTTTTGAGTTTTTTCAGCTAAACTGTGACTGTTAAAATGTTAGCAAAAGGAGCTTAGAAAATACTTACTGTACAAAACACCTGCAAATATATTGTTAGTAGCAGGTAAAGCTCTTAAAATATTCTCTATGTCCAGGATTGATTTTCAGTATTAGCATATCTTGAGACATATCTTGTGCATAAAATTAATGTAGACTGTAAGAAATTATTCCTACAAAAAATTACTTATACTAGATAACAGTGTATTATTATTATTATTATTATTATTATTATTATTATTATTATTATTATTATTATTATTATTATTATTATAGTTTGCAGAATGGTGTTTAAGTTACGGGCAACATGGATGTCGGACACCAGATACTCCTTTTTCCCTTTTTGAAGGTAATAGTCACTTTACTTTTCCTTTCTTCAAAATGTTTTTGACTGATCGATAGTAACAATTGGGATTGGATAACTGAAAAATGGTCTCATACACTCAAATTTCTGCATAAGCTAATAATGGCATTCATGTGGATCAAATCAAATTATTTGCAGCTGAAGGTTATATTTCTGTTTGTAGTTTCCTGCATCTGTTGCCCTCCAGATGTGTAGGGATTATTTATTAGTTGAGAATGCTGGTATAGTATTCCAACACAAATAAAAGTGCCCTTGGTTAAATGAGGCTTCTATTAGAGCAGACAAATGGTTGTCTCTGGGTGTTTTTTTTTTTTTTTTAGGGGGTGGGGATGTCTGCCTTACTAAAATGGCTTTTCCTTATCCATGACAAACTGAAACACAAAGACCTCAAAGTCAAACTGACAAAAAGAAAAATAATTAAAAATACAACATGGACTTCTCTGTCCCTCTTCTGTAACATATTGGAATTGATCATACTATATTATAATTAGCACCAACACTTATATAATACTGGAAATATTTTGTATATCCTAGTATTGCAGATACTGAGAGATAATTTTCCTCCATAAGGTTTTTGGCTAGTTAATGGCACATCTGAAATTAATTAATTAATTCAAAAACTGCCCTGTTTCACCCTTCCATCTAACAGCCACTATGCAGCACTTTCAGTTCATTCTTCACTCAGAAATTTTTATTATATCTAGAAGCTTGCTACGTATTTCACTATTACCATAAATAAATCATTGCAAAATACATGTTGTCTGCTCTTCTAAAGCAATCTTTTTCCATCCTAGATGCCCTAGGTATCTAAACTTAAGTTCCCAAATTTCTTTAGCTACTATGGATATTTGCTAATAGTTCTGAGACTTGAAGACCAGGCATCTGTTTAAGCATAATTATTGTTTGTCTGTTATTATTGTTTTTTACAGGAATGGCTGGAACAATATATTTTCTTGCTGATCTTCTGATACCGACCAAAGCCAGATTCCCAGCTTTTGAACTATAAATTCCTTCTCAGCCAATATTAAATACTGACAAGAAATTCTTCAGTTCTTTGGAAAAGGCAGATTAAGTAGGCTATTTTCTCATTTTTTGGCTAGAAAATTCAAACCGTAAGAGGAGTATTAATGTTTACATTCTCTTCTGTATCTGATCTACTTTTTAAAACTACTAGCCTTTTTTTTAAGCATTCTAGGTTCACATAATACTGTTTTGTCTGTTTTACTGAAGGGGCTGCAACTTGACTAATGCTTTTTGGAAGATAAAAAGCATAATATATTTGGCAGTCAATTATTTTGCCTTGCTTAGTAATTAAAGGACAGATCTTGTAATTATTATATGGCAAGAAATTCCTTGTGTTGGGACTCTCAAAACACAGCAAAGGCTATGGCTAACACAAGAATTTCTCAAAGCCATTTCTCAAACATATATCCTTCTGATTTCTATGCATGTTTGTTGTTAAAACAAATGCACTGCTGTCTTTATCAGAACTTGTCACCAAGTGTATAACTCTTGGATAAATATCCCTGTCTTCAATGAATGCTTTAAAGCTCTTTATAGCACACTTCCAACAGGAATTGAATGTGAATACGTGTGGATATATTTACCGTTGCATTATTCTTATCTGACAGATAGAACAATGTGGCTTATAGCATAGGACCTGTCTGAAATCTTTTTGTTAACCGCCATGTATCACTTAGTATTATCAGTAGCTTGTAAACTCTAATAAATTTATTATATAAAAAAAGAATTTACCAGTAGCCTAGTATTAAGCTTGAGTTAAGGTAAAATGCAAACTGTCCTTCAACTTTAAAAAAAGGCTGAAATTATTCCTCTCACATAGTTAAATTAACACCTGGCTGATCATGCAAGGCAAATACTGAAATACACATTTCATACAAAAGAGAGAGGTAGTTGACTCCAAATGATTAAAAGGGACTGTTCTGTAGTTCTTGCATCTTATAGTGACATAAGTTACTTTGAGACTGCAATAGTTTCCAATGTGAACTGGGGGAGAAAAAGACACGGTTACCTGGATATTCATCATAACTTTCAGACAGCAGTATTCAGTACATTGAATATCATCTTAATAAAAGTATCCTGTTCAATTGACTTTTAGGTACTGTATAAGCTCTGTTTATGTGAATAATTAGTTTGAAGCCTTTGGAACATACTCTAGTCTGCTTTGTTGTTAAGGTTCATTGAATTAAAGCTGTTTTGGACAAATATCTCATTTTATGTTCTTTGTAAATATCAAATATATATATATATATATATATATGCATACACAGAGAGATAGAAGGAAAGAGGGAAGAGAGAGAGAATATAATAGCTCTTTAAAGGAAGGAAATTCTACAAATGATCAGAATACAACCGTGCTGTATAAATTAAAAATGAACTACACAAGTAAAGATTCCCCCAAGTCAACTCAATTTTTGATAACTATATGGACATAGTTATACAGTGGGGTTTTTTTGCAGCAATAAACTGGCTTCTTATTGCCATGTTCAGGCCTACAAACGTATATATATATCCCATTATTCCCTTTTTAGATAAGCAATATGATGTCTCACATATAGATACTAGCAAGTGTGTATCTTCTGTTCTGTTTTTCTGAGGTAAGTCAAGTTGGTTAGATTTTGCTACCTTAAGTTTTTCTTCTATCAAGCTTGATGGGAGGATATGCCCATCTTGTTTTCTGTGCAACCATGCAAAAGTAGATAAGATCCCAGAACATGGAATTGCCATATATGAAAAAAAACCCAGAAGCTATCTCTTTATTCTTGAGAAAAGGGGATGGAATTACAATAACAAGCTGCAAGGGAAGCACCCTTGAATACATTTTAATCAAGCTGTGAATGGAGAAACAAGATTGCTCATACATGATTGTGGAACTAGAAAGCAGGAATGGGGCAGTGGGATCAGAACTGAGAGAGTAGAAGAATGTAAGCCATAAATGAGATGCCTAAAGAAAAGAAAAGCATGGCCCAAGCCAGCTGAGTCTAGTAGGCTGCCCTCATGGGATCAGAAAGGAGCAAAGCAATGAGCCAGAAGAATAGGCCTTGCTGTTTTGTACCTAAGGAGTCTCCAGAAACAATTAGGAGAGGAGAGAAAGATGCATCTCCTGCTGCTCTGAGATCAACTGTGCTGGAATCAGCCTGCAGCCTTTGATCAGGGAGTTGCCATAATCTTTGTGTCTTTAGCTATAGCTTTTTATCCCAGGGGGCTAATTGTGACAGGTTTGGATTATCAGCATATTGATTCATTCATTCATGTAATAAATTTATACGGCCATCCATCTCATATATATGACTCTGGGAGGCTGACAGAATAAAAACTGTTTTTGCTATGATTAATTTTGTTTAGAAGAAAGTATCATCTCATTTAGAACATTTATGCCAGCAGGTACTTTGAAGGCCATGAAAACTATAGGCAGACATAATTATTGTTTCAAGTTGTGAGACTGGAGAAATTCAATTCCCTTGATCCCTACCTTGGTCTCTTCTGGGGCAGTAATTGTATTATTAGCATCTTTTAAAAAAAACCCAACATGTGAAAATATGTTTATTACAATGTAATATAATTTATTATAACACAGTGAATGTTTGCTGCTCTTGGGATAACTGTCTGATAAAAGTAAATAGCATGTTTTGATTTAACAGCTGTACAGTTTTTATGTTCTCATTGTGCCTATAGTCAAATAACATGATATCTACAGAAGTTACAGAAGTTAATACAGAAGTTATTAATTACATAGGCAATGCAATTTTAGTCCCTTGCTCAAATATTATATGCTAACTGTATGTCTCCACTACCAACAGATGGCAGTACAGTTCAATGCTTTTTTTACTATCAATATGCTGATAAAAAGAGGTAAAGATAAAAAGACAAAGTACTTCCATTAAAAAAAAAAATTGGATGGAAAAATATCACATGGAACATTATTGATCATTATGTTGATAAAGAGCCAGTTTTTATCCAAAGGTGAAACATGTCACCTTTAATTGTCTTTCTATTATAAAACAGTAGTAATTTTTGCTGTGCCTTCCACTCAGCAAATCTGTTGCCCTACAGATATTGATAAATTCAGGATTTTTTTATTTATAACCTCAAATCATACATCTTTAAATCATATTACCCTTGTTAACTACCCTTGTTAAAAGCATATCAATAAACATGGATATTAAACAAGAAAATGGCATCATATACAAATGTTGCTTCTATCATTTTTTACTTGGCATGAGGAGACGGACAGCCAAGCTTTTAAAATATTCTCTGAAGTGTCCATTATATATAAAAAATGTATGAAATTAATTCCACTTTAAGGTAATAAAGGAACATTTTTAATGTTCTTTAAAATACTTAACTACTAAGAAATTATGTTAATTTATATTAATTAGTAAGTTATTACTGTGAAATCAAAAGGTGTTTTAATTAATTTTAATTATACTGCCATTTTGCAGTTTTGCGGATGGTCACTAGGATGCTCTTGAAAGATAAATATATTGTCAGATATTAACAGATATTTGCTTGTTATATTAAATGGTATGCAAATTACCAAATCTCTTCAGTAATTAGACAAAATACATTGATTCATCTTTCAATGGCAAGATAATTTTGTTGCATCCAGAATTGCTTGATCCTTTATCATTTATTTTTGAACACATCCCAGTTCTTTTTAACAGTAAACTGGGATATAGAAGTATAATGAAATGGAATCTATCTTGGTTAAATATTCATGTAACTGATTGCTTATAAAGGAACTGGAACAAGAACTGTAGAACAATCAATCCTTCTTTGGGGGATGCTGCTGAATCTACTGAAGATGTGTACCTTTAATGAATTCTACTTGAAAAAGTTCTTGCGAAGTATGTTCCTTATATGATCTAGACAGGCAACTAAAGGGAAGCACACACAAAACTACTGGGGTAATGTATGAAGCAGCTGAGAAAAATACACATAGCTGAGACTTTACCCATACATTATTATGCATTTATGGATATTAATTAACCTTATTTGACCTTCTACCTTATTATTGCACATATTTATAGAGGTTGGTTTCTGTGTCTATGTATCAATATAATTATATATGCTACAATTTATTTAGTATAATTGGAACACAGTGGAAATATTTGCCCTGGCACATCTCATGAACCAGAGGCTTATAGCCATTTGTTCTTTAAAAAGTTACTAAATTAGTTTCCCCAAAATGAATGCCTATATTGATCTTCGATTGTCTAAAAATACTAGAGAGGAATATGGGTAATAACATAGGGGACTTTGAATGAAAAGAATCTGGGGTTGAACAGAGCAAATAAATAAGCCCTGACATTTCTTGAAAAGATTTCATCACGCCTCAGAAATTTCCGGCAAGTGGTTCAAGTTCTGATTGGGCAGAGTTTGTGTTGTTCACAGCAGCCACAATTTGTCACAGTTTTTACAGTGACTGTAACTAAAACCATGATGGGCTGTTCTTCCATCTCATCAACAGTTGGAGCCAGGCCCATAAATAGTTGCTATTCAGCATGCAACAGACTGCACAACTGGGACAAATGCTTCATGTGACAACTATTGGGCATAATCAGATTCAGTCTCAGCATTTGTCTTCATTTTAAAATAGTTCATCATCTTCCCTTCATCAGTCTTGGGTAGTTTTGAATGGAGGGCAAAAATCAGTATTTGTGGAGCATAATTTCTTGCTCCAAAAGAACTCTGGATTCTACTGGATAGATTCATTTAACTGAGTTTCATGCAGAACAGAGCAATCTGTTCCTTTTACTATGAAGCTTTCCTGAGCTTGTGGTGGTCTTCCTTCTCATTTGTTATACTAATCCATAGATGTCAAATTCATGATGACACGTTGCTGTCGTGATGTTTTGCAAAGTTTTTCCTATTTGTGGATCTGGGGTGGGAGTGGCCTGCACGTGACTCATCCGGCCTGTGGGCTGCCAGTTTGACACCCCTGTACTAATCCTTTCTGAGCTCTCACTAATGCTCAAGACCAGGAAACTAAAACCAGGTAGTTGTATGTTGAGCAATGTTTTTGACTCACGATGATTGTATGATCTGAAAATGGAGGGCATAGTCTTTAACCCTTTCCCATGGTCAATTTCCTGGTCTAAATGAGATTGACTACACCCTCTGCAGGGTGAATAGTCTCCTGTCCTCTCAAGGATTTGGATGGATTGCTGGCAATCACTAGAAAAAAGTAAATGGCAACAATAAGCAACCCAGATTCTCAACATGATTGCCTCTGAATGGCGTCTCCAAACCAACCTTAGTCCCTTGCATACTGAAAACCAAACAAGTATGAAACCATAATAACAACACTGGAGTACTGGTGAAGAAAAAGAAGTTAATTTGAGTCTACATATAGTATATGTTCAGTTTTGAGCCTTCACTGGGGTGGAAGCATCTCGGCTTCTCTCTTATTGCATCAGAGGACTTTCAGTGTTCCTTAATAATATTAATTCCTTGTTGTAGAGGGATGAACAAGTAGATTCCAGCCTAGCTTTTCTGTTCACATTGTTCAGCACTTTGCCAACAAAATTGTTCATATTCACCAAAATCTTGATTGTTCATGGGTATCATGATGAGGTAAGTTGTGTGACATCTGGAATTCCATTTGGCCGGTGAACTCTGATGAAATGAGCAGGGTTTTCTCTTTTATAACTTCTACCACCTCTGGACCTCTCCTCCCTTCTGGCTCCTTTGAGGAAAAAATGGAAACAAAGTTGACTGGAAGTTTGCTAGTACATCTTTATAAGAGGGTGATATTTCCAACCTTGAAAGAGGCTGTGGTGTACCCCCTCTAAGAAAGAGATACACACAAATCCAGCCATATTTGACAACCATTATCCATTTTCCAAGCTTTCTTCTTGGGGTAAAGTTACTGAAAGGGAAACAATGACAAAGTATTCTAAAGAAATCATCTGGACCACTTTCAAACAGGATTGAGGCCTTGACATAGAACAGAAACAATTGGTTGTGCTGATCAATGAGCTTTTTTGGAAGCTTGGAATCTTCTAGTCCTTTTGACATCACTGATCATGAGCATCTGAGGGACTTGAAGTGGTTCTACTACTACCTTAGCAGGTGATCCAGTTGGTAGTGATTGGGGAGGAAACATCAACCTTCATACATATAGTACTCATTCCTTCCACTGCTTAACATCTCACAAACCATTGGGAGAATTTATTTGTCAGTGTATACATCAGTGTTTTAAATATGTTGATGATACCCAGCTATACGTTGCCATCCTAGGCTATACCAAAGATCTGATAGAAGGTTTTTCCTTATATCTCAAAGTTGTAGGTTGGAATAATGCAGGTTGAGACTGAACTCAAGCAAGATGGAGTTGCTGTTTCTCTAGCAGGCTTCACAATCAATACCAATATTGACTTGTATGTGGAGTGGTAGATCCATGACCCGGGAATCCTCTTAGACGATGACTACTACTACTACTACTACTACTACTACTACTACTACTACACAGCAACTACTGAATGGGCAAATGGAAGACATGAGCAAGGGAGAGGAGATTGTCCAGATTCTGTTGAGCACCAATTGTATCCTGCAGAGAATAAGGAAAATGATCTCAATGGAAATATGCAATAACCATTACTGAGGCCAAGGGGACTGAAACATTTTTAAGCCGTGAGGGGGGGAAAGACAGAAAGAAAAAAGGATCTCAGGCACTGCCTGATTATAACATAGAATCTACATAGAATGTAGAATCATAGGGCTGGAAGGGACTTCAGAGGTTTAGTCCTACCCCCTGCCTAACGCAGGAGACCTTATACCATTCTGGGCAAATATCTGTCCAACCTTTTCTTTAAAACCTCCAGTGATGAAGCACCCACAACTCCCTGAGGCAAGCTATTCAACTGATTACTTGTTCTCACTGTCAGGGAAGTTCTCCTTAGTTCCAGGTTGGATCGCTCTTTAACAAGCTTCCAGGTATTGCTTCTTGTCCTACCCTCAGGTCCTTTGGAGAATAAGTCAATCCCCTCTTCCCCTTCCAGTACCAAAGACAGTGACCATGTTACCTCCAGTACTGAAGATAGTTACTGTTGTGGCCCATCAGCAGCCTGTGCAGCTAGTAGCTGATTCTGACAGCAAGGAGGTTGGTGTAGTGCTGCACCAGCAGCCTGTGCAGCTGGCACTCAAGTCAGACAATGAGGAGGCTGGAGAAGATGTGGTGCCAGAGGCGGGGATTCAGCCAGGGCCTTCAGAACCTCCAGAAGCTCCCTTAAATGAAGAGGATGAAGAGGAGGAGCCTCTTCTTGATGTACGGGCACACAGAGTTGTCAAAAGGCAGGAGTGGCTCCTCAGGAGGATGTCTCCTCGAGAGTAAGGTTTGGGGCTAATTGGCCATTCCCTTAGCCTATTTAAGGAGGAACGCCTACTGAAGCAATTGGCAGGGAACAACTTCGTTCACATACCTTCGTGTCTTGTCTTGCTTATCTTATCAGCTTCCTGCAAATTTCTTCTGGGCATTCTGCCAACCACAGTAAGCTTTCAGTATTCTTTGAATTCTTGGCGGCTGTTAATACAGTTAATTAACAGCCGTTGTTGTAAAAAAACTGGTTTATTTAGTAAACTAAGGTTTGAACGGACTTTGTGTGTGCTGCGTTCTTTGGGGTCCGTAGCTGGGGCAGAACAGTTACCCTAACCCTAACCCCTAATTCTTGTTAGGCTAGAGATACCTAGCATCAGCCAGATATCTAGCATGGCTTTTCCCTTTGATGCTTGCTTGCTATCGGCTGCCATAGTAACAGGGGGTGGGGCATGGCATTGAGGTTTGCAAAGTGTGCTGGTGTGATGAAGGCCTATGTGAACTAAAAGGGAGGTTTGCGTTCAAGAATTTCTGCACTGCTGAATGGAGTTGTTTACACCTAGTCAAGGCCAACTGTCCTACAACTCCGAATGGATGAAAAGACCTGAAGATGTGTCCCACATGGCAGTATGTGGGACATGGATTGGATATTCAGCCTGGGTTCCTAGGGGGAGGGATTTGGAGAAATCCCTTTCAATATGTAACCTTTTGGCTCAGATCTTGCTTTTCTTTCACTGTTATCATTTCAAACTCAGTAAAAGTACCTCTTCTCTAATTCAATGGAGTCGGGGGTTTTCTTTCTTGGGTTTTGAATGGAGGCAGGCCTGACACCTAGTCTAAAACCTTAATTCATATGGTGTAGTTTATTTGCTCTTTCTTCTCTGAACTCTTTCTAGGATCTCAGTATCTTTTTTGTTTGTGGCAACCAGAATTTGATGCAGAATTCCAAGTGTGGTCTCATTAGTGCAATATAACATAGTACAGTGATGGCGAACCTT
Organism: Pituophis catenifer annectens; assembly: GCF_029215685.1. Lineage (NCBI taxonomy): Eukaryota > Metazoa > Chordata > Lepidosauria > Squamata > Colubridae > Pituophis > Pituophis catenifer. The sequence goes on from NW_027256881.1 coordinate 175,787,821, forward strand.
TTTCTCGTTGCATTATTTATTTATTATTATTTGTTTTATTTTTATACCGCCCTTCTCCTGCGGGACTCAGGGCGGTGTACAGCTGAGATAAAACATAGCATATAAAATTTAAAAACAGTTTAAAAAACAAATAATTTCGGCCCAAAATTTAAAACAACCCAATTAAAACCGAATTCAATTAAAACTGAGAAGATGGGATCAAGTCAGCCTGGCTAGATGGAATAAGTGTGTTTTCAGGGCCCAACGAAAAGTCTGGAGGTCTGATATCGTGCATATCTTGGGGTAGGTCATTCCAGAGGGCAGGTGCTGCCACAGAGAAGGCTCTCCTCCTGGGGGTCGCCAGCCGGCACTGTCTGGCCGACGGCACCCTGAGGAGGCCCTCTCTGTGCGAGCGAACCAGTCGGTGGGAGGCTATTGGCCGCAGAAGGCGGTCTCGCAGATACCCCAGCCCTAAGCCATGGAGCGCTTTAAAGGTAGTCACCAATACCTTGAAGCGCACCCGGAAGACCACAGGAAGCCAGTGCACCTCGCGCAGGAGAGGTGTCATGTGAGCGCCCCATCGCTCCCATAATCCCCCACGCGGCCGCATTCTGGACTGACTGCAGCCTCCAGGTGGAACCCAAGGGGAGCCCCATGTAGAGAGCATTGCAGTAGTCCAGGTGGGAAGTGACGAGTGCTTGAGTGACCGTGCGTAGGGAGTCCCAATCCAGAAAGGGGCGCAACTGGCGTATCAGGCGAACCTGATAAAAAGCCCCCCTGGCCACGGCCGTCATGTGCTCTCCTAAAGACAGCTGTGCATCCAGGAGGACGCCTAAGTTGCGAGCCCTCTCCGTGGGGGCCAATGATTCGCCCCCAATAGCCAGCGATGGCACCAGCTGGCTATATCAGGACGCCGGAAGCCACAGCCATTTGGTCTTGGAAGGGTTGAGTCGGAGCCTGTTTCTCCCCATCCAGGCCCGCACGGCCTCCAGGCACTGGGACATCACTTCAAGGGCATCGTTGGGGTGGCCTGGGGTGGAGATGTACAGCTGAGTGTCGTCAGCGTACTAATGGAACTCCACCCCAAAGCCACGGATGATCTCACCCAGCGGCTTTACATAAATGTTGAAGAGAAGGGGCGAGAGGACCAGCCCTTGTGGCACCCCACAAGCAAGGCACCTAGGGGTCGACCGCTGCCCCCGTCAACACAGATTGTGACCGGTCAGAGAGGTAGGAGGAGAACCACCGCAGAACGGTGCCCCCCACCCCCAGCCCCTTCAACTGGTGCAACATGATACCATGGTTGATGGTATCAAAAGCCGCTGAGAGATCTAACTGGACCAGGATAGAGGAACAACCCCTATCCCGAGCCCTCCAGAAATCATCCACCAATGCGACCAATGCCGTTTCCGTGCTGTGCCCAGGCCGGAAGCCGGAAGTGTGTGTGTGTGTGCACACGATAACGCGAGCGTGTGCCAGCATCCATAATGCAATGCAACCCCCATGCATGTGCATGTGCACATGACACCCCCACACATGCGCCCCTTATTGCGCACACTCCCCCATGCATGTGTTCTGCATTGCGCATGCGCAGTCCCCCGCATGTGCTGCGTGTCCCCCCCACTGCAGCCTGTTTTGGGCCTGAGAAGTCTGGGCTTTCGGGGGAAGAGATTGAAGCCCCGGCCCGCTGCTTCTGGCAGCGCAAGAACTGCGGCCGCCGGGTGCAAGGGGGTGGTGGGAAGGATCTGCTGTCTGGGTCTTCCTTGTCACCCCCACCCGAGCAGGCTGTCCAGGGGAAGGGATTGAAGCCCCGCCCGCTGCTTCTGATTGAATCCCTTCCCCTGGACAGCCTGCTTGGGTGGAGAGACAGGGAAGACCCAGACAGCAGATCCTTCCCACCACCCCCTTGTACCCATTGGTGGCGGTTCTTGTGCTCCCCTTCCCCAGCGGTAGCAGGAGCACCTGGCGAGGGAGAGGGTGGCGGCAGGCTGCAGCAGCAGGCTGGTCGTGCTGGCTATGAGGCAGCAGCAGCTCCTCCTCCTGCCACCCTTGCGCTTCAGGCAGTGTCCAGGCAGCCATACCTGTCCTCCCCCTGCAGCAGCCCACATGGATTCCAGGCAGCGCAGCTTCAGAGCCTTTCCTTGCAGTGGCGGTGGTGGTGATGAGGCAAGTAGGCATCCAGGCATAGGGGAGCGACTGGTGGCAGTGCTTCTGGCTGGCAAGGGGTGGATATCCCGGAGCTTTATGCTGGCAATGATGGCATGGCCGGTGCACACCCGCACTAAAGGCCAGCTGGTTGTCATGCACACATGCGCACCAGTAACCCGCATACTAGCTGGCTGCTGCACATACATGCCCTGGAAACCCGGAAGAGGAATGGGCGACACCACGAGTGCCAAGCAACATGGCTCTGCGTGCCACTTCCGGCATGCGTGCCATAGGTTCGCCAACACGGACATAGTATATACACTTCTCATCATCTTGATACAATTCCACTTTTGATTCAATCTGGGACTGCGACTGCAGCATACTACTCACTCATAAATTATTGATTGTACATAAGACACCTAGATGCTTTACAGTTTATAACGGTAATCCAAATACCATGTATTCTATACCTGTGCATTTAGTTTTTCCTGCCTAAATGCAGGACCTTACTTTCCATTGAATTTAACATTGAATCAGCTTGACATCAATACCTGGGAAGATCCTGGAAAAAATAAGCAAGCAACCGATCTGTGAACACCTAGAAGCATACAAAGTTATAACCAGAAGCAAACAGGTTTGTCAAAAGCAGATCGTGCCAAACAAATCTTATTGTACCCTTTGACAAAGTGATTAAATTAGTGGACCAGCGAAATGCTGTGGTCATAGTATACTTGGATTCCAGTAAGGTATTTGACAAACACAACCTAGTTTTAGGTAAGATCACAACCTAGTTCTAGGTAAGCTAGAAAAATGTGGGATAGATGGCATCACCAGCAGATGGATTCATAATTGGCTGACAAATCATACTCAACATGCAGTCCTTAATGGAACTACATCTACATGGAGGGAAGTAAGCGGTGGGGTACCCAAACATTCTATTTTAGGTTCAGTACTCTTCAATATCTTCATAAACAATTTAGATCAGGGAATAGAATGGGGAAGTCATCAAGTATGCATATGACATCAAGCTGGCAGGAAGAGACAAAACTCCAGAAGATAGGCTCAAGATCCAGATGGATCTCAACAGACTTGAATACTGGGGCCTTCTAATGAAATTTGTTAGGTGTGTTTCTTTTGGACAGTAGATATCATTCCAAAAATATATTCAGTCATGAGTTTCATCTCACCAAGTTTCAATAATGATAACCATATCATACCTATCAGTACTATTGTATAATAGTACTTCATATGCTCTCTGCTTATTCCCCAAATTTTGAGCATTAGTGTACAGGCATCTGAGTCCCTTATGATCCTGGGTTTGCTTCCTATATCTCCTGTTTTGTATTTGAGTTTTCCTTCTTTCCCATCCCGCCCTATCTCCTTGTTTGATTAGTTGTCTTGGGGTTTTTGCTTGGGATTATGTACTAAAGATTGGTCGCCCTCCCCTTCCAGTTTTAGTTTAATTGAGTTTAATTTATAAGAAATGGCAGCGGAGAGTTTTGAAAGGGGGGTAGTTTTACAAGCAGGGGATATTTACAATATTCTGTTACTATAATCTCAATACAAGTAATCTTAATCTTCCTGTGAAATTCATTTCATGGTCTGATGTAGTTCTACTTTATGCATGAAAGCGGACTGGGTGAATTTGAGCCAGTCATTTTCTCTCAGCCTATGACATTAGGCTCAGGTGACAAACTGGTCTGTCAATTCCTGTATCCATCAATGAATTAATATTCCATGGATTACCCCCCTCAAAAAATAAATGCTAGGAAGGAAAATCATTATTGTAACTTGTTGAGTTATTGGTAGTTTTAATGTATTTATTGGGGATATTTTTAATGTCACTGTTGGTTTTATTGATTGTTTTATAAACCACCATGAGTCTGTGTTGATTCAGCAATATGCTAGTAGAACCAATCAAGTACCTATAGTGTTATGTCTAGTGACAGGCCAATGTCCATACTTCTAAGATTGTAAGGGAAACGTTTGGCCATTAAGCAGCATTCGTTCCAGACATCCTAGCACTCTTGCTATATCTCTTTCTATAAATTAAGTTATATCAGATTCTTGAAACAGAACAACCAGCTTTGAAGTTTTATGAGCCTGGAAAAGCTAGTGGGACCTCAGTTGTTCCCAGTATGAAATTAATATCTATAATTAGTGGGTTAGGTAATCTCTTCAATGAGTCCCAGTTGTATAGGTATACTGTTATACGGTTTCTGAATTGGACAGGATTTTCTGAGAAATAAAAAGTTTATCAAAAGTGATTTTATGTATGGTTTTGCTGTGGTTATCTCACTAACTATGCTTCTGGAAAAAAATTTCTTTAATTCGCAACACTAGCTCATACATTTGTACAGAATTGTATACAAAGTTATATATTAATCTGATTCAGCATGGCAATTTGTTATCATGGGCAATTTAATGTTGACTTTATTATAATAACAGCTTTAAGGATGCAAAATATTAATGGATTACAAAATTCAGATCACTAAGAAAAATTTACCTTGAGAAGCAGTGGATGAAAACACGATGCAAACTGTAATAGTCTCAGAAATCTTTAATTGAAAATTCCCATGAGTGTTTCATGCATACGCCAAGAGTATGCAAAGACATGTGTGTGTATGTGTGTGTAACTTTCTCAACTTTAAATTATTTAACATGTTGTCTTCTGTGTTTTTTAGCTTCATTATGTGTGTCTGTATGTGCTTTAAAACTCTTTGACCCAGTCTGCAGAGACCGTCTTCATCCTATTTTGAGCGCTGCTTAATTATCTAAGATTTATAGTCTCAGTCTTAGCTAATGGACATCTTCTACGGATGACCTCAGAATTCATAAGATACATGAGAAGCAGAATGACATTCTTAAGACACATGCCTTTTGACTCCATTGCTAAATAAGGTGTTTGGGATGGGCATTTCAAGAAGGCATTTCAACAAGCCATGCAATAGGACTAAAGTCATGAAATTGGCTTCCAAAAGAATTTTTAAAAATCTATTAAGCTACTCAGCTTATGTATTTCAAACGTCTTCCAGAAACTATTAAAATAATGAGAAGAACTAACCTCCACCCCATTTAGGGAAGTAGTTAAGGCACCTTTCATCTGTCAAAACTGTTGGGGAGAGGAGTGATTCCTTCCCATCCTGCATTTTCCTTAGGAACATGGGACTAAGTGCTCCTTTCTCCAGAGCACAGAATGTAAACTTCTAATCAGGGATCAAATCTTCCTTACCTTTTCAACTGTTATGGCAGTGATCTGTTCAAGTAAGGAGATCTCTTAAAAGGATGTAGCTGCTCATTCCCATCTCACACATGCTCACTGCCATCTGGAGGAGAAGGTACAGAATCTTGGTGCTTACTCTTGCCTTTTAATTTAGATTTCAGTTTCTAAGGCTTTTCATCATTTGTGCATCATTTAACACATTTACCTCATTTTTCCTTAGTAAGGCATAAAAGACCAAATACCAATAATAATAATAATACCACTAAAAGTCTTAGAAATATACAACAGAATTCACAACAGTGATATTGAAAACATGTAAGCAACATTTCATTTCATTCCACTCACAAATTAATGGTGAATATATGTGTTCCAGTCTCTGGAATCTGCCCTTTAATATAGTGGATGACAACATTTAAGTTATAGCTACCTAAAATCCCTATGAAATGTATTAACTGCGAACTGTTCATGGTAGAGGGCTGGTTTAAAATAGATTTTACTATATCTCAATTGTATTCAGTGAAGAAGTATAGGGAAACTCTATAGCAAATACATGGACTGTGGAGCATTGCAGTTCCAAGAATCTGAACTGCTGGAAGAATTACAAAAGGGATTGTTATTTTTAAACATATAGAAAGGGCAAATCAGAATTACCAGAATTAGCGTTATGCATGGTGATCCCCAGATTTTAAATCAGACAGTGAGAACTATTTCATGGGGCTTATCAAGTTAACCCCTTTTCTCTTTGAAGAGTTCAGCAAAATGAGAATTACAAACGAATACACACACACGCACATATTGTTGATTGTTGATCTGTCCAAAAGTGTAAATAGACATGACAGAAATTATTATCGTTTGTCACATAGTCAGCCAGATGTTTAGACTGGATTTTGATCTTTTATCTACCTTCTGAGTCCTTACTAATGAGGGAGAATGAAAATACCCTGTTGATCTATTGGAGTTGATGGGGCCTAAGTGGAAAATAGCAGGCCCCTGGAAAGCGACATGAACCAAAGTTTTAGTTAGGATGATTTCATAATGTACCAGAAATATTTGTAAACTGCTGAACAGTTGCAATTTGTGCATAGTAGATAGTTTCATCAGTATATTTGGAATAAGAAGGATGAAACCGTGCGATATAAAGAACTGAAAGTAGCAGATAGATGAAGGTTTCAGAGGTACACGGGTATAAGTGGAAACTGATTGTCAGTAAGAAAGAACAAGGAAGTTAAGTTGTGAAATGTGTGCAGAAAAGTATAAAAAGTGTGGCTTGAGATGAGTTCGGGGCCACTGACCTATAGCTATTCATTGCTGGATCAACTATGTTAGTGGACCTCATTGCAATGGGTTATTGATGTAAGTTGTTTTATGATGGTTGTTTATGTTCCAAATTATTACTGAAATAAACCTCTGAATCTCAAAGTAAGAATTATTAGTTTGTGTTGCTGTCTTCTGTTTCTTTGATTGGATTTTTTTTCACGACACTAAGGACCTGGGATAGGTAGATGTTCAAGTAAAGCTACCTTTTGCAATTGACTGATGGTGACTTTCTCACTGATGATGATGTTCAAGTACGGCAGCAGTTATTTTGGGATTGCACTCAAGGCACATATTACCACTGGTACTATCATTGCTTTCTTTTGCCAGTTGTTCTATTTTTATTTGCAGGTCTTTGTATTTTGTGATTTTTGTACAGTTGGTTATTTTCTATTCTGCTCACTCCAGGTACTGCCAAGTTCACTATCCAGACTTTGTCTTTCTTATCGACAATTGTTAATGCTGTGGCTTTTTATGACAGGTGCCTGTATGTCTAAATTCTAAAGTCCCAGAGCAGTTTAGCTTCTACATTTTCTATTACAGTGATGGTTAACCTTTTTGCCGTCATGTGTCAGAAGCAGGGGGACTTTGACTTTGAAAATTTAAAAGAATTTATATCTCAGGCTTTGGATGATAAATTTCAAAAATCTCAACAGGAAATAGATGATAAACTTCAAAAATCTCAACAGGAAATTATGCAGGAAATTAATGAAATCAAAGATATGGTGAAACAGGATTATGTCAAGGTGACTAAAAAAATATCAGATGTGGTGTCTGGCCTTGCAGAATTTATTATTAAAGTGGACTCTAAAGTGGAAGAATTTAAATCAGAAGTCAATGTTAAGATGAAAGACAATGATTATAAAATTTCTGATGTTGATGACAAAATGCAGAGAGTTGAAAACGAAATTGTAATGATGCAATTCAGGGCAATGGAATTTGCTATAAGGCTTCGAGGAATCAGAGAGGATGACAGACAGGATTTGAGACAGACTTGTGCTGAGGCTTTGGCAGTGATATTAAAAATTAATTCTGATGTGGTTTTTTACAAAATAGACAAAATTTACAGAGTGAATTCTTGGGTGGCCAGACAAAGACAATTGCCTAGAGATGTGGTGATATATTTTACAGACAGAGCAATAAGAAATGACATCCTGCAAAAATCTTTTCTCACCTCTGTGCAAGTGGGGGGCGCACAAATTGGAGTTTACAAAGAACTACCACCTAAGATGCTGAAAGCCAGAAAAGATTTTGGCTTTCTAGTAAATGAACTGAAAAAACAAGAGATACCATTCCGGTGGGATGCCCCAACTGGCATAATTTTGAAGTATAAGGGAGAAAGACATCTTTTGAACACTGTGGAGAAGGCGGAGCATTTTTATACTACTATCTTCAAAGAAAGAACACCATCTTCACGTACATCTACAGTGCTGGAGATTAAGGAGAGTGATAAGAAGCAACTCCAGCAAGAATTGCAAGAACAGTCTAAGCAGGTGGAGTTAGAGGAAACGCAGGGTGCTGTAGGAGGTCTCTTGGAGGAGCCTCTGTTAGAATCTTCTCCAATCTTGGACCCGGCTCGGATGGTTGAAGTTAAAGATCAGCGTATAACTCGTGCAAAATCTAAGCAACTTAAAGAAAAGCAACAACAGGAAAGACAATATAAAAAGGGAGCTAAGAGTACTACACAAGAGACTGAAGCCATGGGGGGAGCAAGACCGAAGATTTTGGAAGATATTCGGTTATTCTGCTCGTTGCTTCAGAAAGATAAAGATAAAGATGACAATTAAGTGTTTATCTTGGAATGTGAATGGGTTGAACTCAGTACAGAAAAGGAAGAAGTTATTTGCTTACTTGAGACAATTTAATAATGATATAATTTGTTTACAAGAAACTCATATCACAACTCAAGATCAAAAATACTTGATAAACTCTAAATTAGGAACACATTTTATATCTTCAACTTTGCAAAAAAAAGAATGGTGTGGTTATTTATGTAAACAAAAGATTAACAGCTAAAATTATAGAAGCAGATGAAGATGGTAGGTTTATAGCAATTGAATTGCTTACAGTAAATGGCCAAATTCTTTTGATTGGAATTTATGCTCCCAACCAACAACAGGATCATTTCTATAAAATGTTACATACTAAAATACTGCAATGGGACTATAGATCTATTTTTATTATGGGAGATTGGAATGGAGTAATTGATTCTAAACTAGATAAAAAGAGTTTGGCGAAATCCAGGATCAGATTACCACAAACTTTTTTTGATATGAAAGAAGACTTGGAATTAAAAGATATTTGGAGAATACATAATCCAAAAGAATTGGACTATACTTTTTTTTCTGATAGACATAGATCCTTCTCTAGAATTGACTTTATTTTGTTGTCAGATGATTTACTTGTTAAGACAAAAAGAACAAAGATTTTTCTAAGAACTTTGACCGACCATAGCCCAGTATGGATAGAAATCGAGATGGGTAAGACTGAGCGACGCTCTTGGAGAATAAATGAAAACTTGTTCAGATATGAAAAAAATATAATAGAACTTAAAAAGCACTTGAAAGAATTTTTTGAAATAAATTTGAATAAAGGTACCCCAACTGAAATTGTGTGGGACGCGAGCAAAGCTTATATGAGAGGGGTGCTCATTTATATGAACTCTAAACATAGATTGATTCGACAAAAGAAAAGATCTGAATTGGAAATAGAAATAAAGAACAAAGAACAGCTGCTTATTAAAAACCCAACAGATGAAAGAATACGTGGTGCTATAAAACTTTTGAAAGATCAATTTCAAATGCTTATGGCGGAACAAGTTGCAACAAATTTACAATATGCGAAGCATAATACATTTTGTAATGCCAATAAACCAGGCAGATGGTTGGCCTACACATTAAGGAAAAAGCAGAGTACACGGACTATTGATAGTATTGATATTGGAGGGAAAGAAATCTTTCAACAAAAATTAATTAAAGAAGCTTTTGTGGACTATTATACTAAACTATATGCTAAAGATGATGTGCAGAATGGACTTATAGAAAAATACTTAGATAATAAAAGAGTTACAAAAATTACTGACCAACAAAAGGAAAGAATGAATTATCCTATAACAGAGGAGGAGATAATAGTAGCAATTAAACAATTAAAAACTGCTAAAGCTCCCGGAACGGATGGTTTGACTGCAATGTATTATAAAACTCTGCAAGCAGAAATGGTGGAACAACTTAGAGATCTATTTTGTAATATTCAACAAGGGGGTAAAATACCCCCATCATGAACAACAGCTTATATTTCTTTGATACCAAAAGAGCAAGCAGGTCCTAAAAAACCGGAGAATTATAGACCAATATCTCTTCTGAATACTGATTACAAAATGTATGCAAAAGTACTAGCCAACAGGTTGATGCCAGTAATTCAAAAGGTGATTCATGATGATCAAGCGGGATTTATCGAGGGTAGATATATGAAGGATAATGTAAGGCAAGTAATAGACTTATTGGAATATCTTGAGAGGAATAAACAGGTACCTGCAGTGCTGGTCTTTTTGGATGCGGAAAAGGCCTTTGATAGAGTGGATTGGAATTTTCTATTAAAGACTTTTAAAAAGATGGACTTTGGGGACCAATTTATACAGGCAGTTTCAGCAATTTACCAAGAGCAAAAGGCACAGATCATTATTAATGGAAGTTTGACAACAGAGTTTAAAATTGAAAAAGGAACAAGACAGGGATGTCCGTTATCCCCACTGCTATTTATTCTAACACTAGAAGTCTTGTTAAATACAATACGGGACTCTAATATCTTGAAAGGTATAATGATTAGGCAAGAGGATTACAGAATAAAGGCATTTGCAGATGATCTGGTCGTTACCCTAACACAGCCAATGGAATCAATAATCCAGATGAAGGACATTATACAAGACTATGGTAAAGTTTCAGGTTTTAGACTGAACCAGAAAAAAACTAAGATGATAGTTAAAAATATGACACAAGATCGTAAACACGAGCTTGAAAGGAGGGCAGGTTTTGAGATTGTACCAAAGGTAAAATATGTAGGAGTTCAGGTTGCAGAATCAAATATGAAACTGTTTCAAAATAATTATGAGGTGTTGTGGCGAGACGTACAGAAAGATATGGAGACTTGGAAAAAACTGCAGCTGTCTTTACTTGGAAGAATAGCAGCAGTTAAGATGAACATTTTGCCAAGATTTCTTTTTCTGTTTCAAATGATTCCGGTGCTTAAAAGTGATAAACAACTGAAAGTGCGGCAAACTGGAGTGAATAAGTTTGTCTGGAACGAGAAAAAACCGAGAGTGAAATTGAAAATTATGCAAGATGTTCCAGAAAGGGGAGGTCTTAAACTTCCAAACCTACAGTTATATTATGAAGCAGCAGCTTTGACTCTAGCAAGTGATTGGTTTGGAAGGAAAAAGACTGGAATACTGAATATAGAAAGTTTTGATCTTGAATTTGGATGGCATGCTTACTTATTTTATGACAACAAAGTGGATAAAGTATTTAAAAGCCATATACTTAGAGATTCTTTGATGAGAGTTTGGAAGAAGCACCGATTCAAATGGGATTATAAAATACCGCTATGGCTGGATCTTGGTCATATTATGTGGAATACAAATATAATGTCACTCGGGGGGGGGGGGTTATACAAAGAGGTTCTTTTTACAGATGCGGGCAGATGGCAGTTGAAGACATTACAGACACTGTTGGACGAAGGGATTAATTTAACTTGGTTACAATATAATCAATTACAATTGAGATGGAAAGAGGACCAAAAAACTGGTATTATGTTGCATGAGGAAGAATTGGTTAGACATATAAAAGAGAAAGGTCCAATGCATATTAAAAGGCTTTATAATGTTTTGTTAGAAAGGGATTCAGAAACTGAATTGGTTAAAGATTGTATGATTAAGTGGGCACAAAATTTTGAGGAACCAGTGATGTTGGAAACATGGGAAAAAATTTGGGTTCAGAATGTTAAATTCACACAGTCGCAGAATTTGAGGGAAAATTTCTATAAAATGTTTTATAGATGGCATTTAGACCCCAAAAAATTGTCGTGTATGTACCCTAATGTTCAGCCAAAATGTTGGAGATGTGATTGTTTAGATGCTATTATCATGTTTGGTGGACTTGTAGGAAAGTTAAGGCTTTTTGGATAAAAATTTGGTGGGTCATGCAGAATGTTTTGAAGAAAAAAATTCAATTTTCTCCACAATTGTTTTTACTGGGTATAGTTAAGGGTTTTACATTGGGTGAAACAAACTTGATATTGTATATGATAACAGCAGTGAGATTGTTGATAGGTAAATACTGGAAGAATGAAGCTTTGCCCACTATCGAAGAATGGATTTTGAAGATGGCCAGTTTTGCAGAGATGGCGAAGATTTCAGCATATTTAAAAGACTGTTCACAAGAGACTTATGAATGGGAATGGAAAAAGTGGATAGATTATGTTCAGAACAAATATCAAACTAGGAAGTATCAAATAGCTTTTATTTGAAAATGTTGTGTTAAGATAGAAATATTTTAATGTAATGAAGATGAAAAATTATAGGGGGGAGGGAGGGGTTTAAGTTTTATACAAGTTTTATACAAAGGAGGGTTTTTTTTTTTTACTTGATATGAGTATGCTGTGCGGAAGTCCGGGGGGAGGGGAGGGTTGGGGTGGGTTAGGGAGGTTGGGAAGTTTGGGGTGGGATGAGGGGGGGGGGAAAGGGGTGAAAATGTAATTGTAAAACTTTTACAATAAAAAAAAAAAAAGAAGCAGGGGGAATGCAGGGGGGATCGCACACACGCGTGCCCACACCTATAATTCAATGTGCCCCACCCCCCGCACATACACGCACAACCACCCCATGTGACCCCCGCTTTTGGCATGCCATGGCATGGTAGGCCCGGTAGGCCCGTTTTTCGCCCTTCCCAGGCTCCAAAGGCTTTCTAGGAGCCTGTGGAGGGCGAAAACGGCCTTTCACCCCCTGGAGGCCCTCTGGAGGCCAGAGACAGCCCATTTCCCAACTTCCAGTGGGATTGGAAGGCCCATTTTTCGCTCTCCCCAGGCTCCAGAGGCTTTCTAGGAGTCTGGGGAGGGCGAAAACAGCCTTCCTCACCGCCCCTGGAGGCCCTCCGTAGGCCGGAAATGGCCCTGTTCCCGACTTCCGGTGGGCCCTGAAGGCCTAAAAATCAGCTGGCTACCGCATGCATGTGCTGGAGCTGAGCTAAGGCAACACTCGCATGCCCACAGATATGGCTTCGCATGCCACCTGTGGCACAGGTGCCATAGATTCGCCATCACGGTTTTATTACTTTATTTTGTGGTCCTAGTTCTTGCTTGCCAGCAAACATTTCTTGCAGATATTCCAATGCAACGTTGTTGCTACTTTGTCCTGCCATTATTTGTGATCAATCTGTGAAATCTTCCTGAAGCATTCAACTAAGTGGTTCGCTGTTTCTTCATCTTCTGTGTAGAAGTAGCATTTGCTCTCTATCGCTGTTTTCTCAATTCTGGCATTTGTTATTAAGGCTTGGACTTGTGCAGTGAGAATCAGCCCTTCTGTCTCTTTTTTCAATTTTCCTACTTTCAGCCATTGCCAAGTCTTGTTGTCATCTGCTTTGCTGGCTATTTTACATATTGACCATGTAATATTTTGCCTTTGCTATTTTTCTGTTCTTCATTTGGTCTTTCTTTTAGGCCAGTTTGATCTCTCTTATACTCAGTGAATTTTCATGGTGTACTAGTTTCAATGCAACTTCTTCACTGTACTTCAGATATTCTTCCAATGCCCCCACCCTTTTCCCCCTTCAACTCCCTGGTGTATTTGAAATATTCCACAGTCACTAGTTTCCTTGGCAAGTAGAGTCTCTCAATATTGCTGCCTGGATGAAGGGCACAATTCATTGTCATTGTTTTTCTGGTCTTCCTATCCAGGACTTTTAGTTCTGTTTGAGTCCAGTCCACAATTCCAGTCATGTACAGTATCTAAGACAGGAAATAGTTATATTTGCTTTGATGATATTTTCTCCACTGAACTTGGACTTTTAAGACCTTCTTTACTTTTATGAGTAAAAGTACCTTCTAATCTTCTACTTGAATTCACTGTACTTGATATTGTTAACTTGAGGGATACGTAGTAGTGATTATCTTCATCCAGATTCTTCATGTTGTTTCCTTAGAGTATCTTGATTTCTTCAGTTTTCACTATTTTCCCCCTGTTGATGTTAAGGGTAGCACATTTGTTTAGACCAAACTTATTATCTACATATCAATGTGAAATCAATTCTTTAACTGGTGTTGGCTCTCATACTCGTAAATTCTTTCCAAGAACCTAGGATTTTGTATGTGGAACAACAATAAGCATTGTGGCCTTTTGTAATTGATAGATGGAAATTCTGTCAATGTGCAGATTTGCTAAGTGCTGTCCAAGATTTTTTAGTATGACTCCCAGTGTGCTGATAACCATGCTGGTTAACCAGCCTCTGTGCTGGTTAATGCCATAGTCTTTCAACTTCAATTTTCAGATCTTCATAATTTGTGTTCTTCTCCAATTTTTGTATTCTATTCTTTGTTGTTGTTGTTTTTGTTAACTGTAAAGTCGTGTCCAATCCATTGCGACCCCATGGACAACGTTCCTCCAGGCCTTCCTGTCCTCTACCATCCTACGGAGTCCATTTAAGCTCACACTGATTGCTTAAATGACTGCATCCAGCCACCTTGTTCTCTAGAATGAGCCTCTTCTGTTTAAAAAAAAATGTCAATCTGTCGTCTTTACATATCAATCATGAAACAAGACTTTGAAAGTTGATTACTAAAGTCCAAGATGGCTACTTTAAAGGAAATGTTTGATTTTGTGGCCTGTGAAGTGCTTGAATGTTTTAACTCTTTACTGGAACAAAAAGTTTTTACTGAAGATAAACAAATATTCTGAAGGTAACTGAGATGGATTCCAAAATAGATTTTTAAAATGACCACTTATAAAAAAGATGGAAGCACTGAATTTATAAATGCAATTGGGTGATTGCTTAAAAATTGAAAAAGAGGCTGTGGACTACCCTTTTAAATCAAAATATAAGAGATTTACTGCAGTTACTTCATGGAAATTACACATGGGCTTGAAATGGTAAGAATTTGAGAGATGAGGCAAAAATATTTGAAGAAAATAAGAGTTAGATTTTTATTTATGGGATTTCAGTATGGTTGAAAGGTAGAAGGAAAAATACAAACTGATTATGGGTTTTAAAATTATTATTTATTTTTTATTTATTACATTTTTATGGCACCCATCTCCCCTACAAGGTGACTCTGGGCAGGTTAAATAATGAGTTCTTATTTCTGGTAGTGGTTAGTGGTTATCTGAATTGGATAATTTGATAAATGTCTAATAGTGTGATGGATTAATTTTTGATCTCTAAATAACGAGTTATTTCTGGTAATGTCTGATAGTTTTGAAATTCTTTTGTTGCAATCCTTAATTGTTGAGAGAGGGATGAAGGGAATTTAGATTAAATTAAAGGAGAAATTATGTTACTAGGTAATTTTATTAATTTTGCTGGATCTTTGCTGATTAATATGAAAAGCTGAAGATTTAGAGATGGGATGACACATGAAATGAAGAGTTATTTGGTTGTGTTAAAAGATAGTGATAAATTGTTAATGTTGAATATACCGATTTTTTTCAGAGTATAAGACACACCAGACTATAAGATGCACCGGAGTATAAGATGCAGCTTAGTTTTTGGGGAGGAAAATAGGAAAAAAAAATCTGCGTACCAGGTATTCATCTGGCTAGCATCAGTGGTGGGTTCATCCCGGTTCGGCCCGGTTCGGCCGAGCCAGTAGTGGTGACGATGTGACATCACCGAACCGGTTCTCTTTGTCTGGGAGCTGGGCCCTCCTGCCCACCCCCGTGTTATTCCTATCTTTATTTCTTCTTTTTTAGCCCAGATGATAGGTGCGGCAGAGTGGATTGCCGCACCTCAGCTGGGCAGATACCTAACACGCTTGCGCGGAGTGCAAGTTTGGTGCGCGTGCGAGCAAACCAAGCAAGTATGTGGCGATCACACGCGAAGCGCATGCACGAAGAGAACAGGTAGTAACGCTGGTTGGAACCCACCACTGGCTAGCGTCCTTAGTTTGGTCAGCTCCAGCACATTAGTTTGCTGGTTTTATCCCCAAGCAGGGGATAAAAAACAGCTTCTAAAGCACAACTGATCTTTGGAGAGAGAAGCAATGAGAAAAGCAGGCAAACCACAGAGATTGCTTCACTACTAGCACCTTGTTAGGGCTGAAAAAAAGCTTTGAAAAAGCTACATTCAGAGTATAAGTCGCACCCAAATTTTCAGCCTCTTTTAGGAGGGAAAAAAGTGTGTTTTATATTCCAAAAAATACGGTACTTGTTGGGGATGAAGGGGGAAATTTCTTGTTATATTTTCTTTTTCTTTTTTTTGGGGGGGGGTACTGCACTTTCTAAATATTTTTCCTTTTTTATTGTATTTTTGCATTAGGTTTTTTTATTTGTTTTGTCTATTTAATAGAAATCTTAATAAAAAATGTGCTAAAATGATTTGAGAAAAAAAGGAAAACAATTGTTAAAAAGTAAGCAAACCAGGAAGTCTTGTGTTTCTTTAGAAATTATACATAGGTTTATTCTTTTCATAATAGGCTAGTATTTAAGCTGGTGTCTGAAAAAGGACTTGAACTCTACTTCTAAAATAAATCTCTAAACTCTATCACCAGAAATGTGTCAGATACCATCCATTAGCAAAATCATAGTTAAAGTTGTCAATTTAGTTCAGTAAAATCTTAGTCCTTTGTTCCTGAATCTTGGCATTGGCCTGAACTCTACATTCTACAATATAAAATAACTTCCAGAACTCTAAACTTTCTCCCTTGAGAAAGGCTGAGAGGCTACTTCAGAAGTCTGGATGGAATAATTTGCATTCCTCTCAGATGATCACTTAGAGATACTGTTACTCCTTAGAGACAGAATTAGAAAACCTTGAGGGAGAGGGCAATGAAGCACAACTGCAAAGTCAGCCCTATATGCTATATGCAGCACAGCAGTTGGTGTCCTTCCTCTTGGCAAAATGAGCGCAGAGCTCCTTCACCCCCCCCACTCTATGCTACGTGTTTCAACAGAGCTTGGGAACTGTTCCATACTGAATACACAAATGTTTTCGTTTTGTTTTGTTCTTGTTAAATTCTTGCCTAAACTCTGTGTATATGAGTGAGAAAATCAGTGTTAACTCCTGGAGACTGCCAGGATTAGCCACTACAGTTTTCTCGGCAGGATTTCAGAAGTGGTTGCCTAAAGTTGACAGAAAGTGACTGGCCCAAGGACACCCAGCTGGTTTCATGCCATAGGTGGGACTAGAAGTCATGGTCACCCAGTTTCTAGCATTGTGCCTTAACCAAGCCAGCTTGTTCTAAATATACATATGTTTAAATCTATTGTGGTTGTTGTCGCAAGTTCCATTTTAGTTCTTTAACTCTTCATTCAGTCAATTCTTTACTTGCAACTAATTATTTTAGTGATTCATAATAATTGATTCATATTTTCTTAATAGCTCTATGGATGCCTAAATTGTAAAGAACACCTTCTACTATGATTCTTTGACTCTCCTCCAAACTACACAATCTGCTTTGAACTGGAGCTCTGTAAATGATCAGATTCACTCTGGGGGTACCCTGATTAGTTAATGCTCATAACTCACTGCTTCTGGAGTTCTGCATTCCCACTGCTTGGAATTGGCTAAATGCTTTTCCTCAAAATGTGTGGATGAAACACACATAAGAAATTACTGCATGGGCCTTTGCATATTTCTGTAAACTTTTTTTTTTTAGTTTTTGCTATCAGAAGACTCAGAGAAATCTGTATTATATATAGCTCTTATGTGAAAAACAACTCTGGCAAATTTCAGACAGGCTGAAGCCATTATGAGCTAAGGGAAGGGTTGCCGTAAGAAATTATAATGCTCCTTTCTAAATGCTGTAGAGCTGATTATCATTGGGGTTCTTTTCCCCCAAGAGTTTTTCTACCTCTTACAGGACAATATAATTGGAGAAAACAATGGTAGTCTGATTACAAGGTCACTCTAATTTTTTTTTAATGAAACTATGTTTGGACACAAGATGATCTTTCAATACTAAATGAAGTAAAACTAAACTGTTCACTGAAAGCACTAATAAAGCATAAATATTTTGATTAGATAATATGAAGGCAAGAGTCACTGGAGAAGACCCTGATGTTTGGGGACATTGAAGGTATTTTAAAAAGAGGCCAGTGGAAGACAAGGTGTCTACTTCTACTAATGACACAAGTATGAGCTTGCAAAAACTCAAAAAAGAAGTTACTGACAGATAATCCTGGCAAATTAAAGTACATTGGGTCATGAAAAGAGTCAGTCACTAAATGCAATATTATCCCTTCTCAATGCAGTTTTTGCTTTGAGAGAAACAGGGAAAGCTTCTGGAAAGCTTCCGGTGCATAATTTCCAGTGCAGTTATTTGCAGTCTGCCAGAAAAATAAATAGGAATTTTGAATTACTATAGACAGATTAAACACGTCTACATTTTAGCAAGTTGTCCACATCTGATTAAAAATGTAGGCTTTGTCCACATTCACAACGTTGTCAATCACAGATTACCAGGATATTGTTTTTCAAACTTGGCAACAAAATGCTGGCTGGGGAATTCTGGAGCTTAAAGTCCACACATCTTAAAGTTGGCAAGTTTGAAAATCATTGCTCTGACTAATCACTCTAATTGCTCTGAGTCTTCGGAGAAGGGCGGCATATAAATCAAATTAAAAAAAAAAAAGTACAGACTGATAGTTGAACATTAGTCATTGGGAATGGAAAGACAGAGATAGTTTTAGCTAGAGTCACTCATCCTTCTTTTCCACTGTTTATTTAATCATAGTTTGTGTAATAATCCACCATTAAATTCATACATCATGCTATGTCATTCAGGTTAGAACTCCAGATTTTGCCCTTCGTTGATCTCTCAGACAACCCACCACTTTCATTACTCATTCATATGAGAAACCTCTATTCATGTGACCTTTGGAATGAGCTGTCAGGAGTCAGCTGATGACTGAAAAGATTGCAGTAAGATTTCTTCAGTCTGTGAGTACAGACAACTCCCATTTTGCCATTTGCATGTGTAAGAAGTTAGCACCACCCCTTTCCTAGAAGAATGAAATATTTTAGGAAATATTAAAAGAGCAGAATATTATGTTTCCCTGGATGAGAAATGGAGAAACATGTTTTAAAGACAAAGAAACTCCCACCTTCCTGCCTCCCCTCCCCCCTTTGTTAATGGGCCAGAGGCAGAAACTCAATCTTTGACAATAGGACCCATCTGCAACACAATAGCAACAGAAATTCACCACATGGCACCTGGGAAGATTACATCAACCAGCAAGGCTAGCTAAGACCCCCACCCCCTGAGAGTCTGACAACCAATCAGGATACTCTTTCGGGGCCCCAGGAAGTTCAAAGCCAGGGAGAGCATAAAAACCCGGGGACTTGCTGTGTCTCGCCCCTTTTTCTGTTCAGGAACTCAAACTATGTGATCCTGTCCACCATTAAACCATCTTTCCAAGCAGTCTCCATGTTTCCAGTATCTTTTTCCCCACTTGGAGCTGAACCCAGAAGGATATTTCTTCCAACACATGATATTTAACTTTTCTTGTTCCTTAAAATGTTTTACACAGGCCCTTGGGAAAGTCAAACACATATCACCTATGTGGGGAGGGTGCTTTTTAATTAGGAGAATTTAGTGGTTTGAAGGGAAGATGTTTTAATATAATTTACAATTTGGTTGAGTTGTGACTGAATGATTCATTCATATGTTTCATCAATTTGGTGCTGACTCTTAGCCACCACACTGACAGACTTTCTCCATAGTGTTCTGTCCCTAACCTGATCTTTCAGGATTTCCAAGGATTCATTTATTGCAACTGTAACTGAGCCCATCAATCTTGCTTTTTTCCTTTCCTTTCCTTTCCTTTCACCTTTCCAGCATTACAGCCTTCTTCAGAAAGCTAGATCTTCACATAATATGTAGGATAATCTGAGCCTGGGAGGAATTCTTTGTTGACTATACTCCAACCTATAATATACAGAGATATAAATAATTGTATATACATTTACATTTTTAATACCTTTATTATTATGTAAATGTAATGCTGGGTTTGTAAAATCTGTATAAATGATTTTCAGCATGAGGTATAAAATGAACATATAGGTGGCTATGGATTCAGAAATATGCTGGATCTAGCAGCTATTTCACTGAAAATAGAATTCAGGTTCCTTTTCTGAATAAAATGGAGGTGATTAATCAAAGCTTAAAGACTCATCTACTCAGGAAAAGAAGAGGAAATGTCTCTGTGAAACTGGAAATGAGAAAAGATAAATAGGAGATGGAAGACTGGCTGTTAAATCAGAGATAAAAGGAAGACAGCTCTTGATTGAGAGCTAGTTTGCTTTACAGATAAGAAAAAATATCTCCAGTCTTTTCTGGAATAACAGATAGCCTATTTGCTGCTTTTATAGATTGGACTTGGTTATGTCAGTCAATTACACCCCACATTGAATAAAAAGGAAGAGCTATTGGCTTTTAGATCAAGCTTTACTGTCAAGCCTGTGTGATGAATATGTGAAGAATTAGAACAGATGGAAGAATCATGGACTGGTGAAAGAAAGACACTGTGGCTAAACCAAAACAGACTTTCCTTATACGTCTACTTTTATTTTTAAACACTCCCTCTAACTCATTGCTGGATCAACACTTTCTTCTTGCAAAGGAAAGAAGTAGAGGAGGAGTAAAGAGGAGAGGTGGGCCATGATGTGAAGAAAATGAGGGGCGGGAGAGGGGGAAGAAGGAGAGAAACCTGTGATCATTTCCCAACCCTTAAAGCCAACATTCCATCTGGAAACTCAATCCTACTCACAATGACACAGAGACATGAAAAATAAGATTAACAGGAGCAAAACTGTCATTCCGGCATTAAAAAGGTGTCGTTCAAAGTTCCAGTGAAACTGGAACTGTTTTTGTCATATTCCCCCTTCTTTCCACCTATTGCAAAAATGCACAGGAGTTTTTTTTTTTTTCTTTTTAAAGGGCACTGAAGTTCCCTTGAATCTCATGAAGCCCTGACCCTCTTATCTTCCATTTATAGCCTGTCTCGGAATGACATCCCCCTTGACTAGCAAGCTGTCCAATCCAGCTGCAAGTGTCAAGATTGTATTAGGCACTAAGTGAAATATATATATATGCCCTTATGGTGCTTAATACGCTGGGTCTACCTCCAAGTCATTGGGCTGGAGTCATCCTGACCACTCACTGCTCCTCACCCAGGAATCTCTTCCAGGCTTTTGGGGTGGGACCTTTTTTTTAATTTAAAAAAGAAAAGGAAGAAAATGGCACCAAAGAAAGACGTTAAGAAACCAGCTGCCCCCGCTCCTGCTGCTGCTCCTGCACCAGCCCCTGCACCAGCCCCAGCCCCAGCACCACCTAAAGAACCAGCAATTGATCTCTCCAAAATCAAGGTAAACAGACCGGCTTGGGTGGTCACTGAAAAGCATCCTCCATCAAAGAGCAAAGAGAATTACAGCAACCCAAATTCAGATCTGGGAGATACTTATTTATTGCTTGTGATCATTAAGGGAACTGATTTAGCAGAGAAAAGACCCGTCTTCCCTCTCTTTTGCAGGAACACACACACACACACACACACACACACACACCTAAAATATTCAGATTTGTTTTGTTTTGTAAGCTACAGCAAAATACCATATTTCAGTAGCTTTAACCTAAGTGTACAGAAAAATTATCTTAGTAGCCAATTACAGTATTTTTTTAAACAAATATTGATATTTAAACCATTTCAATTTGGCCTCCAATTTACACTCTTCTCAGTTAAATATGCATGAGCCTACATGGTGGAATAAAACCCATGTTACCAAGAAAATTCACAATTTTTTTAAATCAATAAAATTAAATCTAATGAATATTTATTGTTCATAAAATTCATCCAGAACTCATTTTATATACAATAATGAGCCACTTATAATTCATTATTTCTGGACATATTTAATGTTTTTCCATAAGAAAAATAGCAACCCAATTCAATACTTTTCATAGTTAAATTGGGAGAAACCTGGATGCTCATCACTATATATATACAGTGAAATGTTTCAGTGACTACAACTTTTACCTTTGTTTACAATTTGCATCTTGTTTTGAAGTGGTTAACTAATATTTCTGTGTGCTTTCTTTGTTTTCAAGGTTAGCATGAACTACCTTTGGGATTTTGCATGGTGAAATAAATCTATACAGTGTAGTTATTATCTGATGGATCACAGTCTAGCATGTCTTGCAACATTTGGAGAGCAAGAAGGTCTGACTCTGGAATGGAGCCAGAGGGAGCCTAGCTGGATAGATTCCTTGAGTGACCCTAAGTCCAGAGTCATTCTCCACTGACTGGCATTTTGATTTTATCAGACTCCAATTTAGGACACTCTACCTAAGAAATCTTACCTAATATGGAAACCTGTAGATTGGGAAATGATGGAAAGGGGAACAAGAATGTTCTTAGGTTCTCATATGAACCTTTCTATCTGTCTAATAAATTCTAGCACATTTAAATGGATAGTTGTTTTATAATTATACTCCTATGTGTTTATTTGAAAATAAGTATTAATAGATGTCATGATTAAAATTGCAATTTTAAATGCAAATTAATTTTTCCAAAAGGTTTCCAGATGTAATAATTTATAGTTCAGTGAAACTCATACTAGAGCCACTGAAAACACTAAAATTGAACTGAAAAAATACAACTGGCCCAACTAAGGCAATTTTTCTTTATTTACAATTGGATTAACTCTTGCATACTGGATTATGAAGAAGAATTCAGACTTGATCTCTTGCAAAAATAATTTACATTAGTTTAATAGCTGTATGTGTTAATGCATTAGAATGAAACAGAATTTTCAATTCTAGTGACTGGCTAATTTAGCTTTACACAACTATCACTAACAGTATATTTATCATCTGAAAAATGGAATGCTATAATTTCAGTCATGCTGCATCCCAACAGATCTTTTCTGTTAGTTTGGGCAGCATGTTTCTAATTCGGGTGAATTTTTCTAGCGGCATAGGTGAATTCATAGTGATGGGAACAAGAAAGGCTTACCTTCTACCAAATTACATTGCACGAGCATGCACACATCCTTACAAACAGCACATTCTTATTTATGTTGAGGGAGGGTAGCTGGATCAAAATAAACTAAGCAAACATTTATACAATGTGGTATTTGTATATTGTTTCAAGTGCTGGAAGTACTTTGTGCACATTCTCTCAGGAATATGACAACTCTGTAAATGAGTACCTGCTTTACCTTTCTCTTTTATATATACAAGGAGAAGTGGTGCTGAGACAGGAAGAAAATTACTTACCTTATCTTTTATCTTTTTTTCAAGCAAAAGTCTATATAATCCAAATTTCCAATCCCATTTATAAAACAAAAAGCCTATATAAACTATAAACACTCTCCTTCTTAAAGAGTCAGGCTTAAATATCTAAATAGATCTAAATAGCTTCCAATAAAATTAAATGTGAAAAATATGGATTTTTCATTTACAGGTAAAATGAATTCATACTATAGTTCTTTGGAAACAATTCAGGATGGTTTCCAACATATCCAGCATTGATACACAGCACAGTATTTCTCCATATTTTTTTTACTTAAGTAGCTCATATCCTATCCTCACAATACCTCTATGAGTTAGTTGAGTACTCTTATCCCTGAAACTGAAACTTCAATCTACTCACTCAGCCAAGGTCACCTCCTGAGATTATTGCAATTCCAAGGATTAAATCTGAGGGCTGCTTTCAAATCCAAGGACCATCTCCAATGAATAAAATGTTTGTCACTTTCATTACTTACATTACTCAGAGCATTACTACAAGTAAAGGGTTTGGCTGAGGTTAAATCAGATGAGGAGAATTCTAGGGACTTTTCCATTCAGACTGAAGGTGGTCAGACTAAAGTCACCATCGCATTCTCATGGATCCTAGTTTTGGAAGCTGAGAATACAGTTTTTGCCAAAGGTTCACGCTTGATAGGATGGATCTAGCTGAACCTTTACACTATTTTATTCTGCTTCTGCAGCTTTCTTTTAGGTAAGTGATCCTCATGTTTCTTAGATATTATATTTCATTTAAATGTAAAGAAAAACATCCTATTGATAATATCTGCAGAACAGAATAGTGTACTTACTAACAGAAAGATATGCAGTCTCTAACCTGAGCAGGGGGTTCGACTAGAAGATCTGCAAGGTCCCTTACAACTATTACTCTGTTTTTGGCAGTGGTTTGCTCTCCAAGCTTGTTTCTTTTATTTCTGTTATTCTGTATTCTGTTCTGTATTCTACTTACAGAAGTTATGAGTTCTACATCTTTGATGGTGTTCCTATACATTGCAGAGGGTTGGGTTAGATGCTCCTTGTGGTCCCTGCCAACTCTACAGCTTGCTGATTTTCTGAACTGCAAATAAATAGTTAATGTTATTTCACTAGAAATTTTAACTATTAATTTCTAAAAAAATATTTTTCTTAGAAAATATATGAACAAAATTATTAATTTCAGCTCACATTTTAAAAAGAATGAAGGTAATAAACAGACACAATAAAATGTTACATTAGCAGAAGAAAATGTTTCAAAGTGTTTAAATTATTTTAATTTTTATACAGAATACTTAATACCTTCTTATGTTTTGGTTTAATTTCCATCAAAACAGGCATTTTGTAGCTTGCAAGGGTTTTTTTCCTGAATGGGTTTTTTTTTAATGTTTTTTTTTTCTAGTACCACTTGCTGGATAAAATTGAGAGCTATTTCATATTACACATTTTGCTGATCTTAAACATCAGGAATGTTTAATTATATGTCTATGGAGACACTTTCAAGGGTACCCCACAGTGGTAGTAATGAATACATCCAAAAATCAAGCAGACCTGAGATACAGCTCAGTGCAGTATCTTTCCTTCTTATTTTTCAAACATGACATAGATCAATTCTCTTTAAAAGGTACATATAAGAAGTAGGACCACCAGATCTGGGTTACCAAAATTCACATATCAGCAGAGGGATGCACTAACCCTTTGGTGTCAACCAGTAGATACCCATGAGTTCTTTGAACAGGAATCTTTCCTGATTTTGTTTAGACATCAGCCTTGCTTGGGTTTATGTGGAGGAACTAAATCAAGAACCTTTGACATGTAATACACAAGTTCTGTCCTGAAAATAGCCTTTCATTTCATCTGACAAAGCTTGGAGCAATTCTGCAGAATGTAGCAATAGTTTGTGGGGAATGGCTTTGGCAGTGAGCTGGAAGAAAAGGCTATTCTTGCCCAGAATCTTGCTATCTGGCCTCTCACTTTATTAATGTAACATAGTACAGTGTTTGCACTGCTTGAATATTATAGCAATAGTACTTAGACTTATATATCACTTCACAATGCTTTACAGCCCCCTCTAAGTGATTTACAGAGTCAGCCTATTGCCCCCAACAATCTGGGTCCTCATTTTACCAACTTCAGAAGGATGGAAGGCTGAATCAACCTTCAGCTGGTGAGGATCAAACTGCCAATTGGCAGCCAGCAGTCAGTAGAAGTGGCCTGCTGTACTGCATTCTAACCACTGCACCACCATGGCTCTTATTATATACCACCAATACCCCTGAAAATATATATAGTATTCCTCGACTTAAGACAGATCACTTAGTGACTATTCAAAATTACAATGAACCTCCCCAAAAGTACATACAACCTGGATTCAAAGTTTTGATAGATGCTGCCCATAGTCACATGGTTGCATTTTGGATGCCACATTTATGGCCATTTGCAGCCTTCCTTATCAATCCACCGCACTTTACCAACATTTATTTCCAATTTCAGACAAAAAAACACAGCTAGTTATGGTTGTAAGTCAAGGGCTACCAATATTCCTGGTTCTTCAGATTTTATGAATAGTTGTTCATGTGATGATAGTGATGATGATGATGATCTTCATCATCTGTTAGAGTATATAACAGGTCTACTGCTCCCTTTATTTCTGATCATCCAGGAAACCTGAGCAAGTTAAGTAGGTTTAAATCAGTATGTTATGTCTATTCTCTCACTTTCCTCGCAATTGATGAAGCTGGGCTTTTGACAATCTATTTTGACCAGCTTTATCAAAAAATTATTTAAATCCTAAAACAATATTTGATATCAACCATGGATTAAGTCAGGGTTTTTCAAACTGTATCACAAGCAACTTAGAAGTTGGGTGAGAATTTTTCATTTGCTTCTCACATTGTGTTTTTTAACACAATTGAAATAGCTCTAATCCCTAATTTCTGCAGCAAGTGACATCTATTGATTAGGGTTCAAGCCAGTGGTGAAATGTAAAAATTATTTCTACCGGTTCTGTGGGCGTGGCTTGGTGGGGGGGAGTGTAATATGGCTGAGTGGGCGTGGCCAACTTTCTTTTCTTTTTTTTTCTTTTAAAACCATTTTTTCTACAACCTCTTCGGCTGAAGAGGTTGTAAAAAAAATGCTTTTAAAGCCTCTGATGATCCCAGCTGACTTGCCTGATTGGCAGAGGCTTTTTTTCCTTTTAAAAACATTTTTTCTATAACCTCTTCGGCCGAAGAGGTTGTAGAAAAAATGCTATTAAAAGCCTCTGATGATCCCAGCTGAGCCACGTGATCATCAGAGGCTTTTTTTAAACTTTTAAAAGCATTTTTTCGACCAAAGAGGTTGTAGAAAAAATGCTTTTAAAAATTAAAAGAAGCCTCTGATGATTGCGCAGCTCAGCTGAGCAATGGGAGGGACAGGGATTTTCGCTACCGGTTCATCGAACCACCCACCTCCATCGCTACCAGATCAGGTGATCCGGTCTGAACCAGGAGCATTTCACCCCTGGTTCAAACTAATTGAATATTGGTAATCCATTGACACCAATTATTATGAATTAGACCCAGCCATTCTTGGAAATATTATTTTGCCTCTGCCATTTCTGCCAGCAATTGTGACTGTGTGCCAAAATATATCCATATTGACTAGAGAGTTTATAGAAGTGTATATTTTAATGAAGCTCAGTGTCCTATTCTTTCTATTTTATAAATTCTATAATTGTTTTATTTAATATATAGTTTCAAATTTAATTATTACACTCTAGAACAAAGGTGTCAAACTCAAGGCCCATTGGCCAGATTTGGTGCAGATTCAGTGCCCCCAACCCGAGTGATGTTGAGCTGGCCATGCCCACCCTGGCCATATCCACTCCACCCTCCCCCCGCCCCGAGTTCAAACACAGTCCTGGTGCAGCCCTCAATGAAATTGAGTTTGACGCCCCTGATCTTAGTCTTTGCCCAATTCTAACACTGTGATAAAATACAGGTAGTCCTTGACTTACAACCATAATTGAGTGCAGAATTACTGTCATAAGTCATGCTGGTCATTAAGTAGGGTATATATGTCTATTCCTGATTTTATGACCTTTTCTGCAGTGGTCATTGAGCAAATGCCAGAGTTGTACAGAAAAAATCACGGTCATTAAGCAAACATCGTAATCATTAAGCAAATCCATTGTCTGCAATGGGCATTTTCTCCCGGAAACAGAAATAAACCCTGGTTTCCAGCAAAAAAAACATTGTAAATTGCAGTCACATGACCACAGGATACTGCAAACAGCTTAAATGTGATTCAGTTGCTGAGTGCCCCAAATGCAATCCTGGGTCTGCAATCCTGTTCCCAGCCGTTGGATCTTTGAATTCAAGTCATACGAAGCCCCGAGGAGGTCCATTGTAACTTGGAATGAAGCTAAGTGACTGGTCATAAGTAGAGAGTAATCATTTGGGATAGGGAGAGAAGCGTCACAGAACTTCAGTGTTTGAAAACTCCTGGACTAAATGCAATAAACAAATTCCTGCTTAATATAGATTAAATGAAAACCACTTTGGTGTAGTGTCTAGAAAAGGGGAGACATGATTTGTAGTCCCGCCTTAGGCACAAAGCCAGCTGGGTGACCTTAAGTAGTCGTTTCTCTCAGTCCTGGGAAGCAAGCAAGGGCAACCCACTTCTGAAAAATCTTGCCAAGTAAACTGCAGGGACTAATCCAGACAGTCACCAAGAATCAAGGCTGACTTGAAGGCATGTGCGCACACACACACAAACACCCACACACACCCACACAAGCCAAGAAGGTTAAAAGGGATATTTCTGGTCAGTGAAAAGACAAATCAAGGAACTGCTAAGTAAAATAATTGCAATTTACCCTGTTTGGCTTTCGTAGTAATATGTAAGAGATTTGGTCTCTTTACAATAAAGCCATTTGTTTTTTTACAAATAGCTTTCCGTAAGAGAGTCTACCCAGGAAGTCAGAGGATGAAAAATGTGCCGTACAGGTAGTGCAAATAGCCCGAGTTGTGAAACACTGGGCTAAATAATTGAAAAGAACAGGTTTTTATACAAAAGTGGTTACATATTTTGCTTTATATTTCTCTCTGTAGAAAGGCAGGAAACTAGTTCTTTTTAAAAAATAAGATTTGGGAGAACCTGAGAATTATGGCTTATCTGGTGGTAGTATCTCCTTTATACCTCTTTATGTGTTGTGCTCAAAATCTGGTTCACCAAATCACTTTATAATAGTATTAGGATGCAAACAGTATATACTGGCCTACTGGCAAAGTACAGACACTTTGCTGAACAGCCCTGAACAAAATACTTTGGCCTACTACAGTACAAAACCAAGAAAAAGACACAGTATAAATTACATGACATTCAGATGTTTTAGATACACCCATCTGGATGACATCATCATCGTCGTTGTTATTATTATTGTTGTTGTTGTTATTGTTGTTATTATTGTTGTTGTTAGAATTATTCCCTTCCTACTAGATCAGAATGCTAACAATACTATCTCTGAGATATGGTCAATGAATACAAACAGTTGGTTTACTGGGCCACAGGTTCCTGACTGGTTCTTCTCCCTGTTGTCCCTCAGGAACAATTCAGCTCGCTATAAATGTTTTCTTAGAAAGGCATTTTAAGCAGTTCATTGGGGGAGGGGAGACTTTTACCACCACAAAAGATCTATATATCCGCCAGTGATTTTTTAAAAAAGGCATAAAAAGTGTTGCATGTATAGTTTGTGCATACCTTTGCAATTTTCTGTGGTCATTTTACTAACACATAGTTGACAGTCTTTTATCTATTTGATTTTAAATTATGTGTACAAGTTATATGCATGGAATAATTCTGTACCTTGAAACCAGGGGTGGGCTGCTGGGGGTTTGGGAGAACCTCTAGCTAAGATTCTGTGCAGTTTGGAGAACCCCCAAATCCCAGTCTTGACTGGCCCTGCCCACCCATCCTGCCCCTTATTATATATATCTTATACCAAGATCTATATAATTTTAATCTTAGAATCCATTCTGGTTCTACTAGCCACAAGTTTCTGCTGAACATTTATCCTGTGTGTGTGAATGTGTGTTTTACGGGATTTTTGTGCACCCTGGGCATGAGAAAATACTAAGCCAAAAGCAGGTCCTTCTCCCAAAGATAATCCTTTCACCTGGCTTACAGCAAATTGGGGCAGCCTTTCTTTCTGGAGAAAATTGTTTTTCCTTAATCAGTTAGGTATCACCTGGTGGGCTGGTTTAATACATCCAGGGAATGGAGTCAAAGCCAAAAATGGTTGAGAGTGGCCAACTCACCACAGCTAACTCTCCACAGCAAACTTGCCATTGCCAACTTGCCATATCCAACTTGCCACCGGACAACTCATTGCAGGAAAAGAGTTACACATCAATAAATAAGAAATGGTGGAAATAGAATGATTAAAGAAAGGATGCAAAAGGAGAGACAAAATGAAATGTGAATGACAAAAAATAAAATATTTTTAAAATTATTTTAAATAATGAAATTGAATTGTTGAATTGTCCCATTGAGAGTTATCCCACGGTGTGTTAGCCATGGTGAGTTGTCCCACAGAGAGTTGGCCACCGCATGTTGGCCATGGCAAGTGGGTCAGATGAGTTAGCCACAGCGAGTTGTCCCATTCCGCTCATGGAAGCCTTGGCCCCTAAAAAATTTTTTTATATGCAAGGCTTACTCCCAGGCCTCCCTGATGCATGCATCTCCAGATCAGAATTGGGACTTCTAAGGTCTCCTGAATGTGAAGAGAGCAAGTGGGGGGAGGAGAGGAAAGCACATCTGTTTATTGACAATAAACAGCCTTTGGTTTGAAGTTATCGACATATACAGATATTTCATTGGAGAAACAACTCATAGAATATAGGGAGAGTTTTAATAACTTGAGAAGGTAATACTATAAGGTCCTAAAAATCTTAAAGCATAATAAAATATGGCAGTATTGATATAGTTAAATATTTAATCAGACTGTAGGAGCACAAGAGCCATGCCTTCTAATGGTAAATATTGTATCTTGCCCCTCATCAAATGCATGATATTCACACACACACACACACACACACACACACACACACACACACACAAAAGCCAAAAAGCATCTTCATAGTGATCTTATAACATTAAGACCATGACTCATAGAGGAAACTCATATTTGGCTAATGAATGAATATAAATAATTAAATAGTTGGTTTTAGGTGCCATCTTCTCCTGAACTTTGCCTTCTCTTCTCCATCTCTAAAAAAATTAGACCAAAGACAAATCAGCATAATTCAGAAAAAAAATTTAAAATAACCAGGTTGCTATCAGGATAACTGATCTGAGACTAATTACAGTTAACAATTCATACTTCCTGTTGAATCCATGAAGTAGCTTGATAGTTTTGAAAGATATTCAAAGTGAATTAACACTAAGTTATAGATACTTCACTTGGGAATTGAGATATGCTTTGCTAACAGGGCCAGTGGGATAGATTGAAAGTTCAGATTTCAGCATTCAGTTCAGCTGTGAACTTATCAGATCCCTTTGAGCAATCTACTGTATGTCACTCAATTTCCTTGGTAGGATAAAACAGGATGCAAATGCCCACACATCAAAAGTCTTGGACGCTCAGAATTTTTTATCACTGGCAGCACCTAAAACAATGTTCTAT
Organism: Pituophis catenifer annectens; assembly: GCF_029215685.1. NCBI lineage: Eukaryota > Metazoa > Chordata > Lepidosauria > Squamata > Colubridae > Pituophis > Pituophis catenifer. Next base: position 175,818,633 of record NW_027256881.1, read on the forward strand.
ATTTCCTATTTTGAATGTGAGGGTCCTTTTGGGATAGTTTTCAATGCAATGAACCCATGAAGTAGTCTGAAAAATTGGTGGTTCAAATTAGCTCTGAAAATTGATTGCTTTACAGGATTAATAAATAAATAAAATACAATAAAATAATGTGATTAATGCATATGGATATGTGTGTTTATGTATCGGTATGTATATATTTAGCAATAGCAATCGTTCTTAGGCTTATATACCACTTCATAGTGCTTTACAGCCCTCTGCAAGCAGTTTACAGAGTCAGCATATTGTCCAACACAATCTGGGTCCTCATTTTACCAACCTCAGAAGGATGGAGGGCCGAGTCAATCTTGAGTCAGTCAAAACCAAACTCCTGGCTATGGGCAGAGTTAGCCTGCAATATTGCATTTTAACCATTTTGCCACATACATTTAGACTGTCTATAAGCAACTTTTCAAGCAAAAATCAACAGTAAGAATATAGAACATACAGGTCTCCCCTCCCCCCAAAATAGGTACATAATAGATTAAAAAATCCAACAGGATCTCAGCACCCCAACCTTTCCCAAGGCCTGGGAGTACAGCCAGGTTTTCAGTGAATTTTTTGAACTTAATCAGGATGATGCCATATGGACCACTGCTGGATACTGTTCCAAGCCCTGATAGATGAGATTACTTTGGGTTATTGTGTTAGATCATATTTGTCCCTTGGAACATACGTATAAAATTACTATCAGATCTATTTTTAAAATAAGCATGCCATGCATAGATGAACACCATAAAACAAAGAAGTTATCTTTGAGGGTAAAGATAGTGTTTCTCCCCCAACACTTTAGATAAAATAATATCTGTGCGAGAACCCACAATTAAATCTCTAAGTCAGCTGTTCCAATCTAGCAGCCTACAATTCAATGATTTCAGCTAATGGTGGTTTGGCTGTAGAATATAGACATTATAGTCTAATATCAGAAAGCACGGGACAGCAGAAGGCTGTTCTTGATGAATTTTAGCACATAAGTACCTGCACAATTTTAAGTAATCTTCTCTAAACTCATGTCCATCATAGAAACTGGGGCAACCTGGTTAGGAAAGACTCTTCTAAAGCAAACACTGCATTAACTTTTGCACGATATTTGATAATCTATATGGGTTGAAGCAGAATAATATTTATGCATGCAATTGTACCAATGGATCTTTGCTTATTTTGATCATTTTCTTAACTGTTGCATTTATGACTCAGTCAGGTCATTGCTGAATGAATAGCAAATGGCATAAGGAGAGAAGGTAAGGAAATAAATTGCACTGATGGACAATTCATAATAGCTAAGAAGAGGAAAAAGGTTAGTCTAACAACAAAATAATATTTCCAGTCCTGAAAACACAACCATGCTAAGATATATGAGAAGATACTCAAGTAACTAGAAGAGAGTCTTCCAGAATATATAGTAATATACTATAAGTATTGATTCTCTGTATTGATTTGATTAATATTTGAATTATTAATTCATATGGCACTAACACCATAAAATTGCAAGATCATTATCAAATATAATATAATATATCATTTTGGTGGCATCAAAAATCAGACATTATACTTTTGTATTTATCTGACAAAAAAAGAATGGGAAGAAACTGAAGCTTCCTAATCTGAGTAGCATTTGAGGCTGACATTTGATCCAAGACTAGTGAAACTGATCTGAGGATTCAGTAACCCTTCTTTAGAACTCAAGTCTGATCTAAAATTTTAAATAAGCTGTGTGGACTACAAAACGTAACCAGTTTTTCTCTCAAGATGATAATGACGATATATTTTCATCTCGAATGCTTGACACTGAGGTCTTTAAGAGTCCAGGATTATGTAGACATGTGGGATCCTTTTGTACACATCATTAGATGGCTATTAGTTTAAGATCTATTTTACTGGTATGCAACCATTGCCAGTAAGTAGAACATTCTAGATTTTACTTTTATTGTGCTACTTGATTGTAGGCTGAGCTACTAAAAATATACAGACCATTAGAAGGTAAAACATTTGCATTCGTTCCACCAGTATGGATGGTTAGTTGTAGGAAATGTCGGTATTCACAATGGTAGTGGTCACTCCCCAAAATTATATAGGGCTTTTTATATTGTGAGACCAGTATGTACATAAAAACTCATGCTATATTTTTGTGATATTAGCAAATCCACTACGATCAAGTCTCCATTTTCAGTGGCAACTGTGTTCAAGCGAGGAAGTTTTGATCAGAAAAAAAGGTGGATCTTTCTCTTTCCTTTTGCAAAACCTGCCCAGCTCTTAGCAGCCCAATACAGGCCAGTAATAATTGGCACCTTTGCAAAATAAAAACCAATCTTTTGTGGAAATTGCATTAGATGCTGACTCTATTGCTAATCTTAGAAATAAGGACATACTTAACAGTGGACTTTAGATATGTTCTTAGGTGGAATATTTGGCTTTATAACTGAATATTGAACAAAAATATTATTGTTTTAAGTGGCATGAAGCACTAGCAATTGTAGTAACATGTCAAAATTGATAGCCATCAATCATATCATAGTTTCCCTCATCCTCCTTGTAGACTGGAAAGGACTCTATTAGTTTGGGTAGCATGGTTCTATATGTTAAATGAACCTTGACAATTAGTGTGCCATGCAAATACAGCCCCCGTTAGCGACAAATATAACAACCATAAATAGGAAGTTAGCACAGTTGACTATTCATTTTTTGCCTAATAAGTAATTTACTTGAGAAAGAACCTGAGTCATGTGCATCAAATCCCAAATGCTACTGTAAACACAGTGAAAAGAAGCACAGCCTTTTTGCTTTACAACAACTGATTCCCTTTTATGAATTTTGGAAGTCCTGATCTGATGATGATTAATTTGTTCCTAAGAGTTATCTCTTCAATAATATTCTCCAACAAGCACTCACTTTTCCTCTGGGGTTCAAAACTGGACCTACAGACAGCAAGATCTGCCTGCAACCAGCTGTTATGGCCAGCAGAGGTCAACATGGTCTCCTTTAAAGGCAACTCAGCCAATATTCCCTGCAGCTTTTTAGCTGGTGGCATCAGCCATAGAGTGAGCAAGACAAAAGGAGTGATGAGTCAAAGCCAATATCATGCCTTTCAGTCTGCTGAGGCTCAACCACAGGCCTCTTGAGGTACAGGAAGAGACTCTTTTTTTATGGCAGTGACCTGGTTATGGAATGCTCTTTCTTCAGAACCACCCTGAGCAATAATACCATTTCAAAACAAAGGAAGTCCAGTTGCCTCTTGAAAAAGCACCTCTGATACAACCATGAACTGGATGACTGAGAATCTCCATAGACATTTACCATTTCAATAGCATTCAATCCAAAGTCTTTCCATCTTTCTTTACTTCTTTCATATAGTGGAGATCGTCTCCTGTGACTCAGCAAGTAAAAAACTTGGTAATCAGTTATTTGCTTGGCACAGAATTCTCCAAATATTGCTCCTCACCCATTCATTAATAGCAATTTTTGTTGCTGAATTCATTAATTAACTCATGATAGAATAAAATGAGAATTGTAATATAAAATGTGTTAGCCAGAATAGGGATGAACATTCTATTCTTCCTCTATAAATGTGACATTTTATGATAATGAGTCACTGTGCATTAGAGAAAGCGAAGGCCTTTTTGTTTATTTTTAAACAGTTTCTGTTTAACATTCTGTTAGCTCTGTTACTATGACAACCAAAAATGATTTTGTAAAAAAGTAAATGAATCTGTTTAAACTAAGGTTTATTTCTTCACAATCAATTCTTAGCATGCTTTTAAATGATTATTAATATCTTAATATTAATTAATGGAACATTAGTGGAAATTGCTTTCTTTAATGCTTGATCGGCCTTTCCATGTTTAAGTACTAGACATACAAGCAGGGGTGGGCTGCTGGGGGTTCACAGGGATTCGAGAGAACCTCTAGCTAAGATTCTATGCAGTTCGGAGAACCCTCAAATCCCACTCCTGGCTGGCCCCACCCACCCCACCCCTCCCCTCCCAGGAGCCCCATGCAGCCCATTTTGGATGCAGGTAAGTGCAGGAGGCTCTGGGAGGGCGGAAAATGGGCCTACCTGAAGTTCGGCCTCCGGACCCTGGGGAGGCCATTTTCGCCTTTCTGGAGGCTCGAGGAAATCCTCTGGAGCCTGGGGAGGGCAAAAAGCCCCCCCCCCCCCCGTGGTGCAGGAGGTCAGCTAGGCCACAACCACCATGGTCACAGCCACCCCACAACCGGGCAGAGAACCCTTTGCTAAAATTTTTGAAGCCTACCCCTGCATACAAGCTATTAATTGATAGCTTCTGGAAATTTTCAAGACAGAGAAAAGCAATGTAAGTAAATTGTTAAAAAGGAAATGTTCTGCTTCTAGTACCTATCCCTGATTTCTTTCTGGCAAAATATTTGGAGCCATAAGAATACCAAATCCCATGTGGCAGAATCTGCAAGAGAAGTGTGACAAGTAGTCGAGTGGACTTATCTTATTTTGAAATACAATATTTATACTGAAAGACACTCTGCCTAGAAAATTAGACTTGATAATCTTTGTTATTGCTTTGTTTATCTTTGAACTCTTACTTTAAATGATACATGTCAGTTCCAAACGTTTGCATGACATATGTCAGATTTGGGAAATGAAGAATTTCAGACTCCTAATGATGAACTTGAAAATCATCAAAAGTGTGTTTAGTTTTCATGGAAAGGATTGAAGTTTGGAGGTTCAGTAATTCTCAATGAATCCTCATCAGAGTTTTTTAAAAAAATAAGTAGAAGACTTGGTTAGAAAAACTAATAATTAGTTTTTAAAGAGTCTGTGCCTGTTTAAAAGTTTAATTTTTCACATTCTTTGGGATTAGGAAGATAGATCTCTCAATCAGCTAACATATTCCTCCCAGACCAATCTTGGAGAATTCAAAGCTTGAGGGATGCTGCAGATACAGTTCCTACCTGTCACCAAATTGTTCTTGGAGTGTCATGATGCTCTTGGTTTGATTTGGGTTTCTTTGTCAAGAACCCTTGGAGTTCTTTGTGGAACTCCAAAGCTTGCCCAATTGAAAGCATACCCCTTAGGTTTGCTTACCTAGGTCTAGAATGATCTATTTTGAAATTGGAAATGATTACTCAATTTGCATCTTTGATTTTATAGATAACATAAACACCATTAATGGTATTTATAGCCTGATCCTAGGAAAAATATGGAGCTTTAATTTAAGTCCATTAAGCCAGTTCTTGCATTGCTTGGGGATACATATAAAGAATCCCATACATATAAAGAATATAGGCATATTCATATTACATGGTAAGCCATGCTATAGTTTCCTAGTTAATGCCAGGCATTATGTATGTATTTAGAGACACCTGAGTAAGAAAGGATTAAAATGCAGGCATCTAAATGCAACATATAACCAAAGTTAGCTCTATGTTTATCACTGATACAGGAGCTTGGCATTATGTCTGAATAGGGATGCGTATTTAGTCAACTATTTACCCCCCACACATCTATTCAGATACAGGAATGGGATGTAGGAATGATGAAGCAAAATGCTGTTCCTGTTTTGTCTAGTCCTTGTAAATATATGGGAAGTTTGTTTTTGAAATAAAAGGGCTTAGAGTGAGGATTAGATTTCTGTTACTTTACACATGGTGCTTCTAATATGGCCTAATACACTAGGAACCAATTGTTTTCTCATGTTGCTTTTCTAATCCAGCAAGCCATTGCAAAGATTAGATCTATCACCTGTAAACTTCTCACCTATGATTAAAATTAAGCTGTGAATCAATAAAATGCATCCATCTGTAATATGTTTTCAACAAAACCTCATTTGACATGATTTTTTACCATACTTGGACAAACTTTTGAAGACTAAGGTTTGCTTTGGGAGTAAATACCAACTCTTGTCACTCCATGCCACTTGACTGATAATATAAGCATGCAGTACTCCTATTGTGTTCAAATTTAGCCCAGAAATTCAACTTCATGTTTCTAAAGAGCAGGCCTGAGAACCTACTGGGTTTTGTCCCAGATCTCCAACCACAATGACCAGCCTTTAGATTAGTCCACCAAGAAACCTCCTGTGCTTTCTACAGGTACGATCTTGTTGTCCCCTGGCATTCTGTTTCCCATTTGGGAATGAGGGTGAGAGGGAAGGCAATGAGACTTGGGGAAGTCTTTATAAGGCCCTATACACATAGCTCAAGCCCATTTTAGGCAGGACCAACAGACCTTTGGTATGGGGAAGAGTAGGAGCAATAAGGAAATGGGTATCCACTATCAAATTGTTCCTTCTCCATGTTCTTTCTAAACATGGTTCCCCATATTCATTCCTTTAAATGCACTAGCCACAGTCTTCTAAGGCCGCAGAAAACTATTAAGTCACAGCTCTTTGGGCATCAAAGAGTGCTGTTATAGCCGTGGCCAATATTTCAGTTCTCCAGAATAAACATATCGAGTTCAAACTTGAGTAAAAATATTACTCTATTATCTCTCCAGTTCACTCAATAGTCCCTTAAATAAACAGGTAGACTACTTAAGATGTGTTCCACATTTATGTTGTGGAGTGATAAAATGCTGACAAGATTCCAGCCCTACGAAGCCGTGAACAGTGCCCTATCTTCTCTGCACTGTCCTAAAAATAGTCTATGCCAGAGGTCCATCAAGAAATGGATCCTTCCTTCTCTTTGCCCTAAGAAAGTTAAGAACTCTCCAAGGGGGAGTGGCTGCTCCAGTTTGGCACCCAATCCTGTCACTGATGTCACTGTCTTCAGTTCAATAAAAAGATCTAAGGACAGGGAGTAAGGACCACTCCCAGGGATTCAGACGCCTCGCGGCTAAGTCTGTCGGCCTTGCTGCTTCTGCTCCTGCTCTTCCTCTTCCCTTCCAGATTTCTCAGTCATGGTGGGTTTGCAAGAAAATTAAGTTCTGCTTAGCTAATGACTTAATGTAACATTATAATTTTCAACATTGTGCTAGTTGTAATAAAGCAGTCCAGAAACCAATTTAATGAGATTTTTAATGGGGCAATGCACAACAAAATCAGGCTGAAATGGATAGATGTGTAACATACAAATTGTGTGTAGATCACAGTTACATTTATGTATTGGGGTTATTTAGGAATTGATTCATTCATTAGCTTGCACATTTCCCACAACCTTATAGCAAGTTTATATTAATAACTCAATTTTATTAAAATTATTGTGCGTAGGAATCCCAGTGAACCATCATAGAAGCAAGTTATTTTGTATAGTGCTGAAAGAGCAGATAAATCTTTATCTAAAAGGTCCTGTGCATGTCTGCACAAAAGTAAATTTCATTTAATTAAATGGGACTTATTGCTACAAGTAAGTGTAAGTTTGTACTTCCGTAAAACTACTTTCATAGTTCTTTTGCTTAATGCTGCTACTTCTTACCTTGTGTTCACTAATGGAAAGCAGCAATTTATTTGATTTGTAATATGTATCATACTATATTGATATTACTTTTCCATGTTTCTCACTACATATAGAAAGATATAATACTGATCATTTTGTCATTAATAGAGTGCATCCTTGGTCTGCTACTTCTTGAATGTAGCCATTAGCTATAGGATATGTATAGTTTTTGTCTGTCAGTGCAATTTTTTCCAACAATACTAGTATTTTCCTTCTTTTTTCCTCTTTGTTGCCAAATGCAGTCTTTCAGTGCTGATCAAATTGCTGGTAAGTGGAACATTACCGAATATTATTGCAATTTAATATTGTGATAACAAATGTTGCATGCTCATTGGTTTATGAATGTATTATTTCATTAGCAGTTTACTAGCATCTCAGATATTGTAAGAAAAAAATGGCCTTTTCTTTGCATCTTGGAAAGATGTTTCGTGGAGCAGGCAGGATGCTATGAATTCCAAAAAGTATTTTGTTATATGATTGATTTTTTTCTAACAGATCGAATTCTCCAAGGATCAACAGGATGGTGAGTTCTCAGGAAAAATGCATAAACACAGGCAGAGATGTTTTCACATAAAGTACTATTAGAAAGTGTGCATTGGTATAAATAGGGATATTTTATTGATTTGGATTCAGTTACATACATGTAAAAGGATTCCAAGTACTTTCTTAACATATTTAAGTTTTGCTATTCAATCCCTGAAAGCAAAGCTCACCAAACCTCTGGTACTTGACTCTCCTCATAGTTATTCCCAAAATGAGACAGTGGAGGGAATAAAGTTTAAAGTCATCAAAGCCAAGAAAGGCAAACATTTTTTCTAACATGTTATCTACTAAATATATGAAAAATGTACTATACATAATTTCTTACTTGTGAATATTTAGAAGAGAACAATGTGTATTATTGGAGAAAAAGTATAGCCTCCCTCCATCTAATTTTTAAGATATAACATGAAATTTCATAAATAAGGACTGGTTTAGAGTGCTTTTTTCATTCATGTAGCAGAACTGTTGCATAGTTTCCTAATTCTGGTAGTTTTTTTTCTCAAAATAAGAATTTTGTTCTGTTTTATGAAACATTTGCTTTAAAGCTTAATTTTAAGCTTTAGAGCACTAGCTTTAGACCAGATTTATTTCAATTCAGGCATATAATATTCAGTCAAAAGCAAAACATCTTGTTTACCATTAATGATGGCATCCTAAGAGTTTTTGCCCAAACAGGTACCCTTTCAATGTAATATTGCAACGTTACTCTTTCATCAAATGTACCTTTGTAGAAATACTTTGCCAAATAAATTGTGTTGACAAACATAATACTAATAATAATAATAATAATAATAATAATAATAATAATAATAATAATAATGTTTTCCAGCTTTCAATTTAACAGCAACAGGCAACATATATAGATTAATTACTAATTTCTGTATATTATGTATGAAGTCACGTTGCGGTAGTAAAATTAATGATTTACCTTTATTTTACCTTAATATGCCTTTATTACAATTCATATACACATATGCATTTGCTTCATGTGTAAATTGATGGAAAATCTATACTGCTACGAAGTATACTCAGTTTAAAATCTTTCTTTTTACTTTATTAGCATGAATTTACTAGACCAATTTGTTTTAACTTTTAAGTCAATATCAAGTGAAGTATGATGAATTAGAAGGATTTTTAGGAGCATAAATTAGTAAGTGAGCATTCATAATATATTACTATCCCTATTCAGATTACAGTAATATACATGATCGATTGCCATTTTTGTAATCAATGTCTTACTTTAAGAAAATTATATATTAAAAAAAGTGGAGAAACGCTATTTACTTCTAGATCAGTTTTGTTTTTATTGCTGAAAGTTTAGAATTTAGTTCTGTTTCTAAAAACGACATTAATTCTGTCTCCTGTAAAAGCAATATTTTAACTTCATGGAGACTAAGCTTCATGGAGAGTAAATGGAGAATAACTTCTGCTGCAATATCTTTGTGCAAAGCAGAGAAAAACATTGGATAAATATTTTATGAATGGCCACCTGTTTTGTCGTGATTATTATTCTGATAATCAAACTACAACAATAGTAAAAACATTTTAAAAGCTTAAGAATATGCTTAAACATCATTTATTCTGCCTGCTATACAGTAACTACCCACTATATGCACAATAGATAGGCTGGCTTGCAGACATTTTCAAGTTTATTACTCACTAGATATGTTTACTAGCTATTGTTAATAGCTAGTTATAGTGGTGTTTAATAGCTAGTTATAGTGGTGTTATAGTGGTGTTTATATTTGCTAGACAAAGAGATACTGGTGATTAGATTTTTCCAGTGATGGTAATGAGGGTTGTTCTGTTCTTGGTATCCAGCAAATAACTACTGTATAAACCTTGAAGTATGTAGCAGCTTTCCTTCTACATCTCTAAAAGGCCAACATTTTATAAGCTGTAAGAAGAGAGGATCTGGCAACAGGAGGCTTCATAGGTCCCACACATCAGATAGTGATGGGATTAATATCAAATATATTGAGTTACAGTCTAGGAGCCATATGTTCTATCTCAGCAATTTAGAAGAGGGCAAAGAAGCTCCTTTGCACAGTGTAATAAGAAGGGCTGGAGTGTAAACCCTAAAATAGGACAGCAGCATAAAGCAAAAGGAAAAATTAATGAGGACTGCATACTTGATCATATACTAATCCAACTGAATCAATATTAATCCTATATCTTTGTTTCACTGATTATTTCTATTTTTACAATCAATATTCAGTGTCTGGCATTTCCAGCTGGCAGTTGTATGACAAGCCATTAACTGTTTGAATAATTGAATGAGTTATCCCGCACCAGATAACTGGGAAGACTCTGCCCTTTTCATAGGTTATGAAATTCATGGGAGAAGCTGCTACAGACACATGTGTCTAGATGCCTGACCATGGCCACACCTATTTTTCTGGAATCCAGTTCAGAAGTTCTCGCCTTTAGAAAAAGGAAGTGGGAAAATGAGTAGTCTTCTAGGAATCAGGTGTCAGAGTGGATGTCCCAGCTCAAATGTGGCTTTGGCAATGCAGCTGCTCCACAAAGTTCTCACATCTCTAACAGATAACATCCAATTGGAAAACAAACAGTATTTAGATTTGTGAATGATAAGGATATACTCATATCTCATTTTCTTTTGTCTCTATTGTATCAATAATCCTCTCCTTCCTTCCTTCCTTCCTTCCTTCCTTCCTTCCTTCCTTCCTTCCTTCCTTCCTTCCTGAAGACACATGCGATTTAGAAAGTGTTTTAATATACTATTTCTATTTAAATATATAATGAATATATGCACCATTGCAGTTGAAAATCATTGGCTGAGTCCACATAACATACTAATAGTAAACTTGGTTTGCAAGCCTTTAAATTCAATTGTGTGATCAGCAACTCTTGTCACATACTTCTACTGAGATTTGCCATTTACCATGTCATTCAGAATTGGAGCAGACACAAATGATTTTATATTTTAACATGGAAGCATTCTAATGTTTGACGACCATAGCAGGAATGGGAATTATATTCAGGTTTTACAGTGAATTTACAAAAATGTTAGCTAATTTGAAAAATAATGCATATGCAACAATGGCATAGTTAATACAGTATATTATTATTATTCCCAAAATTAAATACTGTACAGGTAGTCCTCGGCTTACAATCATTCATTTAGTGATTGTTTGAAGTTACAACCATACTAAAAAAGTGACATGACTGTTTATCATATGTATGACTATTTCAGCATCCCTATGGTCACATGATCAAAATTTGGCAACAGGCATGCATTTATGACTGTTGCAGTGTCCAAAGGTCATGTGATCACTTTTTGTGAACTTCTGACAAGCAAAGTCAATGAGGAAGCCAGGTTCACTTAACAACTGTGTTACTAATTTAACAACTGCAGTGATTCACTTAACAACTGTGACAACAAAGATCGTAAAGTGGGGCAAAACTCACTTAACAGCTGTCTTGCTTAGCAATAGAAGTTTTGGGCTCAACTGTGATCGTAAGTCGAGGACCAGCTGCACTCACTTTACTAATCTAGAAATGATCAAGCTGAACCTCAGGAAGTTTATCATTAAGATAAGTGAATTTAACACACAGTGATAGCTCAAATATAATAAGCCTGATAAAGTTATTGATGATAGTGACAGGAACTTAATGTGGAAATGACTCCTGGGTTACTCATAATTGTGTTCCGATCATGGATCATCTATGGATTTCGTTTTATTATATAGGAGATGTAAAAGACAGCATTTTAGATCTTTTTTTTAAAAATCAATACCCAAAGACTTGAACATAGAAACAATTCTTTATAAAGTGAATACTTCTCAGAAATATCCATGAATCAAATCCTGAGTGCTCTTTTTGACATTTTGTTTTAAAATTTAGCTTTCAATATTAATTACATGAGTAATGGTATTTAGCTGTGATGGGGAACCTAAGGTACGAGTGCCACAGGGGGCACGCAGCGCCCTCTCTGTGGGCATGCGATCCATCACCCCCGTTCAACTCTGCCATGCATGCGCGCGCACCTCCCGCCAACCAGCTGGTCATTGGGTCTCTGCCGCGCATGCGTGGGGGTGGGGTAAATTGGGGAGCGCATGTGCAGGGGTGGGGCACATGCGCATTGCATTTGAGGGGTTTGGGCGCATGTGCATGCATTGGGCACTCGGTCCAGAAAAGGTTAGCCATCGCTGGTATATAGCATTTCCATGCCGAGGCACAGTTTGCCACTGAGCTCAAAGCTTTATAGTTGCATCGGTCTAAAAATATCAGATACCCATTGATAAATATAATAAGTGCTTAATATAAGTAGTGCTTAATTAATTTAAGCAATTGAGGTTATATGTGGAATTACTTAAATATTACTTTATGACTTCAAAAAGATTCCAATCACAGAATTGTGTATAGAGAGCAGCAAGGAAAACGTTTACAGAAGGATTAATATAGATTACCATAGATATGCTATCTTTTAATGTTTTAATGGCCCTATTAGTTCAATCATCCAACCCATTTTTCTTGAAAATGACAACCTTCTTGTCATTTTCTTGTCTCAGATAAGAGACTTCTTTAACTCCTAAAGGGGGGAGGGGACAAGGGGGGTAGGGGGAGAGAGAGAATAGAAAAAAATACCACACAAAACAAAACATTAAGATTGCAGGTAAAATTCTTGAAATATAATGCCATTGGATGTGGTGGCAGAGAATCTGATTTTTTTTAAAAAAAAAAAAAAAGCACTGCTTATAGCTACTTTATGGATTCAATGTTTGCTTCTAGTAACTCCAACTTTCTATTCTCTATAGACTTCAAGGAGGCATTCCTCCTGTTTGACAGGACCGGAGAAAGCAAAATCACTCTAAGTCAGGTTGGAGATGTCATCCGCGCTCTTGGACAGAATCCAACTAATGCTGAAATCAAGAAGATCCTGGGCAACCCCAGCAATGAGGGTAAATCTTCTTTGTGATCTACCCTAATCAAAATATATCCTCCCAATGTTTTTCCCTTTAAATGAATGTCTCAAATTTGGTATACTGATTTCTGAAAGACTAGCTTGATCATACAAGCAAATACACACATACACACTCGTATCTTTGCATTCAGCTATCTACTTCTCCGTCTGTCCTTCTAAACTAGGGAACTAGAAAACTTAGAGATTCCTTAGAGATATTTTCTGTATTTGGCAATCTAAAACGTAAAGCTGAATTCCTCTGTATTCCTCTTAGAAGAAAGCCTAAGAAAGTAAGTGGGACAGGCTTGAAATGCAGTTAATTGACATTTAAAAGTACTGCAGTGTTGGGATTTACATACTCTTAAATTATCATTTAAAAAATACATAAATGACTTTCTTATTAATGATATTTATACAAATTGCTGTAATTCTTTTAACTCAACAAGTCTACTCCCTACCTTCAACCATCACTAAGTGAGCATTATCCAGTTAGGTTTGCATTCTTTTAATTTGCATACCTTTAATGATGAAGAGTGAAGCATCTTACAAAGATGGAGGCTGAAGACACAAGATATAGTTGCCTTTTTTAGATTAATTAGGTCAGGATTTGAGCAATAGTTGGGTAGGAGATTAACTAACAATCTTCTGCATTTTGTTTTGAGATCCAAGAAGGTTACAAAGGTAACATTCTTATATTTGTGTAAGCCGCCTTAAGTTGCCATGTGCAAGTAGGTGGCAATATAAATTTTCTAAAATAAATAAATAAACAAACATAAAAGAAATACATTACACTGAACTATTAAAAGAAGTAAAGAAGAATATCACTATGGAAGAGTTAGTGACATACCAAAAGCTATGGTTTTACCTGCTTGACAGTGTTGCACATATATACAGAAAAAAAAAAAAGAAAGAAAAGAAAGAAAATACACAGCCCCAGCACAGATCTGCTGAATACGTACATATTAATCGAATAAAATATCCACTACTCATCCTATATAACTCACTCCTCTCTGCAGTGTATTCCAATCAATTTACATATCCTCTGTGCTAGCAATGCAATTGTTGTCTATTTTGTTTACCTGGAAACAGAGCTGTGGGTGACAGCCATGAAATTAATAATTTTGTAAAAACAACAACAACAACAACAACAACTTTAATTGAGTACAAACTTGCCTTCTTCCTGTGAAAGTAGCTTTCTGAGGTGATAGACACAGCCATGAGCAAATACTTAGATGTTTCTCTTTCCTCAAGAGATTTGGCATTCTGAATTGAATTAATTTTCAAAAGCAGGATAATACTGCTGCCAGTGGGACTAATCTACTGTAAATCTCTACTTGGTACTTCATAAGAGGAGTTCCAGACATATCATAAAATGCACTTACCAACACAATGATGATGTTGTTCCTCTACAGAGATGAATGCAAAGAAAATTGGGTTTGAAGAGTTCCTGCCCATGTTGCAGGCAGCTGCCAATAATAAAGATCAAGGTGGTTTTGAAGACTTCGTTGAAGGTCTTCGTGTCTTTGACAAAGAGGGCAATGGAACAGTCATGGGGGCTGAACTCCGCCATGTCCTCGCCACTCTTGGTAAGTGCTGGGAGAGGTATTATATGTAAGATATATGTACATGAATTTCATTAGAAATTAAACACCATAGCTTTAATTAAAATAAAAGAAGATCCTAACTGAATCAAGAGCAGAATAAAAATAAAGAGTTATCTAATGAAGTGTAAGACTAATAGAAACAAAAAACAAATTAAACTGACCCTACAATGTTAATCTAAGGGTTTATTCATATAACATGCTTAACGAGTTGAAAAAAATCAGGGTGTATCATTTTTGTGAGAAAGACCTTGAGAAACAGAGTGAAGAGATGCTGCTAAGGAAACAATCAGATAAAAGAGGACATAGTCCACAGAGGCATAAGGGTGGAGAAAGAGGCTCAGAAGGGACCCCCCACCACAACTTCTCAGGCTGTAAAGGAGACACTGGGAAATTTGTACTTTCAGACTTGCAAGATTCTGTTAATATGGCTTTCTACATTAGAATTAGCTAATCTGATATACCTAGAAAGACTGCCAGAGAATTGTGTGAAACATTTCCAAGATAGGATCAAACAAAACCCATTCCTCTCCCCTAAAGTCAGGTATTTGACTTTAACTGGGTTAGGCTGAATCCTCTGAATTAAAAAAGAAGGGCTAACATTTCGCTCCCAGCATGTGGATGTGGAGGGGCACAGACATGAGAGGCTATAGTGCAGTCTGGCAAACATGGGGCAGCTCCAGGCATGCATTTTCTATGAATTTATCTTATCTATTTCCTTCTTACAATCCATGTCTAGAGGCTATAACCCTAAGTAGCCTGCTGTGGAAATAAATAAACAATACACAGTGGTGGGATTCAGCCAGTTCGCACCACTCCGGGAGAACCGGTTGTTAACTTTCTGAGCAGTTTGGCAAACTGGTTGTTGCAAGAAATCATTAGGGCACAGAACCAGTTGTTAAATTACTTGAATCCCACCACTGACAATACACCAAACAAATATAAAATCCAACAGTTACAAAGAAAGCTGGGATACCAATCTGTCCAAGCATTCTTGAAAAAATGGGATAGTTGCAATTTTTGCCTATCATTTGCTGCTGGGAAAATCATTCACCTGGGAGAACAGCAGAGTGGTACAAAAATATCATCATTTGATTAATGTCCAAATGTCAGGCATGAAAAACCAGGTCCTCATGTGAAGGTTCAAATTAACTGATTTATTGCTCAAACCTATGCCCAAGAATTTTCTCTAGCCAGATCAGCACCTGGTTAGATTTAGATAAGGGTCAACGGCAGTCAAAAGGGAGGTTGTACATAGTTCACTTGTGACTATCTAATGACTTTAAACTGATAACTTTTTAAACTACCTCCCTGTGGCTCTGCCTGTCCTTTTCCTGCACGAACTATTACTGGTATTTTCAATGAGAAAAAAAAAAGATATTTGCATAGAGTTTTGTGAAAATAGATTCACTACACAAGCACTTGTAATTGCCTTAGGGATACAAATGGAATTGATTTCTGAATTATTTCGGAAGAGGCTAACATAATTAGAATGTGGCTGTTGAAGAATTCAGTTCCCAACCTATTGTGTGTATGTGTATATGTGTGTCTGTGCTTGGTTTAAATGTAGGGTAATATCTCTAAATTGAGGCTAACTCACAGCATGGCTATTATTTTCCTAAATGAGGACCTCAAATAATTGCCGAAGGGCACAATGACTTGGAATTGGCCAGGTCAGAAGGATATCAATGTTGCTATTATGAAAATGGTAACTCAATTTGGAGTAAGGGGTACAAGGTGTAACTTTTGAAAAAGAATTCTGATCTTCAATTGTTAATTTTTTCAGGCAGCACCAGCAAGGATATCCTTCCCTCCTTCCAAGCTTGCCGGGGGGCAGTGGTATGGGCAACAGAGGCAGGGATGGATTTTGGTAGGCAGCCTTCCACCCAGTGAGTAGTGAAGCCATGTAGTTCCTTGAATTTGAAGCAAGGATGAAAATTGTTGTTTGCTGCCAACTAATACTTGCTTGAGATTTAATGCAAGCATTTCTCTATTGGTTAACCTTCCAGCTTTACCTCACATGGTCATATCTCCCCATACTTAAATTTATCTGATTGTTTCTTCCTACATACAGTATCTCTTCAAGATGGCCTTTAAATCACTATAGTGAATGAGGCCATGGTCAACCTAGAGTCCACTGAAGGATTGAAGGCAGTGGAGAAATATTCAGTAATGATGGCCTTTTAAGACCCCAGTCTTAAAAGTCCTACTATTTTATTCCAGATGCTAAAATCAAGACTGGCTCATTTTATTATACAAGGTCATCTACTTAATTATATTATTTTTGTGAGTAAAGGGAAATATTATGAGGTGGCAAGCTGGAAGAGAAGCTGTGTTATTAATACTCTTTTCTCTGTATGTTTAGGTGAAAAGATGAAGGAAGAAGAAGTAGAAGAACTGATGAAAGGGCAGGAAGATTCCAATGGCTGCATCAATTATGAAGGTAAGGGTAACTAGGCAGAAGATAGATGGATGTGTTTGAAAGAGGCCAGTGCAGTTTCCTGAAAAAATATTCAATTGTCTTCTGCTTTCAAGAAAAGGCCTTCCCAAAGTTGTCATGATGTGTTCTATTAGGGCCAGGGAAAATAGACATCTTAACAGCTAATCTGTGTGTATTGTGTGTGCATGAGAGAGATTCAGTTTGAGAGAGGAGGAGGAAAGGGAAAGGAAGATGATTTTACTTGTGGAGCTGGACAAAAGAGAGAGGTGAAGCATCTTCTCCAGTATAGATAATATGATCAGAGATTCTATAGTATAACTAAAACAGAGTGGAGGAGGGTACAAAGACCTTTAATGCATGCTCTGTGACTAGCACAGAATGAGAGAAGGGGCAAATGATTTGCATCTTAGTCACTGATGACAAGCTAAAGATGGAGGCCTTTATTGTTTCTTATTAATATCTTCATAGTTCAATTTAAAAATAGATTACGCCTCTCAAAATCTAAGACAAATACAGTATTTATCTATCCTGGTCCCTAAAACTAACAATATGTATTTAGTATGACGAAAGCAAAAGCAGACTCCATTTTATTCCCGTCATGATGATAGTACTATTTTCTGAGTTAAAAGTACAACATCATGCTTACTTGGATAATTTTTTGTTTTAATAAATTGCCCTTTATTTGTTTTCTGCTATTTGCTAGTAGATTTGTTTTTACCATGACAAGAAAATGCAATGATAACACATTATTCAGCCAATATCACTGAAAGACAAACAAAAACCAGAAAAACAAAACAGCAACTCATTTAATTGTAAATAAAGCTTCTTTATTCTCTGATGGATTAAAAAAATATTTTTAAATATGTTAAAAAGTTTTAACAAACTTGAACATAAAGCAGATCAGATACTTCAAAGAGATTTGCAGTAGACTTTTATTTCTAGTAGTTAAAAAATAGCTGGAGATTGGCAAGTAGTACTTCTTTTTTAAAGAAAGAATAAGCTTGGTTATGATTAGCCTTGCATTATTTGTTCCTACCTCTGCTTCTGTGTTCTCAGTTCATGAGAAATAGTATGCTGCCTTTGACTGCTTTTATATATATTTATATTATGCAGCTGTAGTAATTCAATTGTATCAGTGTGTAACATACACATTACATTACATTACATTACGTTCTGGCCATTATTTTAGTTTATTTTAATGATTACAAATCAAATTCCTCAAAATTGGAATTATCTATTTTGTTATCATATAGTCCTCTGAATGTGTGCTAAATACAGGGTGTTATGATTACCTCCACCCTTAGGGCAAACTAATAGTACTTGGACAGACAGGTTTTCTACTGAAGTAAAAATTAGACACCAAAACAGAGATAACAAGGAAGCGAGAGGATGTTAAAGTGGGAGAAAAAATGTAGTGAGTCAGATTCAGTACAAAAGTTCTAGATTTACTTGAAAAGATTAGGTTTGCATACTATCTTACTTTGTGTTGAGGACTCTTCCTTGTGCATATGAAACACCTTCACTACAATTGCATGATTTCTTCACATGGCACATTGGCAAACATCCTGTCAGTATCATACCAGTCATGTGTCCAACTGATTTGGACAAATGCATCAAAGGTTTTCAGTGAGTGAGATGAAGATGGACAATGAATGGAATTGACTAGAACCTACATGAATAAAGTACCCAGAACCCTGGTAATTCTTTAGCTGCCATTTCTATACAATTATAAGAGCATTCAGATACCTGGAGAGATGGCTATGATTGTCCTAGCTTTTTTTCCTAGACTAAAGAAATCCCAAACACCAAGTTTCATATACCATCATATAGTTTGATAAGGGGGATGATCACATCTTTTTACCTGGGTAGTTTTATTATTCTAAAATATTGGTGGATCATTAATGGAGAGTGTGTTGTTAGTTCAGATTGTTCTGATCCACCTAGTTCTGTTAGTTTTATCATAGATTATAAAGCAACGACAGCAATTTTATTCATGCACAGGAGGGAGATGAGAATCCCCAAAGTTTGCCATTATATAATTAAAGAAAGTGATATAACAACCCAAACACATCCAACAGAGTCTCAGAACAGAATTCCTAATGAGTGGGGGGAGCATCGAGAAAAATGCAAACCAAGAAGAGCAGAATAGTCAATCCATGCCCATTTTTATCACAGAGACTTCTCTAATAGTATACTAATTCTGTATTATTCTACAGCATTTGTGAGGCACATCATGTCTATCTAAATGGATTTTTCAAGACATCATTTTGGTAAGTCCCTTTTCTGAGCATGCTGTTCTTGGATAAGGTGATGATTTTGGGAGGAAAGGTGTAACAGAAATGCAACAAGTAAATGAACAGATCACAAGGTGGCCAAAGTGACATTCCACTGATAGCGGCTCTTAAGTCTTCCACTAAAGTCAAGATGAGGTAAAGTAGCTTATATTCAGTCTCCAGTACTCTTTTCACTCTGTTATTTAGTTGAGAATGCTTTCAAAGTGGCTGACAAGTCAACAAGGATCAAGAGAACCTTTTCCTCAGGCTTATAGGCTGAGAGAAATAACACAAAACGAAGGATAAAGTGGGGAGGGAAATCAAGCATAGGCATCAGTTATCAAATTTTTATGAAAATTGGTGGGTTCAGGGAAAGGAAACAATAGAAGTTGTTTACAGCAGGAAACCATCTCCTCTATTCCTGAAAGAATGGCTGCCAGGCAATATATACTGTATTGTGAATAACTTACTATGATACAAATGCTACAGCTTTAATCCATTACACATTTCTTTACTTTATGGACACCTTGGTGATTCCAACCTTATTATAAGTGGCCTTGAATAAGTTGTTATCAACCTCAGTTCCTACACCTTTAAAAGAGTTAAGCAAAGAATTAGAGAGAGGAGCAAAAACACAGTTATTTTCTTTACTGTTAAAAATACAAATTCTGTCTTTGTCCTGCCTATAATTATGATTATAACTCATTTTTGTTTTTTAACAGAACAAGATCATCAGGCACTTGAAATCTGTGTATCTAGGAAACCATTGTTCCATTCAGTAATGTCACCCTGGAACTTAAATGGACTATAATTTATGCCTCTCGACCTTCCCTTTTGAAATCATCAGCAAGAAAACCTGCTGAATCCCAAAGTTGTTACACTCGACCAATTAAACACTTGCCAAGGCAACTGCGAAGGACTTCACCGCCAACTGTCAAGCCCAATAATCTTTTTTCCATATGGTCTACCATGAAGGCGGCATGCATTCTTTTGGGAGGGGAAATCTAATAATAAATCCCTGTGGTCAGTGTATGGCTGGAAATTTTCAGTTCTGTAAATCCCAATTAAAACATAATTGAAGTCTTAATTTATTTTCTCTATGTTTTATTCCATACAATAAAGTTTTATGAGAAAAATTATCTTGAATAGTTTGATGAATGTGAATCAAAATGGGATTTTTGGAAGATTTTTTTATAGTATGATGGTTTCAATTTTCCATTTGAAAACATTGAATTCTTATCCAAGAATGCTTCTGAAGTATGATCTGCCTGTAGTCTTCAGTCATCATGGAAGGACAGGTGGCCGTCAGCTGAAGAACAGCAATTAAATTTTATTTTTAAAATAAGCATGGGTCTGTGTGAGTCACAGAAATGGGAGGGGAAAGCACAATAATGGAAACACAATTCCACAGAAAATTATTCCTACCAATGAGAATTACAAAAATCAGAAATAATAAGATCTGCAAATAACAGAAAAATTGGCAGTATATACATATATATCCTTTGGAACAGGATATCCCCAGGGATACGAATGATCCCAGATCTCCGTACTTTCTGTTGTGCACTTAAGACCTTTCTGTTTCACCAAGCCGGGCTGGTATAAATTTTTCTAATTGTCTAAATTTTATGCTAAAGATCTTAACTTAACTGATGAGCCAAATTGGCTTAATTATTTTAAATTGCTTCTATTTCACATTTTTATATGTATGTTATTTTGCCTGTTCACCACCCTAAGTCCTTCGGGAGAAGGGCGGTATAGAAATTAAATAAATAAATAAATAAATAAATAAATAAATAAATAAATATGTTAAATAGCACATTTTAACAGTTTTACCAAGCCATTGGGGGCTTACAAGCTAAACTGCACATCATAAAACAAGTGATCATGAAGCCCACTTTCAAATTCATAATTGGTTGATGAAACAGAATTTACAGTTGAGCCACTACTTATTTTCAAATACAGCTGCTCTGTGCATATATGTGTCTGCTGCAGTGGTGGGTTGCTACTGGGCGAATCGGTAGCGGAGGCTCTGCCCACCCGCCCCGACGCTTCTGTGCATGCGCAGCACATGTGCCCACAAGCGAACCAGTAGCGATGGGATTTGAAACCCACTACTGGTCTGTTGCATTTTAACATTATGATGTGTCATACACACAGTGCTCTGCTAGATAAGTAAGCAGAACTGAAGATTCTTAGGTATTATCATTAGCACATTGTTGTGAAAGAATGGAGAGATTATGCTGCTATTTGTTGCTATTTTCTAGATCTAAAATTTAACTATATATGTACCTGTTCAAATATGCAGCAATATAGATTTATGAATGGCATTTGTGTGAATATTTTAAATTATGCACTTAGGCAGATGCCAGTAAATAATCATTTTTCCTTCCACCTCCAACAAAATTGTCCTTTCATCATATTTCGTTGTTCCATGTGCAGTAAAACAAAGAGAAATAAAGGCTGAGATTGCACATCACACAAATCTACAATCATCTTCATGTGATGTGTAAAAACTGGAGGTAACTGGTCCTGGAAATAACCCGGCTCTATGCCACAAAATGCTTTATTTTAGGTGTATACATGTTCAAGATATATAGCACCTTGTTTTGGAAGTCTGTAGGGAGCTAGAGGCCAGTCTAGCTTGCAAAGCAGTAATGCTACCAAGATGTGCCCATAATTAATCTTGCCACTGCATTCCGAATCAGTTGCAACATCTAGATGGTTTTCAAGGACAATCCTACGTACAGTGCATTGCAATACTCCAAATGGGAAATCACCAGAACATAAGTAATCATAAGCAACCCCTCTGATCTAGGAATGGATGCAACAGTCATATAAGATGAAACTATGCTAAGGCCTTCTTGCTGATAGCTGCCACCTGCTCTTCCAGATATCACAATATTCTTCCAGAATACTCTTGGCAATAAGTTTTGTGAAAAGCCCTCATTGAATAGAAATAAACAATTATCAAAAACCAAATGATGAAACTAGAACAGAAAAGGCATGAATATTGAGGCACTGGAGAACATAAGGTATTAAACATGGAGATTTTTTCCAAAGATAATAAGATGTTTATGCAGATGTGTAGGTCTAATCAATAGAATAATTAAATAAGACTACATAATTATTGGTATTTATGTGATCTCTGAAATAACACTTCTTTCCTCCAATGGGTACATAATAAAACTGCCTTAATTCCCTAGTCAAGAATCAATTTGTTCTCCACCAGTCTTATTTAATATCTCCATATGAAATGGCCACAACTCAACTGCTGGCAGGTGCAAGTGGGGTTTGAGAAACGATGATAATCCTTATATGTGAGTCACTAGAGATTGGATAGGCATCTGGTTTCCATGTCTCTCTCCGCCATAAGGAGCCCACCCCTGCTCCTATTTATAACCTTGGCAGGTGGGCAAATGGATACAGAGTCATCTCTGCATCTGTCTTTTTCTCAGACAGTCTGCCAACAATTTAAATATTCCGGGAGTGGAAGAAAAAGCAAACCTTCTCAAAAATTGCTTGAAATCAAAAAGAAAGAGTTTGTTTTCTTAGCTTCATAATACTTGGGCTTGATCCTTCTACAAACAAGGCTGTAGTTTGTTTAGTTGACTGCCTGAACCCGACCATGAAATTTGATAAAGTATGGGAAGGCTTAGTCTCTCCAATCTCTTTGTGTCCCTATTTAAGATTGGACAGTGTACCAATACAAAAAAGGAGAGGGAGGGGAGGAAAGATACTGCTGCTAAAAATCTCCCCGAGCCTGACTCAAGATCAGAGGAAAAAACACTGAGATTGGCAATGAGTTGGCAGCTGAGCGGAGGCGGTGAGATGCAAATGGATGCCACTGAGCAGAAGTGAAACAGAGCTAGGTGACAGCAAACCAGTGGCTGAGAGCAGCATGGTGGACCCTGTGCAGAGCTAATTGGCAGAGGAGCAGAGTGCCAGAGCAGCAACTGAGAGCAGCATGGTGGACCAACAACAGTTGAGAACAGTGTGGCAGACCAACTGAGCAGCAGCAGTGCAGAGTTAAGTATGACAGCAGACTGGAGTGCCCACTGACAGCAGCGCAGCAGAGCAGCTGAACAGCAGCTAAGCACCAGATCAGCATATCATACCTGAAAACCCCAATAGTGGTCAGGCAACCAAAGGGCAAGAAGGCAGGGAGGAAAAGGATAAATACATAACACTTGTGGACAGTGAGGAAAGGGATAAACTTTTAAGGCAGGGTGTAGAGCAGGGGTGTCAAAATGGCGGCCCGCAGGCGGGATGCGTCATGCATAGAGGACGCCACCCAGCTCCATGAATGGGAAAAACATCACAAAACGTCACGTGACGGTAATGTGATGCCGTGAGTTTGACACCCGTGTTATAGAGGGTTAAGAGCTAAGCATCACCCCCCAAAAAAGCCTGAGATTTCCAACATAAAGAAGTGCATAACACTTCATAAAGGGCCAAAACTTTTGTAAATTCTTAAATTTTAAAAATTTCTGAAGTTTTTTTAAAATCTTTTTTTAAAAAAAATTTAAATTCAGTTTTTAAATCTTTTTTCAACTTTTTTTTTTTTATTTCAAATTCCATTTTCAATTTTAAAATCTTTTTCAATTTGAATTTTTTAATAAAATTCTTTGTTCAATTTTTCAATTTCTTTTTTCAAACTAAACATTTGAAAAAAACAATTTACTTATTTTAATTCTTTGGAAATTTGTAAAATTCTTAATGATCAAAGAGAAAAAAACATTTTAAAACATGGAAAAAGAGACAGACACTTAAATAGGGAAGACAGTGATGAATTTTTGAAGACAGAGAACAAAGGGTCAAAACTTTTATAAACTATTATAAACTGACACTTCGCAACAAGGTGTTGGTGACCACCTTTAAAGCACTCCATGGCTTAGGGCCAGGGTATTTGTGAGACCGCCTTCTGCCGCCAATAGCCTCCCAGCGACCGGTTCACTCGCACAGAGAAGGCCTCCTCAGGGTGCCATCGGCCAGACAGTGCCGGCTGGCGACCCCCAGGGGGAGAGCCTTCTCTGTGGCAGCACCTGCCCTCTGGAATGACCTGCCCCCTGAGATACGCACGATATCAGACCTCCAGACTTTTTGTCGGGCCCTGAAGACACACTTGTTCCATCTAGCTGGGCTGGCTTGATCCCATCCTCTCAGTTTTTTAATCGAATTCGGTTTTAATTGGGTTGTTTTAAATTCGGGCCAAAATTATTTAATTGTTTTTTAAAATGTTTTTAAATTTTATATGCTATGTTTTATCCTGGCTGTACACCGCCCTGAGTCCTGCAGGAGAAGGGTGGTATAGAAATAAAATAAAATAAGATAAAATAAATATATAAATAACAGGGAAAATAATTTTTTAGAAATTTTTAATTTTTTAACAAACAAAAACTCATGGACATAGAGACTGACATTATAGTGACTTGCAGAATTTGTCATATTGTTTGAGCTTATGCCCACAGAAGACCCAAACTATATATGTACTAAATGTAAATCATATAAATTATTAGAAGAACATGTAAAAGATCTAGAAGCAACTCTAGCCACTCTGAAACTCAATGAACAAAGTGAGAAATCCCAACCTAAACAAGAAGACTACACCAAAATTAAACACAATAGGGAGCACACAGCTTCTTAAAAGTGACCCCATATATGTACAAAAAGAAGAAAACCGATACACCCAAATTGAACACAATAGGGAACAAACAGCGTCCGGAAAATAATGACTCTATATATGAATCTAAAGAGCAAGACCGATGGAAATATGTCACTTTTAGAAGAAAACAGCAACCAAGAGCAAAGCCCCTACTATCTACCCTAGCCCACTCCAGTGAAGCTCCTCTGGAACTCCCTGGAAGAAAATATGCAGACAGCTATAAGAGAGCAGTCATCAATAGTTTCTAAAAAGGAGACAGCACCCATGTGACAGGAAGAATAGTATCCCAGACTTCCCTAGGGGAAAAAAGGGTTAAATATTGGTGATAGGAGATTCGATTCTTTGAGGAATAGAAACTATAGTCTGCAGACCGAACAGTCAATCTATGGAGATATGTTGTCTGCCTAGAACAAAAATCAAAGATGTAACTGAGAACCTTACTAAAATAATCAAACCCATGGATTACCCCTTTCTTCTACACGTGGGGACCAATGACACAAGAATGAATCTAAAAACAATATCAAGAGATTACGAACAGCTAGGAAAGGAAGTTAATGAATTAGGAGTGCAAGTGGTGTTCTCATCTATACTTCCAACAAAAAGCCCACATCCAATGAGAGAGCAAACGTGGAGAAAAAGCAAGGTTTTACACTTAGGCAGGAAAAAATCAAAGGTACAAGTAAGTGAAACCTGGCTCAAAAACAGTAACTGTGAAAAGGACCTTGAAGTCCTAGTGAATGATCACTTAAATATGAGCCAGCAGCGTGTGGCAACAGCCAAAAAAGCTAATGCAATCCTTGTATAAACAGAGGCATAGAATCAAAGTCACATGAAGTATTAGTACCACTTTATAAAGACTTAGTAAGGCCACAACTGGAATACTGTATCTAGTTTTGGTCATCATGTTATAAAAAAGATGTTGAGACTCTGGAAAAAGTGCAGAGAAGAGCAACTAGGATGATTAAAGACCTGGAGAACAACACATATGAAGACCAGTTGCAGGAACTGGGTTTGGCTAGTCTAGAGAAAAGAAGGACTAAGGGGGACATGATAGCAATATTCCAGTATTTGAAAGGTTGCCACAAAGAGGCGGGGAATTCAACTTATTTTTCAAAGCATCAAAGGGCAAGTCCAAAAACCATGGATGGAAACTAATCAAGGAGAGAAGCAACCTGGAATTAAGGAGAAACTTCCTAACAGTGAGGACAATTAACCAGTGCTGTGGAGTCGAGGAGTCGGAGTCGGAGGAAATTTTGGGTACCTGGAGTCGGAGTCGGAGTCGGCAAACAATGCACCGACTCCGACTCCTACTAAATTTAGATTGGAATTAAAAAAAAAAGCAAGTTTAAATGTCCCAATTCACAAAAAGTTATAATTAATGACTTCTCTACTGTAAGAATAAAGACCAATGCATGCAGTGCCTCACGTAACCGCAAAACGAACATGTTAAGTGACCGTGAAGAAGCATGCTTTTCATGTGCTTCACTATATGGCACGCAACGCACAATTAGGAGCGGCAATACTTATACTTTCCATAATTGAATTAACCAGTGGAATAGTTTGCCTTCAGAACAGTGGTGGGTTGCCCCCGATTCGCATCAGTTCTATAGAACCGGTAGTAAAACCAGCAGGAGGCTCCACCTACCAACCCTGATGTCATGAGAATGCTTCTGCGCATGCCCTGTTGCGAACCAGTAGTAAAGGTAAGTAGAACCCATCCCTGCTTCAGAAGTTGTAGGTGCTTCATCACTGGAGGTTTTTAAGAAAAGACTGGACAGTCATTTGTCTGAAATGGTATAGGGTCTCCTGCTTGCACAGGGGGTTGGACTAGAATTTTATGGAAGGAAGGAATTAAGAGACATCCCTTCGGGGCAGACAGAGTCAGTTTATTATTGCAATAAGGTTCAGATAGGTATTGCTACCTCAAGATCTGAGCAAAGTAATGAACATGAGATTCCAGTTTTATACAGTTTCAAACAAAGGATTCTGTTAACTCAGCAATTCATATGATCATATACATTTGTTATATTTAATTGACATTTCCTAATTATTAAGTTTTACATTTTCTTTGCCAACAGTCATAATTCTTCTTGTAAATTACTGAAGCATAGATTCAAATTATCTCTTGTTGATATTACATGTGGTCATCCTTTGATCTGTTTTAACCTTCAAACAAATATCTCTATCTCTGACAACTGAGGGGCCCCTCTTGTGAATGTTTCTACTTCAAAGGAATTCTCTGCCTTTCAACTGGATAATTGGCTTCCCTTAAACAAGCACATTTCCTTTCCTACAATACTATGAATAAAGAGGGTCCTTCAGTGATCATCCAGCTGGACCCGCATTTACCTACATTAAGAAGACCTCCAAGGTCCCTTCCAGGTCTATTCTGATTGATTGAAAGAACAACTATGCTATCTAAATAGAACCTTACTCATAAAGACCTGGCTGTACCAAATTTGGCCATTATATCCACATTCAGCAGAAACCAGCAGAAAGTGGTGTCCTTCATTGTGCTCTCCAGAGAAATATTACTTTTCCTCTCTAGGGAGAGACTTTTCCTATCCAGACAGCTTGTTTGCTTTACGTCTTATTTATTTCTGCTAGTAATTTACTATAAGTTCATCTCTGATCCTAACTTCATTTTCATTATTTTTTTTTTGTAAAAAAATCCTTCTGGAAAAAAGCTTTTCAAAATATTTTATATTTTAAGTGAATGCAACCATGATTCATAATGAGTGGAAATAATTATTTCACAATTTTAATACATGTAAGTTATTTTAGTTTAACAAATGACATGTTATGACTTCTGTGAGCATGTTTTGAGTAAAACTGGGCTTTGTTTTCATTTGCATATTTTCCCTAGAATAAAAACTCTGTGAGTTGTGCTGAGAGAGAATGATTGGCCCAAAGTCAACCAGCTGTTTATTCAAAGGATAATGGGATCAGTAATGGCTGAGTGATGGGTGCAAATCAGGGGTGGGTTCTAAATATTTTTAAGCGTGGCTTATTTTGTGGGTGTGGCTTGGAGGTCATGTGACTAGGTGGGCATGGCTAGCTGGTCAGAGTCATTTCTGGAAGGTCCTCGTACTTACAACCAGTCCTCGCACTTACGACCCGACTCATTTGTTTGCTTTTAACATTGATCAGCTGTAGGACAGCCCTTTGAAGCCCCGCGGCAAGAGTTTAAACAGTTTTTTTCCCTCTAGTCATCAGCTGGGACTCAGGAGGCAGCAATAGATTGGGGGTGGGACCAAATAAAAGGTAAGAATAACGTGGTAGGGCGGGGGGGAGAACCGGTTCGGTGACGTCATATCGTCACCGCTACCGGCTCGGCCGAACCGGACCGAACTGGGAGGAACCCACCACTGGTGCAAATTCTATAAGATAGTACATAATATACAACCATTTGATCGATTAGTATAAACTGCAAATAATATTCAGGAAATTTTACTCCCTAATAACTGTTAGATAAAAATTTATATCATAATAAACTGCTGTTTGGCATATAAAACTGTATATTGATAAATAATGATTATTGCTCAATATTCTGTGAAAATGGATTACTTAATGCAACATAGTAAAAGCTTAGGGAGTTTAAATCAAAAGAGGTTAATTGGCCTAAAGTCAGTGAGTTTCCATGGATGAGGAAGTAGTAAGGATAGTAAGATGGCTCTCCCAGTCACATTGTTATTATGAGGAGGAAATGGAAAGTGGGAGCGATTAGTGCAATTTCAAATAGTGTGATATTCAATGTAGTGAGAATTATAAATTGATACCACGTTACATTGAATGCAAATCCAAATTCAGTTAATGCAAACGTAGTACATGTACTGCTGCCAGTGGTGTTTTAAATGCTAAACTGGAAGATGCTAAATTCTAGTTCCACCTTAACTATGAAAGCCGGCTGAGTGACCTTGGGGCAATCATTCAGTCTCAGTCCACCCACCTCACAAGGTTGTTGTGGAAAAAATAGGGGGAAGGTGTGTTTAGATATATTTTCCGCCTTAAGTTATTTGTAAAAGATGGGATTTAAATAAATAGAACTAAATAAATAAATAAATTGTTGCATTAGCAAAATGGAGAAGGGGAAGGTTCCATTCAAGGAAACCTCAAAAAAGAAAAAAAAAAGAGGTTCATTTTGAAGAACTGTAGCAAAATGCAAGAGATTGCAGGTAAGCTTTGAATATGGGTTATCCTCTTTTACTGTTAAACAATAGTTTATTAATAATGATATTAAAATGTGTGTTTAAAAATGGTAATTGCCTACTTCCATCAAACTGGTACCAATTACCCCATTTTTCACTACTTTGAGTAGTGAGAATTTTAATAATATAACAATTTCTTAGGTTTGATTAACCATACCAGTACAGATCTGAACAGCCCTCAGCCCCTTATATGAAAGATAATCAAATCACCTTGGGAGTACACAAAGGATTTAATCACAGTGACACAACTTGTCCTGTTCAGGGTATATGGTTGCAAGATTCTTCACACACACACACACACACACACACACACACACACACACTTGTGTATAAAACTTGTTAAAATGTAAAAATACAAAAATAAGAAACTTAAATAAGAAATAAGAAATATAAAAAGTAACAGAAATGAAAATGGAAAATGAAAACATAATGTACAAGATTATGTATCTCTCTCTCTCTCTCCCCCTCCCTCCCACTTTTCAAACATTTTTGCCTTTGGAGGGAATATCTTAGGCTTCAATCTTCAATAATTTATACAGCGATATGTATTTCTTCACTGCCATCTGGTGGTCCATTTGTCTACACTACGGTAAAAAATCAGAGGCTGCGTGTATACAACATGCTTGCTATGTCTACATGATCCCAAGTTTATTGAAGTAATTAGAATTGGTAATTACTAATAAACTAATCACCCCAAGTGGGCTGATGCAACAAACTAAATACATTTTAGCCTACTGAGCATTTTGAGAAAAAGATCCAAATCATAATTTGCTTTAATCCTTTGCTGAGCAAGCCACTGGATGTTTAGTCAATATTTTTTTTTCCTTTTTCTTTTCCTCGTGTTTTGCCAAAAATGCAGGATCCATTTTGCGCAGGTGGTTTTTTGGGTTGATCTTTGGTTGTGACAGAAATTCACCAGGCGAGCCTGACATCATGGGCTGGCCCAAAGTCACCCAGTCAGTTTCCATTCCTAAAGTGGAACTACAACTCACTGTTTCCTGGATTCAAGCCTGGTGTCTTAACCATTAGACCAAACAGCTTCTCAAACAGTGTAGTCAGCCTGAGGGGGTCCTTGATGCTCTCTGAACTTAGTTGTTTTCTTGCAGACATTTCAATACCCAAACTGGGTAACATCATCAATGCTCTGCAACATCTGCAAGAAAACAACCAAGCTCAAAGAGCATCAAGGAATCCTTATTTCAATCCAGAGCTACAAATATTCTCCTTTTATTGGTGTAGTCCTGGGGTCTCTAACCTCTGGGCTGAGCCAGACCAGTGGGCCATGAGGTGTTTGCAACTGGGCTGCGGAAACAGCAGGTAAGCAGGTGAGTGAATCCCCACTTGCATGAGTAGCGGGCATGTGTATGTATGCTTCATTTGTGTGAGCAGCAGGTGCGTGTGGACAGCACTCGTGCAAATGGAGCTGTACATGCCATCCCCTTTTCTCTCCCCCCACCCCGCAAGGCCAGAAAGGTTGGGGAATTCTGGTGTAGACAGCATACCAGACTAAAATATGGTTGCCTAATATTGCAAATCCAGCTAGAAGCCATAATAATATCAAAATGATGTTGCATGCATCATATTGTCACTTGTTCCCTACACTATGCCGCCACCCTACTAGTCAGGATTAGTTTGCGGCTCAGTGTATTATATGAACTGAAGTGATTGATTTAATAATGCCCAATCCTCTCATTTTTTACAAGAGTCCTGAAAACCTGATTCTTGTTAATGAACCCTCTCTGGAATTTATGTGACAATTATTAATTATCAAGTCTCCCCCCCTCCGCCTTCCCCCTCAACCAGGTCATTTTTATGTTGTTTTAAATTGTTAGTCTTCTGTTTTAATCCTTGTAAACTGCCCAGAGTCAAGTGCAAGTGATGGTGGCTGGAGAAATCAAACTGATGGAGAAATGGGTTACACAGACACAGACAGCAAAATCATAAAACATGGGCTGTGGACCACACTATTAGGTTAGTTCATTCCAATATGTGCACCCAGTCAGTGGCTAATAATTGCACCTCTTAATCATGACCCTGAAAGATAAACCCTCTAAGGACTGGTCATTTGCAGGAAAGGGCAATGTTGCGAAATTTTGAGGATCAGACTCAATAAATAATTCAGGAACGAAGTATTCAAACAAAGCACTGTTTATTTACAGTAGGCATTCTATATTCTCTGCTGATTGTAGATAGAAGCGAGGAAGGAGGTGCATACATCCCCTTTTATATCAATGAGGCGGAGTAAAGGATGGGAGTGGTTACATATGAATATATTAAGGAAGGAAGAATAAATTAACCCTTGATACCCTGTGTATGTACATTTTCCCCATTTGAGAATAAGGCATTTACTTGTGACAAATCCCCCTCTAAATGCCAATTCGATATACAACAATAATTACATTCAGATTCAGAACAATATAAGACTTGTAGTTTTGAAGTTAAATATTTATGTTGTTTAGATTGCAAAGGCTTAGTCAATATATCAGCTATTTGTTCTGAAGTTTCGCAATGAATGGCCTTAATGAAACCATCTTGAGATAATTGCCTTACATGTTTGAATTTGATATCTATATGTCTGGACCTTCGACCAATGGCATCAGATCTAGATATCTCAATAGCAGCTTTGTTATCTTCATGTATGATAAATGGTAATGAAGGATTTTTCCAAACATCTGATAATAAATCGTTAAACCATACTAGATTATTGGAGGCTTTAGACAAACAAACATATTCTGCCTCGGTTGTTGATGTGGCTACTAAATCTTGTTTTCCAGTATACCAGTAGACTGGACAATTATTAAGGAACAATATATAACCTGAGGTACTTTTTCTGCATTTAGTATCACCTGCCCAATCCGCATCAGCGTAACAAGTGAGGATGGGCTCTTTAATATTATTGGGTTCCAGTAGTAGGCAGAAGTCTAAGGTGTGCTTCAAATACCTTAATATTCGTTTAATGGCTTCCCAGTGATACATTAAAGGTTTACTAACATATCTGGATAACAGATTGAGGGGTAAAGCAATATCAGGTCTAGTCCAATTAGATATATACAAAAGGGAACCAATAACTGATCTGTAAAGGGTATTATTTTTAAATTCAGGGGATGATTCATCCATGTTTCTTAAGAAATCAGCTTGCATTGGAGTATCACAAGTTTTGGCATCATTCAAATTACATTTGTTCAGGAGTTCTATAATTTTATCTTTTTGAGAAAGTTTAAATCCTTTTTTAGTTTTACTGATTTGAACTCCAAGATATTTGTTTACTTTTCCTAATATTTTTAAAGAAAAATGTTCATTTAGTTTTGTTACAAATGTATCTCTTTTCTCTTTATGTTTACCGATATATAAAATGTCATCCACATAAATTAACACAAATTCTAATGAGTCACCTTCCTTTTTAACAAAGAAACAATTGTCAGCAGTTGTGGCATTGAAATTCATAGTTTTGAGTACGTTGACTAAACATTCATACCAACGTTTGCCAGATTGTTTTAGTCCGTACAAACTTTTATTCAATAACCAAGTTTCATTTTTGTTTGTGTATTGGCTATGAGGTGCTCTTACATATATCTCTTTATCGAGCTTTGCGTGTAAATACGCTGTCTGTATGTCATATTGAAAGACATCAAGATTAAGTGCAGATGTTATGACTAAAGCTGTTTTAACACTCTCAGTCCTTACTGTGGGAGAGTATGTGTCTGTGTAATCCTCAGGATATTTTTGAGTATAGCCTTGTGCAACTAATCTAGCTTTATATAATGTGTTACCTTCTTCCAGATTTTTAATTTTGAATATCCACCTGGTGCCTATAATAGTTTTGTCCTTAGGTGCAGGAGTAGGTGTAAATACATTTAACTCTCTTGAATAGTACAGGGGTTTAGTGCACCCTGTTATTAACACAGCTGCCTGCAATTTCTGCTGGTTCGAATCTCTCCAAGGCTCAAGGTTGACTCAGCCTTCCATCCTTTCTAAGGTAGGTGAAATGAGGACCCAGTTTGTGGGGGCAATAAGCTGACTTTGTAAAATATACAAAAGAATGAAGGCTATTGCTTAACGCATTGTAAACCGCCCTGAGTCTCCGGAGAAGGGCGGCATATAAATCAAATTAAAAAAAACAAAAAACAAAAAACTGTCCATCTCTTTGGCCATAGCTGATTCCCATTTTTTTCTTTCTTCAATGGGGAGCTTTAATACTTCCTCGTATGTGTTAGGTGTTGATGTTTCATTATTCAAGTGCATTATGTAATCCTTATATTTACTTGGCACCTGATTTCTGTTACATCTGATTGTTTTTTCTGGTTTGCTATCGTTATCGTGTAGATATCTTGCCTCCTTTTTTGTTAATGAATCTGTTTTTATTCTGGAGTGACTATTTGTCCATGTTTTATTTTTGTTTTCATGTGCATTGTGATTGAGTTCTTCTCTATCTATATTGTCTTGATGTTCAGTGTCTGTTTTTGTAGTTGGGAATATCTCATTAAGATGTATTTTAGACCAATTGGCCTGTTCATGAAATACAGCTGTTCTAGAAATTATGAATCTGTTGTTATTATCAATAAATCTGTACCCTTTTGTGCCTGTTTCGTATCCCATGAATCTAAGTCTTCTGGATACGTTTTCTCCTTTACGCCTCAGTTTTTTTGGTATGTGTACATCCGCTGTGACTCCAAAAATGTGCATGTGTGTTATTTTGGGTTTTCTATTATACATTAGTTCATATGGCGTTTTGTTTACGATGCTGGACCAAGTTCTGTTTTGAGTATAATTGGAATATAGTAATGCTTCTGACCAGAATTGTTTTCCTAAGCCAGCATCTTCTAATGTACATCTAATCATGGTTTGTAGTGTCGAGTTCTTTCTTTCTACCACTCCATTTTGGAATGCAGAGAAAGGGCTAGATGTGAAGTGTAGCATTCCTTTGTTTTTTAGCCATTGGGAGAATTCTTTTGACATGAATTCAGATCCCCTGTCTGTCATGATTTGTTTTATTTTGATATTATGCTGTGTTTCTACACGTTTGTAAAACTCTTTAAATTTTTGAAATGTTTCATCTTTGTGTTTCAAAGTATAGACAAATCCATAACGACTATAGTCATCTACAATAGTTAGAAAATATCATTTTCTATATGTAATTGATGGGGTTAATGGACCAACAAGATCCATGTGTACCAGGTCAAAAATATGATTGGTTGATCTTGTTGCCTTTTTTGGTTTAGGACTAGTTCTGAGTTTTGAGGACTTACATACTGAGCATTCTAAATAATTTTTACAATTTTTTATTTTAACACCTTCAGCATGTTCAATCATTTTTTGTACTACAGGAAAACTTGCATGTCCCAATTTCCTATGTAATATATGTGCACATTCATCATGAATTGGTTTTCCAATTGTAGGTTTTTTGTTATTGAGTGTGTCATTGGTAGATGTGTTTTCGTGATTATGATTTGTTTCATGTTCTTCATTATCACTATTGCTATTGTCCTCATTCTCTATGTTAGTGTCATCTTCCATGTTGGAATTAATATTGTGTAACCATTTTTCTTCTATGACTAAATATGGTAGGCCCCCTTTGATAACTACATTACCCAAATTGGTTTTATTTTTCTCTAATGTTGCTTTTCCTTTTGAGAATACTATATTTATGTCAGAGTCTCTACTTAGTTTTATTGCACTAAGTATATTATGAGGTATTTCTGGTATTAATAATACCCCCTCTATTTTTCCTAGACCGGGTAAGTTTACATTTCCTTTACCAATGACTTGGACCTTTTCTTGATTGGCTACCTTAATAACAAATTTATCTTCTATAAAGGAAGATAATATATTTTTGTCATTTGTTGTGTGATTTGTTGCCCCAGAATCAATGAGCCAAGTATTATCCTTTGAATTCTGTATGTTAGTTACATTATGTTTATCTAGTCCATTTAGTGATCCAGACTTTCTATCTCTTGAATTATCTCTGCCCCCTCTACGTTCTCTAAAATTGGGTGAGTTTCTATATCTATGTCTATCAGTAGACGATTGTCTGTTATTATATCTGCTCCTATAATCATGTCTGTGTCTTTCTCTGAAAGATTTAGGACAATCTCTTCTACAGTGTTCTTTGGATCCACAATTGAAACATTCAATAGGTTCTCTATACTTTTCTTGAAACACTATTCTCTTATTTTGTCTATGTTCTATGTGTGCATTATAGCGGCTTCTTCTTAAATTATCTTCAGCTATTAACTTATTTGACAAATTTTCTATGGATAAATACCCCAAATTGATTGTGTCCAAATGTGATATGTAGTTATCCCATGATGGGTCTAATGAATTAATGATGACACTTTTCATTGTCTGACTGTGCAGCTAACCATTTGACAGTGAATTGCTGAAGTATTTCCTTCTTACACCCCAGTTGCAACGCTGCGTTGTATATTGAGCAAACTTAAGGTGACCAGACGTCCCGCTTTTGGCGGGACAGTCCCGCTTTTGAGCAATTTGTCCCGCGTCCCGCGGCGTTTCAAAAAAGTCCCGATTTTTCTTGAGCCCCAGCTGATGGCTAGAAGAAAAAAAAACTGTTTAAACTCTTGCCCGGGGCTTCAAAGGGCCGCCCTACAGGCAATCAGTGTAAAACAGTTTTTTTTTCCCCTAGCTAAGCTTCAGAAACGAAACCGAAACCAGGGTCTTTGGTGCAGCGTGACAAAATGAGGCAGAGAGAGATTTATTTTTATTTTTATTTTTCCTCCCCAAAAAAGGTAGGTGAAAAACTGCAAACAATGGGAAATTTAGGAGGAGAGTTCAAGATTTTAAAACACAAAGGAAAAAAAGCTGTATTTAACTAGGGAATTGTAATAATTGAGATCCTATTAATTGTATATTGTGTTGAAAGCAGAAATGGTTAAGTTGTGGTTCGGAGGAATATATGGGAGAAATTATTTGGTTTATTATTATTGGTAAATATAATTAATTGATTTGTAAGAAATTGGATTGCATGGAAATAATTGGAATATTCATGTTCATATTGATTAATATACAAAAAAGATAGTTTTATAACTAATTGATTTATATTAAAATGTTGAATTTGTATTAAACAACTGTATTACATAATTACATAATTAAACAATGTGAGGATGGATATAAAAATAGATGACAATGGGAAGGGGTATAATATAGAATAGAAGGGAAAAATTGAATTTGATTAAGATTAGAGATGAGGATGAAGGGTAATATTGGTTTTTTTAAAAAATAGATGAGGAATAAATATGGCAAAAAGGAAATATAGAAATTGTAAATTTAATTGAAATGACTAAACGCTGTTTAAATTTGTGAACCAGCCAAATATTCTGTTCAAAGAAAATACATTGTATGTTTGTATGTGTGTTTCTAATTATTGCTATTTATTCATATTTGTTCTCTTTTATTCTTTAAAATTTAACAATTCATTCTTTATCTTAATATCTTTATATTTGCTTGGGGTTGGCTTTCTTCCCTTTCATCTTTTTTATTGTACAGCAATCTTTCTCCTCAAACCTACCACCTCTCTCTTTTCTTTCCTTCTTACTTTCTCTTCCCCCCACCCTCTTTTTCTCCTCCCTACTTCCTCTTTCTTTCTCCTTCTCCTCCTCTCTTCCTCCCTCTCTTACCCTCACTCCTACTCTAATTTCCATTCCTTCATCCCTCTCTATTGCTGTAATCCTTTAATGCATATGGACTACTCAGAGGGCTGAAAAAGTTATTTTTGACTGGTCCTCACACTTTTGACCAGTCCTCGAACTTATGACTGTCCTCACATTTTACATTTTTGCCCTATCTTGTCATCATGGTGAAGAGAAGCAGTTGTGAAATGAGTGACATGGTTGTTAAGAATGCTGCATGGGCATAAATGTGAGGATGGTCATAAGTGTGAGGACCAGTCAAAAGTGCGAGGACCTGTCAGAAATGACTTTTTTCAGCTCTCTGGTTAGTCCCTATACACATAGCCATGGCCACCCGGTCACATGACCAGGTAGCCACGCCCACCCAGTCACATGGCCTCCAAGCCACGCCCACACAATAAGCCACGCCCACAATGGTGTCCTTCTTACCAATGTTAAAATCTGTTCACCTTACCCTATAGACATAGCCATGGCCACCCGGTCACATGACCAGCTAGCCACGCCCACCCAGTCACATGACCAGCTAGCCACGCCCACAAAATAAGCCACGCCCACAATGTCCCTCTTTACCAATGTTAAAATCTGGTCACCTTAAGCAAACTTGGTTTTAGCATTGGAAGAGCAACAATGAGCAACGCGCTACCAAAGCGCTTTACTCTCCGTAGCGGTATTACTCGTTTCTTATTTATGCTTGAGAGAGCTGCCTGAGCTATAGAAGTGAAGAGTTAGCGCGACATTCCGCGCATTGTTTTCCGAGAAATTGTCCCTTTTGTCAACTCAATCTCTCCGCCCATTCGTAAAAGCTGCAAAGACTCGCTTGCCCGTTTGGGGGCTGTCCTGGCTGGTTTACGAGGTTCCAGGACTTCGAGCAAACTACCGTAACTGCTTCAAGGAAGCAATTAAAAGCAACATGGCCGCGTCCGTCTGCAAGGTGCTGGTCAACCAGGCGTTGAGATCTCTCTGCTCTCCCGGAGGGAGGAGGATCTTGGTGAGGTAAGGAGTCTCTTTTCGCTTGGGAACAGCTTCACAAAGCGTGGCAATAACATTAAAAAGGCTGGAGGGGTGACGGTCCCATTGAAAAGTTCCTTCCAAGCAAAAGAGCCAACTAACCTCTCAGTACATTTAAGTAACATTTTTTAACATTTAAGACTGCCCCGATTATAGTGACAGGCCTGACATTTCCCCTTCTGTCCCACCCTCTTCCTAAAATATAACGGCAAACAGAGTCATTAAGAAGAGAGGAAGTTTATTAAAATCTGCGGCCGCCGACCAAATACAAGAAGAGAGGAGGTGCGACGCAAGATTCCGGACGACTATTAAATAGAATTCAACAAAGGAATATCCCAAATTTAACTCTCTACTGTTAATTAATAGTCAGCAGTATTCTTGCAGCCTGGAGCAGGTAACCTCAACATTTGCCCGAAATGAATTGACCTGGCAGGAGGTTCTCATCATTTGACATGCACAGCTTTTGTTAGGGATCTTAGATTTGGAAATGTTTAGGGCTTTGGTTGTTTTATCACTTGCAATTTTTATTATATAGCTGGTGATCACTATGGCAATATAAAGCCTGTCTTCTTTCATATTAATAATGAAACACTCTATTTTATGTAAATCTGGGAAACCTGCCAGCTGTGAGTACTGTATAATTATTTTTAGATAGTAATTGGAATGTGATAGGGCTGGTCCATTGGAATTGGCCTCTTTATGATCTGATTACAATTTGGAGTTCATAGGACATCTTTGGGTTTGTGAGCAATACTAACTAATAATAATATTAGATAATAATAAATACTGTAAAATGCAGATGTAATGTTCTCCTTATATGGCATATTTCAGAGAGGGCTTTCTGTTGTTTTGCAGCCTAGTTAATGAATCTTTCTTTGAAGCCATGACAATTTTAGTAGTAGAAAAGTCAAGCAAACTATTGTGATGGCTCAGAAATCATTTAATGCAAGATCAGGGAAACAGTAGTGGCAGAAGAGGAATTTGAGTAGAAGAGAGCTGAGAAAAATTGGGGAGGAAAAATTGTATCCAAAAATGAAAAAAAGGTATGGAGTACCCAAACTGTGGATCAGATCCCTCTGTGGGGCCACAAGCAACTGGGAGTCATTGTTTTCAAAAATCAAGCTTGCACAAGCAACATTACAACCTATCTTCCTTCCTTCCTTCCTTCCCTCCCCTTTTGGGCCTTCTAATTTACAATAGTTTTAAACATTATATAGTTTAAAACATTATATAGTTATAACCAGTGGTGGGATTCAGCCAGTTTGCACCACTTCGGGAGAACCGGTTGTTAAATTACTTGAATCCCACCACTGGTTATAACTCTAATTATAAATACTAGATGGGTATAATCATAGAAGGCAAACTGTAAATATTTATATTTGCCATACTCCATGCTATATGGGAGTGCCTATTCTGAGTTTTACTCTCCATGTTGCTTGTGCAAGTTAACTGTGTGCTCATCGAGGCAAAGCAGGAGTGAGTTTTGTCAGCACTCCTGATTTGCAAACCAGGTATGCTGTAAAACTTGCTCCAAGCTTTGCTTCTTGTTTTGCTTGTTCAAGCCTCAGTGGGACGTTAGAGTACCACAAAAACCTGAGGATCTGTGTGATACATGGATCAAATTTGGATCATTAAAATAAGTGTAATATTTAAAGCCCAATCGTAGTCCAAACAAAGTAATTTCATTCATGGGGAGCCATCATACAATTTTGTTTATCATTTTAGATATCATTGTCCTGAAAAGTTGGAGAATTCCTAATTATTAGAATGTTTTAGAAAAGGCACTGCTATTGAAGTAAATAGCCTTTTTAGAAAAAAATGATTGATTATCAAAAGTGAAAGTATTTAGCAATATAGACAGCATGCTACAATACAAAGTTAAGGGAAGATGAACATCTTTCGGGTAGGGTCTCTGAGGAACCATTTTATCCCAATGGGATTAGCCCACCCTACCTGTGCCAGCAACAACAGGCATGCTGTGAACCCTGTCAGCCAAGGAAATTCAGCCAGAGGGATTCAGAAGCTTTTTTTGCTGTGGCACCTACCCTCTGGAACATCTTGCCCCTCCAGATGCAATCTTCCCCCACTCTTCTGGCCTTCTGAAAGGCTTGAAGACCTGGCTT
This sequence comes from Pituophis catenifer annectens, assembly GCF_029215685.1. Classification (NCBI taxonomy): domain Eukaryota; kingdom Metazoa; phylum Chordata; class Lepidosauria; order Squamata; family Colubridae; genus Pituophis; species Pituophis catenifer. The sequence continues at coordinate 175,858,501 of NW_027256881.1, forward strand.
AGCCAGTTCGTCTGGGGCTCTGTTAGGGGAGTGGCGTCTTGGAGGTGGTTAAAGGATTAGTCAGACACCACCTCCTCCCCATGCACACTTTACTCCTTCCTATCTTGGTTAATTGAGTTTTAACTGCATTTTAAATATATGGGTTTTATTTATTATTTTAAGGCTTAATATCATATTTTAATTATATTTTCATTTTCATTTCATTTTATTAAATTTGTATACCGCCCTACTCCCGAAGGACTCAGGGCGGTGAACAGCCATAAAATAAAACATATAGATACAAAATTTAAAATAGAGATAAAACTAATTAAATAAATTTGGCTGAGACATTTTAAAACCCCAATAAATTAAAACCAAATTTAAAATTCCATTTAAAAAGAGGAAAAGTTTAGGTCAGGCCAGCTTGATGGAATAAAAACGTCTTAAGCGCGCGACGGAAGGTACGCAGATCCGGAATCTTCCGTATCTCCGGGGGGAGCTCGTTCCAGATCGTAGGTGCCCCCACAGAGAAGGCTCTCCCCCTGGGGGCGGCCAGTCGACATTGTTTGGCCGACGGCACCCGGAGGAGCCCCTCTCTATGGGAGCGTACTGGTCGGTGGGAGGCTATTGGTGGCAGCAGGCGGTCCCGTAAATAGCCAGGTCCTAAGCTATGGAGCGCTCTGAAGGTGATAACCAAGACCTTGAAGCGCACTCGGAAGACCACCGGGAGCCAGTGCAGCTCGCGCAGGAGAGGCGTTACATGGGAGCGCCACGTCGCTCCCATCACCACCCGCGCGGCCGCACTCTGCGCCAGTTGGAGCCTCCGAGTGCTCCTCAAGGGGAGCCCCATGTAGAGAGCGTTACAATAGTCCAGACGGGAGGTGACGAGGGCATGAGTGACCGTGCGTAACGAGTCCCGATCCAGAAAGGGACGCAACTGGCGAATCAGGCGGACCTGATGAAAAATCCTCCCGGTCACGGCCGTCAAGTGCTCTTCTAAAGACAGCCGTGAATCCAGGAGGACACCCAAGTTGCGAACCCTCTCTGTGGGGGCCAATGCTTCGCCCCCAATAGTCAGCGATGGCACCAGCTGACTATATCGGGACGTCGGAAACCACAGCCACTCGGTCTTGGATGGGTTGAGCCTGAGCCTGTTTCTCCCCATCCAGATCCGTACGGCCTCCAGGCATCGGGACATCACTTCAAGGGCATCGTTGGTGGTCTGGGGTGGAGATGTACAGCTGGGTGTCATCAGCGTACTGATGGTACTCCACCCCGAAACTACGGATGATCTCGCCCAGCGGCTTCACATAAATGTTGAACAGAAGGGGCGAGAGGACCGATCCTTGTGGCACCCCACATATAAGGGGCCTCGGGGTCGACCTCTGCCCCCCTGTCAACACAGACTGCGACCGGTCGGAGAGAAAGGAGGAGAACCACCGTAATACGGTGCCTCCCACCCCCAACTCTTCCAACCGGTGCAGCATGATACCATGGTCGATGGTATCAAAAGCCGCTGAGAGATCTAATAGGACCAGGACAGAGGAACAACCTCTGTCCCGAGCCCTCCAGAGATCATCAACCAACGCGACCAATGCCGTTTCCGTGCTGTACCCAGGCCTGAAACCCGACTGGAACGGATCTAGATATGTCGTTTCATCCAGAAACGAGTATAATTGTAAGCTGCCCAAACTCACCTCAGCAAAATAAGTGACATAGAAATTTAACTATCAATCAATAAATAAAATCAATAATGAATAAATAAAATCAACAATAGGTTTGTTATGACATACCAAATTACAAAGTACCCACTACAGTTTAGCCTGTGTTGCACAAACATAGCTTGTGTAATTTTAATATTTGGTGTGTTGTGTTGATTCACTGATGCTTATGTGTAATATATGAGGTAATAAAACAGAAGGATTAAGATATAGTTGCATACTCCACCAAAATACATTATGTCAAATAATCTTTGCTTATTCAGGTTTTCTCAGTAGTACCAAAGGAGTGCCTGCAGTTCAGGAAGATTATATCTTTTAAGAGACTGATGAGCTACCATGACCCTGTCTTTGATCTATTGAAAGCTATCTGATTTTTTTCTCCCATTTTTATTAGCTTTCATATTAAAAACATTAATTTGGACTCAAGATGAACATTAATTGTTATGGAGAAGCTCTAATAGAAGTTTATATATCAAAATTGCATTAGGTTTATTCCATATCAGTGCTCATTTATGATGATGATAGATTATATGTTTTGCTAGAATTTTCATCATTTCCTTCTGGTGTAGAGGGCAAGCTGTGTTGATTTATGAGAGGTAAAATTGTTAAGGAAAAACAATAAAGAATCTTCTGGTAATTTATACATACAGATAGTCCTTGGTTAATGACAGTCTTGGGACCTGAGTTTTTGTCACTAAGCAATGCAGTTGTAAACCGTGACATCACATGCAAGTTTCCTTGTTCCTTTCCGTGTTGAGTTTGCTTGTAGGAAGCTGGCAGGGAAGAACACAAATGGCAATCATGCGACTGCGGAGCACTACAATCATCATAAGCGTGAGCTGGTTGCCAAGTGCCCAGATTGTGATTGTGTGACTGGGGGGGGGGGGGGGGGGTGCTAAAATTTTAAAGACTGGTCGTGCCACTGTTACTTCAAACTGTTGCTGAATGTCTGTAGCTAAATAACAGTTGTTAACTGAGGACTAACTATAACTTTTATTAGGATATAATCTTCTGTACAGACCACTTACGTCACTCGATATGTGAATAACTAAAAATGTTTGTTTTTTTAAAAAAAATGCAAAGTAGCAAAATCTTCTGTACAGTTAAGTTAATTTGAGTTCTCCTGTTCAAACACCCTAATTAGTGCAGTAATATGACAATAAAAGATGACTTATATCTATCAATGTTCAGCTCCATTACTATCTTAAAACTTTGTCAGTCATTTTTTAAAAAAAAAATTGCTATGCAAGATCATACTTTTGTCCTGTGATAGGTGGAGGAAAGCTGGAAAGGAACAGGTTTGTCGATCATAGCTTGCAGCATTTTTTGGAAGTACCTCACCAAAACATACAAATAAAAAGAACTGAAAGATTAAAAACCTCAAAACATTAAAAAAAAAACTCCACAAAAGTAAACTTTAAAATGTTTATTGTTTGGAAGCATCGGTACATATAATTTAATAGACAGAATTTAAACAAAACTATGACTTTTTAAAAAGTATGTTTAATTTTATTTTTTAAAGAAAACTTCAGACTGAAAATAATGATTCAACACGCCTTGAACCCTCCTCAGCTAAAACATTAATGGACATAGGAATTAGAAGGATCTTTTCTTCAGACCATGACATCTTCCGGCGAAGTGTGAGAAAATTCTTCCAGGAAGCTGTGGTACCATATCATGGAGAGTAAGTTAAATGCACAAAATCTCGTTTCTCATTTTCTCTTTCTCATGTTTGAAATAATCCTTAATTTTATGCCGCTTGCCCTGGTGGAGAACTATAACTAACATTAATGTAAGCGTTTCTATAGGGTTAATAACAGTTTTAAAGCTACTAGTGGTTTTCTCTGAAAGAAAAGATTTTCCTCTATACATACACCCAGGCGCCGTAGACCCAATTACATCGCATTGTGTCTGTTGTCTCGAAAATGGGGAATGGAATGGAAAATACATTCACATTTAATGCTGCATCAGATTTAATTAGATGATATAAAACAAGTTAACTAATCTTCTCAATTACATGAGCCTCACTGAATTAACAATTTATGTATCTTAGCAGACATCTAAACTGCTTCTGCATTGATTTTTTTAAAAAAAATAGTTTGCACTATTGTTGGCTTTAATAAATGATACCTTATTTTATTTACTAACAAAGGTGATCTTATAAAAATTGCAATATTCTTATCTGGGAATAGAGTCCAGTTTGCTCAGTGGAACGTGCTTTTGGGTAAAAGTTCAAATTACTGATTAGACATCTGCTTTCCTCTTACTTTTTATGACTGCCTTTGTATACTTGATCAGGATTGTGCTTCTTACCAAATGTTTTTCAATATGGATTGAAAGATAATGGTGCACAAAAACACATTCTGCTTCTCCAGTGATTGCTCAGCAGGAATTTGGAACCTCTATAATGGCTCCAATGGGCAATGCTGATAAAAGTGGTTGAAATAATTCCAGAAAACTTTCCTCATCATGTTTTCATTGAACTCTTGCTCAGCTGGAGGTGAGGCCTGATTGGTGAAGGTTTTTTGTGTATTCCAGTGATTTAAGATCAGTAAAGTGAAGTGACTGTGCAACTGGGATGTACTTTAGCTCCAAATTGCTATTTCTGCTAAGGCAAACATAGAGGTCATCATAGTGGATGATTTTAAAAATCTACTATTTTTTACATCACCCGTTTAGATTAGAGGTAGCCTTTGTTTAGCAATAATTAGGGCTAGAATTTCTATTGCTAAATGATGTCATAAAGTGCAATATCACATGATTGCACTGCTTAGCTATGGCAATCCCAGCAGTCCTTAGTTTCCATTGTTAAGAAGCCCTGCTGTGCAGTGGTTAGAATGCAGTATTGCAAGCAAATGATGCCAACAGCCTGGAGTTCGATCCTGACAGGACTCAAGGTTGATTCAGCCTTCCATTCTTCCAAGCCAGATTGCTGGGGGCAATATGTTGATATTATACAGCATCCTGAGAGTGCTGTAAAGCAGTGGTCCCCAACCCCCGGTCCGCGGACCGGTGCCGGGCCGTGGAGTACCTGGCACCGGGCCGCGCAGCGGCCGGGGGACATGAACGCTGCAGCGCAAAGGCTCCTGGGCCGTGCGCAATGGGCCGTGCGCAAAAGCTCCTGGGCCGTGCCCCCACCCCTGCGCGCGCTCAGCGGGCCGCGGCGATAAAAAGGTTGGGGACCACTGCTGTAAAGCACTATTAAACGGTATATAAGTCTAAGTGCTGGTGCTAGTGCTAGTGCCAAATAAGGACTGTGCAGGTCATTAAGTGAAGATTTCTGACTTCTTGCCAGCTCCCCTTTGGCTTTGTTTGTGGGAAGGTTGCAAATTATGATCACATGAACAGAACAGAATAACAGAGTTGGAAGGGACCTTAGAGGTCTTCTAGTCCAACCCCCTGCTCAAGCAGGAGATCCCATACCATTTCAGACAAATGGTTGCCCAATCTCTTCTTAAAAACCTCCAGTGTTAGAGCAGCCACAGCTTCTGCAAGTCGTTCCACTGATTAATTATTCTGTCAGGAAATTTCTCCTCAGCTGTAGGTTGGTTTTCTCCTTGATTATTTCCATCCATTGCTTCTGGTCCTACCATGAGATGCTGTCATATGTTTGAGTGATGTCTGAATGATGGTCATTAAGCAAAAACTATACCATAATATAATTGATGGGGTTTGTCTCTGGAAGTTGTTCAGCTGATTAAAATTGTCAAAATTTAATGATTAAGCTAAAATGCTTTTGTTTTGGTAAACACAAAATGAAATTACCTATTCTGGCTTAATTTTTTGCTTCAAACAAGTTACTGTGAATTTAACAAATAATGGGATAAACTTGGCTTAGCCCAATAGGTAATGTATATAGTCTTTTTATGTATGCTGTATTCTAAATATCCTTTCCCCTAAATAATCAAGCTTGCATTTTTTCTAGGTAAATTATTATGCATTCATTTATATTTCTGTGAGAATTCCATGATTTTACTTTTTGTTTTTGTTTTTTTGTTTTGTAGATGGGAAAAAGCTGGTCAAGTAAGCAGAGAGCTCTGGGAAAAAGCCGGACAGCAGGGTTTGCTTGGTATCAATATATCAGAAGAAAATGAAGGCATTGGAGGGGATCTGTTCTCTTCAGCAATTGTTTGGGAAGAGCAGTAAGTTTGTCTTTCTTTCCTTTACAAGATTTTTCTGTAATTACAACTTTTTTCTCCTTATTTCCTCTGATGGCTATATCATAAAATTTGGTCTTCATGGTTGACATAATTCATTGACAACAAAGGCGTATTTTGGGTGTAGGCAAAACCGAGTAAATTGGATAGGAATTTTCATGGTGATAAATTCACTACTATTTTGAGAGCATTCTTCCACATTTTTTTTTTAAATTTGATTTATAGGCAGCCCTTCTCCGGAGACTCAGGGCAGCTTACAATGCGTTAAGCAATAGCCTTCATACTTTTGTATATTTATACAAAGTCAGCTTATTGCCCCCACAAACTGGGTCCTCATTTAACCTACCTTAGAAAGGATGGAAGGCTGAGTCAACCTTGAGCCTGGTAAGATTCGAACCTGCAGAAATTGCAGGCAGCTGTGTTAATAACAGGGTGCATTAAACCACTGTACTACCAAGGCTCTCAGCTATAGCCACTGTTGTCACT